>NW_028076767.1:38273010-39473010 GCF_014824575.4 Sturnira hondurensis
GGGAGCCTAGCTCCGATTCCCGAGAGCGTCCTCTCCTTGGGAATCCCCCGGGTGGACTACCGGCGATGTCTCGACTACCACCTCAGGGCTCTGAAGGTCTAGACCACCGAAACCAAATGAGGATCCTCCCAAAAACTTACCGGGCCCGGCGGTTCTCTTTCGGTTCCTGGACGAAACCTCCCTGGCGGGAAGTTAAAATCTCGCTGGGGCCTCCAAATGTTGTATTCGAATGGCGAGAAACCAAATGTCCAGGCACTTAGAGCTCGTGATGTTATTTATTGGCCAAAAGCTTTACCTGCGCAGGGGCGAACTTCTCCAACTGTGACCCGAGTCACGTAGCTCCTCAGAGCTGCAATATGGAAGTCGCGCCTGGCTTACAGACTACAGGGGTTTTATAGAGCGCAGCAAGCAAGCAGTATCCAGAAGCAGATGTGGCTGTTAGCGATTGGTGCCATTGAACACAGCTTTTTCTTTTGATTGGCGGGGTTACTCGTTGGCGGGCAGATTCTGGCGGTCTGCCTTGCTCCACATATTTACCTTATTTGGCTATTTACTTGGCTAACCACTTACCCTATCTTCCTGGAACATTCTGGGGGCGGGGAGTACAGCCTTAAGCAATAACATCCTGCTTTACACCTTGTTGCATTTTCCATTTTGTCATAACCTTACATTGATAGTTGTGAATTCGTTGCCATTTAAATGCTTATAGTTTTGATCTTCTTCTTTTTCTTAAATAAGTCCCTGTAACATTTCTTGTATAATGGCTTGGTGATGATGAACTCCTTTAGCTTTACTTTGTCTGGGAAGTACTTTATTTGTCCTTTCATTCTAAATGATTGCTTTGCTGGATAGAATAGTCTAGGTTGTAAGACCCTACTTTTCATCACTTTAAATACTTCTTGCCAGTCCCTTCTAGCCTGCAAAGTTTTTTCGAGAAATCAGCTGACAGTCTCATGGGAACTCCTTTGTAGGTAACTCTCTGCTTTTCTCTTGCTGTTTTTAAGATTCTCTCTATATCTTTAACCTTTGGCATTTTCATTATGATGTGTCTTGATGTGGTCCTCTTTGGGTCCAACTTGTTTGGTACTGTCTGAGATTCCTGAACTTGTGTGTCTATTTCCTTCACCAAATTAGGGGAGTTTTCTTTCTTTCTTTTTTTTTTTCTTCAAATAAGTTTCCAATTTCTTGTTGTTCTCCTCTGACAGCCCTGTCACTTGGATGATGGCACTTTGGGACATGTCCCAGAGTCTTCTCATTCTCTACTAGTTAAATTTTTTTTTTTAGTTCTTGTTTCTTCATTCTGTTCTAGTTGATTATCTCTTCCGTATGCTCCAAATCATTGATTTGAACCTTGGCTTCCTTCCCTTCACTCTTTGTTCCCTGTAGATTTTTCTTTATTTCACTTAGTGTAGCCTTCATTTCTTCACTTATGCTTTTGCCATTTTCAATGAGTTCTCTGAGCATCCTTATCACCAGTGTTTTGAACTCTGTATCTGATAGGTTGGCTCTCTCCATTTTGTTTAGTTCTTTTTCTGAGGTTTTGTTCTGTTCTTTCATTTGGGCCATATTTTTTTGTTGCCTCTATTTGGCAGCCTCCCTGTATTTGTTTCTGTGTATTAAGTAGAGCTACTTTGACTCCCTGTTTTAGCATACCTGTTAAGTTGTATGGGGCAGAGCCTTAGGTATTCGGTAGGGTAGGGCAACCTTCTTCACTGCTTTGTGGATCTGTATGTAGGGGAGGGGCTGTTGAGGGGACAATGCCACACAGGTTTGCTTGACATTTGTCCATTTTGAGTCATTTCACCCCTTTCCTGTCTGCAACTGTCGCCCCTCTACCTGCTCCCCTGGTGGTGGTTCTCAGAGTGGGTGGGTTTGCATTTGTTCTAGGACTGTTGGTCCCTTTAAATGGCCTCTCTCAAGGGACCAGCTGGTTTTTCTGCTGCCTCAATCCTCACTGGTTTTTACAGTCAGAAATTATGAGGCTTTATTTTCCTGGCACTGGAACCTTGGGCTGCATGATAGCCCAGGACTGGGATTGCTCGCTCCCAAGTTACCCCTTCCAGTTTTTATCCACCGCGTGTGACTGTGGGCCCACCTGTTCCACCAGCCACTTTGCTGCAGCCACCTCACCACCCACCACATCCTCCTCACCCTGTCTCCACCTCTCCACCTCTCCTTCCTGTCAGGATAAATATGGCTTTTCTAAATCCTTGGGTGTCGGACTTCCACACAGTTTGGTTTTCTGGCCATTCTAGATTATTTTTTTGAGGTTAGTTCTGATCCTTCTTATGGTTGTGCAAGGAGGTGGAGTGTGTCTACCTATACCTCCCTCTTGAATGGAAGTCCTCAGATTTCTGATATTACTTTATTTCCACTTTTTAGAGTTATTCTCTGTGTGCATGCATCTCACAAGGGCTTAATTAACCATGGGTCTAAGTCAATTTTTTTAACTAGAAAAAAATGATTTGCATAATGCAAACTGACCTGAGCCAATTTGGTCACAAACAACTACTAGACCGTTCATAATAAATAGCTCCTAGGTACATCATAATAGCTTCCAAAAAGTCTGAAGTAGTTTAAGTGAGAGTCAACTACTTTCTCATAACTTTCCTATTAGTTTTTTTAAAATCATATAATCTTTATTATATTTTTTCCATTACCATTTAGTCCCCTTACACCCCCCTCCCCCATAACAGCAGGTCTCAGACTCAGTTCTGCTACATACAAAGACATTTATTTAAACAAAAATTTATTGGGAAGTTGGGTCAAATAGCTAAGATACTGTGTTCAAAAAGTTCCTTGAAATCTCAGCTCTCTTTGTTTTGGATGATCTAAAAACCCTTTGCAATACCTCAGAAGCAGAATCTCTTTGCTTTTGTGGTGAGCATCAGGCAATCATAGTTTTTTGGCCCCAGGAAAAGATTGGATAGCCTCAGGCCACATCCCTGAGGATATAAATTTGAACTCGCTAGATTTTTATATCTTACTAATACAGGGTTTGGGGGAGTGCCTCTAGAATATTATTGCTGATTCACGTATCTTGAATACCACTCCTCTCAGTAATTACAGTCCTTATATAAGATGTTGTGCTGTTAATTTCACAAGCTACTAATTTCACCAGTGAAAGTCCATTTCTGACACTGGCAAAGCCCCACGCTGTAGATGGCAGGTGGAGAACTCTGCGGCACATGTGATGGCTGCATTTGACCTAGGGCTTCCTGACTTCCCCCAGAGGGCAATTTCTTAATAAGGCAACTGTCTACTCCTTGATGGAATGCTAAACCTATCCCCCTCCACGTGCACACAGAATTTCACATAATCTTTGCTAATGAATTTAAAGCGAATTATGGACATCAAAAGAACATGCAGTCTCTCAATGTTTGTCTTCTTAAACAAAAAAAACCAACAGACACCGGTTATTAAGTGATAGGTGCTTTGTGTACATTATTTCATCTAATCCCCACCAAGCTCATGGGTGATTATTCTCACCCTTGTTTTATGGGCGGGAAATAAACTGTGAGAGATTTTAAGAACGTGTCCAAATCACTTGGCTTGTATGTGGCAGAGCCAGGTATCTTCTCCGCTTCTCCAGCTCTTCAGGGCACCTGGGAATGCTTGGTGGATGGGCTTCCCAGCCTTTCCCGTGTGCCGCCTTCAGTTCAAGCATTCACGCGTACCCTGATGGTGCTGTGTCTGATGAGCATGTGCAGGTGATTACACAACGTTTGAGATTCTACACACCAATAATTGTCGAGGAGATTGTGCGAGTGACTGGAACATTATTCTAAATTACATGGTTTGGTGGCATTTCAACAGTTCCTACGTATCTGTAACCAGGTTTAAGCTTTATGTGGAAAACTAGAAAAAGTAATAAGCTTTTTAGTTTTAGTTAGGAATTATTTTAAAATAATGGTGACTTTGTATACATATAGCTATGAAGTTAGATAATTTAATATTTTATTCCATTTTTGTGTCCACACTGTCAGATAACATAATATTTTACATGTACAGTTTTTAATGCATTTTTCTCTCCTGAAGATGTAAAGGGGGTGAGGATCAGTCTAACTGCAATTTTATTTTGCTTTAAAAAGTTGCACTCTAAGTAAGAATTTGCAAATGGTGTTTCATTCACTGAGCAAAGAAGTGAGGTGTTCCAGTGTAAATTACCCTGCAGCCTACTTAGAGCGTTTTATGAGCAGTTTAGCAAAATTATGAAGTGTGCTGTTTAAATAAGGCTACATTATATTCCTTGATGGAGTATCTCAAATAGAATATAAGAGGACTTTGTAGCATGCTTCATAATTTTTGTTTTTTTTAACAGTGTATTGATTTTTAAAAATATACTTGAATATTTTTCCTTTGCTTCTTTTCTGTATTGGAGGTAGAAATGAAGCCATTTCTTTTCATCACTTTCCATTATTTCCTTTTTATGTCTCCCACATGTGCCCTGGATAATATCCTGGCTAGATATGATTGTAGGCTGTTTTCACTGGCAGATTCTGACTTCATTGCCAATCAACAATGTTAAGGAGCATTGCCTCCACTCCCTTCATACTCTGCACACTCCGTTTAGAAATGAGAAAAAGTCTCAAAGGTAGGCACTACTATATTACCAAAGCAGGCAACCAAGTGCCCCCAGGGAGGCACCAAGCTGGAGTGAGAGCATGTTAGGAGGAAGAGAAAGTAATGAACAGTTTTGAAAAATGAGGTTATGTAAGTTAGAGTTGCCCAGAGATGCTCTGAAGGTCTATTAGACACAGTTCTTGAAAAAGGGGTTTAAATGAAACTGAAATGTAATAATGAAACCCTCTCACTAGGGAGAATTAAAAATGATTCCTCACTAAAATTAATCGACACCATCAGAAGGCCAGAACATGTTTTGTTTAAAAAGCATGTTCAAAATTTTGGAAGAATTGATGTCTATAGCATATAATAAGTTCCTGGGAAATCAATGCCTTTTCTTTAAAGGTGCCACCCAGTGTTTGATAGCAGTTAGTAGTTACGTCCACCGAAGATCAAGGATTAGTCTTAGTCCAACTTTGGTGCTTGATTATTTGCTATACTCCGTTTGCAAAAGCCTGTACACCCCTGTTTTCTTTTTGTCACTTAAAACACTTTTTGATTAATTTTTCAGAGCCATTAATACTAACATCACTTTTGTTTGCCATGAGTTCTCAGTGGTACTGGTGGTTTAATGTAACTGAAATTTTTTCCAGGTGTTTTGTGCAACTTTCTGCTTTAAAACCCAGGATGAGCTTTCAAAATACGCCATGAAATGTTTTCCCCTGTCATGAAGACACAGAATGGCAATGCCTGGATGAACCTTTGAGTGTCTGTTGCACCTTTTCAGTGTTGGACTCTAAATTTACTTTTACATCTCAGTTTAGCTGTTTGGCGTGGTACCTTCAGGATTAGAATAGTCATGGGACCTCGTGGCAGTCTTGCTATCCTTCCTATTCTTTTACATTCTGAGACAGACTGACCGGGGTTATTGTCTTCTTCAGACTGAGAGTAAATTCATTTTATTCTAGATCTAGAAGGTCCATTGTTTTAAGATTTGATCCCGATTCTTGTGGCTTGTTGCCACGGTGTTCTCGTTGCTTTATATTTTAGGGAACACATCCGGTTAAAAACAACAGAACTGTATGAATTACCGCAAAGTTCTGGCCTGCAGCACAGGTTTCTTAAGCAAAGGAAAACTGGACACCAAACTGCTTCTTCCTTTTCTGTGCTCTAATTGTTTCCAGGGGGAAGATTACGCACAGATCATTGGGTTAAGCTAGGGCTATTGTTTCCCCTTGCCGTGAGCAGAGGGATGTCATTTCGCTTCTCGAAATTGCATCCCTACCTGGATCAGTACATAAAACAGTTCTATTTGTAGTGGAAGTACAAGGTCATAGCTATTCACCTGAAAGGTGATTCTTCGTAATTATTCACAGAAAAACACTCTCTGCCCTTTATGGTTCAATGGTGTAAAATGTTTATGTTGTATTTGTTATGGGCACTAAAGGCAGGGAACTCACCCAGCTGATAGACCTGTGGGCCTAGTGCTACGCTTAGCAAGATAGTCAACTGGAAGGTGGTAGAACACATGCCAGTTACACAGTTTGTCTCATTCACTATCTCTGAAGATATTGGAAGCATCAATCATTACAATAACATCAAAATTTACATTGGTGGAGCCTTTAATCTTTGCGCATGTATCAGCACATTTGATTCTCTCAATATTCTCATGAGATAGGTAAGACAATTGTTAATTTTTTTTAAAGAAGTAACTGCAGTCTGTTTTTTCCAGCAAAAGTTAAGAATAGAACTGGGAGGTCAATGTTTTTTTCTCTTCTTCTGCTTGGCCTGTCAGTTTCTATAAACAATGTATTGGCTAGTCTCACTCCTCAGGAGCAAGAGGGATCAAAGTAAAGAGTAATCACTGAGTTAATGGTAGAAATGATGTCATGTAACATGCCAGAATGTACAGCTAACCAATCAGTAAAAGCAGGAAAGATCATAACAATGAAATTACAGTTCTTGTTGAAGACCTTCTTAAAGGGGTGAAGGTGATAGAAGAACCTTTATCTTATGAATCCTCATGTAAAAAATTTAAGAGCCATATTCTCTGAATGTATAAAAATTATAGAAAGCAAGGATATATAAAGAATTGTTCTGGGTCCCAAGAATGTCCTTGGGTCCTACTCTATACCATCTAGATGTCTGGCTGCCTGTGGGCAGAGGGTCAGACAACAGTGGCGGTCCCATTCAACTCTGTGTTTCTTTGGTGGGCAACACCAATGGGTGTCCCATTTCATGGGAAGGCAAATCCTGGTTGAGGAGGGTCTCCAGAGGCATTTAGTCTGTCAGTGGTGTGATGTAAGTCTCCCAAGTGCTTCCTTGCCTGTCTACTCACAGATGTTGGAGCCCACAATGTTTCTGCTTTTACATTAAAAAGAATTTATGAAGAATCACCCCTATATTTTAGCCACAACAGTTGAGAATTTTTTTTAAAGACTGAAAAAAATAATCTCTGTTCTCTCGCTATCATTGGAGTAAAGTACATATTACCATGTTCTATTACAACTTCTGTATCTGGAATCATGTCAAAATGCTAAGGTGAGACTCTAGCCTGACATAATTCTGACTCAAGCTGATATTTGGATAAATCAAGGTTTTATTATGTCAAAAACTATTATATCAATCAGTAGCCTGCTTGGCTCAAGAACGCTAAGAGAGTGGTACAACTGTATAACTATCTACTGCTGATTATTGATTTCCAGCCAAATAGGCAATCCAATGTATTTAACAACAAAACAAACCATTGGAACAAAACTCTACATAGAATGTACTCTTAAGAATGTAAGAAATAGAAATGTTGTTGGAAATAGGTTAAGAATAATTAGAAGACAGATGTTTATTGGAGAAGTGGGTAGCATGAAGAGTAGAAACATTTCTTTTTATCATTAATCTAACTAGAACACTATGACTCAAGTGTTACATTGGCATTTTAAAGCCAATGTAATTAAAGCCAAAAGACACCCTGGAATCTTATTCTACCCTCAACCCTATCCCTATTCTGGGCAATTTTTACTTTCTACTTTATTAATTTATATATTGTTTGAAAACTTCTAAACTTTGGGTGGGTATTGCTTTTACTTCTGGCATAAATACTGTTTGATATTTTATTATTGCTTAGATATGTTGCATGATTCAGTTAGCACTGGATAAATGAGATTGACTTATAGCTTTTTACATGCTATATTTAACTCTACTATATTTTATTAACATATATTAGGCATATTATTTTAGAATTAGGGGGAGAGCAGTGAAATATTGTTTAGTCTATATTGAGAAGCCTCCAAAAGGTTATCGTCACTCCCCCCCCAAAAATTATTATAAATGCAGGGGGAAGGTGGAGGATTTTCAGGAACATCTATCAAGGACACATGGATAAAACCAAAGGTGGGTAGGATCAAGGGTGGGAAGTGGGGATGTCTGTGGTGGGGGGGCAGTGGTGGAGGAAAATGGAGACAACTGTACTTGAACAACAATAATAAGAAGTTTAAAAAATAAATGAATTTTACTATAAGTGTAAATGTGCTATTTAGAGAAGAGTTAGACATTTAATTAGGGCCTCCTATGCAGTCTGAAGCTGAGGATGAGAAGGCCCAAGCCCCACCCCTGCCAGGTACCCCCACCTCTAACACACACCCCAGTTAAAAGAGAAACTCAGGAAACTTATTGGAAGAAGATAGTACTCTTCCTCTAGATGGATTTTTGCAGCATTTAGAAACTCAGGCCTTCATAAGAATCTACAAGAGCATTGTCTTGACTAGCCAAGAAGAGGTTTTCTGCAGGTTGTTTTATGAAAATTAGTACATGTATTTTCATTTCCAAATATAAAGTTGTATTATATTTTAAATATTTTGAAACCATACCTCCAGGAACTTGCAAATCTGACATTTTACTCCTATTAAATTTTAATATAAGAACTGTAAGTTCTGGTATGGATCAACCACATTATTTAAAAGGCAAAATTAAGTTATCACGATTATGACATTAAGGGTAGAATTACAATCTGAGATGTAGAAAATTCAAGACAGAAGTGAATTCTCATTGATGAAGCAGTTATTTGGTTGAAATAATTGGTATTTCCTTCTCGGACGAGTGCATGCTTACTAGCCATATGGAGTTCGTACTAGGTTAACCCTCACTCCACCCCCATCCCTACCTATCTCCATTGGTGTTGGGGATGTCAGTTTTGCTTATAATGCAAAACAGTTTGACCTGCCAACCACAAAAACTGTTCTCTCTCAAAGTGGGGAAATCCATCAACTATAATGAAGAACCTTGCCAATGCATGCATATAATTTAGGATTTTGGCCCCAGCATATCAATTGATATATCCATTTCCCTGTAGTGTAAATGGCATACATCCCTGGTTTATGCATAAAGGAATTCACAAAAACAGCGTCCCCTGTTTTATAGAGGAAATGGGCCTTCATTTCCTTTTGCATCTGTAGCCCGCCTTGGGGTATGATAGGAAGTTTTAGCCCTGGGCAGAGTTCCTCTGAACTTCGTTCATTGTGTGCTGTGACTGACTAATAGCTTTTCCTCATAACCACATCGAGAATTGATACTGCTTTAGGAAACGGCATTCCACTTCCCTAGTGAGTTGCTTCTCTTTCTTAAAGTGTAGGGAATTGCTCCCATTGTCATCCTTCTGTATTTTCTGATGTCATAGGGGCACTCAGGCTATCGATTGTTTCAGACTATATGACAGGTATTGAGGACCACCTAACAGGATGCTGTACAAAACAACTGAACCAGACACTGAGTTCACCAAAGTTCAGCAGGCAAGCCTACCCTGCTGTCCCCTCTGAGATATCATACTGAAATTTGGCTCGCAGAAGTGATACATTTTTATGTACAGATAACACACTAACCTTGGTGCCTCTGGATGATTCTGGTTAGTTTTGAGCAAGAAAAAAATATTGGAGCTATGAAAGACCCCAAGAAGGTTTCAGAGGCACTAATTTCGATGTACATTGTTCAGACAAGTCTGCATATTATATCAGGCCTCCATTTTTCTTCATTATTAACTGCAACTATAGCGACAATGGTAGCATAATCTAGTGAGGTGGTATAATCCCATTTTTAGCAGAAGGAAACCAAGGCCCAGAGAGTAAGACATAGCTCATAAGCCATAGAGTTAGGCCTGGAACCAGCTCCTAAATCCCTTTTTGTACTGTGTCTCGGTGAGAGAACAGAACGTACACCCCATTCATGCAATGGCCTGTGTGAGCAAAGCAAGCTGCAGGTGCTGGGAAGAGGCTAGGACAAGGCATCACCTTTTCCGCTGCCAGAGATGCTTCCGCTTGTCCTCTGCTCTGTCCAGGTCTGTGCTCCTCCAGGCTGACATACTGAGAAAAGGGGCAGAGAGTCAGGAGTGGATTAGCATGATGGGAGGAGCTGGAGTCCCCACTTTGCTCACTTACCTGAACATCTCCAGGTAGAAGATGGTAACAGATGTCTTCTCATCACAGGGGCACAATAGCTCAGCTCTCTTTTGTTCATTCCTCTCCTTGTCTGTACTTGCATGCCACTGGGTGGGGTTGCTCTAGCCCTAGCTTTGGACTGAAATAATAAAATGACTCTGAAAGGTAGGTTTCCTTTTTCCCTGGCTGTATTTTCCTTGCTACTTGAAATTGTCTGGTGCCTCCTGTTTGAAAAAATGTGTTGTAGATCAAAGGGTTTTTGTCAAAGATCACTTTGGCTCATGTAATTCCTCCCTTCTCCAATGTAAGGTCTAACCTTTAAAGAAGCAAACACAAGTACCTGGGCATTGCTCTGGCTCTTCATGTAGCATCATATAAAACCCCTGGGATCTCACCTGGATAACTATTTTTGTCTTTGTACTGCAGCAATTCTTCAAATTTCAAAGATCAAGAACAGAAATCAGAAAACTGAGGCAGATAGGAGAAGTAATTTGTCCACTGAGACACAGCTGGTTAGTGGCAGAGCTTAGGTTAAGCTAAATGTTTCTTAAGATCGAGTTCAGAGTTCTCTCTACTACATTGCATGGCCTCCTGTGCTACTGATTAATGGGTTAATGAGTGTTTCTGAATATGGTGGCTGAAATGCTTTTGAAAGTAAGATGAGAATGTTATTCCTTAGTGATTGTTTTGGTTTAAATGAGTCATCAGAAAATGATAGGAACCTCTATTATGCACCCGTGTTCCCTGCCTCATGTAATTTTGGCTCCAATACTTCCAGACCCGATACTTCCAGAAGGCTATGGATATTTGGTAAGTGAAACCAACATATAAATTAAGTAAAATGATGGCAAAGGTAAGCCTTTAATAAGGTTTAGTAATGTCCAAAGTCAGTACTCTAAATGATCACTTTCCCTCAAAGTTTTACTTTTCATCTACAGTCTTCATTTCAATGGCCAACCCTGCTTGACCTGTCAGCATTTTAGTAGATTTGTTGAAGAAAAAAAGCACTACTTTACTACAATAGCCTGAAATGCTAGTGGTCACAGCACAGTGCCACCTATCAGAAACCGTTGAGGACCACTACTGAAAATCAGATGTGCGCCTAATTTTAGTTCTGTCAAATGCCAGTTATTTATTAGTGCCTGAAAGCAGCTAGAGTGTGTTTCCCACAGAGGTGTCTTTGTGCAGTTTGGAGATACCTGAGAGAAGCTGGAAGGCTCTTCGTAAGAGTTTTGAATTTCTACTTTGTGAATGTCTGGGTGGTTTACCAACAACTAAATTAGGACACAGGAGGTCTAAGCCATGTGCCAAGACCGTGAAGCCAGCCAGCTTGGGAGCCAGACGACCTCACACAATGTGCCCTTCTCCACCGGGCCTCTACCTCCGTGCTGCGAGGCAAGCCAGGGGCTTTGGCACAAAGTATGCTTGGATTCAAAACTTGGCCTGCTACTCAGGAGTTGTGTAAACTTGGCAAATTAAATATATTTTGTTTCCTGTTTATTAACAGAGAGAGCATTAGTACTACTCTGATGGGGTTTTTTTGGCCAGGTTTATGTGAAATGCTATCTACTTATCAAAATACTTAGCATCTAATACAAACTTGACAAATGGCAGCCTTTATTAGATGATGATGATGATGACGACGACAACCATGGGGACTTACAATGAGAAGATACTTGACTGCTTCAAGGAGCTCTGGTTTAATTGGGGACCGAACTGACCAGTAGGTACAAGTTAATGTGAGATCAAGAATAAAAGGCCTTATCTGAAAATGCTTGAAGGGGCACTGGTATAGTCTGTATTTGTTTTCTTCTTTTTTAAAAAATATATTTTATTGATTATGCCATTACAGTTATCCTACTCCCCCCCTTCATTCCCCTCCACCCTGCACACCCCTCCCCCACCATTCTCCCCTTTCCTTTATGTCCATGTGTCTCAAGTTCTTTAGATTCTATATTTCCCCTACTATTCTTGCCCTCCCCCCTATTTATTTTCTACCTACCGTCTAAGCTATTTTCTGTGCCTTCTCCCCCCTTTTCTAACCCTCCATGTGTTCTTCATTTCTATGGTTCCACTCCTGATCTAGCTGTCCTCTTGGTTTGCTTTTGTTTAAGGTGTGGTTGTTGATAACTGTGAGTTTGCTGTCCTTTCACTGTTCATATTTTTCATCTTCTTTTTCTTATATAAGTCCCTTTAACATTTCATATAATAAGGGCTTGGTGATGATGAACTCTTTGAATTTGATCTTATCTGAGAAGCACTTTATCTGTCCTTCCATTCTAAATGAAAGTTTTGCTGGATAAAGCAATCTTGGCTGTAGATCTTTGGATTTCATGACTTGGAATACTTCTTTCCAGCCCCTTCTTGCCTGGAAGGTCTCTTTTGAGAAATCCGCTGACAGTCTGATGGGAACTCCTTTGTAGGTGACTGTCCCCTTATCCCTTGCTGCTTCTAGGATTCTCTCCTTCATTTTGGTCTTGGCTAATGTAATTATGATGTGCCTTGGTGTGTTCCTTCTTGGGTCCAACTTCTTTGGCACTCTCTGAGCTTCCTTGATTTCCTGGAAGTCTATTTCCTTTGCCAGACTGGGGAAGTTCTCTTTTATTATTTGTTCAAATAAGATTTCCACTTGTGGCTGTTTCTCTTCCCCTTATGGTACCCCTATAATTCGGATGTTGGAATGTTTAAAGATGTCCTGGAGGTTCCTAGGCCTCTCCTCAATTTTTTGAATTCTTGTTTCTTCATACTTTTCTGTTTGGTCATTTTTTTTCTTCTTTCTGGTCCACTCCCTTGATTTGAGTCCCAGTTTCCTTTCCATCACTATTGGTTTCCTGTGCATTTCCCTTCATTTCAATTAGGTTAGCCTTCATTTGTTCCTCTAATTTGTGACTAAAATCAACCAATTCTGTGAGCATCCTGATCACCTGTATTTTGAACTGTGCATCTGATAGGCTGGCTATCTCTTGGTCGCTTAGAATTATTGGCTCTGGGGCTTTGAGCTTTTCTTGAGCCATAATGTTTTGGTCTGTTCACACCTGTTATGTATGAGGGGCAGAGCCTTAGGTGTTCACCAGGGCAGGGAGACCCAGGTCGCTGGGTTGTGACACTGTATGTGGGGGTGGGGTCAGAGAGGGGCAATGGTGTTTGTTCTACTCTCTTTCAGATTTCTGTCCCCTCTGCTGCTTCCCACAAGCAAATTCTGGGCCCTTCTGGTGCTGATTCCTGGGTGGGTGGGCCTGTGCACCCTCCAAGGCCCTGTGGGTCTCTCCAATGAACTCTCTGTGAGCCTGGGAGCCTCTCCCGGCACCTCGACCTGGAAAGTCTTCCCAATTGGTGCTTTCAGGCTCTAATTCTCGTTGCTGGGGCCCTAGCCTGAGTGGGCTGTCTCACTGTTTACTCCTTTGCCCAGTTTATCTGTGTGTGAATGTGTGACCGAGGTCAGCCAGTCACCTTGCACCCTCACTGGGTCTGCCCCTTGCCACCCCAGGCCTGGGATCCACCAACTGCCGCTCGTGCTTCTGGGTCGGTGGGCCGATCTTTCCTGCCCAACCCCACTCTGCCACTGACTCTGCCCCTCTCCCTGGTCTGGCTGAGTGGTTCGTTGTTGTCAGACTTCCGTACAGTTCAATTTTCTGTGTTTTGGCTGCATTTTTGTTACTAAAACTTTGTTGTCTTTAAACTTGGTTATGCAAGGTGGCAGTGTTTCCACCTATGCCTACATCTTGGCTGGAAGTCTCTTTCTGTGTTCTTTGGCTCAGTTAAAAGGGTATGTGCACGATGTAGAAATATCAAATTGTTATGTTGTAAACCTGAAATTAATATAATGTTATATGTCAACTTTATCTAAATTTTTAAAAAAACATAGGCATGTCATTCACACATATTTTCAGCAATATGCTATTGATATCATGAGAAAATTATCTTCCATTTTTATATATGAGCTATCTAAGGCTTCATTTGCCTTGCTGTTATAATGTTTAGATGAGCAAGCAAGTTCATGCACTTTGCCATGCATCATTTTTTGCTCTTTTATTCAGCACCATCCTAAAATTAGCATATTAAGACACTCTCAAATTCTAGTAGGTCTGTTTCAGTAATTGGCATATTTCAAATTTTTATATAAGCCACTCCTTTCCCCAAGCCCTCCAACAGTCACACCACCAAAGGTTGTCCTGCTGGTTTTGATGGATAGCCGCTAAGCCGAAGTAAGAATTTCACAGAAGAAAATATGAGTACCAGTACTTTAAGAGACAATATGTTGCTAATTTTTTTCATTGGCGCTGCTTTGGGAGTTGGCTTTGTCATGCGCTTCTCAAAAGAGCCCCTAGTCAACTGCAGACTCTTCATGGGGAAGGTCACTCTCCAAGCTGCCGGTGCCAGTTGCTTTGCTTCGCTGATTGAAGCAATCAGATTTCATAGAGTCGACGACTGAACTTGTTCATGTTATGGCTATACCCAGTGAACTAATAATAAAGTAATTATTAATTATAATAATTATTAGTTTCTGCCTGTCTTGCAGTTTAACTATAAATTCACTGGTGCCATGTATTTCAAAGTTAAAAAAAAAGATTAAGGAATGCAGAACATATGAGAACGTTTTTGTTAGTCCATTAAGTAACAAAACCTACGTGAATTTATGCTGCATTTTCAAGTAACTAATAAGTCATTGTAGGAATCTTTAAATTGGCTTCTTACAAATGGTAGAGGGACCTTCAGTGTGTTTTCTAAAAGATTATAGCTGGTTTTTTCCCACTTACGTAATTTTTTCTCATCTCCATTCTGCATTACAGTCTCAGAATTTTCCAGTTTTTTTCTTTAAAATTTTTTAGAACTGCTTAAGACTGGATCAATTTTTAGAGTAAATGCTGATTAAGATAAGCTCCAATAGCCCACTGCTTATAGTGCCACCTTGTGGCCTAGATGTGTTCCTGGTGCTCACTGGCAAGGCCCTCATTTGGGGCCAAACCTGAAATGAGCAGACTGAGAGTGCCCAGAGGGGATGGGGGAGGGGGACAATCGTGAAAAAAAGGGGAAGAGACTAGACAAAGAACATGTATGAATGACCCAGGACATGGACAACTGCATGGGGACTGACTGTGGGAGCAGAGGGGGGCCATGGGCAGAGGAGGGTAAAAGGGGGAAAATTGAGATAATAACAATAAAAATGATTTTTTTAAAGAAAAAAAATAAAAAGAAATGTATTCCTAGTGTATAATGATTTATTTTCAAGTCATTAACTACTTGATAAAGCTAAGGTAAAGACAAAATATTGTTAAAATGAGAAATGATTATTATTAAAGAAACTAAAAATGAAAACAAATCATCTCTGAATTATTTAAAGACATCAAAGGAAAAATGTGATCTGTTCTATGAAGGCTTAACTTACAATTCTTTTTTTATGATCACCTTTACAGTGTAAGGAGAGGTAGGTCTGTGCGTGGATTCTGCTTTTTCTTTTGTTTGTTTTTCTTTTTAGCAATCAAGAAATTACATCTGGCTAGCTAGCACTTTTTAGAGGACAAAAATTTGATTCCTGAAGTTTTATCTTGTTAACTTGTAAAATATTTAACTCACGTCTCCTCTGTATTTGCGTTTCTCCCTCCCCTCACGCTGGCAGCTGAGCCCCTCTTCTCTGCCCCAGGGTCCCAGAGCGGTGTCACTGATGTGCTTGGGGGCATGTGCATCAGTACAGCCCTGAATACACAACAGAGGTGCTGTTTGCCCTGCTGGCCAGCTCTGTGTCCTCAGTTGTTCCTATTTTTATTTCTTATGTTAACTAACGTGAAGACTTTTTTAGGTACACCCACGATGACAGTGTTAGGAGGTCAAACCTTTGTTTCTATTTTGGACAAAAATATATGTCATTTTATAAAGCACATGAGGAAGTAGCTATGACAGGGTAGTTTTTGGGATATTATTTTGCGTGATGAATGTGGGGTTAGAATCTGGGTTGTGGCAGAGAAAACTGGATGACAAAAAGCAAAAGTCTGTATTACTCATTAACAACACTTAAGGGGAAAATTGGTTGAAAAAAATTCAGTTTGATTAATTTAAGTATGTTATTTATACTCATTTAAAAGAGCCATTCTTTTCCGGTTGTGATGAGCGCAGCTGAGGTTATCATATGATTCGGACAGTTCAGAGGAGAGGTACGGGCACTCTCTCTGTGGTGTGTGTTTTGCAGGCCTGGCCGCCTGGGCCTGGGGGAGTCTTCCTTTCCTCAGGGCCGGACTCCATGGCTGATGGAGATGTCCACACCCAGCCGATTCAGGTTCAGCTGAGCAGGGAACGCTCTCAGTTTATACCAAAGTTTTTCCATGAAAAAGACCAAATAGTCCTTCCTTTAAAAGGAAAAAGAAACAGAAAATAAACCTCTAGAGAGACTATTCTATAATTTTAAAATGTTTTCTTTACTAGTCTGTCTCTTGCAAAACATCTCTAGCAGGGTAGCTTAGTAAATGATAGTTATGGAGTGAATTGTGTTCTATTCAGAAAGATCAGTCTAAGTCTTAACTCTAAGTACCTCAGGATGAGATCATATCCGAAATAGGGTTTTTGCAGAGGCCATCCATGTAAAATAAAGTCACCAGGGTGGGCCCTGATCCAATATGACTGGTGTCCTCGGAAATAGAAGAAACATAGACACAGAGACAGGCTTGCCCAGAGGAAACACTGTGTGAAGAGACACAGGGAGAACACCAGTGTGTCGGAAAGGGGGAGCGATGCTGCCCCAAACCGAGGAATGTCTGGGGCGACCAGGAGATGGGACAGGAGGGATTCTCCTTCCCCTACAGGTTTCAAAGGCATGATGGCCCTTCTAATAACTTGATTTGAAACTTTTAGCTTCCGGATCTGCAAGAGAATGCATTTCTGTTGTTCTAAGCCACGCAATTTGTGGTCATGTGTTATGGCAGCCCTAGGAAACTAATGCAGTCATGATATTGAACTAGTACTCTCTGCATGGCCCCATGAGCACAGGAACTGTCTTATTCACACCTGATAACAACCCAGTATATTAGCAGATGAGCATTCTAATTTGCAAAGTTTAAATGATTTTCCCAAGATTGCAGTTAGTAAGTGTGTGAGCTGGGATTTGAACCCAGGTCTGTTTAATTCCAGATTCTGCTGCTGTGTGTGTGTGTGTGTGTGTGTTGGAATCTGGTTCTCCTCACTGGACTGTTTAGGGTTGCAACACCCTCATGTCTCATCCAGAACCTTTCATCTCCAGTCGGAGAATTACTAGCAGCTCCACCCCCTGTTTGTAAGGGCAGGAGTAAGACGTCATTTCTCTGACCATAAGGGTTGGTAATATTCTCTTGTCTTTTTGTAGTTTGAAATGTATAACCATACTGGCCTCTTTCCCCACACCTCTCCCTTTCTTTCTGCCTCTTTCTATCACCCAAATCAGTGTAGCTTATTTTAATATGTGTAATGGAGTGAAAAATCTACGCTGAGACAATTTTCTGCCTCAAAAGAATTTCTTAAAAAAAAAATCCAACCACTGTCTTTGTCAGATTCCATATAAACCTTCATTTAACTGTGTAGATATCAGATAGTGATAAATTGGCTCATAATCTCAAGTTTCATCAGTGAAACTAATCCCATAATTCTGAGAACAGAATTGTTTTCCTAAACATAAGAATGAGTGCCTTCTTTTTATTAGTAATTATTCTTTTGTTGACAGTCTATCAGTCATCAGATATAAAGTAAAAATGATCTGACTGCATTGCACATAGTAGATACTGCTTTGTGACGATTCCAGTTATATATGCAAACGTGCGCTGGATTGCTGATCGCCTGTCAATAAAGGGTGCTCCGACCTACCATTCTGCAATGTGGACAGATCTGTGTTTAAGTCAGTAATTTAGTTTTAACTTAATTTAATTCAGCAGAATTGAGGTCCAGGGCTTTGTGAAAAGCTTCCTAAAACAAAGGATCAGTAGGGGCAGGGTAATTGCTCGTGGGTTTTGCCAACATCACCAGTGCAGCCATTAACCAGCTGAGTGTCTCTGAGTTCTAATTTCCAAATATGTAAAACTATTGACTTCTCCTTCCTCCATTAGAAACAATGGGTTTGAGAAAAGAAAAAAAAAACAATTTGAAACAAAAAAATAGAAGAAAATATACAATGAAGAGCTGCTGACTATTTTTGTGTCGCTGTAAGACAACCTGCATAGCTGCTGTTTGGCAAGTCACCTAAGGCCTCATTAATCGATGGTTTTGCCTACACAGAAATGTCTGTTGGAACAAGGAACACCTATTAAGCCACAGAGTGTTCTCATTGTTCTGCTTCTCAGTCTTATAGAACCCAGTGACTCTTACTTCCAAATCAAGTTTAGTACTCATGAATGACTGGATCTCGCCTGGATGACCATTTGATCAAACAACAATGAAAACATTTGCTCCATGGCATAGTGATTCCCTAAGTGTCAGGCATTCTTGTCCTTTTAATCTCCCTGAAGCAGCCAGGACTACCTGCTATCCCTCCTGCTTGAAACTCCTCCTGTGGCTCCCAGGACTTGGTGCTGCACGGCTCAGGGTCCCCACTTGCCTCAGTGTGCCCTGGTCGACCTCCTCTGCTTCATTTCCTTTACCTGGACTTGCAGTGGTGATGCCTCCAAAGGTGCTGTCTTCTCTCCGTCTTCTGTTCTCCACTCACTTCCTTGGGAGTCTCATTAGTGCGTATGATGTCAGCTCCCACTCTCATGCTGAATGTAGATCACGGGACTTGCTACATTTCTGAAGCTTCAGCCTCCACAGGTCTTTTCTATTAGGATCTTCTGTTGGCTCCTCAAATATTACGCAGCCCAAAGCAAACTCATGACCTTCCTGCCCTGTCGCTCTGACTGCAGTCTTCCTCTTGAGCTTTCTGTGTTATCCGGTAGCTCACCATTCTTTTAGCTACCTGACCAGAGAGTTTGCCATCATCTTTGATTCCATTCCTTCTTTTAATCTTATGTCCAATAGCTAATTAGTTGTCAAATTCTACCAGTTTTACTTAAAAAGACTTTGCATCGACAGGTGGTGTTTCTGCCTTGCACCTATTTTAAAGGTGATATTTCATATCTCTGCTCTCTCTTTCTCTGGAACACTGTTGCGAGGCTTTACTTTTATGGTCCTGCTTGTGACCTGTCACTCCCTTCAAGTCTCTGACAGCTCTCTATTGCTTGCAGCATTAAATCCAAACTCTTTAGGATGACATTTGAATCATTTCAGGGCTGAGTCCCAATTACTCCTTGAGTCTCATTTCTAGACGCATCGCCCGTACGTTGTTCACACGGAAGTCACTTGGCGGTTCTTGGCATGTACAGGATGCAAAATGTATCCCCCCAACTCCTGATTTTTTCTTACTCAATTCCTGCAGCCCAGAATTCAGTTAAAGTCACTAACATTTCGTTTAAATCCCCTAAATACCCCTCAATAAATGTTTTTTGGGTGGAAACATAGCGATTAGCTTCTCTCCTGAACAGAAATATGAAAGCAGAGATGAAATCTTTTTCATCCGTGTGTTTCCAGCAATTAGTGGCGTGCTTGATGTCCAGTAGGCAGTCGAGAAATACTTACTTGGAAATGAAAGCTAAGAATTACTAGTCTGCATGGTTATGTGTCTTTTTAATACCCGCAGTTGCCCTGGCAGGCACAAAGTAGTAAAATAACCAGTTGAAGAGATAAAACCAGTGTTCTTTGCTACCTGCCAGCAGGAGTCATTCCTTACTGGGAGAGAATAGCTATTCACAAGATCAATACTGACATACATAGCCTCTCATCACGGAGATCAGGCTGTTGGTAATCATGAATGTTTA
Organism: Sturnira hondurensis; assembly: GCF_014824575.4. Lineage (NCBI taxonomy): Eukaryota > Metazoa > Chordata > Mammalia > Chiroptera > Phyllostomidae > Sturnira > Sturnira hondurensis. The sequence goes on from NW_028076767.1 coordinate 38,292,800, forward strand.
TAGTAATGAGCTTGCTTCCAACTTTTCTCTGTGTGAGACTGAGTGCGTATGGGACCCGCAGGCTTCAGTGTCATGTAGTACAGGTAAATGTCTGTTCCCTGCTTTCTGGAAGCAAACCTTCATGATATAATACACATGACACACTGGGTGTTTAAACCTCTGTCCTAATTGACACTGAAATTAGAGCTGCCTGCCAACACTAGTCAGTCTTTAAAGTAGCCGAGAAGTCGGTTCATCCTGTGGGAATTTACTTGACTGGATATGGATGAAGTCTTTTCACCTGAACATTTTGATTCTTAAAACAGTGCTACCCCTAAGCTTCAGTTCACTTAGCTTTATATACAACAATTTTTTTACCTTCTTAACCAGTCAGCATTGATTAGGAGAAGACCAGAATTTAAAATTATTTTTAGTCTGCTCTAAGAAACATAATTTCTTCCTTAGGATAATGCTATGATACAGACTAAACTAGAGTCAACCAAAGAAAATCTACCAAAATAGAAAAACACTTGTCTTCTTAACTAGGTTTACCTGCGTGAAATATTTTATTATTTTGAGGACCATAGGGGAAATTCACTGACTTTGGCATAAGAGCAAATGTGTACATCGAGAAGCCTTGATTGTTTTAGGAACAAAATAATTGTTTACAGTTAAGCACTATACTAAATATAGCCTCTTTGCCTTTTTAGTCTGCTGGTATCAGATCTATGTGGGAGGGACCAAGTTAGCACCTGGTCTGACTGAATCCCACTCTCCCATGTGAGAGGGTGTGGCGAGTGGTGAAGACCATTCACATCAGTAGCAGTCAAACTGTGGCTTGAATTCTGGCTTCACCATTTCGTAACTGTGTGACCTTGAGCAAATGGTTTGGTCTTGCTCAGCTTCAATTTTGCCTTCCATAAAATGGGTATCCATTCATTCATCCAATTATTCAGCAAATATTTATTGAACAATTACTATGTGCCAACTCCTGTTTTAATAACAGAAAGTAACAGTGAACACAAAGGCAAAAATCTTGGCCTTCACTGAATTTACTTCTAGTAAGGCAATAATGATAGTACCTATCTTCCTTGGGTGTTGTGGGAATTAGCCAGTACAATTGCTTAGCTCAAAGTTCAGCACTTAGTGCACCCAGTAAGCTAGGAGAAGGACCTGGTCTAGTTTATAGGCATATAGAAGAGGTGCTGGGGGTGGTGGTGTATGTGGCCTGGGGAAAGAGTAGGTTGGCATCAGGATAGGTTGGGTTCAGGTGGCAGAGAGTGAGGTTTATTAAGCACTTATTATTTGTCAGACCATGGACTAGGAGTCTTATGCTTACAACAACCTGGTATGAGGCAGATACCTGGAACAAACTCATGCATGCATGCATTCATTCATTCATTCATTCATTCATTCAAAAAGCCTTTATTGAGGATCTTCTATATGCCAGATAAGATGCTGGCCCTGGAGATAAGAGGATGAGTAAGACTCAGGGTCTCCCCATCAGAAGGCACTCGCTAACAACGATAGGTCAAGGGAGGAAGTGTCACGATAAAGCACAAGGTACTTCCCCAGCTCTAACCCAGCCTGAAGGAGTAGGGCTGGATGATGGAGGCCATTGGAAACATCTCACACGAGTTACAGAATGGCTCCAGTTCCCCACCAGCCACCCTACCCTATCTCTAAGTTATATTTGAGGCTGGTTAGATACTGTCTTGAAAGTTGCCTTATATTTGTGCTTGAAGGTAAGAACTATTTTAGATATCATACTTCTGAAAAACAGACTTTGACAGAGGAGCAGAAAACAGAGTAAGAATGAATTGGATAGTTCTATGGATCTGCCTGTAGGTGGACAAGGGGAGAAGAGGACACGTGGGTGGTAGACTGGCCTGAGTGGGTCTAGCGACTTCACCTGATTTGAGCTCATCTTTCAACGTTGATAAAATTACTTCTTTTTAGGGGGGATTGTTTTTCATATTTAAAGGAGTTGTTTTAGAGGGTTTCCAAGATCTGTTCCTCTCTGACATTACAGGGTTCTCCATGTTGGATGGCCGACCCCCGCGCAGTGATACATATTTGTGGGTATATGGAATGCAAGGTCACACCAGCACATGCTCATGCACAGTAGTTGTTGCTGGTCCCCCAAGAATCCATGTAAAGCTCATTGTGATGATGCAGAAATACTGGTGTGGCCAGCTACTGGCATGAAATTGAACTAGAACCTTTTTAAATGTAGCAGAAGATATTTGATAATTTCAGAGGAGATTTAACTTTCTTTTTGTTTTGTGTTTGAGGTAAAGGACATAGATGCTCAAAGTTTATTAACTGTTAAATTTTACTTACTTTTTTAACATAAGGCACAGGGAGCTGGGATAAACCCCAAAGAGCTTCCCTGTTTAGTCTGTTTAAAAATTCTTGTAGGCAACTTTTTTTAAAAATTAAAAATTTGAGCTTTTGGAAGTAATAGTTCGACACTTAAAAAATGAACACAATATTAACTAAATCTTCATTTCAAATACAAACATTTCTGAGATCTTTAGCCTTTTCTCTCCCCTGCATCTATTTGTGTCCATTTTTATAATGAGGCACTCCTTAATGTATCTAATAAATATGCTCCTAAAATAGGAATCAAGCTCTATTTAAAATGTATAAGGATTTGCTGATTAAATGCCTTCTACTATAAATTTATTTTGCAATGTAAGTTATTTGACCCTGATTTATCTTTGATGTCTGCTTGGATTTTAATCTATTAGATTTGTCTAAATCAAGGCACATCAATTAACAATTGGACCTATTCCCATTTATTACTCTCACTAAATCTAGAGCTATCACTTTGAAAATTTAAAACCTAGAATTTCCTATGGTTAGCATTAAGTTACTAGTAACAGCAATGTAGAGTTTTTCTTTATTTACATTGTAGTTTATATTCAGGATAATATACTACATATGTAAATTCAGCATATAATTAAATGGCCTCATTAAGTTTAACTGAAGGATTGAGTATCTTCATTTTACTGATGGTATATCTGCAAACTATGACTGGGGATATTAATATACTTGTGGTCATTTATTCAGTGAACAAATATTTAATGCCTACCATGTACTAGGGACTGGGCAAAACAGTGGGGAATGTAAAATATATGATATATTATCTCCTTTGGGATCTTATAATTAATTAGGGGAAATAGATATAAACATATAAAAAGTTACATGATATAAGACAAATCACAATATGAAACAACATAAAGTAGCATTTCCCAAATTGTGATATGAGGTAATTTTATATAGTAGACACAGACAAACATTTTTCATATTTTAATGGTTATATTTTTATTGCATATAGTTTTACAATTACCTTCACGTATTGGCTTTTCATTACAGTCATGATCTCGAATGAAAACATAGCAGGGAGTATGGAGATACGGGGAAAACAGTGAAGGCTATGTAAATCCTGAGATTTGGGAGACTGATGAATGAAATGCCCACCGAGGTATTGTTCCTGGCAACGCAGCCAGTGTGCTAGAGAAAGGTAAGGTCCCTGTGAGCTGGAGGGTCAGGCCGGTTCCGTGGAGAAGGAAGGACTTTATGAATGGATCTTTATGGTTGAAGGGGGAGAAGATGTCAAGGGTGAGGTTCTCAGTGACAGAAGAACCCAGAGGTCAGAATTCATGTTATACTGAGGGACGGGGAAAGGGTTTAGAGAGGATAAGAGGACAGCCTAAAAGTGTGGGCTAGAAGGAGGAAGATGGCGCAGGGCATTGAACGTGACACTAAGAGATCTGGGCTCTTCCTGCTGTTCAAAAGTGGAAGCATTTTATTCCTCATGGGTCCGGCTTCCCGGAGGAATGATTGAGAAGATTCCGAAAAGTTGCCTGGATTACACATATGTCTCCCAGCAGGAGGTTCCCCAGATTTGCTCTTTGGAATTAGTATATCCTTTACCACCGACCATGGTTCTGTAGTGATTCGTAGCTGGAAAGGCCAAGGAGCGAGAAAGCAACATTAGGATACGGATTCACTTAAAGAGGAGATGTGTAGGGCAAGAACGGCATCAAACTGTGGGACGCTGGGCAGCCCAAGAGGGCTTTCCCTCAATGGTTGTGCTTGGGGGCGACCTGTCCCTCTAAAGCCCTGTGGTATACATCAAAGAGCTGCAGTACCACGGTGTTGGATTGGTCATACTGTGTTTCCTTTTTCCCTAGACCTGGCAGCTTTTCTGTTTCAGACCATTATACATGACTAGAGCAGGACTCGGGTGCCTTTCATGTAATTCACCTCAGTTCTCTGTGATTTTACTTTGGGGCAGGCTTCCAACAAGCTGGGAGTTCTCTAAAGGTTTTCCCAAAATATGTTTCAATGAAAATTTTGCTTTACAAAAGTAAACATGAACTGACTCTAATGTCTTATAATAAAATTTAGTTTGGAGAAGGTATTTGTAAATAATAAAAAGTGTTACTAATTTTGATCTTTAGTTGAAATTTTTTCATTTCAAATGAGTTCCAAAATGGAACTTGGCTTCTTGGTAACACAATGGTATCAAAGTGGAACTATTTTGAAATTGTTTTCTGTGTCTGGTGAGTGAGAAGGAGAACCTGGGTCCACAATCTCAACTGCAACTACAGCAAATCTGCTTTAATTTATTTCTTATATCTGCTTTCTACTGATACTTTGAAACTCAAAAGTAAAGATAAAAACAATAATGAAAACTCTGAACCATGGGTTACTTCCCCAAGGCAAGACTTGGCTGCTTAAAAAAAGAAGAGCATGTTTTTACTCAATTACTGTATTAAAATTATGATATAATGGTTTATTCTAATCATAAACACCAACAAGTAATCCTAATACCTAAAAAATTAATATTTACAACTAGTATAAATGTTAGAGAAATAAAATACATAACTAATTTTTCACTAATACTTGATTTCTTATATTTCTACTTCTAATTAAATCCAACTATCTAATTTGTTTTTAAATATTTTATTGATATAGCAAATCTAATATGGCCAAAGCCAAAATTTTCCTATGACCTACTTTCCCCCAAGTTTTTCCTATTTCAGTAAATGATCCCACCATCTACCCATGGCTGGATTCTGTTGAAATTCACCAGACATTTTAGCATTTCTCTTTTGATAGCTGTCTTTTCTACTTCCTTCATGAGGCAAAAACAAAGAAAAGGGTGATTAATTATTCCCAGCATGTGCAAGAATGACATTGCATGATTGCCTCTTTAAAATGACAAGGGGATAATTTATCCCTCTCAAACTTATCTTATTTTCCTCTGTAGAGATAGGTTTGTTAGTCTGAATTTTCTTTCCACATCCAAAATAAAATATACTTATTCAACCATTAGGTAAATTGGCACAAAAATTTAAAGTAGACCGAAAGATAGCTTTACAAAGGACTTGTGTTGATCTTGGGATGCACTCGTGCTGTACGAAAGCCATTGAACCAGACCTTGTCATGTCTTTGCCTGTGTTGCAGGGGAAGAAGCAAGCTGCATTGCCTTATGTACTGCAGGGTTCTAAGAATACTTAAAATGCATTGAAAAACAGCAATATATAGGTCCTCAATAAACAGTTTAGCAATGATAGAGTTTTTGTTTTATTTTGTTTGTATCTTTTAATACTTTCTAAGGTTTAAAATAATGTATTACTTTTACGTATTATTTCTATTACTGTTAGAATCAGAAAAAAGGAGCTAAAAGAGAGAATTATTGGGATCAGAACCCCAAGGTGGGCTGTGAGAAGCCAGGCCCCTGGTACCTTTCTGTGTGACTTTCAAAGCTTGTCTCTAATAACCTGAAAGATTGATCACATAGTTCAATGAGCTCCGCATTATTTTCTGGTTCACAAAAAGCTGGTTGCAGGTTCATAACCAGTTTCAAGTGTAATTTTCTTCCAGACAAAACTGGTTTACAAATCACATTCCACTACATAATGGAATTTCATTTCTTCATGAGCAACATCACCCAGGGGAAGTTTTTTGTTTTGTTGTTTTCAGGATGAAAAAATTTACTTCCATTGAATCAATAATTTTTGTTTCCATGAAAAAAAACCCCACTCTTGTGTTTAGTAGTTCTAACAAGTGGAGTTATGAGACCATTGAAAATAAAGACTTATGTTTGCCATCTTCTTATCCTTTTTTGCTGGGAGAAATAGTATATGTTATACACAATATTGAGTTTTCAAGAAAGGTGGAAACATGCACACTGATGTCCTTAGGGGTCAGGAGAAGCCAGTAAGATTGATGATATACTTCTAAGTACCTTGCCACTTTAAATATGTTGTATGAAGCGGCAGCTTGATAGGAATGCTGATTCTCAGGCCCACCCCAGACCTAATGAATCAGAACCTGCAGTTTTGCAGACACCCAGGCCATTTTCATGCACTTGAATAGAGAAGCATCGTCCTACTATACTGCTGGGTCCTATTGCTTCATTTACTGTCCTTCCTCCTCTCTGGCCCCTGGCTCACAGAGAAGTCCTCAAAGCAGGCATTCTTAAGCTGGGGTCTGTGGGTTTTTAGGAAGCTGTGTGTGGTGAACCCACTGAAATTGTATATTAAATTATGTGTGCATATGCCTATTCAGATTTCATTAAATTCTCATGAAGCTTAAAAATAAAAAGGGGGTTAGCTACTCCAGACTGCAAAACCATGGAGGCCATGTTCTGCCTTGAAAGAGCAAAAGACAGACTAGGATAATCCTGGTAATTACAGAATAATTAACCTCACCTGGGGAGAATTTAGGAGACAATACCAATAAACCTTTCCTATTGTTTTAATAAAAAGAATCCAGCTGACCAGAGAGCTCATCACAGAGATGAGAAATGTGAGGAAGCAGCTTTCTAATTCTGTTAACACTGTTCCTGATGTGTTTAGATTAAGAGAAAATTTCTGCGTAGTTCCCATCAGTCCTGCATTCTTTAGGATGATACGAGTGTTGTGCCGTAACTCTATTCTTTTGAATTTTTTGATATCGTAACACAGTACTCCCCAACCCTGTCTGCATATCGGAGTCACCCCACACCAGACCAATTGCATCAATATCTCAGAACCTCTTTGGTGAGGGCCAGGCTCACTGTGGGATTTGTTTGTGTGAGCTCTCCTTAGGTGCTCTTAAAGTGCAGCCAGGTTAGGAACCATTTGTAAACAGCGACGTGCTCAGTAAATTCGAGAATGGCTTTCTTGGGGAATCCTGGGTCTTCCATTATCTGAGGGGCATTGATTCTGTTTCTTCTGGACAGTGAGGTCTTTTTTTCCATTGGATGTCATTATTTATATGCCCTACTGTGCTGTCGTTCTTTGTCACGTCCAATGGTTCAGATCTGGAGCTAATTCCAAGAACTATTGAATTCTCCAGTATTTTCTTTAATCTGCTGCTCTTACTACCAGTCCATTTCAGAAGAGCTCCCTGGTTTTTATATTATGAGTGACTTTTTCAAATATTTATTTCAAAAAAAATCTGAAAGGCACTGTTCTCTTGTGCTGCTTTATGGAGGTCACTCAATAAGCTATAAGAAATGATGGAAACGAGTAATTGTGCTCTAACAGGATAATTTAATCTTAAGCAATTTGTCTTTCCCCCATTTATACACACTTGGCTGTCACTGCAGTTATAAAATGAATATTGTCTGACATTCCGCAAGTTTAAGAACACGCAAGAACCTGTAGGAAGCAGGATTTCGAAGAGATCCAGGAAAGAGCGTGTAGAATGGAAGTAGTTTACAGTCAGCACTAGAATCAAATGAAAGGAAGCCTTTAATCAAATAAAGGAAGGGAAATCCTATCAGAAAATTCCCATTCACAAAGCTCTCCCCTAAACACATTCACAAATTGAAGCAAAATTGCATATTCACATTTTTCTGATTTGTGCTTCAAAGATGTCTGGCATTATTCAATTTTACAGCCAGTCCTCTGACACGTAACCTAACAGTTTATTGTGTTTTTTCTTTCTCTGAAGATTTCTGGGAATCTTCTCACTCTTTTGGGAATTTCCATGTGAATTAGTAGGATTTAAGCTCATATCTGTCCACCTGTGGGATAGATTCACCAAGGGTTCATTTAAATTACCACTTTTTCAACATCAGGAGAATGCATGCCCGAGAATGATAAATTTGCTTTAACGTCCCTTTGGAGGCTGGGAAATGGGAAATGGAATTATAGAACAATTCAAATCTGGTGAAGATTTCTTTGAAGTAACAGCTTGTAATTAGCATTAATGGAAAAAATTGGAACTGATTATTTTCTTAGTATTAATGCTTTGGCATTCTCAGCATAGAGAGAATCAACATTCAGAAGGATCTAATGTAACTTGTATGATAATAACTTTTCTTAACCTCTTACTGGCTACGGGATTTCTTAGTTGTTGTCTAGTAAATATATATAAACAAAGTGCTTTTCTGTTTGAAATGGAAAATGCCTGGCATTTGTATTTATGCTTTGAATTTTTACATAGGATTGCTTAATGGTAGGAACTTTAACAGAAGGCTCTGAGATAAAGTTGGTCTTCTTTTTGATGTGCTTTGGCCTCAGAATTTTTTTTTTCCTGGTCAAAGCTACAATCATGAAAGCTCAGACCCTTGTCTGATATTCCCCTTTTTTCTCTTTTGCAAAGAAGGCCCTATACCTGATTCATGCACGACCTGCCAATTTCACTTATTTTGTTAGACTTTGCCCTCCATTTAAGCCAAACTAAGATAATCAGGGATAACTGGCAACAACATTTAAAATACTTTTTCAGGGGTGGGGGACGACAGGTGACTGAGTTGTAAAGGTTTAATAATCATTCCCATTCACCCCACATTTGTGAATACCTCCAGCTTCTCTGCTAGGCGTTCTACGGAAAGCAGTGAATGGCTGCCAAGGAATCACACATACTAGGGGAAATAGAAAATAAATTACTCTAATATAGCATTGTAAGCACAATGGACAGAGTCAGGTGATACCACAGAGATATGTCAGAAATCTCAGAAAGAGTTGGAGAGGGCTCCATGAAGGAGGCATATCTGTTATCAACATTATCTGTTCAGTTGTATGCAATAGAAGCAAACTCAAGATAATAAGCCAAAAGAGGGGGAAAAGACAGATAAATTCACTGGGAGTATATGGGTTTCTGACAGAATGAGATAGAGACAGAGAGAGAAAGACAGAGAGAGAGACAGAGAGATAGAAATGAGGCCACAGAAAGGACCTAAATTGGAGAGTGCTAGGCATCTAGGAGGAAGAAACTAAAGAGCAGTTGCTAGATGGAGTTGCTGAGGAATGAATCAACTGCAAATGTTTTCTCTTCCTGTGTCACTTCTCTCAGATTCCCAAGAGAAAGTCTAATTGGACCACTGTAGGCCAAGTGCCTAGTTTTTAGCTGGGACTAGGCACCCTTAGCTGGGAATAGGATGCTTTGATTGACAGCGCAATCAGGGCTGTGTGCCCTGGGGGAGAGTAATTACCAAAGGGAAATCCAAGTGCCACTATTAAAAGAAGGTGGACTAGAGGCTGCTAAGCAAAAGCAACAGAGGACTACTCCACAGAGGGCTATTTAAGCCTTGGGAGATAAGCAGGATTCTCTTAAGTGAAGAATGGGAGAATGGCATTCTAGGTAGGGGGCATAGAATAAACAAAGATGAAGAGTCCTGAAAGAGTCTAGCTTGTCATATATGGCAAGCAATTTGGCCTGGTGGAAATAAGCTGAACAGGAGGAAGTTTGGGTGAGGAGCAGTGGCAGGAGATGAGGAAAGATGTCTGTGCGACCTGTGAAAAGACTAGGACTCAGTTCAATGGGTAATCGAGTTTTATTAATTTTTAAAAATTAATAAAAAATTAAGTTAATTTTTAAGAGTATAAAACTGGAACAAGTGTAATTTTCCTAGAAAGGAATTTTGTGAAGTATATCAAGATCCTTAAAATTTCCTCCATTTTCTGGCCCCAAACTTCTATTTCTAGAATTAAAAAAAATTCACTGGGGGCAACATTGGTTAGCTAAACCATGCAGGTTTTAAGTGTACAACTTAAAATACCAGCTGCACACCGCATCACCACCCATGACCCAAAGTAAGATCTCTTTCCGTCCCTATCCCCGCCTTTGCCCACCTCCACTTGTCCCTACCCCACTCTCCCTCTGGCTAGCACCATATATACTCACTTAATTGTTTCAGCTTATTTCATCTAGCCCCACCTAACCCCTCCCCTCTGACAGCTGCCAGTCTGTTCCATGTAGCTATACCTCTATTTCTATTTTGTTCATGTTTATTTTGTTCATTAGATTCCACAAATAAGTGAGACCATATAGTATTTGTCTCTCCCTGGTTTATTCCACTGAGCAAAATAATCTATAGGCCCATCCATGCTGTAAGATTCCACCCCCCTTTTTTTAACATCTGAGGATTATTACATTGTGTAGATGTATCATAGCTTTTTTATCCACTCATCTGCTAAAGGACATGCAGGCTGTTTTTAGATAGTGGCTACTGTAAATAATGCTGCAGTGAACACAGGGATGCATATATTCTTTTGAATTTGTGTTTCAGGTTTCTTTATATATATTCTCAGAAGTGGGATCACTAAGTCAAAAAGCAGTTCCATTTTACATTTTTTGAGGAAACCTCCTACTGTTTTCCACAGTAGCTGCACCAGTCTTCATTCCCACCAACAGTGCACTAGGGTTCCCTTTTCTACACATCCTTGCACTTGTGTGTGGATTTATTGATGAGAGCTATTGTGACAGGCACAAGGTAATATCTTACTGAAGTTTCATTTTGCATCTCTTTGATGATTAGTGACACTGAACATTTTTCCACATGTCTATCAGCCATCTGTGTGTCCTCCTTAGAGAATAGACACTCCTTAGGGAAGGATCTATTCAGGTCTTTTACCCATTTTTTAATTGGGTCATTTGTCTTCCTATATAAGTTCTTTATATATTTTGGAACTTAACCCCACATTAGACGTATCGTTAGCAAATGTGCTCTCCTGTTCAGTGGGTTTCCTTTTAATTTTGTTGATGAGTTCTTTTGCTGTGCAAAAAATTTTAGTTTGATTTAGTCCCATTTGTTCTTTTTTCCTTTGTTTTCCTTGCCTGAGTCAATATATCAGAAAAAACATTGCTACAAGGAATGTCTGCGATTTTACTGCCTATGTTTTCTTTTAGGATTTTTATGACTTCATGATCTACATTTAGCTCTTTAATCCATTGTAGGAGACTGTTCTGCATGGTGTGGGCCCAGCTCCCACTCAGAGATGCACAGGACCCACGTCCACAGATAGATTCTCCTGTGGAGAATCAGGCCTGCAATGTGACTAGGCTGCTTCAAGTCTTGCTTTTTGCTAAAAACTCCCTCACCCAGATTTGTGGCAAACGTTTACTGCAAAATAACTTCCCAAAATCCATGCTAAACCTTCCCAGGATGAGTGTAATGGGTTCAACCACTTTTGCCTTTTCATTTGCTAATTTCTCTCTTCTGTAATGTGATTATCGGCATCCTTTCCTTTGTTTTCTGTAAAAGGTAACCACCTAAAGCAACCTGTGCATAGTAAATGAGGACCATCATGTAATGTGCTGAGAAACCCAATAAAGGTCAACCACAGCATGGGCCAAGTCTTTTGCTCCCCTTGAAAGAAAAGCCATGCTGTCCCTTTTCCTCCACCAGACTTGGTAGTCTGTGTGAATGTCTCATTTCATCCATAATGACGTGGACACTTCAGTGTATGCATCAATCTATTTTGAGTTTTTTCTTATGTGTGGTGTATGTTCATGGTCCAGTTTCATTTTTTGCATGTATCCATCCAATTTTCCCAATACTATTTATTAAAGAGACTGTCTTTACTCAATTGTATGTTCTTGACTCCTTTGTCAAATATTAATTAAGTATAAAGGTGTAGATTTATTTCTGTGCTCTCCATTCTGTTGCATTGATCTATATGCTTGTTTTTGTGCTAATATCATGGTCTTTTGATTACTCTGGTTATAGTAGATTTTGATATCAGGTAGTATGATACTTCCAACTTTGTTTTTCTTTCTCAAGATTTCTGAGGCTATCCAGGGTCTTTTGTGGTTCCATAAAAATTTTTGGAATATTTGTTCTATATCTGTGCAATATGCCATTGTTATTTAATAGCAATTGCACTAACTCAGATTAATTTGGGTAATATGGACATTTTAATGATATCAGTTTTTCCTGTCCATGAACATGGTATATCCTTACACTTATTTGCATCTTCCTCAATTTCTGTCTTAAGTACCTTGTAATTTTTTGAGTATAGGTCTTTTACTTTCTTTGTTAAATTTAGTCCTAGGGAACTTATTATCATTATTTTTGCATTAATAAATGGGATTGTTTTCTTAATTTCTCTTTCTGATAGTTCATTATTAATGTATAAAAATGCCGCTGACTTCTGAATATTAATTTTGTATCTTGCTACTTTGCTGAATTCATTTGTCATTTCTAGTAGTTTTTTGGTGAAATATTTAGGGTTGTCTACATGTAGTATGATATCATCTACAACTAATTTCCCCTTTCTAATTTGGTTGTCTTTTATTTCTTCTTCTTGTCTGATTGCTGTGGTTAGGACTTCCAGTACTATGTTGAATAAGAGTGTTGAAAACTGACATTCCTGCCTTTTTCCTGATCTTATGGGGAATGCTTGTAGATTTGCCCATGGAGTATTATGTTGGCTGTGGGTTTGTCATATATGGCCTTTATTATTTTGAGGTATGATTCCTGTATTCCCACTTTACTGAGAACTTTTATCCTAAATGGGTGCTGAATTTTATCACATGCTTTTCCTGTGTCTATTGATATAATCATGTGACTTTTATCCTTCTTTTGTTTATGTGATGTATCATGTTTATTGATTTGCAGATATTGTACCATCCTTACATCCCTGGAGTAAAATCCCACTTAATCATAGTGTATGATCTTTTTTTAATGTATTGCTGGATCTGGTTTGCTAATTTTTGTTGAAGATGTCAGCATCTATGTTCATCAGTTATACGGGCCTATAAGCTTTTTTCTTTGTATTGATTTTTATCTGGTTTGGAATTAAGATAATGCTGGCCTTGTAAAAATGAATTTGGGAGTCTTTTCTCCTCCTAAATGTTTTGGAACAGTTTGAGAAAGATACATGTCAGTTATTCTTTAGTGTTTGGTAAAATTTGCCTGTGATACCATCCAGTCCAGAACTTTTGTTTCTTGGGAGTTTTTGATTACTGCTTCAACTTCATTAGTTGTAATTGGTCTATTCAAGTTTTCTGATTCTTTTTTATTCAGATTTGGAAGATCATATGTTTTTAGGAATTTATCCATTTCACCCAGTTCTCCAATTTCTTCATAGTTGTTCATAGTATTTTCTTACAATTCATTGTATTTCTTTGGCTTCAGTTGTTAGTTCTCCTATTTCACTTCTGATTTTATTTATTTGAGTTCTCTTTTTTCTTGACGAGACTGGTTAAAAGTTCTTCAACCTTGTTTATCTTTTCAAAGAACCAGATGTTGGTTTCATACTTCCAGGATTCTGCTTCAAGGTGACAACAGTGGATATGAACAGATATTAAGATTCAAAGACGACAGTGCTTTATAAAACAAAAAAACTGGAAATTTCCTAGTGATCAATACCATGAAAATAACCATAGGAATGATGCGTTCTAATTCTAACATTTACCATGCTTTCAGAGAATTTGTTAATAACACAGGAGGATGCTCATGATATATTAAGCAAAAAGAATTAGTACACACACACACATAACAGTATATTCCAACTTTGTAATGAAAAAAGAGGTACTACACATGTATATGTATCTACCTACCAGCCATCAATATCTATATACTTATTTAATGAAGGAAATAAAATGTTAAGAATGGTTATCTCTGAATGGAGGGGTTTGTAGGTGATTTTAATTTTGTTGTTTATGCTTTTCTGTTTTTCAAATGAGTCATGAGTACACATCGCTTTTCTTTTTAATGTAAAATTGACATTAAGATGCTTAAAATGGAGATATAGGGGTGATTATGTTTGTGTAAAAATTCAAACAATGCAGAGATCTAATAAAACTTTGTTTTTTATCTCAGCATTTGACATAGCAAAAAATTTTAAACAACTTAAATGTTCATCAGTTTTTCTGGGAGAGCCTTCAAAAGTAAATTCACATAAACTGGAATTCTTAGCTTGGTCATCCACACTGTTCACTTTCTCAGAGGACACTATTATCTTGCATAAAAATCAGTGATGAAGGCTGTTTCAAAAAACGTTACCGGGTACACATTTGTGACTGAATTTTCTTTTAAGTATGGTCTCCATATCATCTAACCACAAGTTCCTCCTGCCCTAGGGTAAAACACTTTCCCCCTCACTCTGTTTAGAGGATTCGAGGAAGAGATGGGGTATTTAGGATTGAGCTGGTGGGAGAATCCTCAAGAGAGGAGAGTCAGAAGAGGGCATGAGGGTTGACTCTAGTAGAGTTGCAGCTTTGCCACTTACTGAGGGGGAAGTTCAGGGCAAGCTGCCTGATATCTTCAAGGCGCAGTTCTTAGTCTGTCAGAATGACTTAGTGACACTCAAATCAGAAAACTGATGTGAGGATTAAATGAGATAATTTATTCAAAGCACTTAGCACACCATCAGGCATTGGAAAAGCCTAACAGAAGAATGAGAAAGGAGCTCACATTACCTGGAGTTCAGCATGGGAGTTGTGGAGAAGAAGCCCTAAACTTCCCTTTGACTGGTGCTAATTTTTACTACATGCTCCTCTTCCAAAATTTGCCTAGTCTGAAATGTGGTCACTTCAAGCGAGCTTTGACTTTTCTTTAATTAGGAAGTATTTACATAAACTTGGAAGTAGGTCAGTGTTCACAATGAAACACCATTCCCTTTAGAATCTGCAGGATATATAGCGGTGTGCCCGTCTTAGAGATTCATGGTGCATCCTCTCCTGTGTAAGGTGTGACCAGTAGCCCTCAGCATTCTGTTTAATTCAGCGATTCCTAAATTTATTTGACAGAACCCTTATCAATATCATGCAGAACACATTTGGGGATCATTTCCTGATGACTATTATTTGCAAAGATAATTGCTCATCTTTAAAAAAAATAAGTCTTAATGCTGTACCAGAATGTTTGTTTTCTAAATGAAATTGATAATGGCACTAGCTAGGAGCACAGCAGGCTAATAGAAAGGCAAACTATTATAAATAAGACTTGCATCCTTCATTCAAGCAGCTGCTGAAATCTCATCTCCTTTATTACGCTTTTCTGGAATAAATAAAATAGCATTAATTCCCACCACCCTGTTTTGTCTCGATTATTATCTCACATACTTTTTCAATATAATCAAAGTTGCCTTTTGGCCCAGCTGCCATTGAAGAAACAGCACGACAACAAATAAATGATTTCAGTTGATTCAGATACTAATTTAGTCTCTTGAAGAAAACACTGCTTTGGAGAGTATATTCTTAAAATGCAGAAAAAAATACTCAAAAGAAAGCAGAATCTGCAGCCCTTCCCTCTAGTTCTGGAAGCTCCCTTTGCGCTGCTTCCTGTCTGACATGTACAGATCTCTTCACTCTGGGACTGGAGGCAAAGTTAAAGTGTTCTTGTTCATCCCATTGCAACTTTTTGGAAAGAAAACATAGAATGCAACTTTAGGTCACCTTCATAGGTAGATTTCACAAGAAAAAAGCCATAGCTTCTAGCCAATAAAGATTTCACTCTACTATTAAATTTGTGTGTTTAGTTGTATGGTTTGTCTATCATGTTGCTCTCAGGACTGACTTACAAAACTAAGTAGATTAGAGGCAGGGTGAACATGTAACTTACCAGCCTTATCAGGAAGGACACTTGTACAAGTGAAAGGAAATGTGTCAAAGGCAGAAGCCAGCCTTCTGAAGCAAACTGTGATGTACGGTCACACCAATTAGAGCACTCTGAAAGGATTCGCCACTTTCCTCAGCAGAAATGTGTAAGGAGATGCCTCACAAGTAGTTTGGGGACATGATAATTAGGTTTAACAGTCCTCCTAGAAACCCAAAGTCACAGATAATTGCAGCTCCCAGAAATATCTGAGTGTGTTCAGCATATAAAATAATTTAGTAAAAGTGTTCCTTAATTATTAAAACCTTGGGGATAAATAAATACATTTCCAATCCAAGGCACTTTTCAAATATCCACCTGTCCATGGCAGGGCATTGGTGGTGAGGCAACTTCCAAAGCCTGTCTTTCTCAGCCTGTTTCCACCTTGGGGAGCTGCTGGAGCAGCTCTGTGCTCCAGGGTGCTCTGTTTGAATTGCACCAAGGGCGCAAGGATGGCTTTCTTTTCATGCCTTCTAATCATGGAAGAAGGGTGATAATTTTTCTAGAAACTGAATGAAAAATAGATGTGTCACTAGCACCATGTGAAATGACAGGCCAGGGCTCTGACACTGTCACATAAATACCAAAATACAACCGCGCTCAAACTAGACCAGGCATAAACAACAGTAGCAGTATGCTCTGGGCGAGCAAGGGAAAAAATAGTAAAAGGACGTTCTTCATTACGGCTTGTGACTCACTGATAATTTTTAAACTTTAGTCTGCCTAGTAAAGCATGCGTGTTCCTTTTTTTTCTCTGAGGATACCTCACACTCCTCAAGTGGCATCCCACTCATCTTTTCTGTGATTCCTGCTGACAGTTGGTTGTTAATATAGACACATAGATATCTACATGAGAAACTGAATCACTGAAAGAGTGCCTGAAGAAAATAAAGCAAAATTATATAACGGTGAGACGAAGTATGTTGAAGTAAGTGATTTTGGGTTCCAAGATATGAAACAGAGAAGGCTGATAGCTGATGAGGTGATTTGGTCTTTCTGACATTTGCTTGAGATAAATGGCTTTTATCTCAAGTTAAAGTTCAGAGACCAGTTACAACACCAAGCTCCCCACAGTCCTCTGAGAATTTTTACAAGGTCCCAGTTGGTTCATGGATCCTCACTGGGATTCAAGTCAAGTGATCAGAGGGAACAATGTTTTTGTTTCATTTGGGGCTCCCCAAATGACCCTGGGCTTTGTATTAGTTGATGTGCATGTAGCAGTTTCCTTATGAATACTTATGGGATGACATTCCCTGCCCTTTCTATTCCTCTCTCTATGTCATTTCCAGATAAAGGAAGGGTGGGACCACAGAGCTTGGTAGTTATTTATTATTCTATTTTTTAAAGCTTTTATTTGTTTATTTTTTTTTAGACAGAGGGGAAGGGAGGGAGAAACAGAGGGAGAGAAACATCAATGTGTGTCTGCCTCTTGTGCTCCCCCTACTGGGGACTTGGCCTACAACCCAGGCATGTGCCCTGACTAGGAATCGAACCAGCAGCTGGCTTTTGGTTTGCAGGTTGGCACTCAGTCCACAACAGCCAGGGCCAGTACTCTATTTTCAACTTTGACCGCTGTTTCTGCCTTTCACCAGGGCTTCCCCAAATAGATACTGAAACTCACACCATGAGTATATTTTTTGTCTTTCCTGATCTGGTCTTTAGTTCGTTGACTGTTTACCCAGGTATTGGATATGGCTATTGATTTCCTGCATGGTAGGCATTGCCAATATACACTTTCCTGCCTGCTTGAATGGAGGCTTTTTCCTCCACCAGCATGTACTTTCTTTAATACATCTTCTCAAATTTATCAGAAAAAAATAGCTTCAGAAACACTAGTCATTTTATGACTTGAAGCACAAATATATAATAACATTGTAAGGTAGCTGTTAAATTGCTCTTAATTAATCGATCAATTTAGACCTCAAAGAATAAGCTTCAAATTGAGCAAAGAGAAATCTAAAGTATTATAACTGCAAAGTTACATACATATGCTGACAAAATAAACAGTCCACATTCATTCTACCAAACTTATAAAAGGTGTTTCATTCTGATTTCTTGTCATGGAGTATATTTTATTCATTATAATCATATTTATCCTGGAACTTTGGTCTATTAAGTAAATAACTTGTACAAAAGTAGAATTATTGTTCAAATAGCAATTACCTATTCACAAGTATTACTGCTGTCTTTGGAGTCCCACACAAAGCAGACCAGAAGAGACTGTGCGCCATGATTTCTGTGCTGGGTGGTCAGATTGGGGAGTGGAAAGCTTTATAAAATTCCTAACGAAATTTATTCAACTACAAAATTAGCTCTCCCTCCCCACACCCTCTACATTCACCCACACACCACCTCCTAAAGTAATTTAATTGTGATTAAGTGCAAAATAAACCCCAGGAAACATCAAGTATCCCGATGTTAAAAGAAAGAGAAGGTAAACCACAGAAGCTACTTCACAGGAATTACAAACTGAAATGAGTCTCATCCTTGTACAGAGGAAGCTTCAAGTTCATCCTAGCAGGCTTTAAAATACTGATGCAGTCTTTGAAATGCAATTTTAAGTTAAGGTTATTTAAAATATAGTAGCTTTCATTTCTTAAGGTTAGCACAGTTACTAAGTATTCATTTCATTTTCATCTTGCTGCCCAGCGAATCAAGACCCTCAATGGACTAAAGAATGGCTTTCCCAACTGTGGCCTCCAAACCAGAGAGTGTGTGTTTGTTTGGTTTCTATTATCTTCATTCACTTTGTAAATTGATACAGATCCAGAGAAAATTGTTGCTGCTCCCCTTTCTCAAAGCAAGAAAAGTTGATGTAACCTAAAAGCTGGTCCTTTGTCCTCTACAACCTACCTCTGCCCGCTAAGCTTCCTGGTTGTGGTGTGTTCATGAGGAAACTGGGACTCTACCCTCTCTGGGTGGAGGACTGTGCCTGAAAGAAAGCTTAACAGCAGATGAAACATGAAGATACATATTAGACTAGACCATAAAGACACGTATATTCAATAATTATTTCTTGAGAAAATTTTGTGTCAGATGTGTCCTGTTTTAAAGGGACAGTGAAATGAACACAATATTGACTCTGGAATCAAGGAATTCACTCTGTGTCTCTAACTTGATACTGCATCTTAAAAATTCCTTGAACTGACAGCCATGTCTAACTGTCATTCATGGTCAATGAATAAGCGTTAGAGCAGTCATGAAATCAATTATACTTGGTAGAGTAAGTCTACCAGATATACTAGTAAGGAAAATTTCCGCCCTTTAAGACCAAAACAAATAGCATTATTGCCTTCAGCTCAAGCAGAACTCTACTTGGTAGATATCGTTGCTGCAGTGTGAGCTTGAGCTAGGCTTTGATTTGCTTATGGTCATGGATGCTGTAATATATAGCTCCAAAATACACTTAGGGTTCATGCATGATCATATTACAGTTGATTTTAGTGAGGACAAGAGTTTAAAGCAATGGCGTATACTGTGAATTTTCTTTTGAAGCAAAGAGAAAGGAGATGAAGAAAATCTGTAGTTTTTTTTTTAAAGCAAACACAAATTATGTCCCACTTCGTCACTTGCTGAATAATGAATTGAACTTTAAGATAAAACAGAACTCTATATTATTTGTTGTGGTTAATATATGTATTTATGTATGATATTTCCATGCATTCTTTTAGATATTATTTTATAGATTGTTATTTCTAAATGTTTTATTTTATTTATTGATTTTAGAGAGAAAGAGGAAGGGGGAGAGAGAGTGAGAGAGAAAGAAACACCAATTCATTGTTCCACTTATTTATTTATGAATTCATTGATTCATTGTTTGATTCTTTATGTGCTTTTACTGGGAATCAAACCTGCAACCTTGGTTTATTGGGATGACACTTTAACCACCTGAACTACCTGGCTATGGCTAGACTGTGTTATTTACTAAGTTGTTCTTTCATTTATTCAATATCTATTGTTTGTGTGGCCACTATGTGCTAGGTATTACTATGGTTTATGTTCAGAAACATCAAACTAATAACCTAATACTCTTAAAAACCCAGTAATGTTTTTAGAGATAGATTTCAAATTTCATGAAATTTTAAATAAGTGAAGTAACAATGAGAATTTTGTCTGAAAGGGAGGCTAACGATAATTTACCCCAATAATTTTCTAAATTACTTGTGTATACTTACAATTTTGGGACCTCAAAATCTTGGTAGTGGGGCCGGGATCACTACCCTATTCATTCTCAATCTTTGTTTCTACCCCACGCACAATGATGGCCATATGGCTTAGTATTGACCTAGATGAGGACTGGTTTTCTTTGACCTCAGGGATAGGTATAACAATAACCACATAACCCAATTTGGGTCATTCAGGGCCAGGTTCAGCATTTTTCTCAGGGAAAAGATACTCTCTCTGTACTCTTGAAATCTCTCACCTGGAAGGAAAGTCTAGATTGATGCAGTTCTTGAGAATAAAGCCCACAAGGAGGAAAGCTCAGATAAGAGGTGTGTAGGGGAAACATTTTTTCACTGCATTCGAGCTCTAATCCAGTACCTGCTGGAGCTAGTTCTACTCCCTTTTATTGTGCAGACAAATAAATGTCTTTTTTTTCTACTTATGCCAGACCCAGTTGGGGTGTTGTTCACTTGTAACAGAGAGTCTAGAAGGTAGGCAGTGAAAACATGTATTGAGGTCTTGCCTTATCCTAGGTCCTGTGCCAAGTGGCAGGAAGATACGAAGATGAGTAAGCCACTGTCTGTGCCCTCAAACAATTCACAATCTATCCAGGTTATAGATATTGATAAAATTGACTATGAATGGTATATATTGTACAAAGAGCTATGAAAGTATTGATGTGCCAGTTACTGGTTTGATGGAATGGGGAAGGTGACAGAGAGAAAATGGTAGGTCCAGAAAGATTTCACTGAGATAAAATTTGATCTGGTATTTGTAAAATAAGGAGAGCTTGACAGATGGACAAAGAAGTCAAGACATTCTAGAATGAGGGAATAGTAATAAACAACAAAAAAGGTATAAACTTCATTATGCATAGGAATGAACAATGTACTGTGGCTAGGATACAAAGGATGTGGAAGGAGAAGAGTTCTGGGTCATGAGTCTAGGAAAGTATACGGGGGTCAGATTGTGGAGAGCTTTGAAGGCCAAATCCTTTCAGCAGTAGGAAGCCATGAGAGAACCATGAAGGGAGCTTGGATGAAAGTGAAGGTGATGGAGTGGGATGTGATGATGAAGGGAAGTAGACAATGTTGAGAGGTAACAGGTAAAACAGATAGGATGTGGTGATGTGTTGGATGTGGGGCGTGGCTCCTAAGCTTTGAGATTCAGCCCTTGTTTGAAAGGTGGTGTCTTCACGGAGACACTACATTCCTCTTGGAAGAGAAGGCAGTGCTGTCAGTTTGTTCTTTATTTCCATGTCTCTGGTTATATTTTGTTTGCTGTTTGTTTTGTTAATTAGGTTCCACTTACAGGTGAGATCATATGGTATTTGCCTTTCACCACCTGGCTTATTTCACTTAGCATAATGCTCTCCAGTTCCATCCATGCTGTCATGAAGGCTAGGAGCTCCTTTTTTTCTTTCTGCTGTGTAGTATTCCACTGTGTAAATATACTATAGTTTTTTGATCCACTCATTTACTGATGGGCACTTCGATTGCTTCCAGCACTCGCCTATTGTAAATTGTGCTGCTATAAACATTGGGGTGCATAGCTTCTTTTGAATCGCTGTTTCAGGGTTCTTAGGGTATAATCCCAGCAGTGGAATTGCTAAGTCAGAGGGCAGTTGCACTTTTAGTTTTTTGAGAAAATTCCATACTGTTTTTCACAGTGGCTGTACCAGTCTGCAATCCCACCAATAGTGCACTAGGGTCCCCTTTTCTCCACAACCTCACCAGCACTTATTGTTTGTTGATTCATTCATGATGGCCATTCTGACCCACGAGAAGTCAGGCAGTGAAAGACAAATACCATATGATCCCACCTAGAAGTGGAACCTAATCAACAAAACAAACAAGCAAGCAAAATAGAACCAGAGACATTGAAATAAAGAACAAACTAACAGTAACCAGAGGGGAAGTGGGAGGAGATAATGGGGGTGGGGGGAGGGGAAAGGTAATCAAGGAACAGGTATAAAGGACAAATGGACAAAGCCAAAGAGGAGTAGGGTCAGGGGCGGGAGGTGGGGATGGGTGGCAGGGGGAGTGGTGGGAGGGAGTGGTGGTGGTGGTGGGGAATAGAAGCAACCATGCTTGAACAACAATTAAAAAGAGAGAGAGAGAAAATAAAAATACATTTTAAATTTTTAAAAATTCACACAATTCCATCTGATTTTCGCACTCATAAGCTTAACAGTATACCAAAAAAATTATGATTCTTTTAATTCTCTTCTGTAGCTGTAATTATACTAGTGAGTTTTTTCTCTGATTAAACTAGCTCGTGATTTGTCTTACTGCTTTTTCCCTACAAGAACCATTTCTAAGTTATCAATTTTACTGTTTTTTTCCCATCTGTTGTTTTCCCAGCTTTTTAAAAGATTAATTCCTCCCTTCTGCATTCTTTGGGTTTATAATTTTTTGCTTACTTTATATGAAATTTGTCCCTTATCATGAACATTTGAGTTATGAGAAGAAGCAGCAGCTAAAGAAAGTGGTGAGACTCCTGCATTGCTGACAGACTGATGGGTGACAAGTGGAAGGTGCGGGCGGGGTCAATCAAGCATTTTGGCTTCCAAGCCTCCTTGCTTGTTAGCGAGACTGTTCCAAGGTACAGAATGAGAAACCTGAATTAAATGATGTCCCACCTAGAAAGCTTCCTCTTGCCTCTTAGGATTTATACTCTACTCTGGTAGGGATGAGTAACCCTCCATAAAGTTCTGTTTGTTGGCAAGCCAAACTGTAAGCCCTCTCTGTCTTCAAGGATGTCTGTTCAGAATGTCCTGAATTTACTGAATGTCCTTAACCTTTACTAGGTTAAGGTTAAACACTTCTGTGCTTTAGTTGCATAGGCACAACATAGGGATTTGATCCAGGCTTTTACATTTAAACTATTCCTTTTAGGGTTCCATTAGGTTAGCTAAATATTAATGCTCTAAGCATGTTTTTCATAGCCTTCTCTGTTTCTCTTCTACTGGAGAATATTGCTGGAAATTAAAAAATACTATGGTTTATTATCCATGTCATTGGCATTGCATTTTGGTAATGAATTATTTTTGGAAAAAAAAAGATATATAAGTAGAAGAATCCCCTCCGGGTCTCATGTTTCTCTGAATAGCAACTTTATATTTCCTCACTATTTTTACATATCTTCCATAATCATCTATAAAATACCAAGCCACAGTCTTAAATATTGGAGATATTTTCTGTTGAGCTCCTAATGAGATTTTAAACCATACTATACGTGGCATAAAAATGCTCACACACAAGCAGTTTTTAAAAAACCCTACTTTTTAATGTGCCTACGGAATTTCTATTATTTCTTGCATTCTTCAATTATGACAACAAGGCACATTGGGATGGATAGCCAGTGTGTTTAAGTGTATGACTTTTCTAGTTGGAAAACCCAGGTTAGTGAATTCTTGGGTACATTACGAGTATGAGATGGTCTCAGTTACTATTACAATAACCCACTGATGGTGAGGGGCAGCAGTGCTGGGCCAGAGAAGCGAGAGTATGGGGGATGCGGGCTTCAAAAGCTGCCTAGTTGCTGGCTTGCTTGTGCCTCTACATGATAGCAATCAAAGAGCACTTCCAGGGTTTGGGACTGGGTAATTTCAATGTCAGTTGCTCATCTGGCACATACAGGGCAGTTTGGAGGAGCAAGCTCTCTTTCTTCCGGAGGAGAGGGGCATTGAGATGACAAACTTTGGAACACTGAGTTTGAGGTACTACAGTAGTCCCCCTTATCTGTAGTTTCACCTTGCATGGTTTCAGTTACCCACGATTAACCATGGTCTGAAGATATTAAATGGAAAACTTCAGAAATAAACAATTCCTATGTTTTAAATTGTGTACCGCTTGGCATAGCACGATGGCACCTCATCCCATCCCATTCTGTCCGGGGATGTGAATCACCCTTTTGTGAGCATCTCCATACTGCGTGGCTGCCCACCCCACAGCCACTTAGTACCATCTTGAATGTCAGATCGACTCTCCCATTATCACAGTGTTGGTACTCAGGTGACCCTTACTGTGTGTGGCCCAATGCTGCGTCGCAATGCCTGCGTCACTGCCGTCCCTTCAGCCCCTCACAGAGGCACTGCGTCACCTCACATCACAAGAATAAGGGTGAGTGCAGCACAATAAAATATTTTAGAGAGAAAGACCACATCCACATAACTTTTATTACAGAATATTATTGTAATTATTCTATTTTATTATGAGTTATTGTTGGTAATCTCTTACTGTGCCTAATTTATAAATTACAATTTATTATAGGTGTGCATAAGAAAAATACAGTATGTTTAGGGTTGGTACTATGTGTGGTTTCAGGCATCTACTGGGAGTCTTACAATGTCTTTCCTGAGGGTAAGGTGGGGCCACTGGGATCTCATTTCCTCCACAAGCCCAGGCAAACACTAAGCTACTTTCTTACAATGTAAATTTTCTTTTTCTGTACTATACAATGACATATTTTGTATCTATAGAAATTAGTCATAATAACTAATAGCTACTTATAAAAAGTGAAAAATATTATGTGTTAGCTTATATGTGTTTATGTGAAGGGAGAAAGAGAGAGGAAAATGTGAAGGATGGTCTCCAAAATATTCGTAGGGATTACTCTTGAGGCATAGAAATATGAGTACTTTTTTTGTTGTTGAAATCTATGATGAGAAAAAGAAATACAAATTGTCTGAGGACATGGCTCCTAAAATGGGTTCTCTGAAGGTTAAGAGAAGTGGAGTGTCTGATTAAGAGGGTGGAAATTTAGAATTGCCTCTGGACAGGACAGGGTTATTTTCCTAAAGTCTCAGGGGTTGGGATGTGCCAACTAGAAATAAAGTTATTGGCCCTGGCTGGTGTGGCTCAGTGGACTGAGCGACGGCCTGTGAACCAAAAGGTCGCTGGTTCAATTTCCAGTAGGTCACATGCCTGTGTTTCAGGCCAGGGAGCATGCAAGAGTAATCAATTGATGTTTACTGTCTTCTTCCCTTCCCCTCTCTCTAAAAATAAATAAATACAATCTTTTAAAAATAAATAAAGTCATTGGATGATATGACTAAGTAGTTGCATGATTTAAGTGCTCAGCAGACCCAGAGCCTGTAAAAAAGTCAGAGAGTAGGTATTGATGCTTCAAGACTACTTGTTACTTACAAGGCTACTTACTCAGCCTTTCTACCGCTGGGCAAGCTTGGCCTCTTGGGGATGTTGTAGCCAGAACTCTCTTCCAGGAGAGAGGTGAGACTAGCAGGAGGCATTCCTTCTGTCCCCTCTGGGTTCCCAGCTTTAACACCCGGGGCGGGGGGGGGGGGGGGGGGGGGGTAGCCGGNGCGGGGGGGGGGGGGGGGGGGGAGGAGCAGAAACACCTATACGCCCCTCTTCTAAGAAGGGCAAGTAGAAGATGAGTGAGTGTCTCCTTGTTCCTTCTTTTCCTTCTTGCTGTCCCACATCTTTTGTCAATGAAATCTCCCCGTTTGCTTTAGAATGTTACTTCTTAAAGTGGACATTACAGAGTGTGTAACTGGATCATCTATTGCATGCCAATGTTTTCTAAGAAAGAATTTGGTACGAGTTATCTCTGTGTATTTTTGGAAGGCTATTTTCTTCAAAAGGGGACAACACTGTTAGAAACAGGCATGCGTTAGCCAAGAGCATATACTTTGGTGTGAGCTGAAAATGTTCATTTATGATCCTGTTTCTTGAAATAGAATCCAGCCTATTGCGACCAACCGAACTGTACCTCTGGGAGCAGGAATTTCTTCTGGAGTCTGGAAAACTTCAAACCCGTTTTTTTTTTTTTTACCATTTTAATAGTCTATTTCTAAAAGATGTGGAAAATGTTTCATTATGTGAAGATAATATGACTACTTCTATATTTTGATAACTTACTTTCCAAATTATTCTACTTGAAGACTTCTTTAACATTTGAATTACAACTATCTTAAAACATCACCAGTTCCAAGTCAGTGGGGCCTGAATCAGTAAAGCTTTACCTAACAGTTAATGCCCCAGGGCAGAAGCGACTCCAGAGCCAAACCTCAGGATTTGCACAGAGGAAGGAGTTGTTCTATAATGGTGGGAAAAACCTTCTCTCACCCATTAGTTTGGCCGACAGCAATGTGACTCTTTAGGGAGCTTTGCCTTCAGGAGTGGGGTGTGTAAAAAGCGTGGCCCCAGGCCCCTCACTGAGAATCTAGTGTAGAAGCCCAGTGTTCTTCAATGATACATAACTGGAGCAGACCAGATGATGGGGCTTTAACAGTCTTCTCTGTGGTGTGTTAAGTTTGCAAAGGCTTGGTACCTACTGTCTTTCTTTAGGACATTGATGGAAAGTCCCAGTGCTCACATTTTATGCTTATTGATGATACTTTTCATGAGTTTCCAGGGCTAAAGTGACTTTCTCACACTGTTTAATGACTTTGGTTTAACTCCCTTCCTGCGTGGGATGTTGTAAAGATTAATTAGCCAATGTTCATGAAGTGCTTTCAAGCTGAAAAGTGCTGCACGAGAGCACAGACTCATTAGCTTCGTAGTCATTAAGGCTTTTTAGCCTTTTGGCGTTCGGAAACTTGGTGGTAAAGGCCAAATTAGTGTTTTTTCATGGAGGAGGGTGACTTCAGAAAAAGCAGACTAGGGTAGTAGATCTTTTTCTAAAGACACCTGTTGCACTGAGATGGAAAAAAAGGTAGTAAAATATTTGTTTTTTATTATCTTCTATTTTCCTACTGCTTCAGCTTTTTACTCTCTGCTTTCAAAATGTATGTGTTTGCTTATCCTGCGCATTTATTTAGAAATTCTATAGATTATATTGTCATATGGGTATTCATAATGGAGTTGAATCTGGCCACAGAGTGTTGAATTGTTGTGCCAATGAATGACACAGGGTAGATCATTGGCTTCGTAAATGAAGTTTGCAATGTGTCGTGAAGGTATGATATTGTCTCCATATGCAGTTTTACATGCACACACAGGGTCTAGCAGAAATAAGGCTTGCTTGAGTGTGGTTGGTAGGTTGTGTGAATGTCTCACACGAGATGGACAGCAAATTGAACATTTCATCTGAAATGTTGTGTGGTGTGCTCCAGTGTAACATTGTATCATAACAGAATTGCATGCATATGATTTTGTACTAAATAAGTGGCATTATGTGTGCTGGACTATATATGTNACAGGGTAGATCATTGGCTTCGTAAATGAAGTTTGCAATGTGTCGTGAAGGTATGATATTGTCTCCATATGCAGTTTTACATGCACACACAGGGTCTAGCAGAAATAAGGCTTGCTTGAGTGTGGTTGGTAGGTTGTGTGAATGTCTCACACGAGATGGACAGCAAATTGAACATTTCATCTGACATGTTGTGTGGTGTGCTCCAGCGTAACATTGTATCATAACAGAATTGCATGCATATGATTTTGTACTAAATAAGTGGCATTATGTGTGCTGGACTATATATGTATCTCTCTCTCTCACTCTCTCTCTCTCTCTCTCTCTCTATATATATATATATATATATATATATGATTCTTTAAGCTTTTGATTAAGGCTGGAAAAGTATAAATTGTCCACCAAAGGCATAAAGAGGTCCTCCAAAGACTACGATGGAAAATCTACAAAGAATTAGATTGACAGCTGATATTTTAGCAGCATCAAGTGCACATTATAGTGGAATAACACCTTTTAAGTACTGAGAGAAAATATCTGTCACCTAAAATTGTATACCCAGCTAAATTATCTTTTAAAATTAGTATACAATAAAGATATTTTTATACTAAACAAAACAAATCTATTTGCCACCAATGCTAAAGAATGTTCTAAAGGATGGTTTTTAAAAAGTGAGAAAACTATCCCAGAAAAAAAACATAATGTAATGAATGGAGAGGAAAAAATAGTTAAATACATGGGGAAATATTCATAAGCATTGACTAATAATAATAACGCCCAATTTGTAGTAAAAATATAAGACAGAAAGAAAAAGGTAACATGTATATCAGAAAAACAATGTTGAGAGTTAAAGTATTCCAAGATCCTTATTGTATTTGCAAGGAGGCTAAAGATCTTAAATTTAGATTTTGTGGAGTGCGTACATAACTTTTCTAGCTTAATTACTAAAATAAGGGAAATATAATAGAGTAGAGGAGAGAATCAATGAAATTAAAAAATAAATCAATAGGAACTGGCTCAGGGTAAAAAAGGAGTAAAGAAATTTAACATGGATTATAGTCATTGTTCCTGGGTGCTTATCTTTAAGTAATTGTTCCTGGGTGCAATAATTATAAATACTATGTAACTTTGTTGTGTGTATATATATATATATATATATACACACACACACATACATATATATATATATATATGACAGATGAAAACAAACCACGGTCTTAATGATATGTGAACAGGTATTCTAGCATAAGATAAAATCTTCAGTAACGTTATCATACAGATTACACAGGGTGTGTGTTAGAGGAGAGGAACTTCAGATGTAGGGAACTCAGATCTTTTATAATGAACAATAAGCCTGCCTAAACT
Organism: Sturnira hondurensis; assembly: GCF_014824575.4. Taxonomy (NCBI): domain Eukaryota; kingdom Metazoa; phylum Chordata; class Mammalia; order Chiroptera; family Phyllostomidae; genus Sturnira; species Sturnira hondurensis. The sequence continues at coordinate 38,321,301 of NW_028076767.1, forward strand.
CTGCTCCAGATGGTGATATTACCTTACTTAAACTATATAGCAATTCTGCTCTTGCTCTGCAAAAAGGCATTATCTTTCTTCCAAGGCTGTTCACTCTACAAACACCTTTGAAAGATAGAGCCAATATCTTTGTTTTTAAGATGTGCAGAAATGTGATAGACCCATGAAGATTTATCTTTGAACAACTTTGGATAAGTTCACAAAGCCTCAGTTTTCTTATCTGAAAAATGGAATAAATAGTATAATATATATAATTATAAGGATCAAATGATATAGTACATATAAAATGCTTAACATCATATCCAAGGACTTTATCAATTACTATTACAAATGATTATCTTGAATAAGATATGAGATGCTTACTGAATTATTTTTCTCTTTCAAATAGAATATTCCAGTTCACTGGTGTTTCTAAGTATAGAACCACCAACTATTAGAACCAAAAGGACCAGAAAGATTATCCAGTAAAACCAGAAATTTTACAGATGAAGAAGTAAGTGTAGACACTTTAAGTAGCTTGCTGACTGTCTCACAGAACAGCCAAATAAAGGACAGCGGTCATCTGATTTGAAATTCAGATTCTTTTGAATGCTTGGAGCTCAATAAATAATGATATTACATTGAATTAAATTGATGTGAATTGAAGCAAGGCTGTTACGTATTAGAGAGCATTTCACATGTTTATTTGATCATTCTCTTCTTCCTATGTGCTTGACATATAAAAACCACCTTCAATTTAGCTCCTGAAAGCAAATAAATACAGAAAGGAAGGAAGGGTGGAAGTTAATTTAAATAATCCATATCTCCTCTTCACCTCCACCTCCATCACAGTTGATGTCTCCACCGCAGAGGGAACAAACAGAAAACCGTGAGGGAAGTGCTATCTGTGTGTGGAGGTGATGTTGGAAACAGTCCATCCTGGCTCAGGCAGGGAAACTCTGCAGAATATCTGCAGCTCTATGCCCACAGCTTTATAATGGCTTATTGAAAAACTTTTTAAGACATAAGGGGAGTAGTAAGGAAGGAAAACAGGGGCCGACAGAAATTACATCTAGTTCTAGAAGGCGATGTGTTGTGGAAATGATCATCAGTTGTAGAATTAGATGAACCCCAGTTCCCGTGTGAGTTTGAGCATGACACTGAGTTTCCTGACCTGTAAAATGTATGTGATGTTCCTCCACGAGGAGTTGATGTGAATTCAGTTGAAGAAATGAAGTGAGGGTATCCGGCATATAGCAGGTCCTCATTAAATGTTCACTTACTTTGAATAAAATTCAGTGAAGTAATTTGTCCTGCAAAAGACCTGTAAAAATAAAACCATTGATTTTACACCTCTACTTAATAGCAGTCCCACTGTTTTTTTCTCTCTTCTTTAAGACTGAGGCCACAGAATTAGCTTCTACAACATTCTGAAATACTTTCAGGGACCCCAGGTCAGAGTTAAGTACATCCAGGTCGTCAAAGCAAGACTTTAGTAGGAAAAAAATGATAAGGAATGTGAATTTCTCTTCATCTTTTGTCCACTTCAAGACCTCTGCAAATCACCTTCCACTCCAGGTAATTCTCTTCTGGGTGTCCCAGAAGTGTCTCCTGCCCGCCCCTGGGCAGGTGTGCTCCTGCGGCTCCCATCCCTCCCCCCAACTGTGAGCACTGCACTGCCCTCTTTTGGGCACAGTAGAAACTGCTGTTTTGCAACTGCCTTTTTGCCAAGCATCATACATCATAGTGTGCTGTGTGCTGTGTGTGTGTGTGTGTGAGTGAGAGAGAGAGAGAATAAGCCTTTATCCCTCTGCTTTAGAGAAGTCCCAACAATATGTCACTTGTCACAATGACTTACTTTATGAAGATTTAGGGAAATAAGGCTTCATGTTTTTACCTGTGGCATTCGCTCTTCCTCTGGAATTAGAGGTTGTGGAATTGAATCTGATGAAGAGTTCCAGGCAGTACTGAAAATCCCTAGACATACAGCCTGGGATGAGAAATTATTTGTTAGGATCAGACCCATCACACCTGTTTCTTCCCGTAGGAGGAGTGCTCTCTTAAAGATTCCCCAGCCGTTTTTCAAACAGACGTTTGTAGGACCGTATCACCGATTTGCATCCATATCTGCTTATGTCAGCAGAGTAGTGGACCCAATTTGAGCTCTTTTGCATGGAGCTCCTAGGTTCTCTGGTCCCTAAGATCGTACTTGGCCTATCCCAACAGGCATACTAAAATCTTTAGCTGACATAGTTATAAGATCAAGCTGAGATCCCTGCTATAGATACATATGTATAAAAAGGTGATTTATATCCTGTCTACCTCTAAATTTGAGTGTAGCCATTTGCCTTTAATTCTAGGTATATCAGAGTTTATTCATTATTCATTTTTCATTGTTCGAAGAAGACATACAAAGATGATTTGGACTCAGCTCCTGTATCTTGGCCACCGTAATCTGCTGCTTCACTTTTGTCTTCATAGTTGTTACTTAACGCTCGATTGAGACCATCTGGTAGTTAATGCTGGAAAATAATCCCGCCTGCAGTTAAGCTGCTGGTGTCAACAACTCCATACTCAGTTTCTATGGTGGAAAGAAAGTACTGCAATCAGGTATAGTCAGGAAATGTGGAGTTTGGTTCTGTGATGTTTCAATGTTCTTAACACTCTCTTTGTCCCCAGGTTATGCAGATGTATCTTCCGTTTTGTGGCATCGCCATATCTAATGCTCAGGTATTTGCTGCCTCAAGGAAAGAATATGAAAGAAGCAGGGTGAGTGAAAAGAAACATGGCTTCCAAGCCTCAAAAATCTGTCTTTCTAGAGTCTGTGAGTCATTATGTCTTTTTAAAATGGCAGATGACCTTTGAATAGTCCAGGAACCTTTTTTATTTCTACAGTCCTTCAAGTCTATGGTTGGAGATCCTCTTAAGCAATGAGTCCAAATGGAAGTGGATACAAATTCTCTGCTATTGTTTGGAGGAAATAGTACCAACTTCTTTGAACAAGGAAATTAATTTCACATCTGCACTATAAGGCAACAGACATAGTCTTGCTTACTTACAGCTTTGAAATGATAACAAAATTTAGTAATATTTTTACAATTCAATTCTGTTAAGAAGCAAGGTGTGCTACAAATGATTTCACCCTACCTCACAAATCTTGGGTTTGAACTGAAAGATTTTCTGGTGGACTATGAGAGAGTAACTGGATAACTTGTAAACACTTTTTTAGGATTACAAAGAGGCACACACATAAGGATCAGTCTCATTATCTTCACAAGTTTAATAGTTTTAAAAAAACATGCTCTGGCTTGTGTAGCTCAGTGGATTGAGCATCAGCCTACAGACCAAAAGGTTACTGGTTCAATTCCCAGTCAGGGTACATGCCTGGGTTGTAGGCCAGAGCCCCAGTGGTGGGTGTCCAGGAGGCAACTAGTTGAGGTTTCTCTTGCACATCGATGTTTCTCTTCCACTCATTCTCCCTCCCTCCTCTCTCTTTAAAAATAAATTAAAAAAAAAAAACAAAGACAGATGCTCAAAACATACTAAATCACAACATAGGGATTAAATTCTATTAGGCTTACTATACTTTTGAATGTAGAGAAGTTACGATCACAACTTTAAAATATACTTAACAAGATTTTCCAAAAGGTTGGGGACCCGCAATTAATTTGTACTCAAATTGATTAAAAGTTTCACTTGCTAAGCATTGTGACTTACGAATACTTCACAGCATACGGACAAACGCAGTTCGCTCTACAGCCATCGTCTTCAGCACAGCACAGCGCACCTTTTCTCTGACTCGGATCCTGTTTCCATCTTTAGCCCCACGTCTTACCATTCCTCTCCTTTCATTTGGCACCCCAGCAATATATTACCCAATGTCCAGAAAGCAATCTATTTTTTCCATTTTCTCATACCTTTATGCACATTTCTCCATCTACTCCCCTCACCCGTGCCTCATGTCCACCTTTTGACTCTCAGTATAATTTGCCTTGAATTTCCTTCAGGACTCCTGGCTCAGACTTCTGCTTAATCTTACCTTCTTCATTTATTGTTTTTCCTTGTATGTATTGCCATTGTTCTATTATGGATGCTTATTACACTGTATTATACCTGCCTGACTTGGTATAATTATATAATATTATATAATTATGGTATATAATTAATATATGTATATATTAATTGGTATAATTATATAATATTATATAATTATATAATATAATTAATATTATATAATTATATAATATTATATAATTATAATATTATATAATTATAATATTATATCAGGCATAAAGATATAATATGCCTGACTTCTCTGACTACATTATGAACTCCTTAAGAGACACTTAATATATCTTTACATTTTTATGTACGGTACAATTAATTCACTCATTCAACAAATATTTATTCAGACACTATCTATTCTAAGTCCCTGCCCTCAGAGAGCTTGCCATTCTAGTGGGAACAAAAGATAAAACAAGCAAACAAATAATAATATAGTATAGGTTGTGATAAGTGCTATAAAGAAAATGAAGTGAGTTAAAGAGATAGAGACTTCTTGTTGAAGAATAGTTTGGGAGAATGCTTATTTCAGAGAGTGATTAAGAAGGTCTATATAAGGAGATAATATTTAAGTGGGGACCTAGATTAAATGAAGAAGCAAAGCCACATGAAAATCTAGGAAGAGCTTTGCAGGCAGTAGAAATACTAAATGCAAAGGACCTGGCACAAGAGAACACTTGATCTGTGTGTCTAGAGAGAGAAGAGGAAAGACCTCAAATAGCCAAAACAATTTTGAAAAAGAACAAAGCTGGGGCAATCACACTTTTTAATTTCAAACTATACTATAGTAATAAAAATACTGTGGTGTTGGCATAAAAAACAGATGGATTCTATTCAGCTCTAGACCTGTGGAATAGAATCTAGAGCCCAGAAATAAATCCATGCATATATAGTCACCACATATTTGACAAGGGAGCCAAGGATACTTAATGGTTTTGGGAAAACTGGATATTCACAAGCAAAAGAATGAAATTGGACCCTTATCTTATTATACCAATCACAAAAGTTAACTTGAAATGGATTAAAGACTTAAATATGATGCTTGAAACTATAAAACTCCTAGGAGAAAACATAGGGGATAATCTCCAATGATTTTTTTTGGATTGGACACAAAAGCACAAGCAACAAAAGCAAGAATAAACAAGTGAACTAATCCCAAACTTAAAAACCTCTGCACAGCAAAAGAAACAATCAACAAAATTAAAAGGCAACCTATGTAATGGGAGAAAATATTTACAAACCATACATATTAGATATGGGATTCATATCCAAAATATATATAATTCAATAGCAAAACTCCCAAATAGTCTGATTGAAAAATGGACAGAACGTCTAGATCAACATTTCCCCCCACAAAGAAGACATGTAATGGCCAACTGGTACATGAAATGATGCTCATCACCAGTAATTATCAGGGAACTGGAAGTCAAAACCACAACAAGTGACCACCTCACACCTCACATTTATTAGAGTGAATTTTATCAAGAAGGCAGGAGATAATAAGTGAGTGAGGATGTGGAGAAAATGGAATCCTGTGCACCATTTGTGAGTGTATAAATTGGTAGAGCCACCACAGAAAGCAGTATGGAGATTCCTCCCAGTTAAAAATTGAATGTCTGTGTAATCCAGCAACCCCACTGCTGGGTGTATATCCAAAGGAAATGGAATCATTATCTTGCAGAGATATCTGCTTCCCCATGTTCTTTGCAGCATTGTTTACAGTAGCCCAGATATAAAACAGCCTAAGTGTCCACTGATGGGTGAGTACCTAAAGAAATTATAGTATATATGCACAATAGAATATTATCCAGCCATAAAAAAGAAAAAAATCCTGCCACTTGTGACAACATGGATGGACCTTGAGGGCACTGTGCTAAGTGAAATAGGTCAGACAGAGAAAGAAAAATACTGTATGATCTCACTCACATGTTGGATCTATGAGAAGCAGAACTCATAGAAACAGAGTACAATGATGGTTGCCAGGCCTGGGGTGTGGGGCAAATGGAGAGATTCTAGTCAAAGTGTAAACATTTTCAATTATAAGATAAATAAATTCCAGGGGGCATAATATTCAGCATGGTGACTATATGAAAACAGTTAAGTAATCTAACCTTTGAGGAGATCAGGATTCAAGATTAGTATTTAGGAACCATCAGCATAGAGATGATATTTAAATTAGTCTATCAGGTGGGTTAATCCAGGGGACAATGTGTGGATAAGAGAGGGGAATAGATCCAAGGATGAAGCCGGAGCAAAGAAAATCACTGGAAGAAGGAGCAGGAAATGTGTGTGAAGTCAGGAAGCAGGGAGTGTTCAACTGTGTGAAAGGCTTCTGGGGTCTGTTGAACTGCATATCATCCAGACTTCCTTCTCCTTTTCTCCTATTCTGGAGGTCGACCGCATCGTTATTTGAAAAACTCATATTACTTGTTAGTACAGCAGCAATTTTTAATTAGAAACAATAAAGTTATTATAATGTGATTTGTCAGTGCAAGACTCGAGGCAGGATGAGGTTTTCCTTTGAGATAAATGTTCTTCTGTGTGGGTCCCGGAGGCCCTATCCACGCAGTCACAACAAATTGCAAAGTTAAATAATTGTTCAGTTAATATCATCCATCTGGAGAAATAGCCTGGATGATTACAGAAATAATGTTTCCCCTTAATAACAGGGGATTTTATTGGTAATTATTCAGACAGTTGCCACATCTTCGATATTATAGTTGAATATGAAATTATTGCACACTGACCTCTACAGTGATTTGCTGTCCCAAAGCCAGATTGTCAGGGAGCACTTAAAACTTTTTCACCCCCTGGTGTTTCTGTTTACTTTGGGGTCATAGAACAATCCTTAGCCATTTCCACAGCTCTCTTTGGAGAAAACCCTGCCCAGGGTATCTGGTCCTCTTTTAGATGCTCAGTGAACCAGGCTCGTTTTATAGAGCTATTAACTCATTCAAATTCTTTTCTACCTGATTAAACTCAGAGAAGAAATTTTCAGATGGTTCCAGGACAAATCAAATTCATCGCTGAAGTTGAAATTAGCCATGTCCCTGGGATGGTGATCAACTCCATCTCCCTGAATAGATGTGAGTTTGAAAACCCATGACATCCTTTTTTGAGGTATCAGACTTCAGAGTGCACATCTTATTACATTCTATTGAATAAAGCACGCTCTGGCCAATTCACTGGCTGTGTAATTTTCTGATTGCTGTTTGATAGCAGCATAATATCTACCACCTGTACATAGCCCACTATTCTTAAATTTCTGGAAATATCCATGTAATGAAAAACTGCAAATATATATTATTTCAATGCAAAGACTGCAAGTTAATAGCTGGATAAAATAACAGGTTATTACAATTTGCTTTTCAAAGGAGTAAACAGTTTTTAAGTAAGAATTTGTTTTTTTTTCTTTTTTTTCCTGTTGTTTTAATGGTGTTTTCTTTCCTGAGACATATAATAGTATTCAAATGTTTTTCTGGACAGGTTGCAATAAAGCAATACTTCTTGTGAAGAAGGATTAATAGGGAGTTTATATATATATTTTAGAAGACTCTAGAACTTAACTAGCATTCACCACTATAATTCTTTCAGACTTCTGTGAGAGATGTGTATTAGTGAAAATGAGTCTTAACTTTGACCATGAAACTATTTCTTCCTGATGGTGCAGAAGAGCTGCTTTGTCATTTTCTGAAATAAATGAGAGAATCAGGTATTCATTACTTATAAAATGTTGGGATTATTCCTAGTTGCATTGCACAAAGACTGTGTGGGGGTGGGGGAGAAGCCTATAATTAATGACTATATGGGTCATGTAGTCATTAACTATATGGGATAGAATCATTCATATATATGTATATACACACCCAAAGCTGTATGGGAGGATTACATGGGACTATACAGACTGGAACTATTCTCAAGTTGTGTCTTGCAGTTCAAGACCCTGTTATTAAACAAAAATATGGAAATACGCAAATGTCAAAATAATCATAAATGCTTTAAAAGTTAGCCAAACATAAATATTTGTTTTATTATTGCAAAGACTAAATGGGATTTTGAGAGGAAAAAAACAGTATTTTTATTCTGTTCTCTACCCACCTAAATGCATCCGTTTCACATTTCCCAGGCATTGCTAGAGGTGGTTAATGACCTCTTCGAAGAGCAGACCGACCTGGAGAAGATCGTCAGGAAGATAATGCACAGGGCCCAAACCCTGCTGAAGTGTGAGCGCTGTTCTGTGTTGCTCCTGGAGGACATCGAATCCCCAGTAAGTCCTCCTTTCTCTGCCACGTAGAGTTGGAGACTGAGGTAGGGGCATAGAGATCAGTTTATTTGTAATTAAGTTTGTGAAATTGTGACTTGAACCATTCTTTTCACGACTCTTCTAATCACGGGTGAGTTTCTATACGATTGAAGTTTTTAATTTTTTTACATGTATATTCAGTCTTGTTTTGCTGTCACCTTAGAAACACAGACTCCTACACTGATAGGGACCTTAGAGATCTATCTCAGTCCCGTGTACTTTTACAGATGAGGAAACTAAGGGATTAAATGGTTGGCCCAATATCACAGAGCTGAATAGAAGACAAGCTCGGGGGCCAGCCTTCCACCATGCTCTCCCAGCCAGGCCCTCAGTCTAGACAATGCTCCACAGCCCTCTTGCTGGGAGGAGGGAGCAAACCAGCACTGGAGAAGCAGCGCACCGGGCTCTTGGAGCCTGCACCTTTAATACCTGAGCTGGGTGAAGGGACCTGAGCTGAGGCTGAGCTGTGCAGCAGAGGTCTGCCTCGTTGCTTCTGAAGCGCACAGAGCACCTAGGCAGGTGGAGGACGCTCATTTCTTCTTCACCACAGGGGTTCCTGTTACCCCAAAGGCAAGCATCAAGCTAATTCAAGGACTTAGCCTGCCTCCTCTCAGTCTTCAGGTTCTGTTAACCAACCCTTGGACTCTTTGGGGGAAATCTGCTGGGTAAATACACAACAGTATTGAAAATAATCATCATCATCAATCTACCTTCCTGAAAGTTAAATGTCTAAATCAACCCTCAGTGGCAATTTGATATTTTTGCTGTGAACTTTCTTCAAAGACCACGAATTGTCTAGCAATTAAATGCTGTTTTCATACCTCAGAGAATATTTTACTGTGCTTTACCTAGAAAAGGTTATCATCTTTTCTTTTTAGTTTGTGTTTCTCAAAGAATAAGAACCATGGGGTAAATTTTGGAGATATAGTAAGTATTGTAAAACTTACACATTAAATTTTTAGAAAATCTGTATCTGCTTAAAGTGCTTAGAAGTGTTTTCCCATACTTTAGCAGAGCTTGAGGTTTTTTTCTATTTCAGCAGGTGTGGTTTAAACCAACAATGGTATTCCAAGTATCCTGTGACTGTGTAAACCTTGGCAGAACACACACACACACACACACACACACACACACACACTAGCCCATACCTATGGCGTGCTTCTAGTTGGCTTTGCAAAGCACTTTGAATCCATTTAATCCTCACTGCATCCTTATTAGATTGCTGTTATTACTATCATCCTCATTTTGTAGATGATACAGTGCTCAGCAAGTCGAATGACTTGCTGGAGTCTCCCCCATCCCCTGACTCTGGAACCCCTGAAAGGGCGGGGGTGCTCCTTGGTGTCTGGCAGGCTTCGAGCTCTCACTACACAAGACAATAAAGGGCCGCTGCTAGGGTTCCCTGAGTCACTCCCAGGTCTGTGAGGGCAAGCGGCCGAGGGGCCAGGTAACCATGAATATTACATCAAAAACATTGCAAAAGAAAAAAGACAACTCTAAAATATGGTCTGAAGAATACGGTATGAAAAATAAAATTTAATATGAAATGGAAGATAATACAGTATAAAAAGCTGAGAGAGAATGATAAAAATGGAGTCCGAATATTGAAGTCAAATAAAGATACCTGATATCTCTGAGGAGAACACGGCAGATGGAACCGGCAAAACATTCGAAATTACAACACAAAGACATTGTACTGAAACAAAGGCAAATTCAAATTTACAGACTTAAATAACACATTATTTCTGGAAAAGTTGGTGCTGACTGCTTAGTACTGAAATACATTCAGTATTAAAGGACTTCGAAGATAAATCAAAACATTCTATAGGCATCCAGACAAAAGAATCAAGTCACCTATTCGAAGGAATTTATTCCATGTTAGACTTCCCTGTACCATTCTCCAGGGCTAGGAGAAAATGTAGCAATAACTACAAAGTCCTTGGGGAAAGAAAATGTGACCCCACGATTTTAAATCCAGTCAAATTTATATTCAGTTATATAAGCCATAGCCAGGAATTTTTTAATGATCAAGAAAGAGGTCAGGAAATATAGTCCCAAACTGTCCTTCCTGAAAAATACAAGTGGTTGATATCCAGCTGAGCAAGAGATGGAGAAGACATGGATAAAGACATGCTAAATAAGGCTAGCGTTGAGTATTGAATGGATCTAAATGTAGAACCAAGGCTAAAATGCTGTCTGATATACTTACAGAAACAAATGGAAACCTTATATTATAAACCATTGCAATTGTCTTGGCTCACCACGTCCCCCAGGTGCCATAGGGGCATCAGACGCCTGCACGTGCAATTTCAGAAAAGGAACATTATGCTTGGAGAATCCATCCCTTTTCCACTGAGGGGTATCAAGCCTGCTGTTTGGAGAGAGATGATACCGCATCTCCAAGTTTGATCACAGCAAACACAGCCTGTGCAAGGACCCAGATGGGGAGAGGTTGGGGCTGTGCAGCGTCGGCAGACACCGAAGGACCGCGTGCTCAGGGCCCATGTGGACCGCCTCCCCCACAGGGATCTGCGTGATGTGCCATGTTTTCATTTTGACGTGTTAAATTTATCAATATTCCTTTTTGATTTGTGCTTTATGTTTTTCTTAACAGCTTTACCTCCATGTTAAAATGACTTTCTCTTATACTTTCTTCAACCCATCTGGTATTTATGTTTTTTATGTCCACCTAGAACTTATTTTTTGTATGGCATAAAGCTGTAGGTGTGTGTGTGTGTGTGTGTGTGTATAAAACCATGGTCTCAGCGGCTTTCCCCCCACTCTGTAGCACCACTTCTATGCTGTACGGTTTCCGTGCACACCTGAGTCTGGTTCTGAGCTCACTAGTTTGCCCCTTGGGTCTCTTGGGCTGTTTCTGCACCAGCATCACACTGTCCAAATTTCTATAATTTTATCGTACTCTTGGTGTCTGATAGGGCAAGTCCCCAGTGTTGTTCTCCTTTAAAATGGACTTGCCTACTTTTGACCTGCTGCTCTTGCATATAGATTTTAAGAGTAACTTTCAATTTCCATGAAAAACTCTGTGGAGATTTTGATTGAAAATGCTTTGATTTACAGATCCAGTTTAGGAGATGTTGGCAAGTAATAGAATATACAAGGAAAATGGCTTAAACAGTAAGATTTGTGCCTTATATAACAGAAGTATGCAGGAGGTGGTTCTGGGGATTGTGCCGCAGCCAGGTGGTATAATCCAGAACCCGGGCTTGTGCACTTTCCTCGTTGTCTTGGAGGGCGGCCCTCAGCAGTGGGCTTTGACCCTCACCATCCAGGGGGCTGGAGCAGCTCCAGGCAGCATACCACCTGAGGACTGTGTACCAGTAGAAGAAAGGGAAACTTCTTTCCACATATCTTTTTTTTTTCTCAGGGAGGAAAGTGTTTTCCAAAAAGGGCTTTTCCCATGGGCTTTCCATGAGCTATTAGTAAGAACAAAATGATGCTGTTCAGATCATCGATATTGTTAGTGTTTTTGCTTTTCATCTATCACTCTGATAGAGGGGTGTTCAAATCATCAGCCTGATATTTATTGTTATCATTTTGTCCAATTCTGTAGCCTGTTATCTATATTAATTGTATACATGTTTTGATTTGCATTGCACCTTATTTTCATGGTAAAGTGTTTTTGTTCATTTGTTCATGCCTTTGTTTTCTTTCATTGTTTCCTGTACTCTTCCTCCCTGACTGAGAGTCTGCACAGTTCCTTGGCCCTTCGTCAAGAGCGCGGTCCAGTGTGGGCGGCTTGGGCCTCCTGCTATGTGGTAATATTACACTAAACCTGAGGCAGCTTGGTTCAGTGTCTGGAGGCGAGGCAGAGTCATCTGTCCCAGAGCAACACTCTGAGACCCAGACCCCGGCCGGAGCTGGGATTCCGGCCCTTGGTGCCTGCCCTTTTCTGGACCTGGAGCACAGCAGGCCTGTCTCTAGGCTTGTGCCTCAGAGATCTTTCTTTTTCTGCCCTCCTCTCCTCTTCTCTTTTCTCTTCCTTTTAACCTCCAGATGTCATTCTGATTTTCTCTTTCTGTGCTTTATCAGTCTTTGTTCTGTTTTGCAAAGAGCACAGATGTGTCAAAGTATGAATTTATAGCACCATCTCTAATGGCATTACATACGCTACATTTTATGGTCATAAAAAAACGTATCATTTCAGGAAGAAATATGCTCAAACTTTTCTTCTTCCAAAAATAATGTGTGCTTTTCCCTAGTTTATTAGAACCATTTTAGGAAACAAAAACTTCTAATTATCCTTTGTGGTTGGAATATTTTTAAAAACTTGTTATTGCAGATGTATGATATTTTATTGCCTCTGCATTTCCGGGGGAAAAGGAGAAATATTTAAACCTAGGTGTAGAAGCTTGGTTCATCATACTCTGACCTCAGTGTTTGGGGACTCCATTCATAGTCTTTAAACTGGCCAGTCATGGGTAAACTGGTTGGGTTACTCAGTGGATGCCAGAAATAGAAATGAGAAATGCCTTGCTAGCCCTCTGCCCTGCCAAAATTAGTATTTTACCCTCTTTTGCTTCTCTTAAGTGTTTCAGTCAATCAATTTTGAGTGACTTTGTCAATGGTATTTTGCACTAGACTGAAAAAAATTTGTTCCATAGCTACCTACTGTCAATATTAGGAAATATTTAGTCCTTTGAACTTAATATTCTCTGCTAATGTGATTCCATTCCATGCACCTGTCTAAGCAATTTCTATCACTTCTCTTAGTTCCTTTCTAGCTTATGTTTTTACTATGATCTCTTTTTCTTTCTGTGCTTAGTCAAGGAAAGCAAATGGAGCCATTTTAATCTCATGTCCTCAGGCATTGTCTCAACACCACTGTTTACAAGTGTTTTTTCCTGGATTACATATAACTACTTTGTTGTCCAGAATTCCATGAAATACTTTATAGCTGAGCTTATAAATAAATATGGGGCTAGTTCCTGGAGTTTATTTTCTGAATCATGAAAGATAAGCTACACTTGTTTTCTAATATATTCCTTAACTTCTTGGTTCTCATGAAATATACTTATAATTAAGCCACAAAATTAGATGATCTTCCCCAAATCCAACACTTCAGAGGAATAGAGGAGGTGATCATCACCTGACTGTTCTGGAGTAGCCATAATTCAATCCCCTCCAGCCAAAATGTGTCGTAAAAATTGCCCCAGGCTTCCCTTCCTATTTCCCTTTCTTTTTATTTCCTCATCTTTCTTAAACTTTCCTCCTCTGGCTAAGGACGCCTACTTAAACCCTGTTTGATTTTTGTTCCAAGTGCTTTTTCTAGAGTACAAAATGGAAGGTATCTAGAAAATCTCTGATGATTAACTGGTGAGTATATGCATATGTATATATACTCATCATTAATAATATATCATATTTTGTATTTGTATATATCATGAACTTTATTAATATTTATGTCACTATATTAACACAAATCACATCAAAAGTCACTTATGTTAAATATGTGATATATATTTATTTTTTAAGATTATAGTTATTCATTTTTAGAGAGAGGGGAAGAGAAGGAGAAAGAGAGGGAGAGAAATATCAGTGTGTGGTTGTCTCTCACGTGCCCCTTACTGGGGACCTGGCCTGCAACCCAGTCATGTGCCCTGACTGGGAATCAAACTGGCAACACTTTGGTTTGCAGCTCGTGCTCAATCCACTGAACTGTACCAGCCTGGGAAATCTATTTAACATATATATGAATAAAGTTGTGATTTGAGTTAATACACCGGGTGGGCAAAAGTAGGTTTACAGTTGTTAGTATGGAAAAAGACAGGCAGATTATGATGATTACAATAACTATTAATGCAAAAGGTCAGAATGCAACTCTAAACCTACTTTCGCTCACTTCTGTATTGACATATAATTATATAACTAATCATTTATGTTAAATATATATGATCTATATTAGCATATATACATGATTAATGATGCGAGTTGCAATTAGTGATCTGTGAAAGCAATAAAAATATCATTTATATATGTTAACTATATGTATAGGCATATGCATGCTATATACACATTACATATATGTATACACACATCACATGTGTTAAATGTATACATATATGTGTGTACATAAATATATGTACACATTTAACACATAAATATATATAATATATAAAGTATACAATATGTGTATATACAATCTCCAACTGTAGTACTTCAAAGCCCATCTCCACCACATCCCGCCCAGAATCTTCACCACTTCTGAGATTTTCTGTTTCAATTAATAAAATCACCATCTCGTAGTAACTCAAGCTAAAAACCAGAGCACTTTCTAAGTCTTTCTTACTGTCTATGTTCAATTGTCTAGGTTTGTTGCTTCTCTACTGAAACATTTCTAGGCCCTTCTTCCCATCCCTCCTACCATTGTCTCTACTCTGCCTTTGCTAATCTCTGACCTTGATATCCTCCTCCTACCCCATGTTCTTGCTCACAAACAGGGCACACTTTCTTTCCATCAATTCTCACTAGTATTTCTTTCTAAATTGCTAGTATTTTCTTTCTAAAACATGCATCTGTGTCTTCCATGCTTCAAAACACTTGTTGTCTGTTGCCTACACAACAACGCTAAAACTGCCCCACATTCAAGGTCCATCGCCTCCGCTGTCGGCCTAACTTGCGGTTCCCCTCTGTCCTCAGCCTCGCTGGACCCCTTTCCTCCTCCTGCACTCCGCCTCCCCAGGTTAGCTTGTGCAGGTATTTGCTTCTGTATCTTTGCATGGGAAGTTCCTGTGAAAGACAAAATGCACCAGACAATTGAAGAAATACTTTCATCCAGGCTAAACATTCATTAATAAGGAACATCTCAGAGAAGAAAAGGTGTCTGGGGTTTTACAGAAGCAGGCAGACAAGGGAGTTATCCGCATCATTTTGTGCATCTTAGGGGAGTTGTGGGGAAGGAAGGAGGCAGGTTCTATTTTTGAAATATGCCAGGGCAGGGAAGTCCTTTGAGGTTAGCCAATTCTGGAAGACAAAATGGTAATGGGATTTCTTGAGCATTACTGTTTTCCGGAAGCACAGAACTCGGTTGAAGTGCAACTCTGTATTGACTATTGTCTGCAAAACTCTGCCTCTCCCCATCTATTGTCAGCCTTTCTCTTTCTAGCTCAGTGCCCATGAAAGCTAATCTTTACATATTATACCACTTTGGCTTTCTTGTTCTCTGCCTTCCAGTTGAGTTTTACAAACAAGATGGATCAGCAGAAGATTTAAGGGCTGAAGAAGAAAGAGGTTGGGAGTACTTACTCCCCTTCTTCTTTCTCTGCCGGTGGTAGAGGTGGCTGGATTCTTCCGAGGTCCCTCTCCACAGGTCCCGCTCCTCCAAAGCACCAATGACAATGCCTTCCTTCCTTCCATGCTGCCTGCTTTCCCTCACACTCTCATGTTCCCTTAGACCTAGGGCTACTTTCCAAAGTTGCCCACACTTATATAATCAGTCCCTTTATTGAATTAGGTTCAGTTACACTCTTTTGAGTGTGCTCTGGTTTCTACCGAAATTTTGGAAAGTGTCCTCATTCCTCAGCCTAGAGCACTCTCGCTGACCCTCCAGGACAAAGTTCACCTGAGCCTTCCTTCAACACCCTCCTCCGTGTGCTTCTAACATTTTGAATACACACAGGTGAAATGTTCCATTTGTGAACCATTTCCCCATGGACTGTGTTGTGAGTTAACAGTACCTGCTACACTAATCATTTGATAATTATTAACTGAGTGAACAAATAATTAAAGTAAATTACTCATCAGGATGCGTGAGAAATTTATCAAGAAGGATGGTAGTGAATATCTTCTAATTCATACCTTTGCCTTATAGAGTAGGCCTCTTAGGGAAAAATGGGGATTAAGAAAACTCTAATGAAAAAGAAATGGTGATCAGTTAGTAGATCATTTCTATTTTCTTTTTGGTGGCAGGACTCTCTGTTTGAGCATAGTTTTGCTTTTTTTAAGTTGTTTTTATTCATTTTTTAAATGGAGAGAAACCAGACCAACTAGTGCTTGATAAATATCATGTCAAAAAGATTTCTGTCCATGGAGCTTTACCAAAGAACAGGCAGAGACACTTGGGGATGTTTGTTTCCTTCACTGCAACACCGCGCTGCCTCCCCCAGGGTGCAGCACCCGGAGCTGGTCAACAGCCAGGGAAGCTCAGAACCATTTGTTCAGATTCACTGACCTATAAACCACTTCTGGTGATTTTTATAAGATTCTCTTTCTACTAAGTGTATATGAATGTGTGCATACTTACCTAATCTGTTTGCTTAGTACATCTATAATAAAATTAGAATTGGATTTAAAAATTAAATTTAAAAAGATGAATTAAATGGAGAACTATACAATCGATCCAAGTCAAGAATAAAGCATGAATTTTATTCTTTTTCATTTACACTTTCATCTGTTTTTATTGGTCATAATCTCTGCAATGAAACTATATATCCCACTGAATTTTATCAGAATAGTTTAACTGTTTTTGCTGTTTTGTTTTTTAGCTCAGATATCTGACTGTAAATAAATTTTTACTTGAATACATTATATTTTTTAAAAATTCCTTTAAAAATGTAAACTGAGGCATGACTTCCTAGAGTTTTGCTTCTCAAAGGTACGTTTGAGAGTGAAAAGAGGAGCACACTTGTAATAATTGTCCCAGGACAGCAGGCCAGTTAAAGTGGGGTGGTCCTGTGTGAACGGGGACATACACGTGTCCTCGAGTATGTCCCCTACCACTTGCCTCGGTGCCTACAATTTCTATTACCACAGTGTTGTCTCAGATTCTGACACCAGGATTACCCTTTCTGAATATAGGGAAATGACATGGGAACATTATATACATTACTCTCCCATCAGTCATGGACAGTTTAACAGGTAATAAGTAGTTGTCTTGGTCCAGAGATCATTCTAGACTGGAAACTAGCAACCTTTTTCCATAAAGGGCCAGCTAGTAAATATTTCAGACCTTGTGGCCCATGTAGTCTCTGTTCTAACTACTCAATTCTACCATTACAGCAGAAAGCAGCCATTGATAATATTTAAATTAATGAGTTGGTCTGTTAAAACAAAACTTTATTTATAAAAACAGATGGCGGGCCTGATCTGGCCCACAGAGTCTCCTTTGCCCACCCCTGCCCTAGAGGCCTGGACGGCAGGTAGATCAGCCTGTCTCTCTAGAATCGTGTTACTCCTCTGGTGTTCTGCTGCTCTCAACGTGCGCTGAAGCACAAGTGTATGTTGCCTCAAAGGCCCAATATTCTACTTACTTTGAGGGTTAATTTGGTTGTAAGCCTACTGTCAGATTGCCCTAAATTCAGAGAATTTGTAAGAGGTTTCCAACAGCATACTTGGGTTCCTAAAGATAGCTCAGACTGGGATTTCTGGGACAATCTTAGATCCATTGTAGAATGAATTTGAAGCCCTTCCTATTCAGATGGTCTGGAAAGAGCCAACTTTATACAACTTATGGAACCAAGGCTGATGTTTTGCCACTTTCTAGATCTTGTCTGGCTTGGTCAGAGGTGAGCTAGTGCCCACAGTTTTATTGTTCTGCTTATATCTGACCACTCTCTCAGTAGGACTCAAGCCTGCTCCTCTTGTATTCTCGTCTTGTCTGCTATGAGCTGTAGGTCCACGTTGTATTTCTCTCACCCACTTTTCCAGATCCCCTCCCAACACCTCTGAAAAGTACTCTTCTTCACAACCTAATAGCACGTAATAGCCTTGTTCAACTGTAATTAGCTTTACACAAGCATATTTTTATTATTTCACATATAAAAGTATTTTATACACTTTTATACAGTTTCCAACTATGTATTTCATTTCCTCTTTGTTTATACTTTTACTCAATTGTCAAAAGCCTTTAAGGCACACTTGAGCAAAAACATACAAAATTCATAGTGAATAAATATTTTCTGAGCACCTATTATGTGCTAGGCATGTCATAGAATAAAAGGCAAAATTTTAAATAAAAGAAGAAAAGAGAAAGTACACATTATAAACCAAATTAAATCAAATCAACATACTCAAAATCAAACTATGCTGCAAAAGATATAACTTTGAACCTAAAGCTTTATTTCCTAAAAGTCAAGGTAAAAAAAAATTTTAATAGATATAATTCCTTTGGTTTAATGAAAGGAATCACATCAGCTGATCAAGAAACCTTTCCTGACCCATAAATTTAAATGTTTTCCCCTTCAAAATATTAATCCTTTAAAAGTAGAGACCTTATTTACTATTTTTTGGTAACTCTTTATACTATCCAGTACTTGATATACATTGGATAATCAATATTTAACCAAAGGCCAGTCAACATTAGTATTATCCTATTTTTCTTCTAAAGACATAGGAGCCGAAGAATTATCACACAAGGTGTGAAGTTAGGGAATGTACTCTACAACCCCACACTCGCTTATGCCACCAACTACACATTTGGGGGTTCCCAAGACCGTACCAGCCTCAATCATTTGCTAGAAGGATTCACAGAACTCACTGAAAATTGTTATACTCACGGTTATGCTTTATTATAGGAAAGGATACAGATTAAGATCAGCTATGGGAGAGATGCTCCGGCAGAGGCAGGAGGGTTCCAAAAGTGGAGTTTCAGGTACCCTGTCACCCTGGGGTCCTGGGCAGCATTAACTTCTCCCGGCAACACTGCATGGCAGCGCTCATTAAGCACTGCCAGACCCAGGCCGGGAGGGTTACCTGAGCCTGGGCATCCAGATTCTTCATCGGGGCGTCATCACCAAAACCCAGCTGGCGACCCACATAGCTGACCTCAGTCTTCCTCTCCTCCACAGGTTAACTGGCTCCACGTGACCCAAAGACCCCACCCTAAATCACACTGTTGGCTGCTCAAAGCCCCCACTCTGGTTAGGTTGTTACTATCTGGCTGGCCCTAGGCCCCTGGGTTAACAAAGACACTTTTATCAAGGTTAGACATTCCTAAGGTGTAAAGGTCAACATTCAGGAGCCAGGGACAAAGGCCAGACCTTTCTTTGGGTAAGCTTAACTCTGTTACACAAAGTCAGCACCATGGTTGTGAACCCAGTGCCTGGCTTTCATCAGGACTCCAATGGCTGGTTGACTGGGGGACGTATCTAGTCATCTCCATGATACGCTCCAAGATACACAATCCTTGACTTTATTTCTTAAATGTGTATTTAGGAAATAAAACAACAAAATGCTAGACTTTGAGGTTTTTCCCCCCTAGCCTGTGAATCTATGTTGGAATTAAAAGTTCTAACATCTTAAAAAAAACATGTTTCTCCCCTGTGGTAATTTTTTAAAGATTTTATTTATTCATCTTTAGAGGGGAAGGGAAGGAAAGAGAGAGAAATATCAATGTATGGTTGCCTCTCGTGGGTCCCTTGCTGCAAACTGGCCTTCAACCAGGCATGTGCCCTGACTGGGAATCGAACTGCGGTTGTTTGGTTCCAAGGCCCCCACTTAATCCACTGAGCCACACCAGACAGACCCTGTGGGAATTTTTTTAAAGTTCCTCTTTTATATTTCAAGAGTTCACACATTCTGACATTTTATCGAGGTACTTTAAAAAAATCTTATCCATTCTGTTTATGATTCCAGATGTATAAGTTTTATAGCTATGAAAATCCAGGATTTTCTATTCCACTTTTTGTCTTCTAGTAAGTCACTGTGCCTAAGCAGCTTTAAAAATATATATATGTTTAAAAATTTTTTTTTCTCTTTTAATTTCTGGACATTTCCCACCTTTTTTTCTTAAAGTACAGGAAGCAGTTCCCTAATTATTCCAGGGAGCACTAATTTGAGGAGCCAGGACACACTAAGCCCCGGCCACAAGGAAGCTCCATGCGCGTGGGGACTGTTCCTTTCCCTCTACCAGGTGCAGCCCCGGGGCCTATTGCTCTAGGCAGCACATGGAGATGATGCACAGCTGCTGTGTCAAAAGTGAATAACCTAATCCTTGTACAAGTCTAAAGCAATCATGTGTCAGAGGTTTATTAAACTCATTAATGAGAGAAACCAGCAAGCTGGTAAAGTTAGTTCTAAGGCAGTCACTGAGAGAATGCTGGCGTAAGGTTGCTAGGCTAGATTTTCAAAATGGTTTCTACCATCCAGGAAAGCAAAATCTTTACTATGGGCATATCTTTTCTACTGCTCAGAAATCATTTGCTTTTCTACTTAGATAAAACTATTTGCATAGTGATAGGCAAAAAAATTATTTGTGTAACATGAGAACAGTTTGTTGTCGCCTCAGTGGGTTCGCCTGCTGACCATCATCCTGCTGGCTTTGAACTTTTACCTAGTCGTTGCCATTCTGGGTCCCCATCCTCACCTTGTGTGTTCAAGCAACAGGCTTCAGGATGACTTCTCCAGGTGACTCCTTCCCTCCTTTCTGTGTGACCTAGCTACACTCCAATTACCCAGTGGTAATGTTTCCTGGGTAACACCAGTAACCCTACCCATGACCCTCAGTAAAGGCTGTAGCCACATGGTTTTTTACTCTGCAATTTCCCTACCTACATGGACCAGAATTTGGGCTTTGGGTGGCTTTATGTGATCCTCTGGGCAGGTCAGGTCCCTCTCCCTAAGACCTGTGAGTATAATAATTCTTTGTTTTTAAATTTCACATGTCTTTTTGAGTGTAATTTCTGTGGCTGTAGAAGAGTGATCTTTGAAGACCCGATGAGGGGAACTTACCTCCCCCATTTACAACCCACTCCGCATTACTATCAGTGTTTCAGAAATTCACATCTCTCCTTTCCGAGTTGTGGTCTATAAAACAGAAAAAAGACGCCCAATGAAGTATTCTCTGTAGTATTGGATAGTTTAATCTGTATCTGTCAGGTCAGAAAATGAAAAGATACATTCTTCTTGATTTCCAAATGCAGGAACAATTAATATTGATTGGTATTATGATTAGTTTTCTACCAAGCCATATGTTTTGCTTGTAGGATTAATAACTAATGGCAGAGTTTATCTAACTGTTCTGGTTGTGAAGGAATCATGTTCAGATAATTTGCTGTTACAGGACAGCTTGCCCATGCTTGTGAGAGCAGTCAGTAGTGGGGACCCAGGGACTATGGAATCAGATTGACATGGTTCAAATCCCAGTTCTCCAATGTATTGATTGTATGCTTTCCAGGAAACCCCTGGAAACCCCTCTAGCTTTCATTTCCTTTCAATAAAATAAGGATAGCAATGTATACCTTTGCTGGGATGCTGTAAGCATTGATACATGTGTAAAGGATTGGTCATAATGTGTGTGACATGCCTCATGTGGATTTGCAATGTAATGGTATGATAGAGAGGCCACAGTTCAGGCGCTACTACAAATGATCCTAGACTGGGTGGCTTACACAACAAAGGTGTATTTCTCACCATTCTGGAGGCTGGGAAGTCCAAGATGAAGGCACAGGCAGATCCAGTGTCTCCAGATGGCCATCTTCTCATTGCATTCTCACACCGCAGAGCAGAGAAGGAGAAGCCCGCTCTCTCATCTCCTTGCAAAAGTGTTAACACCCTTACGAGGAGTCACCCTCATGCCCGTTAAAACTCCCAGAGGCCCCATCTACACATACCATCACCGTAGTGATCAGAATTTCAACATACAAATTTCTAGGGGGACACAAGCATTCAAGTCCATAGTAACAGCCTGAAACATGTTAAAAATAAGAAAAGAATTTACTGTCATCGAACAAAATATGGGAAAAAATCACAAATGATGAGAGATCAAAGTAGAGATATAGAACTAACTTCATTTTTTAAAATCTGTGGCAGTTCCCCACTCTGCAAATATAACACTTCTACTTTTTGTCTTATTACTGTATTACCTTTAAAAGTTGTTTAAGCTATAGTTTGAGAGATTTATTATTTGGTAAGAGCAAATAGTTTCTATGTGGCTTCCTGGGCTTGTGACACCCAAGAATATTGCAGCTGGATCGGGATTTCTAAGTGACCAAGTTCTATTTTAAAGTCCTCAAGACAAGCTTTCCACTTACTTTTTAACTCAAAACTTAGGGGCTTACATGTTATACGCTCAAGAGACCCTGTGGATCAGGAATTTGGAGAGGACATGGGAAGGCTGACTTGCCCCTTTCCAGGATATCTGGGGCCACATTTGGACAAACATGGAGATCAGGGGTCACTTAATGGCTGGGCACTGGGATCACCTGAAGGTTTGTTTACTCACATGTCTGGTGTCTGGGCTGGGATGGCTTAAGTACTAGAGCTGCTGACCAGAGGCTGTGGCCTCTCTGTATGGGCTGGCTGCTTTAGAACATAGAGGCCTCAGGGTAGGACGTCTTACATGATGACTCAGGAGTCTACGCACGAGTATTCCATCAGATGAGGCAGAACTGCATTGCCCTTTATGACAACCTCAAAAGCATCTCTTCCATCCACTCTGTTGGTCGAAGTGGTCAGAAGCCCATTAGATTCAAGGGAAGAGAACAGAGACCTACCCCGCTGTGGCAGGGTGGCGGGGTCATATTGCAGAGGGGGAGGTGGGGTAGGAGATGCTGTTGTGCCATCGTTGGAAACCAACACCTGCCACAGTGAGTGAGTTTGTGGAGGCTGAGGTCTCATTAGAATATGAAATGAAGTACGTTCTATCGCCGTCCAGATCATTTCCTTGCAGTTGAGCTATCGTCACTGCTCTGCATTCAGCTAGTCAGACCCAGTTTTCTTTGTGATGAGCTTTTCTCTTGGCCTTTTCCTAATGTTGCATTTTCTTAGTTTGGGTTCACTACCTCACTGATAAATCTTTTAAAACATTTCATCTATTTCCAGCCTTCACATCATTTCTCAGGTGCCCATCGATTCCCTGTAAGTGGTTAATTAGAAGGCTTTTGAGGCGTGGCTGCATCTGGCAAAGGCAAACCTGAATGTCAGCCTTGGCAGCATCCAGTGACATGCAGAGGAGACTGTCACATCCAGCGACATCCAGTGACATTCAGCACAAGGAGCTCGTTTTTCTATCGTGTAGTTATGTTGTCAAAAGAGGGCCAGAAATGGTGCCTTTCCCACTCAACATTTTTAGTGTTGCTGAGAGAACTGAGACTAGAGCCATGCAGACTTGCCTTAATCCCAGTTTCTCCCGTTAACTGTATGAAACTAAGCAAGTTTTAAAAAAAAATTATGGGTTAGCTTTCTCATCTATCTATTGATGATACAACTTTGTTAAGTTTTCGTTAAGGGATTAAATGGTCAATGGAGCCTCTGATGTAGGGCCTGGTGTATAGGAAGACTCAGTAAGAGATAATAGGAAATACCACCTTTATGTTTGTTGTGACCATAAAATCCCTTTCAACCCAGTAAGTCTTGATAAAGTTCTTTCACTGGGTATATGGTTTTACTGGGCGGGGCAGGAAGGAAGTGTCCATGACGGGGATGGTCTTTGAAGGAGGTGGTTTCCTCTTTTTTATCCTCTGGAAAGTGGCAACGAAATGTTCCCTTGAGAGGCATGATAAGCCACGATAGCCCCAAGCTTTAGGAGCTTGGGGTTGAGGGAGGGCATCCTTCTTGGCGGGTGGTTTGTCTGCACGGGTGGTGATTGGGTTAAAAGGACCACAACAAAAAAAGAAAAATTGTACTCAAATGATATCCACCTTTGCCTGACCACCACAGAATAGCACGGACCTGATTATAAAAATATATATGTATTTAATAAGATGTAATGAAACATTGAAGTGCATGCTATGTAAAAAGAAATGACAAAGTGTCGGATAGAATTTTCTTCCTGCCCTTGGGATTTCTTCATTTAAAATCCCTCTTTAATCTCTAATTATTGAAATAGCCACTATAAGGATGAAAACTGTTTATTGCATTGTTTTAACTGTGAGAAAACCTTAATTGACTGGAATTTATTCTTTCTGTGTGGCAGGTGGTGAAGTTTACCAAATCCTTTGAATTGATGTCCCCAAAGTGCAGTGCCGATGCTGAGAACAGGTAGGGCTTTGAGTTTCGGGTTTGTCTTTGATCCCTGTCTTCTTCCCTGGTGCTGACAGCATTGCGTATATTCTCTGAGGATAGGAGGTGTTATTTCTTGAGACCAGCAAGTACACCTAAATAACATCACTGTTCTGTATTTCAGGGCTTAAACAAAAACTCTGATTTAAAAATACATGCACATACATCTAAAACTGCTAATAAATAAAGTCATTTTAAAATTATTTCCTAACTACGCCAACAGCCTAATGTTCTGCTTTATTCTGGCTCTTCATTTCTCTTCCTCCCGTTTGTCTCCTTACATGTGGGCAAGGGCATCCCCTGGGGGAAAAGAGTGAGAGGACCCACTAATTTGGTTTTTGTCCCCTTTGGTGGCTGAGGCTGTCACAGGGTCACAGAGAGGGTTGGGAATCATCCATGAATTTTTGTTAGCCTTGCACTGCCCTGAATAAAAGCTGGGCTGCTACAAAAATGGATTCTCTCTGCTTTTGTCACATCTAGAGGAAAGGCTAAAAATAGCAACATTGACCAAAATGCAGAAGTGTGGAGAAGGACAAGTTGAGTGCTCAGAGTGCATGATGACAGTAATGATACTGACAGCAAGATGAGTAGCTTCCATTCTCTGAGTGCTAAGTGTGGCGGGTCCTATTCAGACGCTTTATATGCATCCAACCCCCAAGTAATCCTATGAAGTAGGCATTGTACCCTTGCATGACAGAGGACAAAACCAAGGTTCAGTGAATATCTATTGGGTTAATATTTCCCAGATTTTACTCATCAATCACCATCAAGCTTGCAGAACCCAAAGAGGCATTTTGATTGAATACGTTGAAAGTGATCTTTAGGCAAAGATCTATGTATTCAAAAGTTTCCCTGGGTAATATCTGTTTCGAGGGTAATTTGACTTTTCGTATCATTGCCTTTAAGTTTAGAAAATAGAAATCAGTATATCAAATGGACACTTTATTTAGTTACTTTACTTTTTATCAAGGGCATGGATTTAAAAGAGGCCTTTGCTACATACTACATAATTCCATTTATAGGATCTTCTTGAAAAGGAAGAATTATAAGAACAGGAAGCAGATCAGTAGTTGTTAGGGACAGGGAGTGGAGAGAGGGGTTTACTGTGAAGGGGAACGGGAGAATTTGGGTTGTGATGAAACTGTTGTATATTTTGCTTGTGGTAGTGGTTGTACAACTGCATTTGTCAAACATGCAGAACTGTACATTAATAAGGATCAATTTTACTGTCTGTAAATTGCACTTTAAAATGGGAAAAAATAGACATTTTGTAAGAGGTTTTTGTTATTAGGAAAATGTGTCTATATCTATATCTAATGTTAGCTAATCTATTCTAAAAATATTTAGACACAAAATTACTGGTGGTGTATTCAATGATGTTTCTAAAAATTTCATGTAAAATTACATGAAATATATTAGAAAAAACATTTATTTCTGCTTACTCCTTTAGCTAGTCATGACCTCAAATGAGTTAAGTCTTTCATATATAAGGAGGGAAAGCTGTATGGAATTATTAAAATATGACCTTTGAAATTCTAATGCTTCATTATTGTTCTTTTCTATACTGCTGAATGTGTCCTCATGGTCCCTGCAGAGTTAAATATTTCTGGCCTTTTGATTGTTTTTAATGGTAAAAGGGCTTCCATGTCAAAATGAAATGACCCAAGCCCCAGACTGCCCTTGGCAAACTTTCTAATAATATAGAAAGAAAGGTCAGATATTCTTCTAAAAGACTTTAGAAAAGTGCTTTTGAACTTTGACATTATGAGATGGTCCTCTTCATCATTCTATTTATGGTCTTTAAATTAATGTAGAATACTCATTTATCTCCAAAGACCTTTCCTGCATTGTCTAGTAATTTTCCTCTAATCCACATAAGATCCTTTGGTCATTTATTGGGACGAGGAAAAAGACAATTGGCGCTAGCATTTATATTGCTGATGGCCACGGAGAGACATTGAAATAGGCTATGAGTCTACAAATCACAGCCTGCTCTCAACACCTTGTAAATCTTTCCTTTAACCTTTCATCACTTAACATCTTCTCTATAGCTAACATCCATTGGATATCTTAGTCCTGGAACATCACTCAGAGTTATACTAGTATAGCTTTTGAACATAACGTCTGTGGCTTCACGCAACAATGTTTTAGGATACTGTTTCAATTCTGATGAGCTCTGGTTTAAGGCTTACTCAGTTTTATACACTTTTTAAAGACTTTTCTAAAAGCCAGTTTGGTTGCTGACCCATCACTTCTGTTTATTGTCTTATATGGCTAACTCCTTTGTCCTGGCTGGTCTCCTCTTGGTCTCCATGTAATTAAGACCAAATCCTTGAAAACGACTCCAGCGATAAGATTATCAGGAAGTCTTGATGGGCTTCTTCCAGTAATAGGAAGTTCTGGTAGTTAGAAAGGAGAGTTAGAAAGGCATTTAAATTACATTCCTATAACTTCCACCTGTTTGTTCTAAATTTGTTTGTTGCACATAATTATTCTTTGACTAACTTTATTTGTTTATTCAACAGCCACATGTTCATTACCTGTACTCTGTGCTAGATACTCTGATAGTGCATGAGGTTACAAAGATTTTTTGAAAAATCTGCAGTCTCAACCCTCAAGAATCTCAAGGTCAATTTATAGGGGTAGGAGAGGGTTAAGAATACAATATAAGCATTGTAACCATTAACAGCGATAATTGCTGCTTGGTCATTTTTCCCTCGTAGTTTAAGACCCACAGCCCCGTGCAAAAGCCACTTTAAGTAGTTCTGAGAATCTCTGAGATTAAAAAACGAAAACCAATTTTATTGCCAACTCATCATTTTTTCCAGTGCTCACCTCTAAATCTCCCCCTTTACATGTCAGAATAGCATCTGCTGAGCAATGGGCTACCTTTCCCACTCCAGAATTCCTGTGGGCATAACTGGACTCCTCACCGACGTGGTGCCAAAGCTCCACCGGCACTGTCTCAGATGCCCTGGTGACCTTTCCAAACCTGAGCAAGGCTGGGTAGAGTGTGCGGAAGCAGGAAGAAAGCTCACTTTCTTTACCACGTGTTACAGTTCGTTGCATGGCCACCACACAGCCCTTTTATCAAGGATCACTTGCATGTGATGGATAGCGTCTCACCTGCTGCTTTCAAGATTTTCTACTTGTAACTGACTTCCAGCAACTTATTCAGGGTGTGTTTAGGTATGGCTCCCTGGAGTTTATCCTACTTGGAGGACACCGAGCATTCCTAATGTATAGATTAGTGTTTATTGTAATCAAATATGGAAAGTTTTTAGCTATTCTTTATTCAAATATCCTTTCAGCCCCCTTGCCTCTCTCTTCACCTTCTGAGACTCCCATTATGCATCTGTTCATATGTGTGAGACTCTTCATTTTTTAAATTCTTTTTTGTTCTATTTCTAAAACTAGGTATTTTCAGTTATTCTATCTTCAAACTTGGTGATTTTTTTCTTCTGGCTTCTCAAACCTGCGATTGAGTCCTCTTAGTGGATTTTTCATTTCATGGATTATACTTTTAAATTTCAGATCTGTTATTTGGTTCTTTTTAATAATTTCCATCTCTTATTAACATTCTATAATTGATGGAGATTGCCATGTTTTCCTTTAGTTCTTTTTATATGTTTCTCTTTGGGATTTTTAACATATTTATAATAGATCATTGAAAGTCTGTGTTTAGTAAGTTCATTTGGGCTTCAGGGAGAGTTTCTACTGACTGCTTTTTCCCCTGTATACTTGCCCTTTGCTTTGTACATCTTGTTATGTTTTGTTAACGACTGAATATTTTAAATAATATAATGTGAAAACTCTGGGAATTCGATTTGCTCCTCAGTCTCTCCACGTGGGGTTTGTTGTTGTTTCTCTAAGTTGCTGATATTACTGTTACTATTGTTGTTCAGTGACATCCCTAAACTATCATTTTCTCGTGGATTGCACGAATTTTCTTCTTGGTTAGCTTAAGTGTCAGCTAACGATTCAACAGAGATTTGCTTGAAAGCCTTGGGCCTGTAAGTCTCCTAGCCTTGCTGAAGGTAGCTCTGGGCATCTGAGGAATGCCTTCATTTCTGTGACAGGAAGTTTACTTAGCTCGCACCTTCTGCTTACACAGAACTTGAAGGTCAGTCAGAGTTGAGAGATTAGGGCCTTCTCATGTCTTTCTTGGGCGTATAAACAACTCTACAAGTGAGCAAGCCTTTCTAGATTTAAAGGAATATGTCAGAGCTTTTCAAAACCCCCTAGAAATATTTCTTTCCCATGCTTCTCCTTTTAAGGTTTCTGGTCAGCTTCTTGTTAGCTGCAAGTGTTATGCCTGCCTAAGGCACTTGCAAGGTTAAATAATTACTCGTTTTTCCTTCCACAAAGTCCCCAGGGGTAAATTCTGCTCCCAGTAGGGGAGCTCCAAGCCCAATTGAATAAAGACAAGCTCTGTGAGTGGAGATTTCCATTGACCTGCTAAACAAGTCAAATAATGGCAATTTTCCGGGGATAGGGTTTGTGGGCAGCTCCAAATCAGGTCTCTCTGTGCCGGTGGCTGCGGAGCTGCTGGTCCCCACAGCTGATAAGATCGCGGGACTATTGTTGTCACAGCTACCCTAGAGCTGGGGAGAGGGAGATGGGAATAAGCAAGTTAAAATGCCACAAAACTTGCTGTCTGTACAAAGATTCAACTGTTTTGCTTGAATAGACACTTTGGATTTTTACAAGCCTTTTGTGAACTTCCAGAGATCTCAAAAAGCTGCTATTTTTGCTAGTGTGTTCACTGCTTTTATGGAAGAACAAATTTTCAGTGGTCTTTATCCAGTCAATTTGGAAGACTTCTCCTTTTCCCTTATTTTTAATCTCTCCATTATCTAAAGAAATAGGGGATGTTAGACAAACTTAACATACTGATATCAGATAGAATATTTCCAGTGTGTATTATGAATGTATCCTCTTTCTTCTACTTTCTTCATGGATTTTCTTTCTTGTACTGTGCTAAGAAGGATGTGCCAGTAAACATGAGATGGTTGTCTTGCATAAATAAAAATGACACCTCTTCTAATTTGAAGGAAATGAAGAAAACCTTTAAAATATTAAAAATTAAAACAGCACCATCATCGCTACCACCTGTCCTCTTGGATCATAAGCGAGTTCAGGCTGCTGTGTAACTTTAAACAAGAACCTTAGGACATTTACTTGGCTGCTCGTTGTCTAGCAAATTCAGGACTGCAGAACCTCATGACGCCAATATTTAATGTTGCTCATTGAAGAAGAGAGATCCAGATGGCCCTGGCAGCTCCTTTCTCCCCCCTTGCTGTTGTTTAGCAAAGAAGTGGCTCATCAGGTCTGAGTTAGCTCAGTGGCAGACCAAAAGGGTCCCAGAGGCTAAGGTATGGGGCTCCCTCTCGTTCCAAGGCCACTTTTTTAGCAGGAAGCTCCACTGCTACAGAGTCACCTAGAGACTCCCTGCATTCTGTCCCTAGAAGTATACAAAGTGTTATGAGTTTGGGATGTTTCCAGTGAAACACTTTATATCCACCCTCAGCACACCTCTCAGAGAATGATGTCGCCGGGATACTTCAGGGCTTGCATGTGCCCCCAACCCTCTGGCCAAATAACCTCACGTTCTAAAGGCCCTCCGTGACAAGAGTGCGTGTGTGTCCCCACCCCATTTGTTTGATGCTGACAGCCAAATTGATCATCGGTGAAGGAGAGGACACACTTGTAATGGAGTTGTGTTCCTTCCAGACTCTTAAGAAACTCAAGGACACATATTTCCCAAGCATTTGTATTTTCCTTGTTTTCTTTGTCCTGCCTTTGAACACGAAAATTCAAATGCAAGACACACCTTTTTATTCCCCCTCTTTATTTCGGTTCAGTGGGCTTGTAACTCTAGTAAAACTGGAGATAATGAAAGCTATAAAGACATCCTATGAATAACAAGACAAATGAATAGATACTGAGATCAAACATAGTGACAGCCTCTGTGGGTCACTATTAATCTAAGGGCTGTCCCTTAGATTAATGCTCTACAGTAAATAGAACTAAAGCAACTCAAAACCCTTGGCAATTGACTTTTGCATTTGATTTCTCTTACTTTTAGTGGCCTCCCATTCAAAATGCTGCAGTTAACATTTTATCATATTGAGACCACTTTTTCACTTTTCTGGACATACGTCCAGAGCTCATTCAGAAGGTATGCCCTCAGTCTAGACCAGATGATGGACGTGGCCACAGCACTCTCAGAGAGATGCAAGGGGGCTACTCGGAATACCTAGCAGGATGTAATTTTGACACTGTGTTCTATCATCACCACTTTTGCCAGCAAGCACATTTTCTTTTCAGCACCTCTCCAAATCTGACAATGATGCCACAGTAAGAAACAGTAATATCTCTCTTGCCCCGGGAAGTGAGCAGGTAAACAGAGCGTGTCTTATGCCTTAGTGTTTCTAATGAAAGAGAAATCTTTGTGGCATAAGGAACAGATAGAAAGGTTTCTATGTGTCATGCTTCTTCAGCATTATATTATTGTATCTTCAAAATAGCCCCATAAAATAGGTTTTAGTTCTCCTATTTTCCATTCTGGAAACTAAGAATCAGAGTTATAAAAACTTTATTTGTAGTCTCACAGCTAGGAGATGTTGGACCAAGGTGGCAGAAAAAGAAACCCCCCAGACTTGCTTGGCTATGAAACCAAGCAGTTGTCATCATGTGATAAAAACTTATAGACACCAACCACTCACAGCAATACCATCTGATGCCCATCTGAGAGTCACAACACACTTCCCCAAAGTGACACCAACTCCTGGGGGTGATAAATCTCATCATTCTGATTGTACAAGTTGAGGAAATGAAGGATAGAAGTGGTCACCAGGTCTTAATGTCTGATGACAGAGAGTGCTTAAAATGAGAGAAGTAAGAATGTGATGAAGTGTCTCCAGGCAAGACCTTAAAGACAAGTGCTTTAACAGGCCACGATAAGCTGTAGGAACTTCTGCAATTCAGAGCATCCCTATCACTGTGTGAGAATTGACAGGCTAGTTTTGCTTGCCAATAATGCTTCTGTTATTTTTTATGGCTAAAGTACTTGTTTGGTAACCTTTAAAGACAGACTGAAACCAGTAGGAGGTTATTAATTTCCCAGTTCTGGGTGTTTGAGTGTCTCCTGCTGAGGTCCTAGCTTTGAGTCCCACTGGCATTGACTTAGTTCTTAATCTTTTAATTGAAAGACAACTTCAATTAATGTCGTGTAGCTCAAGTCTTCCAGAAGTCCTAGGGATCGACAGGCTTACCTAAGAAGAAAACTTAAGGAATGGAGCTTCTCTTTGTGAACCAAAATTCAGACCTCTAGTTGATGAAGCAAAATGGCAAATAGCACCAGTCACAACCTATAGATCAAAAATCAGTTTTTGTTTGCAAAGCATAAAACATAAATATCTGTCTTAAAGAGTTCCTGGAGTTCCTGACTTTTTGCCTCTCTGAGTCCTACCCCCACTGGGTAATACTCAGGTGTCAGAGGGCAAGTGACAATCATTACTCTATAGTGAGAAAATAGATGGTCTATGCTGAAACTAATGTTCCTAAACCAATTATCTATTTTTAGTTAATGGCAACAGTTTTTATTAATGATTGTTAACACATCAAAGTAAGTGTGTTAATTCAGTCTTAAAAATGTTAAATTTGAAGTGCTGGGGGATAATCAGAAGGAAGCATCTAGAAAGTACTTGGAGATATATGTGTATACAGACACACACACATACACATATACATATACATATACATACATACACATATGTAGGGAACTTAGGACTCAGCGGGCTGCCGAGAGGGATGTGGGAATCATCAGTGTACTTTGGTTATGGATACCAATAAGTGCATGAAACCACACAGTCTATTGGTTGGCCTCTTCTGTTATAAACTTATCCATCATTTCCACCATATTTCCTAAGTTTTAGCTCTACTATTTATCATATCAGTACAGAAACCCTCGGGCTTCTAAAGCTTTATTCATGATGTAGTTTTGTCTGAACTGCTCTTTCTTTCTCTACCAGATGAACTCTTACTGATCCCACAAAACCCAGCTTAAACCAATTTCTTTTTTTGAAGTGGTCCCCCAAATATAATTCCCAACACAAACAAAATCGACCCACTTTTCTCTTTCCCCCTAACGTCTTGTATATCCTTCCATTGAGGTGTAAATCACAATCCACTGGCACTGTTTGTGAGCTTCCTCAAGGCATGGGCCCTTTAGCCCCTGCCTATACCTCTTTCTGTAAAGGTTAGGGCGCACCTGAGATGACCATCTGTATGAAGAAGGGTTCCCATGGGCCAACTCCTTTCAGGAAATAGTCAAAGACTTTCATTGATCACTTCATGTAAGATTCATCCTACTACTCTCTAGCATTTAGTAAGGGTCCAACCAATGATCATTGTTGAAAGAGGAAAGTATTGGGAATCTGTAGTGAATGAAGACTAGAGTAAACTACTATTGAGAACAAAAACGTCAATAAAATGATTGACATCATTTTATTCAGATGTTTCGTCTTTTAATTTGGAGACTCATTTTTGAGAATCAATTCTAACAATAATCTTAAGTTTATTTTCATCCAGTTTTCTGTGTTTGAAACTTTAGCTAAGATAGGTTTTTCAGACAATTGAAGATGGTGAAGTTACTTGTTCTGGGGTACTTTATTTTGTCTCGTCTTGCTTTACTTGTATTGATTTTTCTCCTACACTACTCTGCAACTGGCCGACCTGAGGTTTACATCCACCTCACTGACCCTCATGTCGGGAGAAGTCACATTTTCTGTAATAGGGCAATTCCCTTTTATCTCTCCACAGTCAATATATCTGAGCTCACGAAGCTCTGTTTGAAGTCAGTCTGAGTTTCACATTCGGAAGCAAGATGCCACTGAAGGAGAATCTAAATTGAAGCCCTTTACAGGAGAGTCATTGAAAGCCCTGCATCTTCCTTTGCACCTGATTCTAGTGAAAAACAAACTAAGGGATTTATTTACAATTCACTCATTACTATAAATGAGTTTAAAGTTAAAATAAGTGGTTAATTTTTACTTTTTAAGGAGGCGTCACTGAAGTTCACATGACAATTATATTTATTTTACGTCTTTCAAACTCATATTGTAAGGATTTTTTATTTTGCTACTGTTTTTTTACGTCAGGTTTTTACAAAAACACCCTCACCGCAGGTGTCAAAGTTGCATGGTGTCTTGAGTGTGAGAAGCTATGAAACATGGGCAAGATATTAAAACAAACTCTAGGAATATTTGAATGATTTCCCAACCAACTTTTGGTTTTCATCAATAAACGACTATTGTCAAGAATGCCAAGCCAGGTCTCCCTCTCTGTGTAGGGCACTGTGTAGAGTAAGCATCTTGACAACATACACACATAACCACCAACATGCACACCAGACATCTGCTCGCATGAGATGATTGATAAGCATCTTTTTCTTTCTGCTGAAAGGAGTTGGTCCATAGTAACCCATCTGCAGATGGACGGTAAGCTCAGCCCTACCTTCTACCTATACAGAGAGGGGTATAGGCAGAAGTTAAAGGGGCTGCTTAATGAGGAAGCTTGTGATAATGCTTGTGACACGAGCATTATGGCCTTACAAACCAGTGGCCAAAATTCTTTGCAGGGCTTGGGGAGTATTCTTCCCTTAGTGCATGAAGCTTTGGCACTCTGGGAGCTGGTATTGGGCCTCCCTTGAGAGGATTCCAAGCAGCAGGCTTTGACAAGGGGTCTCAAATGAAAGAATGTCTCCCTGGAGGTGGGGGTGGGGAGAGGACTTGGCATTGACTGTGGTCTTGCAGTTCTGCACGTAGCCGCTGAGATACGCTAAGCCAACGGGATCTCATTCACACCCACAAACTGCAGAGTAATCAAATGATCGATGCATTTCCAAACTGTGGTGACTCTTCTTATCTTGGTTCTGGCTCAAACTGAAAACCTCAGTGTTGGATTTATTGGTCTTTGTTGTCTCTGGTCAGATTTGCGGAGAGCTATACAAGGTTGGTTCATTCAGTTTGGGATATTAATTTAAGCTTCTAAAAGCCTGTTAAAAAATAAGACTTCCTAGGAACTATTCATCTTGACCTTTTGGACTGAGAAGAAACCACGCAGACTAAAAGGACCCTCCTAAGTCTGAAGGAGCTGACATGTAGGACCTTTAGGAAGGAATTTATCCTTTAAGACAGATGTGCCCCTCAAGAAGCACAGTTAATTTGGGCCCTTTCCTTTGTCATTAACTTCCCAACACCACATTGCCAGAATGTATGGAAGGGTACTGTCAGATGCAGAATTTACTTTGGGAATTGTTAAAAAGTTGATTTTTCTCCACATGTGTACTCTGGTCTAGTGAAATGCTTGCAGAAATTATTACTTTGGTCTGCACAATATCTTCGTAGTAGCATTATATCTTTTGTATAGGTGAAATGTAAGTAACTTGTCTGAGATCATTTTGCTAGAATGTGGCAAAACAGATATTTGAATCAGGTATATCTGACTCTCAAACCCCTGCTTTTAATCACAAAACAAAATTGCTTTTTAAAAGAAACGCAAGGTTTTGAAAGCTTCAACTCAGTGTCATGATTCGCATTACAGTAAAACACTAGAAGTGGAAAACTGAAAAAAAAAAAGCCAGAATGTGGCATAAATACAACAGAATGACAAATCCACCTTTCTGACTGTTGCTCTGAGCATTCTGTCACACTGGGCCTTAATTTATGTCCCCGGGCCACATGGACCTAAAGAAATGGAGAGGTTGTTTTCAGAAAATCTGTTTGCACTGTTGCAGCTATAGGTCAGCTCGTCTCTCACCTCCGTTCTGAAGTCTTAGCTGGACGGCGACACCTGAAGTGGATTCTCCCTCCCTGCATTTCTTCCACTTCACAACTGGGACAGTTGACTTAGAAACTAGTCCCCACAGCCATGTGCCAAATTTTTTATTTGGGATTTGTCTAAATGTCAGTGTGTGCGTCTCTCATCTCCCCAGTGGGTGGCCATCCCCAGGAGGACAGAGACCATAGCTTACCCATTCTAGAAAGCCCCTCGTGAGTGCCTTGCACAGAGTCAAGTCTGCTGTCTACCACCCTGCTCAACAACAGCTCTGCAATGATTTCAGGGCAGATGCAGCCTGATCTCACCAGATCTAAGCCCATTTTACCTTTAGAATGAATCTTTCAGGAGCCTCTGCTCAGTGAGTGTTTCCATCCTCACCATCTTCTTCGGGAATTCTGGCAGGAGGGACCTAAAAGTGCTGGGTTATCAGGTCCAAAGTGTTTTCCTCCTTCTTCCTTTGACTGCACTCTCCGTCTGAAGTGTTTCTTACCTGCAGCACCTTCCTGAAACGCTGTGATACTGACTGGCCCTCTTTTTCTTTGGGTGGGAACTTAGTATTCTTGCTCTACTCCTACACATGAGCTCCTTCCCTGAGAGGCAATCGGAGGAACAGAATAATCTGGGGCTCTGCAGTCACACATAGCTGAAAATTCCATCTTCTCTTGGGGAAATCATTTAGCATTTCTGAGTCTCAGCTTTCTAACCTGTAAAGTGTAGAGAATTGTGCCCATCTCGTAGGATTTATGTGAGAACAAAACAAATTCATTAGGTAAAGCATCCATCTGGGCTCTTGGCCCACCATGGGTGAGGATGGATTTATTTTCCCCTTTTCACTTTCTTCCCTTTATCCCCTCAGCCCTTATTACTGCCTTTCTTCTCCTTCTTTCCCCTAGATATAGATTTGCTTACATATTCTCTTCCTGAGTGATCTCATCCATTTTATTTTCCCCCAAAATAATCCCAACTCTCTATTGGTACTTCCAGTCCTAAAGATTTGATACAGGTTCTGCCCCTGGGTTTTCAACAATGAATGGTGTGTTCCAGGATCACAGAATATCTGTTACCTTTTCTCGCCTCCTCACTCCTCCAAACACTCACTCTGCCAGTCGTGCCACAGGCACATGAGTGAAATGTAAGCCGCTGCTGTCTGCCCACCACGCCCTGTGGAACCTGGTGCAGAGCCTCTCAGGTGGGCAGCATCATCTCCTCCCAGTTGCCCAGCCTGAATGGTGCACAAGGACCCCTCCCACCTTCAGTCTCTCTTAGCCAACTCTTTTTGCTCTTTGTCCCCAGATTAAGCTTCCTAAAATCATAGCTCGAATCATGTTATTTCCCTGAGCAATACTCTTAAGCAGCTCCCCATTCCCTATAACTAGAGTCTCAGCTCCTTGGCCAAAGCCTCCACCTTCAAGTCCTGAACTGCTTCTCAGTCTTATTCCCCGACAATACGCAACCTGTGCTGCCATCAATGGGGATTAATCAATGTGCCAAGAAGTACCCTTGTACTCTGCTGGGCCACCTGTGTGTCTCTTGTTCTCACTGTCTCCTCCTCTGTCTGTGCTTTCTTCCTCACACCCCCAGTCCCTCCTTTCTGAACTCTTGCCCATCCTGAAAAACCCAGATTAAATATTTTCACGCTTGTCGATAAAACTGGCTCCTTCCTCAGGCCCTCTTCACCACCCTCTGCCTTCCTGTACCCAAACCTGTATTTTCAGGGTGCTTCCCTGACTCAGACCCAGGGTCCTACTGCAGCTTTTCTTCCCACCACACACTCGGTCAGCACCTTCCACACTATTTTTTTAAATCACAGAACACTTTTTTAAAAAATGTAGTATGGAATACAGTACACGACAGCACAGGGCAAATTGACGACCGATTAATTGCAGCAAGAAATTACTGACATTCAATCCCACCCTTTGGTAAACTTGGAAGTGATTCCATGAAGTTGGATCATCACACCAGGTGCATTATCACATGTCTCCCTAACCCTCTCTTTTTTTTTTTTTGCTTTCACTTCTCACAGGTATAATTTAACAAAGCAAAATGAAACGTGGATTTCTTTGGTTGCTCCTTTGGTTTTTTTTTTTAAGAAAGTAAAAGCTTTATCTCATCTTTGAAGTCCTCAGTCTTTTTACTTCTTTGACTCAGGTGCCATCTGAGAAATACAAGACTTGACTTTTTATTAAAACTTTCATTTTTCAGGCAGAGATCCACAGAAAATAAATTTATGTACTAGTAATGTTTAATATGAAAAAAGGGTTAATAACATCACAAAAATATGCAAAAATATGTTGAACTTATCAGATACAGACCAACAGTCATTACAGGTGAACTATATTAATGGCGGTAGATAACACCTGTCTCCCCCTCACCCATGCACGCAGTGGCCTCTCAGTGCCAGTTCCGAGGATTCTTGGTCGGGCACAGGTCCCACACAGGTGCATCACTGCATAACGGCCAGGACCGTGTACAGTGTTTAGTGCTTTGCTTACGTATAATGCATTTTAGATTAAAAAAGTCAATAGAGTTGTTATTATTATTCTTGCTGTAGTACACTCACTGACATTTCCTGGAAACCACAGAATGCAGTTTGAAAACTATTGCCCCAGTATACTTGCACTCATTTACATAATTTTCCTTATCACCTCCTATGCCACAAATCTCACATACTCCATGAAAATTTACCTCAATGCTGCTAATTTGAACAGTGCTCGAATTTGCATTTCCTCAGCTCCTGGCTGTCAGAGCTCAGTATGTCAACTTATTGTCAATTTATTTCTGATTTTTTTCCCATTTTGGAGTTTCATTTTGCTTGGTGCCAAACATCTAGTCTGCTTGGTTAAGGAGGGAGGGCTGTCAAGGTCAGTGGACTTCATCTGGTGTCCTAACTTCAATTTTGTTCGTCATCTGACTTTGGGGCCTAAATACAATTGAGCGATGCTCTCTGGATCAGAGAGGATCTATCATTTCTACCCATGGATTTGGTCATTTTACCTTACAATAGGTAAACCTTTTTAAAGAAGACCCTAATAATTGTCCCGCTATTGTTCTGTGACTAATGCCATTTATCCCTTCTTGATGAGGACAGATAGTCCTGCTTTAAGTGTAGTTTTATAGGATTTGCTTTCCAGACACTGATGTTTCTCTCTTTCCTTGCTGCCTGGCCTGGTGTTCCGATAGTTTCAAAGAAAGCATGGAGAAGTCGTCATACTCTGACTGGCTGATAAATAACAGCATTGCCGAGCTCGTGGCTTCTACAGGCCTTCCCGTGAACATCAGTGACGCCTACCAGGACCCTCGCTTTGATGCCGAGGTAAGAGGAGTCTCTTCTTCAGAGTCTGATGGTTCGGTTGCCACTCTATGGATGCTTTGCTGGTTGAAGCACAAAGAGACAGTGTACAGATTGACAGCAACCCCCGAGTTTCCCAGCAATTCCTTTGCATCTTTCCCCTCTGAGCGGATTATTTGCCTTTTTGCCTGCTGTTGGCTGACAAAGTTTCTCTGTCTGCCCTGACTTGTGGCCAAGTGGTTCTCTGGCATTAGTCTGATGGTCTTTTATGATTGGGAACATTTTAGACTAAATGTATCCATATACATGTACCCATGCATTACATGTACCCATGTGTATTTTGTATTAATCACAGTTTACATTAAATTATGAAATAACTAATAATGAAAATGTGTATATAACATTATTATTTCCCAGGAGATGCTAGAACAACTACTGTATTTTTAAAAATTACTCTCAAGAAACGGTAAATTGGTTCATTATTGTTCAATGTTAATCATTGTGCTGATACGCAGAATATATTAAAGCAGTACAGATTTTTATTTGCAGACGTTTTTTAAATATATCATCTTTATTGTAGTTTTCTCATTCGGATTTATCCCCTTTATACCGCCTCCCCCCGGCAATCACCACCCTGCTGTCCATGTCCACAAGTCTTTTCTTTTTGCTCAGCCTCGCCACCCTCTAACCTCTCCCCACCCTTAAGTGTCATCTGCTCTCCATCTATGAGTCTGTCTCTGTTTTGCTTGTTACCTCAGTTTGTTCATTAGATTCCACATGATTGAAATCACACGGTATTTGTCTTTCTCTGACTGGCTTATTTCACTTAGCATAATGCTCTCCAGGCCCATCCACACGGTCATAAAGGATAAACTTTTCTTTTTATGGCCAAGTAGAATGTCATTGTGTAAATGTCCCATAGTTGTCTTATCCACTCATGTATGGATGGACACTTGGGCCTTATTTGCAGAAGTTTAAGTTCTAAGATAATATAGAATATCGTACAGAAAAATTTATATGAACTTAT
This sequence comes from Sturnira hondurensis, assembly GCF_014824575.4. Taxonomy (NCBI): domain Eukaryota; kingdom Metazoa; phylum Chordata; class Mammalia; order Chiroptera; family Phyllostomidae; genus Sturnira; species Sturnira hondurensis. Next base: position 38,360,760 of record NW_028076767.1, read on the forward strand.
AAAATGTCTCTATGTGTTTTAATTTATTGGAGAGTTGGGGCCCTGAGATGAGTTAACGTGGCTGAAGGGCCAGGTGGTGGAGGCTGGAGAGGAACACAAAGGCCGGGTCACTCAAAGGGGTGAAAACCATGTGAAGAGATTTGAGTATTTATCGTGGGCAGTGGAGAACCAGTAGCTGAGTTTTCGATGGGGGAGGAGCATGAGTTGTATTTTAGAAAGATCACACTGGCTACAAAAGAGGGTAGATGAGTAATAATAACTGAACATTTGATCGGTGCAACCCTAAGAGGTAGGTGTCATCACCCCCATTTTACAGACATGAGAGCTGGTCTGTGACTCTGGAGATGGGCAAGGATTCAGTCCGTCTTATGGACTCAGCCTCCTTGTCTCAGCCTCCGAGGCCCTTACTACCCTTGATCCTGCCCTGTGCCGCCTCCAAAGCGTGGAGTGGGGCCTGATGATGGTAGGGAGGCTGGGATCTAAGTCTAATCTTTAGTTTCAGCCAGACCATCTTTGCAGACCTTGGCAGGGAAACTTTAAACCCCCCAAACTCACCACTGCTTGGTAGTTGCCTGGTTGCCGGGGAACTCTCTTTCTCCAGGTTATATCCTCCAGGTATTTGTTTTTCTTTTTTTAAAAATAATTTTATTTGTTTATTAGATTTTATTTACCTTTAGAAGGAAAGGGAAAGAGAGAGGGAAAGAAATATCAATGTATGGTTGCTTCTCATGTGTCTCCTGCTGGGAACTGGCTCCTGCTGGGGACTGACTTGCAACCCAGGCATGTGCCCTGACTGGGAATCAAACCACGATCCTTTGGTTCACAGGCCTGTGCTCAATCCACTGCCCTACACCAGCCAGGGCCTCCAGGTATTTGTTTTTCATTACTGAGCGCCAGCGCCTTTCCTGACCTCCCAGTCTAGGCTGGGCACCTCCCCAGTGCGCTTTTTTAACTCTCCCAGTGCTGAGCACCCTCCAGCTCTCTTCAGTTCTGTTTCCTTCCATTTGAATGTCGCGCTGCCTTCCTTGGGAAAGTGCCCCTCCCATCAGGAAGAACAGCACCACCTTCGTTCCATGACTGGCAGACTGGAGATGATTATAGATGTCGGTATTTGTACCCATTAGCATTGTGATTGGGTTAGGAACGATTTTATAAAGTTTTGCCTTTTGCTATGTTTCTTTTCTCCTTGATTTTACAGACTGCTAAAGAATTGATTTCTAGACACATAGTTTTATGAAGTGCTCAGTCTTCTATTATTAACATTGGTAATAGCTGAGCAAACCAAAAGCCTTTGTATGCAGAAACATTGTGAATTATCAATTCATTGTTACAAAGTCAGCAAATTAGATGTAGAGGGCTGATGGCCGATTGCCACCCACATGATAGCACTGTTGGTGTGGCTTACTGTTATTCTGCTTTTAGGTGTGGACCGTGAAGTCAAATTTTGGAAAAGCAAAAAAAAAAATCAACAAATTATACCATTTAAAGAAATGTTTCAACCCTGGCTAGTGTAGCTCAGTGGATTGAACACGGGTCTGTGAAGCAAAGGGTCACTGGTTCGATTCTCAGTCCAGGCATATGCCTGGGCTGCGGGCCGGGTCCCCAGTAGGGGACACATGAGAGGCAACCACACATTGGTGTTTCTCTCCCACTCTTTCTCCTTCCCTTCCTCTTGCTCTAAAAATAAATAAAATATTTTTAAAAAATGGTTCATAAGGCATTTGTAAAGGTGTAAGAAAATATGATGCAGTAAATACCCACCATTCAGTTTAAGAAAAATAACATGATCATTACTTTTGAATCCTTATATTCATCTTCCCTAATCCAATTTCCTTTATTTCTCTCTCAGAGGCAACCACTATCCTAATTTTAATTTAACATTCCTTTGTTTTTCTAGATAGTTTCATTGAATAGGTTTGAATCCCTGCCACATACATTGTTATATTTTGCATATCTCTAAAGTTTATATAAATTGAATTACACTGCATGTGTTTTCCTGTGGCTTGCTTTTTAAAAAAAATTTTATTTATTTATCTTTGGAGGGGAAAGGAAGGAGAGATGGAGAGAAAGATCAATGTATGGTTGCCTGTCATGTGTCCCACACTGGCAACTGGCCTGCAACCCAGGCATATGCCGGCTCTGGGAATCGAACCATGATCCTCTGGTTTGCAGGCCTGTGCTCAGTCCACTGAGCTACACCAGCCAGGGCCTGTGGCTTGCTTTCTTATTCAACAAATATTCCTGAGTCTCCTGAATTTCTATTTCATTCATTTATTTTCACTGCTGCAAAGTATCCTGCTGTATGAATACACCTCACTTTATTTATCCACTGCAGTGTTGATGGATGTTTAGATTCAGTGTTTTGCTGTTACATATGAAATGCCAAGGACAGTCTTGTTCCTGTCTCTAAGTACACAGGTGCAACAGCTTTTCTAGCATTGTCTAGGACAATGACATGTTGGTCGTAGGCAATTAGTGTCTTCTCGTTGGCAGGAAATAGAAAATTCTTGTCCAATTATTATTTTTTCTCATGAAAAGCAGCGTGTAGTAAACACAATTAATATTTCAAGAATACTTCTTTAAACTACAATATGGCAAGCTTGGATATCTCATATTCTATGCCTACAGGCAGATCTTATCACCTCTCTCCCTGATTGGTGATACAGCAATTTGCATTTCCACCACACTTACCAGTCCATTCTGATAAGGCTGGCTGCTCCGATGGTCCATAAAAAGAACAAGGTCAAGTTCAAGGAGTTCATCATCAACAAGCCCTTATTATATGAAATGTTAAAGGGACTTACCTAAGAAAAAGGAGTTAAAAATAGGAACAGTGAAAGGACAGCAAATTCACAGGTATTAACAATCACACCTAAAACAAAAGCAAACTAAGCAGACAGCTAGATCAGGAGTGGAGCCACAGAAATGAAGATCACATGGAGGGTTAGCAACAGGGGAGTGGGAGGAGGAGAGGTGGGGAGAAGGTACAGAGAATAAGTAGCATAGATGGTGGGGAGAAAATAGACAGGGGGAGGGCAAGAGTAGTGTGGGAAATGTAGAAGCTAAAGAACTTATGACACATGGACATGAACTAAAGGGCGGGAATGTGCGTGGGAGAGGGTGTGCAGGGTGGAAGGGGAATGAAAGGGGGAAAATGGGACAACTGTAATGGCATAATCAATAAAATATATTTAAAAAAAGAACAATGTGGACTGTTGAGCAAAAATGCAACAGTTATTTCTGTAGTACTGAGCATAAAAATTTCATGCCCTGATCTAGTAGTTAGAAGTAATGATCTCTGAAGACAGTAAACTGTGGTGGGTTAAGCAGTGCTTATGTTTTGTAAAATCACATTCTATTCTATGATAAAATAAAATGTGTGTTTGGATGATAATTATTTCTTGGCTTTCCACCTAAATGCCTTCAATCAACCACATAGCTCATACTGGATTTTAAATACAAATTCTAAGATGCATTATGCCATGATTTTTACATGTTGTCTTACATGTAAGACATGTGTGGTACACGAATTTAAAGTCATTTTATGTTTCCCTTCTTATGCTAAGGAAAAAATAGAAAGCAGCTAATCAATATAAATGAAGATGAAAGAAGGAAGGGGAGAGAGATACCTAAATATAGGCATTTAGTAGATTTGTCCTACAAATTTGTGTGTGTGTGGTGTGGGGGTTGTGTGTGCTGTGTATGACACCAGAAAAAGCAAAATTATTTGTTACTTTGTTGCCTCAATAACAAATGTCAGTCGTTGGTGTTCTAATGGAAGAGAGTTCAGAGCGAGCCACAGCACTCCGCCAAGTGGCTAAGAGGCTGAAACCTGCTCCCCACAAAGATTGATGTAAGATGACATAGATCATAAAATAAAGACGACCATTTTCAGATATTTTTATTAACATGTTATTTCTCTCAAGACAAAAATAATACCACGACAAAATGCAATTGATTCATTGCTTCACTAAAAGTAATTCTAAAATTATGCTTGCAATAGAGGGTGTCTTTTAGAATGGTGTTGACTTCCTGCAAAAGTCTGAGTCCTCTCTTCTAGGGTCTGGTGCATGGACTCATAGTTTTCCCCAGTAATCATAACTGAGTCATTATTTATCAGTGATAGAATATAAGGGAGCAGTTTTTTAAAAATGCAGGATTAATGACTAATTGTTATCTCCACTGGGAAAAGTGACTGCTTTTTTGTTCTCTGCACTCACTGACTTCCCCGAATAGTTTGAGGTTGGTAAACAAGCATGGTAATTTGCAGAGGTAGTGTGGGGAATTATTTCAAAGTGTTCCTTTTTTTTTCCTGCAGATTTTCTGAACATAGAGCCACATAACACCAGAAACACAATTACCCCAAACACTGGCACCCGTGCTAAATTTCTCTACGGCTCAATAACTGATTCTGGCGACCCAAATTTTAACTGAGCAGGAGAAAGGACTCCAGTTCATCATCAATGTCACTACTTTGGGGACAGAACATCCAAAAGTGGATTGGCCTTGTTCTGAGGTTTCATACTACAGACACATCAGTTAACAGAAATATTAAAGATTTCTTGGATTTACAGCTGAAAAAAAACAAAGACTCCGAGGGCAGAGATGACTTGCTAAAGGCCACACAGCTTCCTTGAGGAAGGGCACGGAACAGACTTTGGGCCTCTAATTCCTAATTCAATTCTCTTTTCCCTCGTGGTCTTGGTGGGCAGGACCGCCTAGACCCTGCTGAGGATTGCCTGGGCCATAGAGTGACCACTCCGTCCTCCCTCTCTCCATACGGGCACATGAACTCAGTGGCCGGTAGACCTGCCTTTTGGGCCTGTCTGCTCCATTTACCAGCTGAGTGGTCTTGGGCATACTGCTTACATACACACTACAATATGTAAAGCTCTGTGTAAATATTCTGTAAACACTGGAGTCCTGTATAAATATCAGGTGAAGGTATTAGCTTGATTGTGGGCTAGTCTTTTAGTTCCAGGGAGATGCTAAAAGTAGATCCTCTTCTCTACCTGAGGGGGCCTTTACACAGAGCTGCAGACCAGCCGAATTTCGATCATGGACAAGCCAATTTCAGTGTCCTTTTTCTCCAGAGACACAGTGGAGCAGGAAGAGAAAAATCTCTACCCAAATAGGGGAGTTAAGGCTGATTGCTTGTTGACAGTAAAGAAGGGCTGTTGACAATAATCCAACAGCCTTTAGGTCTTCAAGAAAGCGAGGTCTTGTCTTTTCTGGACAGTGGAGAAGCAATAAAAGATGTCAGCAGGTGGTGAAGGCCAGATGCATGTTTTGTGGCCTTGGGCTGCCTCAGAGAGACGGTCACCAGATCCTCACTTACAGGAGCAAACAATATGCAGACCTGGCTCTTCACAAGAGTGGTCAGGCATCCAGGGGTCAGGTCACCCAGGCAGATCAAGGGTGATGAACTGCCAGGGGCTCACTGGCCTGCCCAGGCCCAACCAACCCACCAATCCTTAAAACATAGCTAAAAGCCAGTCACCTTGGTGTATGTCAAACGCAGCTCTGGTGCCTATCTTCAAACTATGGCCAGTTTAGGAAATGGGTAAACCTCCAAATCTCTGTGACTTAATACAGTAAAAGTTTGGGTTTTGCTCACGTTAATTAAGCCCCGATGGATGTTCCCTATCAGCAGCGGTGGGTTGGGTGTTCCCTTCTCCGTGAATGAACTTGTTCAGCAGCAGGTATAAAGGACTGACCCAGAGGACCTTTTGGTGGATTCTTCAGATCTCTAACTGCAGGAGTTGACCCCTCTCCTGTACATCCTCTCCTGTACATCTGGTAGTTTCTTCTCCAACTGCGACTAACACACAAAGCCTGTTGGCTTGGGGATTCATGATGCCAGTAGCTGTTTTCTGGTATTTAACAAAAGATAATTGAGTCTGTCAAGCTATGCATTAAAGTGTAAAGTAGATTTCCAATTTCTGTGAATTTTCTGCCTTAAAATAACTTTTGGGAATTCCTCTGAAAGTCTGCCCAAAGTTATGCAACAAGTGAATGATCTTTATTTTGAAACTTCAGCTTTGAAACGGTTGGTCTTTCTTTTGATAAAAGCTACAAAGGGATGTTTCTAATGTGATATAAAGCTCATCCCAGGTGCTGTCAGGTGCCAGCTGTGAGGGCTATGGGGCAAGTAATCATAGCTGTCCACCTGCTGGGTGTTCTCTTTGTCATTGTGTTAAATGTTTAATGGAGTTCCCTCCTCGCAGTGAACAGAGCGCCTCAGAGGGCAAGCCACAGTGATTACTTGCCTTCTGTCTGCCTGTTTGAGTTGACTCTTAGGAGCGGTGCCTGCTGGGCTTGATAGCATACATGGTTTTATGGCCGAACTCCTTCGTTTATGGTTTGAAAATTATGGCAGAATGGTCATATAAGATAGTCACAGAGCCAGAACTAAATTTCTGAGCTTTGAAGTTTGCAATCTTATGAAGACCAGGATGTGTTTATTCTGTTTCAAGACCCTGTGATCCTTGAAAAGAATAGAACATGGAAATAACCTACTAAATAAATCTGATTATAGTTCTTCACAGTGGCTTAAGAAACACTCCTGTTCATGGATGATCGTATTTGTGGATTTCGTAGTTTTATCAAGCATTTGATCCCCGAGAAGGGGTTATCCATGCTTTTAAACGTTAAGTCACCTCATATCACAAATCTGCTCACAAACTCTTCAATGTCTCCTTGTTTCACTAGAGTAAAAACCAAATTTACAATTCTTTTGAAGGCTTACAATGCCTTACACAATCCAGCATCTGATTCTCTACCCCTAACCCTCGCTCAAACTTCTCTAGCCACGCTGGTCTCCTTGCAGTTCCTAGACGTGCTGCTCACACACCCACATCAGGGCCTTTGCACCGGCTACCCCCTCAGCTAAAATGCTCTTTCCCCAGTTGCCGCATGACTCAGCATCCTCACCTCTTTAAAGTCATCAGTCAGACATCACTTGTTAGTAAGGCCTGGCACCCTTGGTATTCCTAGTCCCTGTTATTCTGCTTTATTTTTCCCTCAAATTCCAAACACCTTCTCACATAGAATTTATTTATGTGTTTTCGGCATTGTTTACCATCTGTCTGCCCTCACTAGACTGTGAACTTGGTAAAGGTGAGGATTTTGACCATGCAGTTCGCTGATGTACCCTCAACAACTAAAACAATGTTTAGTACACAGGAGACATTGTTGTTGAATATTGTTCAGTATTGTTAATTATAAATATATTAACTATCATTAAATATAGTATAAATTGATATATGGACATATTATATATTTGTGGGAAAAAAATCAAGAAGAACTTGTACCAAACTGTTAATAGTTGTCATTTCTAAAGATGGCAATATTAGAACTTTAAAAAAATATTTTATGTATTTGTTTGTAGTGAGAGGGGAAGGGAGGGAGAAAGAGAGGGGAAGAAACATCAGTGTTTATTTGCCTCTCATGTGGTCCCCACTGGGGACCTGGCTCACAACCCAGGCATGTGCCCTGACTGGGAATCAAACTGGTGACCCTTTGGTTGATGGCCTGTGCTCAATCCACTGAGCTCCACCAGCCAGGAAGATTAGAACTTTTAATGTTCTTTCTATTTAAAAATTTCACCAAGTATTTATGTTATTTTTGTTACCATGAAAAATTATAAAAATATTTAAAAATTTTAGACCCTTTCTATTTTATATTTTACCAGGCTATTGTGAGCCCTCTAAAAACTATAAATTATTGCTCAAAATCAGAATTTAAATAATGTAAAATCTAAGTAAATTAGCTTGCCCTGCTCTGTCTTTGGAGAATTCAAATAGACTACTGTCTAGTGCCCTTGCTAGCGTGGAGTATTGCTTGGACTTCACTCTAAGTTCCTTGCCCAAAGTGTCCAACAGCACACACACACAGTGCATTTGCAGGTGACCTGCCATGGCATCCGGTGGCTTCCAGCAGTGCATACTCTATTTGCAAATAGCTTCCCCATGAAACAATTATCTGGCCTTTAGTTGGCATTGTGCTTAAGAATTCAACACCCAATGCACATCATTTGTGAAGCTTTCTGCCCTTCTTTTCATACCAGAATCAAAAGAACACCTTAAAACAAATACACTAATGCACACCAAGCCATCATTTAGCCAAGATAAGGTACAATATTCTATTGCTTAATGTCATATTTCCTTCCATTAGTATATTGGTGGAGAGAATTTCAGAGCTCTTATGTGAAGGGCTTGTTTTCTGGCTGCAACAGGAATGAACAATTGGACCCAACATTTACATCAGAAAGGCCCATCAAGGGGAATGGCAGAAAATAACTACAATAAAAAGTAGGGCAGGCTTTATACATGGATGTTTTGGTGGTCTATGTATCTGTTACAAATTCAAAAGCAGTGGGAAACCCATCAGCACCGAGCTGTCCTCTCCCAAGGGTGGCCAGTACCAAGACTTACACAGTTAAAACTGTGTCATGGCCCTAAGTCTGTTATTCTTCAATCCCACATAGTTCTTCCACATGAAGTTCTTTCTATGACCTTTTATTATTATTATTGAAGCCTGTTATAGACAACTCAGTAGTTCTTACCTTTGTCATGAGCACTTAAGGATAATGGGGCTCCAGGCTCTGAGATCCTTTGACATAGAATACTAAAGCCCATTTCGCCTGTCAGATCTTAATAGCAAAACAGGCCTGCTGTCTGAAACGTTGAGCGCTAGCCTGGCAGGACAGTTCATTGTCTGTCTATTTTCAGTAATGCCTTCTGGTCTATCACTTTCTGTTACCAAGGGAAATGTACAAAATTGAGTCCATTAAGAGCTCTGGGGATCTGCAGAAATGCATTTGCTACTGATAATCTCCCAGTGTTGATACTTAGAGTAGGCCAGTTTGAGATTCTTCCCAAAGAGTAGGGTTTGGTAGAGGAGACTGGAGAGTGGGTATAAGATTTCCAGATGACCAGGAGGGTGGGGGAGCTTAGGAAGGTTACTAAGTTGTGAATAAGATGTAGAATGCGGTAGCTGTGAGTAGGGATGACACATAGGAGTCCCATGGTTCCAAGCAGATTGTTGCATGGGTTGTGGAGACAGGACTCCGGTCTAAGCCCAAAGGTCAGTTATTTTATCTTAGGAATGTTTTGTCAGGAACTTAAGGAGTCATTTGTAGGCAGTGTTCTAGGAGTCATGAGGACCGATCCTCCCCACCCCGGCCCTGTGTGCAGGTAAGGTAGATAAAAAGAAACTGCATCTCTGCCCTAGTCAGGTACTGCAGTAGGTTAGGAGGTCATCCCACTATACCAAGGTTTGATGGCTTCGATCCCTAGTTAGGGCACTTACAAGAATCCACCAGGGGACTTCCAGCCAAGATGGAGGCATAGGTGGAAACACTGTACCTCCTCGCACAACCAAGTTTAAAACAACAAAATTTTAGTAACAAAAACACAACCAAAACACAGAAAATTGAACTATAAGGAAGTTTGACAACAACAAACCATTCAGCCAGACTGGTAAGATGGGCGGAGCCAGCAACTGGCAGAGGAGTTGAGCAGGAAAATTCAGCCTGACCGACCCAGGCACAGGCGGTGGTTGGCAGATCCCAGGTGTGGAGTTGTGATGGGCAGATCCAGTGAGGGCACAAGGCGGCAGTCTGACTGAGGTAACACATTCGCTCGCAGATAAACCAGGCAAAGGAGCGAGCAGTGAGACAGACCGCGCAGGCCCCAGCTACGGGAAGCAGCAGAGGGGACCGCCATTGCCCCTCTCCGACCCCACCCCCACATACAGGCGTCACAATCCAGCGACTGAGGTGCCCCGCCCTGGTGAACACCTAGGGCTCTGCCCCTCATATGTAACAGGTGCGAACAGACCAAAACATTATGGCTCAAGAAGAACTCAAAACCCCAGAGCCAATAACTCTAAGCGACCAAGAGACAGCCAACCTATTAGATGCACAGTTCAAAATACTGGTGATCAGGATGCTCACAGAACTGGTTGATTTTAGTTACAAATTAGAGGAACAAATGAAGGCTAAACTAATTGAAATGAAGGGAAATGCACAGGAAACCAATAGTGACGGAAAGGAAACTGGGACTCAGATCAAGTGAGTGGATCAGAAGGAAGGAAAAATAACCAAACAGAAAAGTATGAAGAAACAAGAATTCAATAAAATGAGGAGAGGCTTAGGAACCTTCAGGACATCTTTAAATGTTCCGATATCAGAATTACAAGGGTACCAGAAGGGGAAGAGGAAGAGTGACAAGTGGAAATCTTATTTGAACAAACAATAAAGAGGACTTCCCCAATCTGGCAAAGGCAATAGACTTCCAGGAAATCCAGGAAGCTCAGAGAGTCCCAAAGAAGTTGGACCCAAGAAGGAACACACCAAGGCACATCATAATTACATTAGCCAAGATTAAAATGAAGGAGAGAATCCTAGAACCAGAAAGAGATAAGGAGACAGTCACCTACAAAGGAGCTCCCATCAGACTGTCAGCTGATTTCTCAAAAGAGACCTTACAGGCAAGAAGGGGCTGGAAAGAAGTATTCCAAGTCATGAAATCCAAAGACCTACAGCCAAGATTGCTTTATCCAGCAAAACTTTCATTTAGAATGGAAGGACAGATAAAGTGCTTCTCAGATAAGGTCAAGTTCAAGGAGTTCATCATCACCAAGCCCTTATTATATGAAATGCTAAAGGGACTTATATAAGAAAAAGAAGATGAAAAATATGAACAGTGAAAGGACAGCAAACTCACAGTTATTAACAACCACACCTAAAACAAAAGCAAACCAAGAGGACAGCTAGATCAGGAGTGGAACCATAGAAATGAAGAACACATGGAGGGTTAGCAACAGGGGAGTGGGAGGAGGAGAAGGGGGGGAGAAGGTACAGAGAATAAGTAGCATAGATGGTAGGTAGAAAATAGATGGGGGGAGGGCAAGAATAGTAGGGGAAATATAGAATCTGAAGAACTTGAGACACGTGGACATAAACTATAGGGGGGAATGGTGAGGGAGGGAGTGTGCAGGGTGGAGGGGAATGAAAAGGGGAAATAGGACAACTGTAATGGCATAATCAATGAAATATATTTTAAAAAAGAACCCACCCATGGATACATAAATAAATGGAAAAACAAAGCAATGTCTCTCTCTTCCTTCTTTTTTCTCTCTAAAATCAATAAGTAATAATAAAAAAGAAACTTCCTCTCTGTTGTTTCAAGGAAATTAAATGACTGGAAACTTCTCTCAGTGTGTCCTAGTATCATCATTTCTCTCCAGTAGATGGGCGTTTGGGGGATGGTTTTTTTTTTTTTTTTTTGAGATTACTGTTGAGGTTGTGCATATCTTTCTAGGGAAAGGAAACACATTGACAAATATGTTTTGGTAGTTCCTAGAGATAAACCATCTTTAATGAGATCTGTTAGCTGGAAAGACCCATTGAGGAGAGAGACTTGGCAAAATTTTTAAGAAGACATCTCTTTAACTGAGGAGAACTAAGCACTCCCAGATAATGTATTTATTTTAACTGTAGCTTCCTGGAAAGGCTGCTTAGCCTCCCATAGCCTAACGTCTGGGATTCTAATGATGTGAATTTTAAACTGAGAATGAGTGTGCAGGGACCCTCTGGAACAGTGGGGCAGATATTTGGGGGCAAGTGTTCCTTTCAATATTTACATTTGCAAAACACCTTACAAATTTTGAAACCCTTATACACACATGTTCTTATAAAACAACTTGAAAATAAAAAATCACAAAGAAGCAAAAATAATGCCCCAAACCTGGAGATAACCAATGTTAACATTTTGCTTGCAGGAGATGAATATTCGTGACCAAACTGAGACATGGAGAGTTTTGGTGACTTGGTTGAGGTCAAGAGGCTGGTAGATATTTTTGAGCTCCGCTGACAGACATGACCTGGAGAGTTGGGGTTATCCGATGAACAGAGTCCCCACTCTCGAAGTGAGTTAGTGCTGGCTTCCCTTTCATCCCCCAGCCACAGTCGGATGATTTAAAGACACTCGGCATTCCTGTTGCCTGCCCCCTCCTCCTGTGCTCAGCCCGCACAAGAATAGCAACAGACTGAACAGCTCTTCTCTCTCAGTGTGGCCTCTCTCTCCTCCAGACCTCATCACTTGTGTTCCTGCCCCCTAATCTTCTTTTCTTGACCACCTTTGCTGTCCATTATCTGTCTGGTTGCTAAATTCAATAGCCCGTTTTTCAGCGCTTCTCCGTTTGACTACTCTGCAACATGGGACACTGCTGTTCCCCCTTAGTTCCACTATTTAGAAAAAATTTTTTTCATTGTGTACAAGTAATTCATTATCTAACATTTAGAAAACAGAAACAGTAATTTTAAAATTCCCATAGGCAGAATTCTTTTATAATGTAGACATAAACATTACAACCTGTTGTGCACTTTAAAGATGTTACCATTTTACCAATTATTCTTCAATAAAGCTACAGGGGAAGGAAACGCTGGTTGCCAGAAAGGAGCGGGGAGAGAGGGGTGAGTAGGTGGAGCACAGAGGATTCTTAGGGCAATAAAACTGCTCGGTATGACACGGTGATGTTGAACACATGTTGTTATATAGTCATCAAAGCCCTCACAATGTACAGCATCAGGAGTGGACCCTAAGGTAAGCCGGGGACTGTGGGTAACGATGATGCATCAATGTGGGTGCATCCAGGTAACAGATGCAGCACCCAGCGAGTGATGTGAGGATGTCGAGGTGCCTGTGTGGGGTAGGGGTATCTGAGGAATCTCTGTACTTGGACTCACGTTGTTGTGAACCTAAAATTGTTCTAAAAATTAAAGTCTATTTAAAAAGTAAAAAAGCAAAACTCCCACAGGCAAATAATTCAAAAGGAACTATTGTGGCTATAATTTTTCCAGGATTTCCCAAAGTATGTGATATGTTTATATACCGACAGATACCAACAGTATCACTGAATATATTAAAATTTTCAATGTTAACAAATATTATTCCTTAGCATGATTTTAATTGGGTGTGTAATATTCTATTGTGCAGGTGTGCTATGATTTACTTAGCCAACTCCCTTCAGTTGAATGGTTAGGTTATTTCTAACGATTAGGTTATGATATTGCTTACCATAAGCAATGCTATAGTTCACACCTTTATAGGTAACCTTTTGTGCACAGCTGTGATAATTGCCATAGGATAAATTTCCAGACACGACATTGGCAAGTCAAAGGGTATGTGTACTCTTTTCAACTCTGGGTACATGCCACTAAGTTCATTTCCAGAAAGGCTGCAGTAATGTGTGTGCACATTAGAACTGCCACAATGCCCTGCGGTTAGAGTGTGACCTTTGCCTTCGTTTCCATGCCTGTCACTAGCCCCACCTTCTGCTTCTTGCCCTAAATATTGTGTCCTCTCGGGTTCAATTTTTTATCCTTTTGTGTGTGCCTTTTTCTCGGACATGCTCTTCCTTGGTGATTTTACCCACTCAATTAACACCAGAGGCTGATGAATCCGAGATTAGTATTTCTAGCTCTTTTTTCTCACCAGTTGTCCTCTCAACTGTCGTGTGTGCCAGTCTGAACTTGGTATTTTTTCCCTCAATCTTCCTGTGTTCTCACCCTCAAGGAACTCTGCCACCCTCACTCAAACCCGAAGACCCGATGGGACCCGATGTGACCCTTTGTGGATGGGAGAACACAACTCCTACCTTCCCAGACTAAAAAATTCTTTTGGGAAACTGCAATGATTTGGGGTTAAAAAGATTCTCTTTCACTTCACTGAGAGACAGCCTAAGCTTTGTTTTTCTTACCACCATCCTCTCCAACGGTCTCTGTCCTCGTTTCTTGCTCTCTGCATATTCCCTTGCTGTTTGACCTGTCACCTCTTTCCTCAGCTGCTTCCGATTTCCTAGGTGGGGGTGGGGGGAGGGTAGACAGAGCTTACAGCTGTCCCAGGGTTGGCAGAAGCATTGTGCCTACTGCCGGGTGCTGCTGAGGACCACCCGCAATTCGTATGACCTTGAGCAAAACAAAACAGACCGCTCTGGCTTGCCCAAGGCTGTAGAGATACCTTGCAGACTTCTCTAAAATTGACTTCCTTCTCTTCACACTCACCAGCACTGCTGTAGTGTAGACATCATTCTAGGGGAGTGAGAGAAAACCACTTTGCTCCTGTGGAAGATAAAGTTGATGGATGTTTGTTATTGTCTGGCTTCCTTTGAGTGTCTTCACTTTCAAGGCAGTTAATTTCTCCAAGTCTTTTCAGATAAGGAAGAATGTTAACCTCATAGGGTTGTTTTTATAAATGTAGGAAATAGTGCATGTGAAATCCCTGAACAGGGTGCCAGACGCGGAGAGGGAACATCCAGTAAGTGTTAGCTTACCATTGTCACTGTCATCCCTGTCTTTGCAAACCCACCTTTGAGAGTCAGAAGCTGCACTTTCTCTACCCACAGTCAGTTGCTGGTTTTTCTATAGTGTTTTGAGCATTCTTTACCTGGACACTTATTTTATCTTAACTGTTTGTATTTTTACCGGCCTGTGAGATCATCATAAGTAGTAACTGTCTGAATTCACTTTTATGTCCTTAGCACCCGGCAACATGTCTGGTGCACAGAAGGTGGTAAATAAATAAATGCTGGAGGAGTGCCCTGGAGCAGTGATTTGTGCGCATGTGTTTGGTACATTAGTAATTAGAAATATAAAATGCAGGTGTGTAAATTCCAATTTCAGAATTTTTAAATATGCAGTTTTAACTTCTACGATGAGTATTTTAAAATTTAGAAATATCTTTTTATTCCAATTATCATGATCCAAAACCTTGATATGTTATTTTTTTCCTATAATATTGGGATGTCAGGTTGACCTTTTTCATTAGTAGCTCTTACTTAACAGTTCAGATAGGGATCATTGGTTTTAATATCGTGGCGCTGGTTACAGATGATGTTTGTTTGATGCTGATAATTATGCCTTCGTGTTTTAACTATGTCATCTCCTGACAGTCTATTCGTGCACGGAAAGAAGATCTTTGAACTTCTACATTTGTCACATTTTTTGCAACTTTAATTTTTCTACACTATTTTTACAACATACATAGTCAGTTAGTAATGGTAAAATATAGAGTATTTATGTAAAGTAAATACAAGTGTCTGGAAAAAGTGCAGCCATTGTTAATACACCAGGAATGGTTTGCACGGCACTGATGTAACCTGGCAGCCAAGGACAGTGGACTGGAGTGTGCATGTGTAAACAATGATGGCTTCATTGTACTAGTCAATGTGGGTGGTAGATGCTATTGAGTGAGTGTGTGTACTGTGTGGCTGTTGTATTCAAAATGACTAAGCAAGTAGAGCAATGAATCTGCATCAGATTTTGTGTTAGGCTTGAACATTCCTCCATGGAAACTATTGAGATGATTCAGAAGGCTGCAGGTATGGGCAACTGGCGATTGACAGCTTCATCACAATACATGCATCACAGCTCATGCAGTTTTTGATCAAATCACCCAGGTGACTTAGCTCAGCTTCAGCCCAGATTAGGCGCCCTGCAACTTTTGCCTTTTTCTAAAACTAAAATCATCTTTGAAAGGAAAGAGATTTTAGACCATTGATAAGATTCAGGAAAATACGATGGGGCAGCTGTTAGCAATTGTGAGAACTGTCTGAGGTCCCAAGGTGCCTACTCTGAAGGGGACTGAAGTGTCATTATCCTGTGTACACTGTTTCTTGTAATGTCTTTCTTCTCCAATAAATGTCTCTATTTTTCATAGTACATGGCTGGACAGGCCTTGTATATATATATGGCAGCATTATAGACTCAAACATTTTTATTAACAGATGTGCCCAATCAAAGAGAAACGTTAACCCTGGTTTAATTAAAATGCTTTAAAGACTCAGAGCAGAAACTAAACTGTTGCCTGAGTTCTTGTCTGGCGGTGTGATCGTGATGGGGACAGTCTTACGTCCAGCTCCCCGTGGCTGCGGAGGTGAGGGAGGTGGTGTTGGGGTGGGGTGTTCTGGTTGATTCAGATTTGCTTAGGGCTTGATTTCCTTACAATGTTCACGATGAGGTTTTAAGTTAATTAAGAGACAGGTAAGTATATACATTAAAAACTAAATTATAATGTGTCTTTAAAACATTATTTAAAACTATTTGCTATGAAGAGTAGTAAGAGAATAGTGAGTATATAATATTTAATTTCAATTAACTACTTTCTTATACCCTAGGCTGACCAGATATCTGGTTTTCATATAAGATCAGTTCTCTGCGTACCTATTTGGAATAGCAACCACCAAATAATTGGTAAGACATCACCTAAATGTTGAAATACCTTTTTTAAAGAATACACATTTTCTTTTAAATACACCTATTTCTTTTTCCCTCTCAAAAATATACTTATTTTATTTAAATAGGTGTATACAAATATTTTCCTTATTTTTTTATTTTAAATTATGTTATTGTTGTTCCATTGTGGTTGCCTGCATTTTGCCCCCACCTATTCTTTTTTGTTAAATGTCTTCTCCCTTTTTATGTTCTGGATTCATAAACCTGTGTCTTGTATAATCTCATAAGTGCAGAGTCCTGATGAATCAACATTATTAATCAGATCAATGAACAAATATTTATTCCTTTAAATATGAAATAATAATTTTGAAGTTGGAAGGAATCTCAGAAAGCAATAGGACCCTCTCATCTTACCCTTTGGAAACTGAGGTAGAGAGGGTCAGGAAGCACAAAGAAGAATAAAGTCACAGAGTGAGTTGGTGACAAGGTAAAAAAACTCAGGCCTCCTACTTCCTCGTACAGACTTTCCCGCTGTGTCTGCATATTTACACTGATGCATTCGCACATGGGTTACATGCAAAGAAAGAAAGCACATGAGCATTTGACATATACTGAACATACATTCTTCTGCCTACATGATTTTGAAATGTTACACTTTCCCCAAAATAAGGGAATTGTGGGTCAAAGCAGCCTCCAATCTTTCTCTTTCCTTATTCCTTTCCCTCCCCTCAAAAACTCAGGAAAAACATTGAAACTAAGAAAGAAGTCTAGGCAAGAGGAGGTCAGTGGGTAAGGTAAAGAAGCTGTGAAGGATGTCAGCATTAGTTAAAACTATTGAAGTGCAAAGAAAATGGGAGCTTTTCCTGAGAGACGTAAGGTAACTAATGCATTTGGTAACCAACGCATTCATTTGCCTCTTTGTTTACCCCAACTTTGCCACTTCAACTCTGACACCGCTACCTACCAATTTACTACACTATAAATTACCTAATGTTGTCAAGATGTGGCTTCTAAGAGAAATTTTTTTATCAGTTTGCTTAATTTACAGGAAAAATTGGTACATTATTGGATATAAAGAATATTCTAAGACTTTGGAATTTGAGCCCCTAGTATAAAGCATTGAATTATATCATGTATGGAATTTACAATATATTTAAGTTAAAAGTAAACATTTGTTATTTTTTTCAAAATTAAGACCGTGGCTTGCCTGTTACGTGCTAAAAGATTTGCATTTAATTATACATCTTTTAGCGTA
The DNA here is from genome assembly GCF_014824575.4 of Sturnira hondurensis. Classification (NCBI taxonomy): domain Eukaryota; kingdom Metazoa; phylum Chordata; class Mammalia; order Chiroptera; family Phyllostomidae; genus Sturnira; species Sturnira hondurensis. Next base: position 38,378,255 of record NW_028076767.1, read on the forward strand.
TCATGGCTTACCTTCTTGGTGGGAAATTAGGTGTTTTGAAAAATAAAAGCCTGCTTGAGAATTTCATCTATTTTCTGTTTGTTCTAAATGGGGATACAGGGAAGTAGTTTATGAGATTGATGAGTTTTTTTGGTTAAAACTTGTAGGTTTTCATAATCATGCCCCAAAACATCTGGTCTATGCTGGAAATGAACTTTGGAAAGAGGAAGGACACGTGAATTAAGTTTGTTAGGATTATGTGCACCCCACTGGGAGCAGACCACAGCCCTAACCTTGCTTTGAGGGTTGACGGGATCATCACTCCTAATATTTCTTGAATGTCCACTCCATGTGGAACAATATACTTTACAGACATTCAAACATTATCTCATTTAATCTTTATAACACCGTGAGATAATTAATATTTGAACCTCCATTTTACAAATGAAGAAATTTGGTGCCAAACAGTTTAGGAAACTTAGCTCAAGGTGGGGTTAAAATTTGACTAAATGTTGACATCTAACTCCAGAGCTGGCGTGCTTAACGCCACATCGCCCTGCCTCACTCAAACCTCTGCTTCTGGGAACTGAAAAAATAAAAAATTGTGTGTGTGTGTGCCTGTATACGTATATATACACAGTTATACATATTCAGTTACATATACGGGGCAGTAGAAAGTAGGTTTACAGTTGTGAGTATGTGAAACACGAGTTTATAATGATCATATTATTTTCCATACAATTGTAAACCTACATTTGCCCCACCTGTATGTATGTCTGTGTATATGCGGCAGATTTATCAGAGTTACCGTGCACAGTCACCCTGAAAACCCTGTTCAGGAAGTCAGGTTGATGCCTGGTAGAACTCTAAGCTTCGAGGAGTCCGGAAGCAGCCTGCATTTCAGGACACCTCTGATCTGCTGTATGGAGAACACAGGTACTAGAGAGCTCAGAGATAAACTGGTGTCTCAGATTACTTAAAGGAGGCCTAGAGCCCACTGGGGCGACTATTGTACATTGTAATAACAGTGTCCAGTGCTGAAAATAACCCCATATCCCAAACTCTTCCCACAGGAGTGGCTCAGGTGTTAAATAGACTCGACGGAAAACCTTTCGATGATGCAGATCAACGACTTTTTGAGGTGAGAAAATTAACCAAGGGTTATAGCTGAGACACCAGTAGTCTCCTGGTTGCAGCTTGCCCAAAGTGGTAAGGATAAATAATTGTTAATTATCATTATACTTAAACATGTGACAGAATTTAAAGAAAACATTAAAGAATATATTGATGCATAGGTAAGATTTGATTTCATTTTTTTTCACTGTTAAGATTCTTTTGTGACCAGTGATTATTTTTAGTGTAATTTTGTTACAGAAATGAATTACCCACTCTTGTCCAAAGTGTTGTCTTATCTTGTCTTTGTTTGGGTGTGGTCAGGGTGGTGAGACCTCTGGCCAGCTCTGCCAGGTGTGTCGTCATCAACTCTCTGACGTTCACGAGTCCCCTTTACTCCAGGCTGCCCTGCAGCTGGAGAGGCGGCCTTGAGCAGGCTGCCTGTGGACTTTAGACTAGTGACCAACGCGAAAACCCCATGGTTAGTTTTCTGCAGCCGAGAATACTTCACAGTTTCTTCACTAACTCATTCTAAACCAACCCTCCTTCTGCTTAACATGTAACTACAAGTATATTTGGTTGCTAAAATATTTTAGAGGCTTGCTACTGAAAGAGGTTGCTTTTGGTCCAATGGTAGAGAATTACTCAAATCAGTCCACAACCTAAAAAAGAACACATTTAAACAGTCTGTAAGCATGTTTTTAAATGTATGAAATCATTTCTCCACAATGACAGTAAATTACTGTTTTTTTCTGAGATGCAATGTGAGCTATAAAGCTGTATGTGATAATAGTCATTAAGGATTTTAATGTGCATGTTTCCCCAAGGCCTACCTCTGTGTACAATAAAGTGATGTTTTCAGGCCCATCGCCGGTGACTGCCTGCTTTTATATGAGATTATTCCAAGGAGTTATTGCAATTTTTAATCAGTGGGCTTTCTCTTTCTTAGGCGTTTGTCATCTTTTGTGGCCTGGGCATCAACAACACCATCATGTACGACCAGGTGAAGAAGTCCTGGGCCAAGCAGTCGGTGGCTCTCGATGTGAGTGCAGTGTTTGTGTCAGGACTGTGTGATGACGAGCCCTGGTTTTTATGACAGAAAAAATTCTTGTTATGGGGCTTCCTTTCTCAATTTTTAATTTTCTATTCATTGGGTCTTAATCACTTTAGTGTCATGGATTTGAATTTTATGAAAGCTAGAGACTCTCTCTAGAAGAATGCACATATGCACACAATCTTATATATAATTTCAGGGAATTCACAGATTCATTGAAGCCTACCCATATATGTTGTATGGTTAAACATAGATTTTTAAATATTAGTTCATTAAAAATGATGATTCAGAAATAACTTCCCAGGATTTAAAGTGCATTATGAACTTATTTCGAATATATGTGGATGTTCTGGAAATGCATGACTTTTCTTGCCATATGAGAACACCCCCCTAGGAGGGCATGTAGCCCAGGTAGGGGAGCTGCCTCCGCCATTACCCACCTTCTCCCTTCGCCAACACCCCCTCAGCACTCTGACCTCTTTCCCAGGCCCGCACCACGTCTCCTGTCAGACCCGCTCAGTTCTAAAAGAATAATTCTCATCTCCCCTCAATCCCACCTTGTTTAGACCCAAGACCTATTTTTTTTCCCTCTCTGTAACTATTATCAAAGATCTTGTTTGTATCTATGAAATGCTTCTAGTTAGGGCAGATAAAATGTCAATGTGGAGATAATACTTTATAGATCACTATGATGTCAGATAGACCCAATCCTCAAAACATTCTGTGCACCCAGTGAGATGCTGGTAGAAAGAGGAAACCAGGGGAGAGGACCAGGGGAGTCAACGGCACTTGCAGTACTCTGACTTAAAGTTTATAAGACATAAAATTATAGGTACCTATCTACATACTTTGCTTTTTTCCCCTGTGTAGACTGTGAACTCCAGAAACAGGGATTTTTATTGATTTTGCAATCTTATTCCCAGTGCCTAATAGTGTGTGGAGCACAGAGGAAGTATTTACTGAGTGGTTTTTATTTTTATTCTATTTTAAATAGTGACATAGTAAATTTAAAAAGTATCATGGTTTTCTTTTCTTTTTTTACCATTTTTATTGTATTTTATTTTTTGAATTATTTTATTTTTGTTCAAGTACAGTTGTCTGCATTTACCCTCCATCACCCCCTCCCCAGCCATCTCCACCTCCCTCTCCTGCTTCCACCCACCCTGGTTTTGTCCATGTGTCCTTTATAGTTGTTCCTGAAAACCATCCCCGTCCATTATCCCCTCCCACCCCCCTGCCCACTGTCAGATTGTTCTTAGTTGTTGCTTTTATTAACTGGTTTTTGGGTGGAGGGAGGGAGGGAATTAAAGAATGAAGGAAGGTTTTTAGTTTAGTTTTGTTTTTTGCTCTTTCTCTGAGCTAGTTCTGCTTTGCTTTGTGTAACATCTTTATAATAAGGAATACAAACAATACCTACAGGATGAATTAATACACAGGCAAACTGTAAACATGCAAGCAACTGATGGGAATGACTGGCAGAGTGTTACGGTGTGTGTACAGAACTGTTTTCAGATCTCAGCTCTGTCACCCGCCTTGGTTGTGAGAATTAAATGAGATGAGCCTTGAGAAGATTTTAATACTTAATCAGTAAAATTATAGCAATTGTGTTGCACTACATTATCACTTGTAGTCGTATATTCGTTACTGTGAAATCAGCATGGATTGGGAGAAGGAGCAAAGGACAGGGATTTGGAACCGCAAATACTGAATCACGACTCCTTCGCCGACATCGAATTTCAATCTCCACAGAGTGGCCTCACCCATTGTTCCGTGGTAACAGTAGAAGGAAGACGAACTCTCCCCTAGACCCACCCATCCCACCTTCATATGGCTGTGGTATGATTCACACACACGTACACAGAACACAGCACACCTCTCACCTCTCCCCATTCTCACTTCTCTCTTGGAGTGGGTCTTCCTCCCATTGTGAAGGGGCTAAAATAACTGGGTTGAAGCGTGAGTGATCGTTTACCTTAAAGTCAGCCTTCTCACTGGCCCCGCTTCCTAATCCTCCCTCTCCCCGCACCCCCAGCCCCACCGGAGAGCCACAGATCCTTTCGCCAGGAAAGTGCTAGTATCGCCCCAGTCTACTCACCCCCCAATTGCTCCTGTGGCTTCCTAGTGAACACCCTCCTGTTTGTGCAACTCGGATACCTTTTCTCTTTAGATACGAAAATTATTACTGACACTCTCAAATGTCCAGCACAACTCTGACCTTGTGACAATCCCACCCTCTCAGAAGTTGACTTATATGTGTGAACTTGTATGTGCTGTGCCCATTATTTTGTACCAGTGTTAAAAGTGGTTTTCCCTGTCAGAATGCTGGTGTTGCCATCTTGGATTTGTCCCTCCCACCTCTGCTCAACCCCTGCCTCACCAGGTACTAAATTCTTGGCTCTATTGATCGGGCATATACCACCCCCTTCAGCCCAGGAATCCATATTCAAGAATACCTGGAAGGATTTCTTATCTCAGGACTTTGTGAAGATAAAAATGACTTGTGGAGGGCTACTAAACCCAAACTCATTAATTAGCTTCTGAATGAATATATTTAAAATTTATATATTTATAAATATTATGTGTGAATATTAACAATGTAATATTAGTATAAATATTTCTTTAAAAGTATGTTGCTTACATCTATGTATTTATAACTACTCTGATCTACTAAGGTATGTAAGCTACTTTATAGGAGTATAAAGGGTCCAGCAAATTCTTAAAAGGTAAGACAATAATAACAACAACAGAGCTGAGAAAAAGATGAAGGGAGGTAGGGAGGGAGAGAGAGAAAAAGGGAGAGAGAGAGTGCGCATGAGCTCCCAAGCCAAGGGGCCCTGAGCCACATGCAATGCTGTCCTTAAATCATCTCCTTTGCTCCTCCCCAAAGACCTGGGACAGCCTGCTCCCCTTTATCCACTGTGGCTAAGGGAAGATCCCCAACTTGAGTCTGGCCAGGTTCTTTATCTTGTATGTCTCATTTTTGCTAATTTTTTCAGTTCTTATCCTACTTGATCTTGCCCAAGGTGTAGATGTCTAAGAGTAGTTTTTTCATTCCTATAGTTTTATTGCAGTGGCCTTTTTTCAGCTGGAAACAAGAGTGAAGGGAAATGATACCCCGATGGTCCCCAGTGACAATAAGGCACGTAGGAGCCTTCATCGTCTGGAGAGGGAACGTGAATGCATTTCTTCTTGCATGCTCATGAGACTCTAAAGAACAGCACAACATCCTCCTCTGCGTTTTAACAATTCTTTCCCCCTAAGCATATTAAATAAAAATACTCCCATTGGTGCATCCTCTGGAAGTAAATATTCTCCAGATAAATTCCCTGAGAAGATTTATAATCTCCAAATGCTTGCCAAAATGTTCAGAGCTCACTAGAAGTACATGTTCACTGCAGGCCTCACTTGGCATCAATTCCCCCCCCCCCCCCCCCCACCAGAAAGAGGCTGCCGACTTTAACTAAACAAGGGGCAGTGCAGGGACAAAGATTTAAAGCCTTGTCTGTGACACTGGTCTGATAAATCTAGTTAGGACTGAATGCTGGTTCAGTACTGTTGATCTTGGTCAGGCACCTTAACCACTCAATCCCAGTTATTTTATATTTTAAATGGGGATGATAAGAAAGGTGTTTTAACAGTCAAATAAACTAATGCAGGGTGAGTGTTTAGTAACAGTAGCACCTCATAAAAGTTAGCTGTTCTGTTAATCAGAGCACTTGCTATTCTTTATTTGCAGAGTTCAGTCTGCTCAGCCCAAGATTTGCTGTAAATCTGTGCTGATTGAGGGGCTGGGAAGGAGGTATGATATTGTGCCCCTATTATCTGGAAGATCAGCACTACTGCCCACTAACTCCCGCTCACTCGGGGCAAGGCTGCTGTCCCTGGCCCACGTTATCTGATGTGTTTCTCCAGAAAAGTCCAAGGCATGCAAATACAAAATTTCCCATGTCAAAAAAAATAGCCATGTGGGTCTTCTAATGCTATGCATCTCCAATGGCAACTGGCCTTCCAGAGAAGACTTGCCATGCTGGAGAGTCCGGCCCTGCTGCCTGTGCTGGCCACTTCAGCTCTCTTTAGCCTAATCCACAAATGGTGAAAAATAAAAATGTAAACACAAAAATACTTTCTACCCTTCTGGCCTTTAAAAAGTAACGTGACTAATACATTATCTGAAGTTTGTTTAACAATTGAATTATAACACAATTATTTTGACAGATGCTTTTCTTAATTTCTCATAATTTAGTTATGTAACTCTGTTGTTAAAGTCCTTTTTTATATCTTTATAAAATTAATATTCCAAGGCTCTTAGAGAGCAAAGATGCTCTTAAAGCTGAATATTGGAACAAAGAGAGGAATTTACTATCATTTTCAATAATTTTAATTTTATGATCCTGATTTCCATTTTATATGAGCAATCAAGAACTTCAACAAGAAATATACTCATGTATATTCACACTTTCTTAAAGTGAGGCTCAAAGATAAAAGGGGGGAACTTTACCTATAAATACTGAATAGAGGGAAAGTTCAGTACAAGTGTAGATGCAGAATATTACTTCTTCATTTTCGAACATCAAGAATTATCCTTTGGGGTATCTTTCATATATATTGCAAATAAAACCTTACCTAATACTAATGAGAAAATTTCCGGGAAATTTTCAGTGTGTTCAGGGACACCTTAGCCACCTTTACGATCAGAATGGGGAAGGAGTGAGGATCAAACAGAGAGCCTGGAAAGGGCATAAGCAACCAAGAGCCAAGCCCCATTCTTCTGTCTCCTATCCATTTCTGTCTCCTAGCTCCTATCCAATCCTCTCCTATCCATTTTCTCCTTTCCAATGTCCACAGCAGAGATCCTACTTAAGGGCTTCATGACCTCTTGACTGAGCACTTTTAATAGCCTTCTGTTTGTTCTTCCTAAACTATAATTCACATTGCATCACACAGCCATTCATACACCTTAACTTACTCCCCCATTACCTACCCAACTATGAACGTTCTGGCCTTTGGAACCCTTGGAAATCTCATACCAAACGATCTTCCCTCCCCTGGCTTCCACTTTTCTTCTCAGAGTGTTCCATGCTGCTTACAGACTCAATTAGTCTGTAATTCATAGTACGAATCAGACTCTGTCTGCAGAACAGCCACCTGCTTCTCGGCCACCTGACCTTTCCTCTAGCACTGTCTCCACTTTCGATATTCCATTCCAATGACGGCATCTCCCCTCGAAATTACTCCCTCATTCAAAGCTTGATTTAAACGTTGTCTTCTCTCTAAAGCTTTTAACCCCACCCTGTAGAATGGGGTGGTCATTCATTCCTCTCTTTGCCTTATATTGTAGTTAATCGTGAATCTGTATGTTTTCCTCTCCTGAAACATATTTTGATTAAAGTGACCGTGTCTTATCTATTTCTTATTCCTTTTGGTGTTTTAAATATTATGGTGTTTGATAAAAGTGTATTAAATACATGAATGCATGCAGCCACAGATAATTATTTTGGTCTGTCATGTCAATATTCCAAAAGGACAAAGCTTGGGCTGTGAAGGGGAAGCTGGCAGCCACTTTGGCTGGCCACAGACTTGGGTAGGATCACCGCTGTGTTCCTTTCCCCCATGGCCTATACTCTGTATTGGCCATGACTATAAAGTTGCTCTTATGTATTTACTTGTGGAGGGGCCTCTTCCCACTTACCATGTCCCCTGGGTATTTCCTTGGATGGTTATTATGGGGCCAACCTGGCTTCCTAGCAGTAAAGAAGAAGGAGAGAGATGAAAGAGATGGTGCTCCCATTAAGAATCTCCTAAGCTCCAAGGAATGAATCTTTTGAAAGAGCTAGAGTCAAAGGATGCCAACACAATGTCACTTCATTGTTTCCCACCCCTCTTCCTTTAAACTGCTCCGTTGAATCATTCTTTCCCACCCTTGGACGAACACTCTGGTAGATTCCACAGCTCTTCTGACACATTTAGCTGTGAAATAGTCTCCAAGATTCCTCATTGCCTGAATTGGAAGCTTATGGTCAGGAGATGGTCACAGTGGGCTTCTTTATATTCCTTATTTCACCTCCTCCCACAAGACAGGAGCGGGGAGTACGAGGGAGGAGGGATGAAAGGGCAGAGTCCTTCATATTTGATGCCGTCCGAACCTGGTTTCAGGGTCCTCGGTGTCAGACACCAGCATTTGCTTTCTACCATGAGCTGCTTTCAGGAATCCTGCAGAGAGCCAGGGCCAGGCTCTTGTCGGCAGTTCCTGATGTGGGTTTGTCCCTGCTGACTGGCAGGGTACAGTCTCTTCTTCATCCCTGGCTTCCAACCAGAACTTTTCTCTGTGGGAATCATCTTACTCTTTCAGGAAGTCCTCTTGGTCAGGTTCTGTTTTGTTTTTATCTTTTTTATTGTGGCAAAATAAATGCAACATAAAACTTACCATTTTAAATGTACAGTTTAGGAGCATTAAGTACGTTCGCATTGTTGCACAACCATCACCAGCATCCATCTGCAGAACTTTTTAACCTTCCCCCGCTGAAGCCCTGTGCCTGTCAAGCACTAACTCTCATTCTTCTTTCCACCCGGCCCATGACAACCAATGTTCTACTGCATGTCTATGAATTTGACTGCTCATGTCAAATGAGCTAGCTCATGTCCAACAGCCCCTTTATCTGCTGTTTCACCTTTCAGTTTCAGTTTCAGTTACCCGTGGTCAACCACGTCCTAACATATTAAATGGAGATCTCCCAGAAACAAACAATTCATAAGTTTTAAATCCGAGTAGTATGATGAAATCTCGTGCCGAGCTTCTCTGTCACCTGGGGTGCGAATCATCCCTTTGTCCAGTGTACCCTCGCTCTGGATGGCCCCCATCCCCGTTAGTCACTTAGTAGCCTCTTCGGTTATCAAATCGACTGTCAAGGTATCCCAGGGCTTGTGTTTGAGAAGCTCTTTACTTCACTTAGTAATGGCACCCAAGCTCCAGGGTAGTGATGCTGGCAATATGGATAAGCTAGCGAGAAGTTGTAAAGTGCTTCCTTTAAGTGAAAAGGTGAAAGTTCTCAACTTCATAAGAAAAAAATTATATGTTAAGGTTATTAAGATCTACAATAAGAATGAATCTTCTATTCTACATGAAACTGTGAAAAAGAAATTTGTGCAATTTGCTAAGAGAGAGAGTCCACATTCACATAACTTTTGTTATAGTATATTGTTATAATTGTTTTGTTGTATTGTTAGTTATCATTAATATCTTATTGTACCTAATTTATAAACTAAAATTCAGCATAGGTGTGTGTGTATGTACAGGAAAAGACATAGTTTTGGGGGTTGATACTATCCAGGGTTTCAGGCGCACAATAGGATTTTGAAACATACCCATGAATGAGAAGGGGGCCACTCTAAGTGGGATCGTATGGCATTTGCCCTTTTGTGACTTATGTGTCCTTTTGTGGCTTATTTCACTTAGCGTGATGTCTGCAGGATCCATCCATATTATTGTATGTGTCAGGATTTCTTTTTTTAAGGTTGAATAATATTCCATTTATGCGTATACCACATTTGTTCATCTATTTATCTGTTGATAGACACTGGTATTGCTTCTATGGTCAGAGGCATTTTAAGCCTGGATATCTTTCATGAGTCCATTTGGCTCATGGGAAAACTCGCATCTTCAGCTATTAGATAAAACAAATGGAGGTCCTCCTCCAAGAAGCCTTCTCCTTCCTCTCACTAACTTTTAGAATGTTTGGACATGAATCAAGTACCAGTTCCCACACCACACCCTGGGAAATAGATATTATGTTCTACAGGTGGTTCTCTGGAAGGAATCCTCAAGAACTCCTAAGAAATTCCCCAAATGCTCTCTTTCATGAAGTCTTACCAAATTTTTTTTACACAGTGCAGAGATAGGTAATAAGCACTCTAACTTTCAGGTGTAGAATGAGTTTGGGGCACCTTCTTTCCAGGTCTGGCGTCGAAGGCCTACAGGCCTCGCATCTCCCCCTTGGAATGTAGCACCTCTTGGTCTCAACTGTAAACTCAGAAAGAAGGAGTCCCTTTTAAATGTCCTGTTACCTACCGAAATGATTTTTCCCAGGCCAAGTTACTGTCAGACCATGTTTAAATGATACAAGTCAGCCCTTGGAAAACCCATGTTTATCTGTAGGTGCAAAGAATGCAGATCGTTAACTACAAGGCGAAATGCAACACACCGGCAGAAATGGAATTCTTCCCGCTTGTAAATTTTTCTTTACTGAAAACATGTTGAATCATCTAAAAACTTCATTTTTTTTGAAAGGAGAAAAAGAAACCCCAGTGGTTTTCTGTCCTGAAATGGTTATGTGGGAATTAGTTCCCCATTGTAGCCACTACCATGTCTTAAGTTACTTTTAAAAATAAAATCAAAATAAAACAAGAGCACTTTGGAAGCTGTTCTTGGTAAAAATTCCAGGCGTTTGTTGAACTGGTTTATAAATTATGACCACATTGTGGCTTTTAAAAAGACCCCGAGAGAATAATCATGCTGAACCTTCTACTAAACCTCAAATTTCACCATTTCCATGGATGTTTCCTGATCTGGCACCAACAGATATGATTGTTTCTTACTTTTAACCTCTTTGTAAAAGGGCAATTGTCACATAAAATCTTTGTTGTGTTAGTTGACCTTTGGATATGAATATTTTACAAAGACTAGTAAAAGCATAGTATGAATCAGTTATAGTTCTGATAATGTGGATAAAGATTAGTCAAATTGTTTTTATTAAGATTTTTTATATCTACCTTGACACAAATATGACATTATTTGTTTTTTAATGTCTTAAGTTGTAAGAGCTATACATTATTATTACACAATAGCTGTAAAAAGCATTTAGAAGAAATAAAAGTTACTGGTAACTTACTGCTTAGGCTAACCACCTTATTGTTTGGGTTGATACTTTTTTAAATTTTATCATTCAGTCCTTTGAAGATGCACTGTCTTTTTGGCTTCCACTGTTACTAATGAAAAGTCTGCCATCATTCTTGTTGTTCCCCTGAATGTAATGTGTATTTATCACTGTCTTTAACATTTTCCTTTTATTTTGTTTTGCAGTCTTTTGACGGTGATATGCCTGGATGTATATTTCTTTCTGTTTCTTCTGGTTGTCTTTGATTAAAGAATTGATAACTATTAATTGCAGAAAATATTTGGCTAGTATCTCTTCAAATGTCTATTTTCCCCTATTTTCCTCCTCTCTTTCTGGGTCTAGTTAAACATACATTAAATTGTGATATTACTCTACATATCTCTGACACTCTATAGTTTTTTCCATTTTTTATGCTTCAATTTGGGGATTTTCTTTTGAACTTTCTTAGAGTTTTCTGATTTATTTCTTCTGTCTAGTCATCTATAAAGTTTATTTATTTTGATGTTTTATTATATTATGTCCTATGAAATTAATGTAGTGGTACTGGATATTTTGACTTGGTTCTTTTATGAGCTTTTACAGCCCTAGTGACACTTGTCAACTATTATTAGTTAGGCCTAACTTCTTCTCAAAAGTGGTGACATACAGTTCTTCACAAGTTATTCTATGCCCCTAGTCTTTTTTTTTAAAGATTTTATTTATTTATTTATCTTTAGAGGGAAAGGAGAGAGGGAGAGAAACATCAATGTATGGTTGCCTTTTGTGCATCTCCTGCTGGTAGTTAGCCTGCAAGGAACTGGCCTGCAACCCAGGCATGTGCCCTGACTGGGAATCAAACCGCGATTGTCTGGTTCGCAGGCCCGTGCTCAATCCACTGAGCTACACCAGCCAGGGCTATGTCCCTAGTCTTTAATTCTATGTCCCTAGACTCATCACGTGCATTGATGAGTCTGCCAGGATTGACTATTTCTTCTCTTGACTAAGGGTCACGTTTTTCTGTGTCTTTGCATGTTTTCATAAATATTTATTGCATACCAAACATCTTATGTAGAAGGAAAAAAGCAGGTAAATTTTTTGTTAGATACTGTTTGGGTCAAATAATATTTTTGTTGTGTTGTGGTGTTCATAGACAGGAGATGTGATTTTTTTAAATATCAGGCAGCTAGAAGAAGGAGCTGGTCATACGAATTCACTCATCTGTAGAGCATAGCTAGAGAGAGGCTGGAGCTTTCATTAGTTTCAGTTCATTTCTGGTTTTCAGAGCTGTTGTGAATATCTCCCTTTGCCCTTCAAGCCAACCCCAATGACTCCGGCTGCATTGAGTGACTGGAACGAATTTGAGTTGCAGCCTGAAAGTTCATTTCAGTTCACCTGTGGATTCAACTCCAGCAAGATCTTAACACCTACCTAATGTGTAAGAAAATAAGATGTCTATCGTATTTTCTAGCTCTGCACTCACCACCACTCTGACAGCCAACTTCCCGTAGAGGAGAAACTTCAAGCTGAGAGATTTACTTTGGCACTGTGGTTTTTCCAGATGCCCATGCATCATGGCAGCCCACACGGTCATTAAAAACTTGACCAGTTTTCTTCCTTTCCGTGGTCACTCTGCTGACGACAGGCTCATCTTACACCCACCTGCAAGCAGTTGCTCCGAGGTATGGAAGCAGTGACTGCCTTTACTGGTCTATAAAGGACTTCCCTTGACTAAAATTTAGTTCACTGGGAGTTCTTGGTGTTCACCATTTACTCGCTGACAGATTTAAAAGAAAGCATGAATTTTATTTTATCTCTTTTTCTTGTTGTCATGAAGTAATGGCAGTCTTTAAAGATCCTCTTCATCCTATCTGGAAGTGAAAATTTCTGCCCAATTCTTTTTCACTTTCCACAACCGATTGATATGGATGCATTAGTATTAATTTTTTTGTAATTTCAGGGTATTTTGTCAAGATGGAATTTGACATCAATCTGCTATCAGATTGATATCAATTTGCTATCATCAATCTCTCTTCTTGAATTGTTACTATTTCTTGCTTTATACTTTTTCATTCCATATCATTTGCAAAAATAGGGTCATGGCTGGAAATTGTTTCTTTCACAGATTTAAAAATACTGTTTTTAAGGGTCCAGAGGGGAGAGGGGAGAGAAGCACAGAGTAAAAGGGGATGGACTCACGTGAATAAGTATGAAGGACACATGGACAATAACTAAGGTGGGGGGCAGAGATGGGAGGGGGGTGGGGAGCACTGGGAGGGTGCAGGGCTGGGAATACAAGAAAGAAAACTGTACTTGAACAAAAGTTAAAATAAAAAAATAATGTTTTTAAAAATTTTTATTGCTTTTTACCTTGAAATTTACTTAGTTTGAAATTAACGTTTGTTTGATTTTTTAATCCAGTGAAATGAAAGTTATTTATCATGCTTATTATTTTGCAAAAGCATTCTTTATTTTTTAATTAATAAAGAAAGAATGAACCAGTATCATTTAAATTCTCACTAGATAAAAAAATAAATTGAGTATTTGCTTACCTGTATTTTGCTAGTTTTTGTTCACATATTATAGGATTTTAATTACATTATCATTAGTAAATCATTACTTTCTACAATGCAGTTACTTTTTCAAAAATGGTTTATATTTTTCTGTATTAATAGAATTCTATTTCTAATATTTAGTTAGACATAGTGGTTTTTTCTGTAATCTAATCTTGTCTACCAAGCCACTCCAAAACATTAGCATAAACCCATTTTATTATTTCTCAGTAGGAAACATACCTTGACATCTCACCACTTGGAAAGTTCTCCCACGCTACTCCACCACTGCTCTCAGAGACGACCACTGTCCTGGTCCTTCCACCACAGAGTAGTTTTACTTGATTGTAATTTCACATGAATTAAATTATGCAATATGTATTCCTTTTTATAAGGCTTCTTTTAAGCAGCATAATTTGAGATCCATCTATGTTGGCTATATATTGTATGTTTTTTTCTTTTTAAATGCTGAGTTGTATTCGATTGTAGGAATTTGCCAGTTTGTTTATTCATCCTCTTATTGATCAATACATTGGTGTTTCCTCTTTGGAATATGAATAAAGCTGCTATGAATATTTTTACAAGCATATTTCTGAACATATGCTTTTATTTCTCTGTAACTAGTATCTAGTATTAGGATACTGGGTCCAAAGGTCAGTCAGTGTATATTTAGTTTTATAAGAAACAGCCAGATATATATTTTTTCAATGTGATCACACTATCTAGCACTTTCCTACCAAGGAGCCATTAAAGTTTTAATTACTTCACAGTCTCACCAATACGTGGTGCTGTCCTTGTTTTTAATTTTAGTGGTTCTAGTAGATATTTGGTGATACTTTATTATGGTTTTTATTGTCGTTTCCCTGATGACTGATAACATTATATATTTTTCATATACTTATATATCACTCATATTTTCTATTGTGAACTGTCCAGATTTTTTCTCCACTTTTAATTGGATCTCTTGTCTTTTTCAGTAGAAAATTTCAGTGGAAATTCAGTAGAATTTCAGTAGAAATTCTTTACATATCCTGGATACCAGTGTTTGGTCAGGCATGTGTATTGTGAATATTTTATCTAAATCTGGATTTTGCTTATTCATTTTCTAAGTGGTATCTTTTGATGAGTTGTTTTTAGTTTTGATGAAATCTAATGTATCATTTAAAAAATTAAAGTTGTTGCTTTCTGTGATCTAAGAAATCTTTGCCTACCCACAACTCAGGAATATGGTCTCCTATGTTTTCCTCTAAAAGCTTCATGGTTTTAGCTTTTCTATTTCACTCTATGATCCATCTCAATACCTTTTGTGTATAGTAGCAGTCAAGGTTTATTTTTTATTTGTAAACATTTACTGAAAATTTATTTTTTTACAATTTTATTTATTTATCTTTAGAGGGGAAGGGAAGGAAAGAAGGACAGAAATATCAATGTAGGGTTGCCTCTCATGCACCCCCTGCTGGGAACTGGCCTGCAACCCAGGCATATGCCCTGACTGGGAATCGAACCACGAATGTGTGGTTCGCAGGCCTGCGCTCAATCCACTGAGCTACACCAGCCAGGGCTGAAAATTTATCTTCTTCATTAGATAACTTTGGCCCCTTGTTAAAAAACAAATGACTCCAGAAGTGTCAGTCTGCTTCGGGCCCGCCTGTTCTTTTCCACTGATGTGCTGATCCTGGCGTTTGCATTTAACAAATGTGTATCTTTATTGACTCCAACGCCAGTTCCAGTTGTGCTGTTGTAATGTAGGTTCCCTTGAACTTTTTCTGGATGTTACTCCATGTCCATTTGCATCTTGTTGTCTGTGTGTCTGATCACGGAGTATTTGTTGAGCTACTTTGTGGTAAATGCTGTTCTAGGTACTGAGGGTTGAGCAGTGAACGAACAGTCGTCATCTTCTCATGGAGCTCACATTCCAGCCGGAAGAGACAGGCAGTAGAAAGTAAACACGTGTGCTCTAAAAGAAACGAAGCAGGGCGTCACATGAGGAGTGACAGGACACAGGGGCGCCTACAGACAGATCCGGGAGAGCCCTCCCCCCAAAGGGGGGAGCTGAGTCTTGGTATCTCATTCTGTTGTTTGTTTGCTTTAAAATGTCATCTACACTTATTTCATCTATATGGTTTTCTGCTCCACTTTCAATGAGGCGCGCCTTGTAGTTTATTAAGGACACAGCATAAGACTTCTGAAAGGCCAGGGCCCTCACATAAAATGATTGTCTACTTATCTCGGAGTTTTCAGGCTGGTGCCTCCTTTGCCTTGGTCTTCAACGTTTGCCAAGTGGCAAGGCTTTGTGATTGGCCTTGAGCCTTTCTTACTGTCCACTTTTATACCAGAGGAGCTCCTTTATTAGACACACAAAACAGGAGCAGACTGATGTTAGTTGCTCGGCTGATTCCCGCTATCTAGCATGTGGGCAAGGATCTAGGGTGCTTCTGCTGGGCTGAGGCGGTGTGCTCTCTCCCCACACCCGAGGACTCTGAGTCCCTCATGTGTGAGAAGGTGACTGTGTGTGGAGGTCCCCACTGTGTGCCCAGTGCCAGCACAGGACCTGGAGCACAGTAGATATGCAAAAATATTTATTGAGTGAGTGAACCAGACACAATAAAGTGCAGATAAGGATCACTGTTAGAAAACAGGGACAATCTCAGTCTCAGCATTCACAGCTACTAGGACTTTTTAATGAAGTACAGTGAGATGGATAAAAGTGTGCACTTTAAAACAAGACTGTTAGGGTTTTAATTCTAGCTCTGCTGGTTTCTGTCTGTATATCACTTGGCAAGTCTGTTTCATCTTTCTTACTTCCCAGCCTTGTGTAATTGTTATGAGGATGACATGAAATAAGAACAATAAAGTCTTCAGCGCAGTGCTCATAAATTGCCAATAACAATTGTTACTTGCATTATAACATCCCCCACAATGCAGTGCTTTATTTGCAGTGACTCTATCCCCCAAGATGAAAGCTAATATTTTATAAACAGCTGTCATTCGGAGAAGGTCAACTGATTAATTTTCTGGTTAGTACAGACCCTGAGTCCCCTCGTGAGGGCCCTGACATGTGAGAAAGGAGCAATGCCCTGCTGTACGTCTTCTCTCAGACTGGGGGTGGGGGTGGTGGTTGCTGCTTTGGAAAAACTCTTCCATCTTCTCTCATGCCAGGAGGACCGCCGTATGTCACGGGGTGAAACGTAGTTAAGCCACTAGTTATTTTTCTCATTCCAGCTGTATCTGCCTTAAAATGGGTCAAAATTCTTCCCAGAATCTAATAGTGGGTTATCACTTGTAGTGACGGTTTCTGGGTTTTCATTTAGGTATTTCGCGAGACGTGGGAGAACCTGTACTGAGAATCAGCCAGAAACATTTTCTATATGCACACGCACTTTGTTTTCTAGGACAGTACGGCATGTACAGAAAAGTTGGGAAGATAGTTCAGAGAGTTCCCGTGCACCCTATGCCAGTCTCCCTAATTATTAACGTATTACAGTTGTATGTACATCTATCAATTAATAAACTAATGTTGCTACATTATTACTAAAGCCCGTATTTTCTTCAGATTTCTTAATGCTCACCGAATATCCTTTTTCTGTTCCAGAACCCAATCTAGAATACCTTACTACATTTAGTCATTGTGTCCCCCTAGGCCCCTCTTGTCTGTGACAGGTTTTTCAGACTTTTTTTGATGACCTTGATAGTTTTGAGAAATCCTGGTCAGGTATTTTGTCAAATGTCCCTCTTAGAATTCATCTGATGTTTCTCTCAGTATCAGACTGAGGAAGGCTACACACTTTCAACATGACTTACCATGTGGGTGTTGACCTTGTTCACCTGGCCCGGGTAATGCTGGTCAGGCTTCCCTCCCGCGGACGTACTCCCACCCCACCTTCCACTCTGCACTCTTTGGAAGGAAGTCACTAGGCAGGGCAACACCGAAGGAGTGGAGAGCTGTGCTCGACCTCCTGGAGGGGGAAGCAACTACACGTAGTATCTACAATTCTTTTAAACAGGATATGTATCTTTTCTATCATTTATTTATTTTTCCTTTATTTGTGTCAGTCTGTACTGATGGATATTCATTTTGTACTTTGCATTATAATCCACTAATACTTTATTTATCAGATACTGTTTTATACCAGTAAGGGAATCTCTTAACAACAACAAAGGATGTATGGATACGAATGAATGGCGCTTCCGTACAAACATAGTCAACAGTGGAGTCTGTGCATGCATTCTAATAATGCTAGCACTGTTCGAATATTTGCAAAATACTTTAATGGATACTATGAGGTTTGTAAGAAATAACCATAATGTAATGAGTGGATCACCTGCTGAGTGCCGAGGACTCACGTGACCCTCACCAAAACAGCGTGGTGTAGTCTGTGTGTCCACCTCACCAGCCATCATACAGAACCCCCTCTAATTCAGTCCAGTAGAGGGTCGAGGTGAAAGTGTGGTCCCGACGTGGTTTATGAGCTTCAGTGGACAGATGGGTACAAGGTTGAAAAGCTTGAAGGAGGGGCATCTAAGTCAGAGAGTTCAGTCAACCCTGCTTTGTAGAGAAGACAAGCAGAGAATTACCTCTTAGTGACAAGTGGCAGCCAGCTCTACAGTTTGAAAGACACCCAGCAGAGCACTGCGGGCAGCAGGGGGCGGGGGGCAGGAGCAGGGAGGGCTGAGGCAGCACGCTCTCCAGGGCAGTCCCAGCATCCCAGTGCCACTGGGGCAGAGGGCACACAGGGGAACAGGCACGGCAGGAGCTGGCAGCGGCCAGATCACCAAGGTCGCTTACGCTGAACCCAAGTCTAATGGCACCGGAGGACCATTGAAGAGTGTTCAGCAGGACAGGATCATAATCGGTATGACAGCTTACAGGGGCCGTTCTGGCAGTTACACAGAGAAAATTAATTTCAGCACTTTGTAGTCATACCTTGTTTTTTAAATAGTAAGTTGATTATGTTTTTATTTCATTTCCTAGTAAGTGATAGTTGGTGGTTTTCCAAAATCAAATCTACACTCAAATGACTTGCCGCCAGTGCCATGGCCTAAGGAATGTGCTTTGGGTTCTGGGCAAGAATTCCCAGACCCAGCGGGATGTTCCGAGAAGCTGGCATAGTCCCCATGCTAACTGGTTCTGGCTTGTTTAAAAAAAAATTTTTTTAATTAACTTACATTCTTACTGTTCCTTCTCCTGTTGCTATTCTTTGATACTTTTTAAAATGCTACATGTATTAAATGTTTATCATGTGTCAGGCGCTGTGTTAAGTTTTTACATGTGTATATATAATTTAACCTTCACCTAAACAGATAAGATAGACGACATTATTGCCAGTGGACCAATGAGCAAAGCGGGGCTCAGAAAGCTTTAGAAGCTTTGGGAGCGGGTTTTGGAGCTTGTACTGCACAGCTGGAAGCAGAGCCAGGATCCCAAGTCAGTTATGTCTGTTTCAAGGGACCATGTTTTGCAAATTGTGCTTCAAGATGTCTTTTGGGGAATGTCCAGTCAGTTGCAGGACTTCATTTACCACTGAAGCCATTAGCTAGCAATGATGGAAGCGAGAAGAGAGCCAAAGTTAGGGGCCTGTTTTCTACACCAGGAGAGCATGCTTCTGGTTCATGAGGCAGTGGTGGCAATTTACCTAAAACCTCAAGCTGAATAAAGCCCACTTGGTAATGTGTTGTCCTCCTCCTCTGAAAATTCCTAGCTTGTCAGTAAGGAAACTGTTCCTTCCAGCCCTAGTGCATTTGGTTCTCCAGTACAGACTGGAGGAGTCACAGCCTGGATCTGTACTGAGCTCCAGCAATTCAGTCTTTAGTTCAGTCCTGTTGGAAGTGAATGCCAAACCTAAGTCAGCTGGCTTGCGTGGGTACACCATGGTGCAAGAAAGAGAACAGCATTTGACAGTGCAGTGGCCATGCCCGAGCCTCCTTGCTTCAGGGCTAAAACACTGGTCTGGGAAACCCAGGTTTACAGTTGACTAAATAAGAGTGTAGCCCTCACTAAGTATCTGGATGCTCAGGCTCTCGGTGGTGTCTTGGCACAGGGATCTGGAAGAGGATGCTGCTTTCAAAGCTGGTAAACCCCACCCAGGATACAACCTGGCTAGAACCAAGTCTCAAAAGAGATTAGAAGAGATTGGAACTACCTGCCTCCCTTCTTCCCACTCCCTACCCACTCTCTCCCCTGTGCTTGGTTCGCACACAGGTGAACCTCCCAGCCTGCACATTGCAGTCTTCCCACAGCCCCCAAAACAATCCCCCCCCCAGAGGCACACTCTGGGGAGGCCAAATCAGGGGAAGAAGCCCATTCAGGTCCTGGCAGTGGGCTTGAGGCATGCGGAGTCCCTGGGGAGATTCTGGGTACTTAGATCTGAGTCTGGGTGATCCCAGGTTTCTGGAACATAGTCTGGGTGGACATGTTTCCAGGGACCCATTGGTTTGCTCCTCGACAGGCAGGCACAAGCTGCGATGACCAGAGTGGAGGCCTGCAAAGGAACGACCCAGGCCAGGGACTTGAATTGACAGGTCTTGAGCAATACAGTTGTCTGAGTGTCACAAAAATGAAGACAAAGTCTGAGCACTTCTGTCATTCAGATCCTTTTCTGCCCAAGTGGGATCCTTTCGTCCAGGTCCTTGTACATTGTCTCCACAGATTTCTGTCTCCACTTCCATGTCGTAGCCCAACCACCATTCTCTCTCCTACATCCATCCCTGCCCTCCTTGAATCTGTCCTCCACACATCACTCAGGGTCATGTTCTACAAGTAAGGGGGTCTGTTTACGTAAGTTCAAGAACAGGCAAAACTGCATTCATACAAAGGGAATGAATGCCTTGAAAGTGGGGGTGGCGGTCACCTCTGGGGTGGAGTATAACTGAGGAGGACTACATATGGGGCCTCCAAAGGCAAAGTGACTAAAAAGCTAACCAATCTTATCAGTCTCCTGCCTAAAACCCCTCAGCATCTTCCCTTCAACTACAATAAAATCTTTCATTGGCCTACACGTTCCTGGATGGCCTGGCCTCTGCCCGGCGTTCCCACCTCACCTCAGGTCTTCTCCGCCTCACTCATACTGCCCTTTGAGGCGACTTCATGTCCTGCCCAAAATACCTTCTCTCCGCCCCTTGGCCTAGCTGGTTCCTCTTTATTTTCCAAGTCTCAGCTTAGTTAACCAGTCAGAGAGGCCATCCCTAATCAACGTGCCTGCCATCTCCCAGCCCCTCCACCCTCCTTTATCTCCTTCAGCGTTTTCCCAATTGACTTTGCATGTCTGTTGTTTGTCTCTGCTGCTGAAACAGACGTTCCACTAAGAGAAGGACTGTGTGCACAGCGCTTGGCACAAAATAAGTCCTCAGTAGATGTTTCTTGATTAACGATTGGCTCATGGTCCACCCCAACTGCATGGATGCTGTCCCATGATTTATTCCCTCACATCTAGTCTGATCCCTGTAGCCACCAGCCTTGACCCATGCAGATCAGGAATTACCCTTTATTCTTACCTTTGCACTTCCCTTCCCTCCACAGCAGCCCCCCACCCCTGTGGCCCCAGTCAGTGTGACAGTGCCCCAAACTAGGCCTGGTCCCTTCTTACTTTTTTCACTCCACTGGAGGCTCCCAAACCGTAAAGTTCTGCCTGGCATTCCTGCATCACCAGTGCAATTACACAATGGTTCTCTCCCCCAAGTCATCAACCAGGGAGCCTTGTTGAGTATGCAAAGATCATGAGGGGAGAGGAATATAAATATTCAATAATAGGCTACTTGGAAGTGTGGCATTAAGTGAAATCAGGCTCTTTATATTCCAACATACGTAACTTGCAGATTTGGAAAACCATTGGCATATATAATAGTTGTTTTAGAAACAGCAAGAATCCATCCAAGTTGCCCAGTTAGTTCAAAAGAATACCACGTTCCCCTCTGTTCATATTAACAAACAAGATAAACAAGTAAACAAGGAGTTCATTAGGAAAGCATTTGTGGAACATTAATACATTTAATAACCTACATTATTAGGAAAAACAACCTCACCATTAAACATAATGTGGGGAGCAATACAGTTGTTAGCAAGGAATACTTATTTTGGAACAGTTATGAATTATAGTGCAATATGCGTGTGTATAGAGTCATACTGAATTACATGAAGAATTAATCAAAAAACTTTTTAATTTAAATACTAATGGCTGAGATCTTTTATGATAGACTACTAAAATTAGAAGATTTATTACCTCATACTATTTCTTCAAAGGAAATAAGCTGTTTCTTTCACCCTAAGGACATTGAAATGATTAAAATAAGTAACTAAGCAGTTCATGAATGTTATGCAGAAATATACCGATCAAAAATCTTACACTTATAATAATTTTTTCTCCAGGTATCAGAATATGTTTAGTTAAAACAATCATATAGTATGTGTTTAATGAACGTATAGTACATGAATGATATGTTAAATACAAAGAATACTTAATAGATACTTATAATCCCACTTATTTAGTGATCCTGCCTACCAACTCTTTGAAACTCAGAAGAGAATTGGGAAATAAGCAAAAGCTGAGTAAACACCATATAATTCACGTGCTAGAGTTCATACATGAGACTCATTCGTTTTGATTCCAAACACAACTCTCACACAACTCACTGTTGCCCTGCCTCACCCATTGTGATCACCATCAGAGCACATCACCAAATATCTCTGATTCCGTTCTTTCTGAGTTCGTGCCAGGGTCACACTTCCACACTCCCTTGAAAGTAAATGAAGCCATGGGACCTGCACTGGCCAGTGAAATGTGAGTAGAAGATGCAAGTATTTCCCATCTTTTACTGATGGAGAAAGTGAGACTCAGATAGGTTAAATAATTAGACCAAAATTGCAGGCCTCTTGGGGCCAGTATTATAAGCTTGGGCAGTTGGTCTTCAAAGCCCCCATACCCCACTGTCAAGCTGTGCATCTCCTCAATGTTGATGTCCAACATGGTGACAAACTAAGAAAACAAACCCTAGCCAAATTAAAGGAAACAGCCTGGCTTAAGAGTTGCTGAAAATTAACCCACATAAGCAAAACCAAGTGCTACTGCTGACCCCCTTAGATATGGAGAAAAGATGTCATGCTACAAGCCAATGGCAATTCAGGAGATGAATTCTGATTTCTGTGCTCAGAAATGCCATAGAGTTCGCATTCATGGTGACACGATTGTTAGGAGGATCTTGAGCGAATTGCTTTCATGAGTGAAAGGGTTCTAAACTGATATTCACTGAAACTAATTTCAGAGCATTTTTGCATTTCCATTTTCAACAGTTCCATTTCTTTTCAGTTAAATGAAAGGAAATACGGTCCTGAGAAGTGTAATTAGCAAAATAAAGCCAAGGAAGCATTTCTAACTCCCTTAGAAGAAGCTATTCAAATCATATCAGGATTTGGCAGAAGACCCAGACAAGCTTGGTCTCTGTTCTTTCTCCTCATTCCAACATCAACCGGTAACCTCCACTCTGGTCCAGGCAGTTTTAGCCTGGAACCCATGGGTGGAATTCAGACCAGTGATTCTCATGATACGGTGTCCAGATCGGCAGCGCGAGCATCACCTGGGAATCTGTTAGACGTGCAAATTCGCAGGACCCACCCCAGATCCACTGAACCAGGAACTCTGGAGCCAGGGTCCAGCCATCTGTGTCCTGATGCATGTGAAAGTTTGAGAACCACTGAGCTAAGGAATGATTTAAGATGCATATGAGAACTTCAGAAGTATAATGAGGTGGGTGAAAGATTATCTAATATTATTATATTGAAATATTTTTCTATGGGAAAATCCTTGACAAGCCCTCTTGGGATAGTGAAGATGTGAGAGAATAGATCTCTACTGCCTCTAGCAAAGGGAGGATGTGGGAAAACGCTTGGTATAAGAAAGGGACAGAATTTTGTTATTTTTCCATTTGAAATGGAGATGGGAGAAGAGGTAAGAGAAAAGGTTACATTGGAGAGAAGCCAGAAAAAAGAGAAGAGGCTGAGATTCATGAGATTAAAGCTCCGTGAAATTCCCTCATAGGTGGAAGGACCAAGAGGCATTGTGAGGATGGGGAGGCTGACATTTCCTTTGAAATTATGTAACTCCATCATTTGTTTTTTCAGGAGAAAAGAGAGGGAGGGAGGGAAGATGGGAGGAAGGGAGGGAAGGAGAGAAAGAGGTAGAAGGAGAAGGAGGGGGCAGCGAGGGAAAAAGAAAGGGAGGGAGGAAAGAAGGAAAGAACACTTTTGTCATGACCCACTGGAAGCTTGATAGGAAAAGGTCTTTTTGTGAAAACTGAAGAGGGCGTTGAGTTTCACATTTTTGTATGATGATTATATAACAGGTCTAGCACAAGAATACACAGGAACTTGAAGGCCGAAGTAAGAATATAAACCTTCTGGGAATTTGCAGATATTTTTTAAAAGGCCTTGAATTTCCCCAGTACATCATGGTTTGGGGGCTTCAGGGCCAATCTTACCTAGACTTTGAAAACGAACTTCTGTTGACCCCTGGATTACATTACTTTGTGGATTGTGTAAGGTGACAAGTCTCAATTGAAGGTTAATGTCATTTTATTTATTTATTGCATCTTAATCAACTATCCCCAAATTTAGTGGTCTAAAACACACAAGCATTTTGCTCATGATCTTACGATCAGGAATTCCCAAACAGCTAGAACAGGTGGTTCACCTCTGACCCACCTGGTATCAGCTGGATGGCTGCTGGGCTGAAGGATGCATTTCGGGATGGCCTTTTGACTCAGTTATATCTGTGGCTTTATGGCGCTCCTCAGCCTCTTTCTCCTTGCACTTGGTGTTGCACCCTTCAGGCTTCTCTATGTGTCTGGAGCTTCCCATAGGGTAAGTAGACCTTATACATAGGGATACAGGTCTATAAAAGAGAATGTTAAAAGGGCCAAGACATAGAAACTTCCAGTCTTTTAAGGTCTGGGTCCAGTGCAACTGGCACAGCCTCACTATTACATATTATTAGTGAAGCAGTCGCAAACCCCACCTAGCATCAAGGGGAAGGGACATAGGCTCCACCTCTCGGGGGAAGAATGTCAAAGACTGCATGGGCCTTTTGCTCTGACACAGATGATAATTTGCATAGAGTTGCAGAGGATCTGTTAAGTTTCTGGATTTATATAATGGAAGATACACTGCCCACTGGCAAGCGCACAGGTACCAATATGTAGAACCTTGTGCGCACAGGGTGCAAGATGGTCAGGGCAGCTACCAAATGAATGTCAGTGTTGTCATTGTGTCCCAGCTAAAGAGTAATTTTTATCATTATTGAACTAATGTAAGGTCTTGCTTTCCAAAATTGGATTGAAATTTGGAATGTGAATACCAATATTCACATTTTAATCCAGCAACAACATAGAATGATTAAGTCAAGTCTTTGCTTTGGGTGAATACGTGATGAGTGCTTTCTTCATCCTGAATTAAGGGCTCTCTCAAACCACTGGAGAGGGTAACCGCATGGCTTTGGATGGAACAAATGCAACAATGGCATATCTATTCAGTCCAGATTAATTGAAACAGAATCCAGCCAAGATGGGCAGGCCTCACATTGACCTGGGAGTCTAAGCTTCCCTAGGGGACACGGTTGTCAAAGTGGATTTCAGTAAAGAGCTCTTTGGAAAACTCCTTTACTCTCATCTCCCTAAACACAGCTTTGTAGATGCTTTAATTTTATCCTTATTTCTGTATAAACAAGAAGCCCATTTGTTCAAAACCAAAATAATTCTCCTACGTGCCCAAATAAGATGGACTCAGTAACAACTCGATACTGTCTTATAATTGCAGTCTCTTACCTCCTCTATTAATTCGTCCTCCTGGTCAGTTAGGGAACTCTTAGCCTCTGACCCGAGAAGGTTTCTGTTTTGTGTGTCACAGAGGGCCAGAGGCTGGCTACAGAGCTAACAGATTTATTAGTAGTACAGATTTCACCTCATACTAAATGAAACTAAAAAATCAAAATTACATCTGTATTTTAGGCATCTACCTAATCAATTAAATTTAAATATCTATGATTTTCTCAAAATATATATACTTGTATCCCTTTCATCAATAAAGTCCTGGACTGAATATTTTGACCCAGAGGGTCATTTCTTATTTCCCCGTGATTGCGATGCAGAACCTTTGTGCCACCACCCTTTCCCACGGATGTCTGGGGAAGACAGCACTAGTCAATCACCACACACCTTCCCACTGAGCTCCTCCTTCAGCCTCAAGAATCATGTACACAGTGCTTCATACAACTACTAGCAATTCAAGAAAACCGAGGCCCTAAATAAAATGTATTTATCAGGATGAGAAAACAAAAAGCCAAAATGCCTATCACAACGGCTTATGCAGAGTAGGTACCCCATAAATACGTGTTGATAGGAAGTACAAGTGCAGACCTTCTTTCCTGCATGTGGTAGTTACAGAGCAGCTGATCTTAAAGTCACCCTGATGACTGAGCGTTTTATTCATTACCCCAGATTCCGCAGGTATCTTTTAGTTAACTTTAAATTGAAAAAGTTTAAGTCTTTTTTAGATTTAAAAAGTATGTTTATGACAGATGTATTCAGAAGGTCATAATAGCATCACATGGCAGATGCAATTATCTGAAGTACCTTTTTGAATCTCTCGTTTTGTTAAATAGCAGACAGTGTCTTAAACAGCGGACAGCAGAAACACGCTGT
This sequence comes from Sturnira hondurensis, assembly GCF_014824575.4. Classification (NCBI taxonomy): domain Eukaryota; kingdom Metazoa; phylum Chordata; class Mammalia; order Chiroptera; family Phyllostomidae; genus Sturnira; species Sturnira hondurensis. The sequence goes on from NW_028076767.1 coordinate 38,404,504, forward strand.
CATGGTGTCCGTACATTACCCGGTCACCGTATCTTTGAAGCCTGTCATCGTCTTGTTAAGGATCCTCGAGTGTGGCTCTTTACTTAGTTGGATGGCTCTTCTGTCAGGTCATTCCACATAAATTGACTTGTCATTCCTTGTGGTTTGTCACCATTCCTGGCTGGACGCCTGCTGCTGATAGCAATGCTTCTTTATTTCTTTGGAGATAATCAATATGAATTAGTGGGGATTTTACTCCTGATCAGTTTAAATTAACTCTGCCATCAGTTTAGTTTCCAAGGGCCACCAAGTGCCACTTTGCCACTAGAGCCATAAACATATCAGTAAATGCTTTTGCAGTCCTCTTCTGCCCAAGACAGCCAGTCCGGGTCCTCGGAGAGGTCTGGGCTCCTTCTCCCCAAAAAGTGGTTCTTTACCTTTGTGCTCCTCTCAGCCAGTACATGTAGTGCAACATTGCTCATTTCAGGAGCAGACGGCTTCCCAGGTCCAAAATAAATTAACATTCAAAATTACGGGTACAAGAGACATCACTCAGGGCCAGTTCCTCTGCTCTTGAGCTGCTTGTGGCTGAGGACAAGGATCAACACAGCAATTCTATTTCATAGCTCTGCTCATTGCTTTTCTTTTGAAATATAGTTTCTTGTCTCTTGTTGCTGTGGAAACTCAACATAAAAACATAACTTCTCTATTCTGTTGTTCATAGGTCTGATAATTGCTTTATCTTGTCTTTGTTTTGCTAGGGTCGAGTCTGATTCAAAAGTTAATTGGAGTTGGTAAGGTTTTGCAAATAGTGATTTATTTTTGTAACTATGAAGACTTCTTATGTTAGAGCTTACCAACAAAATCAATGTCACTAGTTTTTACTTCAAATATTTTCTAAATTGATACAAACAAAATATAAATCTATGTGGGGTAGAAATTTCCTTGTGAAAATTCAATGTTTGCCCATTGCTCTGTGGATCAACTGTCTACTTTTGTCTATAAGCTTTATACAAATTTTATTTAGCTGTCAAATAATTAACAAGTGCGTTTGTATGGCTAAACTCTCATAACTTAACAATGTTCCTTATAAAGTATTTATATAACTAAGATTTGCAAATGCTTCTTTCTTCAAAACTATTAGGTTTTAAGATTTTATTTATTTATTTTTTAGAGATAGAGGAAGGAAGGGAGAAAGAGAGGGAGAGGAACACTGATGTGTGAGAAAAACACCAATTGGCTGTCACGAGCCCCCAACCAGGGGACCCGGCCCTCAACCCAGGCACATGCCCTGACCAGGAATCAAACCAGAGACCCTTTGGTTCACACAGTCCAGCGCTCAACCCACTGAGCCACACCACCCAGGGCTCTTCAAAACTATTATGATGCATTCAGTTAAAGCTTTTTTTACTCAATCAAATATATTATTACTCAAAAATGCATGGTATACCTAGGTCCTTGATATGTAAAGTACAGCTCAGGGAATTCTTATAAAATGAATATACTCTGGACTCATGGAGGAAATTTTAACTTATCCAAGAAGGCTGGACAATAGTAATTAAAACTATATAGTTCTTTAATTTAAATTTAATTATCAACAATTCAGTTTCACCTGATTCTTAGTCATTAGCTGTGTCATATGGTCATCTACATGTGTATACAACAGTCATGATTCTCTTTCAGATATTGGCCATGTTAAAAGTAATTGGGAATTACTTTTGCTATATTTCCTTCAACAGCATCCATGGATTTGTCACAAATCTTAGATATATGAGGTTACTTGACATTGCTGAAAATATTCTATGCTTATGGCATTTGGTAGGCTTGCCACATAAAATCCTGTTGAGAAAAAGTCAATGGGCCATGGCTGGTGTAGCCCAGTGGATTGAGTGTGGGCTGTGAACCAAAGGGTCATTGGTTCGATCCCCAGTCAGGGCACATGCCTGGGTTGCAGGCCAGGTCCCCAGTGCAACATAAGAGGCAACCACACACTGATGTTTCTCTCTCTCTTTCTCCCTCCCTTTCCCCCTCTCTAAAAATATATAAATAAAAATTTAAAAAAAAAGAAAAAGTCACTAGGAAATGTTGTGGGGTGGGGTGGAGAGGAACATAAATACTTGGGGATATGGCTTGGAGTGTTTCACATTTATTTCTAGCTTTCTTAATTTGGAGCAAGTAGAAGTAGGGCTGCTAGGTAAAAACACAAGACACCCAGTTCATTTGAATTTCAAATCAATAATAAGTAATATTTTTAATAGAAGTGTGTTCTAAATATTGTATGAATTATTGATCCAAAATTCAAAGTTAACTGGGTGTTCTATATTTTTATTTACTGACTCTGGCAACCCTAGTGCACTGCTTAGCTTGTGCTCTGAGACACATGACTCATTGAGGAAAGGCATCAATTAAGGGCGCTAATAATAGAAGGCATGGAGAGATTCTTTTTTAAGGTTATTTTGCTTTTTTATTCCTTAATTTACCAAACATTTACTGAGTGCCAAATAAATACCAGGCACACTCCTAGGGACAGGCTTTGCCTTAGTGACCAAACCCAGATCTTAGCTTTGCCTTCATGGGGTTCACAGCCTAGTGGGGAGGCAGATGATGACCACACTAGTAAATGACTCCAACTGCCGTAGGTGGGGTGCAAAAACAGCTTGTTAACTCAGAATGAGGGAGAGTGAGGTGGGTTCTTGGGGTAGTAGGAGAAGACCGCCTTGAAGAGGTGACGTTTAACCTAATTTCAGAAGGATGAAAATAGCCATCAGGAGATGAGGGTGGGGACGACTCTAAGGTAGAAAAGAGCTTGGTGCCTAGAGCAGCCAGAGGGGGCGAGAGTGGCTGTGGAGCGTGGAAGAGAGAGCGCACGTCGTGAAGTGCATTTTGAGGGGCCCCAGGAGGCAGGCTCTGTGGGGCCTGCCAGGTCACTGCTTGGAGTCTGGATGTTGTTCTGAGGGTAAGAGAAAGCCACTGATGAGTTTTCAGCTTGGGGGGGGGGCGGCAAGATCTGATTTATACTTTTTAAATATCACGCTGGCTGACACATGCCAAAGAGACTGGAGTGGGACATGGTAGCATTTGAGAGATTATTGCCAGAACCCAGGAAAATGGCTGGTGCACTGGACCTGGGTAGTGGTAATGGAAGTAGAAAGTGTCAGAATGTAGGAGTTGAAGTGACGTGTTTTTCTGATGGAGTCAATGTGTGGCACACGGAGTGGGAAGAGTGAAGGATAAACCCTGGTTTTCTGGTTTAAACAATTGATTGGACAGAGTGTCATTCGCAGATTTGGGGAAGGCTAGGAGAGAAACAGATTTGTGTCATTAGTTTCCTATGGCTTCTGTGACAAACTGCCACAAACTTAATGGATCAAATCAACATGCATTTGTTAAAGTTCTGGAGGTCATAATCTGAAATGGGTCTCTGAGCTAAAATCACAGTAGCAGCAGAGCTGCGTTTCTGCTAGAGGAGGCTATGGGAAGAGTGTGCTTCCTTGCCTTTTCTAGTTTGTAGAGGCGTTTGCCATTCCCCTTTCAAGGCTCCCTCCCATCTTAGTGTTTGTTAGCTGTGGCTGGTCAAGTTGTTCTCACATTGCATCGCTGTGACTCTCTCCTGCTTTTCTCCGTGACTTGTAAGGACCCCTTAATGATGTTAAGCCCACCTAGATATCCAAGATGATCTTCCCATCTCATCTGATTAGCACCCTTAATTCCACCGTGGCAACCTTTAGTTTCTCCTTCCCAGGTAACATAAACATATTCACCGATTCCAGAGATTAGAATGTGGAAGGGTGCTCATTTGGCCTACTCCAAATGGGAAAATCAAACGTGTGTTTAGACATACTAAGCTTGAGATGCCAGGGAGGTGACAAAATAGGAAGTTAGAGATGTAGACGGTTGGATATGTGAGTTTGAAGCTCAGGGCTAAATTTGGAAGCTGTCAACACAGAGATGGTGTACAAGGCCATGAGAGTGTATGACATCACTGAAGGAGAGACTGAGCCCAGCTCAGTGCTACATTCAGTACTGATGCAAAAGGCGGTTGCAGGTTTGTGTGTGGATTTGGCAGCAAGAAATCAGAAACCTTGAGACAAGCTGTGTCATGGGGGCAGAAACTGATGCAGGCTGAGGAGCGAATGGGAGACACGATCCATAACCACAGGTGATAAGAAAAAGTCCTGCATGACTTTTGTTGTGAATGCTTGTTAGAAATAGTGAGGTGATCACATGGATCAAAAGCAAGGAGCTAAGCAAAACCACTGTCGTGTATTTATATCTAGTCAGAATGCACGGTAACTATGTTTGTTGATAATATACATAGAAGGGGTGCGTATAGCAGGGCGCTCACTACCAGGCTCTGGCGTATAAAGCGACCACTGAGAGTCAACTGGAGCAGTGAAACATCAGCACCTTCCTGAACACATCCCAGGAAGTCCTTTGGGGCCAAAGAGTAGAAACCGCTTGGAGAAGGAAATCACAGAATTCTGGAAGTCCTGTTGCAGCGTCACCTTCTCTTGAGGAATCTGCTCCCATAGCTGGTTGGCCCTTCCAGGGATTCTTACAGAGGACAATGCTATGGCCTCCCAAAGAGCCTACTCCTGCAGGAACAAGGAACTCTTGTTAGCCGATGATTCCTCCCTGCGCATCCACAGGGACCGTACTTTTAGGAGGAGGTGGTTGAAAGATTCTTGTGTGAGGCCCCTCCTCTGCTCCCTTTACTGGTTATCAGAATCCTCTAGAAGGGAACAAGAACTCTCAGAACAAAAGGATTCAAAGGGTAAAATCAAGAGCTCCCTTGTCACTAACTTGGTTAAATAGGATAAAAAATTCCTGTGGCCCTGGCTGGTGTAGCTAAGTGGATTGAGCCCGGGCCTGCGAACCATACGATCGCGGTTCGATTCCCAGTCAGGGCACATGCCTGGGTTGCAGGCCAGTTCCCAGCAGGAGACTCATGAGAGGTTATACATTGATATTTCTCTCCTTCCCTTCCCCTCTGGAGATAAATAAATAAAATCTTAAAAAAAAATTCCTGTGGACTTACTAGACTAGGGACACTGAAAGAATGAACTCGAAAGGGATTTGGCTCCAAGTTATGGTCCAGGAAAATGTAAGAATCATGACAAAGTAACTAAGGCATTTATTTTATTAAAGTCTTAATCTTACAGTATATACAAATTTAATTTCAGATCTGTCATAGACCAAAACATAAAGGATAAATCTATGCAGTTTTTAGAAGATAGCATGAGATAAGTATTAGCTACTTTAAGGTAGGTGAAATTTCTTAGAAAGGACACGTGGAACAATGACAATAAAGAAAAATGACAAATTGTGCTTGTTTAAGATGGAAAGCTTTTGCTCATTAAAAGACATTAAAGAAAATTGAGTTGGTAAAATGGTACAAACTTTCAGCTAAGCAAAGAGCTTATATGTATGACCCATGGACATGAACTAGGAGGGGGATGGGGGGAGGGGATACAGAGTGGAGGGGGAGAAAGGGGAGAAAAAGATGGGACAACTGTAATAGCATAACCAATAAAATATACTTTACAAAAAACTTTCAGCTAAGAGCAATAAGGTTCTCAGGAGCTAATGTAAAACACCACTTGACTATAGTTGATAACACTGTATTATATCACTGAAATTTGCTAAAAGGGTAGAACTTAAATATTCTCACCAAAAAAAATTTTTTAAAGATAAATATGTGAAGTGATGAATGTGCTAATTAACTAGATGGTGGGAATCCTTTCACAATTAAAAGACAAAACAAGGAAAATTAGTAGACAAGCCACAGACTGGGAGATATTTTCAAAATATACATCTGACAAAGGACTTGTATCTGAAACATACAGAAGATGTCAACTCAATAATAACAAACAAAACAAAAGAAAACTTTATGTGGACAGAAAGTCTTAGTCTGCATCACTAGTTCAAATACTTCTAATTTGGTGGAGTTAATACCTTTTATTTCTTAATAATAAAGAAAGTCTGAAAAGTTAAATAAGAAGACTGGGTTTTATGCCTTAAATACTAAAAGCCAGGCTAAGCGCCACCTGGTGGCAGAGATTTTGAATTTCAACCTGAGTTTTTCTGAAAAAATACTTTTTAGGTAAATAAAAATAAATTTTGAAAGTTGAATTTGCAAAAAGAGACTTGTAAATAGTAAAAAATGTTATAAGGTAACAGTCAAATTAAAGTTTACCATAGTAAAACTGAAGCAAAAGGACAAAGTTTATTCTGTTATTTTTGCACTGAAAATGCCTGTTAATATTTATGCGACAATGAAGATAATACGATGACATAATACTCTACCAAACATTTCCATGATGGAGTAGTCATTGTAATTAAATATTAAAACAATAAGTGTATGTTGATTATTTGTGTGCCAAATGTTTAATCTGTATCATCACATTTGATCGTAAGAACTGTCTGAAGAACAGGCCCGCACCACAGAATTTTTCCAGTAAAATAACCTATTTGATTACTAAACCTCACAGGACACTTTCCTCTCTCCAAACAACATTTTATGACTTTGTTTGTATTGGAAAAAATTATATTCATATCCCCAAAACTTTGTACAATTTTTTTAACAAAATGAGGCATGGGAAAATATTCGATTTATTTACATTCCAAATGAAACTGGTCTAATTAACGCCCAAATCCTGTGCAGTCTCGCTGAGAACCACACGCAGTTGGACAGTGAGGGTGTGCCTCTCAGCCGTTGCTGGCTCTGGGTAAGCAACTCGTCCTGAATGTGCCGCCTCCGTGCCTTTAGTATTTAGCTCTTGTTTGCACTTAGTATTTCAGGGACCGTCAGTCCCTGCTCAAAGACCGGAGTGTTGAGAAAACTATGGGGAAACGAGGGAGTGATCACGGTGCTTATAGTGGAAGAGAAGATGCCGCTGATGTAACTTGTCAAGAACTATATTGGTTATGACCAGAGTCAGCCTTCGAATTTAAGTAACACTTAAAGCAAGTTATGCCCAGACATCACTTTTGGTTCACACTTACATATGAATTTTACTTCTTTTCATTAAGTTGGAGGAAGTGATTGCAGGCCTTGTTACAAATGCATTACAATTTTCCCCCATTAAACATAATGGAAAACAGGCTCCCTGTTGGTGTTTTCGGGTAGAATCTCTTATCTTCAAGAATAAATCGCTGATGTTAAGCAAGGAACGCCTGTATAGTAGTATTTTGATGCCGTTTTACAAGTGAAGTTTGAAGAGATGGAGCGGCAGCCCAGCTCCGGAGGCTGTCTTCTCACCGCCCTTTTCTAGTCTTGGAAATATTACCACGGCACTGGAGAAGCCAAGTTACCATCCAAAAAACCCTGCAACCCATTCCACAAACAACTTCTCCCAAGCTGTCTAGTTTTTACTGCACCCCGAGGCTAGAAAGGCTCCTTTTGAGGTGCACCTGCGGTTGGAGAACTTCAACAGCACCGGAGTTGCATATTTACCATCGCAAAACCTGAAACCAGATTCACCAACCCCTTCCCCGCAAGCCCAACAACTTCTTTTTTAACGCCCAGGAGAGAAATCCTCCCTACTAGGGGGACCTGTGCTTGGCAAACTGGACTTGAAAAACTGTGCACGTCTTCCAAGTCTGGTTTTCCAGCTGCCACACGCTGCTCCTGGAGGCCCGCCTCCGCCACGCCCAGGGCGCCTGCTGGGGCCGCAGTTCTCAAAGTCCTGGGAGAGTTACTAGATCAATACATCCCCTAAAAGGAAGTTTTGTGGCTAACTCGGTTTTGGAAATGCTGAGTTTAACCAAATAAAACCCTTAGTTTTCAAAGCCAAAGGTACACTAAATTTCTCTAAGGTTGGTAGGTGAAGAGGTATTTAGCATTTCCCAGACTTATTTGTTTAACATGTGTACAGATTAAGAATGGGATTGATAGCATGAAATATATAATAGGTATGCATATGTGTGTGCATATGTAGGTATATGTAATGTACTTTCTGACATACCAGTGCTGACTTAGGCAGATGTGTGTGTGTTTGTCCTACAGAGCAAGAAAAGTCTGAGGCAGGGCAGTCCAGGGTCATGCTTGTGTCTCTGTCCCTTTCTGTTGTACTGTATTTAAAGACTCTGCTGAAAGTGACATCTGTCACTTTCTACCATATCCCATTGGCTAAAGCAAGTCATGTACTGAGGCTGATGTCAATAGGGCAGGGGAATATAATCCTCTTATAAAAAAGCACTGCAAATTGTTGGGCATAACCATATAATTTTTCCTGTGTGATAAAGGCAGGCAACTGGGAATAGACCAGAGCTGGAATTTGAGACAGAAATCTACAGTGTCTGCCACAGTACACACACACACACACACACACACACACACTACCTTCTCATTTATTTATGTTCCAGAGCATTTCACAAGAGAGGTATCCACATTCTTTGGGAACTGTGGTCTTCAGCCACATCATGTTTCTCTGATGAAATAACTACCTATAAAAACATCCTGGTATCAAATACTTAGCCTTGAACATGGGCTGTAGTTTCATTCAGCACTGTGATAAATTCCACTGTAATGGCACAGCTGACAGTCTGCTTATCGTGCATCAAAACCCACTATTTGGTCAAGGTGATATTCACAAGCAACGTTTATTTTTAAGCCAGGAGAATTTCAGAAGACAGAGTCATGTCCAGCTATTAATTTCTTCTTCTTCTTTTCTGAATCAGGTGCTGTCATACCATGCGACATGTTCAAAAGCTGAAGTTGACAAGTTTAAGGTAAGGAAGTAACTGGTGCCCTATGAAGGCCTGAAGGCAAACTTGACCTGGTTCTCTGACCCTTTGTTACTCACTTCTGAAGAGCTATCTCTGCCCACTGGGTGCTGGGGGAACAGGCAAAGTGTGTTCAGATATTTCAGTTTTCGAGGGCAAGAGAGAGGTATAGAACGGAGTAGTCCCTTTGTGATCATTGAAATGATTCCGTATTTATTTCTTTCCATTTGTTAAGTAAGCAGGATACCAGAAGAAACACCTGTGGAATATGGTGAGAATTGGGACGCCTGGTTTGGGCATTGGTTTTACCTCCAACTTTCTGTTCACTTAAAATCTTAGGGCCTCTATCTTCATCTGTAAAAATAAGTAAAGTAACTAGGATAATAATAAGTAACATTTTTCCTATATTAACCCACTTTGAGTCTTCATAATCCTATGAAGTATATACTCTTTTCTAGGTGAGTAAATGAGGCATGGAGATATTGAAGAGGGAGGCCAAGGTCAAATAATTATAAGGGGCAGAGCCCGGAAGTCTGGTCCCAGCACTGGAGTTCTTAACCACCAGGCTTCACAGCCACTCAGCGGGACCCCCTTCTCTCTCTGGTGTCCCAAGAGTCTGCAAATGAGTCTCAGATATTTCTCCTCGCTTTAGTCATTGCTGTTTCCCTAAAGGCAGCTCAGAATTCTTGCTCCTCTGCCTGCCCATCTAACAGGCCAAGGTCAATGTGTGGGTATATGAAGAAGCTAATTTTTTCCCTTTTGAAAGTTTTGGTGTCCGCCTTTTTAAGTTTCTGTGGAAGTTTAGTCATTCATTATCATGTAAGCTGCCACTACCATAAGAAAGGTAAATTTTGGTCTTGTAGTGTTGACATGTAAAAATACTTGACGATGACTACTTTTCTAAGAGTTTCATTTGCACACAGATGTGTTCGTCTTCCCAGGAACAAAGGCCCAGAGACCTTTAGGCCTGATCATTGAATCAGGCCATTAGAGTTGAGTCACACTAATAAGGGAACCCAGGGAAGACCCTAAACTCATCTTAGGGATGAAGGGACTGCCGGGAAGGGCAGGGAGTGGACACTGGGCTTGAGGTGAGCTGCTCGGGTTCCATCCAGGGGTATGAAAAAGACCTGCGATGGTGACCCAGGTCAGAAGGGACATGGTGCTGGCCAGAGGTGACAACTGAGAACCAAGGAAGAAGATGGAACAAGCAGGACCATAGCAGTCAGGGCCTATTGTTGCAGAGATGAACACCCTAAACTCCAGCTAGAACGTGAGCGCCTTCAGAGCAGCACTGTTCCCGTGTTTTGTTCACTCTCTGTCCGTACCACCTTTCGCAGTTCTGGAGACCCAGTAGCACTCAGCACATGACTTATGGAGTAGATGGCTGCGTGAATGAAAGGATGGCTAAATAAATCCAACCAGCGTCAGTGTTCCACAACTTAAAACAAGTATTCACTAAAACAATGTTGAAACTGTGTATATATGTAGTTATGTTTTTTATATTTTATGGGTACTTTGTTAATATTTTATCAAAAGTATTTAAAGCTTTTTTACTTTAATAAAATTCAGTTCCCCAGAAACTCTACTTATGAAAATAATTTCCGTATCTGTTTCCCTATTATATTTTCTACTGCTATAATTATCATCATTGCTAAGAGAGGGGAGGGACAGTCAGGGAGAAAGATAGCAAAGCTCTCAGGGGACTAAACAGGCCTGCAGGAGCTGATGGGACGTGGCTGGAGCTGTAGCAGACCAAAATCACTGGCCGGGTACTCTCAAAGGTACTGCCCTGTGTTCAGGCTTAATTTCTTCACTTAAAGTCAGGAGAACACTCTTGATTTGGAATCTGGCATGCTTTTCTATTGTTAGCTCACAAACATACTAAAAATTACATGAAGTAATTAAATTTTTTTAGAAAGACTTATGTCATCTTAAAATTATCAAGATTATTAATGGATTTATTCTAAATTGCTCAGTACAGTATAATTGAGATACATAGTAAATAATTTTACCTTAATGGCTTTTTTCTTAATATATTGATATAAAGTAAGTAAAACATTATCATAATTGGTAGCTGATACCTCATAACTGCAGCAATCACATGAAAATGTCATAGGCTTAAAATACCCTGCACATCGACACCGAAACGCGTTTACTGAGATTTCATTCCAGAGTGCAGCGGCAGTTTCCTAACGTGGCAGCTAAACAACAGTAAACAAATACTTTGTTTTGACCAATATGTACAGACAAAACCATGCTTATTTTTAAATACTGTAAACTTTGCTACCTGCAATACTTTTTTAACAGAGTAGTAGATAAATATGCATGAGAAAGAGACAGACAGACAGAAAGAGACAGAGAGAAAAAGATCAAATCTTGGAATCAGAGCTATCCACGCACTCTTGTGAGTTAAAGGATGGGTGGGTCTCAGTGTTTTGGATGATGCCAGCTCGGACCAGGCTAATGATCAGTGATTCAGAGATTAAGCCAGAATCCGTGGGGAAATGATTTTATTATCTAGTGCTAAAAAGGATCTGGAGGCCAAACACATGCATACACAGGTTAGAATCTAGTTGCAGCCCAAGATGTATCACATGCAGGACACAGGCATGTCTAAAAACCAAAGAGATGTGATATGTTTTACATTCGAAGTCTTCTGAGTCAAGAACTCTTCCTGGTGGAAGTTGAGGGCATGGGCCTCAGTTGTCTGCATGATTCCAAGTTCAGCGTGGGGTTTGTCTCTTGGATTTGCCTCTTCCTCTAGCCTCCCATGGACTCACATCCTCAGCTAAGAACATGCATGGACACAAAAGGCATGAACTTTCTACAGTTTCAGTGCATTAAATGCCCCTGAGAGCCAGAGTCCCAGAGTGTCAACAGTGCACGGCAGAACACAGCAGCCTGGTGGAAGGAGGCGTCACTGTGGGCCAGAGGCAAGGCACCTTCCACCCGGTGAGACCAGCAGAGGCTGAAGGAATCAGTGCAGGCTGAGTAGTCACATTGTAAGGACAAGCAAGAGCAAGGTACACCCTGAGAACTTCCCAAAACAAGTCAGAGACATGGAGGTACCACAACATTGGAGAGTGTGACACATGCCATTAATTACTTTCAATTGATTATCACTAGCACTCCTGGATGATATGGTCTAAAGGAACACAGATTTGATATACAACAAACCTATAGTAAATCTTTACTAATTATTAATGATAGCCCGATAGCAGCTTATCTTTTCTAATATCTTGTCTTCCTATTTCATACCCCTCCACTTCTTCTCCTGCTCTAGACTGCCATAGAAGACAGGGAGGGTGTTTTTGTTCTGTTCTGTTCTGTTAACCCTATTTCTCCTGCTGGGAAAAATCTCCTTGCTGGGTGTGTGGTGGTTGGAGGGTAAACGGTGGATGGAGAGAGTGTGAAAACCTTTCTAGGAGTGTCCCCGGATTGTCCAGCCAGAATAAGTGTGTAAAACAACATGTAATTGCTCATCCAAGCATATCAGAACTGAAGCTTATTTTTTATGGTTCTGATATATTATTTATACTTTGGAAAACAGTCCTTTTGTTGGGCTAAGATCACAAAATTTTCTGGAACTAATGAATTAACTTTATAAAAGTCTGATTCCAGTTATAATGTTAATAATTTATCCTTTATGGGTTGGTTGCCCTGTGCACTGACTGAGGAAACCAGGAACTACAGAACCATTTTTATCCTCATTAACGTTTACTGATCTTCCTTGAACTTGAAATAAGAAAGGTGTGCCCAGAAAACTCTGTGCGGGTTTTAGTGCCTGTTTATATCTTTTCTGCATTGTGCTAACAGGGATAATCTATGAAGACCATAGTGACAATTAGATCTCTTTAAATATGACTGGTTCAAAGGCTTTTAATAACCTGAAGGGGCCAGCTGTGATAGCATAAGAAAATGAGTTTAGCACACCATTATATGCTCCTGTAACTTCATGCGCTTTCTCAAGATTCCAGTGCAATGGAGAGACTGAATGGCTGTCACTATACATGCCAGTTTACCAACCAAAATCAACTCATGGACAGTCTCAAATTATATCGCTACCTTCTATCATCCCTTCTTTCAATTCCAAACTGCATGGGTTACAGCTGCAATCAGAGAGGATCTCACTTATAGCACTGTTTAACTGCCTCAGTAATTTTGTTTTGTTTTGGATTTTTAAAATTAAATTTATTGGGATGACATTGACTAATTGGATCATATAGGTTTCAAGTGTATGTTTCTATGATATGCGATCTGTATATTGTGTTGTGTGCCCACCACCCACAGTCAAATCATCTCCCATCACCATTGGACTTTAGGTCTTCATTTCTTTTTTTGTCTTTCAACTTGACTGGGTATTGGTTTCAGGTGCACAGCATAGCGGTCCGACAATCATATACTTTACACAGTGTGCCCCTCGGTGTTTCTGGCACCCCAGCCGGCCCGTGCATAATTATCACAATATTATTGACCATGTTCTCTAGGCTGCACTTCACATTCCCGTCCCTAGTTTGTAACTACCAGTCTGCACTTCTTACTCCCCTCTTTCACCCAGTCCAACTTTTTTTGTTTTCTTGTTTTTTATTTTTATTGAATTTATTGCGGTGACATTGGTTAGTAAAATTAGATAGGTTTCAGATATACAATTGTATAATACAGCATCCCTACATTGTATTGTGCACTCACCACCCCAAGTCAGGTCTCCTCTCATCGCCATTTATCTCCCTTTACCCTCTTCCACTCCCCCCACCCTCTCCTTTCCCTCTAGTAATCACCACACTGTTGTCTGCGTCTGTGAGGGTTTTTTTTCTTAATCTTCACCTTTTTCATTCAGTCACTCAACCCCCTCCCCTCCGACACCTGTCAGCCTGTTCTCTGCATCTATGAGTCTGTTTCTATTTTGTTTGTTAGTTTATTTTGTTTATTAGATTCCACAACTGCCTCGGTAATTAAATACCAATAACTCATGTTGAATGTTGGTTTCTACTTCCTCTTGCATATTTCAAGTTTCCATTGTTAATGCCTAGGCCATAAATTCATATCCTGGTAAAGCAAATAAAGTACCATAAAAAAGATACTCCCTGTGGCCTTTCCATACAAAAATAAGAATGGCTACATCAAAAATAGGATCTTAGGGCCTCTTCTGAGAGACGGATGGCAGGTGACAAGCTGAGCAATGGGATGTGATGCATATACACCTACTAGGCTGGAGGAGACATGTTTGATCCATGAATTATTCAAATGTTTTAATAACAAGCTTCAGCCTTCAGAAACACCCTTGCCATTTTACTGGTGTATGCGTCTGTCAGAGACCCTGCGTAAGGGTCCCTGCACAAGGCGGCAGGAATTGGGGCTGTCCCCAATTGTCTGGCCAGGTACACGGAATAGCTTTTATGAATGGATCCTCCAGAGGGCGCATCTTTCTCTAATGGCACACAGGCGGCACTTACCCTGCCCTGCGCACTTCATTTCCACAACCCTGGAGGAGCCCAAGCCTTGCAGCAGCTTCTTGCAGAAGGAAAGTGTACTATGTAGAAAGGGGTGGTCACACTGTGGCCTTTACCCAGACCCCGGGGGTGCAGCCACTGCACAGGAGAGGAGAGGCTGGGCAGGGGCCCAGTGACAGAGACTCAGGGAGCTCGTGTTACCCACATCCGGGAGGAGCGAGCACTTTTCAGCTCCTCTCCTGCAGGCCACCCCTTCGCAGAGGCACCTCCACAGCCAGGAATGGGTGGGGGGCGGGGGTGGTGGGGGTAGTAGGGACCTCAGGGTGTCAGGGAGATGAGTTTCTCTAGTCTCAGCCCTCACAGCCTTCCTGAAATGCAACCTTTGGGAATCTCAAAAACCAACGACTTCCCCGTTCACCTCGTCTTACGTCTTAGGTTGTTAAAAAACCACCAAGGAGCAATTATACATATCTTCTTACACCTAACCTATTCTGCCTCCTGATTCGTCCCTGGCTCTTCAATCGAGGGGGTTGTTTAACTTGAAATAGTATTTATGCCAAGTTTAATATCAGATTTTTTTACCACCAGGGAAAATTACTGAACCCTCAGCAGGAAATTGACTGCAGGGCAAGCAGCTGAGTCGGCACCTGAAAGGGCGCCCTCTGCTCTAAGGCAGCAGATGGCACCGGCAGCCTGCACCCCTTACGGCGTGTCTGTAACTATGTGGAGTGCTGTGGTCAAATGTCCACATGTTCCGCAGGTTCTCTTTATGAATTGTGTCTTAACTGAGTGCCACATCAGTGACAGATGGTTGTACTTTGTCACTCCTGAGTATTGAAGATGTTGGTGGAGGGCTGGGGGGTGAGGGCAACCAGGGCTGCTGAACCAAGCGGCTACGTGTGCCTCTGGGGCTCTTCTAAGACCCACCTGGCCCAACGCATCCTGCCGTCACCCTGACCCCCTCTCAGGTCAACTTAAATAGCCACTATTTGTGACTCTTTCCATTTGAAAACAAAACTGCGGCCCTGTCTCAGAAAGTTCGCTGTGAATGTCTGCTTCCCCCGGGGGAAGAATTGGGCCTGGACGGCTTTCTCCCACTTGCGTAACTCCGCACAGTAACACAGCCGGTTCCCCGCGCTACTTAGCTGTCCGGTTGGTGGCCCAGGGGCTCCGAGCCTTCCGGAGTGAAATGAAAGGTCCAGAGCAGCTATGAGATGAGTCCTGGAGGTCCCGGGAAGACGAGCGCGGAGGGCAATGGTGTGGCCCCCGCAGAGCCCTGACTCCTGACCAGTGAAGGGAACTGGAAAGGCCGAACAGGCCGGAACCCTCGGAGCACCGGGGCATCCTCCTGGTTTTCCTCCAGTGAGAGCCATCCACCACCGGAGAGAGACGTAACTGGGAAATAAAGAACTGAAAGCCCTCCCCTCAATGACATGGGCTTGGTTGAGCAATCACAGTGGTTGGTTTTTTCTTTGCTCTTCCTTCGGTACACACAGAAGCCGCAGACTCCCACTGTTATGCTTTGCTCACCCTCCTCCCCAAATGCACACTCTGGGTAAAATTGTTCAGTCCCCTTCGAGTCCTCACGCTCCCTCACTCCCACACCCTGTCTCCTCCGTTCGACTTCAGAACGGCTCTCAGGCCCCGTGGGCCTCTTGTGATCATCCCTCCTTCAGGCCCCGCGGCCTCCTCGTGCAGATGGTGGTTCCCCGGGGCCCTCCGGCCCATCTCCCTGCCACCCCTTGACCTCCTCCCAGTTCACCCTATACACAGCGGCCAGACCAGCAGCGATCTTCTGTGGGTGCCGGTTTCTTTTCCACAAAGCTTATCATCTATAAGCCTCTAGATCCATCCTGTCAGATTCTGTAATGGATTAATGTGCTCTGAACTCTGACCTCCATTTCACCTTTTCTCCTGTCCCCGACCCTTCACACGAGTTCCATTTCCTAGTTCCTGTCCTTCTCTTTCCTTCCCTCTAGTTTGTCCCACCCCTATTCCTATCTCTGCATATTTTAAATTTCAATAATCCCATCTTATCCTGCTCAGTTGCCCCCTTATCCATGAAATTGTTCTAATGGCTCATTTGCCATTATTTTCTTGTATTTATTATTTCTACCCTGTAATATAAGTCTTTGGGCGCCTATCTAACTGCCTGCTTAAACTAGGAGCATTTTGGGGGGAGAATCCTCATCTAAGCTGTTTTTGTTGCCTTTATATCACCTAACACCATGCCCTGCACTTGGGTGCTGGAGAACTTTCTACCAAGTGACCAGACCCATTGAGATTGTTTGCAGTGTGGATGGCAGACGATGTTGCAACGGGTGAGTGGGACTGTGAAGCAGGGGCCTGGGACAACCAGAGTGGAGTCTGTACCTTTGTTCTCAACCCCGGCTTCATGTTCTGGGTGGTTAGTTTCCTGGGTCTCCAGTGGATTCTAAACTCTTTCTAAATACAGGAGTACTTTTTCTTTATTTAGGATATTCTCCTGGGAGTGGTCACTGTGATGACGTCTGTCCCTCCTGCTGCCGACAAGGGCCCTTGCCAATACTTCTCAGTTCATTCGACAACTTCATTGATACTAAATATGACTAGATTTTTTTAAAACTCTATCTATTTTCTTGAATCCTAGGATACATTTCTAATTTGTTCATTATTTTATTGCATCCTTTTTGCCCATTTTTGAAATTCAGTGCTGCTTTGTTAGTTCTGCATGTTTTCTCTCAGTTGACAATGAATCCATCCAAAACCTCTGACAACCATACATGAGTCATGATGCTGTCGGTCCCATGGCCCCATAGGAAATTCAAAGCCAAGGAAACGTCTGACCTCGGCAGCCAGAGCCACACCCTTTGAAGCAGTCTTCCTGTCATAAGGCCACAGATGCCGTCAGATGGGGGAGCAAACGCGTGCTAGACAAAGCAGCCATCAGACCTCTTGGTTCACTCAAAGCTTCCAGGCTTCAGCTTTCCTCATCTGCAAAACAAAGCCATTTCCAGCTATTAAATGGTATAATTTTGTGAGCCTATAAAATTTATCTCTAGGAAGGAAGGGGAAAATAAAACACAAAGCAACATAAAGGTAACAAAGCATCACGGGGCCCTTAAAATTTCTGAATACCTAACACTGTAATTTTAAGCTCTGTTTAAAACCTGGTGTAAGAGTTGGGTTAGCTTGATCGAATTGCGTATCATAAGTGATTTCCAAAGCCCACGGTGACTATATTATATTTGCAAGGTAATATAATACAATAATATTTGTGAGGACAGTAAGTGATTATTTCAGTTAAGACAAGCATCTTAGTCCCATCTGTATAAAAGCAGTACACTAACACTACCTGTAAGTGTGTAAATAATATGACTGAGCAGTGTATAAAGGCCTCCTCAGTCCCATTACCTCACTTCAGCCTCACCACGTCTTGGTGAGAGCCGGGTTATTAGCGCTCCATTTCGCATATGAAGCAACCAAGAACCAAAGAGCTGGCAAGCAAAATAGGCATATCTGGCTTTGATTTTTTTCATTCCAATATTTTGCTTTGACCTTGAAGACAATGCTGCTCTTCATTGGCTGAAAGGGAAAATGTAGCAGAATCACGGGATTTTATCCTGAAGTCATATCTTTTGATTTAGCCATTATTCTTGGAAACTCCATGGCATTTTGACAGTTTAGGGGCCAAATAAGTATGAATGGTGATGATGTCTGAGAAAAACAGGATTTGGGGCTGAACTTAACTGCCATTTTAAAAGAGACTTTTCATGGTGCTCTTTCAGCCGCCAATATATAATGCTATTTTATTAGAAACTTGCTTTGGTGTTGTGTTTGCCCCATCAGCGTGACTTCCTGCCCCAGGGTCTCAAACTGCTTAGAAACCTAAGGAAATTGGAAACAGCGAACATTATGAAGATATTACATCATTCTTAGCAGGAGAGCATGTGATCCATTATTCTGACACCTTGCTTGTCCTCCTTACAGTCTGGTTGGCTGTCTCACTGTACGGAAATCTCCCGACATCTGGGAAGCTCAAAGGAAAAAGAGCGGCCCCACTTTATTATTCCGTGCTTTCTGGGGCTGCCAAGCACCTTGTAGGAAAGATAAGAAGGATATGAGCTTGTGAACATCAGTTTAATGATAAAGCCCTTGTCAGGAAATAAAGTCTGTGTTTAAAGCGTGAGAACTGGTAAACTGGAGACTATTTGGGGAGGGACATGCAGAATGCAAGGCTGGGTTTGTGTTTGTGTGATATTCCCCTAGTGGTGCCTGACGTTAGGGACATCATGGGCAGCTGTCTGCACATGTGAAATACGATGCCTTTAACATAAGACCCCTAAGGTAATTTTAAGGTTTTTTCAAAGTTGTGCTGAATAACGGTGTCCATGTGTACTTTAGCTTTTTAAGGGACAGTCACGTGATTTGGAGTTTCAACTGTGGCGTGAGAAAACAGTCTTGCTGGGGGTGATTCATTGTCTCCAAGGAGACAAGCAACTCTGTGAGAAAGCAAGATCTGAGATGAAACACTTTGGCCACTGGGTGCCATCCTTGCTCCACGGAAGGATTTGCTGAGCCACGTTTCTAGGAAAAATGGTTAAAAACTAAAAGGCAGTCATTTAAACGTAATTTCAAGGTATAATAATGTTTGTGTGTGTGCACGACCTGGAATCTGTTAGCGGCACAGGCCGTGTATTCATTTGCTGAGGCATGAGGCTGAGGGACCGGGAAGCCCACCCTCCAGCTCAGCCTTATCAACAAAGCCTGGGAGAAGCCTGCTTGCCTGCCCATCCCACTGAGCCAGCCAGTGGGTGGCAGAACGGGTACCAGGGATGGGCTGGGAGTTGTTGACCAGGTGGTGCACTAGGGGTCCGGAGGTTAGCAGGGCAGGTGCCCCATTAATTATTTTTATTGTTGCATATATTGCAGCATGCATGTAACAAGACTGAAACCCAGGCTTGCTCTCTCTGTGGCCATGCTGTTTCCCTTCAAAGGCAGAGCCCATGGAGCTATTAAGTACCTTTTTCCTTCCTAGGAAATCTGCCTGTTGGTGGAATAGTAACTCTGTTCCAGATGCTTTTCATTTCCCTAGAAGCAATTCAAGGAGTTCGCAGAGAACCAGCTCAGAACATCCATGATCAGTGACACAACATCCGTGCAGGATTTTGCTATTTTTGAATTTGACACTTATGTATAATACCGAGAAATTAAGCTCAGCATTATGAACATGAATCTCCACAGAGAATATTCTAAGACTGTCATGTAACACAGGCTGATATTTTCTTCCAGAGCCTCAAACATTTCCTGGGACTAAAAAGAATGTAAGTGTAAACAATAATTTTAATAAAAATTGAAAATGTGTCACGGTCACTCTGTAACAGAAAGCGCTAGTGTCCTTTATACAAGACCACAGTGTAGAAGGGATCCAAGCTCAGGACAGATTTTACCTCCTACTCCCAAGCCAGGGGTCAGTCAGCTGGCCTCACACTTGGCCCTGGACGCTGGCCCGGAGCAGTGGCTACAGGTACTTCTGTAACTCACTGGAATCAGATCCTCACCGCCATGAAAAGAGAAAGTGTGAGAAAAGCTGGTGAGAACTTACACAAGTGCAGGCTCTTTTCATCCTTGCCAGGGATAAAAGACTTAAATATTCTTCTGCTAGTGATCATCCGCAGGTAGATGGACTCTGCACTCCATTCTCTGGGCTTACTGTAGGATAACACGGCATCATTCGTTATGTATTTTAAATATTACCATTCATTAAGCATCATGCTGTTCTAGCTGCAGTATGCTTGCTGATTGTGAGTGCTTTCACAGCTCTTACTTCACCGAGTGTTAACAGAAGACTTTACGGGAGGGATCCGTGGCTGCACCCATTCATGGTTCGGGCAGCCAAGGGAAGCAGGACACCACCAATCTGGGGACTTCACTCCTTGTGGCCGAGGCCCCTTCCCTAGACACTCCCCTGCCCAGTGTCTGCACCCAGGCCTCTCAGGAGGAAGGTCGTTGGGAACGTGAGAGACAGGTAATGAAATATACCACCTGCCCGGTGTATGTTCAGTGCCTACTTTTTTTCCTTATTTTATAGAGGATGAAACAGAGGTACCAAGAACAGTCCTATTATTTATAGTATAGGAGAAACTGTGATGTGGGTAGGCAGGCATGCTGAATTTGGAATATTCCCTTTTGAAATGGCACAGAACCTCTTTGATTTAGGGCCTTTGGCTCCTGGCGTGGCCCTCTCCTTTCAGTCTGAGTATAGGCCCTCCTATGATCATGGTTTAGTTCCTTATGGTGAGTCCAGATATCAGCAGACCGTGCAAAAGGTGTTTTTGTTTGTTTGTTCATTTGTTTGTTTTTGAGCTTACATAAGTAGCTTTTAAGTTTGCAAAGCAGTCTAGCCCTATGGTCTGGGGGACAGTGTGGTTTCCAGCCTTCAGCACTCGGGAGTATCAACTTCAAGGGGCAGGTTCGTGGGATCTGAAAGCAATTTTTCTGCCCAGAGGGTAAATCCCAAACAATTCCTGTGCTGAATGATCCCTTTCCTCTCTGTAGCAGGTTCACTTTCCTAACATCTATTACCCACTGCGGGCCTTTCTGGAGACAGAGTGGGGCTATGTGAAAACGAAGCCTTGGGGTTTCGGCAGAAACAGGTGGCTACTCTCAGCACTGAGTTTCAGCGTGTCAGGCAACCCTGTGAAATACAGAAGCTGAATTTTAAGGGAGGACAGTGTACTCTTCCCCTCGGCACCAACAGGAAAGCCCTAGAATTCAGAAAAGAAAGAAAAGAGAAAGAAGACTGCATTGCAGTCTTGACTGCATTGCTCTAATATGAAAAGTCATAGCAATTGCCTTCCCTTCAAAACTGGGGATAAATTTATGTTTTGTCTGAACTACATTTCAAACAAACCATCAGTGATTTCCTTGAAAACAACTTTCCTCTGGTTCTCTGGGAAGTTCTGTGCCAGAGCGAAGGCTGAGTATTTTGATAAAACCCTTAAAAACCAAAGGTGCAAATATTCTATTGTCAGGAATGTCCTTGACTGCCCTGGGCTGCGGCCAAGCACCCCTCTCCACATGGGCTCTCTCTCCCGCTGCTCGATTTACTCCTGAAAGGGCAGGATGAGAAGGGTGCAATGTTCTGGACGGAAACTCTTCTACGTAACACACATAAGCCCAGAGTTCCTCCCGGGAAGGCAAGTACCAGAGCAAAACCTGTCCCGTGGATGTGCTCCTGTCAACCAACAGCCACCAGCAGGGTCACCTGACCACTCCCAGAGCTGACTGCAGCAAGCGCCTAGGTCGTTCCTTAAGCCAAAGGTGCAAAACCACCTCCTTGCAGCACTGGGCTCCCAGGTATGCTCACTGCAGCCTGGCTTCCTCTACAATGGGATAAACATGGCCTCTGTCAGGGTCTCGTTTCTCATCTTTCAGCAAACCCTCGTCTAGATAGAATCATTCTCAAGTTCCAGTTTGGGGAATCTCATGGAAGTTTTCTGATCCGTTCCGGTTGGGTCCAGTGCCCATCCCTGGACCAATCATCTGTGACAGGGTGTGGCCATAGAAGAACATGTCAGCTCTCAGGTGAAAACACCTGGTTGTAGTGGAAGGACCAGTGTTCTTGGAAAGGAGACCATACTATACAGATAGTATCATATTGCCCTTTACAAGGGAGGTGTACCTGCAAGTAACTTTTAGAGAGTGACTTTTGGGCCCTTTCAAACCTGCCCATGACCTCTCTTGTAGAGAGTACACGTTTCCTTCTGCACAGATGAGATGCTTATAACAGCCCCTTCTTAATTCATGATTTGTGGACACTGGGTGATACCCACCAGTGTGATCTATCTGCTGAAATGTTTCCCAAGTGACTTTGTTTAAACTGCGTTATTGAAAAGAATGTCTGTTATGTCCTTCAAGCTTTTCTATTCCACAGCTAATCCCACTGAGGGTCACACTGATTTAGCTCTCAAACCCACCCAAATATTATAAGGCAAATAAACGTAACTTCCAGGGATGTGCCAGTTTAACGGCCCAAGAATTGCTCCTTAATAACCATCTCATCTGTTCATACCACAGCAGCATCTTTCCATTGTGCTTGAACACCAGAGGTTCTGAGAAAAGCCCCTCCAATTGGACCAATCAGTAATCCACAAATCCTTCTGGAATACTCATTTCTTTGGGAACTAATTAGAATTTACTGGAGAATTATGCAGATCAAATAGGCCAAACATCTCTATATCTGATGTTTGGAACTCACAGTAAAATAGCTCAATTCCTAATCTACTTCCTGGCCTCATTAGAATTCAATTAGTAAAAGGACATTCTTGCCTAGAGGTTCTTTGGCAGATTTGTGTATAAACAGTTAACCCAGTGTTAGCCAAAGCAGTTACTTGTATCCAAACGGCTCTCTCTGACTCCAAAGAGAATCCCAAAGCTGCTTAGACAAGACGTTGCTTATCCTCCCACCGGGATGCAAGTATTTTAAGTGGACAAAGTGAGATAAAATGCAGCCAGTGCTGGACCCGACACTGACCGCATCCTGTGGCTGCCGGATTGTTGCCGCGGAAGATCACGGGAGGGGGGTGAAGAAGACGCTGGAGAGGAGACAAAGCAAAATGTAAAAGGCCTCTTTGATATTGTTTAAAACTATTGTCCTGAATTAACAAGTTCAGACTTTGAAATGTACCAACATCAAACTACAAAGGGTGAAATGTACACGCATGCTCCCAGGACAGGTGAAACTGCTCCCTGGACCAGGAAAAGCAGGGTGTTTGAGGGCAAGGCAACCTTGAGTTGGTTTTTCTCTTTTTTTCGGCAGTGTTTCTATAACTGTTCTTCAGAAGCCTAAATGTAGACTCAGGGAGATTTATTTTTCTTCTAACAGGGTATGTTATAGTTGTCACTCAGCCTTGAAATAGTTTTCCTCTCCAGTGGAACATCAGGCTGGTGATATATTTGCATAGCTCTTCCCACCCGTCACTCTTCTGCCAGCCTAGTGCGATGGCATTGCGCAGAACGCCCAACCAGCCAATGGCAGGCTTTTAAGCTGCTGCATTTATGGGGCGTGTTTTCAAAATATTCACGGTCACCCAGCAACAGGAAAAGGTATTTCATTGGCTCTCTCACCGCCAGCTAGAAAGGAGGACAATTCTAATGGCCTTCAGCTGTGAAGATGGAGATGCGGCATTGGAAAGAGGAGAGGCCAGATGCTTGAACACACGAGCCCCTCAGGGACGAATGTGGTATTTTACAATATCAATAAAGCACAATGTTCTCATGCCCCCAGGTAGGAATCACATGTTAAAGAATAGCATGTGCGGGGCAGGCAGTTTCCATCTGCAGGGTCGTAGGGCGCATAAAAGGTCAGCCTGGGCCCCCAGTCTCACCTGCCTGCTCACAGGGAGTGCTGCGGCACCGGAGCCTCGGTGAGAGATGCAGCAGAGCGTTGGTTGTGGAAAGGATCAAACCTCCCTCTGCTAGAGGTGGGATGCCGTTTTCAGTGGTGCCGTCTTCCAAAGGCAAAAGCAAATCCTATAAGTTACTTTATCAATATCTGATCTTGCAAATTATTTTGCCCTTAAAAGGTTCTACCTGGCTCTTCAGGCTGACTTTCCCCATGCAGAGAAGACCCAAGGAAAGAGCCAAGGAGCAGGTCAGCATTACCCTGGCCTTTGAATAACAGACAATTGTGCTGCCCCAGTGTCCTCTAGTTTCCCCTTTTTTGTTACTATAGGACAGAAAGTTAATATTGACTGTGTGGATATGTGAAACCAAAGCAATTATGAAATGCTTAGGAAAAAATTGTGCTGTGAACCAGACAAGGAAAAAAATAAATAAATTCTTAGGCTGACGACACCCAGTCCTCGCGGAAAACCCAGCCTCTCGTCACCTCAGCATGCATGACGGAAGGCTACACACTCTCAGTAACTGAGAGCAGTTGTACTCTGAAGCTTCGGTGCCAGGAACACATACAAAGCTCATCATTGGTTAAGGACTTTGATGCAGAGCAGGCTGGCTGATTGTAAGAGCTCACTCAGTGTGAACTCCTCCCTGTGATTCATGAAGGCAGCTACTCTTTGCCGGCTTAGAAAGCAACATGGAGGGAAGGGCTGTGTGCTTGTCCATTCATCAGACTGGAAGTTAGCCACAATTATTAGTAGTTATAATTAACAGTTGGCAACATATTAACTATATTATTATTATTATTATTTTGTGCATGTTAATTTTAGACTCACATTACAGTAAACTAGTATGTGAATATCATGTGTGTATCTTTAATGGGTATAAAATGATACAGTCAAATTTGCCTTAACTAGGCTGTAAGCGACTTGAAAAATTGCTTTATCATCAGGGCCTAACACAATGGCCTGGCATAAATAATTCTTGAGTGACTAAAGCAATAAATTGGTGACCAAAAAAAACCCCTCATGTAGCTCAGTGGATTGAGCGCGGGCCTACAAACCAGAGTATTGCGGTTCGATTCCCAGTCAGGGCACATGCCTGGGTTGCAGGCTGGTTCCCAGCAGGGGACTCATGAGAGACAACCATACATTGATATTTCCCTCCCTTTCTCCTTCCCTTCCCCTCTAAAGATAAATAAATAAAATCTTTAAAAAAACCTCATGAATCTGCCTGAGTTTCACAAATGGCAAGCTTTGGAAAATTGTGAAACATTTCTACCTTATTTTCAACGTTATGGTGTATAAGTCTAAAGAAAATTAAAGTCAGGAAACCAGGATGATAATCTAGTTTGGTCACAAGTCTCTGAACAGATATTATTATGACCTTATTTTATGGATGAAGAGACTGAGGGCAAAGAAGTAAAGAAACTGGCCCAAGGTCACAGAGTTGATAGGTCATAGGTCTAAGATTTGAACCCAGGTCTAATCCAAAGCTCACGTTGTAACCATTATGCAAGTCTGCCTGCACACCTATGTATATTTTTTAAGTATTAACATTTCTTTTGTTTCAAAGCACAGAGTAGAACATTGAGGAGAAAATGCTCATGAGGCTAAGATACAACTTTGGAGAGGATGCAAAATAAACCGAGAGTCCAGATGCAGGAAGGATGAAACACCTGGCACTTTCTGAGCTCTAAAGAAGTCATCAAGCTGAGGCTAGAGTCCCCGCCTGTTTCTTGTGGAGCTCTGCAAAGGCAGGGAGACTGTCTGTCCAGGTTCAATTTTGCCACCACCATCACTAGACTTCAGTTCGAGTCCCATTCTGCCTTACACTTCCGGTGGGACCAAGGTCAGCGCCTAATCCCCTTTGAACCCTCCTTTCCACAGGCAGAAAACTGGGATAATGAGAACCTCCCTAAGGGCTGTGTAAGGATTAAAGGAAATGATGATATGAAAAGAACTGTATCCATGCTAGCACATTGCAGATGCTTGATATATACTAAATGTCTTCTCTCTTTCTCTTATACCCTTAAATTAAAAGGATGAAGACTCTCATTGCTTAGCAGATTATAAAAGAAGTCCATAAAACTGTACAGTTTGTTTCATCAGTAAATGGTAGTTCCTTAGTTAAGGAGGAGGAGACATACATTTCCTATTCCGGTAAAATTCTAGAAAAGCTCAAACACAAGGTGCAATTTTGAGCTAGGAATTTACAATAGATGACAGGCTTTCCAAGGCTCCAGGTTACCAGCTACTTCCCAGCCTTCATTTCTCAGGTAAACTGCACTAATGGTGAACAGTCAGGAGCTTCCAGCACCTACTAGCTCAAGTGGGAGACACAGAACGTCTTGGAGGGTTTACCCGCAGAAGGTCCCACCATTTTTTGTGAGGAAGAGCAGCTCCATAATCTGAAATGCCATAGGCCATCCAGATCCTGGCATGGATACTCCTCTAGAATGAGCCTTTAATTATTGTGCTCCTCATTAAATAATAGATGCAATAAAGATTTGTCTCAGAAATTTTCAAAGAGCAAGTCACTTTAATTACGATAATGTATATTTCAAAGGTGCTGCATTTATATTGCCAGCATTTCTACCCTGAAAAGCAAACGTGTTGCTGTTTTTCAGCGGTGAATTATCTCAAAGAATGGGAGCTTTTAAAGCTTCATATTGCCTTAGATTACCTGGAGACACTCAGAGAGCAGGTCTTTACCTCTAACCAGGGAGCTCAGAAAAGAGGTGGAAATAAAACGAAACCGACAATGACATTGAGCTTGAGTATGTGCAAGAATTAACGATGTACGATCTAACTGCCTAAAATAAAAACGGGTAGTCAGTGCTTTGCATTTTATTGGGCAGAGGTGGGGAGGTTTCTCACGTGCAGCTGAGCTTATGTGCCATTGGAAATGAATCGTGAACCCGAGACTCCAGTTCTCAGGATCTGAGAAAGCAGCTCTCTGCACCTGCACCTTTCCCTCTGCCCAGGACATGCTCTGAATATCTGACCTAGTCCTTTCTCCCACAGCCTCATCGTGTTTCTATTCACAACTGCGAATAGTATACTATACTGCGGTAGTATATAACGATTAGCAATTTCTAAGCCACAGTGAAATAGTGACCATACTCCATGTCGAACAGCCAAGAGCCTCAGAAGTTATTTGAAGATTACTATCATCGTTATCATTTGACTCCATGTCGAACAGCCAAGAGCCTCAGAAGTTATTTGAAGATTACTATCATCGTTATCATTTGTTGAGTACCTAATATGTGCCAGGCACCTTACCTGTGTCGTCTTAAATTGCTCACCAAAACAACTCTCTGAGATTAGTAATCTGGGCCTTCTCGACCCAATGGGAACCTACAGCCCAGAGAGATAAAAATAACGTGCTCAAGTCAGTTATTAAAACTGGGGTTGGAACCACTATCTATAAATGCTCTTTGCAGTTAACCCTGATCTTAAATGTATGCTATTTTTTATTCCATTGTTTAAGAGAAATGATGCTTCCTATAGTGGAGAGAATGATATGTGTCTATAACTTCATGTCTGAACTATTTCAATACATTGATACTTGAATCTCTAAATATAAATATTTGTACAGAATTTTTTTAATTTTAAAAAGAGATTTGGCATCATATACTTATGGTCCTGATTTGCAAAATGATTAATGGGGCTTAAACTAGCAGATTAGTGGACATGTATATATTTATATAGCTGTAGATACACACACATGCCAATTGCTATTTTGTTCAATGAGCATCATTTGATGTCCTCATTACAAGACGATGACTTTCCATACCCACTCACTCCCAGTTGTCTGGGAAGCTGGGATGTTGGATTTGCTCTATCTGGTCGCATTCCCATCAGGAGCCCCTTCAGGACACATTTATTGACAAGGAAGGGGCCTGGAGGGAGGGGCCACAGAAAAGAGACAGCTAACTCGCTTCCTGATTCCGAAGTCACTGCCCAAAAAAGAAGAATAGTTTTTAATATACTTACTGTGACTGAAATACAAACCTAATGTCTGGTGACCTCTGGGAATGAAGTGTAAGAAAGAATGATTACAAAAAAAAAAAGAAAGAAAGAGGCAGTAAAGATACACTCCTTTATCTTCAGTAAAAATAGTGGTGGGTAGTTACTAAAATATACTGTGTCTGATGGGAAAGTGGTCTACTCCAGCCCACACTTTCCGCAGGCACGCTCTGTATTTGACTCAAAGACAATAGCTTTGGGCACTTATCCACAATATTTTTTTACCACTTAATTCAAAACCAGAAAAGTTCTAGTTCTGACAAAAAGCTATTTTGATGTTTTATTTTTATTCCCCAGAAAACAGCTTCCAATGCCAAAGAATAATTTTATCAATATAAATAATCTAGCTTCAGGTGTTTTATATCATATTCAATGACAAAGTAGGAAATGTAACATTTTTTTGCTTTGACAGCCCATGAAATCCATCATCTGTTTTTACAGATCTTTCATTCAGAAATAGATTTGTATTTAAGGATTTATGGTCCGATCAGAAATATTTAAATAAAAGATTTTCAGCTTTAAAAATCAACATCCGGATTTACTAGTGAAAATCTGGAGTCAGTTGATGAAATGTTACTGTAATCATTTATCCTTCATGACCTTTACAAAATAAAAAACTAGCTGCTATCTCACGCCCAGAGTTTATAACCAGCAGTAGCAATAAGAGCAAGAAGCTTTTTCCCTTCACCTCTTCAAGAGTCGCCCATATACTGCTGCTGGGAGGCAGAGGGCACCATATGATCTCGGTATTTAATAAGACACGAATAGATAAGACAGGAAAAGGGCTTTATGCACCCGGTGTGTCTTCATAAGAGGAACTGGAACGATGAGAAATGTGCCTTGATTCATTTTCAGAATATGAATTTGCACTCTGTCTGCTCTCTTTCTGAGATGGGTTAGTGTGCTGTTCGCCTCTGTGAGTCCATACAATGGACTCCCTCTAAAATTTCCATGTAATTGGGTCATTATCATAAGGAAAACTATTTCCTCTCCGTGGTAATTACAACTTTAAGAATATTCTCTCTTGAATAAATTTGACTATTTATCATTTACTAGATTTATTTAAAATGGTATCATGGGCTAGGATTTTCTTGGTATAGAAGGACAAATGTGGTCCTGATGTTGAATGCTTCATCTGAAATGTCTCATACCCAAGGCAGAGCTGCAGAATGCTGCTGATTAGAGTCAGAGCTAAGAGAGAGATGGAGCAGAGCACCCAGAACATTGGTGAATTCTGCCTCAAACTGGAAGGGGCACTTGGCAGGGGCAGCACGACTGCTGGAGAGAGCCCTGAACCTGGAATCTGTATTCTGATCCAGACTCCAGTGCCAGCCACAGCTCCCACCTCAGGCAATTCATCCAGCCTCTCTGGCTTTAGAGCAGAAGGTACCGTCCTTCTACCATTTCCAGCCTTTTCTGAGTGACATCCAGAGGCCCACCCCTATTCTCCTTTGTTTCCAATGAGCTAAGTGAGGCTGAGACAAAGGTCTCTCAAATGCTTTCCCAAAATCCCTGAATGCCGCAGGCAATCTAAGGGAAGGCAGGCCAGGCCACAAGTGGCCCAAAGATTCAAAATGAAGCTCAGAATTACAAGGAATCTGGGCAGGGTGGGGGTGGGGTAGGAAAGAAGAAATGCGAATAGAGTCATTCCAGCATCCCTAAGGATTTTAACTGGTCCCAGAGAGCAGTTTGGAACGCTGTCCTAGAGCCCCTGCAGAAACAACTTCCATCCTTCCCGCCCAGATCTCGCAGACCCAGAGCCATCTGGGGCTTGGCCCAGACTCTCCCTGGCAAACTCCCCATGCTGCCCTCAGCTCACCCAGCAGGGACGGGTGGCAGCTTAGGTGCAAGGAGGGCTGGAGCCCAGGCTGCTGAGAGCTCAGCACCCAGAACAAGGGCAGGGCAGTTCCAGAGCTCGGGCAAACCGAGACACGGGAGCTGAACTGTCAGTGCTGAGCAGGTCGAGGTGGCGCTGGATATTACGTCAGGAGCAGTGAAGCAGATCTCTGAGAAAATCTTTGCTGCTTTTTAAGCTACTGCTTCTCCACCAGGGAGAATTCTACCCCCAGAGTGAGTTACTGCTGTTTGGAGACACCACCTCGGCCATTCCCCCACTGCTTCCCTGCCCCCGGACCTCAGTAAGCCTCCAGAACCTTCCTACTCCCACCTCCCATCAGCTGGGATGACAGACGTTTTCCTTTCCTTCTCTCTCTTTTCCTGGGCCTGCCTATCTCATATCTGCCTCCACCCTTGGTTTTGCTTGTCATAGTTCCTTCCAGATGGATATTAGATTTCTTCTAGCAGTCAATATCTACCTTATTTCAGTCAACCTCATTTGATACATATATTAGATCATCTCAGTCAGTCTTTTACTATCTCCCATTTAGATTTAGCTCTCTATATTGCAAGTCCCGTCGCTCGCCACTTTTTCCTCTTCATCTTTCCCTCTCAGGAATCTCAGCCTCAGGCCCACTTGTTTGGCTCAAAGCTCTGCCTCCTTCCTGAGCCACAAACGTCTGTCTCCCCCGCTGGCAGGTGAAGCCCATCTTTGCTGGGCACAGCCTCACACGTGCATAGGTGTCATCTTTTTGCACTTCAGCTTGCACTGAGGACTCGAATACCAGTCTGATTCTTTTCCATTTTTAAGTTACTCATTGTTTCTGTTTGGCATTTTGTAGATATTTTTCCTTCCACTTCAGATTTCAAGAATTTTATCAAAATAGGCCCACATGAAAGGCATTTTTAAAAGAATCATTACTACAGACTCTGGTCTTTCTGTAATTCAGGAAAATGGCCTGTTTTGGTTGTCTCATTATTTCCTTTCCTCAGGTGGTTCCTTTTCCCCCTTCTGGCTTCTCTGGTGTTTGCTCATTTCCCCCCTGGATCTCTCCTCCAATTACTTTGCCTTTTCCCACTAGATTTCCAGATTTCCTAATTTCATATTTTTATTTGTGCTTTGATATATTTTTTCCACTTGACCTTCCACCTTACTACTTTGGATCCCAGCAGAAACCATGTTCTTCAATGTACCTACTGAATTTTTTTAAGAAAGTCATGTTTTTAAGAAAGTCCCATTTTTCTGTAATCCTTGGCTATGAGGGTGGTGAGGGTGATGTGCAAGTTGTCTCGTCTCCTCCAGCAGCTCTGTTTGTCTCTGGGCCCTTTCTGTGCATGGCTCTTCCCTGTCTTCACTGGGGCCCAGGCCCGCCTCCTGGAGACCCCAGGGGCAGCAGTCCGAGGAGCATGGAAGGAATAGAGGCCCCATGGGCAAGCTCTGAACCAACAGGCAGGCTGCCAACCTCAGGAAAAGCCCTCTTGGCTTCCTGGTCCCTTCATCTGGCTGCAAAGGCTGATGCCATTCGTGTCTCTCAGGGTGGAGGAGGGCTCTGCCCACCTAACAGCTAGCAGGTGAGAGAGAGAAGAGAGACCTAGGAGAATAGGCACACTCACTCGTGCCTTGGCTGCTCCCTTTCAGAGGAGGACCGCAGGGGGCTGAGTGCCTTCAGATTCCTAGAGCTCCACAGCTATGGCCAATGCTGTCTTCTTCTGGCCCAGAGAGACCTGCATCCAACACCAGCTTCTGACCAGAGTCCTGGCAGAGCCTGGGTTTCCCTGGCACCCTCAAGGCCCTGAAATCCTGCCAGTGCACAGGACTAGTGGCAGTTTCCCAACCTGCTGTCTCACTAGCGTCTCAGAGCAGGGCCTGGGAATATGCATGTATAAGCTACTCAGATGAATCTGGAGCAGATTATCAAAACAACCAACTTAAGGCGGAACTTGGTGCTCCTGCCTAGGGGTGCTAAGAGCCTGTTCTAGAGGTAGCAGGAGCTAAATATGCCCTGATGATAGTTCTGGACACTGTGCTTTCATACCCAAGGGAGCTAAGTCACCCAGAGACCTGAGGTACACTCAGTCTTTTTTTCTTTCTCAGTATGCCAGTTTTTCTCTCTCTCTGCTTATGCTGTGATTTTTCTGTGACATATGAAGTCTCCCATGGTTTGGGGCAAAAAGGAAAAGTATTCATGAAGAGGAACAGTTATCCTTTAGCATGAGCACTTGACTTAAAAAAGCCAGGGAGGGCAAAATAAAGTGAGGAGAGTGTGCAGAGGGAAGGGCCATTGCTGTGACTCTCACCAGGTTGTGTTGAGGGAAGGTTTACTCTGGCTCTTGGGCTATGTCAGCTCCAGGTCACGTTGGCTCTGTGGCTGCTCCCACAAATCTGCTTCATTCCAGGACTCAAGCAGCAGAGCTGGCAAAACCCCGTGATGTGTCTTATAGATATTTCGCATGTGTGTGTGTGGGGGGTGGGGTGGGATTCAGTCAACCACGCTCATGTTCCACAAGCCAAAGCAGGTCACAGACAGGCCTGAAGTCAACAGGCAGGGGAGTATCACCACGCACGGGCAGCGCGGGGCCCGCTGCAGTGTGAGGGCATGTAGGATCTCCTCCTATGGAAGGGAGCGAATCACCAGGAATAATAATGCCATTCATCACAGTCACTGAGCGGAAAAGCATTCCTTTCAGAATTTATCCCCATAAAGAGGCCCAATAAGGCAAATCACCTGATAAGACAGTGATTGAACGAGGTGATCTGAACCCGCAGCCCCTGTCCCTGCTGCCCGGTGGCTCTGCTGGGACTCAAGAGGGGAGACGTTCTTTCTCCTCCAGCCTTCTGTCTGCCCTGTGAATGTGCAGAGGGGACTTCGAAGACGGTTCCAACACACCTCAGGTTCCTGCTGCTCTACTGAATGTGACATAGTCAAGGAAAGCAGGGGACTCAAAGAAAGCAGGGGACGCTCGGAGTGGGCCCACTCGTCAGCACTCTCCTCCTGCCCAGCGCATCGCAATCTGACCTCAGGAACAGACTTCTAGCCCGAGAGCACATTTCTCCTCCTCCTGCTTCTCACTCAGAGCTGTTCCTCACACACTTTTCTTCCCCTCCTCTAATATCTTGGTCTTCTTTTATTTTTAGCCTTTTGAGGTCCCCGTGTCCCTCTGTTTCCTGAGCTGCAGTCCCACTTTGGTCTTAGAAATGTTTAAGGCTCTGGCCCAGCTATTCCCGTCTTGCTTGGTTTCACGGCTGGGCCGGGGGAGAGGAAGGAACGCCCCAAGGTGGTCTGGACAGCAGGTTGCCCGACCTTGTTTGTTTAATGATCCAGATACCTGAAAGGCACAAGCCATCCCAGCCGGCCTCTGCTGACGCGGGTTTTAGGCTCCCCTGCTCACACCCTCTCTCATTTCCGACTTGAGTTTCGGGCACAGGCCTGCTGGGTGATCCCATCCTGATTCCTGGGTGTTAGAGTTATAAAGCTGACCAAATCCCTACCTACCACCCCCTCTCCCCTTTCCCTTTAGATCCCTCCTATTTTCTTAACTTAGTCAAGCCTGTCACCAGCAAGCTGGTTAACTTTGCTGGGCCTCACAGGGGCGTGACTGTTCATTGAGAAACTAGCTGCAGGTAGTGGCCACTCGGAAAATGCCAGTTCCCTTTCTTTTCACGTCTCTTGAAAGGATCTGAGTGAACTACTCTATCTTGGCCTTCCTAAAGTAGGAGAGATTGATTTTGGAGGCACTTCTACACTGTGCTGTCTTGTCTGGTGCTTGCATAGTTGAAAGCATACAGTAGGTGCTCAGTGAGCACTTGGTGACCCCATTTCCCCTCCTCACCCCTCATCCCTGTGTGCCCAGCACCTCACCTTGTAAGATTCACAGGCTTTGCATACGTCCTGCTCTCGCATCCTTTCCTTCTCAGCTGAAGCCCAGAGAGCATCATTCGCACACATGTGGGGCTAACAGTTGATGATCCTAAGTGATTGCGGAGTATGAGGTTTTAACAGAAATGATAGCAGCAAAGTGCCATTATTTAAAACTTAAGTTTTACTTCTGGTGTCTGGAGTCAGCCTCTGTCTTAGCTTTGATTCTTCCATCCCTCCCCCTGTCCCAAAGGGAAGCAAGAACTATGATACGTGGCTTTACTGAACGACTCCTTACATCATTGAATCCCTTTGCTGTTTGTGCAGAAGGGATGTGAATTCAGAAACGCACTACCCACAAATGCAGAAGCAGCCGAGGAGGGCAATGGACTATGATGCAGTTGGCCCCCAACTCTCCCTGGTGCGGCCCCTGCCTCGCCCTTTCTTACCTGGGGGCCCCTCTCTCCCTCCGGAATGAGGTTGACAGTTCAAACCTCTATTTCCTCTACTGCCCATTGGAAGCGGAGCTTTCCTTCAAACCTCAAGATACTGCTTCCTCTTACCTTCCTAACCACCGTTTCTTTCTAGGGAAATTATTCTGAGAGAAAGTATCCTTTTACATGTGTCCACTGAATTTAGCTAACATTCACTGAGAGCCTGCCAAGTGGCCAGGCCTCCGGGTGGCACAAAAATGAAGCAGACAGTTTCTACTCTGTCCCGTCCGGTCCTTCGGGGAGTCCCTGTCTAGTACGAAAAACTGATGCCTACACAGCACTCTGCGAAGTAGCTGCACGTAGGATGCCCTCACTGAGTAGCTGTTGGGTGGATGAGTGAAAGAATGACTACACAGTAACTTTAACAAAGAGCAGACCAGGGGGAGTGCCGTGGACGAGGCAAGGACAAAGCACACTGGGAGAAGGAATGTGAGAGGCTGCTCGGGTGAGAGGCAAACCCAGGTCGGCCCGTGGGGCTCTCTGGGAGTGAGAGACCCCTCCTGGGCCCTTTCGCAACAGCACCGCCCTGCGGTAATCTGCATAAGGGAAGCACAATGACAGAACGCGGGAGGGTAAGGGCTCGTTCACAAGGTATTGGGCTGAAGAATGAGTCGGTTGCAGGTGCTTCACAAGAGGACCACCTTCCGTGGCAGAACAGGGAACTGATTTCATATTCGACAAGTTCATAGAACCCCCTCCCCCGGCCGATCCTTCTGTTCTGCGGTGTTTAACCTGAGCTTGAGGAATCATGTGTTCTTCCAGTGTATCTTGGATATCTCAACACGGAGTATTTCTTTCCAAAAGTAAATATGGTGCCATTGCTGGGGAGAGAAGGCCTTCTGTAGACCTAGTTCCTTGGATTGCCTTCTCTAAGGACCAAGGGAGAGGAAGGACTAGAATTGTAACCAGGGTACTTTTGAAGAGAACTGCCGTTCTTGAGTCTGACATAAATCATTAGCTTTGAATTCCTGGAAGTTTAGTATTCAGTTAGCCTGCAATGATGTCATGGATGCTATTGTGTCCCTACAACATTCATATGATGACACCCAGCCCCAGCACCCTAGAACGTGCCTGTAGAGAGATGGGGCCTTGAAGGCAGTGATGACGGCTCAGTGAGATCATCAGAGCGGGGCCCTGATCCCAAATGACTGCTGTCCTTACAAGAAGCGGAAGAAGCCCCAGGGTTGCCCACAGGTAGAAGAAAGGCCATGTGAGGACACCCCAAGTTGGCCGCCAGCTGCAAGCCAAGGAGAGAGGCCCGGGCAAAAGCAAACATGCCGGCATCTTGGTCTTGGCCTTCCAGCCCCCAGAACTGTGAGAAAGTACATTTCTGCTGGGACTTTGTTATGGCGGCTCTAGCCAACTAATATGCTGTCATAGTGCATTGAGGGCCTCCTAGCAGCCTGGCCCTGTGCCAAGTATCTTAGGTCACTTAACATTTTAATGACTATGATAAATAGTTATTGTTTTATTCCTTTTTCCAGACGAGGAAATAGTCACCCAAATGCACAGCTCTAGTAAGTGGCGAAAGTCAGCGTTGAAGGCACACCTGTCTGCTCCGGGCATTACGCACTGAGCATACCACCGCCCGCATGTATTAAGTTCTAGCTGTGCAAGAAGCGTCGGGCTATAATAACTGCTGACATTGGAGGACCTTTATCCTTTCCTTACAGAACGTGTAAATGAGGAGGGGCAGGCTAACAAAGATAAGTGAGTCAATAAACAAATGCTGCAGGGACGAGAAAGTCTGGGACCACGACCGCCGTGGCAAAGCCACAGTGAGTCTAAGCTAAGAGAACATGCAGACGCTGGTGAAGGCAACATAGGCAGGGGTTGCGGACATAAGGTGCAGGAAGCAGGTTTGGCAATTTTCTAGTTGTACTACCTTGCGCAAGTTACTTAGGTTCCTAACCTCACTTTCCTCTGTGCTAGGGGGGCTAAACTGATACTAACAATGGGACATTACCCATTGGGTTGGTGGAGGATTAAATGAGATCCTTTAAAGTGCTGGTGTGGCTTGGTTGTTGGACCAAAGGGTCCCGGGTTTGATTTGCCATCAGGACACTTGCCTGTGTTGCAGGTTCTGTCCCCAGTACGGGTGTGTACGAGAAGCAACATCAATGTTTTTCTCCCTGCCTCTCTCCCTCCTTCCTTTCCCTCTTCTCCGATATCAATGAGCACGTCCTCAGGGGAGGATAAAAAAGGGCTTTGCGTGCTGCTTGGCCCATCACACATCCCAGTAAAGGCACCGCATGGGAAACCCTTCTTCTAATGGGTAGTCTCCTAAGCGTCAAAAAAAATAACCAATCTATCTAAGAATGGTTGAGTTCTTAACTGTGTAAATAGAGATTACTAATACATCCACGTTTATGAATAATTAACAAGGTAAGTTTTCTCTAACCCTTATGTGGGGGTTTCCAAATGTACAATTCTATTTCCAAAATATTTTTTCCATTCAGCACATTCGGATGAAGTCAAACACTAACACACACGACCAGCAGCAGAGCAGAGTCGGGGTAAATGTTTGTCAGGGCTGCAGACAATCTGATAGGAAGGCAAGGCAGAAAGGACTAATCAGATACCCAATGGAAGTCAAAAAATAAAGTTGTGTGTGTGTGTGCTTGTGGCATCGTGTGCACGGGTGTGTGTGTGTGTGTGTGAGTGTGTTTTAGGGATCGCCCCCATTCATCTGAGAGCAAGTCCAGGTGCGGCTGCAGACAGGGACCTGTGACAGGAGGCGCCCGGCAGCCCGTGGGCTCCCCGATGATTGTCCCTTCACGGAAGGGGATCGCTGTACTCAGCGCTAAGAGTAGAGACTTTTTTATAATGCTTCATATGCTTTTATGGCATAAACCAATATAAATATTTACTGAATCTATCAGCAATAGTATATAAATTCTTATTTACCTTGCTGCAGAGAGAAACCGTGGAAAGCATGTGGAAAGTGGAGTCTGTTTTTCTCCCAGCAGACAGGCTGGAAAACAGTTTCTGTGGAATACGTGAGTGCAGAAATATGTCCTCTCACATGCTCTTCAGGAAGGAGGCTGGGTGGCCAGCCATGTCTGTCCCTGCTGACAGATCACGCTCCTAACCCCACCAGCGGGACAAAAAGATGGGGCTCGAGGTACGGAGCAAAGGGAGAGAGCACGGGACCAGGCCAGTGACGTGACTGAAAGCCCAAACCAAACCACATCCTGGTCAGTGGCCCGCGCCAGCCCCTGCACCCTCAAAAATCACACCTGCTACTATCATAATAGTCTGTCCTGAATAGCTGGTGTTTATTGAGCACCTATTAGAAATCATTCCAGTGGTTCTCAGGGCACCCTAAACCTGTATGGGGTTTAGGAGGAACTCACCGTGACACGTTCTTTTTTCCTCCTAACCTGGGTTCAGCAAGGGGACAGTTCCTCTCCTTCTTTTATCCCTTACCTGAGAGCAAGAGAGGCGGGACCCCTGTTGCCATTAGCCAATCCCAATCCCTGCTCCACTTTCGACACCGCCCCCCCCCACCCGCCCACCTCTGCTCCCAGGTGGAATGTGGAACTTATAACAGTGCTGGGACCTGTCACCCCAGCATACACAGGGCAGGGGCAGGTGGACATTTACGGAAACCACAAAGAGGGCAGGCTGAGCTTCAAGTTCCCTTTAATCTCCCAGCACCGGCCTTCTCTACTGCTTGCCAGGCCTCTGGGCTCCATGCCCCTTGCTGTCCCCTGTGCCCCAGGTGTCTGGGCCCAGTGTTTGCTTGTCCCTGTGAATTCCTGTTAGTGGCAATTCCTTCATAAACCTGCAAGTTCACACTACAGAAACAAGGGAGGATCATGTTCCTCAGTCTGTAGCTTTCGTGAATCAAGTGCAGGACCAACTCACTGGTTTTCACACCCCGACCCCTCACTGGGGGCTGAGGTCCTAGACAGCCTCACCTCTTGCTGGTGCAAAAGTTCTCTCACCTTCTTTCTCTTTTCATCTTTTCCCGTGTGGTTGTTGAAACCATTGTCAGATTGCTGTCTGATCCCTTAGGGAATGATTCTCATTTTCTGCCCTGCTTTATGAGCCTGTTCTTCTACCCCATTGCACCAATGGTAATTTCATTTTGATAGAGGAGACTTTTCTGATCTATATGGATGAAACTCTCATGGTGGTATGTTAGGAAGGCAGGAAAGAGGCTCGCTTGGATTTGTGGATCTTTCCCCCAACCTGGCGCATCCAGTCAATCCATGTGAAGATCATGTTTGCATATCAAGTTGTGTTTTTTCCTTTGTACGATTCCCACCAAGAGCTGGGAATTTCCATCAGTCTTTTGCAAGTTCCTATTAGGCAAATAAACATCCAAGCCTGCTCATTAGATCCAAACATTTAGAAAAACTACAGTGTGACAAGGCTAACAGCAGAAAAGTTGGGTACTGGGCGAAGCTATTTTGTTTGTTCTCTAAGATGCCTAAATTATTCTCAATCTAATACAAAGTGGTTGTTGGTTGGAGAAGATGGTATTTAAGCTACAAGAAGCTGGCATTTAAAGTTTTTTCCTTTTAAATGGAAACAATGTGATTAAATCTATATTATCCATTATAGATTCCACATTATTTCCTAAATAATGACGTAGGTTATCTTCTATAAATATCTTTTATAATATTGTTTAATTCCTACTCCTCTTTCAGTGCTCTTCGGGTGGACTTTTCTAGGTACCTAGATAAACTACCAGTGAGAGTACAGTTTACCCTCACTGATCACATAGTCACAGAGTCCCCACTGTGTGCCCTGCAAGCCACCAGGCGCCGTGGAAGGAGCATCGCTGACCACGCCTTCCCTCTCGGGCGAGGCTGCAGCAGACAGGGCCAGCAAGGACTCAAGCAAAACCCACAGTGCAGCAACTTGAGGTTGAGGGGGGCAGGAAGCTATTCAGATCCACCCTAGTACGTGAGCCAGAGACGCAGTGTGCCAAAGAGGTACGGTCCTGGAAGCACTGGGACGGAAGGCGGCAGTTCGCCGGGCTAGGAAGACCAGGCTGGAAGGGCAGCACTTACTTTAGGGTATTCATACCTCACATCTCTGAACCTTAAACTCTAAT
Source organism: Sturnira hondurensis (assembly GCF_014824575.4). NCBI lineage: Eukaryota > Metazoa > Chordata > Mammalia > Chiroptera > Phyllostomidae > Sturnira > Sturnira hondurensis. The sequence goes on from NW_028076767.1 coordinate 38,443,330, forward strand.
GCAACGGACACAACCTTGGCTGCCTGCAACTACCCACTGTGCTCCCACGGCTGAGGCATGGGAAGAAGGACACCATGGGAAGTTCACGATGACCTCATGGGGCCACCACACTGCACCACATTCAGAGCTGGCACTGATGTGTCACAGGCTCTAAAGGCCTATTGGGGCAAGTCCTGAATCAAGTAGGATTTTGATCAATTGTGGGCCCTGCAGGTCTGTGCCTCATGGTATTTTCCATCTTCAGGTGAGACTGGAACCCACTCTGCCCACGCTCTTTCCCTTGCCCGGAATAGTCTGTGATCCCTCACTCTGCCGGTGGGTCGTGTTCATCCTTCCGTGCTCACGTCAGACAGCCCTCCTCCACTGGGCTTCTCGGCCTCTGATACGCTTCTTCCTCTTGTTGCATCTGAACTTTATGTGTCTTTTTTTACTAATCATTCTGTTTCTTTTTCCTTGAGTAGATCACGGTATCTTAGGAATGGAGTCAATATCTTTTCTTAGGTTTCTGTACAAGCTCTCTGATCTTGAGAAACTTTCAATCATGTATCTTTAACATTTTAAATTATTCTAAATATACTTTATAAAGCTGATGTTTAATAATGATCTAGACTTCAAACAGGGACACTAAGCTAGAGGTGTTTCATCAGACTCTCCCAGGGGTTCCTGCAGAGCCCTGTGTTTCCCCCTCCACAGCACTGACCACCCTGCCCTGCAAGGCCTGTTTACTTCTGTTCCCCTACAGACTGGGAACACGAAAACCACACTGACTCCATCAGTGCAGCCACAGCACAGTGCAGCGCCTACTGCAGAGTGAGGGAGGCGGTACCTGTGTGTTGAATTGAATACGATCGAACACAGACATCTCTAAGGGAGCAGGTGGAGGTGATTCCTCAGGGTCTAGTCACTGAAATCTCCCGAGGCCCAGTCAGTCTTTGAGACCAGCATCAGTATACACTAATGGGTGTAATAACAACAGGTGCCAACAACAACCGTAATTGGACCAGTCAGTATCATTCAGTGTTTCCTATTTCCAAGTGCTGTGCTAGACTCTTCATGTGTGTTGTTTCATTTAATCCTCATAACAACCATGCAACCATTTTGTTATTGTCTACAGACAGGGGTGTCCAACCGTTTAGTGTCTCTGGGCCACACTGGAAGAAGAAGGGTTGTCTTGAGCCACACATTAAACACAGTGCGACACATAATCACACAAAAAAAAGAAATCTCCTAACATTTTGAATGAATTTCCAATTTTGTGTTGGGCCACATTCACAGCCATCCTGGGCTGCATGCGGCCTGTGGGCCACAGGTCGGACACCCCTGGGGAACACTCAGTCCAGGCCTTCCTTCCGTCTCTTGCCCGTGGCCACTTAGCAAATAGGTACAAGAGGTGGGATTAGACTCAGAGGCTCTCTGTTACGAAGAATGCTCTGGGCAACGGCACGTTTCACTTAGTACATATCTTTAAAAGAAAACAATTACTGAAAGAATTTAAACCATGCTTTTAGTGACATCACTGTAAATCCTTAATAAGTCAAAACCTTCTTCTGGGAAGGTAGTATTATTAGTTGGATGTTCCACCACCTGTTGGCAGTGAATTATTTTCCCAACATTTTTAAAACATATTTTATTGATTATACCATTACAGTTGTTCTATTCCCCCCCTTCAATCCCCTCCACCCACATCCTCCCTCCCCCACCATTCTCCCCCCCTTAGTTTATAACCATGTGTCTCAAGTTCTTTGGATTCTATATTTCTCCCACTATTCTCTCCCTCCCCCCTATCTATTTTCTGCCTACCATCTATGCTATTTTCTGTGCCTTCTCCCCTCTTCTCCCCCTCCCACCCCCTGTTTCTAACCCTCCATGTGTTCTTCATTTCTATGGTTCCACTCCTGATCTAGCTGTCTTCTTGGTTTGCTTTTGTTTTAGGTGTGGTTGTTAATAACTGTGTGTTTGCTGTCCTTTCACTGTTAATATTTTTCATCTTCTTTTTCTTATATAAGTCCCTTTAGCATTTCATATAATAAGGGCTTGGTGATGATGAACTCCTTGAACTTGACCTTATCTGAGAAGCACTTTATCTGCCCTTCCATTCTAAATGAAAGTTTTGCTGGATAAAGCAATCTTGGCTGTAGGTCTTTGGATTTCATGACTTGGAATACTTCTTTCCAGCCCCTTCTTGCCTGTAAGGTCTCTTTTGAGAAATCCACTGACAGTCTGATGGGTACTCCTTTGTAGGTGACTGTCCCCTTATCTCTTGCTGCTTCTAGGATTCTCTCCTTCATTTTGGTCTTGGCTAATGTAATTATGATGTGCCTTGGTGTGTTCCTTCTTGGGTCCAACTTCTTTGGCACTCTCTGAGCTTCCTGGATTTCCTGGAAGTCTATTTCCTTTGCCAGACTGGGGAAGTTCTCCTTTATTATTTGTTCAAATACGTTTTCCACTCGTGGCTGTTTCTTTCCCCCTTCTGGTACCCCTATAATTCGGATGTTGGAACGTTTAAAGATGTCCTGGAGGTTCCTAAGCCTCTCCTCATTTTTTTGAATTCTCATTTCTTCATTCCTTTCTGGTGGGATGTTTTGTTCTTCCTTCTGGTCCATTCCATTGATTTGAGTCCCCGTTTCCTTTCCATCACTATTGGTTTCCTGTGCATCTCCCTTCATTTCAATTAGTTTAGCCTTCATATGTTCCTCTAATTTGTGACTTTGTTCCTCTAATTTGTGACTATAATCTACCAGTTCTGTGAGCATCCTGATAAATAGTGTCCTGAATTGTGCTTCTGAGAGGCTGGCAATTTCTCGGTCGCTTAGAGTTATTGGCTCTGGGACTTTGAGTTCTTCTTGTGCCATCTTTCGGGTTGTTCGTGCCTGTTCCATAGCAGGATCAGAGCCCTAAAGTGTTCACTAGAACAGGGCAACTAAGTCGCTGGGTTGTGACGCTGTATGTGGGGGCGGGGTCAAAGAGGGACTATGGCGTCCTGTCCGCCGCCTGCCGCCACGGCCCTCACCGGTGCCGCAGTTGCTGCCGTCACCGGGCCCACGCGTTTCGTCCCACTGCACGCGAGTGTGCCACCGCCGTCAGCCCTCGCCCCCTGGGGCCTGCGTGGTCTGTCTCACTGTGCGCGAATATGCGCCTGCGGTCTGCCCCGCACCCCAACTGGTTCCCGTCTGCCTGCGCGCCTGGGTCGGGGGCCCTGTCCTGCCCGACCCTGCTCGCTGCTGGCTCCGCCCCTCTTACCGTCCCCGTTGAACGGTTAGATGTAGTCGGACTTCCGTATAATTCAATTTTCTGTCCTTTGGTTGTGTCTTTGTTTCTCCAAACCTTTGTTGTATTCAAACTTGGTTGTGGGAGAAGGCACAGTGTTTCCACCTATGCCTCCATCTTGGCAGAAGTCTCTCCCAACATTTTATTATGACCATTTCCACACACAAAAAGATCAGAAGAACTGCACAGCTGATCCCCATCAGTTAGTGGTTTTCCATTTCCTCAGAGAACCCTTTATCCTCTACCTTCCGTCCCTCGAGTTTGCACACCACGAAAAGCCAGCCTGGCTTCCAGTCATTCACCGCTGTGCTTGTTGAGGGGTAATGTTTGGAGTAAAGGTTCTCAAACGTCGGTGGCCATCAGAATTTCCTGGAAGGCTTGCTAAGCACAAACAGAGTTTTTGATTCTGAATCTGCATTTCTAACAAGCTCACAGGTTGCTGTGATTTCGCTGACCTAAGGGTCACATTTTGAGAATCACTGGCTTGGGAAAGTTTTCCTGAAAAACACAAGCGATGTTTCGCTCTAGACCCAGACATAGTACAAGCTGTGTCTCTAGGGGTTTCCTTAGCCCCTGCTTTTTGCCAATCCTACGGGCACCATAATGCATCTAACACATCACACCCTCCTGGTAGCAGTTCTGGGAAGCCGGCACTCTGACCTCGTATCCATGCTCCAGCCTGTACTTTGCCAGGTCCCCTCGCTCTTGATCATGTTTCACATTCCTGCACTGGGTGTCCCTTTGATTTTCCTTTTTGGCCTGTTTTCACTTTGTTTTATTCTCTGTTTTTGCAGGGGTCTTTGAAACCCACAATAAACATTTTTGGAAACAAAGCCGATTGTGTACATACCACTAACACCAGCAGGAACAAAATAACACTGTAACATACCACATTGACTTAACTTTAATAAGAAACAAGTAAATTTTATAAGAGAAACCTTTTTAAAAGAAAAATCCCTTCAGAGTGCCCACTCACCAAGGAGCCATAGGCTTAATGAACTGGTATTTTATACCCGACCTTAAGCCAAAAGGCCGAGAGGTGACGAAGAGCACCTATTTTCAATTGGAGTTTCCGCACATCGTCATCTCTTGGTGCTGATTCTCTTTCACATTGTACGCTGCCTTTCAGATCATTGTGATGTGCCCAGTGCAAGGTGGATCAATCTTATAATCTTACTTTTAAACAGTCTTCTTTCATAAAGAAACTACAGAAAACATAGAGCTATATAAGCCAATATTGCATCAACTGACATGTGATATATATATATATGTATATATATGTATGTATGTAGTTAAGAAGAACATTTGATACCTTTTTTAAAAAACTTATACCAAATTGTTTTTGATTTAATTTTAAATGTTACATACTGTGGTGGAGAAGACAATGTTTTAAAAATGACCCGTTTTTGTCGAAAGGCAGGATTCGAATTTTGAGTGCTGCTAAGGAGATCGGTTTCATTGATAGATGTAAGCCATGAGGGCGTGTTAGAAATACCAAAGAGCCAGGTTTCAAAAGACAGCCACGCAGGAGAAGGGTTCTCTGTTTCAGAGGGGAGAGTCACTACGAGGTTCCCTTTTCTTTGGGTTCTCACCATGAGAAGAAAATACGGGGGAACCACACTTCCCCACAAGGCTCCGGTTGCTGCGTGGAAGATACCGGAGGCAGGTTCCGAGATGACTGGGGGACGCTTCTAGATGAGACTGCCTCACTCAGATCACTCCAACAAAAGTAAAAGAAAGGCCATAAGATTTTTAACTTCTGGTGAAATTTCTGAAAATCACATGTGAAGAGGTTGTAGAAGTTTTATTTTCCTATTAAGAGATCCAAAGCAATAGATCTACTCAAACCTAGAAAACCAAAGTCAATTAAGCAATAATTGAGAATAAAAGGTCAGTAAGAAGGGGGGCATGTGGTACCCAGAAGTTTGTCATCTTTTAAGTTTTTCTCTCTTTTTTAAAAAAATACTTTATTTTATTTTTAGAGAGTGGAGAAAAAAGGGAAAAAAGACAGGGAGAGAAACATTGATAGATTGCCTCTCACATGCCCCCAACTGGGGGCCTGGACCACAACCCAGGCATGTGCCCTGGAGGGGAATTGAACCAGCAAACTTTTGGTCCACAGGCCAGCACTCAATCCACTGAGCCACACCAGCCAGGCTTCTTTCTTTTTAAACATAGTAATTATTGACTACTAATCTTCCTTGCTTTTATGCACATAAACAAGACAAATATACAAAATGCCCTTTGTCCTGTCTAGCCATGTAATGGGAAGCTTTGCTACTATTTGGGTGAAACTTAGACATTCATGATTACAGATCCCAGGAGCAAACAGCCCCTAGGGAAGTCCTTCTCAAACCTGAGTGTACGTAAGGATCACCTAGGGGTTTTGTCCAGCTGCGGAACTCTCGTTAAACTACACAGGAGTCAGAAGAAAGCTATGGATCCCTGCCCCCAAATTGCACCTAAAGACATTGGAGCCAGTTGGCGTGTGTGATTCAGAGACTAATTTCTGCTCCAATGGATATGCTCGAAAACACTGCGGGGGGTGTCCCACCTGAGGCCCATGGCCGCGTGCAGCCTAGGATGGCTGTGAGTGCGGCCCAACACAAAATCGTAAATTTACTTAAAACATGAGATTGTTTTGAGATTCCATATCACAATGTATTGAACGTGTGGCCCAAGACAACTCTTCTTCCAGGGTGGCGCAGAGACCCAGAGATACCGAAAGGCTGGGGGATAGAGTGACTCTAAATAGTATGGGGGTTCATACGGCTATAGAGAAGAGGAAGTGGCTATAGGAGAAGACAGGAGTGAATGAAGGGAATGAAGTTGTGGAGAAGATGCAGTTTGAATTTCTATTGGCCCAGTGAAAGAAAACATTCAAACCCAACGGGTGGGCCTGGGGATGGGGAAAGTTAAGGATAGGGGGGTGAGGGCAGAATGATTTGGAGCCATAGAGGGAAAGATAAGAATAAAAGTAATAAATTTCTCAGCAGGCCACACTGAGCTCAAGGCATTTAAAGGGGAAGTGACATAATAAAAATAGTATGGGCTGAGTTAAAGGGACAAAGTCTGTGTTTTAAGATATAAACATATATTATGTTTATTATATATTTTAATATGAGAGGGTAGGGCCTTATCATTCTCCTTTTAAAAATATTTCTTGGCAATTCTTGGGCTTTCATATTCACTCCTAATGTTCGAAACTTTACTATTTCTGTATGTAAATTTAGCTCATGAGCAGCAGAGTTTAATTATCTGATTGTTGTATGCCTGGCCCCAGGAACACGATGTGGATCTTGGCATTACTGCTACTCGTGGCTCCAGGCGGCTTCAGAGCCCTGGGGAGCTTCTCGAGTTTGGTACCAGCTGGTGTGGCCCGCGGATACCGTGGGCCAGCACCTTCTCTGTCTGCTGACAGCCCAGGAGATTGCTCTATGGTCAGTTTTGAGTTTAGAGACTTTCCCCAAGTGGATTCTTCAAAGTGAGGACTGAAACATTGTTCCCTCAAATGGATCCAGGCTGCTCCTTATCTAAATGGATCGAGAGGCAAGTCGTTTGGATCTGAATCTCAAGCAGGGTCCAAGGTACATGCTAGAAAGTCTGCATTATGCAGGAATGGAGAACGCTTGGGCTTGGCCGGGGCTCACTTTTAGAAGCAGTGTAGTGGTTAGGAGCCAGCATCTAAAACCAGACTCCCCAGGTGCAAACTCACTTCTGCCCATCACACCTGTATGGATTGAAACAAGTTACCTGTCATGTTTCAGTTATCTGGGCTGTAACATAGGACTGAAAACAGACCCTACCTCTTAGGGTCCCAGGGAAGAAGAATGAGTTAATATGCAGTAAGTGCTACAACAGTGCCCACGAAACACAGAGCCTTCCACTCCAGTCTCCCGTCTGCATTCACCCGAGACCCCTCAAGCCCCCACTTCCTCCTTTGCCGGGAGGGGTGAGTGGGTGGGTGGGCACTGTCCGTTCTGTGAATTGCCGGGGCTTGGCCTCCGCGCACTTTGTCGTTACTTTCCATTTTCTGAGCATCACAAAATGTAATATTCATGTGTCAAAGGATCCAGGATGATATTTGAACAGTTTACAGCCTCTTTGTAAAACTACCTTTTCAATTTTAGAGGAGGCAGTTTTATGACTCCCTTTGATAACCACTTAACTAGGAAGGCCCAAACAAAGAAGAAGCCAAAGGATGTCAGGTGCTCTCCGCCAGCTGGGGTCCCACTGCTTGCACATTATTCAAATTAGCTCCCGGACTCATAATTCTGTGTTTTCATTTATTGCTGCAGTAAAGTAAATGTTTCTTTTATCCAAATGTTATTTCCTGGCTATTAATTCAGTAGTTATTTTGGATTGTAACACTCCTCTTTGATTTAGGGATATGGTACCTTATAAATATTTAAAAGTTGAAGACTGGCACTTGACGAAATTGACTTTGATTTGTTTTGTTAATATCCTATGCCCAGAGTAATTATAGGTGTGGAAGACACGGTCCCATCTCCACTTGTCAGAAGAGATAGGGAGCTTCTGTGTCCCTATCAAGGGAAGTTGGCAACAGAAGTCTCTCCCCAAATCTTTCGGAGACTAGACTTCCATACGCAGGTCCTCAGAATACACACTCCTCTTTACTCTTCATAGTTTTCTCAGAAACTGCTCTTGAGTTTAGAAATGTGGGTGCAAACCGGCATACACCTCAAAATACCTGAAAATGTTCATTGCTGAAACTTGGGACTTTCCCTGCATGTACAAGTGCCAGCAAAGGGTTACGACCGGGCTCAGGGTGAGGTACAGACCGCTGTGATTTAACCGTGGATCAACCACCCTATTAGGGGAAAACAGACAAGGTGCCTGGGGATGGGTCTCAGTGAGCCAGAGGTCACCCTGCATTTTTCAACCTAATGTTCTTATTTCCTTTCCATTAACATTTCATAATGAAAAAAAGCCTATATTCTTTAATTTTTAAGATAATTAAGTGAATTTAGTGCCTGTGAAGGGTAGAGGATTTATCATGGCACCAGGGGATACACTATTAATAATGCACACGGCACGGGCCACCTGGGGAGCCCCAAGCACCACCAAGCCTGCTCCTGGGCCTCAGGGAGCTCCGCCTCCTTCGCCAGACTCCTCCGAGACCAGAAGCACTTGTGTTCTCTGGGGGCAGGGCTTTTTCCCTCTTGGGAAATGGTTTTCTGATTGTATTGAGTTTGAATTTCAACAAGCTAAAACAGCTCCTCTGAAGTTCATGGCATTGTCTGGGCACAAAACTTTGAAACATGTGATGAAAATAGAAGTCATTTTGGAGCTTTCCCGAGGGAAGGAAGCCGGACACCTGCCTCTGGGATCACTGGCAGCCTGGCCAGTGAGGTCGGGAGTGGCAAGCCCTCCAGGCCCAGGCAGGAGAAAGCGGCCCATGGGAGCAGCCAAGCCTGTGCCCAGAGAAACACAGGGTCTGAGGCCCCAAGGCTGCCTCACCTCTGAGTTCTCCTCTATGGTCATTTAAGGCATTGAAGAAAGATCATTTCCGTGATTTTTAGACACAGATGATAAACACACTCATTTTATTTTGTTCCTTAACCAACCATATTAAGATGACAATAAAGAGATATTTTTAAGGCAAAAACTCTCAAAGACAAAAAATGCATAAACATTAAGTAATTTAATGGACAAATAGTAAGTAACTTAGCAAAACCAAGGAAGCCAACATAAGCTAGCAATGGGAAGAGACGAGAGGCAAACAGATGATACCCCACACCCCTGCCCCCGCATAGCTCAGGAAGTGGCTAATTAAGTCCCTGTGGGAGTGGGGGTAAAGGTGGGCTATGAACAGGAAAACGGGAGAACCTAAGAAGCAGTTAGCTCTCTGGATCCTTTGTCTCACTCGCCACTCCATAAACCCAGGGGCTCATCCTCTGAAGAGGGTGTAACAGCAGGTCTTTGGGCTGGGGGACGCTGGGGCAGGGCTGGAGGGTGGGGTGCAGGGGTTGGGTGAAGAGTCGCAGACCCGCGCTGCTGCTCCCCTCCACCCCTCTTCCCCACCAGCTCCAGCCAGGAGGTTCTTCTCTGGGGAATCCGAACAGCCAGCGAGCAGAGACCCAAAGATGTCAGTATTTGGTGGCTTCCCCCAGGGGAACAGTCAATCAGATCCCCCCACGGAGAAGCCCCCAGAAGCTCTAACAGGAGCTTTGAGAGCCCCGCTCTTAAACAGAAGCAGGAAACCAAAGGTCACCACACGGCCAGGGAAAACCTCTAGTGCCTCGAGGCCTCTGCTATCTTAAAAATGATTTATTAAAGGGTAAGCTGATTTAAAAAGGGACTACACCATCAACGGATGGTCGGATAAAGAAACGTAGTCTATGCATACAACAGAATGTTACTCAGCCTTATAAGAGAAGAACATACCGTCCGATGGCACAACAGGGGTGAACCTTGAAGGCGCTGCACTGAGTGAAATAAACCAATCTCACAGTCAAATCCCAGGCGATGGCAGTCACGTGGGGCACCTAGATTAGTCAGAGCCACAGAAGCAGGAGAGTGCAAGGGCAGCCTCCGAGCCGGGGACTGGGGAAACGAGGAACTGCTCACTGGACTCTGAGTCTTCCGGTCACGGTCATGGTCATGCAGGTGCCCGGTCTAGACGCCCTGCCGCAGCCAGCGCGCAGTGAGCAATGCCGACCCGTGCACTGGGGCGTGGTTAAGAACATATGGTTGTGTTCTGGTTTTTACCACAATTTTTTTAAAAAAGTGACTAAAGCAACATGAAAAGAGTGCAGTAAATTATGAAGGGGGAAGAAAATGTCAGTCAGAGTTATCACTAACACCCTCACAGAGATAGAAGATGGTATTGATCCATGAAACAAAAGTTGGATGCTATTTAAAAAAAATAAAAAGAAATATCCACACAAGTAAAGAAGAGCTGTTAGAAATGAAAGCTATGGTATTAAATATCAGTGGCAAAGAGATAGACTATTTCCCAGGAAATAGAGTAAAAAGGAAAAGAAATTAAGTATAGAAGGAAAAAGAAAAAATAAAGCCAAGCCAAAGATCAAATAAAAGGAATTCCAGAAAAATAGAAGGGAAACATTTCTTCAATTTTACCAAAGAGAGTATTTTATTTTTTTAGTATTAAATTTTTTACTAGAATTAAAGGACTTGATTTTTCAGGGAAAAAAAAAGTGTTCAAGAGCACCTAGGATCATAGGTGAAAATAAACTCACATCTAGTATCTAGACACGTTTTTGTAACATTTCAGGCATCTGGAAGCCAAAAAGAAGATCCTTCAAATATGGTCCAGGAAAGGGAGTCATTTTGAAGGATTAGGATTCTGAGTAGCTTCTGACTTCTCAAAATTAACTAACGCTAAAGAGGAATGTCTTTCAAATTCTAATGTGATTATGTCCAACCTAGAAGTCCGCACCTAGACAAATTATCAATCAAATGTGAGCATAATATGAAAACAATTCAGACATGCCAAGTTTCCTGTCACATGCTTCTGTTGGGAAGCTGTGAGGGCATACGTCTCACCATGATGAAGAGAAAAAGCAGAGAAAGAGAAAGATGTGAGATACAGCAATAAAAGGGGGATGAAGACGCCTAGAGATAGGGTGAAGGACAACCTAGGGTGAAAGCTAGGAACCAGACATAGAAGACTGCCGGTCCAGATCACAGAAGCTCTGAATTAGGGAGAAAATGTCAAGTAGCATTATCAATAACATCATCAGAGAGGTAGATAGTGCGTCCCTGAAACAAAATTAGGATGTTATTAACATTTTTTCCAGTTGAGACTTAGATAATTGGTGGAGAGTGTAGGGGTTGAATTAGTTATAAGTACGTAGAACACTAAACACACGTTTAGAAAGATAATTGTTAACTCTGCAAAATACAAAATGCTGCCAAGGAAAGGGAAATAACCATATTAAATTTAATAACTTAGCGATGAATATCTTTTACATAGCCGTGATACTATAACTCTGAATATTTCTCTAAACAAAGTAGTTACATTATTATGGGGTGGAGCAAAAGTAGGTTTACAGCTACTAGTATGGAAAATAATACTACAGTAATGTAGTATTATTACTCTGTGTTTTGTATATGTGAGACTGTAAACCTGCTTTTGTCCCATTCTGTGCATTGGGGACTGACAAGGGTTAGTTAGTATACAAGGTCACAGGTTGATAGACAAAGGGTAAGACAGCTTAATCTTCCTTTCCAATGTCGGGAAGTTAATAAAAATACTTCAAACAAAATAAATAATAAAATCACAAACATCTTACTTTGTCAAAAACAAGAAAGAAATGCACCTTCTAGAGAAGAAAAATTGGGGTACCATGAATGTATGTGTGTGTCTAGAGTTGCAGACCTCATTTACTCTTAAAATTAGGTGTATGCATAACTTTGATTTAAAATATTTTTAAAGTGCAAAAACAAGTTAGTAAGGTGTTTAGCATAAGCCCAGGAGCTTAGAGTAAGGTCACTCACAAAAGGACTGTTTCACAAGCCCTTACCTTTTTAATTCCAAGGACTTAAATTCTACAACAAACAGGTTAATATATTACAATGATTCCCTGAAGGATAACCTGATTAATTTTTTAATGAAAATAACCAACCTGCAGAATGCAACTTGTCTTGTAATTTATGTATTTGCTCGTTGCACTTTCATGTTCTGTTTGGATTTTAGCCTAGAAAGGTAAACTCCTGCAGGGAAAGGAGGAGGTGGGAAGAAAAGGTTGACTATACGGTTTCTGGATGCTGAGAGTCGCCCGAGTTGGAGTTCACTGCTCAGCAAAAGTAGCCCTGGGTGTTAGTTACTCCCTGGGTGATTCACGCCCAAGGAGTAGACTAGGATGAACACAGGATGGTCCCTGATGATCTGAAAATGGAAATGGTAAACCCAATGAAATCAGCCAAAAAAATTATTCCCAAAGTTTTTTTTGCCTTTAAGTTTGTGTGGGACAGTTGATTGACAGCTAGCTAACATGAATGTTTTGAAAACACTGCATATGGCTCCATATTCTCACATTTCACACATGAGAATTAAACCAGGGGCAGATGGAAAATATTGGAACAAAAAAGTTACGTTGCTGCTGACGTGTACTACCTAGTGAGGCCTACCACAGTTGCTTCCATACTTAACATGCACAGACTTTTTTTCTTGTAGTTATTCCTTCAACAGCCTAATATAACAAGTATTTACATTTTATTAGGTATTATGAGTAATCTAGACATGCTTTAAAGTACATGGGAAGATGTATGTAGGTTATATGCAAATACTATGCCATTTATACAAGAGACTTGAGCATCTATGAATGTGGGTATCCACTGTGGTCCTGGAACAGATTCCTCGTGCAAATGAAGGGATGACTTTATGTATCACCAGAATTGTAGTTAAGTTACCAAATGGCATATAGAGAATGAAGCTAAACAATCTTGCAGTATATTCCTTCAGTGAAGCATATGCTTAAACTAACCCCACAAATACCTGTTTTACTAAAAAAACACATTTTGCAACAGAGATGCACAAAGATCTTTCTCTCCTTGTGAATTTACAAAACGTGTGTGACAAAGAGATGTGCACAGCTACAGGATATAAGAACAGAAGAAACGAGGCAAAGTGATAGAGTCCCATGTCCTTCTCCTGAATAGCAGCAATTAGAATTCACAGCTGTTGGCTGCCCAGATGTTGCTTGCATTTAGTGCTCTGTGGTATGCGTCAGAATACTCATATGTTATATGACTGTGGTTTCAGTAAACTAGGCAGCTTTGTATTCCAAACTCGGCAGACGAGTTCCAGTGTGTCTATTTTTGCTTCATATTAACTTTCCCCTCTCCTCTTCCTTTGCTTGGGGCATCTGCAGTTCAGAAACAAAAGACATTTCCAGCTCAGAATTTAGCTGTGCTAGAGTGTAAGTGAGGGTCAGCTCTGATTTATGTGGCACGTCTGATAAGCAGGAGAGGAGAGCAAGATGAGGGGGCTGGAAAAGCAGGTGAACTTGGCTTGACTTGGGTCTTTTGCCTCTGTAGGCAGCCAACATTCCCTTGGTGTCGGAACTTGCCATCGATGACATCCATTTCGATGACTTTTCTCTGGACGTTGATGCCATGATCACGGCTGCCCTTCGGATGTTCATAGAGCTGGGGATGGTACAGAAGTTTAAAATTGACTACGAGGTAAGACCTTCTGTCTTGGTTGATTCCAGGACCCCCCTCGGAAAACGTAGTAGCCACTCCCAGCCTCAGGTTTCCCGGACACCGACTAGAGACAGTAATACTTCCCCTGCACACTTCATGGGATTGCCCTAACAATCCTAGGAGGTGTTTGTGAGGGGCGTTGAATCGCGAGGACCACCCCGACGACACGAGGTCTTGTGTCAGTAATGGCTCACTGGACACACACACAACAGCCTGACACAGCCTTTCCCTTCCTGTTGCAGACACTGTGCAGGTGGCTTTTAACAGTGAGGAAAAACTACCGAATGGTCCTGTACCACAACTGGAGACACGCCTTCAATGTGTGCCAGCTGATGTTTGCACTGTTAACTGTGAGTGTGTTCGGTGGGGGTGAACGGTCCGCTGTCACTTGTGGGGAGCATTTTGCATCGGGACCTCCTACCCGGGTTATGGGAGCTCGTGTTTCCACGACAACGTCTGGGCTTCACAGCGGTAGCACCGCTGACGTTTTGAAGCAGGTGTAGTTTTGGAATGACTACTGTACTTTTCAATGTTTTTTTCTTGGGAAACTGTGTATGTATAAAAGAAACTGCTTGACTTTTCAAAGTGATCTGTTTACCGAGGGTGTGGGGCTGAGTAACTGAACAAAGAGATCACTGGATAAGACTGGCTGGTGGAAAGCCAGAGTGGGGGCGGGTGTGTGGGAACAGTACCCACCGGGACGTGGAAATCCTGAGGAAATGATTTCTGGGAGAATGCCTGGGGTGCCAAGGGAAGCCAAGGGGAGAAAAGAGTAGGACTGAGAGTTCTCAGGGTGTAGGAAGGCACCAGGCTTACAGTCTGCTTCAGGGGCTGTAACCTAGAGATGTTTTTTTTTCTTTTTTTTTTTAATGGAGATCGCTTAGGGCAGCTTGCCAGAGGTAAGCCTTGGAATTTAATCTAAAAGCAAATGTTTGTGGCAAAGACTGAAACAAAATTCTCTATTCACATCCATTTGCTGGAAAGAAATAAAGCTTGTTTTGGCCTGATTTTCCACTTAGACCATAAAGCTATCATCTAATAAATATTTCCTGGCTTAAATTTATTGATTTCTTTAGCTTCGCAGTTATATATCATACATGTGTATATATATATGGGTGTATGTATACGTAAACATACTTACTATACAAAAGAAAAACAGAACAGGAGTTTTGGATTCACATAACATAAACCTAAATACCTTACAGCTCTGCGCCCAGATTAAAATTTAAATGCAAACTAGGGAATGCCAAGTGACATGTGTTTTCCTTTGGTCCAAATGGAAGATTATTCTCTTTCTTCAAGAAATCTTCCGCCATGTTCTCTGCCTATTAAAATTGCACCCATCCTTTAAGACATTGCTCTAAAACCAGATCTCCCACAAACTTTCCCTCTTTCTCCCCAGGCATCCACAGTAACTATTTACTTCTCTGAACTATGTCTGGTGCAACACGCCTTTCTTCCTGCTATGCATCTTAAGTTACAATCTCTTATTCTCCTATAGAGTAGGCTTCTTGAAGCTGAACAGATAATTTATCGTTCTTCCAATAACTTTCACTTATTGACTCAACATTTATTTATTGAGAGCCTCATCAGCACCTTGCATTCTATCAGGTGCATAGAGTTTCAAGAAATGTGCGTTTGGATTGACTTGAACTCAAATGTGCATACAGTACAAGGAGATTGGACCAAAATGTCTTCATTTCTGTGCTGAAAGACTTGGTTTTGGATCTTTGGCTGCTTAAGGAATAAGCAGACTACCCTGGGAAGACTGGACTGGCTCTGTCCTCTAACACACATCCTGAAGGCAGTTCACCACTCAAGTGCGGTTGAAAGATGCTTTGAGCTATGAGCCTTAATTGCTCAAGTGCCAGTGTTGCTCAAAATAAATACATAAATAGCCAACCACTTTCATAACAGATCACAATAGATAAGGAATAACTTTCTGTGTGCCAAGTTCATGTGTCTGTCGTACAGAGGACATTCAATAAAGAAAGTATTAACCTATTATTTTGGAGAACCTATGGATTTATAGTGAACTGCCAAAATAAGTAAGCAGGAAACTTTTTCAGTGAAGGGAAAGGAACGGCCATGGCACGGTGACTTAAAGATGTCCAATTCAGAAACCAACTTTTATGCAAGCCTTAAAGTGGTTGGGATAGGGGCAGCTCACAAGAGTGGTGGGATCGGGGTGGGCACTTAGGAGTTAAAGGAAATGCATACCCAGTTGGCCCGAGTAAATGTTCCTATAAAATGGATGGACCATCTTGATCCTTTTCAAGAAACTGGAGAAAGCAGAACTCTCAAGCTATGTCACCACAGTGAGGGAACTCACGCTGCCAGAATATTCCAAGGGTATCGTTATTTTTGCAAGTCTACTCAGCAAGCTTGAGGAGTATCACTGTTGGAGAAGATTTGGGTTTTGTTTTTGTATTAATGGAAGTGGAAGAAGAGGACAATTTTCTATAAAAGTTCTCTTGCCCGGGGTGGGAGTTGGGGTGGGGAATGGGAATTGGGAAATGAAAATATGACTTTGGAAAAAGTATATTGGTCAATGTTATTTTTTTCTCCCTCACATTGAATTGAGTAGCCACATCTGGAAAAAATATTATTTTCTGCTCATTAAATTTTGCTGAGCCTGGCTAAGGGTTACAATAGGTTGAAAATGTCAACTTCGTTTTCTCCTAACACAAGCAATCCCTTCTCTAACTGGACCGTGGGCAATCTAGTTAATCAGAATTTTTTAACTAAGAAAATAATTATAGAGTTAACAAATATTACTCAATCAATGAGGGCAAATTGAATTTAATTCATTCATCAACTTTAACCTCAACGAATGGAAAAATTATAATCTTCCCATGAAAGGTCACTCCTGAAGACAGGGTCTTTCATTATTTTGTTCTCATAATTGACTCTATTTACATAATAATTATATAATATTCTATTTCCATGTGTTGAGATAAAGCCCCCAAATCTCTCTTAATCTGAAAACAAACAAACAAAGAAACAAACAAATCACACTACACCAACCACTGGATTCAACCTGAGTTATAAAGCTCAGAAAGCACGGCGCATGTGCGCTAAATTGTCCTCTAGATGGCGCTCCAAGGCAAAATTTCCCAGCCAGTTGCCCGGAAAGGGAGGAGAAAAAAAAAACCCTTCGTTTAAAGAGCTTCTTTTTTTCTAGGACCGGAGACACTGAGGCACACTCCCCCACACTCTTTTCTTACAGATATCAACAATGCCGGTCTGTACAGAAAGAGCCCCTCCTATCAGAAAAAACCTGTATTGTGGCTGCATTCGTGCTCTCCGAGCTGTTAGTACGAAAAAGGCACTCTCTGCGTGTCTCTGGACGTGTCCTTTTAAAGCCCATTGTCTCTGGCAATGGGAAAATGCGTAGCTGTGCGTCATTGTTAAGCAAATTATGACACTATGTACAACAGGACGAGCGAATTATAAATACACACACCAGCTTCCTATCCTTTCCCTAAAATCATTTCAAACACAGAAAATAATCTTATTGACTTGGAATTATTTTCTGCAAAAGCATTCAACCTAATGTCTGAGTAACAGAGTAGTTTTGTTCATTTGGAAATTTGAAAAAGAAAGAAAGAAACAACTGCTTTGTAGGATAGGAAATGTTCTTTAAAATGGTGGAAATTTAGTCCACCAGGAACCTTGCTCATGACACTTATTCCATGCCTTCAGCCTGAAATTCCAGATTTTATAAATGAAAGCTTCAACATCATTCTTTGCTTCTAAAGAGATAGTTAGGTAGCTAACATTTGCCAAATATTTTGAATTCCTCAGCTAAACAAGAGTATACAGTGCAAGTTACTATTTGTGGTTAAAACAAAGAAAAAAATCCTGCCGAACAAGACTGATTATACAAATTCTCTTCATTTATGGGTGCTCAGAGAATAAATATTCCATCAAGCACACACATAATGGAAGGCGATAAACACATGTCTTCTACTCACAATGTAGACCAGATAAAGGCAACAACCGTGCTTTGTTTGTGTTCTCTAGAATGAAAGGCATGTGCTGGTGCCAAGGCTGCGGAGACATTTTTTGGTTTTGTAAATGATGTACGAGCACTGACGGATTTCCCAGGGGGGAGATGGTTTCCTCAAGAGTCAGTATTCTTTACTATCCCATAAATGGACTCATTAGCACTTTGGGTCGTGCCCTGCATCCTGTAGGGCTCAATAAAGATTCATGGAAAAAAGTGGATTTAGTTTAGGGTAATATTATTCAAGGAAGCATCTTGCTCAGTGTCCAGTTTTTTTAAAACTATAAAATGATAAACAACCCTCGCTGCTAGAAATCTTGTTCTTCATATCACACGAAGGTTCAGCTAGGGTTCATATGGAATATTATGATCTTGCAGAATTCACTGAATATGAAAAGAGAAGTGCACATGATCACATTAAAATTTATGGTGGTGCCGGCCGCGTGGCACTGGCAGGGAGCTGCCGTTAAACACCACTAATAACCGGGTGTCACGGCACACACATTGACACCCCCTGACACTCACTGGGGGCTCCGCAAACCTTGAATGTGGAGGGAGCATGTTTAAGTCCATATTTGTGTTGTCGACAAGGTTATTTTCACAGATAAGCCAAGCCGTTTTATAGACAATTCAAACTAAGAGGGCGGAAGGGACGTTTAGAAACAAACATCCGCCCTACTTCTAGCTGGAGGACAACGCACCGTCTCCAGTCTGCCCTTTTCAGGCAAGTGCGTGGTTTCCGAGGCAGCAGATTCCTTCTGAGAGATCTCAGGAGCAGGACGGGAGCTCCCCCTCCCCCGACCCCAAGAACAGAACCAGTTGAATTATTTTGATCAATAACCAGAACCTTAATTTCACCAGACATAGAATTTCTTCATAGATTGTAACACTGGAAGGTACACAGAGAGCTATATGTTTTGTTCTATAACTGACTATAATGAAGTAACAAACGGTAATCATATTTGTAATCATCAAACATCATTTTCATTGCATTTTCTTACCAATGTAAGTGGTAACTAGTTATATTTACTTTTAAATAAATGGCAGCATTATCATAACAATACAAGAAAATCTGTATGTTAGAAAACCAATTCTTTAATCTTCATGTAAGAAAGATTGATTTCTTGTATAACTTCAAAAATGGCAAATTTTCAGCTTAGGAGAGAAGTGATTTTTAATGCTTTTGCATAACAGCAGCACAGGGCA
Organism: Sturnira hondurensis; assembly: GCF_014824575.4. Lineage (NCBI taxonomy): Eukaryota > Metazoa > Chordata > Mammalia > Chiroptera > Phyllostomidae > Sturnira > Sturnira hondurensis. The sequence continues at coordinate 38,462,006 of NW_028076767.1, forward strand.
CTATAAATTAGCTATGGAGCTAATAAATTTGAATCCAGTGTTTAAATTATATTTAAGACTCTTGCTTTTTAATCTTTTAAGGAGGTTTCTATTTTTATTCTCTCTGGCCACCCCTCAGAGCTCCAATTAGGCACTCCATGCTTCTAACTGACATTCCTTTATCCACATTTATTTTATAGAAAGAAAAAGGCAAAGCCGAACGTAATTAAGAACCAACATACAACTGGGCAGAAGGATAATCCAATCCATTTCCTCACAGAGGAGAGTAGCCCCCATAACTCACTTTACGGGCTGCCATTTGTGAGTTATGGGTCATTCCCTTTCTAGTGAAAATAAATTCTCCCGCACCATCAGCCAGAGCCAAGTATTTTCTTAGGACATGGAAATTGTAAAACTGTATGAGCATCATCGTGTCTAGCATTTCGAGAGAGTCTCAGCTCCTGCTCCCAGACACGGGCTGTAAGGAAATGTGTGTGGTTTCAGGACTGGGGCTGCCTAGTTACAGTATAGGATTTTTGATTACAGTGAATTTATTCCTGAGATTTTTATGGTGTTGGTAAACTGCTTAATCTGTCGCTTTGTGTTTTACAACGCCAGCCGAGTGTGCCAGGTCTGGGAGACCCAGCCGCAGAGCCCCGGTCGTCCGTCACAGCCACCATTTCCACGGTGTATGACTTAGGAGTGGCTCGCTCCTGGGGCTGACACCTGGCACCTCGGGGGTCAAGCTGGGGGCTGTAGAAGGTTTTCATTTCTCATGAGTCTCGTGATTGATTTGGGCTGAAGGATGGCTAGTAAACATTTGGGTAAGTTTTGAAGAGGCCTTATATTCTTGAAATTCTTTCACCTGGCCTCTTGTAGCACTTGGAGAAGGCTGTCTCTCTGCAGGGTTAGTGTTGACCAAGCGACCGTTTTGTTTTCGGGACCCAGCAAGCACGTGTTATGCCATACATACATACACACACATATACATGACACATATATACATGTGCATACATACATATATATGCACACATTCAATATATATGCCATGCATATTCAATATATATTCAATTCTCTAGTAATTTATCATAAACTATAACCTATATTTCTGAAGATGAACAAAACATGCCTTGTTTGTCCTCAGAAAAAAATCATAAAACACATATATTCTTAGTCCTTAGAATCTAATATGCATTTTCTTTTCTTTTTGAAATACAGTAGGTATGCTGCATACATACAGCTGTGTTTATTATATTGTCTAAATTGAAGAAGAAACCTTGTGTTTCACATCTTAGTATGATATTCACCCTGAAATTTTAAAATATCATTTGTATAACTTTTTACACATTTTGTCAAAAAGAAATGAGACAAGAGGTACACTGAAAGTTTTTTATCTGACCACATCAGGACTTCTTGGAAAGGAAATAAAGTGCATTGACCAATGCCAGAGGTTTGCTTTGAAATATCTAACAAAGAAACAAACAAACAAACAAAGCAATGATGTGAAAATATAGATGAAACGAGATTGGCAAGACATGGATCCCAGCTGAAGTTAGGTAATGAATACGTGGAGGTTCATTCTAGTGTTCTATGTCATGTATGCTTTTGACTTCCCAGAACAAATAAATTTTTAAAAGAAAAAATAAAAATTAAGTCATGGAGATGTTCTAAAAATAACTAAATAAAATGAATTAACATCAATCTGATTTTTTTATTCACACATCATTTATTCAACATGTATAAGTGTACCAGATGCACCATCAAGTTTTGCTGCCTGGCCATTCTGAGTGTTACACGGGCAAGCATTGGCAATATCACCTGAGGTGGAGAGATGAGCATGTCCAAAATACTGCTTAAGTTTCTGAATTTGATAGTAAGTGAAGCCTTACGTGCCTTGAGCTTCAGGTTTTAAAAAGAAAGTATATTAAGTGCAGACTGTGAGCTGTTTTCAACTCTGAGCTCGGTAAGGAAAAGCCCACTGGAGGCTTAAATCAACATTTAATAAGTGCCAGGTCCACGTTTGACTACAGAAAGACAAGCAAATTTGATCAAGAAGTGTCCCACTCCCGGGGACACGGAGACGGAGCACGGCTGCCTCTCGATGCGTGCCTTGGTGGGACACGCAAACACCCTGCTGGGCGGCGGCCTCTCAGAGCTGGTGTGGGGACGGCAAAATGGGACTGGACTGCCTCTCTCTCAACCCAGCGGACCCAGATGTTGGCAGACAATCATCACTGTGAACACCAAGGGGGCGGGACCCTGAAATCTAGGCACCAGGGTTCGTGGGGAGGGTTTTACAAATAATAGAGGATTATGTTACGAATGCCTGTTCCTCTCTTCCCTGTGCTGCACCACACACCCTCTCTGGTGGGCAAGGAGTCCTTTCTTTGAAAAGAAAATGGGTTGTTGCATCAAATAATATCAATTTACTTGTAGGCATTCTTGGTAAGCAACTGAAATCTGCTTCCATCTTCAACTTGATCGAGTCCTCTGCCTAAAATCATTGCTTTGGATCCTATTGAATAGATCGACACCCACCAGCCTGGCCCTGGGATTTAAACGTTAAAAGGTCGCCACTCCATCTTCAAGCAAACAAAATAGAGTCCCCAGAGCAAGCACGCAGGGCCAGCTGTGAGTGCCTGTGGAGCCCACACCCCTGCCTCTCACCACTCAGGTCCCTGCACAGTGGGGAGATGTGCTGCCTTGGGTAGGGGGCCCAAAGCACTCTCCTCACAGAGCCCTCCGCCCTTGTCAGGAGGCTGAAGTTTCACAGACAGACACTGCGTGTGGAGCACCTCGATCCTACCAGAAATTAAGAAATACAAGAATTAGATGCCTCCTTTGTAAATGCTGCCTTTCGGCCCCAAGCACACACCATGTCCAGCCTGATGGCATCTACAGATCGGATGAGACATGATGACACAGACTAGGGACATGGTGGGCAGACTTTCAAAGAGGGCACTTCCTGGAGACACAACATTCTTCAAAAGCCCTCAGAATGATCTGAGCTGTTCTCTTTTCTCTTCCTATCCAGAAGAAAGGGAAAGACGAAGGGGAGAAGAAAAGCTCTACCAAAAAAATCCCCCTGTCCTGTTCTCCCTCAACCTCAACCAGGACACTGCACTGCCTGGCCATCACATCGGAGGAATAGCCTTCTTTGGTTTGGGATTTCTGGGACCATTAGGAATCTCCTGTGCATCACGGGACCCCCCCCCCTTTTCACAGTCTGCCATCTGTCAGATCTCAGAGCCAACAGGATGAAATCAAGAAACCCCTCATCATTCAGTACCTCCAACAGCCCCATTCAAACAGAAATGTGAAGGCGGGATCTCTGGCATCCCTTTCTCGGATTCCCCCAGGCCACGGACACATACATGACAAAGGGATTATCCGTGATGCACCTTCACAGAACAAAACACATGCAGCTAGCCACTTTCACCGTTACTTTTCTTCCACAAATTGGAACCATGTTGTGATGGTGTCTCCCTAGAAAAGGGTGCTCCGTGGCACTGTTCTGGTTGGCTTGAAGGGTGAGGGACTATGTGTGCCACGAGGGCTAGATGTGCCACAGGCCTAGATACGCCCGTCTTCCTCGGCGCGCTGTTCCGAGTGTCTGAATGGAGTAGATGCTTAATAAATATTTCCTCAATGAGTAGATGAAGGAATAAACATTTTTTCCAGGATGTCACTATTTTATTCCAAGCAAGGGTAGTTTGATGGAATGAGTTTATTCTTTAAATCCTCACTTGAGGATATGTTTATTGATTGTTAGAGAGAGAGGAATGAGGATGGGGAGAGAGAGACATTGATCCGTTGCCTCCCACATGTGCCGAGCCAGGGATCCAGCCTGCAACCTGGACATGTGCCCTGCCTGGGAATTGAACCTGCAAACTTTTGGGTATGTGACTGTGCTCCAACTAACTGGCCACCCAGCCAGGGCAAATATTGGTTTATTCTTTACAGAGAATTTACACACTCAGTATACATTATAAAATGTTCCTTATGGGAATTTGGACACAAAGGGAAAAATTTTAAGTCCCCTGCGGCCCCACTACTGGTGACATTCTGCGTACAGCCTGACAGTCTTTTTCATGCATACACAGAGACACTTGAAAGTCGGGATGTTACATATGGATGAATCACTACATCTGTCTCTTCTCGGTGACATCTCAATGCACCAGAGGCATTTCTAGGCTCAAAGCACCCAATGGTTCTGCAATATCAGCCTCTCACTATTCAAGAATAACATTCTTTAAAAAGTTATTTTATTGTTCAATTACAGTTGTCTGTATTTTCTCCCCTGCCCCCACCCCCTCCAAACCCACCTCCCTCCCCTGCTTCCACCCTCTCCCTTGGTTTTGTCCATGTGTCCTTTATAGTAGTTCCTGAAAACCCTTCTCCCCACTGTCCCCTCCCCCCTCCCCTCTGGCTATTGTAAGATTGTTCTTAATTTCAATGACCCTGGTTATGTTTTGTTTGCTTTTTCCTTTTGTTGATTATGTTCCAGTTAAAGGTGAGATCACACGGTATTTCTCCCTCACTGCTTGGCTTAAGAATGACATACTTCATGGAATAAGCACACATCAGGTGGTTCTCGAAAGCCCTGTTACCTAACAATCTATCATCACAAGAGCATTTAAAAGCTGCACAAGTGCACTGACACCTCACCCTAGCAGCCGAATAGCGCGGTGTGTGGAAACCCAGAACGGGAGCCGGGCTGGGCAGGCTCTGAGCACGCCTCTTTTGCATTCTAGCGGTGTCCTCTCGTGCTCCCTCGCCTGATGCGCAGGATAGGGAAGATAAGGACAGTATTGCCCTCTGAGGGTTCTTACAAGGATCACGTGAGTTGATGTTTTTGAGTATTTAGAACAGTGTCCGGCATATACTAAGTGTTATAGAAATGTTAACTATTATCAATATTATCCCTAGTCTTTCTTTTCAGTTATAACAATTGCTTGGTACATAATAAGCACCGAATAACATTTTTGTCAAGTAGACAAAACAAAGCTGCTTACAGCACCATCTAGTGGTGACATTGTGGCTGTTGGTTTTTACACCTATTTAAGGATTCTACAGGGGCTCAAAGCAATGGCCGTCTTTCTCTGGCCACAATATCCTTCTGTTCACGAGTATCATACAGGATCAGCTTTGAAATAGGGGCATTTCTTAGCTGGTTCAAATTTTATGTTGACTAGATGATAGATAGGAGATTACTGGGTATTCTAGGGGACCCTATGAAGCAATCTTACTGTTTGAGTCCTTGGCATTCCAGTAATTGTACGCTACAGTGAAAGTCTATAGGGGCAGGGGTACCCCAGCCGGCGTTTTAGCCCAACAAAGGGCTGTTGGAGGCCTTCTCAGATGGGACTCACCGGCTTCCTGGGAGACCGGAACTTGGGAATTAGGTCTTCAGGCCCTGACAGTCTCTTTATCTAAATATACTACATTCACTGATGTACGTGTCTGATAGTGGACCATGAAGGAATACAGGTGAGAAGGTAGATTATAATAAATAATGATTGGATCAGGAGCAGAAAATATATAATTTTATTTGAAAATGAAGAACAACATAGAGCCAAGCATAGAATAAATGCATTAAAAATGCTTCCTGCTGCCACTCAGTTCTCTTTTTTGCTCGCTTGTGCATTTTATTCAGTATATCTTTTTAAATTTTTTAAATTTTTTCAGTTACAGTGAACAGTCCATATTATATTAGCTTCAGGTGCACCGCAAAGTGATATTTATATTTAGATATTTATATGACTTGCAGAATGATCACCATACGTAGTGATCACAATATTACTGACTACATTCCCCATGCTGTGCTTTACCTCCCCATGTCTATTTTGTAGCTGTCAATTCGCACTTCTCAATCCCTTCACCTCCTTCACCCAGCCCCCCAACACTCCTCCCATCTGGCAGTCCTCAGTTTGTTCTCTATAGCTTTAACTCTGTTTCTCTTTTGTTTATTCATTTATTTTGTTTTTTAGATTCCTCTGTTCTCCTTTGCAAGCATATTGTCTTCAGCAGGCAGTTGACTTTTTCTCCTCAATGCAAGTATAGGTCAGAATGGACAGGACTGGACAGAAGGTATGGGGGGAAGGGGAGGAGCACATGGACACAGTGGCAGGCGGACCCTCCTCAGGCATGACAATTCTCAGAAACCGCTTACCAGGCAGCCCTAAATCACAGGCAAGAGACAGGTGCTGCTTCAGTAAGCAGGTATCACAGTTGAGAGAGGCGAATCTGTTGTGTGTGTCTGTGGGGGTGCCGTACTTCAGGGTTTCTTTATTCTGAGGACTCAGAGGTGGGCTCCATGGTTTTTGAACAGTATAATTTCATAGAAAATTTTCTAGGAAGAGGGTTCATGGCTTTCATCACATTCTCAAACGTATCCATGAAACAAGTAGCTTAAGAATGAGATGCTGGACTTTCAGGAAGGGCCAGAGTGGGAAGGAAGGTGGCTACATAGAGCATGATAGCAAAATATATTCCATCACGTTATATGATGGATGATAGCTGATAGCTTAAAATAACTAAGGATTTTGATCTTGAGTGTACTAGATGGCATTCAATGATAACTTTTCATAAATTTCTAGTCACATTACCTTACTTTAACATTATCCCATCCCTATTCTTACTGTTTTAATTCATCAGCTAGTTCTAGTCCATAGCACTTTCACAGGCAAAACCTTTCTAAATTTCTGTGCTATTTCATTGTTGTTTACGGCACCGATTTCCATAGCATCATGAACAATTGTTTCATGCCTGATAGACTGTCAGGATTCACTGAGCATTAGCAAGATCCAAACCCAGCTAAACTGACTTACAGTTTCAAGATGACAGAGAGGACAGACATAGACATTTATATCCCCTCTGCCTTTCAAAATCACTCCCAAATAACAGGAGAACAAGGAAGAGAGAAATTCTACCTTTCATGGAACCATAATAGGTGAAGGCAGAAAATGGAGGGAGGATGGTTCATAGCTTAGCAAACCAGAGGAAGGGCCAGCCCCAGTGCCTTTCAGGTAAGTGAGTACAGGAAGCGGCCCGTGAGAAACAATGTCCCCCAGAAGCTGCCAGAGCTCAGGAACTGCAGGCATCAGATGCCACAGAAATGGGGTGAGCGGGGTGAGAGGGCCATGGAAACTCTGAGTCCCTAAGGCCCCATCCCCTCTCCACGTCCTCAGGGCTACTCTCGCCCTCACCTATTCCGAAAGCCAGAGTATTTGCTGGGGGAACTGAACCCCAACAAAATAAGAGAATTAAGTGAAAGTCTATATCCTCAAAGGTGAGAAGCTACATGTTGCTTTCACAGAACACCAACAGCTGTGTTCATGCTATTTCCAGCGGAAGTCCAGCGAAGCGAATTTAGACCCTGACACACAGGGGATCCTAGCAGAAGATCCTGAGCAGAGGATCCTGTCCCTCTGCTCACCCTGTGGTAAGGGCCCGGCCACCAGCAGATACCAGGCTCACACATGGCTGCCTGGTGAGCACTGGGACGCCTCGCTCCTGCGAGTGAACTACCAGGCACCAGAGCAACACAGAGAGACAGAGGTCAGAGGAAACAGGCAATCAGGGAACAGAAACAATGTCAGAGGAATTATAATTAATGTCCTCAAAAAACAAGAGACGATAATGCAGCCATGAGAGAAGAAAAGCACCTTATTAGAAAAGGAGCCGCAGACAAGAAAATGCTTATAAGTGAAAAGTATTATTGCTCCTAGAAAGTAAGAGAGAAAAAGTCAATATGGGCAATGGAACGGAAAGAGGAAACAAGGAAATCAATGCAAGAAGTCCAATGCCCACCCAGTTGGAGCTGCAGTCAAATAGGACAGAAAAAAATGGTGAAGAGAAAATTATTCAGAAAAGTATAAACAAGAATGTTGTACTGAGCAAGCAAAATGGGAGAAAAGCCCCAAACCAAAACAACCCTTTGTGAAATTGCCAAACCTCGGGGACAGAGGATCCTGAAAGAGGAAAGATCAAGTAACACTCAAAGTACTGGGAAGAAGAATGACATAGTTCTCTAACTTCCGAAATAAGAAAACAATGGGCAGAACTGCAAAATGCTGTGAGAATGTTGCAAGGAAAATTGTTAGGCAAGCTAACCAATTGTGTAGAAGAATAGATTAAAGACATTATTAGTCATACAATTGTCAAAAAAAGTAACTCCCCTAGTGTTAAAAAATGAACACCCTTTCCCATGAAGCTTCTGGTGGATGTGTTCCGCACACGGAGGAAGTAAACAAGGAAAGAGGTGCAGGGTGTGGAGATGGGAGATGGGAGATGGGAGATGGGAGATGGGAGATGGGAGATGGGGGGGCGGGGCAAAGCTGGCAGCAGACAGAATCCAGGCCAAGGAGAAGAGCCAGGCGAAGGCAGGGAGTCCCGGGGACAGTGAGGGATCTAACAAATGTTAGCTGTGACTCTTTGCAGAGCAGTGTGGGATGTGAGAAGACTTAGATGTGCAACAAAATCTTAACTCTAGGAAATGAAAACATTACACAAGAAACGATTACCAGATACTAGGTAGCTTTGCAGTGACTGTTTACAGAGTGTGTGAGACCCTAGGCACATAGCATTTCTGGCCCTGCTTCCTCACCTGTACCTGGGGATAATAATAGTTCCCATCCCACAGGTCCGTTAGGAGAATGAGTAAGTTAAACAGCTGCAAAGCTCATAGAACTGTGTCAGGCACACAGGAAGGACTATGTAAGTACTTGGTGAATAACTAAGTGTTACTAATATAAGAATCTATATAGAAATGTGGTGTAAAATACCTACCAAATTAGATAAAGAAGAAAATGGAAAGTGGTCGCAGTTGGGAATCAAGGAGAAGGATGAAGAACGACTGTTTTTGGTTCTAAGTCTCTTAAAAACAATTTGAATTCTTAGAAACTATTGCAGGTAACACTTCAAGTAAAATAAAATTAACTGAAAACCCAGAGCCAGCTCCAAAGTTCAGTGAAAGCGCACACAGCTTTGACACAGGCTGGTTCATCACGCCCCAGACAACCTATTCATGTTCCCATTTACTGTGCGAATTAAATCACACGTCTTTCCAAGTGTAGCAGTGGACCCAATTTAAATTTTAAAATTAGACTTTCCCACACAGGAACTTATCATTTAGTTACTTCTGCAACAAAAACCTAATTAATTAAAAAACAAACTTTGCACGGCTGTAAGGGAAGTGCCTTATGGCTACTAGCCGGTGCCCCTGGGTCTGGGGAGACACACGCGAGCAGCTCAGCCCGACCCGGCCGCTCCTCCCGCCTCTGGTAAAGGTTTCAGTGCAGTGAAATCCACTGGGAGACCGACAAAGCAAAAGCGGGAGACGCGGAGGACATGGATCAGGAAAACGCATAGACTCGCTTTTCAGAGGTTTGCTTGCTCTTCGGAGCTGATGAAGAGACAGCAGGGGCGAAGACCCGCTGCTGCTCTGGGTCACAGGGCGACCTCACACCGCACCCCAAAGAAGCCACACCACACCTGTGCACTGTGCAGGCACGGGGCCGAGGGTGACAAAACAAAGAATTCCAATGATGCTCATTCTGGGTCACCAAACCCTCTGCCCAATTCCAGTTTGTAAGACATGCCCTGCTTTCCTGTCTCTAAGAATGGAAGTGGTTCTTCAAGCTAACTTCTAGAATATTGTCAGGTAACAGTTTCAGTACTTCTCAGTCGCCTCTTTTACTATACAGGGGGCCCTGGCCAGGCTGCTCAGTTGATTGGAGTGTCATCCGATCCACCAAAATATTGCAGGTTTGATCCCCAGTATGGGAGGCAACCAACAGGTGTTTCTATGTCACATCGATGTTTCTCTCTCTCTCTCCCACTTCCTCTCTCCAAAATCAATAAGCATATCTTTGGGTGAGAATTGAAAATATATATTAAGGGGACTAACGGATGTTTTGTGGCAGGCTTTCGTTTGATTGGTATCTGGTGGATATAACATTCAGTTCTAAGTTCTCAGCCCCCTTCCGGCCCAGGACACGCACATCTCTGAGATGAAGAGTCACAGAGCACGTTTTGCGCCAGCCCTTCATCACACTGTCACTGTGTCTGGGGAGTGCAACCTTTTCTCTAAAAAGGGAACAAAATAGTCTAGACTGTGTTCTGGTGGCCCTGCGTGGCTCCCTGTGACCCAGAGACAGCTCATCATTGCGGGGACCTTAGTCTGTGCAAGTCACCGCCCGATTCACCGTCATCTGAGGGGGTGGCAGTTAATCGTTCCCTTAAATGATGTGGGCATGAAAACAGAACTGAGGATCGCTCAGCAGACGAACCATATCCATCCTCCGTGCCCTGAGTGCTGACTGCTGCCCTTTCCTCTCCTTCCCAGACGGCCGGGTTTCAAGAGATTCTGACCGAGGTGGAAATCTTAGCGGTGATTGTGGGATGCCTGTGTCATGACCTCGACCACAGGGGAACGAACAATGCCTTCCAAGCTAAGTAAGTGTTCTAACTGTTGTTATTTTAATGCATTTGCCTTCCCATCCAGAGCAAAGGTGACCAATGCTAAAGAGTAAAGCATTAATTTCTGGCATCCGAGGCCAAGGCCACGCAGGCTTGGGCTGGCATGTCGTGGGGCCCATCCATCTTTATAATTCCCTATTCTTCTTTTAATTGCAGATTTGCCCTTCCTGTCATGCTTGTTGATTTGGTCTCTCTGTTGACCCCAGTCGGATAACAAAGCACAGATTTTAAAGCACCTGGTTTTTTTTTCCTCCGCGCATATTGGCTTTCATGGCATTTTAAAGCTTTTTGGACTTGGTACCCTAAAATCTGGTTTTGAGACGATTAAAAGGACATTGACTGAGAAAAATTTAAATTTTATGAAGCAAAATATCTCTTCCTTCCCTGATAGATTCCCTTCCAGGTTCTTTTGGTTCTGGATGTCACATAAAGGGCAGTGAAGAAACGCTACATGCTGGAACATGGCCTCTGCTCTTCCCACAGCAAGGGGGCAACAGAGAAGGAGAGGTCTCCAACCACTTGGTCTCCAACCACGTGGAGACTGGGGGTGTGCAGGCACATAACGTGCACGGGCAGAGCAATCCGTCCCTCTGCAAGATGGACTGGTGGAGAGAGCTGTTGTCCTTCGGCTCCCACTGCAGCCTGGGCCGTAGGGTGTGGGTGTGGGTGTGGGTGTGGGTGTGGGTGTGGGTGTGGGTGTGGAACTCCCGAGGCTTACAGGGAGGGCCCAGTTTGAATGTTCCTACTACCTGTCAGCAAGCAAAACGGTGTGGGTTCAGAGGCCGGAGAAAAGAGTTTGGGGGTGAAGGGCACATTAAGGAAGGCTTCAACAGAGTGGTGAGATTAACTGTCAAGATGACTGATTTCAAAGCCCCCATTAACAGGTGCAGCTCCGTAGCAGGAAACCTCAACAGACCACCATTTTTTCTGTTCCCCCAAACACCTACCAAAGATGCCCTGGAATCCTGGCCACTTGCATTTGCTCCTGATCTAGCAAATGAACTTTGAGGGTGTGTCCTTCTTTATCCATCCTGGATCTTAGAGCCCATCCCTTCAGCCCTCCCTTCTCCATATCCTAAAATTTATTGACTTCAGTTTCTGTGACATTCACTTTGCGAAACCCCAGCCCCAGTTCAATCTAACAATTCAGTTTGATGCTGCTTTGTCTGGACTTACAAAGGCTTTAGTAGAAAATATCACAGTTGTGAGAGTTTGAGATATGCCAAATGCATCGTCTCCCAGCTGAGCAGCATGCTCGGTATTCCCAGACTCTGTGTCCCTGGCCCATCTCTCCCCCACTGCTCTCAGCAGTTCTATATAGGGCGCATTCTCCCCTCCTAACCACCTCCGGTCTCCCCCCTCCCCAGCTCTACTCAGCAGATCACCTTACCTCCTCCTCCACGGAGAAAATTGAGGCCATCAATCGAACACTCCCTCAATTTCCTCCCCTGCCACATACAAACTTATCTGTCTGGCCCCATCCTTTCCTCCTAACCGCCTATCTCAGTGAAAAGGCTGTCCTTCCTCTTGTCTGATGCTAACCCTCCCATCCTGGCTTTGGATGCCTTTCTTGCTCCCTCCTCTGAGACCTTGCTCTATTAATCTTCCTCTCTCCCTTCCCTGTATCTCCCTTCCCTTTTCTACTAGCTCTCAGCATCTTATTAAAATGAACAGTTCCCCCACTTCTTGACAAAGCCCACTCTAACTCCCACTTCTCCCTCTATTCTATTTCTCTTCCTTCCTTTCCAGTCAGTCTTCTAGGAAGGCTCATCGCCGCCACTTCCCCATCCGCTGCCCTCCCAAGTGCCTTCTGGTTCTGCTTCACCAGGGGAACTTCCCTCAGTAACGCCACCAACGGCCCCTTTCCCTAGGGCTGCTGGGCACCCTTATTGTCCTTTCTTGGCCCTTCTTCCCAGGAGACCCATTTCTGCTCCCTCCTTCCTAGAACTCTCTCTTCCATTGTCTCCCAGACAAAGGGTTTCGCCTACCTTTCTAGCCTTTCTTCTCAGTGCATTTCAAGGCCTCCTCCTGCTGTCCCAGCCAGCACTCTTGTTCTGTCCCTCTCCTGCTCTCCACAATCCTTCCTGCAAGGCCCACACCTGACGCTGATCAGCCCCAAACCAGATCTTGGACCCATACTTCTCTGCTTCTCCCCAGGCACCTATCCCAACTGCTCGAGAGGCACCTCCCATTGAAGTCTCACTGACAGGTCAGTCTCAGTCTTCCCTCTGTCCTCTGTCCCTTGTTCTCTATCTCAGTGACTAGCACCGCCAGAAATCCACAAGTCACCCACATTCCTTCCTTGACACCCTAAAGTTAACATCTCAAGTCACCACTGCTTCTTTCCGTCTCTCCTGGGTTGCTACAATGAACAGCCCAACTCTCCTCCTCTAGTCCTGCCGCCTAGGCACTCCAGATAATCTTTGTAGTTCACAAAGCTCATCGGCTCACTCCCCTGCTCAACAACCATTCACTGGCTTCCTTGGCTTTAAGAATAATGTTCATATTCCTCAGTTTAGCTCTTTAGGGCTCTTTTCAACCAGACTCCCGCCCATCTCTGGTCCAGCACCACTCCTTTCATGGTACCCCAACCAAGGCATCGATATTCCAGATACAATGGGGCTGCTTGAAGTGCTCAGTGGGATCTAGCTGGTTACTCCTCTCTGCTCCCCGGCGTTGTCTCCCTGCCTGGACGCCCTTCTTCTTCTTTCTCCTGCAAGCCCACCCCGGGGTCCTATTCCTGCCGCACCTTCCCCTTGTCAACTTTGTGTGCTCAGGCTGTGCTTTTTCAAAAGTGCGCATCTCACTCTATTTTAATTGCTGATTAACAGGTGTGTCTCCCCTTCTCCTTGAGTTCTGATGATGTGAAAGAAATACCAGGAGCACAATAAGCATACAACAAATGTTTGCTGAGTGAATGGATGAACAATGAATGTGTAAATGGATGAGATCTTAATTATTTTAGTACAGTTTTTCCATAAATTTTTCTGATTTCTTAATTAAGTATAACCATTTTTTTAGATTATTATAAAACCCAGTTGTTACAGTCATGGTTTGATGTTGTCTTCACCTGCCCAGTCCCTGGCACCTGGTTGAAGCACAAACTGCTATGCTTTCATTATAGGGTCTGACCATTCCCATATCTGCATTTTACTAATTTTTAGGATGTCTTTCTCTCTTAGGGCAATGACATCCTTGTGTCTCCTTCTGGCACCGCTTCTCCAGCCCCCGACCATTCTGCCCCTTATGCATAAAGAAGAGATAAATGTGGTAGAGCTTATAAAACAAGTGTGAGCTCCTTCTGAGTTCTTTTAAGAGTCCTATGCACACCACTTGTACTTAAATACCAACGTCCTTCTCCCCACGAGCCTGTCTGTCACACTGAGAGGCAGTTCTTGCTGGTTGGTCTTTCAGTTCTTTGGGCCAAGAGTACACACCTATTCCAAACCCATTGAATCATATTTTCTCTCTCAGGAATTTGCTGTTGGATTACCATGGTACTGACTGAGTTAGTTGTTGTAGACTAGCTGCAGACTCGGGAGCTGAGGCTGCCATTTCGGGAAACCTGTCATGACCACATGCCAAGGGGATAGGAGCAGTGTGTGGAGAGAACACAAGAAGGTAGACATTTGGAGAGAAGCAGAGACAAGAGCTTGTAAAACCCTAGAGAAATGGAGAAAAATCAGACTTGATTCCTGGCTTCACACATCTCTACTCCTGTTTCCAGAGTACCCAGCCATACTTACGATAATTAGGCTCCCTCAAAGTGGCTGGTGTCTTTTCGTCTTTTTTTTTTTTAATTTCTAGGAAGATGGTTCTAATTTATTTCTGTTCTTTGCAACGAGCAGTCCCTGAGACAATGAGAAGAGTTGCAACGTACTTGTTTACACTCTCACGCACTCACCCACATCTCCGTTAGGGGAGGTGTTTCATCTCTGTTTGAGGGAGGAACTGAGCCTCATACTCCAGAATGCGGCAAAGTGGCATTCAGACCTGGGCTGTCTGATCCCCAAAGCCAGTCCTGAACATGGCCTCACACTGTTTTTCAAGACTCTGTGATATTTATTTTGGGCCTTTGACTTTTCAGTTTCTTGGCTGACTTGCCATATATATGAGCTCTGGAAAACTAAAATACAGTTGATACTCTGAGAACCAAGACATGGAGCTATAAAAAATCATAGAACTGAACTAGACCTTGGTAGTCTTCTTTTTCAACACCTTAATTTTACAAAAACAGAAGTGGAGATTCTCAAATCTTAGGTTACTTGCATAAGATTAAACAGTTTTCAAAAACTGTTAGGTATTAAGTCACTAGTACTAGAACTCAATTTTATTATTCTATTTATTTTTGCACCCTCAAGTCATGTGATCAGATCTGCCTGACCTCACTCGACCTGACGCGTTTCTTCACCCTGATTAAGAAATGGGACATCAATCAGTCCTGTCTCTACCACACGGAGTCCCTTCTGCACTTGGGACAGGGAGGACCCCTCACCACCCAACCTCAGTTAAAATTTCCTTGGACAGTGAAGGCTGGTAGCGACCTTTTACAACATGGTGAAAGAACTCTCTTTTTATTGATTAGAATAAAATTTATCCAGTAAGTGTGCCATGGTTTAGAGAATCCCTAGGAAGAAATCTACATCTTTATTTCCTTTGATATTTCCCAATAATTGCATGTTTTCTGTGTGCAAGGTGCTGGGCTAGGCATTGTGGGCAGAACAAAGAAGTACAGCCAACAGTCCCTTCCCTTAACGTATTCACAGTCTAATTTCAACCTTTCAAGTGATTTGGAAATGGAATTTAAATGCACCAATTATTATGTAAAGCAAAGCATATGCTACCTTTTTTTCCTATAGAAGGCTATAAAAAAACAGAAGACATTTAGCCGGGGACAAATTACTATATAAAATGCAAAATGCCTCTACAATAAAAAGTTGTGACTTTAGTTATAGCAGAGTATGATTTATTCTCTTAGCCTTTCCGATAAGTGAACCTTTGCATTTTCATATTTTAGTCTTAATTTTTAAGCGTCGGAGTACGTGCCACGAATGATCAATACGTAGAGAGGGCGGGGATACCACGGGGCTTTGAAATCGCTCTGTTAACGCCTCTCTCCTGTTTTCTCCAGGGAAAGCCTTTCGCACTCATCCCCCTCTCTGTTACAGCTGCCCCTGATGATTAAATATCAGGACCGAGCAGCTTTGTGGGGCGTTCTCCTAGGAGACTTCTTCTATTCATTTCTAGCATAATCTCTTCTACTCATTTCTGGGGAATGAAAACCCATGTTGTCGCTTTCGGCCAGGTCCCAGAAGTGAGATCCCGGGGCACATTAATCTGCCGTGACAGCCTAATCCTCGCCACCTCCCAACAGTTCTCAATTTCCTAATTACCTTTCATAGTTTTCCTTTTTAAAGTTTCCTGTGAGCCACGGCTGCACCCTTCTGTTAAGTCTCCGGTCCAAAGCTCGAGCGTATCTAGGGAAGTTACAAAGGTGCACTCCCCTTGCGCGCTTGTTTTTGGTGCCTGTGCACAGCGCCGAAGGCGTGTAGGGACGTACTTTCACTTCGACTTTTCTTTTTAATAAGTTTCTCCTCAGTGTGCAGCCTGTTTTCCCCGCAAAAAAAGACAACTTTGGTGTGATGGGATGAACTGGTCATAATAAGCATCATGAATATGTAAAATATTCCTATGCTTATGGAATTTGGAGACTCTTCCCTTCCTCTCTCTCTTCTGTCTCCACACACTCTCCATACATACATATATAAATATATATAATATTCTCACTATTAAGGTGTATGTGCCCCAAAACTACTTATATGAAGCATACACTTGCCACAATTAAAATGAGATGTGGTGTTAAAGTCAACTTTTTCCATATGTGATGGATTTGGATTAGGTTTTTTAATGTGCAATATGGAAGTATACCTTTATACAAAGTATATCACATGAACAGACATGGCCTCCTTAAAAAATCTTTTAACTAAGATTGTTTAATACAGTGCATTATGATTCCCTCCTGCAGAATCACGGTGCCTGTTTTCACAGACTGGGAAATCCTGCAGTGGAGAAACCATTTAACTTTTTAAACCCAGAGTTTCCCAAACACATTTGACCATAGGGTCTTTTTATATTTCTGCCCATAATGCCATTCCAAGTAACTCATATTTTGTAGAACATTTTTTGATAAAGTTTATCCCAACAGATACATACTTTTTTGCCACTTACATCAAGTTTTATGACCGTGCACTTCACCCTCGCTGTGCTGCAAGGTTCACGGCATATGTGTCTGGTGCTAGGAGGCCACACAGGTGAGCACTGTTAGTGTGAGGGTCTCCCACGCAATCCCAGGGGACTGAGAGCTCCCCGAGGGGAAGAGCCCTGTCTTACCTTTGCACTCCGCCTGCCTGCAGCCTGGCATCCTAACGATCACCAGCACCTGAAAGAATGAATGAACAGAGGGATGGATGAAGGAATGAATCACAGTGTCTTCATGGCAGTTTCATAGCTTTGGTCTGGTTCAGTCACCAAATCTACACATTTTAATGGTTAGCTCAGTATGGTGTGTGTGAGTGGGGGGAGGATAATGTAAGATGGAATTGTAAAAGGGAGCCAAGAGGGAATCTGATGATGAAGACGCCCAAACTGTAGACAGTCAGATGGCTGCATTGCACCAACACCCTGAGAGTCCTCCTGAGGGAATGCAGCAGTTTGGAAGCCGTGTGGACCTTGGGAAGAGGGGAGGCGCAGCATAGGGGCCTCCAGAGTCTTCGTTATAAGCTGTTCCATAGTTAAAGGAGGAAACATCCTACTCATACTTAAAAAAGAAAATGCAAAGTGGTCATGATCACCTAGCTGATTTAACTTTGTGAGTTATGATGCTAAACCAACACCATAAAGGAAGAGACAGGATTTTGCATCTGGACCCCAGTTCACATCACTGACCCTGTTATCAGGATTCCCACCAGCACAGGCTCAGCTGGCACAGCTGATTGGTTGAGACGAATCACAGGGGTCTGAGCCTATGGGTAGTAGTTACACTAGTAGAATTCTGAATTCAAGTTTTTAGCCTTCTTTCACTTATGACAACCAGCTCAACAGAAACTGACAATCAAATATCAGAAATGTGCAAGGTATAATTAGCTTTCTAGTTATGTGATGAGAAGAAGCTTACAAATTTAGATTCCAGAACCTGTACTTACTAGCTCTGTCACCTTGGAAACGTAATGTAACTTCTCTGAGCCTTGGGCTTCCTCATCTGTAAAATGAAAGGACCACACTGCTTCATGGCTGTTGTTAGGGCTAGATGAAATAACGTACTAAGTTGCCAATTTGTTCCCTAGTGCATATACCGTATGTTGCCATGTATAATGCACACTTTTTTGCTCAAATTTTTTGAGGGAAAAATAAGGATGTACATTATACATGGGTAGTACTAATTTCATATCTATATAAATGTTTGTAATTTATGCTTATGTGTTAAAAGTGTAACTCTAGAAAGCAATAACAATATCTGTATGTTCAAAACTAAATGCTAAAATTATTTTACAATGTAAAAAACAAGTATCTAAATATAAATACATAAAAATTGCATTAAAAAATTAAAACAAAAGTATTTTTCTTGAAAGTTGGGCCCCAAAATGTGGGTGCATGTTGTACATGGCAAAATACAGTAGGTACTTATTCATGACAGCTAATATTGTTAATAACACTGTTATAAAACATGTTAACCCACTTATTACTGCAAAGCTTCCAATTTTAACTAGAATCTCTGGACATACCACTGTGTGCTTATTAGCTAAGCAGCTAATACTATTTTTAAGCACATACTCCATGCAAAGCATTTGGATGTGACATGCATATAAACTCTCTATGAATAGCCCATGTAAATTTGAAGTATCTTAGAATTTTAAAGGCCAAGACAAATATAGTCAAGACACAATACATTGTGCTTTTTGAAAAATATATTTTCATAAAAATAAGCTCTATGTTTAAAAAATAACATCTAACATTAAATATTAATCACTGATTACTAAGATTAGCCCAACAAATGTTCACTCATTAAATGATATAGATTAAGACAAGATTTAAAGAAATAACACAAGCCTGATTAAAATCTCCACACCCTTTTTACTAGCCCTATTCATAATAATCCCTACAGAACATCACCGTGCTATGTTTTTCCAATATGTGGTCAGCCCTGAGTCTTTCAAGGCACCCCTGAACTGGCCATGCCCTTGGACTGCCTCCCACTGGAGAAGGAGGGCAGCTCATGCCCGAGTCCGCCACGTTACCCTTCAGTGCAGTCTCTGCTCCTCCCACTAGCAGGGCAGACCATGAGCCATCAGTCTCCAGTGCTTCCAAGTTAAGACCAAGTTGCCTTTTCAAAGTCCAAGCTCCCCACAATGAGCAAGAAAGAACACAGACACCTGGATGAGTCCTCAACTAAATCCCATGACTGTGCTGTAAACCCTAGGATTCTCTGGAACTCTCTTGACTCTTTCAATGCTCTAAATCCTGTGTTCCAAAAGACCTAGAAGTGAGCACACTCAAGCATTTAAATGAACACTCGGCCAAACTGAAATTGCTGAGGAATGGGTTGTTCCACATAAGTAAAATTTTAAGATATTCAAAATAATCCTTTGAGGTATCAGTTCCCATTATATTTATTTACAGTGGAAGTGTCTTTGTGTTTTAATTATTCATGAATAATTAATGTAGACCACAATCTACTGCATGACAGGCACTGATAGGCACTGCCAAGTATTTAATTGTATTTGCATAAACGACAGGTGAGTAGTTAATATTATCATACTTTTAGACACAAAGAAACTGAGTCTTAATAAGACCGAGTAACTGCCCCATGCTGTGATCGAGAGTTGAGGTTTGACTCCAAATCCAGGGAACTTCCCAGAGTTCTACACTGAGCTATCATAGCATGGCTCTGGGCTGGAAAACCACAGTATAAGCTCGTCAGCCTTGCATGTAAAGTAGCGAAATATTCGCAAGGTCTTTTCCCATGGACAGTCAAACACACTGCATGTAAGACCATTGTTCCGGACGCTCAGAGGCTGTGTAGGATTTAGCCTATGGAATCAACCCTCATCCCCAGAGCCAGAAGTTATGCCTTGTGTCCTCAGGTCGCCCGAAGCACTTTGACTGGACCTGGGACATTTTCTGAGGTGTTTCTGTTGTGTCACGTGCCTTGATTTCCCTGTGACCACATCTCATTTCCCTTATTCATCTGTAGATTTCTTAGAATCAGGGACTGTGTCTTACTCAGTATCGTATCATCCACAGCATCGAGGTTAACACATAGAAGGTTCCCAAAAGGTTTGCCTAGTAGATTAGTGACCAACACAAGCAGTTACTTGTAAATGTATCTGCTCGTGGTCCTTTGCCAAAGCCAGAAAAGCAGTTTGATCCCAAGAGCTGGTGTGGGGGCATTGTTGACAGGTAAAGGGCCCAGTCACTGACCCTTCTGTCCTCTTTCAGGAGTGGCTCCGCCCTGGCCCAGCTCTACGGCACCTCGGCCACCTTGGAGCACCACCACTTTAACCACGCTGTGATGATCCTTCAAAGTGAGGTACACACCTCGTGCTCCACCTCTCCCCTTGCCAGGAAACCAATGAAGCATCGTTTCTACCCTCTCTTTGTAGTGCCGTGGCTAGACAGAGAGAGGTGGAACAAAAGTTTTTAAGCCAAACTACTAGACCTTTTTGGTGGCTTTTAAAATTCAGTTAGACATCTGACCAAGGACCTGGTTCAAATTCTTCCTGAGCCAATTCAGTTGGGCTTCATTGTTGCCTTGGGGGTTTTCCAGATTCACTTAGCAGCGGAGACACCTCAAGCCTGTCTTACCCTCCTCAGGGGCACAGAAGCCCGCTAAACACAGGGATGGGATCCAGGTAGTGAGTGGCCCAAATTTCCCATTTGGTGAAACCTAAAGCCGCTTTAAAAGATGGTTGAAACAGAAACAGGGTGAGAAAGTCATACTTTACTAGCACAACTGAGACATCTATAAAAACACAAAACCTTAAAATTGCAAGGGGCACCAGTATGAAAGTGAGAACGGCAGCGAACTTGAGACCCAGGCTGGGGCCATGGGCCTCGTTTTGCTGCACCAGGGTTTGCAGGACTTGGAAGTACTCGTATAGTTTTAGCTCCCCAAGGAGAAAGGAACCCCTACTGACTCTGGCGGAGGCATGAACGACTTTGCAATTGCCAGGAAAGGATCTGTTTAATTTTCTGCAGGCGTACAGACTTTTGTTGGTGAGGCCAGGAAGGGATCATCTGTTCCTCATTATTTGTCAGTTCTCTAGCTGTGCCATTAATTATTATTATTATCTTCATTAAGGCCCTGCTTTGCTGGAATAGCATCATTAAATATGGAGGTTTTTTCCTCCAGCCTGTCTTGAGAAAGCATGTCTTTTGCAGTCTCATGAAGGCCTTGTTCGACCCCATAAAGGACGGTTGGCAGTGCGGCTGGGGAAGGGCGAGCCGCCGGAGAGGTGGGGTTTCAGCTGAGAAGACCGGAAACCTCCAGGGTCAGGCCCTGGGTAACTCTGACAGAAACCAGCACCCCGGCACCCGGGGCTCAGGCGTTCCCCTGGGAAACGGGTTTTAGCCCAGCGCTGTGGAAAGGGAAGTGGGACAGGAGGAACTGGGGTTCGGGCTACTGTTTCTACAATAGTGATGGGATGGGTGTGTGCCTCAACCCCCAGGAGCCCCACCTTCGTAATAACAGGGAGTATAAACAGGGTGTCAGAGTTTGCTCCGGTCATCTGTTTGTTTAGGCAAACAAACCCCACTAGCTCAGAATTTGTCTTCCTACAAATAAAATACCCCCGCGGACCCACAGTTCTCTGTGAAGAACACGGAATAACGATGATGCTATTACTCTGCAGGAGGCAACTGGTGCTGCAGGCCCTGCTCTGGCGCTTCCCCCATCCCCTTCTGACCTGACCCTCGGAGGGGCAGACATGCGGAGGGCACTCTCACCCAGCTTTCCAAATGAAGCAGGCACAGAGCGCTTGGATGGCCCCACAAGACCACCCCAGACTCTGTCCCACCACTTGGTTCTCTTTCCATCCACACCCCCCTTCTCCCTAAGTGAATGAAAGCAGAGTTTCAGGGAGACAAATCCATTTCAGGGACCAGGCTCTCAGGGCAGGGGAGAAGACAAGTCTGCATGTAAACAATACACCGATTGCAAATGGAGGATGGAGGCTGATGTGGCCAGCTTTGTCTCTGTTAGCTGTGCACTGTGTTAGGTACTATACATCCTCTGAAAGTGCTAGTGAGATGCACTCTCACAAAACAGTTGAGATTCTCGCATTCAGACCACCTGTCTCCTGGGTTTTATGTAACTGGCTCGTAACAGCTCTACAGGCAGCCCTCAGAGATATCATGGGTTCAGTTCCAGGCCACCGCAATAAAGCGAGTTGCAACCTTTTTGCAGGTGGAGGGTCTTGCCTTTGGTTTGTAAAAAACCCACAATATCTGTAAAACATGATGAAGCAAAGCACAATAAAACAAGGAGTGCCTGTACTTCTTTCACTGGGAGATACTGCATGTGTGGCTGGGTCCCCGTAGCTACTTGTCCTTAGCTTGCACCCACTGGTTCCCAGGCCCCAGTGCGCCAGCCTGTAGTTGATCTGAGGGCAAGGCTCAGGCAAAGAAACCCAGGCAGAGGTACGGTGTGGCATTCCTTTAGCTACTTGTCTCCTTCTTAATGGCCGAATTAGGGGTCTGGAAGATTTCATTTGAAACTTACTATTAATATTGGACCTGGTCCCATGTGGAACCGATATATTCTAGTCTTTAAGGAGTGGCAGGTTCACCCAATGAGATACATTAGCTCGGGGGAGCAAATTATCATCTGGTCCCTTGTAGGCAGTAATTTACTAATTGATATTCTGGTTCCATGAAAGAATTAATATCCCTCTTGTTGTATTCTCAGGCAGCCCAGGCCCCGTGTTTGTGAGTTCATATTTCATACTAAGAAAACCTGATAAATGAGAAGTCCTGACTTTCAAAGCAAATTAAGTGGATTGTCAGTCACTAGACAAAGGGTTACTCACTTCACTACAAACACCGTGGAGTTGCTAGTGTGGCCCAAACACTTTCTGATGAAGAGGGCTTTTTCGAAGGCCTGGAGATGCAGGTGTGTCTGCAGGTTTTCCCGGATAAAAGTCATCTTTACAGTCCCAAGAACAATATCATATACGTTCTAGCTGTTTGGGGACGACATGCTGAATTTAACCTGCCACACGGTCCGCCAAGATGGATCTTCACAGTTTAGCACAGGGTTTCTTGACGTCAGACACTTAGGCACCCCGAGCCAGGCTCCCCTCTGCTGTGCAGGCTGTCCCCCGCACTGTCGGGAGTTCAGCAGCATCCCCGGCCTCCACCCGCTGCACGCCAGCAGCACCCCGGCCCCCATCAGTGTGACCACCGAGAATGTCTCGAAACACCGCCAGACATTCCCGCTGACCGAATCACCCCCAGTGAAGAACCACTGCTCTGGTATTTTTTCTCCTTGAAGTCATGTGTTGCTATAGCAAGTACTTCCACATGCCAACTCAAGTCTTCATTCGTGAAATTAGTATTTATTTTAGGGTCTTAGAGATTCCCAACTATCTTGTTAACTTCTACATTCAGTAATTCCACAGGAAACGGAGAGTCAAATGAAGTTGTTGGCACAAACATACCCATAGTAGACAAGTTCAAACATTGTTTTTTAGAGTTTTCTCTGTCATATGTGTCCTTTGGTAGCCCTCCTCAAAATGATTCCACTTTCTGGCTTTGCCATGTTTGCCAGAGGATCTGTTTGTATTTGTGCAACATTTCATTAAGCTTTCTAAAAGTGGTTTTATCATGTTCATGTGTGTGTGTGTATGAAAAACATGTAATCGACAACTCAGATTCAATGTTTTTCTGTGTGTGTGACTTTTTACTTTTCGTTACAGGGTCACAACATCTTTGCTAATTTGTCCTCCAAGGAATACAGTGACCTTATGCAGCTTTTGAAGCAGTCAATATTGGCCACAGACCTCACGCTGTACTTTGAGTAGGTATTGGCATTTGATCTATTTGACAAATGGACATGTAATGTTTCATCCTGCAATTAATTTTCAGGTTCATTTTGGGGGGTTGCCTGTTGTTCTAGCACTGAAATCAATGTGTAAACGAGCTAAACTTTTTTCCTGTGGTTTTCCCCTCATCTAAATGAACTTAAATAAGGTGGTGTCTGTAAGAGAAGAAAATCAGGGCTGCGATCATGAGATTTATAGTTTTCTTCACTTCTATGATCACTGTTTGGGACTCTTGACTCTGAAACTAAGTGATGGCCATGTTTATTTTAGAGACTGACTCACATTGCTATTTCATTTAGCCCATTATTTCTCTTCAGATCTATCATGGTATTGATGATCCTGGTGAAAAAGATTTGTTGCTGAAAGGTTGACTAGAAATCCAAACCTGCATTTCTTGCCTCTCCTCTACCTCTCTTTCTCAGAAAGCTGTCCCCCTCCCCACCCCCACCCCCCACCCCCGTTTTTCAGTTTTAGGCCTCTATCTGAGCTGGAAATCCCATCCCTGTCACTTCCTCTGAGACCTGCTCCACCAGGTGCCACCTCTCGGGAGCCGGGAAATCTCTCCCTTTGCTGCAATGCACAGTTTCCTCTTCAAGACCAAACAACTTCTCTTCCTTAAAAAAATTCTTTCACTTGATCCCATGGAGATCTTTAAATGCTTTTCAGTTCACCTTTCTTTTGCTGACTACCTTTTAAAGTAAATGGAGCACATGAGTACCTTTGTTTTCCTAATGCCCATTTTCACCTTTAAAACAGTGTCCACTTTCACATTCTACCAAATTATACTTTCAGAAGTCACCAGAGACTTCCTTGTCCCCAAACTCAGTGCTCTTTGTTCACTTCTGATATTTTCTAGCTTTTTTGAGACGTCTGAACATTTATTGACTTTTACTTCAATTTCTACTCTCTTTTCTTCCCCAACATTCAGTTTCCTTCCTCCCTCTCCCTTTCTGAATCTTTTCTGGGTTTCTTTTCTCCTTGCTCCTTTGTGTGAGTTCTTGAACCCATGTTCTTCTCTCTCTATGTATCTTTACTCCTCTGGTTTCATCTCTATGGTACCTTAATGTGATAGAAGACTCTGAAATTCTTGACTCTAACTCTTCTTTACACTCTAGACAGGTATCTCCAACTTCCATCTCAAAGCCTTTAGGGGTTTCATTGCTCTCAAAGCAACCTCTAAACTTGGGTTGAGTTTCCAGGCCTTTCATAACCTGCCGTCAACCTTTGTTCATTCTTGCCTTCCACTTCCCTCCCATATGACTTGCCTACTCCAACCAGACTGGCCTACATTCTGCCCTTTGAGAACACACACAGCACCCCTTGAGCCCGAACCGCATTACTGTTCCTACGTGGAATCTATACCTCCACTTCCCCACCTGGCTGAACTATCCTTTAAGGTTCATCACTATGACCACCTTTCCTAGGAATCATATGTCACTCCCTTTGGAATCTTACTGCACTTCAGCGTTGTACCAGTTAGAATTAGGTTCAATTCTAAGAGGCAAAATACCCCAAAGCAGAGGCTTCCCTCTCTGTCACATAGAAAAAGTCTGGAGATAAGCAACCTACAGCAGGCAGAGTAACTACATTAAGTCAGCAGGGACCCAGACTACTTCTGTCTTTCTGGGCTGCCACCTTCAACACATAGCTTCCAGCTGAGCCCAAGACAGCTACTCAATGCCCACCTGCATCCCAGCTGGCAGGAAGAGGACGGACACAAAGACACAAGGGCCCAAAAGGTGATGCAAGTTATCTTTCAAGAGAGTTTTCTAGAAACCCCACCTGACACTTCCACTTACATTTCATTGGTCAGAATTTAGTCATTTGGCCAGGCCTCAGTGGAAGGACGGTTGGGAAAGGAAACCTTTATTCGGTAGGGTCATGGGCTGCATAACGACATTTGGGTCAACAAGAGGTGGCGTATGTGACTTAGGTTTACCATCCAGCCTAGGTGTGTAGTGGGCTGTGCCTCCTAGGTTTGTGTAAGTGCACTCTGTGATGTTCACACCATGATGGATCAGCTAATGACACGTTTCTCAGAACAGATCTCTGTCACGAAGCAGCCCATGACTGTGATCATTGCCCCACTACAAACCAGGGCTTCTGTCATTAAGAAAGGAAAGGAGGAGAGCTATTGGAGTAGACAACTGACAGTCTGTGCCATACATACGTATTGCTGGCTTCTGTGAAGGTGTTGTTACATGGTAATAGTGAAAGTAGGAAAGGCTTGGAATTACTGGCCTGGGTTTACGTTTTACTCTGGCATTCTAATTATACCTGGTGCACTGAGCCCACGTGTTTATGTCTGCTCCCTCTGGAAACTTTACTGAGTGGCAAATGAATTTAAAGGGGAATTAAGGGACAAACCTGCAAGGAAAAGAGAGGGGGGGGCACCTAATGACTGATAAGAGGTGTCAATACACTTGTGGAAATGGAAGGCCAACTGAGGAATGGTAACTGATCTGACAGAGCAGAGGTGGAGAGTAGGACCCACAGAGGAAGACAGCTCTGAGAAGTGAGCCAGTTTGCCCTGCAGAACGTTGCTTGGGGCTTAGAGACAAAAAGTGTCATGAAAAGTGGATTTGACACTCAAAGCTTAAGACAAGGCAATGACTAGAAAGTCTGTTTGTAGAACACTCAGGGCCCACGAGGTCTTCCACCAACATAGCCAAATAACTCCCTTTCCCCTATATTTGGAGAAGGCTAAAGGTTTATTCTCTGGAGAAATAAAAGAAAAAGCTCTGGACCTGGAAAAGTACAAGGTACAGATGAGATGCCAAGCTCAGAGGAAGGGGTGAAGGGCAATGGAAGGAGTCTCTGCATTAAGAACCCATAGCCCCCAGTCCGGTCACCCAGAACCTAGAAGATTGTCAGACTTAGCAAATGGAAGTATAAGAAGTTCAGTTAAATGTGCGTTTCAGACGACAATAAATAATTTTTAGTGTAAATATGACCCATGCAATGTATGTGTGGGACACACCCATAGGACTCCAGTTCAACCTTTTCCAGTCATGGTGCTGCACACAAATGGATGACAAGGGTCACATAGCATTGATGAGAGCCTCCCATGGGAAACCCAGAGGCTGAGAAACAAACCAAAAAATGAAATCAGAGAAGACAAGGAGGGAAGAAAGCAAAAGAGCTATTGTTAATATCCTTAGGGAATATACTACCTCCATGAAACAAAGACAGGAAGCTTTCAAAAACAATAGGGACAGCTATAGAGGAAGAAAGAGCTCTTGAAAATTAAAAACATAATTGCCAAAATAAAAAATCAAATGAAAGCACTGGGAAATACAGGCAAAGGATAATAAGGCAGCAATATTGAAAACACCACTTTATTTTATTATACAATTGACCCTTGAACGACACAGATTTGAACTGCACAGGTCCACTTATACAGATTTTTTTCAATAAACACACTTGGCCTTTTGTGTATGTGGGTTTCACATCCCCAGATTTAACCAACTGTGGGTCTAAACCAGTGTTTCCACTCCTCTGTTAAGACTACAAGGATGCAGAGGGCAGACTGTATATGTTGTTTGACACCATTTTATATGAGGGACGTGAGCACCTGAAGGGTGTGGTATCTGCAGGGGTCCCGGAACCAATCCCCCAGGGAAAAATGGAAGTTTGGGGAGAGTCAAAAGCTATATGCAGATTTCCGACAGTGTGGGGTTGGCACCCCTAACCCTTGTGTTATTCAAGGTTCAACTGAATGCTTTTTAGTACTGTTTGACTTGTTAACCATGTGCATGTTCTGTTTTGATAAATACAATTTTTTATTAATTTTTGAAGTATTTTAAAAATTAAAATCACAGCTCTGCTACTACCTAGCTGTGTGTCATCAAATTATACACCTTTCTGAGCCCTTTTCCTTCATGTATAAAATGGAGATAATACCTGGGTGGGTTATCTGTCTTATATCTTGTAAATGTCTTGCTTGTCTCATAAATGTTTACATCTACAATCTCATTTGTTTATAGCCCATTTATTTAGCATATTCTGTGGCTTTCGTGTTTGACATAGCTATCGTGATCTTCCCTCTTTTTCTGAATGGATGCTCCTTGATTTGGGATTTATGGGAGGAAGTATCCCTTTAATGTTTTTATTTCCTGACTCTGACACTTGCAAGATTTTCTGTTATTTTTCTCAAAGTAGAAGTGTTTTTCCAAGCCAACTTTCCAAGTAACTTCTGAGGGAGAAAAAAATCTCAGCAGTTGGAGTCCATTTATCAAGCCCTGTTGGCGATGTGACGAATCACTGAGTGACCACTGGGACCCAGTAGGCTGGTTGCAACTCGTTTTCTCATTACTTTGTTCTTATCTTAATGCCGCAGCCCTTGCTAATGTTTGCTGACTCCCAGAGAAGCTGGCTGGTTCTCTTTTTGTCAGTGTTACTATTTTTTAAGGTTCTGAATAGCCGTTCATTCTCTCATCTAGACCTTCAGAGGCTGATTCACTTGCCTGTCTAAAGGTGCATTAAGATGTTGCCTGCTTTTTAGCCCAAACAACCCCTAGGGTTAATGAAAGAGAAGCAACGCCTACAAATTGTCATCCAGATGCTTTTATTTCACAACTATATAGTGTGGAACTGGAAGAGATGTTAGAAATGATGTAATCTAGGTCATGTAATTTTTTTTTAGATCAGGTACTAAACTCAAAAGGTTAACTAGTATAGTTGGAGTCATGTACAATTAGTGGCTAAAATACAACTCACACTATGCAAAAAATAACACAAAATCTTGCAAGTGTCAGAGACCAGAAAACGATTCCTCTTTGGGGGCTTTTTCCACAATCACTGTATTCCTTCTCTCATGGAAAAAGTCAAGAAATAGTTGTCATTTGAGCTGGGACTAAATTACATGGCAATAGTGACCTTCACAGCTGTGCGCTAATTGGGCTTAACAAAAAACCCAGCACGAGTTCCCTGTGCCCTCTCTCAAAGCAGCGCTGGAGACAGGGCTTGCAGGCAGTTGTTTCATTTTAAAAGTGACACCAGGAACACTGGGACAGTGAAATGGCGAGTAGGGAAGCTGTCGTGAGGACACAGACCCTTGTTGGTCACCACTGTGGTCGACCAGGTTTGACCCAGTAAAGATTGTCTGAGAAATCTCATATGCTGCACCTCCACATTTTCCACTGGCCTCCTTCTTCCAACAGTCAGTGTTATCCACAGATGTTAATGACCTCCCATTTCCTCGTCGTTGTGCCCAAGGCTGGGCATTCCTACAGCATCCAGTGCCGCATGTGGAGGCAGAGCCATGACAGGGCAGAGAGGAGAAGGCAAGGCAGGACCAGCAAGGCACTGGCTGGTGGGAACAGCAAGGCTGGGGACGGATGGGCCAGGAGGTTGTGAGGCAGCCCCGTAGGAAGTCTGACTAGTGTTGGTTCTTCTGCCCTGATGACTCCATCAAAAGTCATGACACGTCTTTGGTCAACTAATGACGAAGCTCGTTGCTTTCCTTTGCTAGGAAGGGGAAAGCTGTCTACAAAGGGCCAGGGCTGTCAGGGAGAAGAGGCCCAGGCCTTTTGGAGAGGGGCTAGGGCTCATTCTGAGGGGCAGGATCTCCTGTCGTGTGCCAATAGGGAAAGATGTAAGAATCCTTGAAACATGGAGCCTCTTTAAAAATAACCAGTAAAACTTGTAACTTTAATTTCTAATGCTTTTAGGTGTCCCCAAGATCCTCTCCTACAAGTGACAGATAAATTCACAAGTTTTTTTTAAAAAACACAGTAGAACAAAAAAACCTCAGTGTGAATTCCTAGGCTTTACAACCTAAGTGTGGAAGTTAATTCTTAAGTCTGATTTTCCAACTCACTGAAAACATATTCCAGTTTCTGCTGAATGATTTTCTAAAAGGGATTTCTGTGCCTATTTCTCATTCCCTGCAGTGAACAAGGCTTTGATAATTAAATAGTAATTATGGCATCTCAGGCAGGAATTAGATATACCTCATCAGTAACTAGCCATGTGCCTTGAAGAGAGTCACTCACTCAATCTCCCTTTGTCAGCAGTCTGGGGATTGGCACATCACCCACACTGGTCCCCCAGGGCCCTTGCTGTGGTCAAAGGAGATGACCTGTTTGAAAGATAACTTAGTAATTTATATAAGTAAGATTAAATGATCTAAATAATTAAAATGAAAATAATTTAAATTTGATAATCATTTAAAGTACCTTATAAAGAAAAGAATCATTCGGCCAGAAAACTAAATGAAATTTACATGATAAAACATGAAACTTGCTGGGGTCTGCAGAAAGAGAGAGAGACAGAGAGACAGAGAGACAGAGAGATGGAGAGATGGAGCATGGGCAAACCAAGATTATGAGTTGAAGCTTTAAAGGGAAGCCACACATGCCCCGCACTATTTGTCTGCATGTAAGTCAACACAGGTCACCCATAAAACTTTTGCAGTTTTCACAGCTTTCACAACAATAAAAACAAGATTTCCTGAATTCTTACTTGGGAACTTTATATGCACACCATCCCATTTCATACTTACAGCAGTCCCATTAGAATAGGGGTCATGTTTGACCCCAAACATACATGAGGAAACTGAGGCTTGGGGAGAGTCAGGAAGTTGCTCACAACGTTAACTGGTAAAGCTGAGTGAGGCCAAGTAACTGGACTCCAGAATGTTTCAACCACTCTGCCATTCTCTCGAGATTACATAACCATGAGTTTGAGCGTGCCAATGGGGAGACTGAGGCCAGTCCGTGGGGGACACTTGGGCACTGAGGGTGGTGGTAACTTGAGTCTGCCCATGTCTAAGTCCAGTTCCAGGTGCACCAGGCAGTGAGCCGTAGCAATTCACCTACCTGCCGTCCCCCCAGCAGATTTGGGGGCCAGGGACAGAGGCGCCAAGCTAGGGCTGCCCCAGAGCCTGACTGGTGGAGCTGAGACTGCAACTGATGGCCCATTGCTCGCAGGGGAGCTAAGCTGGGACATCAGAAGGTGGAGATGCCTCAGCTTTAACACAGCCCTGGAGGCTGCTGCCATCAGGTAGCAAGTGCAGTTCGGCATTGCTTCCCAACAGGTTGTGATCACGTAACACTGTGTCTCTCATCTACCAGGTGCCTGCTGTGTGCCCAGCTTATTCTGGGCATGGCAGTGTCTTCCTGTGTCCCCACTAAAATGGGAGCTCTGGGAACACAGACATCTCATTCACTGGACCCCCAAACCTGACACTCTGCCTGACCCACGTTCTCAGGGTATGAACTTGTTTGGGACTGAATTCCCATATCAGCCTATGAGGTAGATATTGTTATCCCCATCCGATAGATAAGGACATTGAGGCTCAGAAAGCGTAAGAATGTGCCCAAAGTCCTCAAGTTGTCTGTGCTCGGTCTCTGTGCCACGTTGCCTCAGACCACTATTGAAACCTACGATTAGTCCAGTAACTCAGGTATTATAAGTCAAACGGTGCCCCAAGCCTTTTGGGTTGGCTTCCTAATTAATCAGACTAATCTAAAAATTGAAATTTTTTTCATGTCCCTTTGTGCTCTACAAACCACTCCTCAGCAGTTAGGAAAATGCTCAGTCTATCAGTTTCTTTGTGTTTGACTTTCCAAAGGGATG
The DNA here is from genome assembly GCF_014824575.4 of Sturnira hondurensis. Lineage (NCBI taxonomy): Eukaryota > Metazoa > Chordata > Mammalia > Chiroptera > Phyllostomidae > Sturnira > Sturnira hondurensis. The sequence continues at coordinate 38,493,145 of NW_028076767.1, forward strand.
CAATATGTAGCATTTCCCAAAAGCATCTGATAATGACAGCAACACGTACTAAATTATCTAGGACTATTAGGAGTCATCATCTGACCACCCTTTTAAAAATTGGATTAGTATCTTGAACAACTCATTTTTAAAAATACAATAGGAACCTAACACATGTTTCTACTTTATTTTTTTAATACACCAGGAAACACATTTATTTATTTTTTTAATTTTATTTATTTATCTTTAGAGGGGAGGGGTAGGAGAAAAGGAGAGAAATATCAATGTATGGTTACCTTTCATGCGTCCCCCACTGGGAACTGGCCTGCAACCCAGGCATGTGCCCTAACTGGGAATCGAACCGCGATGGTGTGGATCGCAGGCCCGCGCTCAATCCACTGAGATACACCAGCCAGGGAATGTTTCTACTTTTATGCAAACAGGCATATTCATTCATTCCACAAATGTTTATTAGGAGCCCACTATGTTCAGTGTTTGCAACGTCTGTAGCTCCCTGCACTCAGCTAGCCGCCATGTTGGACAGGAAGAGGAGCGATTAACGGACAATAAGGTGTAATGACTTCCAGGGATGAACCCGTTGCTCTTTCCTACACATTCTTACATGTTAACAGAGCCCGATAAATTAACCCACTGAAATTATTCTAATGTTAAAACAACCAGCCTTGTGGCGTGTTGATGGAAGAAATATTTTGGTACTTTTTAAAAAAACATATGTACTCCTCCGTGCATGTCAGAGCATTTTACATATATGCATCCCCATAACCCCGTCCACCCGATCTTGCGACTGTATAAAAACTGGGAAATGCATCCACTGACACTTGTCAGGCCTTCTTCATGCCAGGTATGTGCTAGTTGCTGGGGATGCAGAGGTGGGTAAGACACGTTTCTTACCGTCAGGGACTCAGAGCCCAGTGGGGAAGAGAGAAGCAGCGATACCAGCGTGTGACAAGTGCTGCAGCCAAGTACAAGCAGGGACCACCAGGGCATGTGCCATCCAGCTGCGCCCCAAACTACTTCCACCTGGCGACTAGGGTTTGATTGAACTGACGGCTAGGTCCTGTGTTGTCTCACCTGCCATTTTCCACAAAGTCGTCCTGGCCTTTTGATTGGCTGCCTTCCTTCTGCCGATTTGATTTGCTGTCCGTGAAGCACAGCATCAAACAGGTCACCTCGTTCTTGGCCAGTCCTTGGGTTCCCAGACCACTGAAGCAGGGAGATCATTCATTCTCCAAGTTAAATACGTGGCTTTTGTTTCTTTAGTCATAATTGCTGGAGTTAATGTGTGCCTGTTAATTTTCTGTTTTTTCCCAGTGCTTTTACACCCAGAGTCCAGAATCTGCATCTGGCCATCAGTTGTAAATATGTGATTTGCCTGTTGAATGAGCTATGAGAACAGTGAAGGAGCAGATATCCGGCCCCTCCCTCACACCCACTTCAGCCCACCCACATGCTCCTGCCCCCTCTGCGTAATAATTCTGGAGCTGAAATGACAGGAGTCACAGTCACGATTTGCTGGCTCAGCAGTAAAACCTTCCCAACATTCATGGACACCAATAGATTCAGAACAGTTAGATAAACAGATAGATAAAGAATATGTATATGTATATGCACACGTATATAAATTTACGAAAATATTCCTGATTAAAATATACACTGGAATGGTGATTTCTCACTTTACAAATAAAAGTGCCTTGCAGATAAGTTACAAACCAGAAAGCTTTTCAATGTAGTGATGGGTGACTTGGTAACCAATCTCTAGAATTATTTTTGAGGGTAATTCTAGCAGTTCTGTTCAAATGATTCTTTTGTAAAGACTGTTATTTTTCTGAGGGGAACATATGTCAAGAGAACAGGATAAAAGCCTAATAAAAACATATCAGATTATAAATGAGATTTTCCAGTAAGTTGCTTTTCACTAGCTGAAATATTTGCCATTGTCCTTGAAAACCAAGGTTCCCAGTAACCTGCTTGAGAAGGTAACGGTGTAGCTCCTCTGACCGAGGGGTCCGAATCCAGGGAATGTTATATACTCTTATGAATGTCCAAATGTTTGTTTTATCAGTTCCATCTTTTTAAAAGTGGTGTTTTAACATATTCACGTAAGCTCATGCTGCTGACTCTGTGTAATCTACATACACAGACACATATAGACGCCAAAACGCTCTGTGGGAAAATTCATTATTTAAAAGCACAGTGAATTTCACATCACTGTTTTGTAATGATTACCGCTAAGGAGGAGGGCAGAAATAAATCGCCAGAAACCACAGGCCCCCAAGCTGGCCCAGGCCATCGGCAGCTCTTGTTTGGAGCACCCCCATTGTCGGTGATGGACAGACTCCTGTCTGGGGCTGGCCATGGTGCCTGGCCCTGGCACAGCAACCTGCGATGCCCTGACTTCGCACGGAGGGGTCCAGCCGCTGCCGTCCACAGTCTCACACCACACAGTGCTCTCTCGCCCCCAAGGTCCACACTATACACAGTTCAAAAGACGGTGTCCGGGGCCAGAACTGGGATGATGGGGACCCAGAATCCACCTAGATCTTCCCAGAACTGCCCTGGGACCCTGGGCAACTCTACCTCATTTTCCTTACCTGTAAAATGACAGAATCACAACTGGAAACCTATTTTTGCCCACCCCGTATACCTCCAGTAGCCTGTAATTATAATAAAAACTCAAGTTAATCATAGAAAACAATCACATTAAGACCCAGAAATTTTACATACACATAATCTATATACACATATAGCGAGAGAGAGAAAGACAGAGATGAAGAAAAAAACAGAGGCAGAGATAGAAGACTCACACAAATTCACAAAGAGACATGCACAAAGATGTTCATAGCAGCATTGTCTATAATAGCAAAAAAAAATCCCCTGGAACTAATCTAGATTCTGCTCATCAGGAAATGGGTCCATAAACAGGGATCTACTGATACTCGGAATACCACACAGCAATGACAATGAATGACCCAGAACCATACATAGCGACTGAATGGATTTCATTAACACCGAGCAAGAGAAGAGCAAGTTGCCAAAAAATATATGTACTACAATGATATCATTTATAAAGTTTTAAATCATGCAGAGCAATATTAGGCATAGCTGACCTAGTAAAATTGTAAGGCTGTATGGAAAGATGATTAATGCAAAATGTAGAAAATGGCCATCGTGGGATGGGATGGGGGAGGCAGAAGCAGCAGCACCGAGATGGGCAGTGACCTCCACAGGGCAGATAAAGTTGGGGATGAATGGAGAGATTCTCTACGTCCACTGTGTGGTTTTATACCTTTTAAAATATGTGGAGTATATTGTTATGTGAGCTTTGCATATCATCACTTCAAAAATCCTTTTGCTTCCTTATGAAAATGATCAACTCCATCTCCATCTTTTAAGACGTTAATTTTCAGGAACTTTTAAAAATGTAAATGCACTTCGGCTTAAACTTTATAGCATGTCTTTGGCATTTATGTGGCCAACTCTGTTAACACACGTTTGGTGTACGTGGTTCCCCCAGCGACGGGACTTGTCCCATGTTAATCCTGATAAAACTGGTGCCCGGGAAGTCCCCTATTACTGTCTAAGGTCAGAGCCAAACCTTAGGACACTAGGATAAGTGGAGCCTATTAAGAGATTGCAGAGTTTCACCAGTGGGGAAATGTGTGCCTCATTTTTCTGTATCCTATGAAAACACTTCTTCCTGCTCTCCTCTATTCACCACCCCCTTGGGATAGTGGATATTCCTTTTTGTCTGGATGCCATAAAGTCTAGCTTTGTTTTAATGTGAGGAGAAACCTATAGACTGATTTGGGGTTTAATTAATTTAAGACTTTCACACCAGCAAGCCTAGCTATTAAACTTTCCATCATTGGGGAATTTGTTGTTAGGGTGCTGTTTGGTTGGCATGTCATAGATTTGTATTTTTAAAATTTTTATTTTCTGCATTGACTTAGCAACCGAGGTAATATGTCCTTCTGTATCAAAAATGTCATGTCTCGTATATCCCATATATACTCAGCAGATACAGCAAGAATAACTGCAAGAAAGGTCGGACAATGGTGTTCTTAAATTTCTCACAACTTGTTATGTTGTCCACTTGGTTCAAGTTAGAATCTAGCCTTCAAGAATCTGACAGGACTTTTTTTTATTAGATTTTATGTTGTGTTCTTATCTCAGTCTCTCCAAATGTCAACTTTGAAGAACCAATTAGAATCCAGGTGAAACCAGTGGCTGGAGAGTTGTTCCTTTTTTTTAGTGAATCGTTGTATGAGATCATCTTTTTCATTCATCCATCAATTCAACAAGTGTTCATCACCCACCCACACGTCAGGCACTGCCGGGGGCAGTGAGGATCTGGAGTGAACAAAAGTGGACCAGGCCCTGGTCCTCGTGGGGCCGACGGCATCACAGGGCTTTTTCAGAATAACTCACAGGATTTCAAGGACACTCGGGTCCCTCTGATGACAGGGAGGATGGGTGACAAACTCTTTCAGAAAGCCTTCCTGATCGTCTGTCATTTCCCAGGGTGAGCTAAGTGCCTTCCTCTGTGCTCACAGGACAGCAGGGCACGTCTGAGAGGCTTGGGGCGGCTGTTATTCTGACAGGTGGCGTTTGTGCTCCGGCTCTGCCACTCGCCAGCTGAAAACCACTGGCCAGGAACTCGGCTCTCCTGCACTCAATAACTGGTTAATCCTTACTGGGCACCTACTGTGTGCCAGGTACTCTGTGAAGTGTTTTACATAGATCATTTTATTTAATCTTGCCCCCCAACCCTAACAATGTAGGTTCCATTAGTATTACTCTTTACTCCTAAGAAAACTGAAGCCATGAAGCAAGGTTAAATCACCTACCCAAGGTCAGCAATGTGGACAGTAAATGATAGAACCCAGCAAGTCAGCCTGGGACATAGCAAGAACCCAATAAATATCAGCCTCATCACGGCAGGGACTAAGAGGAGGCAAATGAAGTGAGTCCTGCAAGTCCACTGTCAAATCCTCTCTTTATTTAAATTTTTGACACTTTGTTCATGGATTTTTAATGTGTAGGTTGGTTGTTTACAAATATTGTTGGTCTGATTACTGAGTCTGGGGCCCCCGCTTCTATTCTGTGCCCAAGGGGAGTGCCTTCCTCACCTGCTCCAGCCCCAGTATTGTTTGTTAGTACTATCGCTGGTGTCAGGTTTGAAGGGAAATTACCTGTGTATCTCTTGACTTTCCCAGTTGAACTCAGATGTTTGAAGATTGCTCACACCCATGTCTTATGGCCATAAAGACTAGTAAAGACTTGGTACAGAGTAGGGTGTTTAATAAATACTCGTTGAACCAAGCTTTTGCCTCTACAGTTATTCAAAAGAAGGGTAATATCCATTCAGAGAAAAGAGAGAAATAGACGACATCTACAATATCTACACAGTCCAATCAGCCCATTGTGTATGATTGTTGGCAGGGATACTATTAATAGTATTTACATATTAACCATGGCCACCAGCTACGGAGTACCCACCAGTGCCAACACTGAGGGGCCTCATCTCAGGTGCGCATCACGAGGCTGGAGGCTGCAGCTCAGCCCCGGGCCGTGCAGCCAGTAAGGGTGGTCAGCACTAAGCCCAGGTTGAGTGAGTGCAGATGTGAGTTCTCTGCCTGCCGCCACTGCCCTTTCTACTTCAGCACGCAGTCCTGGGGGTGATGTGAACAAAGCGTGTCTGTGGTCACAAAGTGGGGAGTGGGTGATTTAGAACAATTGTAAACTTGTAAGAAGAAGGATATGTAAAACCTGCACACCAAAGAAGAGGGGAGTTGCGGGGTCCCCCCGTGTAACTGTGTGATGCCATCCATCTCTGCCCATTGCTATGAGGTTGCTGTAGAGATGATCCCATGCTGTGGTATGGCCTTGACCTGTATCCACTTGAAGAAATTGACCCAGGACCTGTCTTCGTGTCTTAGATAAGGAAGTGAGCCACATTCTTTGTCTTACCTTATCTTCCGGGTAGTTCCAGCAGTCAGTCTACCCAGGTGACAAGAAGTCGGCCAGCTGGCAGCGGGCACCCAGACTAGAAACAGGGGAGCCGGCTGCACTTAGCATCTTGTCTTCTGTTCCCTAAACTAAGTACTGAGTGTCTAAGAGCCTACTCAGATTTCCACCATAAATGGTGTGGTGGTATTTTCTGAAGTGTGTTCCTTAAAACACAGTGCAGTGGAATTCTGTAGTTAAGTAAGCTTAAGTAGGCCTATCTATTTCTCAGACTTCAAAGGGATGATGTGGGCAGTGACCCTGCAAGGAAGGTGATGTGGACCCCGGCTTGTGGGGTCCTCCACATTGTGGATGAGGAATGAGAAATTCACACGGACTACGGAGTCCTGGGGAGGAAAAGGGACAGCACAGCTTCTCTCTCAAGAGGAGAGAAAACCTCAGCCCGTGCCTTGACCAGCCTTTATTTCTTTTTTCGGCACATTCCATGATGGTCCTCATTTACTATACACAGGTTTGCTTTAGGTGATTACCTTTTACAGAAAACAAAGAAGAGGATGCTGCTAATCACATCACAGAAGAAGGATATTTGCAAATGCAAAGGGAAAAGTGGTTGAACAGGTCACTCCATCCTGGGGAGGTTTAGCACAGACTTTAGGAAGTTACAGTAAGCACTTTCTGCCTCAATTCAGGGTAAGGGAATTTTAACAAAAGCAAGTCTCAAAGTGGCCTACATACATTGCAGGCCCGATTCCCCACGGGAGAACCTGTCCATGGGGGTGGGTCCTGTCTGGGCCCACACCACGCAGAACGGCCTCTTACAGGAAGGTAGGTCACAGGCAGCATTTCTGAAACCCGCTTGGTCGGGGAGTACTTTGTGTGGAGCACCTCCTAAGACTAGTCCTTCGTGGGACGCACTTTGGAATGTGGTGTGTCAGGATCCTTTAAATAGTCGCTCATTAGGGTGTGCCAAGAAGAGGAAATAATTCTTAAAGAGTTAAAATGGTGCTGTTGTTTGTTTGTTTGTTTGTTTTTGCTTTCTCACTATAACAATTAAAGTCATATGACGACATTAAAGTTTCAAAAATAGAAATGTCAGCCTTATTTTCACAACTTCAGAATTTTCCCTCTTGGTTTATACCTATCAGTATGTCTCCAAATGAGTCTCTACGTGCGGGTGTGGATGCAGCACTTAAAATGTGCAGGCACCACGCCAGGTGCGCTGCGTGCCCCATCTCATGTAACCCTCATGGTAACTCTGGCAGCACGTCTAGTCCCCACATTAGAGGCTGGGGCAGTGAGGCTCCCAAAGTTGCCCAGCAAGCAGGTGACTGACCCATTGTTTAAACACAGTTATTTTGGACTCCATCGTTTGTGTGTTTAAACACTGAAATGCTGAAATGATTACCTTTGTACTGAGAAAAAGTATTTGTCCTGAATTTACTACCAGGGAGTGTATCTTATCTTGGGTGACCACACAGCTCAGCTCTATGCTAAGTGATAAAAGAACATTCCAGAATGGCCCCTGCTTTTTATTTGTCCTTGTCTGTCTGCTCTGCCTTCCAGTGCCTTCTAGCAAGTAATCCCCCGTGCAGGACCACATTGCTTTCGGTTTATGGCTCGATAATCCTCTCGTAAATACATTCAGAAATGATTGTGGCTTTTTCTTGAAGCCTCAACATTTTTAAGTGATTTACTTTGATAGTGCTTTAGCCTCATGATTTCAAATATTAAGTTACTTGGTTCAGGTGGTCTTATGTTTTCCCATAAATGTGTTTATGTCGCCCCACAGAGTGGGAGATTTCATTCCAGGTTTTTTTTTCCTTTCTTCATTTGATTTTGTGTAGGAGGAGAACTGAATTCTTTGAACTTGTCCGCAAGGGAGAATACGATTGGAACCTCAAAAACCATCGTGATATATTTCGGTAAGAAAAAGCTCTTGTTTGTGTTTCTTCAATATTTGAACATTTAGCTTTTCTTTTCTAACAGTGTGAAGAGCAGACGAGCAATTTTCAAAGCAACAAACTTTAGCTTATGTACTAACAGTTAGAGATTAGTTGAATAATTAGAGAAGGTAGAGAATGTCTTTTTGTGTCCTGATATATTATATTTTTGCCTCTTCTCCCAAAAACTTGCATTCACAATTAGAAACTAATGCTCAGAGTGGCTGAGTTTCAGCAAGCCAGGACTGCAAGTCGGTGGGGAGAAGGGATGGAGGGGAGCGGAGCTGAGCCTCAGAAAAGGAAGTTACGCAGACTAGAGGAAAGTGGAGAGTTAGCTTTCGTTTTTTCTTTAGAGACAATGTGTGTTACTGTACACAGATAGAAAACCAACCCAACTGTTTGGGTGGTGGGAACAGGGAGCCTGTTCCAGCCTTTTCAACGACGACGTCTTCCTGGTTGTTTGGAAAAGACAGCCCGAACCATCGCTGCTTGGCCCGTTTTAACGCCCGGTCGCAGCCCTCCCGCTGCAAGGCGCGCACCTCTCTTCGCTGCGCCCTGGCCTTCCAAGGTCCTCGGGCCGTCTGCTGTCTTATCCTGTTCCAAAGCTGTTAAGTATTCCTGAGAAAGCTCGGGAGGCCAGGATTAGGGGTTCACTGAGCCTGCTCCACAGCCAGACCCCCGCGAATCGCCCCCAGGGGCACCGGATCCCGCTGCCCCTCTCTCGTTTTGCTGGGCGAAACCTCTGCCGCGGAGCTCCACCCGCCGGGCCCTGGGCAGCGCCGCTCCTCGGGGCCTCTCAGCAGAGGAGGCCTCCTGCCTCCCTCTGCCTCTCCGCGGGCCTCCTTCTCTGCCCCTTTTCGAGGACAGGCGGGGAGCTCTGAGCACCTCCGCTTGTGTCCCCATTCCGTTCCCCCCTCTCCCCCACCCCAACCCCGACCTTGCTGTATCAGTTGTACTGGCATCTTCAAAATATGTTTGTTTGTTTGCTTTCCATTATGACTTTTCATCTCAGCCAAAACAGTCATCCTTGAAATCTACCCTCTTCTCCCAGTCCAATCTTAGTTCTCCCCTTTCCTTCAGTTCCACACTTCACTCACACCCCCCTTAACTTCTTGCGAGGCAATTTCTTTCTTTTTAAGTAACTTTTAATTCCGCAAGGAACTATGGGAATATACTTTTCTGTAACAAATTGAAACATTACAGATAGACCTCTGATTCCCCTTGAGCTTTGCTCCTGATTCTCAGAGGCTGCGTAGCTGTGCGCTGTTATCGGTTGATTGTTCTTTCCAGACCATTAGCAAAGCAGGCGCACACATGTGTACCCGTAGGAAAAAGACTACCTAGTGTGAACTTGCTGGTCTGTTTTAACATAAATTGTATACATACAAAGTAAGCTGGAATTCCTTGTTCACAGTCCACTTTATAATTAATAAATTTATTGGTTTATACATTAATTATTAATTATTATAATACTAGTTTATTACCAACTATGTGCCTTGGAATTCGTTTCATGTTCACACCTCATCATTTTTCACTGCTACGTGGTATTCTGAAACACAGACTTAGCGCAGAGGAGTTTGGTCTGTAAAACGTGATTTGCTGCTCCTTCAGAAAGGCATCGCTCACCTCCCAAGAATCTAACTCTGCAAACTTTTTCTCTTTGGCTTCCTTGATCGTTTCATGAACACCTACCTGCATCAGCTTTTTCTCTTATTAAAACTCTCTTCTGCCTTGGATTCCGTAAAGCCATGATCTTCTGGATCTGCTGCATTCTTTCTGAGTTTTTCTCATTGTCCTTTTCCAGGTTGCTACCTCTCCACTACCCCTAAATGTAACTCCCCCTCAAGGACCTGTGTTTAGTCTTCAGCGCTTCTCTCTGAGCATCCTCCTGGGCTCAGCTACCGTCTCTTCCCCAAGGACTCCCCCGTGCCCGCCTTCTTGGCGGGGCCTCTTCTGAGCGCGACTCCTAAAACACCAGCGCTCATCCCCCACGTCCTCCAGGATGTTTTCTGGTGGAGGTGTTCAAACTTTTTGGCAGGAACGCCATATGTTTTTAAAAAAAAAAAACTTTACCTGGAAGCACAGTATGTAAAATAGAGGTGCTCTGGGAGCTGTCTGCTCCCCCGTTTCACGGTTAGACTCTGACGTGTGCACCAAAATGGGGGGCTCTGGGGAGAGCTGCCTTAGAGAATTTTAAAACAGTAGTAAAACCAACTGAAAGTTGGTCTGCTTTTTATCACCACCATGTGCCTTCAATCTAAACAATGCCAATGAGGAGATGCTCTTCACTGAGAAAAATCTGTTGTTGTTGCAAGTTGTTAACCATTGCTGAAGTTCCTGTCAGGTATCGAAATAATTTATATGAGGTGGGGACTGGTTGACAAGAAAAAAAAATCTGTATGAAAGCTTCAAATCAGCACGTTATTACTTATCCATTCATTGTACCTGTATCGTACATGTAAGTTAATTCCAAGAACACCCAATTGTATGGGCAGCCCCTGGTGGAGGTGGACACACTTTCAAGAGTAAGTTCCTCTCAGTTCAAAACCCTCGCCCTGGCTCTGGGTGGCCTGTTGTCTTCGGCCTTGGGGAACGCCACATTCCTGCTTCCAAATAGTTCATTCAGAATAAACAGTGGTAGCACAGTGACAATAAAGATGAAAGAACATCACTTGGCTGCTTCGATTCTGTCATTTTACATAACGTTTTGGGGGCTTTTATTTGTGTTTATAATTTAAAACAGTGAAACAGTGCAGACTGTGAGGTTCTGATGGGTCAGTGCAAAAGTCAGTTCATACATGACATCTTTTACTGAATTTGAATATACCTTTAAAGTTTATTCCTTTGAGGTTGCTAATTGTTTTAAAACTAGAGAACAAATCAAGAAAGATTTTCACGGAACCACTTTCGGCATGTAGAGGAGAGGGATGGTGAGAAAGACCGGTGGTGAGGGTCCACGCAGAGGTGCAGCGTCCTTCCTCACCCCCCACCCCCGCCACCAAGGCCAGACCTGTGCCCTCCTCACTGTTGGCCTCATCTGTCCCCTTGCACTGAGCGGGGTGGCACCACCTCACTGAAGATCGGAATGGCGCTATGCGCACCTCCAAACTAAAACAGTTGGTACAAACTCCAGCCCCACTCTCTGTCTCCAGAAAAGGCCTTTCACTTCTTGCAGAGGTTTGATCTAAAAAATCAGAGGGAATGCTTGCTCATTTGCTTCCTTCAGTTCTTCCCGGAATCCCCCGCTCTATCTATTCTTCTGCCTTCTTTGTTATAGGCCCTTACCCATTCATGCTTGTCAACTGGTGTCCCTGCCTCTGTTCTCCCCTTTGTCAAACTATTTCACGCCCACCACCTAGAGTTCTGTCCTTGAAGGCCCAGCCAGGTCCCTCTGAGCCCTCAGCCTTAATTGACTCCCCATTGCCTATCAGATAAAAGTTTCATCTCCTCCCACAGCCCCTTTCTGTCCTCCTTCTTGGCATAGACTTTCTGCTCCACTTTCATTGCAAATAGAGACTCTTTCGCCAGACCTTATGGGTAACAATCCTAGCTTTGATACTTTTCCGCTACATAACCTTGGGCAGGCTACCTAACCTTTCTGATCAAGGAATGCAAAACACTATTGGCTGCATAAAATAGAGATAATAATAGAATCCCCTCTCGACAAATGGCAGCTATCAGAATGATCATCATTAGAGCACCCAGAAGATACTCACAAAATTGGCTATTAACTGATTCGTGGTGATATGAATATGAATTTGAGCAGTAAGTTTCACATTACCAAGAAGATGGATCCAAGTTATGGTGCAAATAGGCAAGTTTAGAGGCGTTTTTTCCAGTCCAGAAGAGAGACTGCAGAGCCTGGCGCATGGCCTACAGTCTTGTCTCCCTCTGGTACTAGCAGAGCCTAAAATGAGAAGCATCCCAGTGCAGCAAGAGGAGTTCTGGTAGCTTTGAAGTAAGCACAGAATCCTGAATCCTCTACTTGCTCTGGGAAGGTGGCTTGACCCCTCCGTGTTTCCATGCAGCTCTCTGTAAAACAGGAATCAGAGCGCCCACCTCGAAGGTTGTGATGAGGATTCATTTAGCTGGGAGTTAGTTGGTAAAGCACCTAGTACAGAGACAGGCAAACTGTGAGCTGCAGAAGTGCTTGCTACAGAAGGACACGTGTGAAGAATAGGCTGATGCATCTCTCTGCTGGTGAGCCTGGTTGTGCTCTGAATGGCCCATTGTTATCCGCCTCGTTCCCTGGAGGGGTTTCCTGAACAAGTTACACTCACCCCCCTGCCATCTAGGCTCTGCCATCTGGGAAGCAGACACGTTTCCCCGCCCTGAATCCGGCTGGGAATGAAATGCTAACACCTGACATGAGGACAGCCCTCTGGCCCTGAACAACACACCCTTTCTTCCAAAAGGAGCCAGCCAACATGTGGTTTCTCAGCTCAGATCCGTCAATACTTTTCATCGCCCACTGCTGCTTGTAGTACAAAAAAAGCAGATTTTGGATGAAGAGTGTGTCTTATTTCCCCCTTTCCAAACACATCATGTTATGTGTTATTCCTCTCCACAATTTGAATTGTTCCCCATGTTTTTATATCTATGGTTCAGTATAAATTCTTGTTAAACCCAATAGATATGTGCCCCTCAAAAAATCTGATTCTGATCTTTCCTCTGCTTTCTTACATGCTCAGGTTCATCAGAGCTGTAGCCAACTGCGTTTCTTTGTAATTCTTACACAGCATGGCTGTAGCCAGGTAGTATACTAGAGAGAAACAGTGTGGCTCCTGCCCATAAACCTTAGCTCACAGAGGAGAGGACAAGGGCTTCTGCTGTGGCGTGGGCCTCGCCTCTGTGCTGTGGGCTTCCTTCCGTTCCCATCAGCCAGTGATAAGCTGGTAATTAGATTCATCAGCTATGTATGTAGTATTATGCACTGATTCCCTTGCCGATAGTTAAAAATATAAAGCATTGCCCATTACAAATTATTTCAGACAGAGTTGCTTAGCTCAGACATGGAGAAAGTCATGCTTTGCTTTCCTCCATCTGCTGCAGACAAAACAGAAGGGCAGCCAAGGGTGCACGTGAGCTTTGTCTTCCCCAGCTGCGTGGCCACAGGATGGAGGTGCTGACCAAGGGGACGGCAGACAGCGCTTCCCTTGTTGAGGAAAAGAAGATGGGAGCTTGCCTCCATCCCATTTTACTTATTTATGTATCTGAGATGGGTTTGTTTAGGAATGCAACAAAAGATTATTCAGGCTGTTTTGTTTGGTTCTGTTTTTCAGATCAATGTTAATGACAGCCTGTGACCTTGGAGCCGTGACCAAACCGTGGGAGATCTCAAGACAGGCAAGTGGTGATTAATGGCAGGGCTCAGCAGAGGAGGGACTGGGGGTGGGGGTACAATATTCCCAGAGCCCCAACCAGCAGACGCTGAAACCCTCGTCAATTTGCATCAGTATTAACATTGTGTAAAAAATAGCAGGAGGCTTCAGCTCCACATAGTTTATTGCCCAGTCTTTCTTTATGGTGTTTCTACCGACTAATATTTCTGACTGTGGAAGATTTTTTTTGTTAACACACTAAATCCAAATAACACTTCAACTATTTCTTATGGCAAGAGTTTAAAACATAATGTTTTTGCGTAGGTAATCATGTTTTAGCATGAGGTTCAGGTTTTCAGACCCCCCGAAAAAAAACCAAGGAGTAAAAGGAAATTCTATTCTTCTTTTTAAAGACTATTTGGAAATCAGAGGGCTCTCTGGCCAAAGTGTGCAGTACCCAAACCTAAAAATCATGCCTTCACCATCCGCGTTCACGGCCAAAACTGTTAGTTCTAAAGCAAGAATAGTTTTCAAGCCATTTTAGTTTTTATGAGGCACCTACTGTGTGAACTATGGGGTCTGAAATATGGTGACTTGGTATCTTAAGATTTGACATTTTAGGGGAATAAGATACATTCATATAACAATGCATAGTATTTATTGATTGAATAAGAAACTGATATTAAATAACTGATACATATGTACTATCTCATTTAAATCTGCAAAGCCTCTTTGAGGTAGGTGTAGTTACTATAATATGCTGAATAATAGCAACCTGAAGCATCAGATCCTAATTCCTGAAACATGTAAACATTACCTTGAGAGGAAAAGGGGTCTTTGCAGATGTGATTGAGTTAGAGATCATTGGTGCCATTGTCATTATCGTTATCCACTCCCTGGGTTTTCCAGGTGTGTACTGAATCTAATCACAAGTGTCATAACGCGAGAGAGGCACAGGGAGATTAGGCATTTAGAAGAGGAGAGGGCAATGTGAAGACGAGGCAGTGTGGAGTGACGCAGCCGCAAACAAAGGGATGCTGGTAAAGCATCAGCAAGCGAAAGAGACAAAGAACAGATTCTTCCCTAAAGCCCCTGCCAACCAACACCTCAGTTTCTGTCAGGACCCTGACATTGAACTCCTGGCCTCCAAAACTAGGAGAGAATAAGGTATCCTATTGTTTTAAGATACCAGGCATGTTGCAATTAATAGCAGCCCCGAGAAACTAAAACTGTGATCATCCCTATTTCACAAAGGGGGAAAATGAGGCTTAGTCAGTGGTAGAGCTAGGTATTGAAATCCTGGCACATTAGGCCCCAAAGCCTTTGTTCTTTACAGTGGCTTACGCTTTCTTACACAGGATGCATCAATCAGCAGTTTTAAATGATGCGTGTCAGTAGCACAGGCAACGTTAACACTAAACCCAAAATCTCTGGGGCTTAAACCAACAAATCACTCCTGAACATGTGCATCCAGGGTGGGCTGGCCCCTCTTGTCCTCATTCTGGGGCTGAAGGAGCAGCCACCTTCTGGATCCTAGTGGCAGGTGCCCTGTGGGTCCTGCACTGGCCAGTGAATGCACCCTCCCAACAATTCATTGGCCAAAACCCAGCCCAGCCATGCAACATATTCCTTCCTTGTGCCCCGAAATTAAAAAGCCAGAAATAGTTATTGCCTACCACAATTTACCCTTCAAATCACACACACACACACAAATATTCATTCTCAACAGCATGGATGGAACTGGAAAGCATTATGCTGAGTGAAATAAGCCAGGTGGTAAAAGACAAATACCATATGATATCACCTTTAACGGGAACTTAAACAACAAAACAAATAAGCAAACAAAATATAACCAAAGACACTGAAATAGAGAACAGGCTGACAGGGACCAGAGGGGAGAGGGGAGGGAATTCCAGGGGCAAAGGGGAAGGATTCACAGGAACTAGTATGAAGGACACATGGACAACAACTAAGGGGGGTGGAAATGGGAGGGAGGAGGGGAGCACTGGAGCGGTGGCTTGGGATGGGAGTAGAGACAGAAAACTGTACTTGAACAACAATTAAGTAAATAAATTTTAAAAAATTAAGCTCTGAAAAAAGATTCATTTTCCTCCTTTAGGCAAAAGGCAAAGTATGCTTATCCTCTCCCCAGGGGAGATGACCAAATATCCCATAGGTTATGGTCTCAGGCTCGAAGTCCAGGACCTCTGGATGATGTACACGAGTCTCCACACCAGGCCCATATGCACATTAAAGCCCTACACACACCCAAAATACAGCATCCACCATACACCCAACCACAAAATACCCACCATTACATTCCCACTGAGAAAAGGAAGAGATGGCCACTTTTGGCAGTTAGGGATCCACAGCCATTGCAAAGTCCTCCTGGCACTTCCCATGAGGGTCCTCTACTCTGTGGTGGGCCTGTTTCTCTAGGAGATGCTCCTGGGTTCACGATTTCCCCTGGCCTTTTGCTCCACCCTGGGAAATTATTCCTTTTCCATTATCTTCCTCGGCTATAGCCCAAAGCCAAAAAGATTTCTCAGCCTGCTTTCCACCTACAGAAGGTTCAAGACCCGAGGCTTCTTTAGACTTTAAGCAGTCACAGGCTGTGGTCAGTTTTAGCACCAACATTCTCTTAAACATCTAGTCAGAGTCTCGTGCCTTTGATTTTACTGATCTCCACTTGCCAGTACCCACACCCATAGTTCTGTTCTGTACAAACATTTTAGATCTGCTATGTTGCTTTGCTTCCTTATGTTCAGGAACAAAGAAATATGCACGTATACAGTTTTCTTTCTTTCTCTTTCATGACTTAATTCCCGGCACTTTGGGCCTAACAGGCACCGCCAGTGAGAGAGCCATGTAGTTAAATCACTTCCCTGGGCCATTTCTTGCAATTGGAAGGACATCCTGTGTGACACCTGATTCGTTGAGTTTTTAACTACAGATGTACTGTCCGTACCTTTGATTTGACTCTTGTTACAAGGCTGAGTCCTAATCAACCTTTGTCATTCAAAACATATCTTGATTTTTATTTTTAAAGTTTGGGGTTAAGAAGCAGCTTCATCTTCCATCCCTATAACACCCTGAATTTTGACTTCATTTCCTCTCATTTCTGGTTATAAACCTGCCAGTCCTTTTCTGAGCTCACTTCTTATAATACCTAGCAAAACAGTAAATAGCAAACATCACATGCTACTAATACTTTGTTTTCCCATCTCTTCCCCTAAGGCTAAAAGTTCATTTATAACATTATTTGCTTTATTTCAGTAAGAATTGTACAAAATGTTTTGCCATTATGCAACATGGATCAGTCATCATCCTTACAGCTTCCAGCCACCATCTCCTCACTGTTTTATACCTGCCCCCAAGCTAGTATCACATATTTTAGGGTCTTTTCCTTTCTTTCTTCTCTTTTCCCCCTTTTCTTTATTTCCCTTTCCTTTCTCTGCCCTGTCTTCTTACTTACCTTCCCAACCCTTCCTTCCTTCCTTCCTTCCTTCCTTCCTTCCTTCCTTCCTTCCTTCCTTCCTCTTCCTCTTTCTCTTTCTCTCTCTCTCAATCTCTCACTCTCCTCCTTACAGCAGCACCTCACTTCCATACCAACTTTGGTGTCGGTCAAGGCTAGGCTTTGCTGCATTAACAAATATATTCTCAAATTTCAGTTGCTTAACACAAATAAAGGTTAATTTCTGGCTCATATCACAGTCCAATGCAGATTGGGTGGTTTTCCTAAAGAACACTTCTTCAGTAAATAGCTCTCTTCCAATGGAGCTTTTCATTTCATTGTGGCATATTTGAATGTGCACGAAGCAAAATAACTGTGAAGAGTTTGTGGTTGAGCAACTTATTTGTACATCTCTGTCCACCTTTCACTTCCCCCATGTGGGAAGGCCTCTCTTGCAGTAAAGTCTGAGAATCAACAGCCCAAGAGAGGTAAGGCAGCACTTGCAGGTATTGAGGGAAAGTGCAGTGCTGGGCGTGGCCACTCTGATAGGAATGGGAGGGGAGTGGAGGGGCCCAGAGTGGGAGAAAGCGACAGGGCTGGGGGAATAAAGGAGATTGGAAAGGGAGTGGGCTGAGGGATGATGTGTCAGGACCTTCAGAGACCCCAGCACAATGCATGTCAAGAGCTAAAGAAGCAGGAAAGAAAAAGATTTCTGCTCAATGTTTTAGACCAAAGACACCAGCGCTGCCTCTAGATGGTCTTCCTGGCCAGTGATGTAAATATCATTTTATTTTCAGGATGTGGACTTTTGCTAATAAGTGTAGAAACTCCAGAGTTCAAGGAAAACACAAAGCCATGTGTTTCCAAATGTGTCATTAGAAGTCTTATCACACCTCTGAACTGGAGATTTCATTTGTGTTTGTCTCTGAATTGAATAGGTTAAGGTAGTTTAAAAAATGTAATTTTGTGATTTTAGGAAAAATGGGGGCACAATGGAACCTTCTTTTAAAAATACAAATATATTTCTTATTTCCTGGAAGTTGACTTTTTAAAATTCCCTTTCAATGTTTTTAAAAAAGCTGGTGACGATTTCACTTTTCCTTCTTCACAGACGTGATTGTAAGCATGTGGGTTTCCCCAGTGAACCCCTAAGGCCTGATTAGCATCTCAATTTCCTTCCTTAATACAAAATTCAATCACAAGTCACTTAATGTTCCTGATTGGGTTTTTAAGTACAAACAAAACAGTGGTACGAGTTAGTGTGAAAGAATCCCAGGGGAGACACCCAGGACCGCTTTAGAAAGATCAAGGACAAGATTTTGTTTTAATGTATTTGCTTTCTGGGGGCTGCAGACCTACATAGGACTCCCACCTTGGCTGACCTGATGGTACACTCGCATTCTTCAGTGCGAAAGACCCACCTCAGAGCAGTCTGAGGGGCAGTTCTGGGAACTGAGTAAATAAGGCCAGGCCCACAGGGAACCATTCATTCTTTTTTAAAAAGGCCGGGAACACGAGACGTAGGCCTGAAGCCCTACAGTGAAAGGCAGTGGCAGAGCCTGGAGAGCAGAGAGGTGCACGGGGTCTTAGAAAAACTGAGTGAATTCCAACTGGTTTTATGCTATTGGTTTTTTTAAATGTTTAAAACCTGAACTGACTAGATATTCCAATTATTTATAAATTACTGTATACTTACTACTGTCAGATTTGTATGTGGGTGTGTGATGTTTTTATCATTTATCAAGGTGAAGACTTGTTGTTCACAAAAGCTCTTGAAAGATGCCCTCAGGCAAATGATCTTGATTCTACACACTTGACCAAAGTCAAGCCATGCTAGTCTTTATCAGACCTAAGAACCTCATTTCTGTAAGAGCCTAGAATAGGGAAAAATTAGGCTGGGGATCCAGATGTTTTTGCCATGGGGTTGTCTAGGAGTTTTCCCCCTGTTTTTCCAATATTCTATAAATGCAGCTAGTTCATCTTGGAGATTTCCTAACGCACACCACAGTGTGTGGCGCAGGCCTGTTCAGCACTTCCCTGTCACGTCCATCAGCTTCCCATAAAGCTGTCCTTAGAAGCACGGGGCTTGGAAGAGGAGAGAGTCTCTTTAGCTTCTTCACTATGATCCGTAGCTTTTGATCATCCACATGAAAGGATTAAAGGTGGAAAAATACAGGTTCTTACTCTGGAAAAATATCTGCAGTTTGGGGTACAATAGCCATACCATTGCGCTTGTACCAACCAGAACCCACCATCAACGAATACTCTTAGTACAGAGACAACCTGAGGAGCAAATCGAGTTCTTCAAACTATATCGTGACGCACTGTAAGTTCTGCTAATGCTGCCCCGTGGCTGACTGCTCCAGCAGGCAGCAGAGGCGTGCCCCACGGTTGCTCCCTCCAGGGTGCACGCGGGTCTTGGTAGGGAGAGGCCGTTCAGGAGTTTTTGTGCTGGCAAGTTTAAACCAGTTTAAGATAAATGTATGCAACAAGGTTAAGAATTCACATAGAAATACCCAAACGTGGATTAAATTATTATTGCAAATATATTTGAATAACATAGTATAATAAATTATTATTAGGTTATGATTTGCCTCATTGTCTGGATAAGCTCATTGCCTGCTTTGAAGGCGGCAACCTACGTGCTTCATCCCAAGTATGTGAGCTGCGTGTGCTGCGGGAAATTGTCTAATGGCCTGTGCCTGAAACTACGCTGCGTACGTTCTTCTGATTAACAGGAAATCAGTTTCATTGATTAAATTCTGTAACAACTTCAAACACAAAAGGTTAATGTACTTCCTCATAAGCTTTGAAAAGGACTGTCTGTGCTGAAGATACCTGCCACCCCACATAAGCTAACTCCCAGGTCCTGTGGTGAAGCACACACAGCTATAAATTAAAGTGTGTGTGTGTGTGTTTCAGGTGGCCGAGCTTGTGACCAATGAGTTCTTCGAGCAAGGGGATCGGGAGAGGTCCGAACTCAAACTCACTCCTTCCGTAAGTTCATCCTTTTATCGTGATGCATCTACCCTTCTGAGTGATACTTAAAAAAAAATGACTCCAAAGTACAACTTGAAAAAGGGAAAGATTAAGAATGGATTTAAGGAAGCACTCCTGAAAGTTTAAAACGTCCATTATACTTACATGCTAAACACTCTTATTCCCAGTTTTCTGAGTAAGAGTGGTGAGCTGCTTAACAAGAATTTCCCAAGCACCCCTGGGGTGGGGGGACAAATAGGCACAAGGGAGGATGCGCAGAGTGGCTTGCGAATCACTGTGAGCCCAGTGCTGGCATTTCAGACGTGGTCAATGACTATGTTGGAATAAAAATACGGGCGGAAATTAAAGGCCAGCTGTTCAGCCTTCAGGAGCTAGAACAGACAGCTGCAGTAAGTAATGGGTATTCAAGATTTAATTTTCAATTTTGAACATTCCAAAATCTCAAAAACAAATCATTTTAAGCCTCTGTGGCTATTCTTTGTTTGCCAAACGAAAAGTTTCACACAGGAATTTAGGTTCTGCTGATTGAAATGCTATTTATGTTGGACCCATCCGTTCAAATATTATTTGAGAACGCTTACTGTAGGCTCAGGATGGTGCTGTTTTCACTCATCAGGTTGCAAAAGATATAAATGCCTTGGTCACCTGCCTCCAGGATGGGCTGGCCTCTTTATTCTTAATGAATGGTTGGCTAAAAACTCAACAACACTAAAGATAGTGCAAAATATTTTAATGGCTGTACAGCACAGTAGAATCAAGGAAGTTCGAGAAAAATGTGTCAGTTGTCAGCAATGTCTATTTATGACAATCATCTAGTGAAGGACTCTTAGGTTGTTTCCATTCTTAACTGCCATGAGTGATGCTGCAGTGAGCACAGGGTTACATTTTTTTCCCAAAAATATAGCTAATTTTTCTAAACATTATAATATAAAGTGTAAAGGCTGGGAATGATGAGGAGAGAATGGGTCTCTTCTACCATTGTCCATGTGAAAATGGAGAGAAAATTTTGGTTTTTATTCATGTCACTTGGAACTTTATCTTTTTAATCCTCACCCAAGGACATGTTTTGTTGAGAACTGCTCTGCCTGGTTTCAGGAGTTGTAAACCATCTCCTGTGCCTAAGGCTGAGAGCGACCTCTGCAATGCGAGCCACAAAGAGACAAAGCTTGTTTCTGGCAGCAATAGCTGCCTCTGCTTCATCTTCCTGCCCCCAAAGTATGGTCGGTTAGTCAGAGACAGGTGAGACCCCTCAGAGGAGGGGTAACCTAGGCCAGACACGATCACTTGGGAGGCCATCATGGAAGGACTCGGGGAGCTCCAACAAAGAGGGAGTGATGGACCCTCGCCAACCCCCCCCNTCGCCCCCCCCCCCCCCCCCCCGGCTTTGACGAAGCCCAAGTCCCCACGTCCTCTGGGAGAAGCGCTGCCTGGCTCTAATCCACTTAAGCCTAAAGACCTGTGACGGGGAAGATGGTGCAACCTTTCACCAGCTAGCACAGGGCCCGGGTAATATGGCAAGATAAAGAATTCTTAACAATCCTGTGAGACCTGCTTTGCTAAGAATGCTTTTAGTTAAATATTTTTAGATTCCCAGTTTTATAACCTTTTACTTGATAGACCCCGATTTAAGGAGAAGCCCTAATGGTTCTTTTGTATACTGTCTACTTTTACTGCCTATCTATGATTAGTAAGTTGTACCTGAACTCTTGTGCAAAAAAACAAAAACAAAAACAAAAACAAAAACAATAAAAGGCTGTCTAAGCAAGGGTCAGCACACTCTCTCTCCTTGAGAGGGTGGCCAGGCTGTTCGGAGGCTCTCCCGCCTTGAGGGAGTAGCTGTGTCGGCCTTTTTCCTTCACAAGACTTGGAAGTCCATGTGAATTTGTCTCATGTCTCATCCATGATGCCTTGGGCACTGCTGGTCAGTGCACACATCAATGTTTGTTGATTTGGGGGAGGGGGAGAGAGAGAGAGAGACAGCAATTGTTTGCCTCCTGTTCGCACCCAACCAGGGGTCGAACCCACACCCTCCTGGTATGTGGGATGATGCTCCCTCAGCACCTGAGTGACCGAGCCAGGGCCGGACAGAAGTTTCCCGAAGAGCGCGCAGAATTGCCAAACACCCCACCCTGAAAAAATTAATACCAATATTTTTTACTTAAAGTGAAACTGCTTTTAAGGATCTTATTCAATCTATCCCACTCTCTTTCACGATGAGAATAAAAGCCTGCCGTTATTTGAGGGGCAATACAACACATCCCGTTCCCCTTGACTTGTACCCAATTCCCAGTGACCTGGTGACTTGATTTAGTGACAGTTACCTGTATCTGAAGACAGATTTTGGCCCCAGGGAGTCGTGTGCTACAAAGTTCAAAGAAATTCACTTACAAATCTCATAAAAGAGGTGAAAATACTTTATTTTTCATCATAGATAAAGGAAAAGAATGTACATGTAAAGATTGGTTGTAATTTGTGAGCGGGAAACTGTTTGACAAAGCATTTGTAAAATTCTGCGCTGTAATAACGGAGCCCCCCCCCCGCCCCCCGCTGTCTCCATTCTAGGCTATTTTTGATCGGAACCGGAAGGACGAACTGCCTCGCTTGCAGCTGGAGTGGATTGATAGCATCTGCATGCCTTTGTATCAGGTAATCGCAGTTGGGGGGGGGGGTGTGTCCTGGCTGAGCCAGAAGCATGTACGTACTGTACTTACCACTTCACTTTGAGGAGGCTCTTCGGGCACATGTGTTTCTAAGAACTGTGGTTACGTGGACCTTTTCTCAGATTTCTGATCCCGTCCTGAGATAAGTTGGTACTAGAGGGCCGGAGAACTGAGGACATAATCTTCATGGGCCTCAACTCCCTCATTTGTAAATCAGGGATAATAATGTTTTTCTCAGGATTTCTCTCACTATGCCCCCAGCCATTGCCTAACGGTCTCTCCTGGAGGGGGGCTTGCAGGCCCTGCAACTAGCGAAATCCCCTGCACAGCGAAATACTGCTGGCTGGAACAAGTCCTTCAGGGAAGAAGCTTGTTCAACCTTGAATAACTCTAAATTTGTCAAACAATTGGCCATGGAAATCGTTTTCTTTTTTACACTTTTTAATTTTACTTATATTAATTACCATGAGATTTCTATGAATCCCAGTTTTTAGCTCTGACCCCATGGTCTGGGCCACGGAGTTTTGTGAAGCACCTTCCATCTTAAAATCCCTCCGAGATGCATGGGACAGATGCTACCACTGAATTCCGAGCAAGATGCACTCACGCTTCCAGCTCTGCTGCCTGGTGTTCAGGACCATGGGCCTGGCAAGGAGACAAGAGCCACGGGCTTTCAATGTTCACTCGCCACGTTTTGAGTATGGATTAGGGTGGCATCGGTTAACATGAACAGTGTAGTGCACACTGGCTTTTAATTCTACTTCCAAGCATTTGCTTTCTTGTGTAAAATCCGGTGAATTGTCTACCCCCCACCTAGCTCAATCAGTCTGAACTTCTTTTCTAACTTCAAATGAAAACCACACGCAGGGAAAGCAAAGCTGCTTCACTTGCTTACTCTGAGTAACTCCATTAAAAACCTAGGATTGTTTTTTAAGGACCTCACAGTCATTAAGTTTCACACTTATCTACCACGTCGTTTTCAGCACTTTGAGGGACTGCTGAGCTCTGTCACATCAACCTAAAAAAGAAATACTTTCTTGAAAATGGAAATGTAATTTTTTAATATTTATAAATAACAAAAGTTCATTCATTTTTTGTTTTAGATTATCCATGCAACACATGATCATATGAAGTCAGACAAAGTTTAAAACAATCTAAAATAGACTGTTTTAGCTAGGATTGGAATGTAATGTTCTTTTACTTAATAATGAAAGATTGGGTGAAAAATCAAGAATGACACACCCTTTATTTTAAGAGGGTCCTCAACTCTCTTTTCTGCCTGCTCCTCCCCTCCTTGACCTTGGTACTTCTGAATAAGCTGAGCAGCATTTCAGCAGGCAGACCTTCCTTTGCTAAACTGACTTGAATTATTTTTTAGTGCCCCTTATATTGTTCAGTTTTCTGTGCCCCTTTAGGCAGTAAACAGGATGAATAAATTATTCTTGTAATTAATAAATTTCTTTTATGTGGGTAAAGCTTAGGAGGATGAAGACATGTACTTGTGGAGGTGATCAATTTTTGCACTGGTTTGCAAAGCTATTTGGGGAATGAACCGGAAGTCGACACAACCTTTCCATGTGGTTACAGTAAAGGCTGGAATAGCCTCTCGCCAGCTTCTCTGTGTTAATGCCATTGTTTCATTACTGATTCACAGTCTTACATTTCTTATCGAACACTTGGAAATCTTTGATTAAGAAGGAAGTTACGTGAGTTTAAACTGAAAATAGCAATTTCCAGAATTTAGAGAGTAATATTACCACATCGCATCACTTATTATTCCTGACTTTTCACATCTGTTTTATTTTATTACTTATCTGTAAGGGTGCATGCACCTGCTATTTTGATCCTCAGGAATTTAACATACAGAAATGTCAGTGACACTACTGACAAATTAGAGTTGTGTCCCGCTTACCCAGGGCCTTGCTTTTGGTATGAAGGCCTTGCTACCCCCTCTGAATGGTTCTCCTGCCTTTTGTTATCGAACTGAATGGGAGAGTCAGGCATTCTGAAGGGGAGTGTGGGAGGAGCTGTGCATAAACGTTTGTTTGTACCTGCAGCTCTGCCTCCTCACTAACAAAGCATGGAAATCGTGTTCATTCTGAGTTCCTTATCTCACTAACTTTTAAAAATGGTCTCACGGATTCATTTGTAAATTCTTTACAGTTTTTAAAACAACATTTCAAAGAGCCCGCCAACGGAAACTTTGTAGAGTGATTTTAAGTATCCTCTTTTTTTAATGGAAAATATTGGGGTGACATGGGTTCACAAAACCATACAGGTTCCCAGTGTACAGCTCAATAAAACATTACCTGCACACGGCATCGTGTGCCCATCACCCAGGCAAAGTCTCTTTTCATCCCCATTTCCCACCCTTTGCCCCTTGCCACCTACCCGGCACCCCCACTTCCCGCTGGCTATCACCACACTGCTATCTGCATCTATATGAATATGTGTGTGTGTGTGTGTTTAATCCCTTCACCTTCTTTCATCCAGTTCCCAGCCTCCCTCCCCTCTGACAGCTGTCTGTCAGTTCCACATATCCATGCCTCTGTTTCTATTTTGTTCATTAGTTTATTTTGTTCACTAGATTCCTCATATAAGTAAGACCATATGATATTTGTATTTCTTTCTCTGACTGGCTTGCCTCACTTAGCGCAACAATCTGCAGGTCCACCCATGCTCTTAGAAATGGGTAAAATTTCCCTTTTTGCATGGCCGAGTAGTATTCTATTGAGGATCCCTATTTTATTCCATCTCACGCAATGGATTTTTCATTATTGAACTAGATAATTGTGCATAACTGTCGGTGCTTCAGAACTAAAATGGCATCACTCAGTGGGAAGGAGTCGCCGTTAGTGCAAGGACACAAAATCTTTTGGAAGTGACTCACTGAGCCAGGAAAGTCACTAAGGTGACATGAATCATGGAGGCAAAATGTCTGCAGGAACTGGGCTGTTGGTGAGGAGGTTGCTGGGGTTTTGAACATGGACGTGCGCTGGTGAAGAGTCTGAGAGGGTAGAAGGCAAACGGGAAAGTAGGCAGGTGGCAGGGATCCCAAATATGATCGGCCTGAAATCACATGGCCTCAGTCACGGAGCATAAGAACGCACTGTGGCCTTGCTAAGTCAGTGTGGCAGAGGGCAAAGCCTACAGAATAGTACATAGGAAATGAAGAATGTCCCTTTCATTTCTTTTTTAAAAGATTTTATTTATTTATTTTTAGAGAGAGGGGAAGGGAGGGAGAGAAACATCAGTGTGCAGAGATACATCAATCTGTTGTCTCTCACTCACCCCCAACCACTCACCCCATGGTCTGTAACCCAGGCATGTGCTGGGACCAGGAATCGAACTGGTGACCTTTCAGTTTGCAGGCTGGCATTCAATCTACTGAGCCATACCAGTCAGGGCCCTTCCATTTCTTTCTCCTGGTCTTTCATTTCTTTTAAGGCCAGGGTTCTGAACCCAAGATGGGGCAGGTTCAGGTGTCAAGAAAGTTCACAAGAGCCTGAGGGTGTTGCACAGAGAGATGGAATCTGCTTGCAGGGGGGCAGTGTGCAGGGGTGCAGTCCGGCGAAGGCCTCCACAGGAGGCTGCTGGGAGCCTCAGTAGGACCCAATCCGGAATTTGGTGGAAGGGCAGGGGCACAGTTGGGCAGTAAATACAAGTTTTGGCTTCATTGACTTTCTCTGGATAACTGGGGTTTACTGCATGGTTCTGAGAGAGTTGTGCTCATCAAGTAGCAAAATAGACCATGCACTCTCTGCTTGCACTCCAGTTTGCAGCGTTTTGTCTCTCCCCCAAGTGATAATGGCTAATCTTCCTTGCCTGAGGGGCTGGCTACTCATTCGTGTGCTGAGGTGGGAACTTGTAAAAAGTGCAAGGAACCATTTGGGAGGTTCACTACATTCAAAATTGAAACTCTTATCTCCACAACTTTGATTTCCAGCCTATTTGTCACTATGTTGAGGTAAAACAATAAAACCACATTCTTTCCTCCCCCTCCCCCTGTAAATCTATTCATTAGGAAGTTTCCCCAGTACTGTGATTGATTAAAAGTGACTGACAGAAATACGTAAAAATATAGAAATAAAGTAATAGGTAAGGAAGGAAACTTCAGGGAACAGTCTCAAATCCATGGATAGTTATATAATAGGGAGATATGACATGTTTGTAAGTGAATATATAATTCTCCAGAATTTGTTCATCTTTTTAATCTTACGGTTCTAAACTTTTCTTAAAAAAAAAGAAAAAGAAAAAGAAAATTGTCCTAGCAGGCGGAAGTCATGATTTATCTTTGACAGCATTTTAATCGGGAAGCATATAGAGAGCCAGGAGTGGGCTGGGAACCAGCAAAGCGTGGTCCCCCGGGAGAGGGCTGAAGCCCGGCATAGTTAACGCAGTCCTAGCAGGGAATCTGGAGGAGCACATTGACATCTGATTCCCCTGCTCTCTGCTGTCTCTGCACCCTGCTGGGGATCCATTAGCCTGCTGCTCAACATCTTTGGAAAGAGAAAAAAAAGAACGAATAAAAAAAGACACCATCAGACTTTGAAGTCGTAGCTGTGCCAGCCTTAGGGATAAACAGAAACCTGATGTCGGGGTGTCACACTGAGTTTCTCTGTGTGCAGTGGCAAGCTAAGCTTTTGTCCTGGATTTTCTTTCTCCACTTAATCAAACCTCAGTGTACCTAGATTTCAGTGATGAACAGAGGCATTAGAGATCTTCTATTTGTTAAGGATTGAGGGATTTAATTTTTCTATAAACATCATCACATTCTCAGCTCATTCCAAACTGGCTCTTCATATTGGAGAATTCTCAGTTCTTCAAATTTTTTTGCACAGCTGAAGCAAAGAGCTGGACCTGGACAGGCCATAGCCAGAGTGATTTTCTTTCTTTCCTTCCTTCCTTCCTTTCTCCCTCCTTCCATTCCTCCCTCCCTCCCCCTCCCTTCCTTCCTTCCCTCCTTCCTTCCTTCCCCTCCCTCTTTTTCTCTCTCTCTCTCCCCCAAAAAGGAAGGAAAAATTTGGCAACAGTATTGCATCTTTACAAAAGTATCATAGGGCTCCTGCAACAGGCAGGGCTTCTGATGTTATAATAGTTATTTTTGACTTTTTTTCTATCTTCAGTTTTAATGGTCATTTTGGAAAATAGATTTTACTTGATCCAATTATACATATACTCTCTTGAAAAAAGAGAATTTTTAACATATAGTTGAAATTGTAGAGACTGAGAATTAGAATTGATAAATTGAAAAAAGGACATAAAGAGCTACTCTAAGATAATTTTTTTGGATACCAATAGAAGCACCTTAAAAACAACTCAGTATTCTCCAAATGGTTCATGTTTTGTGTCCAGTGTTTTTTTCCAGAATGAGATCATTTTCTTTCTATGTTTTAAAAATATGTTTATTGATTATGCTATTACACTTGTCCCAGTTGTTCCCCCTTTGCCCCCCTCTGTCCAGGACCTCCATTTCCTCCAGCAATTGCCCCCTTAGTTCATGACCATGAATCATGCATATAAGTTCTTTGGCTTCTCCATTTCCTATACTATTCTTAACATCCCCCTGTCTATTTTCTACCTACCAATTGTGCTTCTTAATCCCTGAAACTTTTCTCCCATTGTCCCCCTTCCCGTCGATAACCCTCCAAATGATCTCTATATCTATGATTCTATTCCTGTTCTGGTTGTTGGCATACTTTGTTTTCTTTAGATTCAGTTGTAGATAGTTGTGAATTTGTTGCCACACAACTTCCTCAGTCCTTTCTAATATGCTGCCTGGGTCACACTAACTTGTTCAAGGAAAATTCTGTCATTTTCTTGAATTAGGCTCAGAGATTCAGGACACAAGCTCTCCTCCAACCGCCAGGCTTTGATCTTAGGGAACATGGATCCTTGACATTCTCTTCTGATCTCATTCTTTCCCCCTCTCTACCCCACCCTTTCCGTCTCTCTCTCCTCCTTTCTCTTCTCTCTCCCCTCTTCTCCCTCACCTCTCCACTTCCTTAACGGCTGCAGTGGAAAGTTTTTAATTTTCTTTTTCTTTATTGGATGGGAACCACCCTTACATGGCTTATTATGTGTTCTCCATCTAGAGCTTTGAACAAAATTTGATGATCTGACTTAGCCAGGCTTGGTTCTTAATAAGCAAAAGAGCATTCTGAAATGTTGAAATCCCCTTTCTTTTTTTTTTCATTTTTGAGCTATTTATTTAATTGTTTTCATTTTATTTTTGTTTATTCTATTACAGTTGTCCCAGTTTTTACTGCTCTGTGCTCCTCCATTCCACCCCATCCCCTGCTCACACAGTTCATCCCCACACTGTTTGTTGTCCATGTCCATGGGTCATTCATACATGTTCCCTAACTAGTCCCTTCCCCTTCTGTCACCCTTCCCCCTCTCCCCCTTTCCTTTGGCAGCTGTCAGTCTGTTCCCCATTTCCATGTCTCAGGTTCTGTTTTGCTTACTAGTTTATTTTGTTCATCAGATTCCTCTTATAAGTGAGATCACATGGTATTTGTCATTCACCGACTTGCTAGAACGCCCCTTTCTCACCACACAAAGTTGCAATTGAAGAATATTCTCTCCCAAAGCCCAATGAGAGGGGAGGCTGTGCCACAGGACCCTACCAACGCCCACAACATTAGGCCAAGACAGGGAGCCATAGCAGCTCTGCCTGATACATAGAAACAAACACAGGGAGGCTGCCCAAATGAAGATACAGAGAAAAAATGGCCCAAATGAAACAACAGATCAAAACTACAGAAAAAGAACTAAACAAAATGGAAATAGGCAATCTCTCAGGTGCAGAGTTCAAAACACTGGTCCTAAGGATGCTTAAGGGACTTAGTGAGGACCTCAGCAGCATAAAAATTATTCAGTCAGAATAGAAGGATATACTAATTGAAATAAAGAACAATTTACAGGGAAACAACAGTAGAATGAATAAAGCCAAGAATCAAGTAAATGATTTGGAAAACAAGGAAGCAAAGAACAACCAATCAGAATAACAAGAATAAAAAAAATAAGGAAAATGTAAGCATCCTCTGAGACAACTTCAGGTGTTCCAATAATCACTTCATAGGGGTGCCAGAAGGAGAAGAGAAAGAACAAGAAATTGGAAATGTATTTGAAAAAATAATGAAAGGAAACTTCCCTAATTTGGTGAAGAAAATAGACGTGCAAGTTCATTGTTGTCCTCAGCAAAGGGCAGATAAAGTGCTTCCCAGACAAGAGAAAACTAAAGAAGTTCATCATCACCAAACATTATATGAAATGTTAAAGGGACTTATTTAAGAAAGGAAGATCAAAACAATGAACAATATAATAAATACATTCTTGTCAATAATTGAATGTAAAAAACACACTAAACACACAAGAAGAACAGGGACAGAATATGGATATGAAGAGCATTTTGATGGTTGCTGGAAGGGCAGGAAGAGAATGAGTGAAGAGGTGAGGCAATTAAGATGTACAGATAGGTAGTCACAGAATATCCATGGGGATGTAAAATACAGTATAGAAAATGGGGTAGCCAAAGAACTTAACCATGTGACCCGTGGACACGAGCAATAAAGTGGGGATTGCCTGAGGAAGTGGTAGTTGCTGGGTAAGTGGAGCAAAAAGGGAAAAATTGGGACAACTGTAATAGCATAATCAATAAATATAATTTTTAAAACAACTGAATGAGGACAGCTTGCTGTTTCTAGCCAGAAACTACCATTTGCCAAAAGGAGGGAAGTCTACCGTGTTAATGGGTGGGGAGCCGCTGGCATCACAACTCAAGGTGAATGAAAACACATTGGTTTAGTAGTCTCAAAATATTGTCCTTGTTATACATACTGTACCCAAATCTGAGCACTGATTGTAAAACCTGTTTAATTCCAAAGTTTCAGTGTACTGTTAGTCACATATGAATGGAAGAGAACTTCAAACATTCAATATATTTTATATCATTTATAGGCCCCTCAACTACAGTCTGTCTCCCAAACTTTTGCCAAAATGGCTTCCTTTAAAAAAAATGGATCAGGGCATCCCACTGCATAAATACCTCTGATTAGTACCACCATCTATAAAATACCTTTCAGATTCCTTTGCTGAGCATTTCAGGGTCCCTGGAATGAGGCCCCTGACTCTTGGCCTCACCTCCTGTCACCCTGCTCCCTTCCTCACCATGCACCCTTTGCCCCACAGCGTAGGACTCACTTGCCCTATTGTCCATCTTCCTTCGCCTTTGCTTATACCTGCTTCCTCTTCTTTGTGCCTGGGAGACTGGCAGCCCAATCTGTCATCTCTTCTGCTAAACCTTCCTCCCCACAACACTTCTACCGTACCCGCTCCGTCTCCTTATAGTGGCGCATAGCACTCTGTACCGTGATTATCTCTGTCCATCTGAATCTTCTCCACATTAGACGAGTTCTTGGGACCATGATCTTCCTTTTCTCTAGCACAGTGCCTTGCATATTTGAACTGCTCAATAAATGTTGAACAAGTGAATGAGAAAACAGAAGAATGAATGATGGGATGCAGCACCACAGAATTAATTGTAAGCAGTGGAATGAATGTACAAAGTTGGGTAATAATGTCATTTTAAGTTATCATCTATGAGTATATAAAACCTTTCACCAGAGTACGTATGTGCTGTTATATTCTTGCCCATAATCTGAAGTATATGGCCTATGATATCTTTTTAGAAAGTGGTTTAGTTCATATCATGCTTGAATTGGCCCTTAATTCTAATGTAAAAGGCCAGTTTATAGCCATGGATTTTTCAGGGCTTTGACTTTCAACTAGGAAATTCATGAAATTTTCTTTTATTCAGCATTGCCAGGAAATGTAGTCTTCTAGATATTTTAATATTCAAGTTTATAAAGAGAATTAGCACATATACATAGATTTCAAGAAATTATATTATAAACTGCATACGATTCCAAGAAATTATAATACAATAAGCACACTAAGTTTATCACGATTAAAATTCCTCTTTCTTTGACTTAGAAGACTGTCCAGATCCTATAGTACCTAACATTTATCTGTACACGCATCAAAGAATTATGTGCTATGGGATGAAGGGCTGGAGAGGAGAGGGCTCATTACAGAAGAGCACTGATGTTTACGTCACTTCCTGCTTCGTGCCTGGCAGGCGGCCAGTGAAGGCATCTCGCGCGCTTGGCTACGTCTCCAAGTTCTTTCTGAACACCTGGCATGCCAGGATGTTTAATTTTGTAATGTTGCACCTCCACCTCTAAAAAAGTAAGTTTTACTTGGTAAAGCAACAAGCTCTATGAACATTTTTTAAAATATTTTGTATTTATTTATCTTTAGAGGGGAAGGGAAGGAGAGAGGGAGAGAAATACCGATGTATGGTTGCCTCTCATGGGTCCCCTGCCGGGAACTGGCCTGCAACCCAGGCATGTGCCCTGACTGGGAATTGAACCGCGATCATGTGGTTCGCAGGCCTGTGCTCAATCCACTGAGCTACACCAGCCAGGGCTCTATGAACATTTTTTAATAAATAAAATGGACTTTCATTATTTTATTTCATGCAGCTAAAAAAAAATCTCTTCTTTTTACAGTGGCATTTAACACATTCCTAGTCAAATGCATTTTATGAGCTCAAAAATGCCATTATGAATCCATATTAAAATGCTGGAATTGGGTGAAAAAATGATAATATCCTCCCTAATAAGCCCTTTAAAAGTATAGTTTAAGATAAGATCTATTTCTCCTTATCTAGCTGACCAACCCAAGTAACTCTTTTAAAAAGTGCTTCTACTTTGGAATCATGAAGCTAGAAATCGCTTAACCCCCAAGTCCATCCAAGACTTGGAATGTTGCCTTTACTTAAGTTACTTCCCAGTTCCTTTAGGAAGCTTATTTTAAAAGCTAATCTACCTCTTCTTCATGGCGCTCTCTTCTTTGATTCCCTTCAAAGAAAAAGGGAAGAAGGGGGAGGGGGAAGGGGCAAGAGAAGAAGGAAGAAAGGGAGATAGAGAAGGAAAATCACATTTTTTTTTTAACCAGGAAAGGAATCAAGGCCGCCTTTAAAGATTGTTTTTTGCACTGGAAGTGTCCCTTCACCATTTCTGCACTTCAGCGTTCATTTGAAGGGTCTGCTGTTCGAGCTCCTGGGAAGTGAGGCATGAGAGAAACAAAGCGTTCCCGTTGTGCTATTGCCAAGCGATCTTCAGTTCTATTCTAAACATGTGCGAATTGAATTCAAGGAGGCAGTGTTTGAATCCTCAGCTATCACCACTCATTTAATTATCTGAGTTGCAGCTGTAACGATATTAGCCAACTGTCTGGAGTCACAGCCTCCTTTTAGCAAACAGACGCTGTATGGCATGGTGAACACAGACCGCCGAGCTCTCTACCTCGTGCAGCAAGCAACCCACAGGGCAGCCCAGCAGTTGAGTCTGGCAGCCAGCGTCTCCAACCAAGTTAGGGACTTCTGTCAGACTGTTTTTGGAAAAGAGGTTCAGTATCAGAGTCCTGCAGACACAGGAGTATCCTTACGCATTTGTAAGTAGACTGTATTTTCCACTGGATAAAGGCTTAAACTTTAAAATTTACAAGGTGCTTTTATATACACAATTAAATTTGACCTTAACTCTGTGAGGGAAGAAAGTACTTCATTCTGGATCCTATAATGTCTAATGGTCTAAGTTTTACACACGAGGAAACTGAAACCTAAAGAAGCTAATGGACTTAATCAGAGTGATGTTGTTAATACATGGCAGAGCCCGAATGTCAAGGCCAAGTTCTCTCTCAGTCTTACCTGGCTGCATTCTCCCACTCTGCTGCCCTGAGGAAGCGAAAGGCGATTACATTTTGTCCAGCAGTTCTCTGCCTTGGAAAACCTCCATATACAACATAAAACTCCAAATGCTTTAAGGAGAAGGATACAGGGACCAGAGCAGAGATTCCAGGGAGAGCAATTCCAGCAGGATTGGGTGGGCTAATCGACTCCGTTTAGCTCGTCACTGTAGAAAACTTTCCAGAAATATTTTATGTCTATGTCAAGTTGTCTCTGATCTACTACTTTCACCTGTCAAGTGGGGCATTCTTGCAATTAAATACATGGACAGACCTCACTAGTTTATCTCCTCAACTTCACAAGAATTCCATTAATATAATAATAAAGGAATTTTTGAAAGATAAAATTATCTTGGGCAACAGGAAGAGGCTGGAGGAAACTTGAAAAGCATGATAGAAAAAGCCTATAATACTATGAACAGAATGTTAGTAGAAGTCAGGAATGTTAACTCCGGGAATAAGGACTCAGAGGAAATGAGGAGCTCAGCAGAGAAAATGGATATCGCCTTAAAGAACACCCGAGTCTTCGAGAGCAGACTGCTAGGAGAAATAAGGGCCTACCTCACAATCTCTTAATCCTGCGACTATGCTATTACCCACATGCAGACACATTTTTACCCAGGTGCACTACTGCATTCTGCTTTGAACACTCAACATTATGTTAATGTTGCCACATTTCTAACATAATTTTCATATTGTCCTTGAAACAACAGCCTAATATTCCAATCAGTTGACTTTGCATCAGTTATTCAGTCATCCCCTCTTGTTTTTTTTCCTAGTAGAGATAATTCTGAAATGAACACCTTTGTTCATTATGTTATTAACTTGTTTAATACTATTGATTGTGATTAGACATAGTGAGGTTGTGTTTCTTTAAAAAACACATCTAAACTCTGAAGGACGACAGACGGGGAGAGGAGACAAGACCGCCTCCAGCACTGGAAGCTGTAAAGGAAGTAACTGCCCAGAATGTGTGCAGAGGGGACGCCAGCCAGAAATGAGCTGATTGTCATTCAGAAGGAACCCCTGAGAGGCGCAGGACTCGGAGGGGCCAAGGACCGCTAAGAGGAGGTGTATCCGATTCCTGGGGCTGCCTACCAAGGCGCAGAGCACCTTAAAACAACAGGAATCTATTCTCTCCCAGATCTGGAGGCTGGAAGTCTGGAGTGAGAATGAGGCAGGGGGGTTCCTTCTGAAGGCTGTGAGGAGGAACCTGTTCCATGTCTTTCTCCTGCCTTCCGGTGGTTGCCAGCCATCCTTGGCACTCCTTGGCTTATAGATGCATCACTGCTTCTGTCTTCCTGTGTCCCTGAACCTTCACGTGTTCTGGTAAGAACAGTAGCCACTGGATATAAAAGCACAGTCTAATCCAGTAGGACTTCTTAACTTCTCTCTATCTGCGAAGACCCTATGTCTAAGTAAGGTCACATTCTCAGGTACCAGCATATCTTCTGGGGACACAATTCGATCCACAACACTGAGGTTGAGGCATGAGTCTGGAGACAAGAGAAAAGGTTGGAAGCAGTGAATGGCATTTCGGGAATCTCCCAGGACCCACGCAGCCAGGTGAACAGCCTCTGCAACCCCTGCCTAGTCCCCTCCCAGTCAGGAGGTGAGGGAGCTCTTCTCTCGGGGCACTCCTGCGGACAGCTCCTGGCTGGAACTAAGTCTGTGGGCTGGCTCAACCCCAAACACCCTCCTACCCTGGTCCCAAGACACCCGCAGCCAAAACCCCCAGAAGAATAAAAGTGGGATTTTACACTGGGAAAACAGAACAGCTTCAGAGAAAAGACCCACATTTGGGACTCCCTCCGTGAGAGTCAGCTGCCTGTAGGATGCCCTAAAGATGACATGCAGTCTATCAAGCTTCTCCCACTTCCCCTCTCCCCTGTACACACTGCCTTCATTGCGTCTTTCTCGGTGCCTTGCACTTAAATGTATGTAAACAGATAAGGGCCTCAGTATGTTTGAGGGAAGCCTGTAATACAAAGGAATGGAAGCAAGTCAAAAAAACATGATTGAGAAAGGAATCAGAGCACACATTAAATGCAAAAAAAATTTGAAAAAACCTCTAGTATCAACACAAGAAGAAATATTATAAAAGAAGACCAAAGGTTTGGTTTTTCCTTCTCTATGTTTGAGTTTTGTGTCATGATTTTTCTCCCTCCTCCGGGTCCCCTGTACCAGAGGGGCTCCCCTGGCTTTGTCTCCATGGCTAGCTGTCTCCACGCAGACTCTTGTCATGCTCAGCAGCGCCCCCTCCCCAGTTTTACCCCTCAATACCACCGTTCAAGTTAACGCTAGAGTTATCTCCCCCAAACAAATCCGACTGCAGGTCCTTCAGACCACAATGCCTCCCCATTACCAGAAGGAACAAAATCCAGGCTCACGCATAGCACCTTCCCATGCTCACCTCCTCTCCCTCCTTGCCTCGTACCCTCTGCTCTTGGCATAACTGGCCACTTGCCATTTTCCGAATTGCTGCCCCACTCATGTCCCACACCCTTTACTCCCAAGGTCTCTTTGCTAGGACTACCATTCCCTTTTCTTCCCAAGGAAATCCTACGCCTGCTTTAGGAATCTGTTCAGATGTTGGGCTCCTGTAAAACTTCTCTTTGTCACCAGGAGGTAGATATTGCAGTCTCTTGGGTGCTTTGCATTTTCCCTTGTTAGCACGTTATACTTATCTGCATTCATTGTCTCTGTTACTCAGCCACACTGAGTACCACAACCTTTGCCCTCATCCAAGCTGGAGCATCAGTGTGTAAGTTGTTACCCAGACCCCACAGGACTGCCTCAGCAACACAGCCAGTGTGCGAGAGGGACAGAAACAAGAAGGAGCAGGTTACCATGTTGCCACCAGGAAGATCTTGCGTTCCCTCGGCATCTTTCAGGCATGCCCTGAAATAACCTATCATTTCTGAGTTGCCCTGTGGTGGGCAGTAGCATTTCTCTATCTTACATTTGAGAAACTAAGGAGGTTATACTTGCTGCTCAGAATCACCCAGTGAATCGGGGAGTTTCAGCATGTGAACCAATGCCTCCTATAAGCAAAGGCTTATACCACAAAATCGTAAAATATTAGCAAAGCAAGAATTATTCTTCAAGCCCTTGACTTAGTATGTCCTCTGTGACCTCAGTGCTGTAGACTGTCTGAACAGCTGAAAGATCTGAAGAGGAAAGAATAAAGAGCGAAATGGAGACAGAGAGGAAGAGACAGAAGAAAAGAGAGGAGACCTAAGATGAGGCAGTAAGGGGTGAGTTTTTTATCAGTGTCCTCTTTCAAATCCGCCCTCCGCACTCATAAAACCGAAAGTTCATTATTGTCAGCTTTCTTCTTACAGTGATAACCACCGGCTTGTAGGTTTGGCTGAAAGTAATTCCACTCGGCTGCTTTTTTAAGGCCTCTGGCCTTAGAAAGTGACTTTCTTCTTGGAGCAAGCAGAACTGATACTTAATACCAACCTTTTTAAGAGTCTCAATGAAGAGGGATGAGGTACATGGAAATGCTTTAACGTTGTGCATTAAAGCTCTCCACACACGTGAGTTGTTAGCACCATTAGCATCATTCACATGGTCTCCACGCTTCAGTAGTCTCTGTTGAAAATTTGGGTAAAAATAGCCAAACTGCTTGTCTTGCTAAGATGTAAGGAGTTTATGACCACATTTATTGAGCCCTTCCTATATGCCAGGCACCAGACTGACTTACCAGCACCATCTGGTTTAATTCTCTTAGCAATCTCAACTTACATAGTATTCTTACGCCCCCCATTCAAATGTAAAACTGAAGCTACAGACTTTCTGTAACTTGCCCGAGAACGTACAGATGTTAAGTGACACAACTTAGGTTCTTTCTGCTCTCACGTCCAGGCTCCTCACCAGTATGATCATCTGAGCTGCGTGTGCAGGCGTTAGCATTATGTAGATCTCGTGTCTTTATCGGGTCACCTTAAATGGAGGCAACTTGCTGCCGCAACACTAAGATGTTTCACTGGGAGCAAACTTGCCCATCAGCAGTAGGTGAGGGAAGAGAAACCCTGAAAGGTCGCTGTGGCAAAGCTGGTTTTAGAACCAAATCTTTTGACTTTCATTTTCAGGGTTGTTTCCAGATACCCCACCATCTACGCATGAAATTTGAAATATATTATCTCAAAAGTTTTCAAAGCTATTTGGAAGGGACATCATTTAAAAAGGGAATCTACATTAGCAGTGATGCAGATTTCAAACAGGCAGAAAGCAGACGGGGGCCAGGGAGTTTGCCTTGAAGGACAGCGTGGTGCACCAAGATGCCTCCCAGAATGGGGGAAATTAAATGAAAAGTCAGCAAACAAGGTAGAAAAGACAGCCCTGAAAGGGCCTGAGAAACTGAACAGAAACTCCGAAGGAAGATAAATGGATAATTTAAAAGCCATTCAGTTTTTAAGAAAGACAAAGAATAAGCTACATTGCATCAGAAAAGGCCTAGAAACGATGATGGATGGGGCCCTTCACAGGAGGGGCGAGCACCACAGAATCACAGTTGCCTGCACAATTCCCAGCTGAGGGCGAGTTTGAAGAACTAAATAAGGATATGAGACTGATATGGATTGAAGAGTGTTTCAAAATCTATTTAATGGCCAGGCAGGGGACATTGATTGCCTTTCAGAGGAAATGTTTAGGATCAATGAGGTAGTCATCCTTTATTTGGCATGGGGATTGGTGACGGGAGTGGGGGAGGGGTTATATGCAACATCACAACAAACATTAAGCTACTAAACTAATTTTTGAATTATGGCGGTAAAGCACTGTATTATTTTGATCTTTGTGAAATAAGCCATTTGTCTTTTTTATCCTTGTAAGCTTTCTTTAAGTATGCACAATCAGATGACTTGTTATTTAATAATTCTAACACATGATCAAAGATTGCTAATTCCTTTACCCCAAAGTTCACGTTAAGCTGTTAAATACAGTATTTCATTGTTAAATAGTTTATACACACCCAGCAAACAGAATCCAAAAGGTACAAAAAGCATCAGAGAAAAGGGTCCCCCAGGCACTCAGTTCCTGTCCCTTGGGACAGTCACCGGTAACCAATTTCCTGTGTGTCTGTCTAAAGACAGTCCATATAAAAGCAAAACAGTTTTACACTGTTTTGTACATAATGGTCACACATTTTGTTTTATAGCATGTCTGTCTGTCTGTATGTCTGTATGTCTGTACACACGTGGTGCTCATAAATGATATATATGTATATATATCCTGCCTAACCCTGCTCCCTACCTTGTTTTTTCACGCTTCATAGCACTGTCTCATTCTTTTCGATAGTTGTCGAGTATTAGATTTTATAGATGAGTGAATTATTAACCACTAATTAATTATTTAATTATTTGAGGACTCGATGCTTCTAATATTCTGCTGCCATGAACAAGTGCAATAAATATCACTATACATGCATCATCTTCATACTTTATTTGTAGGATAAATATGCAGAAGTGGAATGACTGGGCATTTGGCATATGGACATTTAAAATGTTGATAGATATTGCCAACTTTTCCTTTCCATTGTTGGAACAAATTTACATTCCCACCAGCAATGTGTAAGCTGCCTGTTTCTCTACATCCTTCCTAACACAGTATGTTATTCAACTCCTTGAATTTTGCTGATAAAATAGGTACAGAATCTCTCTTGTAATTTCCACTTATATTTTCCATGTCATAAATGTGTCTGACCACATTTTTAGCAGAGCTTTATCTACTGAAGAGCCATTGGTACTTTTTCTGTTGGGTTAGTGATCTTTCTTCTCACTGACTTGTAGGAGATCAGTATATATTAAGAAATAGACTTACTCTGTAGCAAAAGTGGCAGATGTTTTTCCCGAGTTGTCATTTATCTCTTTACTTTGTTCATGCTGTACAGAAATACACTAGTTTTATGTAGCCAGATTCATGAGTCTTTTCCTTTATGGCTGATGGAATTTATGTCCTACATAGAATGACTTTCCTGTTCCAAACTTATAATATTTTTTAAATTCTCGGAACTTATTTTAGTGTTCTGTGGCTTCATTTTTATATTTATATCTGTTATTTATCTGACTTTGCTTTAGTTTGGGGGATGTAAAGTGGAAGCTCAGAATAGTTTTTTTAAATATATGTATTGATTATGCTACTATAGCTGTCCCATTTCCCTCCCCTTTATTTCAGTGCACCCTGCAGACCGCCTCCCACCTGCATTCCCCCCCTTTAATTCATGTCCATGGGTCTTACATGTAAGTTCTTTGGCTTCTATGTTTCCTATACTATTCTTAACCTCCCCTCGTCTATTTTCTACCTACCATACTACTTATTTTCTGTACCTTTTCCCTCTCTCCCCCTCTCCACTCCCCTGCCAGAATAGTTTTTTAGTATGCTACCCAATTTCTCAGTTTTTGACTAATCATTTTCCTCATGATTTAAAATGTCATTTTTATTGTACTCTAAATTCTATTTTTACTCTTTCTATTCTGCTCTATTCATCTGCCTCCCTCGTCATGCAATTTTAATTAATATTGCTTTATAATATATTTTAAGCCTAGTTTCACCTTCCCCATTACTCTTTCAGTATTTTCTGGGTATTCTCATTTATTTTTTACATAGAAGCTTTAGGATTTAGTTCAAAAACAAATCTAGTACGCCTTTTTATTGGGATGAATATTTAATTTTAAATGATCGATGTTTGAAAGTTAAATTAATATAAAGCTCCGCGACATTGAATCGAGAGAAAATGTTGCTGATGAGGAAGTTTTTGTTCATAAAATTTTAATATTCCCTTTCTTAAACTGTACCTCAAACACATAATAGAAATAGAGAGGGCATCGGTCCTGCTGTCCCCAGACATACAAACTATTCCCATATGTTGGCCCTTTGGAGAGTTAGGAAGCAGAGAAGAGCCACGACAGCAAACCCTCAACCAGATCGTAAAGTAGGCAGACTGGCCCTTTCCTACACACTGGGAGAAGGCCAGCTAGTGGTACAGCCTCCTCCCCATACACCCAATGCTATGGGCAAAATATCATTCCTTTCTTGTCTTTTTTCTTTCTCTCCAAAATCTCACTTTTTAAATTATATGGTAAAGTTTAGAAAAAAGGAAGCTTCTCTCACCATATGGAGTGAAACCCCCAAAACAACAGAGGATTTTCGTCCCCAGGGATCTTTACCTAAAGTCAGAGCATTTCTCGTGGGTGTTGCAGGCCCGGTTCTCTGTAGATGGGGGCTTTGGGGGGCCGGCTTGATGGCTTTCCTGTCTTGAATCTGAGCACTAGTTGGTGCTGGGCATGAGGACCATTTCCAAACTCTCACAAGAAACGCTCAGTGATCATTGGCTTTGCATGGTGCTAATAAGAAGTTCATTAGTACAGATAATTAGTCTTTTGAGTCTTTGGGGACTTTCAAATACTGTTGGCCTCCCATACCCATGAGGTCCACATTTGCATATTTAACCAAGTGGGGATCAAAAATATTCAGAAAAAATGTTACATTGTTGTTGACATGTACTGTGCAGTTAGGCCTACGATGTTTTCATCTGTACTGAACATGAACAGACTTTTTTTCTTGTCATTATTCTTGAAACATAACACTAGTAACAGTGATTTCCACAGCACTTGCATTGCTTTAGGTATTACAAGTAATCTGGAGATTACGTAAGTGCACAGGAGGATGCGCACAGGTTATACGCCAATACTTTGCCATTTTATGTAAGGAATTGGGCATCTGCAGGTTTTGGTGCTCACGGGCATCCTGGAACCAATTCCCTGTGGATACTGAGGAATGAGAGTTTAAGCTAAAAAAACAGAAGAGCAAATACTAATAGAGTATTCTAGAATCCACTCTTAGAGGTACCGTACTCAGGACATCACGCCCACTGAGGACCTGGAATTGAAATTCCACACTTGTCCCACCCTCTCACATGGGCACCATATCCATCTTGTTTGGAGAAGCCTAGGGCTCAAGGCCCATAACAAGCAGACAAAAAAACCTATAGTAAATAACTCTGTGCAGCCCACCAACTCAACTTTAAATATGGTCTCTTTTACACACTGAACTCTGCAGAAATAATAGATTTTCTCTATTTCTGTAAAATCTCAGGTACACAGTTTTATGAGAAAACATCCCGGTATGTGGAGAGGTGGACTCTTTCCATGTGGCTGTGCCTTAGTTCCATGTCCCAACCGCCTCTTCTGTGAAGCCCCCTCCATCAGGACCTGTGGCTTCCAGGTCAGCAGCCCTTCCTTCCAAGTCAGACGTTGCCTACCCAGTGAGCGTGACTGACTAGCTCCCAACCCGCTCTGAAAGCCGGACCAACAGGATGGCCTGTGACAGTATCCTAGAGGAGCTCATTAGAGCAGAAGAGACAGTTCTCTTTGCTTCCGATTACACTCGCTGTCTTGAGACTTGCCTACTACTTAAAACCCTGGTTGTATTTTCCTGAGGCAGGAGAGAGTAGAGAAGTCACAAATAAAAGCTTCACTCTCTACATCTAATGTTTGGGAGGTGGTGTTTCTTCATTAATCGGTGAAGTCACCTCCCTGTGAATTGGTCTTGAAACAGCATCACAGTCACTAGACAAGAGTTGCCCCATCCTGACACTGCAGTTAGGTGTGGGACACCTGTCGTCATCAGCATCCCGGTCAAGGTCTCTTCGGTGAAGATGCCAGGGCTCTGCACTTAGACGGGCCTGGACTGACATTCCAGCTCTGCTGTACACTAAGCCATGCACACTTGGGCTCTTTTTTTAAAATATTTTATTTATTAATCTATAGAAGGGAAGGGAAGGAGAGAAGGAGAGAAATACCAATGTATG
Organism: Sturnira hondurensis; assembly: GCF_014824575.4. Taxonomy (NCBI): domain Eukaryota; kingdom Metazoa; phylum Chordata; class Mammalia; order Chiroptera; family Phyllostomidae; genus Sturnira; species Sturnira hondurensis. Next base: position 38,535,117 of record NW_028076767.1, read on the forward strand.
GTTGCCTCTTGTGAGTCCCCTGCTGGGAACTGGCCTGCAACCCAGGCATGTGCCCTGACTAGGAATCGAACCGCAATCGTGTGGTTCGCAGGCCCGCGCTCAATCCACTGAGCTACACCAGCCAGGGCGCACTTGGGCTCTTTTGACTTTATTTTCCCAATCTCAGGCTCCTCACAGGTCAAAACAGGGCCACTGGGACCTACGCACAGTGCTGTTGTGAGGTTAATCAGCCAACACATGGAGAGGTCTCAGTACGGCATTCGGAGCACAGGACACATCCGATGCTTTGGTTAGTTTGTTTTGGCAAGATGTGTTTTACTGTCTATCACAGTGAGCAAGCCTCAGCCCACAGAACAGATTCAGCCCACAGACGTGTTTTATTTTGTTAAATGCTATTTTTAAACTGATAAAATATCCAGTTTGCCATAGGCCCCACCACTCCCTACTATATCATGTAGCATACTTCATTCTTTAACATTCCTGCCCTGGCCCTGTGGACATTTGAATTTAAAACTCTTGCCCTATATTATGGAAATAATAATGCTATTAATCCAAGGAGACTAAAATCCCTGTCTCATAAATTCAGAATGTTAATGTCATTCGTAAATATCATTTTCCACAAAGGAATCCCTTAAGCATATGAATAAAATAAGCCAAACAAGCAACCTGGGAAATCAGGAAGGAAATGGAAAAGGAAAGAAAAGAGGAAAATGACTATAATATTTTGTTACATTTTCACTTTTACAGGCACTGCTAATCTGCTTCAGACCTTGGAAGGAAAATGATCTCTTTCTAAGTTATTACTTGTACTGTAATTAGCTTTCAGGATATTAGACATTGATGCTACAAACATCGATGGTATAACGTGTCTGGACCGTGCCTTTAGGATTCCGATTACAGATCTGAATCGTTCTTGCAGTGGATTCTAATGAGCTTCTTGTCTCATACAAAGCATTAGCTCTGTAGCTTTACCAGCTTTACTGCCACTTGGTTAATTGTCTTACATTATTTAGGTTTTAATATCTCAAATATCACTGGCAAAACAAAGTTCTGACAATATTTTTTGATTCATGCAAAAATCTGGCATAGCCACCCTGTTATCGCTGAATAGTAACAGACCCACAGAGTAATGTCATATGTAAGAAATAGTTTTCCCAACTGGAAGAGAATCCCACCCAATACGATAAATGTGGCATAACACTGAGCTCGGCTATGGAGAACATCACATCCAGTTGCTATTTTCCTTTTCTGTCCAGGTCCACTTGGTTCACAGAGAAAATCCAGGCAAAATGGATGCTGCCCCCCAGTCCCTCTCGTTCCCCTTCCTTGGAAGCCCAAACTCCCTAGGCCTGCTGACTTGCCACCAGAAGGAACTGGCATTTACTGAGTAGTTCCAGGCTAAGAATGAGCAACCTTTTAAGAATCTTCTAAAGAGTCCAGGAGACTCTGGGGGTTCCAGTAAAAGAGGAGACACTGCTAGCTTGTCCCTGACTCTCATGACCTCGGGGAAGGAGGCTGCTGGGCGAGTGTGGGGCAGCCTTTCATGCTGGGGAAGCTGAGAGTCCCTCGTGCCAGCCACCAATTTGAAGCGTGGTGGGGGTTTCAATCTCACATGATTCCTGGGGTGGCAGAGAACGCAAATGGCAATAGCAAAAGACCCATCATGTGGAGCTCAGAAACTCACTCAACGTAGTGTGAACAGAAATGGAATTTTTTAACTTAAGCAACTGGGGAGCTTAGAGGTACAATTGGCTGGCGGCCTTCAGCTGGATCCAGTGGATTCAAAGCCACCATAAGACATATGTCCCCTTTTCCCTGCCTAATTATGTTTTGGCTTCACCCAATCAGGCTTTCCTCACATGTTTTGGTAGCCTAAGGTCACATGTTTATTATAAGAATTATTCACACTAGAAAAAGGAAGGAAGGGAGGGAGGAAGGAAGGAAGGAAGGAAAAAAAGAGAAAAGGGCAAGGGAAAGAAAGGAAAGGGAAGGTGAGGCGAGGCAAACCTCATCTGCAGTAGTTCCAGGTAAAACCTAGAGAGAGCTCTAATGGCCTAGGCTTGGTGCCCATACCCACCCCTAACCACTCCTCAGGGCCCCCCAGTTGCATGGGCCTGGACTGTGTGCCTACTCAGAGGACGTGGAGTGCATTCTGTTGTAGCTTCTGCTGTCTAGTATGGCTCACTGTACCTCACTGCCAAAAGACGTTAGCTTACCACTCCCAGTGGAGGGGATTCGTTCAAGTACCAAGATGCCTAGAATCATCTGACACCTGTACCGGTAGACAGAAAACAGAGACTTACAAAGTAGCATTAATTCTCTCAACTAGGAATTGCATGCAGCCACTGATAACAGATCTGAAACCCAAGTAGCTTAAACAAAAGAGAAATTTATTTTTCTCTCTGATAAAAATAATACAGATAAGTCCATTTGAGGCTGCTATTATGTGGATGTTTCATAGTCTTCAGAGACCCAGTCCCTATTTATACTCAAGAATGCCTCATAGTCACAAGATGGTCACTGTATTTCCAGCCATCATGTTAATATTCCAGCAGCAACAAAGAAATAGAGGCAAGGACAAAGGATGCACGTCCCAGCTGAATAAATGCCCATTTAAGCTTTTCCTCAGATGCTCCTCCTTATGAATTCTGCCTACATCTCCCTGGCTCAGGGAAGGCCAAATGCATACTGGGCAGGCAAACTAGCAATCTCTGTTAGAGATACCAGAGTCCTGGTGGAGTAAATGACTCTGTCCCCAAACAGGACAGAAGGCCTAAGGCTAAAGCCCTTTAAACCCCACGCATTCTAGCCTCAGAAGAACCCAATAGTACCTGGTGCCTGGCCCGGTTACATGTATAACATAACAAATGTAAATGGTTATTCATTTTCTGGTTTTAGCCATTACACACTAAAGATTCATTTTCAAGCTGCTTTTTTTAAATGTGAATGTTTAAAAATATGTATCCAAAAAGTCTTGGCTTTCTTCTGTGTTCACCAATAGTGTTTATTTGTTTTTCAAAGTAAGTTTTAAAAACTGCAGGGAGCCTCCTATGGTAGTTAATACATTATCTTAAGCAATTTAAGGCAAATTAATTTTTACACAACCTTGAGTTTCAAAGGCCATTGAACTGGGGAGGGAGGGAGCGGGGTGTAGGAGGAATCTGCCTGCTGCTCCCCACCTGGGCCCGCAGCCAGCCCATCTGCTCTCGGTTCGGGGTCTAGCACTCCGGCTGCCCCCTGCAGACGCTCCATGTGCCGTCTAGCTCCTTTTTTCTTTCTTTTTTTTTTTTTTCACCCAGGAAGAGGTTAAAATGCCTAGAAAGATGTGTATTTCAAGTTTTCTAGAAAAGTTGATGGCATTATTTTTGGCATTTCCAAACTCTGTTTTTTGTTCCAGAACTCAAGTTTCCACTGGGTTTTATGGGGTTTTTTCTTCTTTTGTTTTGTTTCTGGGTTTTATTCTCTTTTAATACTTTTCAGTAGGGTCTCATAAGACATTTATACCAAATGAGAAACACTAAAAGGTTCAGGGTAGGGGGTGGTGCGGTTGGATGTGTGAGTTTGGATGAGTGACCACCTGAGGGTGGCTACCATGTGGCCAGGGGATTGAACAGGAGCAAAGGAAAGCCCGGGAGCCCTGTGCGGGGCAGCAGCAGGTGAAAGCAATTGAAAAGAGGATGGCCGCCTGAACTAAAAATTTAAAATGGCAACAGACTGACACCCAAAGACGCTTTGGAAGTAGGAGTGACGAAACTTGGTGGCAGTTTGGCTGTGGGGGGGAAGGGAGGTGGCATCAATCACCTGTAGATTTCCGCGTTGGGCAGTTGGGGGAGATGATAACACGCAGTTCCTGAGAGAGGCAGCCTGAGAGCAGCATCGGATTCAGAGAAAGGTGGTCAGTTCAGTTCCGGGCAGTCAGTTCACGGTCCGGCCTTTACAATACAACCGAAGAGTGGAAGGTCGGCGAGCCAAGCGTGATTCTTAGTCAACCGCATCATTGTAGCATGGCCTACAAAATCCAGGAATACATCAGAATAAATCATGAATAATCTTCACCCTTGGGAACCAAGAGGAGCTAGCTGTTCAACAGTTCAGTACCTTAAAGTCTGGATTTGCTCACAGAATTGGCCACGTCTCTCTGAAGTCATATACCTGAAGCAGAAGCTTCCACCGTTTCTCAGAGATGCCTTCTGCCAGTCATGTGAATTCAAGAGCGTTTCAGGGCCCGGCCCCTGCTGCTTGCTTGCTGGCCCCTCCTGTTGAAGGTCTGGGCGGAGATGCCACCAGTTGGTCGTATCAGCAATGATTTTCCATTTCAAAATGCCAACCCCTCACTGGGCTGTTGGACATTTCACTCAGAAAGTAAATGATACGGTAGTAAAGTGATCACATCTTTGTAACAGCACCATTGCCCTCAAACAGATATTTGAGGTGGACTCCAAGTTTGTTTTTATATTTTTATATTTCATCAAAAGGTAGATATTGTTTAGAATACATTGAATTCCCTCTTCTCTGCCATGCATTGTATCTCTTAGTTTCCAATTATTTCTTTTGAGCAAGTTAGAAATGGGGGAAGGCAAAAAACACTAAGTCTTATTGTCTGCACTTTGGAATATATCCTTTAACAACAGATGTGAAAACCATCTTCTTCCTTTGGCTTTAAAATAAATAAATAACTGTCTTGATTTCCTCAACTTTTTTATTATTTTTATTTTTTTAAATATCTTATTTATTTAGTTAGAGGGGAAGGTAGGGAGGAAGAGAGGGAGAGAACCATCAATGTGAGAGAGAAGCATTGATTGGTTGCCTCTTATACACCCCAACAAGGGACCAGGCCTGCGACCCGGGCATGCGCCCTCCTCGGGAATTGCACCGGTGACCTTGTGCTTTCTAGGACGGTGCCCAACCAAATGACTCATGCTGGCCAGGGCTCCTCAACATTTTCAAAAGGTACTAATGACGTAGTTGGACATTATTGGGGTCGAAGATAAATCTGGTTTCGACATGGTGGGGCTCCTCTGTGCTCCCTTCCAATAGTATAGGAGTAGTAACTTGTTCTCACGGCGTGGCTCACTCATTGCTTGTCCCCTTGTCTCACATCTGCCCCATCTCTCCAGCAGCTGAATTCTAAGAAGTGACTGTGTGTGCTAGGAAGCACGCACTGGGCCGGGGGTGGCAGATACGGATCGTGATGGCAGAGGAAAAGCAAGGCCAGAATCTGACTCATGGCAGCGTGGTGACCTGATAAAACAAGGTCTAAGGAATAATGATAATAAGAGGGAATACTCTGCTCATGTCCCACGGGGGTCATTCTGGATTTGGGTTTACAGCAGGTTTTTGTAGCAGGTCAGAACATACTGACCCCACTCTCCGTCACTAGCAGCTGTCCTGGCCTTGACCCTCCTTCCTGCCATGGTTCTGAGGGTGGAGTGGAGGAGGGGCTGTTGTTCCCAGGAGTCCCTGAGGCGGGAGCTAGACATACAGGAAAGAAAGGCCTTGTCTCCACTCTCCCTGGGAACTCTTGGGATAGTACCCAACACAGAGTTGTTTAAAACCAATGATGAGAGACTCCCACTCCTGGCCATAATAGAGCGACAGGAGCAAGAAAACAAAACAAAAAGTAACCCCAGAAAAATACGTGGAACAGTTTTCAGACAGTGGACAACAGGCAGCACAGTATAGTGATTCGTGAGAGAGGGGAACAAATGAAAGGAGCTTCCAGTTGTCCTGGCTTCCTGGCTGGAGGGAGTTTCCAGACCAGGCACAGAGAGGGGAGCCTAAGCAAAGCCTCACTGAGATGAGGGGCAGAGCCAGGAGTCTGGGAGGCCACAGCGACGGGAGGTCCCAGGGAAGTGCACCCGAGGAGAGAGCTGCGCAGGAGAGAGCTGAGGGCTGTGGAGGGCCCTTGGGGTCCCCAGGGCTGCTCACCACATGCATGTGAGGAAACTACTGAGGCTGGGAAAAGAGCCAGCAAAAAGCAGCCAACAGAACAATCCTCACAGGCTGGGGAATAGTCCATGTTCCCACCAGACAGGATATTAAAGAAAAACCTTGAATATATGAGGTACTGGGTACAGGTCTCAGAAAATTAATCTCTAAAAATTATTGCCTAAAAGAGGCCTAGATAAAAGGCTACTCTGGACCCACCCAGCAAAGTTCAAAAGCAAGCCTGGAAAGAACTGAATTATTACTAAGTAAGCTAACTGCATTCCAAAACCAAACTAAAAAATGTTTAAAGAAATGCTTACCCACCAACAATGGATTAGGGTCCCCTTTTCTCCACAACCTCTCCAACACTTGTTGTTTGTTGCTTTGTTTATGATGGCCATTCTGACTGGTGTAAGGTGGTATCTTATTATGATTTTAATTTACATCTCTCCGATAGCTAGTGATATTGCACATCTTTTCATGTGTCTCTGGATCTTCTGTATGTCCTCCTTGGAGAAGTGTCTGTTCAAGTCCTTTGCTCACTTTTTAATGGGGTTGCTTGTCTCCTTAGAGTAGAGTTGTCTAAGTTCTTTGTATATTTTGGAGACTAAACCCTTGTCTGAGGTATCATTGGCAAATATGTTTTCCCATATAGTTGGTTCTCTTTTGATTTTAATACTGTTTTCTTTAGCTATGCAGAAGCTTTTAATTTTCATGAGATCCCATTTGTTTATTCTTTCCTTTATATCCCTTGCTCTAGGGGACATGTCAGTAAAAATGTTGCTGCGTGGAATATCTGAGATTTTCTTGCCAATGTTCTCCTCTAGGACTTTAACGGTGTCACAGCTTATATTTAAGTCTTTTATCCATCTTGAATTTATTTTGGTGTATGGTGTGAGTTGGTGCTCGAGTTTCATTTTTTTGCACGTAGCTATCCAGTATGGAAAACAGTATGAAATTTTCTCAGAAAACTAAAAATGGACCTGCCTTTTGACCCAGCAATTCCAGTGCTAGGATTATATCCTAAGAACCCTAAAACACCAATCCAAAAGAACCTATGCACCCCAATGTTCATAGCAGCACAATTTACAATAGCCAGGAGTTGGAAGCAACCTAGGTACCCATTGGTAAATGAATGGATCGAAAAATTATGTACAGTTACACAATGGAATTCTATGCAGCAGAAAGAAAGAAGGTGCTCCTACCCTTTGCAACAGCATGGATGGAAATGGAAAACATTATGTTGAGTGAAATAAACCAGGCATTGAAAGACAAATACCATATGACTTCACCTTTAACAACAAAACAAACAAACAAGCAAAATATAACCAAAGACATTGAAAAAGAGAACAGGTTGACAGTGACCAGAGGGGAGAGGGGAGGGAGTTTCAGAGGAAAAGGGGGAAGGATTCATGGGAACAAGTATAAAGGACACATGGACAAAAACTAAGGGGGTGGAAATGGGAGGGAGGTGGGGAGCACTGGGGGGTGGGGTGGGCTGGGATGGGAGTAAAAGACAGAAAAGTGTACTTGAACAACAATTAAATTTTAAAAATATATACAAAAAATGCTTTAAAAAATCCAGCACCCAACAACATAGAATTCCCAGTGTCTGGTATCCAATCGCAAATCACCAGGCATACAAAGAAGCAAGAAAATTGGACCCATAATAATATAATAATGAAAAAAATCAATCAATTACAGACTCAGAAATGATACAGGTTGTAAAATTGATAGAGAGGACACTGAGACATTTATTATATTTTGTATGTTCAAGAGGGTAGAGGAAGGGTTGAGCATGACAAAGGTATTTTTCAAAAGACTCAGAGTAAACTTCTGTCCATGGGAACTACAACTCTCGAGAGAATTCATGGCAGACTAAGTTCTGCAGAAGGAAAACTCAGTGACAGCAACGGAAAATCGGAATTTGGTCCCTCCTCTCTCTGCATCCTCCGGCTGCTAATTCTACCCAGCACACTCGTTCCAACTCAAGTGTCATAATAATGCTCTTCCACGGGTTTTGATTTCACCCCATCTCTAAAAGAAACACCCAAACGGTGAGGGAATCACCTTAATTATACTTATATATACTATACATATATAATGTGTTGCACAAATACATTATATGCATCTACATATGGAGTTTGTATATGTTTATTTGCTTACATATGCATGAAATGCTTCTTGAGAGATTCCTGAGTTGCCTCTAAAAAAGAATCTGGGTGTCTGGGGCAGGGAACGAAGCGAAATTTTACACTATGCTACTGTACCCTTTGTATCCATTGGACTATGTGAATATATTACTTATCCAAAACATAAATAAAAATGGAATAAACTGCATGTGATGGTCACACGGGGACTCGACCATGAAGTGTGAGTGGAATCAGGAAGGAGGTGGGGGAGTAACTAGGTGTCCAAGGCTGTGTCCTCTGGTGGGGCGAGTTTCCAAGCCCCCGCCTGTGATGGGCCAGGAGGGAGCTTGGGACCCGCAGCAGCGACAGCCATACAGCTGCCCCAAGGGACAGTGAGCGGCACCTCCCAAGCTGGGGCGTTAGGTCAGTAGGGACCGGAACCTCCACTTGGGGCAGCACGCCAGTTGTCAGTGCTACACTGACCGAGCAGGTTGCAGTTTAAAGGCAAAACACTGCAAGGCCTGGAACATTAGGTACAAGTTATAGGGATATGTAGTTTTCAGCTCCATACAAGGAACAACATTCTAAAATCAGAACAGAGCAAACCGAACCTCTCTGGGAGGTGATGAGTTTACTGCCTCTGGACACGTTTAAAAACTGAATGACCACACCGCAGGGAGGCCACAGAGGAGACCCAGCAGCCCCCAGCGGTGGGGGCTCAGCAAGGGGCTTTTCCAGGGCCTCTGCACGCATTCAAGTGCCTCGCCGTCTGCTCCTCTGGCTGGACAGGGAGCAGACGGGCGAGAAGTGAGCCCTCTCTCCTTTGCTGCATGAACAGCAGGTCAAACAAGACGGGTAGTAGAAGCGTTTGCACAGAACCCATCAGGTGGCACTCACTAACAAGGAGCTTTTAGGAATATTCTCACCTTTCTAAATACGGGGACATTTGTCTTCTGGGTGGCACCTGGCACATAATCACTGAGAACCCTTTGCTCTCCAAATTCTAATAGTTCTATATTTTCTTGGTTAACTGCATTTGTGTAACAAATTTATAGTGAGAGTAGGAGTAATGCTTCAGGATTGGCTTTTTGCTACCTTTGCCTAGAACTAGCACCTACCAGGGAAAAACACATCCTAGTTTGTCAATTCTGTGTTTAAGGATAATATAAAACAAAAAGAAGCAATTCTGAGAAATATGTACCCCTCCCCCGTGCAAATTTTTTTCAACACAAAAGAAGAGGTAGAACAAAGAGCTACATAAAGGAAAGAAATCTTTTGGGGGGACTAAGCCACATAAATTTAAATGGTTTAAGGAAAAAATTGGTGAAGGAATTTGAATCATGGACAGGTGCTATGAATGTAATTTAAAATGCTCGGGAACCTGCCAAAGAAGAGAAAAATGTGTTGCTTTTGAGATCATTTCCCAGCAGCTTCATAAAAGAAAACTGATTACAGGAATTTAATAAGTAAAACTGAGCCAAAATATAGTAATCAAATGAGTTTTTAATTACATTTCAGGCAGAAAAAAATCCAGTTTTTGCTCTTGGGATTAAAAAAAAAAGTTCTGGAGAAATGCTTTTGTGCAGGAAAATAACGTAAACACTAATTTCCAGAGGAATTATAGTAGTCAGTTTAATTAAAAGGCTTAAGCAGAGAGAAGGGGAGCCAGTGCCAAACTATGTTAAATAGAACCCCGGCATTCATGGCTACCTCACACTATTGTCTAATTAAAGCCCCATGCATTGCTCAGAAACGAGTACCTGCATTTTTCTCATGGAAATAGACAGGATTTTGATCACTGCCTGAGTTATTCAGTCGCTGTATTACTTTTATATAGAATAAGTCAACATCTGATTTAAAATTAGATGTTGTTACATGTTGCTTGATGTGCTAAATATCACTTTTTTTTTAAGAGAGAGAGAACATGCTGTGTCTAAGGGGCATCGATGTGAAGGAACATCATCTCAGCCAGGTTGGAGTCCTCGCTGCCCCATAGAATACCAGGTTATTTCTGGGCTTTTTAACCCGTCTTACTTACTTACCTTACGTCTAGGCACGTCTTACTTGTGGTCCTATGACTTCCTGGAGTGGGCGGTGGAGCGGATGAACAGGTGGCTCACCATCGCGCTTAGGGAAGAACATCCTCAGCTAGAAGAGCTGTTGGAGGACTGCTCTCGGCCGCAGGCCCTGCGCAGAGAAAGCTGCTTAGGAGGCGTGCTGAAGCCGCAGTGCGTTTGTTTCCCTGGTGGAGAAGGGGACACGCCAGCGAGGTGTCTCATCGTGGAGCTAATGTGTGGCCCCAGAACACTGACCCAAGGTGTAAAACGGGGACTCGAAGTGTTACGTTTCCGTGAGCGGACGCCCCCGCAGGTCCTCGATCCGTGTTTTCGTTTGTTGCCTTGTTCCACTGTAGGTAGAAGCGATCCAAGTTTCGTGAGGCCAAAAGTTTGTGAGGACTTTAAAAAAATACAGAATTAAGTAAAAAGGAAATTTTTAGAGGGAATCACCTGCAGTTAGGATGCCAAATCCTGGGCTTCATTAGCCTCATGGTCTGTTGGCTTCTGGCCACAAGCTACATGCCCTCTTCCTTCATGTCTCCTACACACCCCCCCCCCTCCACACTCTTTGTCTTTTCTCGTGCGTCTATTTCCACACATGTTCTCACGGTGCTCTGTACGTTGGGCACAGCTCCCAGATTCTTAGCTTTAAAAATGAGCACCTCTTCTTGTTTCAGGATTTACTTTGCCTTTCTCATGTAGGTAAGTTCACCTGGAGTCATCCATAGTAGAGTAATTTTTTGTAAAATTTTACTCACAGTAGGTTTATTTTTGTAAAATTTTCAGTTCGGGGTCTATCGCGATCTAGAGGCCTCCATGGCAGGCAAAGATGGAAGTGTGAACAGACAGGTGTGAGCTACATCCAGGTGTTTTGTTTCTTGTCTTTTTCACTGTGGATCTAAAACAGGGTCATAACCTAACTGTCTGGCACCCTGGAGTAGTACCTGGCCACGTGTCTTTTTTCATATTCTGCATAGGCTCTATTCATATAAAACAATGGCACTAAACACATATCTCCTTGTTGTAAATAGTTCCTGTTTACCAAACAATCATCACTTTTCATTTCTTACAGCTGGTTTCCATTCTCATAAGTGAAAGCTGGAAAATCATGTCAGTGACTCTGGTTCCTCTCCCCCACCTTCCTGTTGTTTTATCTTAGGCGTTGGTGAAGGTCAACGTGAAACTCAAGCCAATGCTGGATTCAGTGGCTGCCAACAGAAGTAAGTGGGAGGAGTTGCACCAGAAAAGGCTGCTGGTCTCAGCTGCCTCCCCCTCCTCTGCGGGTCTCACGGTGGCTGGAGAAAACAGTAGCTAACCCTCAGGGTCAGCTTCTGCTGCAAAATGCCTGCATCCTCAACGGCCAGCTTTGGTCCAGCCACATCATCATTTTGTCCTTTAATCTCAGACAGACATAAAGTCTGAAGGATGTGCTGGGAAGCATGCCTGGGCTTTCACCTTGAAGTGTGGTCAGCAGGAGAGAACGGGACATGGAAAGAGGAGGCGGCGGAGCAGGAAGCACATCCCAGGGTCCTCTGCTTCCATGCTGAGCAGACGGGGACTGAGACTGAGGCAGGCGCTGGGCGGAGGACCACTGTGATCCAGGACCCGAGGACAGCCGGCCCTGCTCATTGTGAGCCAAGGGAATGCAAAACACCACAGGCATCCTTAGCACTGCTTCATTTTGCACACAGCTCTTTTATTTGTTCCAAGCCAAACAAAGCCTGACTTCGCTTCCTTTCCCAAGAGCCCTTTGTGCCAGGCTGTTCCAAGAATCCCAACTTATATTCTGTAGACGTATTTTGTTTTTCATCCTAGAGCTTCTTAATGGTGGCTCAGAGCCTATAATAGACTTGCCTCCCTAAAAGATAAACTATATTATCCTTATAAAGACCAACCATTCCCACATTTTTCCTTTAAAAAATCCATACTAGAAATACATCGAATGTGTTTGTCTTATTGGTGTTTATATAAGGTTCACACAACACTGCATTGGAATCATGATCCCCTTTTTTAGTTTTGTAATTCAACCTTCATTGTAGAGCAGTCTATTCCTAGAAGGAATAGATTAATTGGCTTTAATTAAAGTCAGGGTGAGCCCTGGCTGGCGTAGCTCAGTGGATTGAGTGCAGGCCTGCGAACCAGACGATCACAGTTCGATTCCCAGTCAGGGCACATGCCTGGGTTGCATGCCGGTTCCTTGCAGGCTAACTACCAGCAGGGGACACACAAAAGGCAACCATACATTGATGTTTCTCTCCCTCTCTCCTTCCCCTCTAAAGATAAATAGATAAATAAAATCTTTAAAAAAAAATAAAGTCAGGGTGAGCCCTGGCTGGTGTGGCTCAGTGGATTGAGCCCTGGCTGGTGTGGCTCAGTGGATTGAGCACTGGCTTGAGAACCACAGAGTCTCAGGTTCAACTCCTAGTCAGAGCATATGCCTGGGTTGTGGGCCAGGTCCCTAGTAGGGGCCACACAAGAGGTAACCACACATTGATGTTTCTCTCCCTCTCTTTCTTCTTCCCTTCCCCTCTGTCTAAAAAGAAAATAAATAAAATCTTTTTAAAAAGTCAGGATGAAAGGAAGTCTAGGAAATCTCTAGTTGGACTTACCACAAGTGACATGCAAACATTTAGAAACTATTTCCCACAGCGAGACTTTTCGTAAGACACCACAGCATCATGGAGTATGATCATTGACTACCTTGAGTTCTCCTCGTGATGGTTTTTGTATGAAATTGAAGATTACTGTCAGTACCAACCTGTAGCAAAATACAGGAGTCCCCAGTTTTGGATTTTTCCTTAAGTGTAAGAAATAATCCTTGAAAGCTAGAGAAATAATGGTCTAGACAGAGAACAAATATTCTATTAAAAGATTGAAACAAGGTGAAGGGACCAGTCAAAGAACATATATGAAGGACCCGTGGGGACTGACTGTGGGAATGTGGGGTGGTCTTGGCAGAGGGGGGTGAAGGGGAAAAACTGGACAACTGTAATAGCATAAACAATAAAACATTTTTTTAAAGCCAGGTTTATCATGGGTAAGAATAAGCTATATTAAATGGATGCAATGACTAGAAAGCTACTTTGCTTCCCATTTTATGTGAGACTGAGGACATGCTATGCCTTCTCCGAAGCTAAGATGTATACCCCTAGCTTCGGCACTATTGATGGGATGACTTTATAAAATTCACCTAACTTCTTCCAGTCAGTTTCCTCATTTGTCAAATAAGATCATATTAGGGAATGATTTTCAAACATGTTTTAACCTTGGAATTCTTTGTTGAAATACATCTAACAAGGAATCCCCAAGACATAAACCATTTGACAAGCCCAAGTCCTCCACGTGAAGCTGGGTTGGGGCTCCAGAGTCGCTGCAAACCCTCAAGTTTTTAATTATATGCATGGTGGGCCATGAAAGGGCTGCAAGGAGGTTGAAAATTTCTAGACCAGACGAACCATAAAGTCCATTCCAGCTCTGAAAAATTTTAAATTTACAAGCCTTTTTTGTGCTTTTTGCCACTGGCCATTATCCGTTATTAACTCTATCACTCAAATACTAAGAAAATGGGGGTCAAGCTCCACAGAGAACGTTGTTTTGCTGGCAAGAGTAGGCAGTCAGGAAATGCATAAAGAATGGTTAAATTAAGGTACCAAAACGGAATTGAGGGAACAGCAGATATTCATAGGGAGGAAGTAAGATTCTGGGTGACCAGAAAGAAAATAAAATTATCAACTAGGCAAAGAGGGGATAGAGAAGGAGAGGAGGAGAAGCAAAAGAAGATGACCAAGGAAGAAAAGCTGGACACCGACGCAGGTGCAAAGAGAACCGCCAGAGGAAAGGTGAAAGGCAATCCAAGCAAGGAAAAATGGTACTTCTAACCAAAAAAATGAGTACAGGATCAGTGTACAGAACCCTGGCACCAGTTGCTTAGAAGAGAGAGATACTTGAGCAGGGAGGGGGGTTGACAAAAAAACAGAAGGAAGGAGTAAGAGTCTTAAAAAATAATGTTTCTAGCTTCTCTTTACAGCTGTCTCTGCAGGGAAGACTGGAGAGACCAGAGGAGAAAATGAGTGCAGGAAAAACAGCCCCCGCAGAGCAGGGAAGAGGAGGCTGTTCAGATTTATGGCTTTTATTAAGCCAGTTTTCTGAATCACTCTGCCATAAAGGGGAATAGCTTCTGCTGGGCTGTCTCTCCTCCTCAGGTGAGGAACAAAGGGGGGGCGGAGTTAGGGACAGGCTCGGGCCTGCGTCTGCCGCCCAGAGAAGCACTGCAGGTGTTTCTGGCTACTGTGCCGCATTATGTTTGCGTCACAAACGGGAGCTGAAAATCAGCCCGCGTGAGGCAGACATGAACCCACATCTGTTATCCTCCCCCACGATAAATAAATAATAAATAAATAAATAAAGAGCCCAGACAGACGGGTGCCAGTCTACCTACAGCTACATTTTAAAGCATGTGCTCCATGGTAAGACTAGACCCAGGGTCCCCAATGGAGACTGCAGGCAGCTACAAACGCCATAACTATCCTGCTCAGTGATGTTGCATGTTGCTAAGGGGAACATAATTTATAGCACAAACCCTACGGCTTCCACTAAGGTTGAGTTTTCCTCTCGTTTCCTTGCCTTTTTATTGGCTTCACTGCACGGTTGCCAATAGCAACATCCACTGGTAGCAAGGGGAGTTCAACACCATTGCAATCTGCCATACAGTGGAGCCCTGACAATGTCAACCATCAATCAAAGAGCTGTTTGTAATTGCCTCCATCTATTTTTCCTGTCTCGAAGTGTCTTTCCCATTGCGGGTCAGAATTCAGAAACTGCTGACTAATGCCATGGGTGGGTCCCCCCACCACCAGGAAGCAGGGGGAGGAGGGGAGCAGCTTCCTTGGCGCCTGAAACCCCCTCCCCCCTGGGGTTAGGGGCTGAACTCCGGAGTTCAAGGTATTTTTAGTCCCTTTTCTAAATAATGTATAATTTTCCAAGAATGTGAGGTATGTATTCCATGTATTCTGATTTCCTAAAACAGAGAAAGAGAAATTTTCCCAGTCCTTGTTATTAGTGTGGTTTTTTTTTTTCTTTTCTATTGGAGGAAGGCATTTAAAACGGGAACCTTCCTATAAAACTTCCAACTGACCGGATTATGTTTGCTACCTTGGGTCTCTTGGCATTCTTGTTTGAAATGACTTCATCCTATTTTCTCCACGAGATGCATATTTTTTTTCAGAGATGCTATTTATTCTCTCATTAGTCAGTGCATAGATAATACATGCACAGCCTACAATGTAGCTGGCAATCCTGGCCAGTAGGGTCAGCTTGGCAAATTGTTAAAGGCACCATCCAGTGCACAGTGGGGCTGGGGCTCCACCCTGGCGCGGCCACCGGCTGGACCTGTAATCTTGGGACTCGCCAGGTGTCAGGCTTTCCATCTGTAAAATAAAAGCACTGACTTCACTTCCACACTGAAGGACTGAGCCGTATTTAACTTTAAAAAGTTTTTCCAGATACCTGTATTGTTTATTGTTTTGAATTAAATCGGAATAAACCAAAAAAGGTCATCTCATTGAAGACAAAGTACAAGTCTATGGGATAGATATATAAACAACCCTACCACAGATATGTCTGAGCCTGCCTCTAGTGATCATAAAAGATATTATCATCAGTACAGTTTTCTTAAAATTTATCCTTTTATCACATAAAGAACAATTTTAGGTTTTCTTATATCATGGATATCCAATAAATGGTAGTCCATCTAATTTAGAAATAAATTCATAAAGTGAATAAAAAAAGTTAAAATTGCTTGCCCATTTTCTGTTTCTCAAATCTTTGATGTCTATGCATTTCCAAGTATTTTATATTTACACACACAATGGGTTAGAAGTAACCTTTAACATTTGTTCTTATAATACAATATTACTGCTACAGGAATTTGGTTGTTTTTTTCACGTATCAAAGTTTTTCATTTTTTTCCACTTACCTTAGATCATCAAAAAGAATCTGCTCAATTTACTTTGCATTACAATCATTTTAAAAACCCATTTCCCCTGCCAACTCTTCTCGAATGGCGGAAACATAAGATACAGTTTTATCCCTAGTAACAGTGTGAAGCAATTCCCCTGAAGTGGGATGGAAACCTAAACATATTAGGGGAAGATTTAAATCTAAAGAAAAATATTTTGCTTGGAAAAAACATCAGAAAGGATTCATTAATGCTACAAAAGAAAACCTGATGTGGGAACCTAAGAACTCTGGCAGTGCCACTGTGGTGAAAGTTCGTCGTTGCTCTTCTGCCACGTGCTGTGAAAGACTCCCAAAACTCACGTGGGTGGGGAAATTTGAAGGTCGAGTCTGGCTACAAGAAGGCCAGAATTTCACGGGTTTCCTAAGTGGTCAATAATAGAATAGAACACATAGCTGGCAGAAATAAAATGAAGTGTGTCTGGAGAATTTCATGATGAGTGCCTGGACCCAGGAATGGCCGATGTCCTGATTGTGTACCTTTTCCTCAGCTCATAATGTTGCATCATACCTCTTTCCTAGTTTAACTTTGAATGTTCTTACATATTTGGCACATCTCTCAACACTGCTCCTGACAAGTTGTTTATCTGTGTATCAACTCTACACCAATGTCAATGAATGTATACACTGGTGCGGGACTGTTTGTTTTATTCAGTAAATTAAGTATTTGCTTTGAAAAAAATGTTATTTGCAGCTATCATTTATCTTTGTGTTCATTTTCTGTGTGTATATGTGTCTGTGTTAGAATCTCATTTTTTCTTCGGATTTAGATTAAATCATATTTAGATGAATTTTAAAAAATAAACAGCATAGCATGGAAATAATAGGAGGCTAGGTTTTGTTGAGTCTCATTCCCTTGGGGAAAAATTGCTTTTGCGATTTTATTTTGATGTACGATAACCTAACAAGGATCTTCCACTCATTAGCTTCCTGATTATTGTTTTCCAAGAAAGAAGGGAAATATCTTTTCAATTGAGCTGTCTGAAGTCACTCCCTTGTGTAGATTTCCCAGGCCGATGTTTCACTGTAAGAAGACTACATCATAGATGGCTCGGCCATTTCACAAGCAACGAATCCATGATTTTGCAATAGTCCACTGCTCTAAGAGACCTACCTATCTTTGTTTTTAATAAATGCTTAAAGTTTAACTAAGGCTTTGGAATAATCTTTCTCTTGAGAAGGGTGATTTAAGGGCTGAGAGAGGCAAGCATGTATCCGAATGCCAACAATTTAAATCTTGACTGTCACTTTTAGCCCATTAACCTTGTCTTGATCTGTGATGTTTGCCTGTGTGAGAGGAACACTGGGACTTCCCTGTCCGTAGAGCATTTTAAAGATGACAAAATAATTCAAATGATCGAAGTTTGTTTAGAGGGAGAAGAGTCTGCAGCCGAATGCAGGCTCCCGGGTCCTTAGAGATTCCTCAAATTTGCATGGGCAGTTACACAGGGGGATTGCATCAGTGCAGAGCCACCAGCCACACTGATGCCATGCAATTACACAACGGCTTCGGTGCTTAAACTTTAAAATTCTTCTTACGCCATTGTGCCTGTTCTGTTAGAACAAACTGCAGCAAATGATCCAAAGCCAATTCAAATGACTGAAGAAGAGGTGCCCGGCGGGGTGAGAGGGAAGAGGTACAGCATGGCCCCTACTGGCCAGCTGAAGCAATCACCAGTCCTCGGTGCTGGCTGCCACAACTGCGGGCTTCTTTGTGCTTCGTAGTCCATGCTTTTCAAGTGGGACCAGCAATAAGAATCACCGAATTCACAGAAGAGCTGTAAAGATGAATGAGGGAAGTTAGGCAAAGCAGGACCTGGTCCTGGTACAGAAAGTACTTGAACATGGGGGCTAGCATAGCTCTTTTTTTGGATGGTTGGTTGGTTATTTTTAAATGTCAGTATCCACAGTTGTGCCTTCACTAATTCCTTTTATAAACCATATGCTACTGTGATCTCCCTGGTAAGTTAATTTAGATCATAACACCGTAAGCCCCCAGATACAAAGTACTTGACACAAAACAAGGTATGGCCAAGAAGAAAATCTAATTAAAATATTAATAAAGCTGGAACTACCAGGGAAAGAAGAGTTCATAATGAGGTTAAATGTCTCACCATCTGAGTGTAAATGTTCTCAAGCATTCATTTGGAATACAACCTTTCCAAAAGTCTTAAAAGATTGAACAGATGCTCCTGAAAGTCAGTCAACTACATTACCAATTTGGCACTAATTTATTCTTTTCTTCCCTGTTCGTGGTGAAAGATGGGGGAGGGGGGACACCAAAGATAACTGAGCAGCCCAAACTGGGTGTCCTGCAGAAAATGGCCTGGAATGAAAGGGGAAAGAAATAACAGCTGGAAAGTGATTTTGCAGGTTTTCCATTCCTAAGGCAGATGTCTGGCCACAGCTGTGGTTGTTGAGATGTTCATAAATTACCATTGTTTATCAATAGGAAGTGCTCACATTTCCAGGATAAGTAAGAAAACATACCTTCCAACTAGTTGTAAAAGAGAATGACAAGTAGATTAAGTGTACGAATAGAATTTGAATTTGTACGAATCTCACATTTTGGCAGGCAGAAACAAGCATGGTAAGAAGCAAATATCACGTTTTTAGCTTCTCTACATTTCGACAGAATGGAATTCTTCTATGTGGCAAACATGCCTCCCCTTATGCAGTAAAATCCAACACCATTTTCCCAAAGTCTAATTCCTACCAATGATGCACTAAATCATTTTAGTGTAGCTACTAAATGCTTTCTTATTGCTAGGCAGGGCATGTTACAGCTTCTTTTTTATATATGCACCAGATTTTCAAGATTCTATTGAAAACTAAATGATCTTTATGACATTTTGGAACATCCCACCCCACTTATTGATTTCCAGAATTTCTATCATTAATTAAAGGGTCTTCTTTTACCATCTTTTCCTCTCAAAATGCCCCCGTCAAAAAACAAGTCTATTCCCCAACTGCCTATCAGAGATTAAATAAAAGTCAGTCTATCACAGCAGCAGCCCTGGTCATGCCAATTTCACAGTGTGATTTGCGCACTCATTTCATTTTGAAAATGACCCTGCCCTCCATCTGTCTAAGCCGAATGCCCTGCTTTTCTCAAGCCAACACATTCAAGCCAGCACAGCCTCCCTCCTGCTCCGCCCGGCTGCCATGCACACAGATAGGTACCAACACAAAGAGGCGAACCTCAGCTGATGCCTGTAGGGATCAGAGAAATTTGCCACAGAGCAGATAGTCCTTCTATTTTTCATATCATTTATAGGGAACCATTTGAAAGTGAATGGTTTTGCGATACAACTCTTGGAAACAGAGTGACAGACTAAAGATATATAAGGCAATTTCCTGTTTCCATGTTCTATCATCTTACCTTGATTTAATAGCAACTTACCCAAAGTGACAGTTCATATATAAGTACTTTAAAATACAGAGCCTGAGTTTCCAAGAGACAAGTGTAGTCAGGCAGCCGTAGAGGTAAGGTTCTCCCCGACTCATCTTCAATTACTGAGAGGCACTTGCCAGGATCCCTCCTCAATCCATGTGCCTTCTTAGGTTGGAGGCCCTTAAATGGTGCACCCAGAGACTAGATTGAAAGAAGCATCAAAGTAGGGTGATGGTTATCTTCATCAGCTGTCTTCTGTGGGGAAATTTAAGTGGCCTAGAGCCCCACTCAACTCCACTGAAATAGGTGTAAGTTGTCCCTTCGTTGTTATTCACAAGGTGGAAGCTTCCCTATCTAATTCCACACATAAGAACACAACTCTGCCACTTTCTCAGCAAGGGAAAAGACTTCATGAGTTCATAAAGTCAGTTGTTTCATGGCAGCAGCAATTGTAGGTCAGCAAAACTTGCCTCCTAGCTACTCAAGGTGACTAGGGGTTATACCACCCCCACTAGTTACTTCCTAACATCTGCTCACAGCTGTAATTCAGGTCTGAGAGATCAAATTTCTACTGCCCAAACCAACTTGGTTAATTTTTTTAATGGAGAAAAAAGACACTAATCTACCATCATACAACTTGCCACCAAACACTGGGCCCCTAAAAACTCATCTGTAGAAACTATATGAAATAGATTATTCATCAGTCACTGTTTCCTACTGAAACTAACTGTTGGATGGCGAAGCCACTATCTAACTATGTGGTCTTCAGCAAACTACTTGAAACTTTCTAGTAGACAGATTCTTTATCTGTAATATATAGAATATAGGGTGGATATTAAGATAAGCATTAATATATGTAAATGGTCTAATAGAGTGCCGTATCTTATATCTTACATACAGTTGCTGCTGGCTCTGAAATGTATAAATAGAAGAAATGGAGGGGCAGCAAAACTATAGAGGAGGCATATAAAGGACCTGTACTGAAGTCTTTAAATACATAGCAAATGCTTTTATTCAAGCATCACTCATCTTACACACTACACAGGACAGTGCAGATCATGGAAACTCCATGGAGAGGTAGGGAGATCAAGGAAGACTGGTTTCCTCATTACAGTGAAATTTGAAGACCTGGGGCAGTAAACAGCCAGGTTTAAAGGGCAACATCTGCTCAGTAATACTTGCGTATGAAAAAGGGGATTGGGAGGCCCTTAATTCTAAAATTAAACGTCTCCCATACCAGGTAAGATTCACAAAACCATTTCCTAACTTTTAGCTGTGGAAACAACTAAAATAAGAACGCTTGGTTTCTGAATATTAGGTTTTTTGAGAGTGTCCCCTCAAGGCAGCTTAAAAACAGCCTATTCTAATTCTAAGGGGAACTTCAAAGAAATTTTCCACCTTTTCCAGACCATGCATGAACAAAAAGAAAATGCGAAACGACATTATTTGCATGCAGCACATAGTGTATAAGGCTCATAGACGCAAGGAACATATGACCATAAACCTTCCTCCCCAGTCTAAGAGACCTAGGTAATACAACAGGTAGCCAGCAACCCTCGCGTCGATAAGGAACCAAAAGCCAGTGAATCCCTATCTGTCAGGCAGACCGGTCCGTCTGGCGGAGACTACATATCCCAGAAAGGACCGCGGGCACGCCCCGAACAGCTTGCGTGCATTTGACCGGTGCATGTCGGGAAGTAGAGTTTAAGTTTCTGATTTAGCGGGAGGGGTTCCCTCTCTCTTCGATATTCACGACTTCTGCCACCCGTACTCGAAGGCCGAATCGGTAATTGAGAGACTCACATAGTGATTCCTTTTTATTATTAACTCTCTCTGCGTTGCAAAGTAATCTCCGGAGAAGCAGTTTTCCGTTTCCGGTAGGCTTGTTGCCTTGGTAACTAGGACGCACAACAACCTTGGCCGTTATGGCGCGGCTGGGCTGTACACAGATCCCCGACGGGGAGTTCACCGCGGTGGTGTACCGGCTCATCCGAGATTCACGCTACACCGAGGCGGTGCAGCTGCTGGGCGGAGAGCTCCAGCGGATCCCGAGGAGCCGCGCCGGCCTGTCGCTGCTGGGCTACTGCTACTACCGCCTGCAGGAGTTCGCGCTGGCCGCCGAGTGCTATGAGCAGCTGAGCCAGCTGCACCCGGAGCTGGAGCAGTACCGCCTGTACCAGGCCCAGGCCCTGTACAAGGCCTGCCTTTATCCGGAGGCCACCCGGGTCGCCTTCCTCCTCTTGGACAACCCCGCCTACCACAGCCGGGTCCTCCGTCTGCAAGCTGCCATCAAGTACAGCGAGGGCGATCTTCCGGGGGCCAGGAGCCTGGTGGAGCAGCTACTGAGTGGGGAAGGGGGAGAAGACAGTGGGGGTGAGAACGAGTCAGATGGCCAGGTCAATCTGGGTTGTTTGCTCTACAAGGAGGGGCAGTACCAAGCTGCATGTTCCAAGTTCTTTGCAGCCCTGCAGTCCTCGGGCTACCGGCCTGACCTTTCCTACAACCTGGCTTTGGCTTATTACAGCAGTCGACAGTATGCCTCAGCTCTGAAGCACATCGCAGACATTATTGAGCGTGGCATCCGCCAGCACCCAGAGCTAGGTGTGGGCATGACTACCGAGGGCATCGATGTTCACAGTGTTGGCAACACCTTAGTCCTTCATCAGACTGCTCTGGTGGAAGCCTTCAACCTCAAGGCAGCCATAGAATACCAACTGAAAAACTATAAGGTTGCCCACGAAACCCTCACTGACATGCCACCCAGGGCAGAGGAAGAGTTGGACCCTGTGACCCTGCACAACCAGGCACTAATGAACATGGATACCAGACCTACAGAAGGGTTTGAAAAGCTACAGTTTTTGCTCCAACAGAACCCGTTCCCCCCAGAGACCTTTGGCAACCTGTTGCTGCTGTACTGTAAGTATGAGTATTTTGACCTGGCTGCAGATGTCCTGGCAGAGAATGCCCACTTGACCTATAAGTTCCTCACACCCTATCTCTATGACTTCTTGGATGCCATGATCACTTGCCAGACAGCTCCTGAAGAGGCTTTCATTAGGCTTGATGGGCTGGCAGGGACGCTGACTGAGCAGCTTCGGAGACTCACTAAACAAGTGCAGGAAGCAAGACACAGCAGAGATGATGAAGCTGCCAAAAAGGCAGTGAATGAATATGATGACATCCTGGAGAAGTATATTCCTGTGCTGATGGCCCAGGCAAAAATCTACTGGAACCTTGAAAATTATCCAGCGGTGGAAAAGATCTTTCGCAAGTCTGTGGAATTCTGCAGCGACCATGATGTTTGGAAGCTGAATGTGGCCCATGTTCTGTTCATGCAGGAAAACAAATACAAAGAAGCCATCGGTTTTTATGAGCCCATAGTCAAGAAGCATTACGACAACATCCTGAGTGTCAGTGCCATCGTACTGGCTAACCTCTGTGTTTCATATATTATGACTAGTGAAAATGAAGAAGCTGAGGAGTTGATGAGGAAGATCGAAAAGGAAGAAGATCAGCTCTCCTATGATGATCCGGACAAGAAAACCTACCATCTCTGCATTGTGAATTTGGTCATAGGAACACTCTACTGTGCCAAAGGAAATTATGACTTTGGGATTTCTCGAGTTATCAAAAGCTTGGAACCTTACAATAAAAAACTGGGAACTGATACCTGGTATTATGCCAAAAGATGCTTCCTGTCCTTATTAGAAAACATGTCAAAACACACAATCATGCTTCGTGACAGTGTTATCCAAGAATGCGTGCGGTTTCTGGAACACTGTGAACTTTATGGCAGGAACGTACCTGCCGTTATTGAACAACCGCTGGAGGAAGAAAGAATGCATACTGGAAAGAATACTGTCACATATGAGTCCAGACAGTTGAAAGCTTTGATTTATGAGATTATAGGGTGGAATATGTAGCCATGTTTGATAATGGGCATTTATCATAATGGCTCTGTTATCTATATTTGTTATTCTCTTTATTTACCCTTTGGCTTCTTTACATCTGTAGAAATTTTTACCCTTTAAAAATTAATTTAGCTGTACTATTTCTCTGAGAAATCTCACCAAATGAAATGTAGTAAAAGGCACTTGAATCCTAGAAGAATATGAAAGAATTTAAAAATTAATGAGGAAGTTGTGTTTAATAGTATCTGTAGTACCTGTGTTCCCTCTCCTATGTATACTTGAGCTTGCTATATCCTGAGGGAACTCTGCAGGACAAGCTGACGTTATCCAGGGGCTAGGCACTCTGAAGCCCAGGACTTAATGAATAGAAGGTCTGGACATTAAAACTTACTTCAAGAATATGTGCTCTACTCCAACATTAACCCTTATAAGTACATTAATTTACAGTGCATACATTTTGCATAGCTTTTAGTATTTCTTGGCAGAGGTTTTCAATACAGTTGTAATGTTTTTTTTTTAACAAAAGTTTCTTATGTTCTAAGTGGAGTTCTTTTTGTTGTTTTTTTTAAATTTGTTTTTAATGTGCAAGACCCAGGGGGAAACTTTGTACTATAAAAAAATAATGGTGCTATGGCATGGAGACAATAAACATGATTGCCAAATTTCCATGGTTTTCTTTTGCTCTATTTGTTAATACTTTGAATATATAAATGTAAATAAAGTATAATCATACTGCTTTCATATTTGATTTTTAACAGTGATTAATAACAGTTTTAGCCTCAGTTCTTAATTCTTACCTTGTATTTCTATTTAGGATGCATTAATGCTAGAGTTTGGTTCCATGTTGTACCTTCTTGAAAATGGAAAAATATTGTATATTTCAATAACCCCATCAACCTCCTCTCTTATTCATACAACAACAGGTGGGATGGTCTATCGTGGATTCTGAGATTGTGACTGGTAGATTGATAATGCAAGTTTCATATTCAAGAGCCTTTTGATAGTGTTTTGGAGTTTTCACTATGAACTCCATTCATTATGCTTGGGCATTTAATTTTCTATAAGCTACAAGAGCTTTACTGTTTTTTTCACCTGCACCTTACCCCTTTGCTCTTCAAAAATGTAACTGTACCCTTGCTGGTGTAGCTCAGTGGATTGAGTGTGGGCCTGTGAACCAAAGGGTCACCGGTTCCACTCCCAGTCAGGGCACATGCCTGGGTTGCGGGCCAGATCCCCAGTGGGAAGTGTGTGAGAGGCAGCCACACATTGATGTTTCTCTTTTCCCCTTTCTACAAATAAATAAATAAAATCTTCTAAAAATATATGTAACTGCCAACTAAACTCTACCTGGTTTAGGAAAAAATCAAAAGTATTAGGTTGAATCATATGAAATTGCTGATTTCAAAAGTTTTGAAACAATAAAAACAGCGATTGCTGTTCTAAGAGCTTTCCATAAACAGTGGGGATTCCTGCTATGATTGATTTTTTCTGGAGGAAACAGCTATATATATACTGAGATGTAGTATGCTCAGAATAGTTCCTCTATAGCAAGACATCTTTGGGTGCTGAAACGCTATCATATCTGTTCAAGAATTTGGAATTAGCATTGTGAATGCTAATGGATGGTCTCCAATTTATGTGGCTTTTAATTATACAAGCTACTACCATTTACCTAGTTGATAGTGATCATCCCACATTTGGGGGAATATCTAAAGGGATTTTTGAATATGCATTTATATGCTGCATATTGAAGGATATGTTCCTTTTGTTTAAAAAGTGCAGTCCTTGGTCAGGTGATTCCTTTCCAATCCTAACAGCTTCTTCTACTACAAATTCACTTAGGGAGCATGTAAAGAAAAAAAATTGCCAATCTTCCATTTCCAGTTGGGTTGTTAACCTTGGTAAGTCGGATGCACAGCAACCGTGGCTGGGGAGGAGTTCACCGCGGTAATGTACCGGCTCATCCGAGATTCACGCTACACCGAGGCGGTGCAGCTGCTGGGCGGAGAGCTCCAGCGGATCCCGAGGAGCCGCGCCGGCCTGTCGCTGCTGGGCTACTGCTACTACCGCCTGCAGGAGTTCGCGCTGGCCGCCGAGTGCTATGAGCAGCTGAGCCAGCTGCACCCGGAGCTGGAGCAGTACCGCCTGTACCAGGCCCAGGCCCTGTACAAGGCCTGCCTTTATCCGGAGGCCACCCGGGTCGCCTTCCTCCTCTTGGACAACCCCGCCTACCACAGCCGGGTCCTCCGTCTGCAAGCTGCCATCAAGTACAGCGAGGGCGATCTTCCGGGGGCCAGGAGCCTGGTGGAGCAGCTACTGAGTGGGGAAAAAATCTACTGAAAAAGATGTTTTTATTAGAAAACATGTAAACACAATTATTGTCATGACACTATTATTCAAGAATGCATTCAATTTCTAGAATACTGTGAACTTTGTGGCAGGAACGCACCTGCTGTTATTGAACAACCTCTAGAAGGAAGAATGCATATTAGAAACAATACAGTCACACATAAATCCAGACAGTTAAAAACTTTGATTTATGAGATTATGGGATGGAACATGTAGTCATGTCTCACAATGGTTTTTTCGTTTTGTTACTTATATTTCACAGCTTTTTAAAATCTGTATTATCCTTGGCATCTTTTTTAAAATCTGGATTATCTTTGGCATCTTCTTACATTTGTTATATATTGAACTTTGTGCAATAGTAATAACAAGTATTTGTTTTGAGGAAGTTTCCCATTTAATTAAGAAGAGTTAGCTCATGCAGTATGAGCTAAATCAGTTTGTTTTTCTATGCCAGTAACAGTCACCATATCTTGCCCTCATGCAAATATTACTAGAGTGAAATCTTTATTAAAGCAAGTAACCCTAAATAGCAGTTTATATTCATCTTCAGGCTGTAAAAAAGAGTGTGCCCCATGCCAGTGAACTTTTGCATTGCTCCTATCGCTAGCCCCTTGGCTGGACCATTTCTCAATCAACAAAGACAGGTTCACTGTGCCCTTTCAGGACAGACTGTGCTTCTAGTAAGACGGGTTCTGGCCTGAACTGTACGCCTGCATTCGATTGTCTTAGTCCTTTAATGAAAGACTAAATGAAACAGAATTTGCACCCTTGGTCCAAGCTCTTTAAGATGTACAGCTATTAATGGGAGTAAAAGACAGGAAACTATACTTGAATAACAATTTTTGAAAAAGTACAGGTATTAAACAGGTGATAATGTTTTTCTTGATTCTTTTCAGGTTTTGAGGTCCAGCCCACGACTTAATTTTTTTTCTGTAATTTGGCTGATTGGTTGGTTTTTAGTTTTATAATCAATGTTTCCCTTCATCTTTCATTTTTTATTGTACCTCCTTGAGAATACTGACAAATATCAAGTGTAGAAGCTTTCTCATATGTTCAACTAGGGGAAAATAACAATGAAACTGACAGACAATGAAACAGAACTGACAATGAAAATACTAAGGTATGAGTTCCAAACCCTTCACAGTCAAATAATAAACTCAAGATGGATAAAAGATTTAAATATAAGTCATGACACCATAAAAGTCCTACAAGAGGACATAGGGAGAAAAATCTTAGATATTCCACACAGCAATTATTTTTTGCCAATATGTTCCCTAGAGCAAGGGATGTAAAGGAAGGGATAAACAAATGGGACTACATCAAAACAAAAAGCTTCTGTACAGCTGAAGAAAACATCAGCAAAATAAAAAGGAACCAACCGTACAGAAAAATGTATTTGCAAATGATACCTCAGACAAGGGTTTGATTTCCAAAATATATAAAGAACTCACATGCTTGTATTCCAGGAAGTCAAACAACCTAATTAAAAATGGGCAAAGAATCTCAACAGACACTTCTCCAAGGAGGACATACAGAGGGCCCAGAGACATATGAAAGGATGCTCAGTATCAGAGAGATGCAAATTAAAACCTCAATGAGATACCACTTGTCATTGGTCAGAATGGCCATCATAAACAAATCAACAAACAAGTGCCTGTGAAGTTGTGGAGAAAAGGGAACCCTAGTACACAATTGGTGGGAATGTAGACTGGTGCAGCCACTGTGGAAAACAGTATGGAATTTCCTCAGAAAACTAAAAATGGAACTGCCCTCTGAATCAGCAATTTCATTGTTGGGATTATACCCTAAGAATCCTGAAACACTGATTCAAAAGAACCTATGCACCCCAAAGTTTACAGCAGCACATTTACAATAGTCAAGTGTTGGAAGCAAACCTAAGTGGAGCCCATCAGTAAATGAGTGGATCAAAAAACTGGTACATTTACACATTGGAATACTACACCACAGAAAGAAAGAAGGAGCTTCTACCCTTTGCAACAACATGGATAGAACTGGGGAGCATCATGCTAAGTGAAATAAGCCAGGTGGTGAAAGACAAATACTACATGATCTCACCTGTAAGTGGAACCTCATGAACAAAACAAACAAGCAAAATATAACCAGAGACATCCAAATAAAGAACAAACTAACAGTAACTAGAGGGCGGGGATAACTGGGAGGGGAGAGGGAAGGGTCATCAAGGAACATATGTAAAGGACCTGTGGACAAAGCCAAAGGGGGGAAGGATTGAGGGTGGGAGGTGGAGATGGCTGGGGTGGGTGGGAGTGGTTGGCAGGAAAATAGAGCCAATTGTACTTGAACAACAATAAATTTAAAAAGAGAAAAATTAAAAAAAATTTAATTTACCCCTTGAGGCCTCAGAGTCACTGGAATTACGAGATATTCTTAACAGTAAGAATATCTTCCAGCTGTCACAGCTGATCCTGTGTAAGCCACATAGGAGAAAATTGCCTTCTTTTATGACCTGGTTATATAAACAAGTCATTCAGAAAATGAAATATACCATTGAATCTCAAGTGAATGTTTTTTGTATTTTGGCCTAAGTAAATGTTAACTCCTAAGGTGAATGTTAATTGTTGTCTTATTGTTGGATGCTATACAACATATATTGGTTACTAGTAGGATATTTGGGTTTTTGCCCTTTTTTACTTGGAAATTTTGCTCGCAAATGAAGCTACAAGTGTCTATACGGTAGTCCTCATTCTCTGCTATAGTTGTGCATAAGTTTAAAATTTGGGAATATTTAGAAATTACTTAATGCTGTTAATGTTCCTTTTTTAGTTTATATGCTAATGTATATACAATGAGGTCTGTCCAGAAAAATTCCAGCCATTGTTAATATAACAAGAACAGTTTGTGCAACATTGATATAAGCTGGCAGCCAAGGAAAGTGGACTGGAGTGTGCACATGTGTGAACACTGATTTCTTCACTGTACTAGTCAGTGGGGGTGGTAGATGCCACTGAGTGAGCGTGTGTACTGTGTGGCTGTTGTATTCAAAATGGCTGAGTGAATAGAGCAAGAAATCTGCATCAAATTTTGTGTTAAGCTTGAACATTCCTCCACAGAAACTATTCAGATGATTCATAAGGCCGCAGCTATGGGCAACTGGTGATTGGCAGCTTCATCATGACAATGCTCATACATCATATCTTGTGCAGAGTTTTTTGGCAAAACAGCAAATCAGCCAAGGGACTCAGCCCCATTACAGCCCAGATTTGGCACCCTGTAACTTCTGGCTTCTCCAAAACTAAAATTACTTTTGAAAGGGAAGAGATTTCAGAGCATTGATGAGATTCAGGAAAATACAACAGGGTAACTGATGGTGATTGGGAGAACTGTGTGAGGTCCCAAGGTGCCTACTTTGAAGGGGACTGAAATGTCATTGTCCCACGTACAATGTTTCTTGTATCTTCTTCAATAAATGTGTCTATTTTTCATAGTACACGGCTGGATACTTTATGGACAGACTTCATATTTTGGTGGGAAGGGATATTTGTGTTTAATTCTTCCCAAAAATGATGTACAAAAATGATATATATTCAGGCTATTATAATGTGCATTTTGAGATCACTTGCTTTTAAAAATAATCAGAGCCTCTCCTGCCCCAGCGGTAAAGACCTCCAGCTGCCAGCCTGCCCAGAATCTGGAAACTGAGGAACAGGCGAGGTGAAGACGAAACCAAGATTTACACAAGTGATCTACTTCACAAGCCCCCTCGGGTCTCCTTCAACTGCACATCTCAGTAGTTAATCAAACGTCTGCTGCCGCTAATGGAGAACAGAGTGGAGGTAACAGATGCCAGGGCTACTTCTGTAACTAACTCACCAAATCACAGCATCAGTCCTCACACCTTTGTTTTTATCTCATACTTGGAAGAGAGGTCCTGCAGACTTTCCAGAAGGACAAAGCCACAAGGACCGAGGAGGCAGTCCCTAGTTCACACAGCTTTCTCTCTGGGTGTTTTCTTCTTCTGCCTTCAAAAGGTCTAGTGAGAAGATAGCAGCATTACTGCTGCAGAATGTATCACAAGAAAAGACATGAAAACTCCACCTACCTTACCACCCTCTCCCTCCGTTTTCCAGTTATAGGGACCCTTCTCTGGTAGATGGAAGTTGAAAGCACAAGCAGGTGTAACAACTGCGTATCGACCTTCAGCAGGGTCTGTTAAGACGGCACTCTTATTATCAAAGTGACTTTAGAAATCATTTAACCACATTTTTGCAAATCAAGATAATATTTATCAACTACAAGTGACTCTCAAATTGGTCAAGCCAGAGAAAATTTTAAGAGTACTCATCGAAAGCATTGGATCCATACAATTTGTAGAATATAATGGGCTTTATTTTTATACTTAACCTCTATCTTTTTTTAAACATTTAATTTATTTATTTAGAGAGAATGGAAGGGAGGGAGAAAGACAGGGTAAGAAACATCAATGTGTGGTTGCCTCTCACGTGGCCCCCACGGGGGATCTGGCCCACAACCCAGGTATGTGCCCTGACTTGGAATTGAACTGGCGACCCTTTGGTTCACAGCCTGCGCTCAACCCACTGAGCTACACCAGCCAGGGCTATCTTTTTTATATTAAACTCTTTGACCTCAAAAGAAAAACAGTGACTGAAGTTTTAAAGATTTTTATCATTTGAAATGTTCCGTGGCATTGGGAATTAAATATACTGTTAACTCTAAAGGATACTTGCTTTTTTGTATTCATAATCATTTTATATTGAAAATCAGAGCCAGACATTAGCCAGATGATAATTAATTAATTAGTCATTGGCATAATGTGGTATTGTTTTATATTCTTCTGGGGGGCATGAGGAGTCTTTTCAAGGCAATTACTTTATACTACAATCCACGATTAATTGAGAATGTTTTGATTGTTTAATTAAATCATCCCCCTTGGATTTGGGCCAAGATTGATCTATCATATACTGAAATCCTGTCTACAACAGCCTAATGTGTGTATATCAGAAAAATTATTAGACAGTAGAGAGTTCTACATAATCTAGTAGGAAAGATGTGCATCTGTCTAAGTAGGACCACCAATAACCTGATGATGACCATTTTTAGGTGAACACGTGAACTGAGTCCAAGTCCTTTGTCCAAAAATAAAATTTTCGTGTGTGTAAAATTAAACGCATCATTATCAATAACTGGATACCTAGTTCAAAGCTGCAAATGGCTAAAATTGTGCTGTGCACACAGGCTCCAGGAGGGTGTGAGAGAAAGCATTGATTGCTGTGATTATCCCATTTCCCATTATTGTAGTACAAGAACCAAATGTTCACGATAAAGGGCACAGGACTAAAGGTGTCACCAGCACTCGGGACAACTGCCGTACAAAGTACCTCCACAGAGTGTCCACACAGACTCACCAGGAAACAAAGGGCTGCTTAGTGTCTCCACTGCGTAAGATCAAAGGCCGTTCTATGACTTCTCCTGGTCCCTCTTGTTCCGAACCTGCCAAAGCCATCTCCTGTAGCTTACTCACTCCACATATGGGGAGGAGAATGTCTGCTTTGGGGAGCATACCGTGTTGAGTCCTTCTGTAGGTCAGGAAATACTATCTTTATATCAGCGATGGTCACACCCTGACATAGCAAAGCAAAAGAAAGCTTCAGGAATTGAATAATAACAGAAACACTTTGCTAAAAGACTCTGTTATTGTACAATGAAATACCACCCACCCACACACGCCAAGGAGCACCATTATTTTGTGTATTTACTAGGAAAGGCAGAGCTTTTTCTGTGGTTCATGTGACGTGGTTGTGCTGCGTCAGGATATTTCATGAATGTGCTGACAAAACGCCGAAGAACAGAGCTGTGCTGAGCTGTCTGTGATTCGACCAAGATGCCAAAAGTAGTTTTTAACCCCTTTCAGAAACTAAAGAGGCTACTCATGTTTTTTAAAGATTTTTTAATTTGTTTGTTTATTTATTTATTTATTTTTAGAGATAGAGAGAAGGAAGAGAGAAAGTGAGGGAAAGAAACATCAGTGCGCGAGAGACACATCAATCAGTTGCTTCCTGCACACCCTGGGCTGGGAACCCGGCCCTTAATCCAGGCATGTGCTGTGACTGGGAATTGAACCAGCAACCTCTTGGTTTGTAGGTCGGCACTCAACCCACTGAGCCACATCAGCCAGGGCTTAAATAATTTTTTTAAATTACAAGCAGGGCATTACAATACTGTGAATACACCTGCGACAACAAGCCCAGGGCTTGAACTAGCTGGCTCATTTCTCTCAGGGGGGTTCAACCCATGGCCTGTGAGCCACATGTGGCTCAGGATGGCTATGAATGTGGTCCAATACAAAATCCAAATTTGCTTAAAACCTTAGTGTTGCTCATCAGTTTTCGTTAGTGTTTGTATATTTAATGGGTGGCCCAAGACAACTCTTCTTCTTTCCGTGTGGCCCAGAGGTGCCAAAAGGTTGGACAGCCCTGTCAGACTTAAATCGTAAAACCGAGGCTCAGGGATTAACATAATTTGCCAAATAGTAGCAAAGCCAGGATCAAAATCTAGAGCTTCCAGCTCGATTCCCACGCTCTTTCCAGTTTCCATAGTCCACCCCTTAGGTTCTTCCACATTACTCTGACTCTATCAATGCTAAGCAATTCTTTTTCCATTGCTGTGACTGGCACTACTTCTGTTGCTGCTGATTATTTAATTTGGGGGTTATTAAGCCTTTTCCAAATACACTTAGTGAGCACATTCCTCAGCAGCCAAAATTATATTACAGTTTTTGAAAGTGTGATGAAGAGGCCTTGAGTAGCTACCGCATATTATCTGCAACAGGCATCGATTTACCTGTGGTTCAGTCTGGGCTGGAGACAGAGGTCATTGAGCCACGTGTTGTTCCATCACTTCCTTCTTAAAAATCACTTTTTATGATCCTTCCTTAAGTTACTGATATTATTCTCTCCATGACGGGCTCTTGCCACCCACCAGAGTAAAAACAGCTGTCAGAAGCCTTCTCTGCAACTCAAGTGCAAAAGGTACGTACGAGGTACTTACTCAGAAATCACAGTAGAGGGCCAGCTGCTTACACAAGTATTTCCAGTGTTTACCACAGTCTTCTGAAACTTCCTAAAGCTTTATTTTTACTTGCAAAATCCATTTGAGCCAAGATATTAAATGCTTATGCTCTTCCATGAGATAGGTTACTCAGTGTAATTCAGATCTTGGGGAGGAAAACTTAAAAGCAAGCTAAGGACAAGAGAACAGACTGAGTCTCTGCTATCTACCTTCTCTTGTTCCCTTTGTATTTCTAACTCTCAATCAACACTGCACATCAGAACCAGCTGGTAAACTATTCAAAACCAGAGATGCCTGGTCCCTAACCCTAAAGCTTCTTTTTAATTTGTGGAGATGGGAGTAGAAGGGAGGGATCAGTGGTTTTCATTTTTGTTTCTTTTTTCCAAGATTTTACTTATTTTTAGAGAAGAAGGGAGGGAGAAAGAGAGGGAAAGAAATGTCAATGTGCTAGAGAGAAACATCAATCTACTGCCTCTTGCACTCCCAACAAGGAACCTGGCCCACGACCCAGGCATGTGCCCTGACCAAGCATTAAACTTGGCGACCTTTCTTTCAGCTCAGAAGGGGATGCCCAACCCACTAAACCACACCAGTCAAGGCTGGAGGGGTCAGTTTCTTAAAGGTCCCCCCAGATAATTGTAATGTGTAGCCAAGGTTGATAACCACAGTTCTAAACAAACATAATAGTGACCACGTGAAGGATGCGTGCGGGGCATAGGAGGTGGGGGGTACTCTGTTTGGGAATGAAATGATCCTGACACTCAACCTAAAATTGTTAAAAATGAATAAATAGAAAAATATCAGTGCATCTGAATAACTTTAAGGCATTTTAGTCTGGAGTATTCTGTTGTTCATATGCATCTTTTTAATTGGTGAAACCTCTTTAAAATTCTTTTTTTACTATCATGCATTCAAGAATTCTTTAAAAATGTTTGGCTTTCAAGGAAGGAATTTGAAAAATACTGAAGTATCTTAGAAGGTTTGAAATTTGATAGTGGAAACTTTAAAGGAGTATTCTCATATTTTTTCCTTCAAAGACTTGTGTCATTTAACATTACTTTTTAGTTTATTGTGCTCTGCTAAAGTCAAAAGTAACTCTGTATATGCATTATCATAGCCACCCTCATAAATGATTTTGATTGGCTTTGGATGCACCCATTGTGTTCTCCTAACATGGACCACACTCATCTGGTTTCCTTGTAAGTACAGATGCCTACACACCTGACCCCAATCCCACATGTGCATTTACACCTGCACATATACCTCTTTAAATTTACCTTGGAAATGTAACACTATTTAATGGTATGGCGGTCTACAATCCACTATCCATTCCCAGCCCCAGCCCTAAACGTTTGGTCTAAATTCATGCTCAGCTGCACATTACAATCACCTGGGGACCTTTGAACTCCTTGCTCCCCCAGGCCGCGTCCAGGGATTGCTGCAGGTGGCATCCAGGTGTCAGCATTTCTCTCGCCTTTCAAAATGCAGCCAAGGTTGAGCCCCACTGGTCTAAACCTACTGTTGTAATCCCTTCTTGATTTAGGAGTAAGCATGTGAGCCCATCTTTACCAAGGCAGGAAAAGGCTACTTGGAAAGGCTGATAAGAAAGCTTTCTTCACCTCTAAAAAAATTTTAAGAATGTAAGAACTCTTTCCTGTTCTGGGCATAGTTGACCTGTGAATCTGCTGCCACTATCTTGTGAACATGGCAGAAATCAACCTAAGGGTGAAGGTGACTCTGGAGATATCAAAGAAAAAGAACTTAAGTCTTCAGTGACATCTTTGAGCCACTGTTATTAGCTACCGAAGAGTCTGACCTACCTCTGGGTCTCCAGGAGAAGGGAAAAAATCAGTTATTGCTCAAATGGGTTTGAGCCAGATTTTTCTGTTACTTGTGTTCAAAAGCACCCAGACCACCCTCACCCTACTAAAGTCATGCATTTTGAGTGTTGTCAAGGAAGTAATGAAATCTCAGGCTTATTCCCAACATTTTTGTCATCCATTCTTCCTGCATTACTCTTTAGGTTCTAACAAATAAGACAAAGTCAGTTGATCTTGGTAAAGACATTGCTTGAAACCTTGACTTCATTCATATTAGCTGTTCTTCCAGGCACTTGAAATTGCAGCGGCTGCTCATGAGATCGGGGGATGCCTTCACAGTGCTGAGCGAGCGCTCACTTATGCGGGAGCACAGGGAGGATGGAGCTGCTCTGCCCAAGTGAGCTGCCCCAGGTCTAAGTCCTGCTCACTGCTTCTTGGCAAAACCTCAGGATAAACACCAATGTGTAGAGTGACTCATACGGAAAATATATTCCTCAATTTTAGAATTTCCTTCACATTCCTGGAAGGTCATTTCAGTAAAAGAGCTCAATATTTTTCAATAATAATAGAAAAATAAAAGTGAAAATGAAAACAACAGCAGCATTTATTCCTGCATAGGGAACCCAAGTGTCAGGGTAAGGCACTGGAATCTTCTCTCCAGGGAGAAACGCTAACCTACCTACTGTGCTATTTCAGCTTTGGCCCTTTCCAGCCATAAACCTGCTTATAGAAAAAGCTTCACTAAATAAATAAATGAATAAACACTTCAGTTCTGGAGAATCCCCACAACACTGCATTTCACATATCAGGCCCAATTTAATTCTGAGCTGTTGCCTTACTTCGGTTCTCGGGAAGAACAAGGAAAGAAATTCACATCCAAACCGGATGGTCCACATCACATCGGAGGCCTGGGACAGCTGATTTACTCATACAGTCTCTTTAAACATTTACCAGGAGAGGTTCTAAGATGGAATTTATTGCCGCCTCCTGCCATCTCTGGGCCTACACAGAGCAAAACAAAATCCTTCTATGAAATCTGAAACTCCAGTCACTGATTTCCTGACTGATGTCATTTGAAAGGCGCGGTGTAGTCCTCTGATTGTCGCAGCAGAAACCTGCCTCTCTCCGGGGTTACCATCTGTTTGCCATCAGAAAGTAGCTCTTCGGAGAGGCACGGCGCACACAGAGCGCCCATTCCACCCCAGGGGGCTCGGCGTCTTTCACTGCTTTAAAGGTCAACTGTTGTTAGGATTGAATTTGCTTGCATTTCCCCAGAATGATAAGGTATATAGAATTTCATTGCTGTAACTGTAGTGTTCATTTATGTGTGGCTTATCATTGGCTATTTTGTAATCGTTTTCCATATGATTTTAAAACTATTATACAAATGTTACCAAAGTGAAAATTCACTCACTGAAATTCTTTCTTTTTGAAGAGTTTTCTAACTTCATGAAGTGCAATTCTTGTTATTAAAAATAAAAACATACATTTGAAGCAACTCTTCCTGAGCCCTTTAGATCCAAAGCTGCTTAAATGTATAAATACTTTATATCAAAAACCTTTTTATTCACTTCTCATTAAGGATCAACAGAGATGATAAAATAAATTAAACAAAAAATGGATTATAATGACAGGAGGTTTTAAAACTGATCTTATACAAATCAGCTTCAACACCAATAATCCACTATATTTAATGTGGGGTTCACAGTGGCACCGAGTTATAACTACCTGGGAATTGAATGTATTCACCCAGCAATAAATGCATAATGGCCGCCTTTATTTCTGAAGAAGCAAAGCTTGAATTAATTCCACAGGAATGTTTAATAAGGGAAAAGCTTTCACGAACATCAGCCTTTTTCTCATCTCCATTCTCCCCCGCAGGTATCACAACTCGCGCAGTGCCCAGACCAAAACAGACTCTCCATTCTATTCCTCAAGGAGTAATTTCGTAAATGTGTTCTTATAAATTGGACTTTCTGTGTTTATGTGCCATTTCCTCAGAGAAGCTGACCATAAGGATGAAATAGAAATAACATCACTTTTCAATATTTCTCAAGCCCCAATTCCTAGAAAAAGACAAGAACACAAAGGTCTTTTTATTCGTTCTGTCCAGTACCAGTTTGTTTCCATATGGTCTCCTGGAGCTCAGAATTAGATGAGGCCCATCCCGGGTTGGCAGGGGGCAAGTTGCCCTCCGCCAGCTGGGGGAAAGGAAATGTCCTGACCCAACCCGAGAACTGTGAAGCGGTGGAGGGGGGAGGAGGAAAGATGCCGAGACACAGAATAAGTCACGAGGGAGGAACCAGGTGAAGAAAAGCAATAAACAACTCTCCTTTAACGGAAAAATGAAATTATGACCACTGTATTTACATGACTTACACGTGGGATATGTTTACCTCAGTATTTTCTAAAGCACGGTAAGTACATGCAATAATTGTGTCAGATGAATTTAGCTGGCACACAGAACAGTTTAAAATAGCCATGTATTTATTTTATTGAGTGCATGTATATATACGCATAACATACATAAGGCATCAAATCTAAAATTTCATGGATTCTATTGCATGGGGTGAGACTAAAATTTTTTAAAAATGGCTCAATTGAAAGAAAAATGATAAGTGTACTTGGCTATGGCAAGAAGCCTGTCGGTGGTACCTGAATGACAGAGTTGAAGAAATGATGGTTCAGGCAAATGGGACACAGGATGGCACGTGAGGGGTGGGAGGACCCTACTCTTCCCTGAGCAAAAGCAGGTTTTTTACCCAGTGCTGATTCAGTAAGTACTTGTCTAGGCCCCTCTGTTTTCAGAAAGCAAACTTCGGGTTTTAATGTGGAGATGTTTTTGCCACCTAATGTGAAAGTTTCCTTAGAAGAATGTTGTGTACCAAGTTTCCGAGAAAACAAGTTTAAACATCATGAATCTATTTCTTTGTCTGAAAAGTTGAGATTTCAGAGTAGATATTGCGCCTCACAACTGGAATCCATTCTGCTCCTGGTTTCTTTCTTTCTTTCTGGTTTTTTGTTGTTGTTTTTTTTTTCATTTCCCACAGACCTGGCAAGTCCTGACTTCTGGGTGAAGGAGGAATCCTGCCAGTAGAGAGGGCCTCGCTCTGCCCGGAAAGTGCTCTGAAAAGGCCAACTTGGTGGTCACTGCGCGGGGAAACAGGGTTGGCAAGCCATTTGTTTGCTTAACACGCTAGGGTTTTCCTCCGAGCTGATATGGGGAGGCGCCGGCCCGCCTGCGGACGGTCCGGCCTGCTGTCTGGCTCAGGCCCTCTGAGGTCCCGTCGGAGGTTTCTGAAGGGTCTGCGGAGCCGCTCTCCAACCCATCTCGCTAAATAAAACAGGGGATGATCTAATCATTGCCACATTTTTCATTATGTGCGTCGTAGTTCTGGGCTGACTAGGCAGGGGTCCAATTGTATTCCTTTCCAGTTGGAGTCGAGGTTTTAGAGTTGAAAGAATTTTTAAGAGCATCTGTTCCAACTCCCATATCACAAATGAAGGACAGACACTCAAAGAACTTACGCTAGTGTGGAAATGAGGACTACTTAGCTTATGGTTTTTGGTTTTTTTTTAAGTCATTTGCTGCCTGTTTGGTTGTGACTGCCACTAGAAGCTGTGTGGCAGGTCATTTAACTGAGTCTCAGTTTCTTTTTTGGTAAAATAAAGGCACGAAACTAGGTAACTAATAAAATCACTTCAGCTCAACCTTCACAGGCTCTCTGCTTCAATGGTTATTGCTTTGGCTTCCCTTTGAGGGCAATTCTAAGACTTCTTTTTCACTTTTTTGTTCACCCATCTTCTTTAAGTTTATAAATGTGTTTAACCTTTGCGAGGATAGAAGGGATTAAAATTCAACTATAGAACAAAAAATTGTAACTCCATTATGAATGCAACAGTTAAAAATACAATGTAACCCAGGACAATAAGAGGATGCAGAAAAATGAAAAAAACAAGAGTATTAAGGTTGTAAAATTATGAATGATTTGTCTTTTAAAACATTTTTTATAAGCGTGTATAATAAAACATAATTCAAGAGGACCAAGAAAGTCCATCTAAAAGGCGAAGCAGAGGTTAACAAGCATCAGACAGTGGCCAGCCAGGGATTTCCGGGGGTGGAATGAAAGCGATCAGCAGACCCATGGGGGCGCTCAGCCCCAGGTCCCCCACTGCTGGTATACTTCAGCCTTGCAATAAAGCTTCCCATTTTTCAGGATATTAAATTTGAGTTCAGGGAAAGCCAGACATCACGTAATCACAGTTTGGAATTACAGTACGTATCTAATAAAAGCCCGCAGAACTTGCCCCCCAACATACTCAGAATCTGTTAAAGAGCTATGTGTTTGCTAAGGAGGAGGGGGGTGGGAAAGAAATTGAGTGTAAGGGAAACCCTTTCAGAGAGCCAAGGCGACTCCAGACCAGGCAGATACTGGCAGACAGCTTACAATGAGGACTCCCCAGGTCCCACCCTCACCTTAAAGGAAAGGAAGGAAGAGGGACCGGAAATCAGTCTCCAGGGCAGAGTGAAGGCACCTGTGTTCAGACTGGATCCTAGGGAGGTCCACCCACCCCGCCCCTGCGGGCATCAGCGCTCTGTGGAGAAGGCAAAGTTTTTTCTCTGCTGTAAAATGAATGCAGAAAAGAATTTTGGCTTGCCACATCCGGATTAATTCTAGTGGAGACCCACGGCCAACGTCATGGGCGGCTGTGCCGTCACACAGGGCTTTGCACATGGAAAGGCTCCACACTCAGCTTAATCCTCTCACATTCCATCTTTTGAAATCCTTTATAATTTATGAACAAGGGGCCCCTCATTTTCATTTTGTACTGGGCTTGAGAAATGGGGTAGCTGGCTTTGGCTGGCCATCACAAAATACTGCCTATATTTCTTACACTGTTGCTCCACGGTCAGTACTTTAAACATGCTTCGCTGTGGCCTACTGAGCATCAGGAGCTGTTTCTCCCTGTGTGTTCTGTACTGCAGCCCATGGTTTTCCTTCCAGGAGGATCATGAGCCCTTTCTCCCTTCTAAACTCCAGGTCGAAGCCCAGGTCTTACCACGCACCACCCAGCTAGCCTTTTGTCTCTTTGCCCGTCTCCAGAGTCCCATGCTCTTGGTGTGTGGGTGCTCCAAGAATGTGCTACCTTCTTAGAACCAACATTCAAAGCAGTTGAGTCCTTTTTACAACGTTGCCTAGGGCAAAGGTCTGAGTAAACTGTTGCTGTCCTCGGCCCCCCACATTGGCCTTGATCAGGCCTGCGTGCAGGAAACAACAGAGGCCCCTGCGTTCTACTGCATCTTGACCAAACCTCTTGGGACCCTTCACCTTGTTTTCTGCAGGTCAGGGTCTGTTTTAAGGCTGAAAGTGGTGTTTTTCTAGTGGCTAAACTACAGTGATTTAATTCAAGCCTTGATTATTTCTGCAGCCAAAACCCTCTGAGCTATGGCATGAACAGGCAACCTTCCCACCCCATCGGCACACACAGAAGGAGGATGAGAATGGCCCTGGGGAATGGAGCTCTTTTAATATTCTAGCCGTCTTCTCTTTCCTGCCCCTCCACACCACCTCAACCTAGGGCAGGGCAGAAAAGAAACCTAACACTGTTCTGTACAAAAAAAATGGGGGGAAGGGGGAGAGGGAAGAAAGAGGGAGTGAAGAGGAAAAGAATCTTGCAAATTTGGGAAATACTTCTCGGTATGAATTCAGACTGCATCGTTCCTGAACATTAAAATGGCCATTGGCGAGACCGGCAGACACAACGTAAGAGGTAAATTAATGCGCATGAGTGTAGCTCACCCTTGTAGAAATAATAAAAAATCAACCTGACCTGTAGACTTCAGGTCTACTACCCCTCACCACACAACAAGGAACCCTGCTCCCTGACTGTCTTGTGGGGTTCAAACAGCAAGGGGCCCTGCTAACCATTTTGCTGAAGTCCCAGATGGTTTCTGCAGACAGAATGACTGGGATGTGCGTGGAGACTTGGCAAAGGTATGCTGAGGGCTAAAGAGCCAGTTGGGACTCAGGGTGAGAGTGGACATCCACCAAGGGCCTTCTTCCTGTGAGAACATCTTGATCTTCAAACTGCAGCCCCTTGGAAGTTCAGAGAAAAGTCCAAAGTAGCTAGTGTCCTGACTTTTCCTCCACGGTTGAAGGCGCGGAAACACTTTGCCTTCTTCCCTTATAGGTGCTCTGGCTGCTCTAATAATTACACTGACATAAAGCATTAACTGGAGAAAAACCATTTTAATTTTGTACATACAGGAGCCCCATAAAAAATATCACGCTCAGAGACATGTCACTGACTGAGTGAGGCGTATGTGCCACCTGAGCTATAGAACAAGATGGGGGTGAGGGAGTCCTAAGGGGAGACGGGTAATTCTCAGGAAGATAACGCAAGCACACATTTGGTAATTAGATGTTTGCCTTGCTGTGCAGATAGGTCTTTTAGATTAAAAAAAAGTTATCTCTGGTAAGTGCTCTCTTGCTGATACAGGTCCCCATATCTAAACACTTTTAGACAGGGAAGGCATGGGTAAACGTGTCCCCTAAACCTGATGGATTTTCTTTGCCTTCAGCTCAAAATAATCCGTATGCCAAAGTGGCACATTTGGGGGTGGCATACTCTGCTCCCCTGCACTGAGTAATTATTTCCAAAATCATAGAGCCTTGGATGGACTCAAAGACTTGATCTGTGGTCCAGGGGAGAGAGGTCACCTTACCAAGTGAATGAGGCTCTGCCCTTCTTGGGTCAGTGAGAGGCAACTGCCCCCCCAAAGAGGGGTGGGGGACGTGGCTAAGACCCGACACCTGGGTAACCAGAGACCCTGGGCCACCGCCAAGGCCTAGCAGAGAACCCGCATGGGTTCTGTTCACCTTCCAAAGGAACTCTGTGGCAAGAGAAACAGATTGCCACCTAGTTGCTAAAATACCGATGAGCAAGATGGCCTTAACATCTCCCTCAGCTTGACTGAACCCTGGATAGGCTTTTTCCTGACCTCCCTTTTCCTAGAGCATTTTCTTGAGAAAACTTGTCATTGTAGTTATTTCTCTGCCTCTTTGGGATATATGTAAATCTTTTTCAAAGTCTCTTGCTGGTTTTACAGCCCAAGAATGTCTTTCTCCAGTGCCTGGGAGCAACCTCTGTGAAAGGCAGTCATCGCAGGAGACAGCACTGCTATTTCCCTGTCCCTGTGGGAGAGTCGGAGCCTGACTTCTTCAGGTTACAAAACTACCTCCTGTTGTAAAGATATGAGAAATGTACCTTCCTTTTCGTCAAGTCAGTTAGCAAACACGGATAGCCCATCCTCATCCCTCACCCCCATGCTTACAAACGCTGCCACCCCACCCCCTGTTTCAGCAGAGTTGAGTTCTGAGCACTCTCCTCTATTGCAAGAGCTTTGAATAAAAGTCTCCCTTGCATGTTTAACTCCATCAGGTGTGATTTTTGCTTTGATACCAACCACGTAAAAGCAGTTACACAAAATGTGTTGTGTTCCTGCAAACCTTGATTGCTTTGCAGCATGAAAAGGTCAGTGACTAAAATGCATGAGGCAGTGCCTCTTGGTTTGTGGGTTTCCCTGGGGGGTCCTGGGAAGGCATAGCTGAGTCAACACAGGCACGTGAAGGAGGGTTGTCGCCAACAAATCTCAGTAACTGGGACATGATCAGGGAGCAGGAGGGAGTTGCATGGGGCTGAGCTGCTCCTCCCCAAGGCACAGCCCACTGTACTTAGCAAAGCCTAACAGAGCACTCACCTCACACCGGGCACTGCTGCTAGCACTTCACAAATAATAATCACTTGTCTCGCAGTGACCCCAGGAAACAGAGTTTATTCATAGCCCCATGTTTTCAGGTAAGGCACTCCTCTTGCACTATAGAAAGCTTAAGTAACCTTACTCAAGCTCACACTATTGGTAAGGATTGAGCCCTGGCATATTGGTTCCAGTGGTTTTAAGGCCAGATTCTGCAGCCAGCACTAAAGAGCAGGAAATCCCTGGGCATGTTCAAAAGCCCTGTGAGACCTGATCAGGAAACTAGGTACGCTTTAGGGAAGTCTCCAAGTCGGTACCAGAGAGCAGTTCCCTCTTACAGGGCTAAAGCAGCCCTGGCGGTCTCTACACTGCAGCACCCACCTGCAGTGCCCTCTCTACCACAGCACAGGACGGTTACGCACCAGTATCCACCATTCCCTACGGTCAGAGAGGGTTCCGACAAGAAGGGCACTGCAGAGGTTTTCTGTAAACCTGCTTTCACAGTGAGCATGAGCCTGGCAGCTCAGAAGCAAAGTAGCCTATTTTTCTGCAAAGGGTTATACAGAGGCAGCAGTGTCAGAGAAAATAACGCAACAACATGCAAGTTCTTTCTTGCTTGCAGTTCTGAAGCCCAGAGGCTGACCTCTGCCGTGTATGCTGAAAACGAAATGGAAGCTGAGACTGCCATCAAGGGCAACCCAGATTCCACATTCAGTAGCTATTCTCCTTGCCCCTTGCTTCCTTCCAATTTACTCGTCTCCCTTGCGGCTTCCAAAAGTGCGGGAGACATCTTTGACTGAGGGAGCTGATGTTTGCACGCGGGAAAGGAAGTGCAGCTTGCACTTCAACTACACACGAAAAGGATACCCTCGCCGGGACCTCGTGGGTCCCGCGGAGCCCAGGCGGTCTCCGCACGGCCAGCTCTGGGTTAGGCAGGAGGGCATCCGAGCTGTGGCGCCCAGCTCACCATCATTCTCTGAACCTTCCTTTTTCCATCTGTGTAAAGCGAATCACGATATCTGCGCTTCGTATTCTCCAGGGCTGTTATGAAGCTCAAATGAGACCATGTTGTATGTAACGCGTTTTGTAAACTGTAAAACTCTTTACAAATGTAAGGGATTAGGATAAACCACAATACAGCTACGTTTTATGCTTTTATAAAACTACTAGCTGGAACTGTAGGAAGGGGAATCCCTCTGGTGATTTTTATTTTGGAAACACGAGGACTTGGGTTTGCCTCCTGGCCAGGAATCGGATTCCAGGCAGCAGCTGTTTATTCCATTTCGCTGGGCGCCGCGCATATGGCCGCCGCGCGCCTCCTGCCGAGCTGACAGTATGTACTACTTTGTTTGGGCACATCAAGAAAAAGCGTCTTCTCGCCTCCCTCGCTATTTCTAACTTGCCAAGTCTAACACCTAGGAAATAAAGACTTGCAAGTCGCACTTCGCCACCACAGCATTTGTTTTTTCAGATGAGATCTTTTTTTTTCCTCCTTAGCAAACAGAAATGTACAGCCAGACTCTCACCATTAAAGAAAAAAAAGGCTTCCCTTGAGCAGATTCTAAAAACTCGGATGCTGCTTTTATAAAGCTCT
This sequence comes from Sturnira hondurensis, assembly GCF_014824575.4. Classification (NCBI taxonomy): domain Eukaryota; kingdom Metazoa; phylum Chordata; class Mammalia; order Chiroptera; family Phyllostomidae; genus Sturnira; species Sturnira hondurensis. The sequence goes on from NW_028076767.1 coordinate 38,579,141, forward strand.
GCCGTGGTTAAAATGAACACGTTCTTAATATTCGTCCTGGGACTGAGTTTGCACCAGCTGAAAAGGATTAAGCCGCGAACCGGCTCTTTTCCTCGTCTCTGGGGCGCTGGGCCATCCAGGCGCGCCCCTGGGAAACCAGCGCTACGGAGCCGACTCTGTGCAAACTCCTGCACCCGCGCTGGGCTGCAAGTAGCCGCTCGCTGCAGACTGAGGTGTTCTGAGGTCACTCATGTATAAGAACTACTACTTGCTTGTAAATGTCAAGAGGAATTATGAACCTTTGTAGAAAAGTAACTGTTCGACTAATTTCCGGTTCTATGGAGCAAATACGCTACCCTATGTATTTAGAATCTGGTGCTGACAGCCAGGCCATGGCAAGCTTCAAGGTTATAGGATCATAAATGGGATTAGATAACCCAGACTGTGTAACTCAGACTGTAGCACTTTTAAAATATTATTTTAAAAGAAAAGAAAACGGCAAACAATATTGAAGAGAAAGATAGAACAGGCCCTAACAAAGAGGGAGAGGAATCGTGGAGGTGGTACTAGCAACTAAGTAACCCCCCTGGAGCATATCTAGAGTACATGTTAGAATAAATAAATGTTTTAGAACAAAAAACAAAGAAACAGGTGATGATTTATAGCTCAGAATGATTTTTCTATTAGATTCGAGGCACGGCAAAATAAATAAATAAAAGGAAAGGATGAAGAAAAACTTATTGAGGAGACCTGAATTGACAGTAATAATTTGCAGTTCCAGATAGCAGAATGCAATGCGCCACCTGGAAGCCTTTGCATTTTAAATGATCTGTTTCTTTTTAATTGACTAGATTAATTATTTCCACCTTGCCACTTGGCAGGTAGGTCACTGTTCCTTTTCACAGCATTAATGAACCCATTCACTTTTTCTCTATGTAATTAAGACTGTGGGTTACAGATCACATTCTTAAATTGGCTTAGTGTACAGCCAACTCAGTCTTTATTAAACAAAATATGTGACATCAGGCATTTCTCATTGAAAAGGTGTTGAATTTCTACTGAGTTTCCCTCCCGTTGTTGTGAGAGTGGTGACTTTGTTCTTTTCATTTTTTTGGAAAAGAAATACAGACCCATAAAGATTATAGTATCCCGGGTGGTGTTTCATTCTTAATGCACTTCAAGTCCGGAGACTTGCAGGGCAGCTGATGGATTCACGCTGGTGTATTTCTGTTACTGCCAAATCCTGACCAAGGCTTTCATGAGCTATTTAAAAAGAAATAACTTTGGGTATGCAGTTAAAGTTAGTTAAGTGAAATATATTGCTCTCTTCTGTTAGCTTTATTTCTAGGCTGTTTAGGAAACCCTAGGAACATTAAGAGTTACTCAGTGCCTTGAATACAGTAGCTGAGCACAGTAGAGAAAGCTTTGTCTACGGCCCTCCGGAGAGCAAGCCTTAAGCCAAAGCAAGCTGTCTCCCAAAGCATTCGGTTTCATTCAGGACTTCTGGGTCTCCAGTTTCTTCCCAGAGGAACTAAATTTAAAACTCAGGGTTAAGGTGCTTTAATCTGTCCAGGATCCGAATGGGATCTGCTCCATGAAAATGAGTCTGGTGAATCACCTAATCACAAGGAAAATTGTGGGGCAGATACCTTAATGGTGGTCATCTTCGCTGCTGGCAAAAGACTAGCACCCCAGGTTCAAAATACCAGTAAATCAAGTGCATTGTTTTTACATATTGAAACCTTGTGAGAAATTCTGTTTGCATTGCCTGCATACTAGGGGACTGAGGTCAAAGGCACAACAACTGATGTTTTTCCAATTCGTACCCACTGCCTTGTGAGAATGTAATCAGAGGTAATGACTCAGCTCTACCAATCACTCTGTCACAAACCTACTTAACTATGTAACATAACGTATTTACAAATTTTTTAATGGAACCTACATTTTGCAATCTTTTGTCCCACAGTTGTAAAACTTTATGGCGTTCTCCTTCTGTCTACTGAGATTTCAGGTGGTTAAGTGCTGTATTTCCTCCCAACCTAAACTGCAGTAACAATATCCATGTGCTTCGATGGAGGCACATTGGCCTGTGGTTATGTTTTAAATAACTGCCTGAACACACACACTCACACAGAGTCAGAGTCAGCTGGAATGGCATTTCCTCTTGGTCTCATGTAGGGCAGACTGGCGCTGGCAAAAAAACATACAAAGCTAATTGGCTAACTGTAGCATGGCTTAGCATAGTTCCCATCTTTTGCACTAAAAGTGCCTTTTACCCATTGCTGGGATGGCTTGAAACAGCATGAAGTCTTTATATGAACAGGGCACTTCAAATTCATGGCATAAGGATGTGTGGGAATAGAGGTAACGGGAATGGAAATATCAACTTCAGGAGCTGGAATGCTTACACACACTGTCAGAGTCCTCTTTGGGGCCTGTACCTAAATTGTTTTGTGCTGGATAAAGCTAAAAGTTAGGGTCCTGGAAACACATTATTTAAAGGAAAACCTGCTCAGAGAAATGAGGTTTTCAACTTGCAGAAAGCTAACCAAACTAGGGAACCACCTCAGTGCATTATAGCCCCTGGCTGGACAGTTTTATCATGCAGACCAAGTCATTGCGCAGGAGGCCAAGGCCATCCCTCTGCCGCCCGCCCCCGCCCCCTCCAGGAAATAGGCTGCCAAGAAGCAGTAACTTCTGCCTTGGGGAAATCTCGGGGTATTGTAAAAGTTCCCCGCTCCCCTTTCAACCAGATTTGACTTCCGTGATGGCACAAGACGGCTGCCAGGCACAGCGCTTGGGAAACCTGCTCGTTGTAAGGGCCAGCTTAGCGTCCTCACTTCCAGCTCTGTTCGCTGGAGCCAGAGCTTTGCCAGCACCTCCCTACTTGCTCCCTCTTCTTCCTGTGATTAGCTCATCTCCTTCCAGGCTGGAGTCTGGACTGGAAGCTGAGGGGACTAAACAGGGGGGGAAATGAGAAGCATGATTTTGACTAGGTCTTGAGAGCTTATCCCACCGTATAAAATACTGGATATGCCATTTCAAAATAATAATCATGATGGATCTATCCAGTTTTCAGATTTTCCAGTGTTTGATGTACCACGCTATTTTATGTTCAGAAATACTGATATTTCTATTGGTGTAATAACGTTATTTCACTCATTGGTTAATTCGACTGTCTCTCCAATTCCAACCCTACCTGGCCCTTACCTGCCTTCCACCCCTATCATTGACACCCTCACCAAAAGCTCTATCAGCTTCTCTTTACCATTCAGCTTTTGTAACTCTCCTATTCCCCTCTTTCTGCCCAAAGCCCAATGGCTTAGCTGCACACAGTGGGAGGGGCCAGGTCTCCCTGCCAGGGAAGGGGCTGGGAAGACTCCAAGTGGGCTCATCCCTCCCGGCCACTGGGAGAGAAATCACACTGCTACAACAGGAAATTACCGGCCAGAGCCAGGCTGAGGCACAGATGTGGCGGTCCTGAGAGCTCCACACAAGCAAACCTAACATGCAGGAAGGACAGCAGTCCTGCTGGACCAGTGATCTCAGAGGCAGCAGCTTCGGGGAAGAGGGGGTGGGGAGAGGGTGGACAGAAGGTACTGCAGGACAAGCAGAGCCAGGAGCAGATTATATTTTTATATCAGAATGATCATGTAAGTGTGTCATTTATACACTTACAAATTTATGTTTTGACTTTATATTTTTAATAAATTCATAAATTTTGTGTGTGAAATATATTAAGTATTTACTTTTACCAAATTTTGAAATGTTTTTATTAATTCTGAAAACTTTTAATAAAATAACTTTCAGGAAGCTATTTACACAAAATAAATACCCCATTCCCAATACTGGTGATGTCATTTTGCTTTAGAATCATCATTATTTTTTTAGGAAGGCCTCTCCTGGCCCCTGAACCCAGGGCCTTCTACCCTGGAAATAGTGCATATGCTACCAGTCAGAAAGAGTGGCTTGATCCTGAACGAAAACTCAAGATCAACCACCAGTCTACCAACTCTCACCCTACCAGGTCATTTGTGACTCATCGGCAAGCATCTCCAAACTTCAGAGTGTCCGTGGTGTGCCAGGAGTGTATGCAAGAGCCTGGCAGGTTATTTCTGTTCTTTATGACATCTCACGAGGTAAGTACAAGTAAGGAGTCTGCATTTCAGAAAAGTCAGGAATTTGTTCAAGGTCACAGAGATAGTAAACTCAGAGTCTAGGTGTTAAGTCAAACAGGCTCCTGCTGCTCATTCCAGCTCCCGGAGCCATGGGCTCTGTGGCTTCCTGCACACTGGCAAGATGACTGTAGGGTAGAGATTGTGACCTGGGGGTCTTTGTTGTGGTTGTTGTTGTACAGGTGTTTTTTTAAAAGATATTATTTATTTTTAGGGAGGGAGAGAGAGTGAGAAATATCAATGTGTAGTTGCCTCTCACAGGGCCCCCACTAGGGACCTGGCCTGCAACCTAGGCATGTGCCCTGACTGGGAATCGAACCAGCAACCCTTTGGTTTGTAGCTGGAGCTCAATCTACTGAGCTATGCCAGCCAGGGCCCAGGTTTGGTTTTTTTAAGCAACTCATTGAATTACTGTGCAGAAGTATGTGTTTTATTCTTTTTTAGATTGGTTTCAGCATTATATGATTTAAAATAAGTAACTTGAACTTAGATACATTTTGAATTGTATTTTTTAAAAAAGCTAAAGTCATCTGGCGAGGAACTGTAACTCTGCCCCAGAGAGGAGCAGCACATATTTTGAACAATATTACAATTTATCATAGGCCCAATATCAAACAAACATATGAGGCTAGAAGTATGAACATTAATTAAAATTTTTTTAAAGGCCTGGCTGGTGTAGCTCAGTGGATTGAGCGTGGGCCTGCGAACCACACGATCGCGGTTCGATTCCCAGTCAGGGCACATGCCTGGGTTGCAGGCCAGTTCCCTGCAGGGGACTCACAAGAAGCAACCATACATTGATATTTCTTTCCTCTTCTCCTTCCCTTCCTCTCTAAAGACAAATAAATAAAATCTTTAAAAAAATTTTTTTTAAGTTACAGGGAATGAAAAGACAAAACATTGGTTCATACTTGCATTGCTAAAGAGAATCTGTGCCCTATTGAGATACAGGCTGAGCAAGGACCCAGGTCTCATAACCCACTTGGCGTGTTTTGTAAGTGGCGTGCCTGACCATCTAGAAACCAGAACTACAGCACTCTGAACAGGTGGGATTCCAGCAAAGCGCTTCTGACAATGTAGTGGCAAAAGAAGAAAAGTTAAAATGATTTGTGAATATCAGGGAGGAAAGCTTGACGTTTCTTGGCAAACGCACTTCACTCACATGGTTTTCTCAATGAAGAAATACGTTTAAGGCCGCAGAACAGTGCTCCTCAGGTTGGTGGTGGACACATTGTGGTTCAGAAAGGAGGCTGCAGCCTGGAAAGAAGACGGATTGCAGGTCCAATGGGACCAGTCGCAAGGGGTAGGCAGCTCTGAGATTTAGCACGTCTTTACCTCGACCTTCTCTTAGTTACATAATTGGCACTGTTGGCCTCACTTCTATTCAGCTGGTAGCTTGGCACAGGAATCCCCTTTCAAAATCAGATGGAAAGGGCTGAAGGGTCCCTGCCCGGTTACTTGAGACTCACTCACTTGCTAACAGTTCCAAGTGGGCTGCACCTTCTCTGTGCACTACCACCCCAGCCCCTCTGCTGGATAATCGGGGAGAACCCTGGCTCATAATGCAGGTGTGTCCACACCTGCACCCACGTTGCCCTTGACTGCAGTCACTGCAGTCAATCCAGGAGCCAGCCTGAATTGTTTGCCTCTTGCTCTAAAGTTTTGGCTTTCCTAGACGTGAATCCGTGCTCCAGTAAAGCCCTAATGGGGCCCAACTGCCGGTTCCCACGCAGACCCACTGGAAGGCAACCTGACTGAGCGGCAAAGGGGCACAGTGGTCCTCAGTTATAACTCTCTGAACTCTCACACCCAGAAACACTTAACTCTGAGCAGTGTGCTCTCCGACAGGAGGGCGGGATCCTGGTTGCAGGCTGCTCCCAGAGCAACACATGCTGTTAACTGGAAGTCGGGTAGCCTCTGCTGACCTGCCCTCGGTGGCTCTGTGTCCTGTCCCCATCGAGATGTGAGGATGATTAATTGAACACATCCCAGTTAGAAATCCACCATCATGCCTTACCAGACTTCCACATATCCCGGATCCTTTACGGAAGTAACTGGTTTTGAGGAAGAAGTTTAAGCCTAGGCAAAAACAAAGCTCACTGAGACGCAGGGGTACGAAATAACTGGATCACACACCAGACCAGGAGAATGGTCCCAACGTGAAAATGCCACTCATGCTAATTGAAGGACTGTGCCCCATCAGAATGGGGGGACACACGGCAGTGGATAGGCAGTCATGCCAGCTGCTGCTATGTAGTAAGAAGCCACAGTGATCACGATTTTTATTTTTTAAATACTTACCTGCTCAGTAACCTTCTCTCATAACACACCCTGTCTTCTGGAAGGACATCAGCCCTGCTGGCCACAGGGACTGGGATATGTAACACATTCAGGCCCAGTCAGTGCCTCATACATTGTTTCCCAAAGTTATGCAGATGCTTCAACCAGGACCAAGCAGAGCCCTTCCCTGAGCCTTTCAGAGGATGAGCTGCCTCCTGGATCAGTGAACTAGGTCTCCCTTCGAAAGCTGCTCCCCTGACCCTGTCTTGGCGAGACACTCGATGTCACTGAGTCGCTGCACTAAATGTGGCTGATTCACCAGGGCCTGGGTTTCATTTTGGTGTTTTATTTTGTTTCATTTTGTTTTGTTTTGTGGACAATGTGCTGGAACCTGCTGCTTGTGACAACTTTGCCATTTCCCCTCCCGTTATGAAGCGTATTTTACGGCTTCTCGTCCTGACCCATGTTCCTTTAGCCTACCACTCTTCTTCAAAGCCACTTGCCTTCTTGGCCCTGACTCTTCACCACTCAATAGGCAAAGGGCCATAGGAGGTTCTGGCTCAGGCTCATCTATCTGAAAACCTCCCTCAGCCATTTCTCTCTCCAGCATCAAGTAAGTGGGGCCATGCCTCTCGTGAGTCTTCTGAGAGGTACACAGTCTTTGCAGCTGTTCCTGGAGATGCAAGAAATGATCATGCTCTTAGATATCCCACAAGCCTATCTGATGCGCCTCCCACAACAGCACCCCACAGGTTGGACCTCAAGTAGAGGAAGCTAAGAACACTCAAGTCTGACCTTTCACGTTTCTTCCTGTTTCCTGCTTCGGATGAGCATCCTACTTCACCTTCCCCTTTCATATGAACTGCCCCTATGCCATGTCTTCCTTCTCCTCCTGCCCTAAGTGGCACTTGCCCCTCCCTTCCCTGGGAAAACCATGTTGGGGACTCTGCAAAGAAAGAAGGTGAATTTCCAAGACGGGAAAACACACGGGAAACAGCATCGTTGTTACTCCAGCAAAAACTCAGCAATCTTAAATGAGCCTCCTCGTATTTTATTCATGCTATAACTATTTACTGTGAAGGCAAAGACACAGTCCTTGCCTGCAATAAAATTACAGTCTTATGGGAAAGACAACAAGTATCCACGAATTATAATGACCTCAGTACCTATAATACTGGATCACATGCTCTAATTGTATGTCTTCCCTTAACAGGTCAGAAGTTGTATTTTATTCTATAGTCCCTAATGCAAAGTCTAACACAATGGTGCTTTAAAAAAAATTTTTGTTAAATAGGTGAGTCAATGAATGAATGGGAAGGTGAGTGTTGGAAGAACAAATGCATAGGGCATTCTATAAACAGACACAAGGGCTCCCCATTTTCACTGGCTGGGGGGATGGGACCCAGTCAAGGAGCCCCAGAGAAGATGGTGCTCATGCTGAGCCTTCCCAGGGGGCAGGTGTTGGCAGGTGCAGAAGGCACGCTCTGTCGAGTTGCACTGTGATGGGAAGGACCCTGCCACTTCCCAGCAACCACATGTTGGATTGGCAAATTACAACTGTCCTGGAATGAATGTTGGGTACATAAAGCTGGTGAGAGGGCAAGACCTAGACTGTGTAGGGCCTTATGTCCATGCGAGCGCCCTCTGAAAGATTTTTACTTTGTGAGGAGAGAGAGTTTGTCTCTTTGCTCTTCAGTCACTTCTTTCCCATCATTCAGCTTCCTCATGGTTTCAGCCAGCCGTAGTTCCATCCTAACCTGGGTCAGCCTTATAGTTTCTGTTCCTAAAGTGCCTCCATCTCCCCATATCTCCCAGCTCAGATGTCCAGGAGCATGGGTCCGAGTGGCACAGCCCCCTTTTTACCGCCAGGGCATATTGTGGGTCAGCCTGTTGGATGGCTGCTCCGGGTGAGGTGCCAGCCCAGGTCCAATCAGTGTGAGCTTCAGGAACAGCTCACAGGGCACCTCACTGGCCCACCTTGGCAGAAGGGCTATGATTGTGGCGTTTCTTTATGAGACTGGAGGGTGAGTCAGTGAAGCAGGCATAGGACTGATATATCCAGTACAGGTCTCAAGAGACAAAGAAAGAAGCAAGGAACACATTCTTATGAGCATCGCCAATGCATATGCAGTGTTTCATATACATTCCATGAATGAACAAACATATGAAGGAATAAATAAAATTAATGAAGCAGAAGCAAGTGCTACCCAGAAGACAATTACTCTAACAACAGGACAAGAAGGAATCGGGACACTGCTCAGCAGCCATCCTGAACCAGAGCTGTTCTTGGCACACTCTTGTGGACCTAACTCCCCGATCTGCCCCTCATAGGATGCCCTCTTGGAGAGTAAGCAAGGAAAAACACTGTCTGCCAGGCATTTCATCCAGAAGCTCCCTCTGGCTGTGAATGAAAAGCTTGACTCAAGAAGCCTCTGGAAAGAGAGGGGACTTCAGTTGCATTGCCTAATTAATCTCAGGTTTGGCAAGAGTGACTAGGAGTGTCCAAAATCTGTAGTCAAACAGATGCTTCTCCTGAACTTTAACAAAAAAGTTGTCAGTGATGTTGGGAAACAAGAAGCTATAATATTATTTAAGAATTTAGTATGCATGTTTGAGAGACATGGAAGGGAAAGTCGTAGGTCTGGATCCAAAAAAAGTGAGTTTGGGTTTGAGTTTGACCTTGAACAAGTCATTTGACATCTAAGGCTCTAACTTTCCTTTATAATAAGCATAGTCACTTCTGTCCTCCTCATACCTCATTAAGTTGTACTGATGACCAATTTAGACCTTTGTGGAAAGAGTTTATAAGCACTTGAGGGATATGCAGGTGCAGGAGGCTGTTGCTAGCATCAATAAGCAATTCAGCAAGTGGACTAGGAGTGGGAAAGCACACAGGTAAAAGTCATCAGCTGCAGGCAATGCTAACTTGAACTAAGGTAGACGCAGTGGGAATGAAGAAAAGGTTCTGGGGCCATCTCTTAATTTTCTGGCGCATATGAAGCATCCGAGTTGTTTAATAAGTGAATGAATGAATTCCAATCAGCAATTCTTTATGAAGAAATCACCTTACTTATCAAAACATTACCTGCTACGGTAATTTCTGAATTCTGAATTCCACTCCTATTTTTGAAATGCCAGTGAACTTAGTACACACTTTATTATTGCCTTTATCACTGCAGGTTAGTGTATTTGCTAAGTTTTTCATCTCCTCCTCTACACTTGAATCCCTGCAGTACAGGGCCATGTTTTACTAAAGACTGAAACCTTTCTTGTTGCCTAGCACACTGTTTAATGTGCAATAAACATGAAATGTTTGATGGATAAATAAATGATTAATCATGTCACCATGGATTAATTTATCACTTCAAATCTTCAAAATAATCCTGCAAGTTGGGTATTTTTTATTCCTGTTTACAGAAGAAGGAAGTAAGACTCAGGGAAGTTAACCAATTCAGTCACCTGAGGCCCCATAGCTGGCAGCGGCTGGATTCGAATGGCCTGTTTCCTCAGTGCCCAGCCGGGTGTACCCTTGTGGTCTCCCATTTGTCTCCACGTTGCTCATCTCCTACCCACCAATGTGCTTGTCTTGGCTTGGACCACACTTCACTTTTGGGGAGAAGCAAAAGGGCTTCTGGGAGGAAGGCAGTACTGTGAGGACCCTGGGAAGGACTGCGTACAGAGCACCTCTTCTGAAAACGGTCAGCTTCTTCCCAGCTGAGGCCCTCAGGGTTCAGGTCTGATGCAAACTCTCCAACTAAGGGAACTAGCTGCACGTGGCACTGCACCCGAAGAAGCCTGGCATATCCTGCCTTGTCCGATGGGGCCTTTGTCACTGCATGACAAGGACAGCATGGAGAGGGTGGACAGGGACTCTTGCCTGTCTAGCTTAGCAAGGCAGCTGGCAAGGACTGTCCAGGGAGGAAAGGCGGTCTCTGGCACCACTAGGAGCCACGAATATATAGGTTTGAAGGCTGCTCGCCACTGAAAAGGAAAAGCAAACTGCTATTCTGTGCTTACAGACTTTTTTATTTTGCTTTTTTACATATCATAAGCCTATCTGACCTGCCTGGTTCCTCGTGCATTGATGCTCAAAAAACAAAAAGAATTCCATATTACAGATGCTCTTTTGTACTTTGGTATATCCACAAAATACATGCTATAAGTAATATAAACTATTACTAAATGGTTTTGAATAAAATGACAAGTGAACTATGAATGAATAAGTGAGATATACTAGTATGACTTGATGTGCCCCCGAAATGATCATCTTGGACCTTGACACATGTCCCAATCAAACCACCTTCTGGTTCTCAAGAGGCACCTTTCCATCACCAGTCCAGTAGGAGCATCTGTGGGCACCCCATCCTCTGGAAATCCCAACCAAATGAGCCTGGGAAAGAGAGGAGAAGCAGGTGTGCCTTTACTTCGACAACCTGAGCACACACTTCTAACACTTAGTTTATTTGAAATGAGCCTGAGTTACAGCATAATTCTACACAGAGACTCACTGAGTCTAAAAACATGCTTTTTCCAACAAAGTTCAAGCCAAGCCTGGCCTTTGTTAAAGAAAAGGCAAGAGTGTATGCTGTTTATCCAGTCCCTTGCTCATCAACCGCAGATGTTCGAAAGCTCCTACCAGATTCCCTTTAACCACCTTAGCAAACTCCTCCTGGGCAGCTGCAACAGAGAACAACTTCATTCTGAATGGGGCACTGCTAGGGAACAAAGTTTGGCCACATTCCTGGCTTGACCCTCCAGATTGCTTCTCCACTCCAGTCCCTCCACCCCAGTTCCATGGGGGTGGGAAGCTGGGAAGGAGGGAGCTGGAGGGAGTGCTAACCTCGAGAGATCGCTGACCTGGGGCCTGCCCCTTACAGAGCACAAGGAGCCATGGGAAATCCCCAGAATCTCAACCTGCCTCTGGCACCTCAAGTGGGAAGCCCAACCTGAGGCTGACTATGGTCCTCTTGCCCTCGATCTCCCCACAGGTGACCTCCTGACTCCCCTGCAGTTCCCCCCACAACCCCTAAAATGATATCTCGCTGGGCATGCAGATTATTTCCTAGCAGAAGTGCCCTCTACACCATCCATTCCAGAGACTTCCCCAAGCTGCCCATCTCCTCCACCCCATGCCACCCAGAGAAGAGGATTTTAACCCATCCAAAGGCCGTTTGAGGAGAGGGGAAGTGGTGCACAGAAGGCTCTTCTCCACCCAGCTGAGATCTGTGGAAATGCTGACAGAGAGCGGCTTCCCTTTCCTCCACGAAGGAGCCAGACACACAGGAGGCTGTACCCTGAGTCCCTCACTCAAGAGACTTGGAGCTGATGAGGTTATTTGACTTCTCTGAGCCTAACTTTCACAATCAGTGAAATGGGAAGGACACAAACAATTTTAAAGGACTGTGGTGAGCACTGAACTAAACATAGCATAATAGTTCCCAGTGACTGCTAGTAATACTACCAACAGTTTTTATGTTTTTGCTTCCATCTTCAGGATGGGATCCCTAACCTAGATTAACAACATCTCTCATCACTGATAAGAAACACTCTTATGATGTACAGGTATCAGGTATTGTGAAGATATACTAGTGTATGTACTCTCATTGAAAACACATTGGGTTTCTTCTTGCATAAAGTATTAGACAAGACCAGCTGTGGTTTTGTTTGTTTTTTGTTTTGTGTAGACGTGCTTAGCGGTATTGCCCAAAACAGCAGGGGTTGGGTAAGCCCACATGTTAAATGATGTGACAGTTGACTGAGCCATGCCTTGAACTTTAAAACTCATCAAGAACCCTAAAATGACCCCTGAAAGCCCCCAAGTTTGGCTGAGCCAAGTTCATCAATCATCATACTCTTTCTGAGGCATGAGACCAAGGGTGCGTCTCTCCCTGACCTGCCTTGTAAATGGAGAGACACCCACACCTACGAGGAAGGCTGACCATTCAAGGAGGTAGGCAGGTGCCAAAGAGCAGTGCAGGCAATACTCAGACAGCACGAAACATCTCACTGTCGTGCACGAGGAAGTTAGAATCAGACCTTCCCCAGCGCAGCCTCTGTGTCCTGAGCGAATCTTTAGACCTTGAGATCAGTTAGTTATGACATTGTGTTTGTGCCCTGCAAGAATGATAACCAAGCTCCTCAAGGGCTTTTCTGATGTCATTGGACATGTTTGGAACACAGTAGGTACTCAATAAATTATAAAGTAAATTCACACTGAAGGCTGTCAGTTGTCTGATATTTTTAGAACAGGTATGCATAGGGGATGGTGAGTGTGCCTGCTCGGGACAAGTTTGTTACTGTTATTGCTACCTTTGAAATTTCTTTGTAGAAAAAAAAGACATAAGTGTCTGTGTACAGACTTTCTCTGTGTATTAATGTTCTTTGGCAGCTGACTTTTAGAAGTAGGATGAGGATGAGGAAGGAAGTAGGAGGCGTCTTTGCTTAAAGGAAGCTCAAAGGGGTATAGAGAGAGAAAGAAGTGGGTCCTGACCCAAACACTGACGGATGTTCTGCAGTCGCTCCTGCTGCTGGAGACACTGAGATCTGAAGCTCCTGGTTGGCTGCACAGCTGCCTGCATGTGACAAGGAGGGCCATTCATTAGTGCCCCCAAACCATTGCCAGAAACCAGCTTCAGGGTTCCTGCTTCCTTGGGCATGCTGCCTGGCCGTGAGGCCTGGAGAGTTACCTCGACACTCACGTCAGCTTGGCAGAAATGAGGAGGCACTGAGGTGTCGGGCGCACCGCTCTACATGGCCGTGTCCGTCATCTTCTGGCACCCGCAGCCCAGGCTGGTGGCTTTCCAGCTTGCCCTAGCATGCAGGCCTGGCATTTCAGAAAGTTCTGGCAGCAGAACTTGGAAAATAGCACCTTAAAAAAACTGGAGAAAGCTAATGTCACATTGTCCAAGCTCACCTGGGGCCACCTCCATCTGTCATTCCCTCTCTCTGTGGCTCCCCATTTTCACATTCTCTGTAGTGGCCCAAACCTCTAGTGTCCTTTGCATGCCCTTGTTGGGAACAGGACCACGGATGGTCTTCCACTGCCTTACGATTCCCCCTTCCTTACAGTTTGACAACTGGGCAGGACAGCTGAAGTAATTTCCTTAAGGGCTGTGAGCTAAGACTGCAGCAGAAGGCAGATGGCTTAGATGTGCGGCGTGCGCATACCTAACGCCCCGCCGCAGGTGGGCTCCCTCTTTCAAGATGCCGCTGGTCTCACACCTCAGAGTGGAGCTGATGTCGTCCTTCGTCTGCTCACTATGCCTTTGCAGATGTACAGCTCTTTGTAACTCCCACGCATGTTTAAACGTTCAACCTCTACCAAACTGCCCTCGCGGGCAGACACCAGGTCTGATTTATCGGGGAGTCCTCAGGGGCTAGCAAAATGCTGAATGCAAAATACATGCTTGGTAATTGTTGAAGAATGAGTGAAGGAATGAACAAATGAATGAATGAATTCACAAATCAGCTTAAATTAAAGAAGGCGTCATTTCTGTGGGATCTACTTGGGGATGATGACAAAACACAAACGGTCCCACACTGGCTGCCAGTGAAATTTCCCCAGCTAATAAAGGGCGGCAGCAGCAAGGCAAGGAGAGATCTGCCCCAGAAGGCACTTCCGGTCTCAGGGAGGAAGGAGAGCAGGTGACAGGGTCTCCTGAGATTTCTGCAACGTATATTGGTGAGCCTGTCCCCTAAAACCCTCACTGCCTCTCACAGAGACCCCGCTTTCCAAGCTGTCTTTAACATAGTTGAACCTCATCATATCTCATGCTTAGATGACTACATTTGTTTTTTAACTAGGATATCTAAAAGCAATTCTCCATTCAGTTACTTTGCATATCACCTGCCAGGTGTGCTCACCCCACCCCAAAGCCTCCATGTAGCTGCAGAACATGATCTAAGGAGTATCAGCTCTTCCTGTTTCTAGCCTCACTTTACCTCACAGCGCTAGTCAACAAAATAAATTGGCAATACCCTCTCTAGGTATTCACAGCAATGAATTCAGCGGACAAAACTCTCAGCCCTTGAGGACCACACCGTCCATTCTTCCAGCCTTATCTACCCCACCTCCCTTTGCTGTCTTTCCCCACCTGCTCCCTTTCCCCACCTGCTCCCATCACCTGCACACACCTTTTCATTCCCATTTCCTTACCTTTGTTCCTGCTATTTCCTGGCCTGGAATGTCCCCATACCTGAGCCACACTGATCTGAATCTCTTGTTAAGCTTCTCCTGTCTCCAAAGGCTTTTCTAAATCCCTCAGTCCACAGCCATCTCTCGCCCTTTCTGAATCCCTGAGGCACTCACTCCATCACCATGCCCTCGCTACACATGTTACGTTGGCCTGATTTCTGTGCACACATGTGTACATTGTGAGGATATGCATGGGCACTTTCTACCATCGGATATGGATGTATTTTCTACCTCTGGAAGGTAAACTACCTGCAGCAGGGAAGTATTTCTCTCTGCCTCCTGAGTCCTGTTCAGTGCTCTGCACGTGGAACTCAGTGATTCCTAACAGAAGCAGGGAAATCGGTAGACAGCAAACCACTCTGTGGGGCTCTCCCTGAATTTGCTGTCATCACTTCCTGCTTCCCAGATGCCCACTTCGCTCTGTCACTCTGCCTGGCTCTTGTCAGCTGAGGCACCTGTGTGGTTCTGTCAGTTTAGGATGATGCCTGGTACCAGAGTGCTGGTAATAGGAGAAGAACCAAGTTTCGAAGGTGTCCTAGGCAGACATTTTCCTTGAACCTTGATAGAACTGGCCAGGTCCTTCTTCCTTTCTTAACTTCTCTAGAATAGAAACTATATATACTATGAGACACACTCAAACCAGGGGGAATTCTCTCTTTATCTTTGTGAGGGTTGAGGATTTTAGAGCAGAGAAAAAAATTTTAGGCAGGAAGAGGACCTCCAAAGAGCTGGGGTGTGCTCTCCAGAAGTCCATTACATGCATGTACACATGTATTTTCTGCACATGGACAGACATGTGTGCACACACCCACACAATGGCACACAGGCCAGGGAGCCCACACCTTGCACTGCAGCTAGAATGGAGTCATGACATAGTCTCAGCAGCGCCCCGTCCAGATGGTTGCCTTGGCACAGCCAGACAGCGCCTGCTCAAAACACGCAGGCTGCCCACCCATAATCGCTCCTTCCCAGCAGAATCCACGGCCACCACCATTTCCCGCGGTCTAAGGCCGTTCCCACTGCACTCTGCCGAAAGGGAAGAGATGGAAGCAGATCACAAGCACCATACCACTGCTCAGTAACACAGACTCCTTCTCTAAACTGGCTTTCTTGTCTGCCAAATACAGCAGCCAAGACAATGTCTGAGCTGGGACCAAATCAAAGAAGACAGGAATTTCAGGGGGAAGAAATTACAGTCTTTCTAGAAAGCAGGACCCAGAATGCTCTGAGGCCACATCTAATGAACTTGCAGCCTCTGATGTCGATGGTTTCCAAGGCCGGCATGGTGCACTCACAAACACGTTCCAGGAGAGTCACCGCGGTCGGTGTTGAACCAGGCTCATGACTGGCAGAGGCAGTAGTTCTCAATTTATGGATGCTGTAAAGCTTTTGCAATATAATTGTCACAATGTGTGGTGTGTTCCTGACAATAAGCAGGAGGTGGGGGGTGGGGCGGGGTTAGGGAGTAAAGGCTCTGAGTTTGGCCATGGACTTAGGCTCCTACGGCCAACCGAGCAGTGATTTCTGTTACTGCAAAGCAACTGCAACAGGGCCTCCGAGTGAGGATGCGCAGAATGTCATGTGGTTCTTTACTTGCAAACTCTGGAATTCTCCATCAGACCAAAGGTACATTATTAATTCAATAAACATTTTTGCCACTTATGTGTCAGGCACACAGTACTGAATCAGCTCAGTTGGGAGCAAAAGAAATGGGTGTGGGGGTAAGTTTATCCCCAGGGGACTCAATAAATGTCAGGTCTCCTTGACAGGACAATGGTGGAAGGAACAACAACAAAGGAGACGGATGGCGAAGGTGGCTCCTCCTATCACCTCAACTGCAAGTGTCCACAGATGCAGGTGTGAAGCATTCAATTCTCTCTCAGACTGCAATCGGAATAGTGGCTTTTTCATTCTCTACACCCCAAAGATAATACTGGGCCTGATTATTTGCCAAAATAAAATATCACCAAAATATTCTTCATTTATTGTCATTTATAGACCAAAGCCAACATTTAGAGGTACTCTGAGTCTGGGGTTCAAAAGCCTGGGCAATATGGTCCCAACCTGGTGCAGAAGAGTACCTATAACCTTTTTGTGAAAACGTACATGCTAGCCTGAATCTCTCCAAATAGCTCTCAAATGCAGAGGCAGCCAGGCCATTGAGAGCCACGCAACCAGCAGATCCTTCTAAACAGCTGCGGTGTGCCAAGCATACTGCTGAAACGCAGAGGCTAAAGGGCAACCCGTGTGGCTGTGTGCACACCTGCCTAAGAATAGAGAAGAGGTGAATCTAGACAGGTTTGTCTACATTCAGATTCACACACTCATTTTCAGGCAATTCCAAATAGGAAAGGCTTTTACCTTTAACAAAGAGATGGGGCGGGAGGGAAAGTAAGGTTACCACTACTTCTGAGGCATGGCTGGCACCCAGCACACTGACAACACCGAGTGCTAACACAAATTCGGAGCAGCGGGAACTCTCTGACGCTGCTGGAGGGAACGCAAAATGGTATGGCCACCTTGGAAGACAGGTGGGCAGTTTCTTCTAAAACGAAATATTTCAGCAACCATACTCCTTGGTATTCATGCAGAAGAGTTGGAAACTTATGTCCAACACAAAAACCTGCACACAGATGTTCAAGGCAGCTTTACTATAATTTTGCCAAAACTCGGAAGCAATCATGAGGTCCCTCAGTAGAGGAATGGGTAAGTAAACTGTGATACATCCAGAAAAGAGAATATTATTGAATGCTAAAAAGAAATAAGCTATCAAGCCATGAAAAGACATGTGGAAACTTGAATGCATATTATCAATTGAAAGAAGCCAATCTAAAAGGTGACACACTGTATGATTCCAACCATATGACTTTCTATAGGCAAAACCATGGAGACATTGAAAAGGTCAGTGGTTGCCAAGAGTTCACGAGAGGCAGGAATAAGTATGTGAAATGCAAGGGATTTTTAGTGCAGTGAAACTATTCTGTATGAGCACACTATAATGGTGAATACATGCCATTACATATTTGTCAAAACCCACAAAAGGTATAAGAGCAAGAGAGAATTCTAACGTAGACACTGGGCTTTGGATGATAATGGAAGGTCAGTGTGGATTCACGGACTGAAATACATGTACCATTCGGGTGGAAGACGTTAATGGTGGGGGCGTGCTGCTCTGTGTGTTGGGGGTGAGATAGGGAAACTCTCTACACTTCCTGCTCAATTTTTGTGAACCTAAAACTACTTTTTAAAGTCTAAATAAATAAATTAGAGGAAACAACATTCCAAGCTGTGAACACTCGAAGAAAGACATGAGTAGATCTGGTGCTGAAGTTTCTCAGGGAGGGCCCTGAGCAGATGTCTTGGGTCCTTTCTAACATGGAAATATTTCACTTTTTTATGCTAACATTGTCTCTCCTGTGAGTGTACAGCCATGTCAGAACTGGCGTGGTGGCTCCAATGAGCCGATATCCAGTCCCAGGAGCCAGGCCATGGCTGTACCCCCGAGGCAGACAGGGTGTAAACAGAAGCCCGCGGAGCAGCAGAAGAGTGGGAATGCTTGGGCAGGCATTTAACGCGGCTGAGTACAGTCAGGGACAAAGTACTTCGTAAAAGAGCATAAACGACATGGCCGTGATTCTGTTTGATCTTAGATGAAAGACACATGAATTATTAACAGCAGTTGTCTCGGATGACAGGTTACCATGTGGCTTTTTTATACTCTGCTTTGTGCATCTCTATGCTCTAAATTTTCTGCAATAGACATGTATTATTTTTTCATCAAAACGAGAAAAATGGAAGAGATGATGATCATCCATCAAACAGAGTTGCCATGGAGCGTGTGAGTTTATCAAAATAAAATATCACCAGCAGAAAAACCGTTTTTCATCTGGCCCAGAGCAAGCTTCTGAAAGATGGGACACACTTGGGTTCAAGTGAAAACTGGGCCCACGAAAACATAAGCCCGTACGTGTTGTTTTTAGTCAACTACTTGGCCATAGCAGTAAGGGTCCACCCAGTTCACGTCCATCCCAGAAGCAGATCGAGAGTGCCAAGTATTTGAACATGGCAGGTTTTCTCATCAACGCCCAACCTCTTCGTGCATGAAAAGGAAGGGCTCCCTCCAAAGTCATAAAGGGCAAGAATGGTAGTGTCTGTCGCCCCAAAACAGATTATAAAAAGGATAGCTGGAGTTACGGGCCCAAGTGAGAGTAGGGAGGTGAGGGCAGGAGCCAGAAAGAAAATAAACCTGAACCACAGCTAGAGATCAAAACCTAACACCTTCCACTTGACGTGATGGCTCTTCCAGGAGCCTGTTAACACCTCATAACTTAACTGACACCCACAAAAGAAACCATTCCACAGGGAAAAACACAACAATCCACACACCCAAACGTGATCACAGTCTCTGGCGCAGAATGGACAATCCTTTCCAGAAGGTTCAGCAGTGAAGAAGAAAGATAAAGGGGGACATTTCTTTAATGTCCCTCAATATTTTCAGCTGTGGTTTGTCCTCGGTTTCCTGGGAATGAGCATTTTTATACTTTAGCGAAGGGTTCCTGTCTGACACGTGAGGCAGTGGGTCCACCAGGAGGGCCAGGGGAGAGCTCAAAGATGGGCTGTGAGCTCCTGCCAAGAGCTGTTGGACCCATGGACATGGTGAGACACATCCTGAGTCAAGGTCACCTGAGGTGAGGGGCTCAGTTGAAAATCAGATTATTGGAGGCCAAGTAGGTGTTATTTCCATCCTGAGCTTTTTTTGTTTTGTTTTTAAATAACCAGAACTTAAAAATTCTCAGAGGTCATCCAAACTGGCAGATATCTCATCAGGGTTTAAGAAAAGTGGGGCCTGGGCTCAGTATGTGATTAATAATGGACATTCTAGATTTTTATGATGTATGATGATGTTGATCTTCACATCTCCTTTATCCTTCGCAACCAAGCTATAAGGTAAGAATATTGTCACTTTCATGGTCTCAGGGAAAATGTCTTGCCCAAGATGGTAAATAAGCTAGTAAGTGACAGAACCGGGATTTGAACCAAGATCTTGCTGAGCATTCTGTCCATACTGCCTACTTGAGGGCAACTGGCACAGTACTAAGATCTTACAGCTACAGAGGAACTTCCAAGTAGGACTTGGAATAGGAGCCCAGAGAGTCTGAGTCTTCTCAAGGCAGGGATCATGTCCTGCTGACCTTCGTCTCGGTGTTCGGGGTGTGGAAGACTCTCATCACACGTGGTAAAGGAAGGAGGACCAGGGCTCAGGAAGACTTGAGGCACCTGGTGGGACTCAGTGCCAGCTTGCCAACTAACGGTATCTCGCACTGGGCTCTAGCAGAAGACAGAGCAGTCAAACATCTTACAGCACCAAGAGCAAATACGGACTGGTGACTGCAGCTGCGGGCATACGTGAACCTCCCTCTCCGCCACCTTGGGACTTTCAGAAAAAACCTCGGGCCACTTGTACAATTAGGGCATCGGGAGGTAGAAAGGGAGGGAGGAGACTTGAGCTATTGAAGATTGAAGAAGTGATATTTAAATTACTTTTGTATGATAATACACAAAAATGAGGTTCATACCTGTTTTTAACTTATCGATCTATAGTATCTTTCTAAATCAGTAAATATATAGATTGCTATCATCATGGTTATTAGCTGTATTGTTCTTCACATTATAAAAGTATACAGTAATTTATTTTACTGACACCCTATTGATGGTCATTTCTATTGCTGCCCCCGCCTTTTTTTTTTTTTTTTTGCTATTATAGGCATGATGCTGTGAACACCCTTGCAGAGACAATTCCTGAACTTAAGAGGACTACATGGTCAGAAGAGAAAAGGGGCCTTTCAGCTTAGAGAAGAGGCCCGGGCAGCTTCATGGCACATACATTATTGGAGCTGGACTTGATGATTAGGTAGGGAGTAGAGAATATGAAATGAAGGTGGAGAGAAAGGCAATTGGAGTGGATTACCAACCTAGAGCAAATGTACAGAGGTGGGAAAGCACATGATGTGTGGGGGAAAAGGAAAAGGTGTGATGAGATTGGAGCACACAGTAGATAAAGCAGAGGGTCTGGAAATAGATTCACAAGTAAGTCTGTACAAAACTGAGGGGGGCTTTGATTACCAAGCAAAGAGACCTATTAGTGTAGATCAACAAGACAGTTTCACGGTGACACATTCAGGTTAGAGATCATCCATCCAGACTTCAGTGCTCAGTGAATCACTCAAAGTCAATTGTCTGGTTACTGGTTGTAAAGGAGAAAGAATGCCCTGAATTCCAGACTCCAAAATCTGAAAGGAAAAGTCACAGACTCAGAAGTTCAGTGACACACACATGAAAGAACCTTGCCTGGACTTGTCGCATGGCAACTGCTCGATAAAAACTGTTAGTACAAACAATTATAACAAGAGTCTATTTTTCAATTCTGGGACTCTGCAGTTAGCAACTTAGCTTTTTTCATGTTGACTTTCTTCTGCCAGCATTTGTGATTTTATTTTCCGATAAAGTTGCATGGGAGAACACAAGCTCGCTTCCAGGAGAGAACAAGACAAATCCCACATACCCAAGCGGCTATGGAAATTCATTTTCAGATTGCTTTATCCCCTTAGTATTCAAACCCTCACCATCTGATCATCAAGTTCTCTCCAGTCTACACCTGCCTATTTTTCCTGTGTTTGCAGTTTATATTACAAATTAAAATTTACTGCCTCTGCAGATCATTTTTAGACTTTTTATGAAAAAAGTGGAGGCATTAGAGATCCACTTGTCCCACGTGTCATTTTAAACATGGTGGGCACGCAGAGGGTGGCAGCTTTATACATCACCACGTGCTCACTGGAGTGTGGGTGAATGGGATTGCTTGCTCTGCCGAGCAGACGGGGAACAAACATGGCACCGAGCTGGGTCTGCACAGCAGCTCTGTGACCTTGAATTATGAAAGGATTAGATGAGGTTTGAGAGCAGGGAAACTCTGTTGTCTTTCTTCTCTCTTTCATGAAGATTTGAGGGTGAGGAAAGCCTAGAACAAAGACAGTGAAAAGTCTGCCAGATGATGCTCCTTGGAAAATGGGTTGGGAGATTTCTGATTTCTTCCTTCTGGTTATTTGCCAATTCAGAAATCATGAGGCAAGTCATGACTTCTCTCTCTGGAGGGAGGAATTCATTAGTGTCAGACCCAAAGCCCTGTTGGGCCCTGAAGCATGTGCGTTCACTCCCCACCTGAAGGGCCACGCGGTATTCCATCTCCATGAATTTGAGGGTGGAAGCCCATGTCTGCTTAATGATGTGATGGTAAGGGAAATATATTTCTTGGAGCTGTTTGTCTTTTCTTTTTGCTAATTGTGTCAACGCCAACTGATTTGCAAGCTGACAGCATTTGATCCCCTTCATTTGAGAAGCCGCAGCTCTGCCCTGACTGGTGTGGTTGGTTGGTTGGACCGACGTCAAATAAACAGAAACATTGTGGGTTCTATCCTGGTGGGAGCACATCCCAAGGTTGCGGTTGTGATCTCCAGAGGCAATCAATTGATGTTTCTCTCTCACATCTCTCTCTTTCTCTCAAAATGAAAGAAAAAATGTCTTTGGGTAAGGATTGAAAAAAAAGAAGTTACAGATACTGCTAGCACAATTTTTTTTCTAGGCCAATCCTTCAATTCTCTCTACCTGCCCTCTACCTGCCTAACCTTCAGACCACGCCCTCAGGCCCCCCTCTGGTCACCCCATCATCCTCTGGTGCCACCGAAAGGAACCTGCCTAACAGAACCGTCTTCCCAGGAACCTCATTAGAAGGTCTTAGTGTAATGGAAGGTTCTTCCTTCAGATCCAACCTCATCTTATGTCCTCATCCTCATTGGCAGCCATTATGCTCCACGAACAGGTCATGTGATCTCTGATTCTAGCCTTTTGCAAGGCTGCTTCCTTGGAAAGAGATGCCTGTCTGCCTTAGTCAGTAAGAAGTGTCATAACAAAATTCCATGGATTGGGTGTCTTAAACAACAGACATTTATTTTTCACAGTTCTGGAACTGGAAGTCGAAGATCAGGATGCCAGCATGGTCAGGCTCTCACGAGGATTCTTGTCTTGGCTTGCAGATGGCTACCTTTTCGAGCTGTCCTCACAAAGTGAGGAGAGAGAAACCCTCTCTCTTCCTCGTTTTGTAAGGGCACCAATCCCATCACGAGGCCCCTCCTTCATGACCTCATTCAACTCAAACAACCTCACAACAGTTCCATCTCCAAACACCATCATGCCGAGGGTTAGGACTTCTTCAGCTTGCCAATTTTGTGGGGACACAAACATTCAGTGCATAACCCCATCCTACCATCTAATAGGCCTTGCTTCAGATCTTCATGTAAATGCTACCTCTGCTGGGAGTGTTTCCTGAAATGCCCAAGACTCTGATCTCTCAAAGCACCCCATGTTTATCTCACACTAATCACACTATATAGCAGCTGTTGGTGTAGCCGTATGTATTCTAGCTGGCTGAACTCTCAGAGGTCAGGAATTGTGTGTGGTTCACTGATGAATCCCTACAACCCAATCTCATACCGTGCATATAGTGAATAAATACCTAATGTCTGACTGCATTAGTCAGGGTGACGTTAATTGTTTCAACAACCACAAAAATTTAAGACAAAGAAGTTTATTTCTTCATACCTTTAACAGTCCAGTGCAGCTGTTCTACAGGGTGATTCAGGGACACTGGTTCCTTCTATCTTGTGACTCTACTATCCCCTAGGGCCTTAGAATCCTTGTCCGGTCAGCAGATAGAAAAGAAAGGATGAAAACAGCCCACTTACTGCCTAATCACATCTGCCTGGAAGTGGCATGCTCCTCCTCCAATCAGATTGCACTGGTAAGAACTGGCCCCAGCGAGATACAAGGGGTGGGATAGGGACAGGCTGAGAAATATGATCCCACATAGGCAGCTGCTTCCAAACAACCCCTCCCTACTGTGGAATGAATGCAGTCAAAGGTACATTACAGGGGAAAGAACACAGGAATAGTGGGACCGAGAGGGAAACCATGTTAATCACCCATCACCCCGATTTCATAAAGGAGAAGCAAGAGATTCAGAGGCTCTGGCCCCTAAATGACACAAGTGGAAGACCTGGGGTTTGAATTCAGGTGGCCTTAGTTCTTGTCCTAGTTTATTAAATAGAAAGGTCAACCCCCCCCCACCTCTTCAAACCTCAGTTTTGTCACCTGTAAAATGAGAGTTTTGTGCCAAATGCTCCCTAAAATCCAGCCAAGCAAAGGGGCTACAACCAAGACCTTGGAGGATTGTTCTGAGAATGATACATTCAGATCCTGGAATTACACATCACAATAAGAAATGAAAATTCATACATTCGTCCGTGAACCACGATGGGAAGGCATTTAGAATTAGGTAGATACCACACCACCCACATTCCTTTGTGCACCAGAACTGGCCTGGGTCTGCACCTGAGGCCAGTGGGCGTGGCCTGAACGACTGCGTTGTTCCTCCGGCAGATCTTAGAGCATCGCACAGTGAGAGTGAGCATGAGATCGTCTCTGCTATGTGAGATGAGAACTTGCCATCTGATGGTGTTCTGACTGTGGGTATAAACCCTGCCCTTTCTTTGTAACCAGTTCTAACCAGGTATTTCATACTATTCAGATGGGCTTTGCTCCCCAAATTTTCAAACAACTGGGTAGAAAAGACAAAAAAGGACTGACTCGCACGCTGACTTCACTAGGGCCCTATTTTAGAAAACAAAAAATAATCCACTTGAATGACAGGAATCTTCAGAAATGAACTTCAAATGAAGATAAACTTAACTAGCCATTTTTCAGAAGTTACTGAAAAGCTCCAAATGTTTTTGGCCTCTCAACTTTTTTTTTAACTATAATGGCTTTCTAGACTCTCATGTAACTAAAGGACTGAGGCTTAAATCCTCAAACTGCAAACCAGTAAGAATGTGTCCTGGAAATCTTACAAGTTTTCATTCTCAGTCAGGCCATTGCACTTCCTCAGCAGGAAATGAAAAGGACACCCAATGTTCCCAAAGCTGTGTGTTCCTATGCATGTACCCCAATAAACAACCATCATCATCTCTCCTACACCTCCCAAACTCTGAGTCCTTTCACCGTGAAATACTGCTCTTATTTTGGTGTGTTACCTCTTTGCCCTGCATCCCTTCTTCCCTCCACATCCCTTCCGAGGAGCATCTCCTTCCCGAGGGGCAGCACTTTGGAAGTCACTGGCGGAGCTCCCCCACGCTCCCCTCGGCAGGGAGGCCTCCCAGCTCTCCCCCAGCCCCACCACGGCCATGGCACACAATTTACCTTTCACCCCAAATCTGGAGCGCATGTCCATAAAGAAAAAAGGGAAAAGCAAGCTGTCTAAAGAGTACAGATTCTTCTTCATGGAATAAAGCAACATGTTACCATGGCTTTTGACCTCCAGGGGTTGGATCAGATTGTGTTCCATGTGGTTTACTGTGAAAAGTTTTATTGCACATTCACCTCACAGATCCCCCAACAATTTAATTGCGATAAAAATAGCTAACATATGTGGCAGGTTTTTAAAATGTCCATCCACCAAATGGATTTGCTTCACAGGCGGCCACCAGGAGCTGGCAGCGTCCCCCAACACCTGCCTCGGCTTCTCAGTGAGGAGGCTACCGTCGCCCTGACAAGCTGTGTCAAATGCGGCTCCCAGGAGAGAAAAGACAGACTCTGCTTCTATGACTCTCGGAGATGCGTTTCGGTTGCCATTTTTCTTTTTCTCTACTGGCGGCAGTTTTATTTGTTTGCTCGCTTTTCCACTTTGGGAGGTAAGCGTTTAAAGGCATTGCTTTGTGGGCCATAAAAAGTTTGCAGTCCCAGATTCCACGAAGGTAGAGTGAACTAACGTGGTCCGTGGTCACTGTCTCAGGGGGCTGGTGTGATCCCCATACTATCCCTCATTCTGATGTGTGAGCTGCCAACATCCCTCATGTACCTGTGAACGCAGAGGGGGTAAATCCCTGACAATTTAGAACACAGTGCAAAGCAATGCAATCATTCCCTTGGCAGAAAGTCATTGTCTTCCTTCCCATTTAATGGGAAGTCACATCCCATTAAATGGTAACAACAATACTAAAAAAAATCATATATGGATGCACTTGTCCTTACATAACAGATGTTATTTCTCAAAGTGAGGCTGCCTGCTGAGAAATCCTTTGAGGTCTAGTTAATTAATGCCCATAGACCCAATAACCAGGTGTGATTTCTCCCTTGACCTCTCTTTTGTCACTTGTTATGATGTCCCCTAGCTATGGGCAGCCTCCTAGGGGTCTGAGAACCACCAGCCTGTTAGCAGCAGGACCCCATCTTTCTCGTAGCGGTGCGTCCTCCAGTTGCCTACAGACCAGTCTGAAGAGGATGCTGCCCATGAGAAGAATGCTGTTATCCATCCCAAACACCAGCAAGATTTGCTGTGCTCCAGATGCCACAAGGAAGCTAGGAAAGGTCAGGAATGGCCTCCACCTGCCCCCTGGGAGCTTTGACGTGTCACCTGGCTTGGGAATCTACTTCCACCCAGGGAAACCTCTCTTGGGCATCTCCATTTGCTTCTAACTTTCACCCCTCTTTCCACAGTGGCTCAAAATTAATTCAAAGGACTATCGAGGGGCCCTCCATTCTTCATCCTCCTGGGACAACTGGTATTTCTGATCTCCATGCATCTCCCCTCTAGTAACAGCAGGGGGCAGGAAAGCATTGTTTTAGCAGCTGGTAGCAGAATTCACCTAATGAAGATGACTTTTGTTTACTGAAACATTTTGATAAGCCACTTTGGCTATAGCAAGATGGCCCCTAAGACATGGGCTGGATGAGACAAAAAGGTTTACAAAGTGAGAACAGGTTTTGAGTTTCCAGGAGCAGTGGTAGAGGAAGGGGGGCCTGAGATAAGCTAGGAGAGAAGAGGTGATGGGACGGGATGGCCCAGCGAGGGAGAGGGGAATCCATGGTTCAAGGAAAAGAGAAAGGGAATGAGAAATTCCCAGAGTGAGATTTGACGGGTGAACTTTGTAGATTAGGTGTAGCTAGTCTTTTTAGTACGAAAGTTGTTTACTCTGCCCTGGACTTCATGACGTCTTATAGTAAAAGGAGCCGAATTAAATTAATTTGATGAAACAAGCTATAGAATAATGGAGAGCATTATTAATTAATGAAGACCATTTTATTTGGCTCAGTGTATCCAAATATGTTGCACTTATTGGCGCCCAAATGAACTGAAGTTCTTTTTCACACACAGCTACATCTTGTACCTGGGCTAAGAGAGATGGTTTCACTCTTCTCCAACATGATTACTCTCACATACCTTTCCTCTCCCCAGTATTACTACTACTCAGTACCTCAGTGCCCGGGAATGGTATTTGACAGAAAGTAAGGAAAATGAGTGTCTTCCATATTTGCACAGCTATCAGACCTAAAGATCAGGTATGCAACAAGAAATAACATGTAAGGAAAATTTAAAATTCAGTGGAAAGTGAAAAATCTGAGTATGAAACATTGATCTGTGCTGCCAGATAAAATAAAGACTGCCCAGTTCATTATGAATTTCAAATAAACAAATAACTTAACATATGTCCCAAACATACTTTTCTTGTACTAGGTGTCCTGTGGTTTTATTTGCAAAAGCTGGCAAACCCAGAGCAGGAGAATTATGAAATATATTAGCAATAAAATGCTTTAATATCATAAAAGAGTATGATTTGGTTAAAGTGAACATCTAGGTCAAGTAATATTGTACATTTTTCAGAGGTATTGTCTTTAGAATCAGGCATGAGACCCTTCACAAATTTACATCACTTACTGCACATTTCAGACTATTAAATACACATTCTGAACATACTCTTCCAACATCAACACTACCTATGAGACTCTGTCTTACTGATTATCTAAAACAAAACAAAACTACTGTGCCCATAAAGGGCATCTTTAAATTTGACGAGAAACTAATTACTAAAGAGCCAAGGATATAGCTTCCCCCTCAACTTCCCATCTCTATGGTCAACAAAACGAAATGCAGCCTGGAGACCCTGCCAACAAAGACTGCCGTTCTCACTAGGCCAGCTTAGTCACCACATAATCAAATCGGGGCCCCTTCCCGATCTTACTACTACTTGGCTTTATCAGACAGCAATAATCATGCTCTTAAAACTTCCAAATTTTATTTTACAAAAGATCTAAGCCATCCACAGAAGCAAAGTAGAACAATAGGAAAATCTTTTCAATTAAAAAAAAAGGTTGTTACAAAAGTGCTTAATAAAATACAAGGTAAATGTACTTAATAAAGTTACAGGTTAAAGTGAAATGGGGAAACCTGTTTCATTTTTATTAAAGCTGGATTTACTGCTTTGGTTTATTGGTTTATGTCCAATAAAGAACTTAATTTAGTCTGTAGATGGTTTGCCCAAAGGAGAGCAGATGGGGCAGCTCTATGTCGAACTACAAGAGCCAAAGGGCTGTGATATACGTATTAACTGACTTGGCCAGCACCAGCACCCCCCAAATAAACAACAACCATTCAAAAAATCTTTCCAGTTGGCTCCCAACTTCGTCAGGATGAACTTTCTACAAACACACCTTGTGATTTTTCACTGTTGCACTGAAATCCAGTCTCTGTCTCTCTGCTCTCTTCCCCACCCCACCATCGCTGGTTTGACGCTGCCCACCATTTGAGGCCCCTTTGCGCTGTACGCTGTTGTCTCGCTTCTGTAGCCTGCGAGCTCACAGCAGCAGCTATGCTGCTCTAAGGGGCATTCTGTGTATTTGTGGGGGTATCTTTCTGGGGTTGCCATGACCTAGCACACATAGTACTAGGCTACACTCCACAGTCTATTTTACTACATTCTATTAAACTAAATTCTATTGTACTAGAAAGCATTTTCCTATATTTCTTCCTTATATTCCTTATTAGGGGCATTATGTTGATTTTTAAAAAATTTAGATATGTAAGAAAATGTAAAGAAGAGTCAAGAACGGCCATGACACTTCCCTTCTGAAAGAGGCAAGTATAGAGCAGGTATCTGCCCAACCATATTTGGATTTATAATAGAGCTACGTATTTAAGATAATGTTGCATTGGTACAAAACCGTAATCTGCAATGGATTAGAATGGAGAGCCCAGAAACAACCTATGGAACTTTGTATATTACGGTGGAGATGGATGCCACTGAGATGGACTCAGAGACTGTTCAATAAATAGAGCTGAGGACCTGAGTAGTTGCAGCAATCTTGAGAAGGAAGAACAAAATTGGAGGTACCACAATGCCTGATATCAAACTATACAACAAGGCTATAGTAATCAAAACAGCACAGCACTATAATAAAAAAAGACATATAGTTCAATGGAACAGAATGGAGAGCCCATAAATAAACCCATGTCTATATGGTCAATTAATCTATGACAAAAGAGGCAAGAACATACAATGGG
This sequence comes from Sturnira hondurensis, assembly GCF_014824575.4. Classification (NCBI taxonomy): domain Eukaryota; kingdom Metazoa; phylum Chordata; class Mammalia; order Chiroptera; family Phyllostomidae; genus Sturnira; species Sturnira hondurensis. The sequence continues at coordinate 38,608,215 of NW_028076767.1, forward strand.
GTAAAGACAGTTTCTTCAATAAATGTTGCTGGGAAAACTGAACAAACACATGCAAAAAAAAAATGAAAGTAAACCACCTTCTTACACCATATACAGGAATAAACTCATAATGAATTAAAGACGTAAACCTAACACTCAAAACCATAAAACTCCTAGATAAAACCATAGGCAATAAACTTTTTGACGTTGCTCTTAGTAACACTAAGACTGCCGTTCTCCTTTTTTTTGGATATATCTTCTCAGGCAAGGGAAACAAAAGAAAAAAATAAATGAAACTACATCAAACTAAAAAGGTTTTGCACAGCAAAGGAAACCATCAACAAAACAAAAAGACAACCTAATGAGTGGAAGAAGATATTTGCCAATGACACACCTCATATGGGTTAATATCCAAAACAATATCAAGAATTCATACAACTTAACACCAAAAAAACCCCAACAATCCAATTTAAGAGTGGGCAGAGGACCTGAAGTGACGTTCACCCAAAAAAGATATACAGATGGCCAATAGACATATGCAAAGATACTCAACATCACTAAAATGAAAATTAAAACATCAGAAAAATGCAAATTAAAGACACAATGAGCTATCACCTGACACTCATCAGAATGGCTGTCATCAATAAACCAATAAACAAGTGTTGGTGAGGATGTGGAGAGAGGGAACACTCACACAGTGTTGGTGGGAACGCAAATTGTTGCAGCCACTGTGGAAAACAGTATGGATTGTGGGGTAGGGGTGGGGGGATAAGGGGACAAGTGGTGAGAGGAAAAAAATACAATAAAGATTAAATTTTATCTTTAAATTTTATCTATGAAGGTTCCTAAAAGAGAATTGAAAATATAACTACCTTATGACATACCAATTCCATTTCTGAGCATTTATTGAAAACATGAAGTCAAACTATATGCACCCCTATGTTCATTGCAGCATTATTTGCAATAGCCAAGCATCCATCAATAGATGACTGGATAAAGAAGATACAGTGCAATATAACCAGACAATAAAAAAGAATGCAATCCTACCATTTGCTACAACATGGATGAACCTAGAGAGAATATGCTAAGTGAAATAAGTCAGAGAGAGGAAGGCAAACACCATATGATTTCATTTTTATGTGGAATCTAATGAACAAAATAAGCAAACAAAATAACCCAGGAACAGATACAGAGCACAAACTGATGGTTACTAGATGGGAGGGAAGTTCGGGGCCTTGGGTGGAAAAGGTAAAGGGATTACTAAGTACAAATTTGGCAGTGACAAACATAGTCACAGGAATGTCCAGGAGAGCACAGGAAATGCGGTAGTAATAGTGTTGTGACTAGGTAGGGAGCCAGGTGGGAGCTAGACTTATCCGGGGCATCACTTCATAAATTACATAAGCATCTAGTTGCTATCTTATATACCTAAAAGTGATATAATACAGAATTTTAACTGTGACTGGTAAATAATAATTGAAAAATTAAAAACTGTTGAAAACCCATAAAATATGAAGCTGAGGAGAAATGGCTATTCATTTGGTAAAAAAAATTAAATTGAATATCTACCTCACATCATTACAAAAGTTGACTTTTGTAAGTCAACTCCAGATAGATTAAAAATTTAAATGCAGAAACAAAACTTTAAAATATATATGTGGATACATCTCATCATGAAATAAGAAAATATTTTTAGAATAAGACATAAGAAACCTCGACTATAAAAGAAGAGATTAATAAATTTGACTACATTCTACTACACTACGTTGGGTGGTGACATCACTGGTGATTATTACTTAAAAATAACTAGCAGAACAAAGAGAAGACTAGAAGAGGACTGCACATGGATCAATAATGAGAGTATATAAATAATCAAGGAGTCCGATTAGTCAGTTCATGCACCTGAGGTTTAAGATAAGGAAAATGAAGGAAGGAAATGAAAATTATGGGTATAGAATGTTAAAAGAAATTATGTGTGTGGATTATCATATATAAATTTTATTTCGAAATAGTAAAGGGGGCCTTGGAAAGTATTTGTTCAATAAGGGAGAAGCAAGGTAACTGAGAGGGTTGCAAACCACTGCTCTAGCCAATGAGGGTTTGTTTTGACTACAAATTCTGAACTTCTGTGCCAAGTTGTATCACCCAAGGCACTGCACATGCTGTTTGGGGTGTGATTTTTTTTTTATGTATTTGTAGTATCTCCCCTGTACTGTATGTTTCTGGAAGGTTCTGGACTCTCCACAATGTACTCCCTAACTTTTTGAATAAACAAAATTTAAGTTGGTGGTTTAATTTCTCAAAGAAGTGGGTGTAATAAAGACACTAGTTTGTGCCAGACAATGGTCCCTGCACCTTCTGAAGTTCACCAGACACTAAGGGACACAAATCTGAAGTATCGGAGACCACCCCCTCCTGGATGACAGCCGCTTAACGCAGTCATTTTGTCCCAAGGAATCTCAATAGCTTCATTTATGTCATAATAATAGTTAAAATGTATTAAATACCTACTATGGACCAGATGACTTGTATTATCTTGAACAAAGAAATTAGTGTGGTCCCTGTTTTACCAATAAGGCAGCTGCAATTCCATGAGGTTAGGAAACTTTTCCATGGCTATGTTGTTGGTGATGGCAGAACAGGGAATTGACTTCAGATGGTTTTATATTGAACTAGCCATCTCTTTCAAATATGTTATGCTGCCAGGGGGCATTTTTGTGGCTTGATCAATTTTTTGTTTATGTCTTTGGTTTTTTCTAGGTCCTTTACCAAAAGAATGCAAGGTCAGCGGGGTTCTGGGGCTAGACGAGGTCAGCGGGGTTCTGGGGCTAGACAAGGTCAGCAGGGTTCTGGGGCTAGACAAGGACACAACTATCTAAGGTTAAAAGGCACAAAAACGGCAAAGCACCATCCACAGCATAGAGATCCAGAAGTAACAAAAGCACTGATGAGCTTATAAAACAAAATGATATTAAATCCTTCACTAGGAAAAAGTCACTAAATCAAATGAAGTTTATACATCACCCTCAACTTCTGATACCGTATATTGTAACCATTCCTGTCCAAACCATGTGAAGGCTGAGTCCCACAACATTCTCACACACTCGGGCAGCAAGGGTCGTTGGGGTGAATGACACCTGACACGCCTAAGACAGAAACTCTGACTTAGGAAGAGAAGCCCCGGGAGTTCTATTTTGTACGAGGATCTCATGATCTCCTGGCATAAACCGTGAAGTGCATGTAAAGGCTTAACGAGGTCCCCAGAGTAAAACAAAAGAGGGAGATAAAGCGCTTCAAAATCTTTGGAAACATCCCAGGAAGAGACAAGGGTGTCATTTAGGAAAATTGATGCAGGTCTAGGAGAAACACCGTTGTGGCAGAAACCAGAGCTGTGGTAGACGAAACTGGAGAGGGATAATGGAGCTGAGATATTTTAGAGGAAGAATTGTCAAACTTGATTCACTGGATGCAGGGGGCTTGAAGGACAGTCTTGGTTTCCGAGTCGGTCCCTTAGTCCACCAGCACAGGTCCCGGGAGTGTTTCATCGCTCTCCACAGAGCTATGAGAAAAGCCTTAAAATCTAGTACAGTACTTTTCAGACAATGGACGGCTGGTCATCAAAGCCTTCATGGGTCACTCTGTGGTGGAAAAAGAGTTTGGATGCTTTGCGAGCCAGACAGTGTGTTCGGAGACTGAGGACACCTTTCTTTAAGAAATATCAACTTCTGACCCTGGATTTCAAAGACCTTTCCCACCCAATTTACTATTGGGTTGGCCCAAAATTTCATTTAGTTTTTTCAATAAAATAAAAGACATATTTTTCATTTTCACCAGTAATTTATTGAAGCGGATAGTTCGGGCATGTTAACTATCTTGCACGGGGCATAACATTAGTTGTTCCCAGTTAGTGTCTCAATTCGATTGGTCACAGCAATTTCTCCTTACACTGCACAAACCTTTTGTGTGTGTGTGTGTGTGTTTCAGTTGTGTTTTACCTTTGTTGAAATAATAAAGCATAATATGCCAAAAATACCGCATACTTTCTTCCATCTTCAATACTAAAATGGCTAAACAAAAATTCACCAATTTTGATACACTGTTTTACACGCACACTGATATGACAACTGTCACAATACAATCTAACAAAATTGTTTTGAATGACATTGAAGTTGGCGAGGTGCTACTGGAGCCAACTTATGGAAAAAAACAGACAAACTTTTTGGCCCATCCAATATTTTCATGGCTATCTCACAGAAGTGAAAACTAACATAGACAGATATATCTGACCATAAAAGGTACCACGCTTGAAAGAAAGAAGCGATGCTACAAATCATCTCTTGCCTCTTGGAAATGAGAGCATGAAAAATGCTCAGGTGAAGTGATTTGGGGAACAGCCCCCTCCGTACATTTGATAGCACGTTTCAGCTGTTAGGAAGGCATTTTTCAACAGCAGTACCCACAACTGTGTCTTTTCTGCTAATTCCTTTTTCATAAACCATAATGTTCTTGTCTTCTGCCTAATAAATTAGTTCAGCTAAACCTTGAAGTAGAAACTACTTGATCAACCTGGCTCTGCTGCACGATGGATGGTGCACTGGACATCTAGACAGAAACTATTCGATTACAGCAAGATATATCAGGAAGGAAATATGTCACTACGTATTAATAGAGCTGGAACCACCAGAGAAAAAAGATTAAGTTCTCAAGGAGGTTAAATTTCTCACCATCTGAGCATAAATATTCCCAAGTGTAGATTCAGCATACAGCCTTTTCTAAGAGGGTTAAAGATTGAACATAAGTTCCTATCAGTGACCTGCATTACAAATCTGGCACTAATTTACTCTTTTCTCCCCTGTTTATGAGGTGGGGGTGGGGGAGGAAGGCGAGAGGTAGTGGAAGGAGTACCAGTTCTACCGTCATCAAAGGACACCGAGGAATAAAAAACCAAGCTGGACTCCAGAGGAAGCAAGGACACTGAGTCCCTCAGCTGGGCCATCCAGCCTGCAGAAAAGGACCTGCAATGGACAAGAGACATAAATAACAGCATAGAAAATGACTGTGCAGGTCTTCTCTCATCAAGGAAGATGTTTAACCACAGCTGTGGTTGAAATAATGTGTATAAATAAACATGTACCAAAAAGAAGTGCTTATTTTTACAAGAGATATAAGAAACAATAATTTCCAATTAGTTTTAAAAGAGAATGCCAAGTAGAATATATGTGGGATTCATTTCCCATTTTGGCAAGAAGAGAGCTAAGTATATAAAGAACCAAACATCATGCTTTTAGTCTCCATACATTTTGCCTGAATGGAATTCTTCTATTTGGTAAGCATGCCTCTTCTTATGCAACAAAATCCACCCTGAGTCCAACAGTATTTTCTCAAAGCCTAATTCCTTTCCATACGACATATTTTACTGCAACCACCAAAAGCTTTCTTATTGCGAGAAATGGTACAATACACTTACTTTTTAACTTCTTTTATTTTTTATTATTTTGTACCTGTCCCAGGTATACAAAATAATGGTTAGACAATCATATACTTTACAAAGTGGTCCCCTTGATATTTCAAATACCCACCTGGCACCATACACAGTTATTACAATATTATTGACTATATTCCCTAGCTGTACTTTGCATACCCATGACTGTTTTGTGACTATCAATTTGTACTTCTTTTTAAATTTTTTTTATTTAATTCTTGTTCAAGTACAGTTTTCTGTCTTATACTCAATTTGTACTTCTTAATCCCTTCACCTTTTTCACCCAGTCCTGCAAAGCCCTCTCCTCTGGCAATCATCAATTTGATCTCTGCATCTATAAGGCTGTTTCTATTATGATTGTTCATTTATTTTGCTTCTTAGATTCCACATATAAGTGAAATCATATGACCATATGCTTACTTTTTGCTATATGTTCCATCTTTTCAAGATTGTGTTTGAAACAATCATTTATGACATTTTAGAATATCCCATCCTGTTTGCTGCTTTCCAGAATTTTATAACTAATTAAAGGGCATTCTTTTACCATCTCCCCACCCCCTCCAAAAAACAAGTCTATTCCCCAACTGCCTATCAGAGATTAAATAAAAGTCAGTCTATCACAGCAGCAGCCCTGGTCATGCCAATTTCACAGTGTGATTTGCGCACTCATTTCATTTTGAAAATGACCCTGCCCTCCATCTGTCTAAGCCGAATGTCCTGCTCTTTTCCAAGCCAACACATTCAATAAGGAGGATGACACAGACGGCCTCCCTCCTGCTCCGCCCGGCTGCCATGCTCACAGATAGGTACCAACACAAAGAGGGGGACCTCAGCTGATGCCTGTAGGGATCAGAGCAATTTGCAGCAGAGCAGACAGTCCTTCTATTTTTCATATATTTCCAAGAAGCCATTTGAAGGTGAATGCTCTACATGATGCAACTTTTGTATCCTTTAAAAAGGATACAAAAAGCAGTATCCTTCTTCTGGGTTCTATCACCTTACCTTGATTTAAGAGCAACTTACCCAAGGTAAACAGCTCAAGAAATAAGGGTTTAAAATACATAAGGATTTTAAAGCATTGAGCCTTCTGGATCATTACTTCTTCCAAGACATGTGTCAGGCAGGCAGGCATAAAGGAAAAGACACCCAATTCCCTGACAACTGAGCAGTGCTGGCCAGCACCTCTCAAACCATGTGTCTCCTCGGGTTAAGACCACAAAGGACTACAGCCAGAGAATGGGCTGGAAATAGCCTCAGAGAACGATTATAGCGATTATAGCAGTCTTCCTTCAATGCTTTCTCTCAGGGCTCCCCTTAACCCCTTGAAAATGAGTATAATTTGTCCCTTCCTCAGTTTTCATGCAGAAGGTTCCTTGTTGAGGCCTTTGGCAAACTTCTCAGCCATGGAAAAGAATGTATAAGTACATGAAGCCAGTCACTTGCTTGCTTAGCATTGATGCCTTATTAAAGTTTCTTTTTGATTATAACAGGGGACTAGGAACTATACCATTTCTTACTAATCACTTCTTAATGTCTGCTCACAGCTGCAACTCAGGCTGGGAAATTCCGATTCTACTGCTCAGACCAGGCTGGTTGTTTGTTTTAATGGGAAAATAACAACTCCAAAAGCAAGACACTAGTGTTCCCTCAAACCTGGGTTCTTATGTGATAGGTAGATTTAATTAATTCATCAGTAACTATTTCCTAATGAATTTATGTTTTGATAGCATGGCCCAGCTGCTTCTTTTCTCTACCTGTAATATGAAGAGTACAGGGTGATTATTGAAATTAGAGATAATACATGTGAACAGCCTAATAGAGTGCTGTGCAATATGGTTACTGTGGGCTCCAAAACATATACATTGCAAAGACCTATGGGCAGCAACACTGTTGAAGAGGAAGATAAGGAAGTTGCATTAAAGTCTTTAATTATACAGCAAAGATGTGCTTGTACTCAGGGCTTTTACCTGAACTATGTTTATTTTGGGTGGTTGTGAAGCTGATGAAAATCAAAGACTGCGAAAGACAACCCCTTCACCCCACGCCACTAGCAGAGCATTGGATATGATAGATATTCATTAATTATGGTTAATTTTATTATCATGAAAACTGAACATTTACCACTGCCTCGCTGGGATAAGCCAGTTTTGTCTTTTGCTTTCTTTGTCTACTTCTCTGACTGAAAAAATACATTCATCTCACACAAAAGTCTCCAGGTCAGCCTAAACTATGGGTATGTCTTTTATTAGTGATCCAATATAATTTTTAAGATAATCAAGTCCTTAGTTTTTCACTGCCCTGTGATAGGCACCATTAAATTCAAAAGGATTTATACAAAAGCAGCCCTGAGGTACTAACATGAAATCTAAAACATCTATTCCAAATATATGACAAAGGGGGAAAATCCAGAATGGTTTCTTGTACAGTCTAACACATCTCAACAGAGATCTTCAAACTCAGAATCTGAGAGGAAAAATTAAAGTGTAGGCAATTAAAAAAAATTTTTTAAACTGAGCGCAGTGTGGTTCAGTTGGTTGAGCATCACCCTGCAAAGTGACACGTCGCAGGTCAGGGCACATGCTGGGGTTGCAGGCCAGGTCCATGTGGGGCATGTGCATGAGGCAACTGACCAATGTTTCTCTCTCTCCATTCTCCTCTCTCTAAGTGTAAAAAAAAAGAAATGAAATCTTTTAAAAACTTTAACTGAAAGAAATTTCCATTTTTTTAATTTATTTATTTTAGAGAGAGAGGGAGGGAGGGAGGGAGGAAGAGAGAGATGCATCTACCATTCCACCCACCTATGCATTCATTGGTGGACTCCTGCATGGGCCTTGACTGGGGACAGAACACCAGCTGCTCCCCTAGCACACGAGATGACTGCTCCAACCAACCGAGCCAGGAGAATCCCATTTTTGTCGTCTTAATGATATCCCAGAACATTAAAGCCTGGAAAGTACAGGCCTTGGCCAGATAGCTCAGTTAGTTAGAGTACCCGCCCCCCCTTAAGCCAAGGTTGCAGGTTCAATACCTGGTCAGGGCACACACCACAATCAACCAATGAATGCATAAATAAGTGGAACAACAAATTGATGTTTCAATTTGTTGAAACAAATCAAAAATTCTCTCTTCTCTTTCTCTCTCTCAAAAATCAAAAAATAAAGTATTTCATTAAAGCGTGACAATGCGGGCTGTGTATCTTTGTCACATACACACACGCTTGCGTGTGTTCGTGCTGACTAAATAAGTAGGTCTAGAGAGTTAGAAGAGTAACAGTGCATAGGAAAAGAACACTTTTGATGGTGGGTTTTTGTTGTTTCATGACCAACAAAACAGAAGCAGCAGCATGGATACATGGAACAGGCTGACAGCTGGGGAGGAGGTGGGAACTGGATGAAAAAAGGTGAAGGGATTAACAAAAAAACATACATAACCCACAGACAGAGACAACAGTGTGGTGATGGCCAGAAGGAAGTGGGGACAGGGACTGGGTGAGAGCAAGCAAAGGGCGTGGGATGGGGAATGGGGACGTCTGTAATAGTGTCAGCAGTGAAAAGAAAAAGAAAAAACGACGTCATAGATTTCGCCAACGTTTCTACTTCGTAGTGAAATTTGGAGGATCAGGGCAGGGTGTAGGACCAGCTCAAACTCTAACAAGGGTTCAGTACTATCCGTAGGTACATCGCGAAGACCCAGACCTAGATGCAACCCAAAACACTCCTTCCTGTTGTTATTGTCTGGAAACTACAAAATAAAGATTCCTAGTCACTGCACTCACTATTCTGTTCTTAGAAACTATGCTCTCAGGACAGCCTGAAACCAGAACCTATTAATTCAGGGAGACACAAAGTTGACATTCTGCTTTCTCCATTCAGCTTTCTTTCACTAAAACGGCAGGGAACCACACCATACGATAACACCTTGTATAAGGCTCAAAAACGCAAGGAACTTCAAAACGTAAACTTTCCTTCCCCACGCCAAAGACTGAGGTGACACTACAGGAAGGCAACCACCCTGTCCCACCACAAGGTAAGCGAACACGAACACAAAACCCTTATCTATCAAGAACAGAAGGTAGGTCCTGCAGAGACTACGTTTCCCAGCATGCAGCGCGAACACGTTCCCAGCGACGGCGCAGGAGAACCGCGGCATGCCGGGAGGTGGAGCGTCTTCCGCCTTTGAAGTTCTTGGATGGGTTTATTGTCCTTTCACAGGCTAACGACGCTCTTACTCTTGGACTCCTGGGGCGGGTGAGACCAGATATGAAGCCCCTCACATTAGTGACCACTTTCCAATTCTAGTCTGGTCCTTCCGTTAGAGTAATTTTGGGGAAGCGCAGAAAAAAATTCATTACGGTTTTCCGTATCCGGTTGGCTTGTTGCCTTGGTAACTAGGACGCACAACAACCTTGGCGGTTATGGCGCGGCTGGGCTGTACGCAGATCCCCGACGGGGAGTTCACCGCGGTGGTGTACCGGCTCATCCGAGATTCACGCTACACCGAGGCGGTGCAGCTGCTGGGCGGAGAGCTCCAGCGGATCCCGAGGAGCCGCGCCGGCCTGTCGCTGCTGGGCTACTGCTACTACCGCCTGCAGGAGTTCGCGCTGGCCGCCGAGTGCTATGAGCAGCTGAGCCAGCTGCACCCGGAGCTGGAGCAGTACCGCCTGTACCAGGCCCAGGCCCTGTACAAGGCCTGCCTTTATCCGGAGGCCACCCGGGTCGCCTTCCTCCTCTTGGACAACCCCGCCTACCACAGCCGGGTCCTCCGTCTGCAAGCTGCCATCAAGTACAGCGAGGGCGATCTTCCGGGGGCCAGGAGCCTGGTGGAGCAGCTACTGAGTGGGGAAGGGGGAGAAGACAGTGGGGGTGAGAACGAGTCAGATGGCCAGGTCAATCTGGGTTGTTTGCTCTACAAGGAGGGACAGTACCAAGCTGCATGTTCCAAGTTCGTTGCAGCCCTGCAGTCCTCGGGCTACCGGCCTGACCTTTCCTACAACCTGGCTTTGGCCTATTACAGCAGTCGACAGTATGCCCCAGCGCTGAAGCATATCGCTGACATTGTTGAGCGTGGCATCCACCAGCACCCGGAGCTAGGTGTGGGCATGACTACCGAGGGCATCGATGTTCGCAGTGTTGGCAACACCTTAGTCCTTCATCAGACTGCTCTGGTGGAAGCCTTCAACCTCAAGGCAGCCATAGAATACCAACTGAAAAATCATGAGGCCGCCCAGGAAGCCCTCACTGACATGCCACCCAGGGCAGAGGAAGAGTTGGACCCTGTGACCCTGCACAACCAGGCACTAATGAACATGGATACCAGACCTACAGAAGGGTTTGAAAAGCTACAGTTTTTGCTCCAACAGAACCCGTTCCCCCCAGAGACCTTTGGCAACCTGTTGCTGCTGTACTGTAAGTATGAGTATTTTGACCTGGCTGCAGATGTCCTGGCAGAGAATGCCCACTTGACCTATAAGTTCCTCACACCCTATCTCTATGACTTCTTGGATGCCATGATCACTTGCCAGACAGCTCCTGAAGAGGCTTTCATTAGGCTTGATGGGCTGGCAGGGACGCTGACTGAGCAGCTTCGGAGACTCACTATACAAGTGCAGGAAGCAAGACACAGCAGAGATGATGAAGCTGCCAAAAAGGCAGTGAATGCATATAATGACATCCTGGAGAAGTATATTCCTGTGCTGATGGCCCAGGCAAAAATCTACTGGAACCTTGAAAATTATCCAGTGGTGGAAAAGATCTTTCGCAAGTCTGTGGAATTCTGCAGTGACCATGATGTGTGGAAGCTGAATGTGGCCCATGTTCTGTTCATGCAGGAAAACAAATACAAAGAAGCCATCGGTTTTTATGAGCCCATAGTCAAGAAGCATTATGACAACATCCTGAGTGTCAGTGCTATCGTATTGGCTAACCTCTGTGTTTCATATATTATGACAAGTCAAAATGAAGAAGCTGAGGAGTTGATGAGGAAGATCGAAAAGGAGGAAGATCAGCTCTCCTATGATGACCCAGACAAGAAAACCTACCATCTCTGCATTGTGAATTTGGTCATAGGAACACTCTACTGTGCCAAAGGAAATTATGACTTTGGGATTTCTCGAGTTATCAAAAGCCTGGAACCTTACAATAAAAAACTGGGAACTGATACCTGGTATTATGCCAAAAGATGCTTCCTGTCCTTATTAGAAAACATGTCAAAACACACAATCATGCTTCGGGACAGCGTTATCCAAGAATGTGTGCGGTTTCTGGAACACTGTGAACTTTATGGCAGGAACGTACCTGCCGTTATTGAACAACCGCTGGAGGAAGAAAGAATGCATACTGGAAAGAATACGGTCACATATGAGTCCAGACAGTTGAAAGCTTTGATTTATGAGATTATAGGATGGAATATGTAGTCATGTCTGATAATGTCTTAGATCTTAATATACTGTTTTATTTGTATTTAGCTGTTGGCATCTTAACTTTGCTTAAAGTTGAATTTGTATACTTCAAAATTATAATAAAATTATTTAATTAACTTGTTTTTTATAAACTTTACTAAGTGAAATATAAGAATTTGCCTGGCTGGTGTAGCTCAGTGGATTGAGCACGGGCCTGCAAACCAAAAGATCGCAGTTTGATTTCCCCATCAGGGCACATGCCTGGGTTGCAGGCCAGTTCCTAGCAGGGGCCAGTTCCCAGCAGGGGATGCACAAGAAGCAACCATACATTGATATTTCTCTCCCGCTTTCCTTCCCTTCCCTTCTAAAGATAAATAAAATTATATTAAAAAAAATAATTTGAACACCTACATGTATGAAAAATTCAAAACTGAATGGGGACACTATCAGATCTTCTAGTGCCTACGTTCCCTCTCCTTTCTTATCACCTGTGCTTTGTTGTATTTTGTGAGTCCCCTGAGCAAGGACTACATTTTCCAAAAATTGAGCACTATCAAGCCTAGATTTCATTGATTAAAGATTTTCTAGGCTTTTAAATAACTTTGGGGATTGTGTGTTCTACTCTCACCATGTACCCTCATTATTCTATTAATTTATAGTTCATACATTTTACATAGAGTTTAGGATGTTTTCCCAGGGATTTTCAATATAGGTGTAATGTTTTATGTAACCAAAATTATTTAGGTTTTTCTTTTTTAAGTGTGCAAGATTCAGTGGGAAATCTTGTGCTCTTAACTGGGCGATGCGTTATAGAGCATGGCTTTCTTTTGTTCCATTTGTTAATAATCTGAATATATGAACAAGATAGATATACTGTATTTTGCTGTGTATAATGTGCATTTTTTGCCCACATTTTTGAGGGAAAAATAAAGATGCACACTATACATTATAGTACTAATAGATATATAAATATTTTTAATTATTTTATTTATGCCTATGCATTAAAAGTGTACCTCTAGAAAGCAATAATGATATCCATATGCAAAATAGTACACTGGAATACAATAATTGGCTTTGTTTCTCAATATAAATAAACGAATGATTGAATTTAAAAATTAAAATATTTTTTTCTGCAAGTTTGAGTAAAATAAGTGGGTGCACATTATACACAGGCTTATAAGCCTGTGTATATGGCACTATCACTGTTTTTTCCAAACTCTCATTTATATCTCACAGTGACTCATAGTAGAGGTACCCTGAAAACTCAGTTCTAATTCTTACCTTTGTATTTACTACATAGGACATGTTAATGCTAGAATTCTTTGCCTTTTATATCTTCCTGGGTAAGAAAAAAATCTACACTATTCCTATGACCCCACCAAACTTCTCCTTTGCCTCCATCACAGATGAAAAGGTCAGTTCTGAAATTCATCTGGCAGATTCACAATGGTAGTTTCATGTCCACAACCTTCCCATGAGAACTCCACTCATTCTGATCGGCATTTATTTTCTGTACCATAAGATCTTTACTATTAGTCTCCCTACCCTTTTTCTCTCCCTAAATCGATCAATCTCAACTTGCTTAGAAAAAAAAGTATTAGGTTGAATTATATGAAATTGCTGAGGTTCAAAGTTTTTCAACCTATAGAACTAGCAATTTCTTATGGTTCAACCTAATCTACTAAAAGTTAGTAAACCCCTACTATAATGAGATTTTTTTTTTCCTTCAAGGAGAAATCACTTAGCCACATAGATATCCACATGAAGTATCCTCAGCATAAATCCTCTGTCACATGACCTGTTGGGTGATCAAATTCTGTTAGATCTATCAGAAATTTTGGCTTATTATGAAGTCCAATGGCCTTGAATTCATAGCATTTTTCATCTTGGTACTATTTACCATGTATGTTTGTCCCCATATTTGGAGGGCAATCAATGTTTCATAACCATTCAGTGCATACCATTGCACAATTCTACCTCTGGGAAATGTTCTTTAACTTTTGTACGGAAAGTGTTGCTGCTGCTTTGTGCAGTAGCTCCGTGCCCCTCTCAATTTCATAGCCGCTTAAGAGCTGGAAAGTAAATTAACTGAGATCTTTTTTTCGACAACCATGTTAAAATTCAGATTTTATTTTGCACATTTCCTGTAAACTTTTTTTTCTTCAGGAAAAAAAAAAGCATAAAGTCACGTTAACCACCCAAAAGCAAATGTTTTCCAGATTCCCTTTTGCAAATAGCTCGGCCTTTATTCAGCCACACTTTATTTACCCAGGTGCTGTGTGTTTGTGGTTTGCATCTATGTGTAATTTACTTTTCAGAACATAAAAAGCTTTTCAGAACAGTTTTAACCCCTTGCCACTGGGCAGTTGGGGTTTCCTGGTGAGTAATGCACCAGGAAATCCTGACTGCTCCTACCACTGAGTAAAGGAATAAAGGTCAATGATGGCATTTGTCCCCTTTTTTACTGTGGTGCTCTAGAGAGGCTCCCTCCAGGATTGACAGATTGCTACCTAGTGACAGCACAAACTCATGAACCATGCCTACTGGAGGAGACTGGGCTGGTGAAGGCATTCCTAATTCCCCAGGCATTTGTTTTCCTTTAAGAATATGCTTTTTAAAAACCCGCCTTCAAAGTACTCAGCTCTGCTTATTGATACTAACAAGCTAATGACTTTACAATGACTCTATTTTTACCATTTGAATGAAGGCTTTCACTCCTAAAGCTCTGATGAAAAGCTTTGTTCTATGCTCTTAAAACAATTATGTACTCAGTGGCAAAAGCCCTTTCCTTCAAATAAAAAGATTTTCCTGTATTTCTAAAAACGTTGCTCCTTTAAGATTTCTTTGTAATATCTGCAGAGCATATGAGTATCTTAAAGGGATCAAATATTAAATCCAGTATTTCTTAATGTTAGTCAACCTCCCCATCTCCACACATGTCCAGAATATAATCATGTTTGTACACATGTAGTTATTTTCATTCTCTCAGACATGAACGAGAACTTGACCTTCTGTGCAGAACCACCAAGCAGACTCCGTTGATCAGTGATACTACATGCTTGCCAAAGGATTCATATTCCTAATAACAGTCCCTCTTTGAATTTGGCCTCAGCTGTGCATGGATATTTGCACTAATGCTGTTTTCAAAAGTCAGGTGTACAGTAGTTAAGTCCAACCCAATCCTGGACAACCGGAAATGGGAAAACAATGTGAGTTGGAGGGAGGTCATCAGGCAGTGAGGCACCTGTCATCATAGGGAATGACTGTTCCTTCCAGAGGGGCTAAATAGGAACCTATAGGTGTGCCCTCTCAGACCTCAGAACAGCAAGCACCTCAGATAGAATCCCTACAGAATTTTCAGTGATAGGTTTGACCCAAGGTTAAAATAGGTAATTTGTTTGTAGAGGGCGACTGGGTAGACGCAAAAACAAGCTTACCAGAAAATGTAAAAGAGGAAGTATAAATGGCTTGGAGGGGAGACTTTAACGAGGAACTTTCGGACGCCAAGCTCTGTCTGTAATCCCTGCTTGGGCTCATTTCCACATAGAAGAGGGTGAGTGGTGCTGGAAGTCTGTCCAGGTAAGCAGGGAGTGGCTATCCAAACTACACAGTTTTAAAAGAGTAACATCACCAAAGCAAGCCTTTTCATTTCAGGTGAAACTCAGCATTTTCTAATAAAATTTAGGTCCTCAGTCTGTCTTTTTCTGAGTAACTGTGGGTGATAGGATAATATCTGGGAAGTCTGCTTTCCTGAGGGTATTCTCTGCTGCACAGAGTAGCTTCTTAGTTAGCCACAGTGTGACTTGCACCTCAGTGTCTGCCATTCACTAACTGCCTCTCATCCCCTGTTGACCTACCTACATTTGGGTTTTTTGTATTCACTTACTGGGCTCTTGGTTGTCTAACCACAGTTATCATTTCTGAAACCACCAGATTTCTCAGCTTATACTTTGAATCTAGCTGTAAGATTTACGCAACTTTTTGGTTACCCTACTGTAGCTCAAATTCTTCAGCAGCAAACTTAATTCTTCAGTTAGCAATTTTAAGGAACTGTGATTTTTCCAAAGAATCTAGATTGGCTCTCCGTTATAATAAAATATTTCTTTAATCTTAAACAGTTCTTTCTATTTCCAGACTCTCTATAGGAAGATGTATAACTCATAGTAACAGGTTATTCTTACTTTTAAGGGCAGCTCAAAGGAATATAATATTAAAGTTATATAACTGCAAATTTATTAAGTCCATCAAATAAAGCACTTCATTTTATGAGTTTCATAAAGGCACCAGTGGATTAAACATTTAGAGAGAGAGACAGCAGCTGAGACAAAAGGCTTCCTGGGATTTCTGTGGTATAGATGCAAGAAGACAGCAGCTTCCACTCCACAGTCAGGAGGAGACTTCACCTCCCTGTGCCCTTTTGTAGAGGGCAGTGACTAGCCATCTACTGCAAAAAGCAGAAATTCTGTATAGAGTGACTACACAGCACAGTCTACAGCAGTGAAGCCGCCAGTGAGGAGGCGCTGGATTCAGCCAGGCTCCATACCTCAGCAATGCCACCACCCAACTGCCAACGGTGGGGATAAGTCAGCCTCACCAAACCTGTTACTTCACCAGTAAAAAGGGATGATACAGTCATTTCACAGGGTTGCAAAAACAATGATTACATCTTATGTAGGGTTAGGTACTTAGGGTGAATTAAAAAGCAAATTGTTAACCCAACAATCAATTCTAGGGAAGTGCTTAGCAAAAACACATAGATTCTATCAGAATCACTGAGATTGAGAAGGGACCTCCGAGATTTTCTTTTTTTTTTATTATTGTTCAAGTATAGTTGTCTCCATTTTCCCAGCACCACTTTCTCATGCCCCACCCACCCCCACCTCCCACTCTCAATCCTTCCTCCATTGCATTTGTCCATGAGTCCTTTATAGATGTTTTTTGATGACCCTTCCCTTATTTTCTCCCATTATCCTCCTCCTCCCTCCCCTCTGGTTACTGTCAGTTTGTTATCTATTTCCATGTCACTGGTTCTACCTTACTCACTTGTTTTGTTGATTAGGTTCTAGTTATAGGTGAGTTCATATGGCATTTGTCTTTTACTGCCTGGCTTATTTCACTGAACATAATGCTCTCCAGTTCCATCCAGGCTGTTACAAAGGGTAGGAGCTCCTTTCTTTATGCTGCATAGTATTCCACTGTATAAACATACCAAAGTTTTTAGATCCATTCATTTACTGACTTCACAAAAGAAGAAATTAGGCCCAAATAGGGAAAGTAACATAGCTGTTAGAAAACTATAGGGCACAAACTTTCCAGAATAGAACTTTCCACTTTTTTTTTACTTCAGAACTCCATCTTCTCCTAAACTATTTTACAGCTTTACAGCGACACATTTCATTTTTATTTTTGATAATTTATTTATTATTAAACAGAGGGGAAGGGAGAGAGAGGGAGAGAAACATTAATGTGTGGTTGCCTATCATAGCCCCCCACTGGGGACCTGGCTGCAACCCAGGCACATGCTCTGAGAATTGAACTGGCAACCCTCTGGTTCAAAGGCCGGCACTCAATCTACTGAGCCACACCAGCCAGGGCACATTTCAGTAATTTTTTTAAAAAATTAGCTTCTCAGCATGGCACAATGAGGTACAAAGGATATGACAGAACCATGTAAGAATGTCAAGTTCAGAATTTGCCCATCAGCCAGTTCTAAGCCTAGTCAACAGATCAACACCAGAAAATGCAGCAGACAATGGGATTGTGAGTGCACTGAAAGAGAAATGCTCCTGTGGGCTGACACGGGCAAAAGTAAACGTGGTGGCAGGAGGCCTCACTTGTCTTTCTGATAGGGCAGCACAGGAAATCGGAGCAGCGAACTTTATTAAACAATTTCAGTCCGGCCGCTGACAGTGTTAAATAAAGTAATATAATTGTATGTTTAATGTCTGACATACATGTTGATTCATTGGAAAAAAGCCTATTTGTGGGCAAAATTTACAAATACATGGTCCACAATAGCACATCAAATGGAAGTGTAGCTGCCTGAACCCTGAATGCTTTTTCATACACGTGTTACCGGGCAGGCCTCGCTGTGCGCTGCAGATGTCTGCCATCACGTGGATGAGAATTCAGGCAAACAGTACACGTCTCAGTTCTACGGATGACCCAAGGCTGCACGGGAATACAAAATATTCTAAGAGCCAAGATGGTGTAGTCTAGAACTAAAATCAGTAAAGTACACATTTTAGTGAGGATAAATATAAGTAATGGGGCTTTAAAAAAAATCAGCCTTCAGGGAGATGTGGACAAAACTGCATGTGCAGAAAGGTCCTGTTAAATTCAAGTTCAGTGTGAGATGGCAGTGCTGTGCCACCAAAAATGCATTTAGTAGTGAACAGAAAAAGGAAATCACTGGCACTACTCTGGAACATCCAGGCCTAGACACTGCTCGAGTACCCAGCAGGCAGAGAGAGAGAGAGCAGGATGGGGAAGGATCGGGCACTGACAGGAGCAAAGGTCGACGAGAGGCCTGGGGAAGCAGGCGCTGCCTTTAAACACGGGAGGAGCTGTAACCACCAGGTGGGAGAATTCTTTATGTCCACAGAAGGCTGAAGTTCCACTAATGGATGAAAGAGACAGATTTCAGTCTAGTAAAAAAAAAACAAAAACCCTGAATACCCGAAAACGTCAGAAGTTAGAAGAGGCTTCCTGGAACAATATATTCCTGTCTGGTCCCAACAAAGGTTCAGAAAGATTGGTTACCTGTTTATGGCCTGAGGGATGGGAAAGGTTAGGTAGCCATTTTATATTTGGGGGAAAAATGAGACCTCTAAGGTTCTTTCAGTCTGAGCTTATATGAGCCAGGTAGTAAATTGCTTTTCTACTGAACTAAATAATAAGTGCTAAAATCTTAGTGTGGCAAGTGATTGAAATGTACCAAGTAAAGCTGGGTTCAACAGGTCTGCTTCAGTCACTCCAGAGCCCAGACAGCTACAACCGTCCCTCTAGCTTGGGACCACAGGCAGGGACAAAATCAGCCTCTGTGCACATGCCCTTTTCTACTGGAGTGGCTACTCATGGGTATAGAATACAGTCTGGGCACCCTATTCATTCGGAATATACATGATTCTGCCAGCCAAAGTCAAATGGAATCAATAGAATAAAATAAGCAACGATCCTTGTAACGATGAGTGGTTTTGGTATCGTTTTATTTTTTTCCCCAGCATATCTCAAAAATCACACATGGGCATTTGCTTATAGAACAGTACAGTCTAGGAAGAGCAATAAAGGGAGAATGCAAACATACACTGAAAGCACAGTATACAGACTGTGTGTGGAGCCCTTGTGGAAAACAGTATGGCTCAGTCCAAATTGACAAAGCTATGCTGGAATCTCTCAGGAATTCTCCTACCCACTATATACCCACTTTTAGACTATAAACAGAGAGAGACGAATTGCTTTTGTATGCATTAGTTACAGCAGCATAATGGCTTACATACGTCGCACAAGTGCTTACCCACATGTAGTTCCCCAAAGATGACTACAGTACTGGCAGGAATATGTGCTGCCTTGGAGGAAGACTCGGGACAAGATAGTATTCAAGTCAAGTTGCATCAGAGCCAAGGAATTTCACAGGCTAGCAAAAAGGACAAAAATTAAGAAATATACCCTACACATATTTCTTATAAGATTTATCATTGTCCAGAAACAGAAATATTCATTATTCTGAAGGCACCGTCACACAAAAAAGGGACTAACACACAACGTAAGAAACAGGCCCCCGCACAGACACACAGGCTTGCTCCTCAGGGAGCTGTGTCAGCAAACATGGAAAAGCATGTAGCAGGTCTTCAGGACCAAGAATGTCACAGCCACCGAGCCACCTCTCAGGGCTACTAAATTGGGGTAGCAGAAATGAAAATGGAAGGCTGAAACCACACAGAAACCCCACGGATGGAGGAGACGTATGTGGGAGCACAGGTCCACCACAGAATGAGCTCGGCCGGCTAGAACGGGTGGTCCAGACCAACACTGCGAAGGAGCTGTCAGTGTTTCTACATACAGCTGCCTAATTCCCGACACGTTTCCGAAGAGGAATAGTGGTGAACTGATAAACAATCACTGTCCTTTGGAGACATCCTCTCCCACTCATTTTAAATAATGGCTATTTCATGGAAAAAAAAAAAATCCCAACAAGGCACTGTGATCTTTTTGGGATACTCTTTAAGTAGCTCAAGAGATAATTACTTATAGAAAGTTTATCAGTATAAGCATTTCATTCCTTTTGGGTATGTGAACAAGATTGCCCGGAGGGTTAAACAGCACAGTTCACAGGGAGCTCATGCTGTTCGTGAAAAACACTGCCTTAAAAACTAGTTTATATGGTACTTAGAAATTCACACTGAAACTCCCCCCCCACCCCTTTTCTCTCTTAGATTTGGCAGTTCAGTCTCTGAAAAATGTTCCTAACGATACTTGATGTATTACTTCTTTCCTTGTGGAAAAAAAGTATAATAATCTCCTTTGAGAACCAAAGAAACCTTTTCATGTTCACGGAACTAAAGTTACTTAATTCTGTGACGGTTCTTTGGCACGAGCGCTCTGGGTGCCAGTGGCCCTTCCTCGGGCTTGTTAAGGAATCGCAGGCAGAAGAGCACAAGAGCGCTGCTTCTTTGAGGATCTCCCAAGACTCCAATGGGGAACACTTCATCAGGTTCAAAGGAGATGGACCCCCTCCTAAGAGTGTGACACTGATTTAAAAAAAATACTCAGGGTCATGAAACCTAGCTAACAATATGCTGAGCTGTAAACTGAAATGGATTTAGTTATATTTAGGTTGTACTTGATGACGCTTCATTAATAAAATTATAAAAATTGTTTTCAAATCAGCAAAAATACAAAGATGAAAACTAAAGTTAAAAGAAAACCCAGGTGCAAACAGTACAACAAATAGCTTCACACTCCCTTTAAAGCAAAAGTTCTTAGACCCAGGTCCATTTTATTAATAGTGTAAGTTTCTACAATCTGTTGACATTACAAGTAGTTTTTACAGTTAAATTTCACACTAAAGACACTGTCTGGCTCAAGAAGCAGAAAGCTGAATAATTTACATCCTCCATATCAGACACTGTGTTTCGACAGTTAAAATCTTTTATGCTTTCTGGATTTTAGCATCAAAGTATATGCTGCTTTCCCTTTAGGAAACTAAAATTAATAAAGATTTAATGAATACACTGACACTGTGGTTCATTTAGAAACAGGAAGCCTTGAGCCAACCAAGCAAAGCTCCTGTAAGTTAGAAAGCCAAAGGCGATTCTGGATTCTCAGTCCTAAACTGGCACCTGTTATTGTCGGCTTTTCTCCCACCATGAGCTAAGCCCTAGTAAAAATCAAGGTTGCTAAATATTAAGTGGTAAACAAAAAGGTATTAAAGCTGTCTTTAATTCCTAGATCAATGTTTTTTAAAATGCAGACAGGCTTTCTACAGGATTCCTTTTTGGCTGCCTCAAGCACTAGCGCATGCAGTTTGTGAATCAATCTGCAGTAAATACCCACATGTGCTCCACATTTACTGCACAGAATAGATGCTCAGCAAACCCAGCTCCATTCAACAGCAGAGATTAATGCTTCAGTTTGGGATTACAGGGCTTCCCTGATCCGCTGTGGTTAAGAAACTGTAGTTATAAAAGAGTATCAGAAAGGAAAATCTCTGGAGCTAACATGCACAAAGGCATTCTCAAGAATGCAAGAAGCTAGGACCTAGCGGTTCCTAAGAGAATATTCTGAAGAAGAGGTGGCCCTGGAACCGTCTGTATCTGGTACACTACACACACTGATGGAAGCTTACCCTTTACTCTGATTTTCCAAAATACATAAGCACAGCTATGCACACCAGAAGGCTTCTGGCCTCGTAAGTAACTTTACAGTAATTGTACTACATACAATATGTAAGCATTTAGGAAGAAAACCCAATTCCTCACCAAAGGAAAGAATTTAATCCTTTCTTTGTAGTAATGTGTTAGGCACAATAAACACGTGGCTTTTACAATTCTTACGGAAAAAAGCTCAGGTTACTCAGCATTAGACTAGATTCACTTATGCACTGTAAATTGCACCAAACATTAAGGCAACAGTTACTCTAAGGGTCCATAAAGCCGCTCATATATTGAGTCTTTAGTATTGATGCCATTTCTCACTAGGAGCAAGTTTCCATCCCCACTAAAACCCCAACCCAAATGTGACATCAAATAAAATATCAGAAACATGACTAAGAAAGTCAGTGTTATGTAGTACCGAAACCCAAATAGGGTACAACCTTTAAAATTTTTAAATGAACTTATTCAAAATGAGTTAAGAAGCCTCACAGAAACTACATTCTCCAGGCTTTAACTTTTGCGGGGCCATTTTCAGACACTGCAGGAATATGAGGCAAGGTTTAAGTGCTTCTGTGCATACTCAAGAATTCGGCTCTCCACAGACACTAAGTATATGCAGTGGCACCTCTCAGAAGTGGGTGTACGAAAGGGGGGAAATGCCTTCTGATTTCCTAAATCAGAGTGAAACAGTACTGATGAGTGTTCATGTGTTTCAAAATGATCCCCGTAGAAATGACTCCAACTACACAATGTAGCCATCACTATAAATCCAAGGTTGGGGAATCCCGCAAACACGGGCAAAGGAAAACAAAGACATAAATCACTGATTTTCACAAGGTTCGTGTAGAATAGTGAACACAACAATTTCAAGTGTTAAATTTATAGTTTCCTAATATCAAATACAGATTTCTGAGGTTGCTGAAATCTGAACTCCCTGGGAAAGAATGTTATAACAATCACATGCAACAGAATGGATCTGCTTACGAATCTGTAAGTTTTATTTTTAAAAAATTACTCAAAAACATGTATACACTCCAGTGAGATATTAATACCATATTAAAATTTTACATTTTGATCACCAATTAGAGAATTCACCTTCATGAATAGATGCATTTTATAAAGCTGAGATTTTTATAATTATAGAGGCAAGAATAATTTCCTCATCAAGTATCCCACTATTTCAAATATCAAGGGCTTTAAGCACAGATCTGCTGGAAATTTTATAATTAAAGATAAATCACCAATGTGGAGAGGCAGCTTCTAATAAAGCAGTATTTAATTTTTGTTGTTAAATTAATATTTAATTTTGATCTGTTTACAGATCTGTTTATTAGTCTGAGGCCAATTTTATTAATTAGAATCGTTTATCATTTTGAAGTTTTAGAAACACCATTTTGTCAACTTGAAATGTCTACTTCTCTGGTGAAGGCTGTCTTCACAGATAAAAAGTACCAAACTGCCCCAAAGGCCCTGGAGCTGCTGCCACACAAGCAGGCAGCGTGTCCTTTTGCAGGATCTTCTGTATTGTGACCTACCGATCAAATATTAATTTAAAAAATTATCAAAAGTTAGGTATTATATTAAAAAAAGAATCCATCTCAAAATGTGAGTCATGAGCCTTGACAGACAGTGATTCAAAGTTACCCTTTCACTTACTTTAACATCCAGAGTTGAATGTAAAAATGTATGCCAAATGTGATGTTCTCATTATTTAAGAAACATGGTATTTCAAACTTTTGATTATGCTATGTATATTAATACATAAAGTTTGGATTAAACCAACCAGTAATTCAAAAGATGTGTTAAGCCATTATTAAAAACTAAACTGAAGCTTTACTTTTATATGAAAATTTATCATGTTGTTTGGGTTCATTTTTTAGAAAAGGTTTTTATTTTTATCACCGAAATTGTTGAAGCTTTCAAATTCAATAGCGGAGAGATGACTGTGTTCTTTAGCCAAACAAGCGTCCGACTGGAGAGGTGAAGTGTGAGCGTTCTTCCTTCTCTCCTGATGCGGCTCCCGCATCTCAGCAAGGAGTGTGCGACCACGCACATTAGGAGTCTACGCTGAATAAAGGCATTCATTTCATGGTAAACCTGTTCTTCACGATCACTGAGTAATATAAATCAGCTTTTCTTATAAAACCTCTTATGAATGAAGTAGGGTATAACAATAGGTTATCTCAGTGATAAACACAACCAGAAACGTGGAGAACAAAAATGTGTCCCCAAACAGAGTCATTTGTATATTGATGATTTAAAGTTTCATAATTGTACACTAGTTTCAAAAAATAAAAAATAAGGGTAGGCCAAGCACCTTACAGAACTGAAAACATCTAAGTAACAGATGGCCGACACTGTTTTATGAGTCCCCTCCCTCGCGGGCCGACTCACACTGGAATGCGCCCTGAAACCCACATACGCATCTCTCCTCGGTGGAATCCTTCCCAAAATATCTGCTTCCCTGACATGTTTTTAAAAAGAGGTTGGATAAGCAATAGGTGACACCCAAATCTGCCTTTGTTCCCAAGGGGAAACGTCAGTACAACACAGCTGGCAGCATCTTCCTCCGCAGTTACAACTGGCAGACTCACGCTGCTGCCTGACTAAAATTTGAAATGACAACGAAATGAGAGAGACTTCAGAATACCATCTGTCAATCCATAAATGCAGAAACAAAACAAACTACAGAATGAAACAAACTTATAACGAATGAAGCTGAGACACAGTCCATGATATATATGATTACTGGCATAACAATAGTTGAAGATTTAAAAAAAAGTGAGTTTTTTTCATAACAACAGTACTGGATTTATAAAAGGTTTCTGTTTCCAAAGATATTATTGGGGTCCACATATTCCTTGACAGACTTCAGCATCCCGAAGCCGACATCAGAGATACTTTCCTTTAGCCACTGCTTCCGTAACTTGCCCACTGGAAAAACAAAATAAAAAATGCTTCAATATACACTGTGATGCTGGGAACCAATCAATCTTGTGACCACGAATGAACAAACACTGTGTGATAAATGCTTTTATTCAGAAATGAGAAATGTTTTGCTTTATTTGATTTATTGAGCCCACCAGACTATCAAGCTCATTAAGCGCGACGGGTTCCCAGGGGAGCCTGTGCCCCCCAGAGTCTCCTTCTCCTGTAAACGACGGAATCAGAAAGCCTGGACTGAGATTATGGCCCATTTTACAAATCACCAAATGAGGAAAATGTGCACTTCAAAGGAACCCCCCTCCTGCCTTAACCACCGAAACAGCCAAAGTTTCAAAGAAAATGAAGTTAAACTCAAGAAAAATATCACATTCAGGTGCATTTGTTGGGTATAACAAAAATGACAGAATACATATCCATAAAACATTTTAAAGAAAACAAAAGTTTAGAAATTTTTAAGAAAATCTGAACCCTGGGTTTAAGAAAAAAAGAGAAACTGGTTATGAAGCTTTCTCATTTGCATTTTCTTTTCATATTACTTTTAAATAAATTTGCATGTTCTCAAATAATGGTTACTTTCTTCCTATTTCCCCCAAATTAGAGATTTCTTTAGGTACTAAGTAAATCAAATGCCTGATTCATCTTAAACTTACTCTTCTGCTTTTATACTCTGTAAAAAAGCATGCTCCCTGTCTTTGCTCTTGGTCTTACTAATTTTTCTGAGAATAATGAATATAAAGGCTAGCAGCATAAATCATCTTTTAAAAAGTACTCAATAAAAAACACAACCTTTTAAGTGGAACTTTTGTAAGAAAGGATATGTACTTACTCTTTAAAAGAATTCTGAAATGTCAATATGCTTTGACCTTAAAAAGCAGAGCAATATGCTGACTTATCTGTGGTGAAATGGACCTTTTAATTCATAAATAGGACTATTTGTAGTTAGTACTTTTCAAATGTATCACTGTAATAATTGAATTCCAATGGTCATTTTCCACAGATGCTCACTAGTGACCCAAAGTCATCCAAAGTCCTTTAGCTGGCTGCGGAAATGGGAAACCTTCTGTCATTGAGGTCTCAGCCTGTCATTCTAAAATGTGCTCCCATTTATCAGGCTGCAGTGATGCACCATAGCATCCGCCTTTTGGAAACCTGAAATACCATTTCAAGCTCAATTCAAAGCATGTTTTGTGTCCAGTTCTCCAGAAAACCATCAAACTGTTACTCACTAAAATAATAAATAACATGATACCCTTTGAAAGCAAAATATTTCTGCTTAGCTTCTAGAAATAAAAAGGCATTGCTGGTGTTCAGATGGGGGAAAATGAGGTACAGCAGAAAAAAATTCTAAATTCAAAAAAGAAAAATTTTTTGTTTAAAAGTTCTAAAATTAGAAGCCAAGCCAATTCTATAAATTCCTATTTATAGAATCTCAAACACCTAAAAGATATTCCACCAGGTCCTCCTACTATCTCCTTAAGGGACAACTCAGCACAACGCTTCAGCCTCAGTTTTCTCACCTGCAACAGGATTAAAATCTACAGTCTTTTCACCTCAAATACCCTAAGATTTTAAGAACTTTAAAAAAGTTACAAATCAGTTATTTCCAGATTTGCTCCAAGGTATTAAAACCCAGCAGAAGCGGCACCATGATACGCTGCCCACGCTGAGGCAGCTCCGCGGAGGGGCAGAGAGCCGAGAGTTGCCAGTCTCCACTGTTATCTGTAATGTAGCTTCACTGAATGTGTCCTGTGGTCATGGATCTAATTGTGCTGAAAAGACTGCAAACAACTGCTCCAACAAGATGGAGCACATTAGAACCTCAGCAGGATGCCCAACAGCGAGCTTGTCTGCCTGGTTTTACACCTCTAGTAATGATGCAATTCCACAAGGAACTGAACCATCATTTGAGAAGCCACCCAACAGCCACTGCATATTTAATGAAGTCGCTCGCCAGGCGCTGGAAAACAGAAGGTGCTTGGAGTGCATCATTAGTTCTGTCAGAAGGATAATTTACACATCTATCTTGTCAAATTTTCTATGGTTTATACTTTTACAATAATCCATCTAACATACATTTGATTAGTGAACTAGAAAGTTTTTAAAAAGGCAGTACAGGCAGCATGGCCATGGCCCCTCATAGACATAGTTAACGAAAGAATTTAACCCCTTTATGGCAGAGGTCTGTGAGCTTCTATGAGTGATAACAGAATTTCAGCTGATAATCAGAAATCACAGCTCACACAATTAAAGGGACTAGGAATCTTTTCGGTTTTGCTTAACAATTTAAATAAATTCATTGTAAGATTAAGTGTCCAAACAAAAAACACAATCTAAGTAAAAATGTTCAGTGAGTCTTTGTAATAAGACAATTATTGGAAATGGCTCTTTATAAAATTCTAAAGAATTTTAGAGAACTCTGGCTGTCTCAGATGAATTGATACATTGAAAACAACAACAAAGCCCCGAAGGTCCTAATCCCAAAGAGAGATCACATTTCAAAGTAGAAGAGTTTTATTGTGCAGCTAATTGACAGTAACAGTGATGGTGCTGTGTGTCCCATCTTTATCTGTCCTGCCGGGCACTGAGAAATGAGCAGGCTACACTGGCCTGGACACACATGACACACATGTGCACAACTCTATAGGCGCTGCTTCAACATCTGTAAACCTTGTTTTCAGAGATGGAAATGAGACTGTTCCTTATGCAGCATGTCATATTGAAAGACAGGACAACGAATGAAAACAGCAAAAACAGGTAGCCTAAGACACGAACATTCCTTGTTTGCACAGTGATCCATGAAAAGGCATGTATACATTCATATCACATGAATCCTAATGCCCTTTCCAGGCCTGTATTACACCTGAGGCTGGATATTCGTGACTACTGACTCAACTCTATTCCTTTAGCTTCTGATTTTCAATAGAAGTATAAACCTAGCCTGAGAGTCAACACTGGTGATACAGAAAGCCAATTCCACCACCTTTGAAAATAAAATAAGGACCCTGTATTACACAGATCACAACTGTTCTAAATATATCATACCCAAAGTACTTAATCCTGTTAGTATTTAAGGGCCTCCGAAGCCCTTAAAGATACAAAAAACATAAGCCAGTCAAATACTAAACATTATAAAAAACAAATGGGGGAAATTCTTTATCTGCTTAAATTAAAAGTAGAGTTCACGTTTTTACAGATTAATTTCTGATAATGTACATACAGGCTGGATGAAACAAGTATTTTGCTGTCTTCTACAATATACACTATATTTTTAAAAACTTATTTTTGGAACAGAAAAGACATGAAACTTTGGAGGGTACTCTTTGAAATCACAGGGCCAACAATCCCCTCTGGGTGCTAACTTCTCCAAGAAAGAACGCCTTGTTTTGTATGACCAACAGCATAAAAGAATGGACAGACATATATGCAAGGGGGTTGGATAGTGAGTGGTATAAGTGTGAAGCGTGGACACGGTGGTCAGCCCAGCTGACCAAAATTTATCTGGAACCACTCTGTGTTCTAAGAGCCTGAGGACTTAGCAGAGACTACCCAACAGTCCTCTCTTCAAAGTGATAAGTCTAGGTTCTACTTGCCAGAGTTCTTTTTATCTAGATACAGTTAAAACTGTTTGTATTATGAATTTGATCACAAGGTCGAAAAGATTTCTTAGATACTTAGCAGGAAATAAACTGTACATTTAGATGACAGAAGCGAAAGCTCAGAAGTAGAGTTTAGCCAAAGTAGAATAGAAGCACCTAACCATTACTATAACAACTATATTTTGAAAGTTGCAATTTGAGCATACTGGACACCTTTAGCACTGTAGGTCATATTTTTAAAACAAAACCTAGACTTAGCTGCTTGTATGAGTGACTCAAGCATCCATCTGTATTTCAAGATTTAAGTAAATGCAACTAACCTCCTGGTGAATTATGTACGGAACTAGTGCTTGGAGGTACACCCACTCTCTTGCCCGATGAGGTTCTAGCCCCAAGAAGCTTCAGGTACTCATGAAAAGAAAGGGCGGCAGACTGTTTCCAGTCCTTGAGGTACCTGGTGACCTGACTGCGACATGGTTTCTTTAGAGGGGGCAGGGGGTCTCAAGTGGAAAAAAGGATTTAGTTGTCCATTTGTTAGTGCTATAGAGCTCATTTTTGTGTGTCTGAGTTTTGGTGAAGGTACATGCTAAACGTCAGCCAACAAATCTCCAACTGAGGGGTGCTGACCCCCAGCCTTTAAAGTTGTATGAGATGGGATAACAATTATTCATGAGGCTGATTTAATGCTTAGTGAATACTTAAAAGTCATATTGGATTTTTAAGTCATCTGGTTTATTTTCCTCTAATGAAACTTCTGATATCAAGATGCAAAAATTCAAAAATACCATGTTAACAAAGCAATTAATATCTGATAATATAAGTTTTTTCTCTTAGTCAATATTTAAAATGCCTTCATGCTAAGGTTTCACCAGTGCAGTTTATACAGTATCTCTAAGATCTTACAGATACCTGAGTAGGTCTTTAGAGATTATAAAACAGAAAATAAGTTTAAATCACTAGGGTAGTAACAGATCACAAGACCTGGATTCAATCTGTCTTCAGAATACAAACATGTGTTAATTCTGCTCTATATCACCAAAAGATGGCTTGACACACTTTAAGTTTAAAGTCTGGAAATTAATGCCTATCTAACAAAGTCAAAAACAAGTAAACAGGTCAAATACAATGAGATAGAGAAGGACAGAAGAGGAGAGAAAAACATCATATGGTCCTTGAGGACTAAGTCCACGTTTTATTCATGCTTATAGCCCTGCTGTATAACATGTGCACACCACAATAAGAATTCAATAAATGTTAACTGAAATAAAAAATAAACATTGAACCACAGTTATCTATCAGCTACTTCAGATAAGGGGTAGGGTTCAAATCTCTACAAATAAGGAACCTGGGTCTCCTTCGCTTACTTGGTTCTATCTGCCTTGCATTCCCTATATTCCGATATAGTCTCTTGGATACACTCAGAGCTGTTCTACAGCAACTAAGACTCCTCAGACTCCACTGGTGCCTCTCAACAGAGGCAAGTCTGCTCCCCAGAGACAGTCAGCAATGTCTGGAGACAGTTTCAGTTACTACAACTGGGCCAAGTGGAGGCCATAAATGATGCTAGAGATACTACAATGCACAAAACAATCCCCACAGCAAAGTTATCTGGCCAAAAATGGCAACAGTGCCGAGCCCAAGAAATCCTGAACTTCATGCTTCCAAGTGTCCACCTCACAGGAGCCCAAACAATTTCCGTAAAGGCAACACACCTTCACTGCTATTATCAAATGAACTGGCCACCAATGGCATAGTGGTCACTAGGTGACCTTGTTCTAAATTGGAAGTTAATGACCAAATTAAGAGAAATTTCGAGATTTTATCTACTGAGAAAAAAACAACCATTAATGGAAAAGATACTTCCTTTAAAATTAATGCTTAAAAACTTGAATCTAATGTCGACTGAAAAACATTCCGTCATTTTTGGCCATTTTTCCAACCAATCTATGAAAATAAAGTTTCATGGCCCTGTCCAACAGGGTTTTCAGTGATGATGGAAGTGTTCTGTACCCGCACTGTTTAACACGGGAGCCCCCTGGCCACACATGCACATATAGCACTTGAATGGTGGCTAATATAATGAAGAAACAGATTTTAATTTTAACCAATTTAAATGTAAACAGCCACAAGTAGCCAGCTCTGTGGCTTTTGCGTTTGACAACACAGAATATTAAAAATAAATTTTACCTAAAGTCAATTTGGATAGTTACGCTTGAAAATATCTACTAGGGTTAATTGTTGGCTAAACCCATGCAGCTAACCATAAAAATTATCCTGTGACAAGTCAATAACGCAGTACATGCATTTTCAGACCAGCAAACACATAGTACTTAGCAGAGTCTTGTACACAAAATTGCTGGGAATAAAGATTTCTCTTTAAAGATCCAAAGAGAAGTAGTAATATACAATGCATCTAGTCTCTTCCAGTGATACGCCCGAGGCAGGAAGCTACGACAGGCGTATACAGCCACAGTGAGAGCCGGCAGAGACAGTGTGCCCCTGACCTTCTGCCATGGCCCAGGCACCTGTAACTGCATGAGTGGGAAGGTGCAGGAATCCACATATTCTTACAACAGATTTTCTGTCAGCTCTCAAATCTGTTTATCCTGTGACAGAACTGAAATTGTTGAAATTGTTAACTATTTGGCTAAATTACAGGTTAAAATGGCTTTCAGAGTCTGGTCCTGGGAGCCAACTATTTACAACACTGCTTCAGAAAAAAAATATTATAACCAACTTAAAATTTTTGTGGAAAAAAAAAGCTAGTCATAAAAAAAGGAAAAATTTAATTAAAGGGCAAAACAAAAATTTTGCTATCTTAGGGTAATCTGATAAAGATTCAATATTGGAGAGGCTATATTCGTCTGGTAGCTATAAAAAGACCAAAATCACAACCAAGATACTGGCACTGAAATAGTGGAGACCCAGAACAGCTCCATAACCAAAAGGGTCCCCGCACTGCCTGGTCATAATCACCCCTCCCCACACCAGATTCCTGGAAACCACTAATCTATTCTCTATTTCTATAATTTTGACATTTCAAAAATGTTATAGAAATAAAATCACAAATCTTTCGAGATTGTTGTTTTTTTGTTTTCCACTAAGTATAACTCCCTGGAGATTCACCCAAGTTGTTGCATGATTTCTTAAAAAAAATAATTTTTCTTTTAAGATTTTATTTATTTTTAGAGGGGAAGGGAGGGAGAAACAGAAGGGAACGAAACATCAATGTGTGGTTGCCTCTTTTGCAACCCCTACTGGGGAGCTGGCCTGCAACCCAGGCATGTGCCCTGACCAGGAACTGAATCAGCGACCCCTTGGTTTGCAGGCCAGCACTCAATCCAATGAGCCACATCAGCCAGGGCTGTTGCATGCCTTAATAGCTGATTTCTTCATATTGCTAAGTAGTGTTCCACGGTACAGATATACAAGTGTTTAGCCACTTACAGTAGTACCCCCTTACCTGCAGCAGGATATATGTTAACAAGACCCCTGGTGGAAGCATAAATCATGGACAGTACAGAACCCCATATATACTTTTTTCCTATACACACATGCTTTTCCACTTAAAGGAAGCATGTCACAGCTTCTCTGTGGCCCACATGGATTGCCAACATCACTACTCTTGCACTTTGAGGCCATTTTTAAGTAGAGTAAGGGATGCTTGGGAACAAACACTACAATACCATGGCAGTCTGTGTATGCAGTGTGGGACGATTCACACCCCAGCCAGGATGGAGCAGAACAGCATGATGCTTCATCACACTACTCAGAAAGGCCTGCACTTTAAAACGTATATATTGTTTCTTTCTGGAATTCTCCACTTGATATTTTCAAACCATCACTGACCACAGGTAACTGGACTACTGTACCAGTTAAAGGACATCTAGGCTGTTTGGGGCTATTATGAGTAAAGCTGTTCTGAATACTAATGTACAGGTTTTTCGTTGTGGAAAGAAGTTTTCAATTCCCTGGTATAAATGCCCAAGAGTGTAACTGTTGGTTTGAATGGTAGTTGCATATTTGATCTCATAAGTAACTGCCAAACTGTTTACAGCATGGCTGTACCACTTTATATTAACACCAGCAATATATGACTGACCAGCTTTCTCCTCATCCTCGCCAGCACTGGATATTGTCACTATCTTTAATTTTAGCTTTGTGATAGGTGTTGGTATTTCACTATTGAGTTTTGAGAGTTGTTTTACACATTACAGACATAGGTATTTGTTGGATATGTGGTTTGCGCACATTTTCTCCCACTCTGTAGCCTATATCCTTTTATCTTCTTAACGGAGTCCTTCAGAGAACAAACACTTTTAATTTTGATAAGATCCAACTTACTAATTTTTCCTTTAATGAATCATGAGTTTCAGAACTCTGCCTCTCTCTAGATTCTAGAGGTTCCCCACCTGCCCTTTTACCTGGAAGTTTTATTACTTTGTTTAACATTTAATTCCATTATCTATTTTGAGATAATTTTGGTACAAGGTCAAAGTGGCTTTTTTGTTTGCCTACAGATGTTCAGTTGTACCAGCACCATTTGTTGAACAGTCTACATATGCTTCCTCCATTGGACTGCTTTTGTATCTTGGTCAGAATCAACGGACACAATGGTGTGGATCTATTTCTGGGTTCTCTGTTCTGTTTCATTGATCAAAGCACCTCTCCTCCAATACCACGGTCTTGATTACCACAGCTGTGTCTTGAAACCAGGTAGACTGATTCCTATGACTTTCTTTTTTCTAAATTGTTTTTGCAGTCTAGTTCCTTTGCCTTACCATGTGAATTTTGGAATAATTTTTTCTATATCTACTAAAAATGTCCCTGAAATTTTGGTAAGAATTGCATTAAACAGATCAATCTGAGGAGAACTGACATCTTCACTATATCCAGTTTTCTACAGTCTCTCCATTTATTTAGATCTTGATTTTTTTAGCAGCATTCTATAATTTTCAGAACTCAGATCCTGCATATATTTTGTCAGATTTGTGCCTATTTCATTCTCTTTGAAGCAACTGCAAATGGCATTGTAAATATTTTAAATCTCAGTCTCCATATGTTTATTGTTAACACACAGAGATGTGACTGATTTTTTGTGTGTATTCTTGTATTCTGCAATCTTGCTGAGTTTGTTTTTGTTGATTCTCTGGGGTTTTCTATGAAGACAATCATGTCATATATAAATAGCAACAGTTTTATTTCTTCCTTTCCAATCTCTATGTCTTTTATTTCACAATACAAGTTTTTAATAAATGGCCTCAAAGCTGATCTTTTGCTTATTCCTTTGAACAGTCTCTTTTTAAAGTTTCTGATACTACTGGATTCTGTTAGGACCACACAAAATAGCTGCCCCCTAATTATTCTCTGAACAACAGCAAATAATTTTACTTAGGTAGAGACACCAATATTTAAACTAAGACTGGTTATATTTAATCAAGGCTTTTTACTTCCTGACAAGGACTTAGGTATAACTTTAGCAATTGAACAACTGAAAAACTTAAGTCATAAATTGAAATTAAATATGTGGCTGACATAAACTTTGCTGTTTAAACTGACCAGCTCGTCAGCTACAAAAACAAGCACTATGAAGATTAAGTTAAGCAGGCTTTATATTTCCTACAGCCTCCAGTTCCAGACTACATCTGTTTTCTTTGATACACAAAACCAGAGTTAAAATAGCTCCATTTATCACAGCATGATTGTAGGCAGACAAACCAGCCTGTCTGTTTCCAGATAGCGAAAGCAACTGTTATTAATCACAATTACAGGCCAAACCTTCTAAGAGAAATTGCATCAATATTCTCCCAACCCCCAGCCCTCCTACTCTTGAACTCAAAAATGGCACTGAGAGTGTCATGAACCGCCTGAAGGTCAGTAAATAAAGATGCTGCTATGAGGCCGACCTGAGTTTTAAGTTCAGAATATGAATTAAGAAAAATCTTTACACATAAAGTGATCTCTCAAAAGCTCTATTATTAAGTTTAGCAGGACAATTAAACCCACTCTTTAATAATTTATATATAAAGGTTTCTGGTTTATGAACCTATACAGGATACCTGAAATTTATAGTTTTTGGGTGATTAAGCAGAAAAGCATTTATGAAAATAGACATTTTTCTATACCATATTTTATAGTCAACAACATAAAGAATTATTTCTTTTTCATACAGACTGTACAATAACAGAACTGCCTGTAGAGTGAGACCAACTGCAGGTTATAAATGAAAATAACATAAGACAACTGTTGAATCATATCCCTTAAATTTGGGTCTTTTTCAAACAAACTGTAATCCTTTCTTCAATGGCTAGGGCAAGGGTTTAAGAATCCAAACCATATACTAGACTTATTGGGGTGAACACTTCATAAGTTATTGTATGTCTAATCACTATGTTATACTCCCGAAACTAATATAATATGTCGTCAACTGCAACTGAAAGACCTTTTTTTTTTTCATAGTACTTGCTTTATTTTCCTTTGGTTAGACATGCTTTAAAAAACATGCACAGCCCTGGCCAGGTGGCTCAGTTGGTTGGAGCTTCATCCCATACAACAGAAGGTTGTGGGTTTGATCCCGTCGGGGTGTATTGTGTACAGGGAGGCAACTGATAGATTTTTCTCTCTCATACTAATATTTCTCCCCCACCCCTAAAATCAATGAACATATGCCCAGGTGAGGATTTTAAAAAAATAGTTTACAAAATTGCCCACATTTGCAAAATATCCAAACATCAGGAATCAGAAAGGTATAAAGCAAGGAGCTTACAGGCTTGAAAGAATATCATAGGCTCCAGAACAAAATCAAACCAATCAAATATTGCAAATTTCTTTGTTCAAAACACAAAGATATTTTAGTAGAGTAAGTTTTTGTTCATTTGTTTTTTAAAACACTTTAGGGACCAAAACTAAGCTTCTTGTGCACCTGAGGAAGGGCCTGGCTTCTCTTCCTTGAAGGCCTTTTGCAAAACACAGATGCCAGCGTTCACTGGCCTCAGTGTTCACCCTCACACACATGCTTGCTATCCGTTAAGCACAACACCCTGGGCCCACCCTGGAGATAACTGGCAGGGGCTACAGAGCATCCACGATGTGGCTGATTTTGGTGACCAGCTCCTGTCACTTTCCCCGAAGCTGAGCTTTACTCTTTCTCTACATGTGTCTTTCTTGAGCTTGCCAGCCACCAGCTGCTCAGCTCCTACAGCTGACTACAGCACAGCCCCTTAACCTGTGCATCCGGCTTCTGCATTTCATTCACTCTGTCACAGAGGTCAGAGCACTCTCTTTGGCCTGGACTGCAGCAAAGCAATATCACTGGCCAAGGCCTTGTGTTCTGTCTCCATGCCCTTAACACTGTTGAAGGACTGCCTACACTTACTGATAGTCTCATCAAAGTGACGGCAGAGACCCACAGGGTCTCTGTGATGCAAGCTACCCTCATCCTGGCTTCTGCGGCAGATCCCTCATGATGAAAAAGTATACCCCGATATAGACAATGACTGTGAAGAACAAGATGTAGAAAAGGGCCCCCACCAGCAGGGGCTCCTGCAGTGTGAGTACCTTGTTCAATGTGTAGCGCACCATCATGTCCTGTTCTACCAGATTTTTCCTGCTTTCTTTTTTTGGTTCTACCAGGTTTTTCCTATAGGCAACATTCACAGGCAGCCAAATGTGCCCGGGGAGGTGCAGTGCAGCTCATCTGGGCCATGACTGACTTCCTAAGGACTGCCAACTTGGATATTCCTGCCCCTGTGGGCAAGATGACCTTCACAGTCAGAAACTCTACCACATGCTCATCAAACACCTGGTCCACAAACCTCACCTTCACTGCATACTGGTCACCCCAGTCATAGCTTGGAGGGTGTAGCCAACAATGCAAGACGTCTTCCATGCTCCAAAAAGAGGGAAGTGGGGACAGATTTCCATCTCTCTATGGAGTTATCCAAAATAAGGAGGTGGCTGGTGGAAAGTGACAATCCCACCTTGGTAATAACATCCTGGGGCAGCCTCAGGGAGGATGGTCTTAAAAGAAAAGATGGAGGATATACCCCTACCGCCTGTCTATGGTAATCACAGTCTATAAAAGCCCTTTAATTAAACACAGCCCCTGTGCGCTTCAAGTCTACATTTTCTTTCTCAGAGAGAAACCTCAATGGCTTGGGTCCTGCTGGTGATAACAAGGAAAAGAGCTGGAGTTCTCACAATGCACTTTAACAGCATCCTGACTACTGACAGGGACGACTCGAAAGGTCCACAGTGCAGAAGGGTCTCGAACTGTGCAGGGCTGCACAACTTGCAAAACAGTTCTCCATGTTCTGGAAGGCAAGCTTCACATGCATCATTTGTCTTCGACGGATAAGAAGAGTAGAAATACAATGGTTGCCCTCAGACACCACGGATTGTTTCTCTGATTGAGTCATCTGATTTGAAGATGGCAGAAGGACATAATACAATCTGTTTCCACAATGGCTGAAATCTCGGTCCCAGGATCAATAGCACTGGGAGTTTGACCACAAAGAATCTCCCACTGTTACCCTTAATTTTGGTTTCTCGTACTTCTAGAGTTGTTCTCTTCCCCATCTTTTCCCCTTACTTGCGCACAGAGCATCAGAGACAGAAGCAGGCAGCAGCAAGAACCTCCATGACCAGGTGGAAAAAAAATTTTTTTGAATCTTGTCTTCCCAAACCTTTTATTTCAGGCCAAGTAAAACACATATCTTTAATGGTCTCTACAGTTTTTCTTCTTTGTGTGTGTTTGGTCGGGGGAGAATTTTTAAAAAAGAATATAACCCACACTTTCACTTGGTATTGTCTATTGCTTTTATTTCTTAAAGAAGCTACTGCTTTTTAAGTACCTACCATATGCAAGACACTTTAAATGCTTTACATCCATTACTACATTTAAGTCTTACAATAATCTATGAGGTAGGTACTATAATTCCTGTTTTACACATGGGAACACCTCAGCTCAGAGAAGTTATTACCCTCAGATTACACAGCTAGTTAAGTACAGAGTCAAGAGTCAAATACAGACTTCATTCCAAAGCCTATGCTCTTTGCCCTCAAAGTTTATAAGCCTCTCAAACTTTTACTTGTCTTAAGACAAAGTCTAGATGGAATCTTACACATATAATGCTTCTATGGGAGAATATTAAAGTGTTGCAAAATTGTAGAGATAGCATATTATTTTACACTACTTTTCCACTGAATGACTCTGTTAATTCTCTTACCCAGAAATATTATGGGAATACTGTCTGGAAAAAGTCCAGCCATTGGTAACACAATGAGAATGGTTTGAGCAACATGGATATAACCTGGCAGCCACGGAGAATGGACTGGAATATGCATGCATGAACAATGACAACTTCACTGTACTAGTCAGTGGGGGCGGGTAGACGACATTGAGTGAGCATGTGTACTAGGTGGCTGTCACATTCAAAATGATTGAGCAACTAGAGCAACAAATCTGCATCAGATTTTGTGTTAAGCTTGAACAATCCTCTGTGGAAAGTACTGGGATGATTTAGAAGGCTGAGGCTACGGATAACTGGTGATTGGTGGCTTCATCATGACAACACGCCTGCTCATGCATCACACCTTGTGCAGAGTTTTTTGGCAAAACATCAAATCACCCAGGTGACTCGCCCCCTCTATAGACCAGATTTGGCACCCTGTGACTTTTGGCTTTTTCCAAAAACTAAAATGACCTTTGAAAGAGAAGATATTTCAAACCACTGATGAGATTCAGGAAAATACGATGGGGCAGCTGATGGCCACTGGAACTGTGTGAGGTCCCAAGGTGCCTACTTTGAAGGGGACAGAGGTGTCATTATCCTATGGACAATGTTTTTTGTATCTTGTGTCTTCTCCAATAAATGTCTCTATTTTTCAAATTACATGGCTGGATACCTTCTCTATGAATCTTGGAACCTGAGCCATTCCATGAATAGACTGTATATTCAAACTAGGCCTCATTATTAAACATTTGAAACTAAATTAGCAATGAGATTAATGCCATTCTAATTTGAAAAATTCAGAGATATGTGATAGTTTGCAAAATTTCCCCAAGTCTGTGAGCAGTTACCTACTCAACATATTCATTGAGCATCTACTGTGTAGACCTGCCAATCATGGTTCTAGGGACATGGGAACACAGTGATGAACAAGAGAAAGTCAGGAACCTCACTGAACTTACTCAAATGAGCACAGACACTACTCAAGAGAACAGGGAAGACATCTCTAAGATGGTGGCATTTTTGTCAGAGATAGAAATGAAGAGGAAAGCGAGTGATGCAAATATCTGGAGGGAGAAACAAGACAACGACCATCAGGGAAAAAGGGAATAAAGAGCAAAGGGCTTGAAGGGGAGGAGGGCCTGATATGTTTGAGGAACAGCAAGAAGGCCAATACTGCTAGAGGGAAAAAGTACTAAGAGATGAGGACAAGAGAAAGACTCACTATGTGTATCCTTGAAGGTTCTAATAAGAACTTCGTGCTTCACTCTGAATGTGAGGAGAAAACACTGAGTTTTACAAAGATTACTCTGGCGGCAAGGGAAGGAGCAGTAGGGGAGCAAGAGTGGAAGCAGAGAGACCACCTGGGATGCCGTAGCAGTGGTCCCAGTGGGAGCGGTGGCTGATGCGTTATTCTCCTACTTGGGAGTCGGCAGCATATGGATGGTGTCTGAAGTCCCCCTACTGAGGCGATGGCTAAGGGAGTGAATGAACACACAGAACAAATCAGGGCTGAGCCCCAGAGCTCTCTGACGTTCAGCAGTGTAGAAGCTGAGCTAGCAAAGGGAAGCACTTCATGGTCCCAGCACGCATCAAATATATTTTGTATTCAGGCTTACCTAGTTTCTTCTAAGCAACAAATGAAATCAGGCAGTTTAGCTGGCTTCCATGTAGTCATATTTTTGACCACAAAGAAAATAAAAATATCAGAAATATGACAGAAATAAAATTATTTCTGCTTATATGAGACAGAACCTCTCAATAAATATGCAATCAAACCTTGCTATATTTAAGTTATAGCTAATAATGTCTAAAAATAAATTATTTCATCAAACTTGAGTCTTCAGCAAATAAGGGCCTATAAGCCTAGAACCTAAAAATGCACATAAAATGTAACATGATCTGACCTTCATTTGCTTTATTACCTGATACAGCCAACATGTTAGAAACCTACAATGAGGAAGTATACAAACCAGAAAGTCAAACTGACTTCTGTGCAAGGACTGAGAAAACAATGAAATATCTAGAATGAGGAAACTTAAATTGCTGGTTCATTTGTTTTAACATCTGAAGTAAGGTGGGTAAACTAGTGTCAAAATTAAATAGAGGTTTTATATTTTTAAAAAACAGTAATGTTTAGTATTTCTTTTCATTCACTTTAAAAATTGTGTCTTTCTTCA
The DNA here is from genome assembly GCF_014824575.4 of Sturnira hondurensis. Lineage (NCBI taxonomy): Eukaryota > Metazoa > Chordata > Mammalia > Chiroptera > Phyllostomidae > Sturnira > Sturnira hondurensis. The sequence goes on from NW_028076767.1 coordinate 38,647,900, forward strand.
AAGGCTGTTCATCTGACTCTTTAGCTTTTTGCCTATTCTTGCTATTTTAGGGCCCTAAGCAAGAGAACAGGAAGTGAAGCAGAAGGACGTGAACTGAAATCCAACTTCTGGCACTCATAATTACTGCTCATTCCTTTGGGCAATTAATTTACGACACATTCAGAGTTTAGCATATCTTTATTTGAAAGGAGCAGTATCTATTCTGCAGCATTTCGAGAAGAATAATTACAGGAGACTAAGTTAGCAGAGGACCTCGCAAATGTTTACGGCTTCATAAATGTTAGCTCCTTTCCCCATTCTATCTCCCTCATCTTCACTGGTTCAATATCTGTAGCATTTACATGTTTATTAAAATTACCTTTTAAGGGTTTTTCAAAGAAAATGGGAAACTTTCACCTCGGTTAAAGTAGGATGACATAATCCTACCAGTTTTGATCAGTAGCCTTTTGAAATGCTACAATAGTTATTTTACTGGACAGTAAGGTTCTTCAGGGAAAGAACTGGAATTCTTTGAAACCCTATTGCCCAAGTGGATCAATAATATAATATGGAAAACACAATATGAAAAGGCACTAAGCGTACTTTGTATTAAAAAATCATAGGGAGGTATTTACATTGTTTGCTTTGGGACCAAACATTGAATCATGATCTCATAGGTAACTGTTTATTTACATCCTTCCAACTGTATTTTTTAAACTTTTACTTGTGTGTATTGATTTATGCAATGGACTATTACCATAGCTTTCACAAATAACAAAATCCAAGTTTCCAAGGAAATAGAGTATCTAAAACCCATTCACCTAAATGACAATTAAGCTATTATTTCCTCCCATATATAAGATTCAGCTATTCTCACCCTCTGGCAGAATCACATGTCTCCAACATCTACCGTCACAAACATGAAACCTGCAGTTCCTGGTCTTAAAGAAGAAAGTTCCCTGTTAGCTGCTGACATGTACCAAAAGGCAAAATTGACTAGAGAAAGGAGTATTTTTTTCTCCAAACAATTATGGCTAAATTATTTTGCCTCCTCCCTCTATGCAACCAATTTAGAATGAAGAATATATCATTACTTCATGACAGTATCTATGTTTACAAGTTTCTTACATATTAATAGTGGCATCCCAAAAGAGAATATCTAGGAAAGATTTTAAATAATGTATATGCTGGCTGAGCATTTTAAAGGAAGGTGCCCAAAATCGAAATATCTTTACAAAATGCCTCATATTTAAATTTCCAGAAATCAGGTGTAGACTTTTAGATTAATTAGAAGCTTTTAACTGCACTTGAGAACTTTCTAATACTCATTTTCCTCCCTTCATTTTTGTCATTCTAACATTCATTAGAATCTCCACCAGAAGATAATACAATAAAAGGAAGAGGAGGAAAAAAACAAATTCATTCACTATAATGCTTACCAGTCAGCGAAGTTAGAAATGTATGTATAGGGGTTAAGAAAAAAAAAAGGCAACAGCGATGCTGGGAATTGCCTTCCTAGTTCACTGATCTACAGGTGCCATCTTCTCCAGGCCTGGCTGCAATAATGGTGTTAGAACACAGACCCTCTATAGCTCACTTTCTCTACCAAAATTGTTTTATTTATTCTGCACACATGTACGAAGGGGTGATGGCGGGGAGGGCGTGAGGAGGGTGCATTACTCTAGGCGCTGGTGTATAGCAACGAACAAAACAGAACTCCCTGCCTGAGAACCCTCACTCTCCCAAGGGAGGAGGCTGCTACTTTGAAGAAGTATAAATATATAACACATCAGATAATGTTCAATGCTATGGTGAACAATGACACAGGGAAAGAGGGATATAGAGAATCCAAGGCAGGGGCAGGTGCTGAATTTTTTAATTGGTGGTCATTTACCTTTACACTTCTCCCTAAAAAATATTTTTAAATTTAAAAATCAAATATATTTATTTTCCTAAGCACCAAATTATATTGAAGGACATATTCAGAACAATTTTCTATTAATGGGGACAAGTGTATAACCTTGAAAATTATGATTTTAATGACCAAATAGCCATTGTTTCACTTTTTTAAAAAATGCCTCCTATAACTTTCCTAAGCCTCCTACTAATACATAGGTAGATACGTCCTAATCTTTATTGATATAATCAATTCTGTAATAAAACTTAATATTTACCACAATGGTCACCAAGTAACAAAACATCTTTAGAGTCTTGGAAAAAACGTGGGGTTTTTTTTGCATCCTGTCTTGATTAATTTACTGAATTTTGGGCAGGCGGGACAAACAGCTCATCAGTATATGGTACAACTGATATCCAGCTACATTCCAATAGTGGCTGGAAAACATTTGTGTTGTTTTTCTTTTTTTTTCCCTTTTAAAAACTTTTGCTGTAATGGTTAAATGCCTTCCAAGCAAGTGAGAGGATTCTTGGGGAACACGAAGTTCCCTGAGAACTGAGAAGGCTGTCTAGGTTCCTACGAGGGGGGACTAAAAAACAAACAAACAAACAAAAGTAATTATCTTCTGAAAGGCAGGCCCCTTGCAGTACAGGCTTCCCCTGGTAAGTGAGTGTTCTAGGAACCCATCTCTATCAGTGTACCAGCCGGTGTTGTTGTAAGAGGCTGCATTCGGCTTCAGCGAATTTTCTTTGAAGACTCTTTCAATGCATTCGCCTGTTTCCTGATGGGTGATTTATGATTGCGCCTGCCCACACCGCACTGTATTCAGCAGTTTTTGACCAAAAATGGCATGACCCCTGCTCTCCACCCCTCCACCCTCTCCCTATTCATCCAATCTCAACCCCAACTTTTTTTTGGTTTTCCTGGATGAGAAATGTCCTCAAACGGAAATGTTTTGCCAATGTGGAAGAGGTGAAACAAAAAATGGCACTAACCAGCATCAAAATTAACGAGTTCAAAAACTGCTTTGAGCAGTGGGGAAAAAAAAACATCTCAGGTGTATTGCACCAAATGGAGAGTACTTTGAAGGTGGCTGGAGTTTAAATATATAAGAATAAATACACAATTTTTAATAAATAGATTCTTGTTTATTGGGTCCCCTCTTGCATCTAAGCAGGCTTGTTCAGTAACACTCCTGTTGGTTACCACCACAGCCTAGACTACCTCAGTGACAGACATAAAAACTCCCAAGAAATCTCAGGTGCTCTTGTATTATCCACAGTACAGCTCTCCCGAGCATTTTATTAACCCAAATGTCTTTTACATTGGGAATATTGGACATTTACATTAGGAACTTCAAAAGAGAGTACCTCCATGGTGATGTGACAGACTCCCTCCGTTATCGAGGATTTCTTCTCTAGCAGCTGCCTGTATTTGGAAGGAATGCAACAAACAGATTTCACTTTAAAGTGAGAGTTAAGATTCAACTCCCAAAGGAGGCACATACTCCCTGGGTTAGTAGTAAAGCAGAAGCTTAGTTTTCCTTTCTCTTACATTAACTACATTTAAAAAGCAATTAAAATATATAGCCTATTTGTAATAGCTTTTTCCAGTGAATAGTCACAATCTATAACAGTCACTTCCAGATTCTAGAATAGAAAAAAAGGCAAAATAATTCAGCAGCACTAAGTTGTCACTGAAAAAATGTACTGTGAGGACAAAACCAGGTCCTACTCTAAAGGGAACATGTCACTGTACCAACAAACATTAGTAACTAACATTTGCCAACTGCTTATTGTTATGTCTAGAACAGCACTAAGCAATTTATATGCAATAACTCATTTATTTTTATTATAGCTCCATGAAATAATGACAATTACTTGTATTTCACAGATAAAGAAATTGAGGCTTAAGCTGTTAAATCACTGACCTAATGTCATACAGTGGGCATCAGATTCAAAATTACAAAGCAATCAGGGGTCAACCAGCAAAGTCCTTATGGGGCAAAGTACTTGTGATATCTATGGATACTTAAGTGTGGGAAGAAAATTCAAACCTTGTTTCATCCTCCTAACATACTAGGCCTAGACTAGACTCCTTATAGAGCCCTAAAGTATAACTGAAATTACATTCCATCTGTGAGTCTGTGATAGCCATGAGGTGAAGTATCTACTGCCTTGAACGGCTCAGAATTACTCAGGTTGTATAGTACCAACAAACCATCAGAAGCTGGGCTAGGGTAGAAAGGAGCCCCTGTCTGTCCCCTGTGGGACAGACAGCCCATAATACCTCACTGCAAAGTAGTTTATAGAAATCCTCATCACTTTGGATTTTTCAAATGAATCATAAATACAGCAGCCCTGCTCTAAGAGATTTTATCTTCTGGCAAATTATTTTAAATAAAGCAATAACTACAATACTTGAAATCAGTAGCATTTAAAGAATGGCAGTTTGGACCGGGAAAGAAGGAATAATTTCACCCTTGTAGTACTACAGGGAAGGGGCACTGGGCAGCCACAGAGCAATACAAAAACACTGAAAGGTTGCCCTGGCTGGTGTAGCTCAGTGGATTGAGCACGGGCCTGTGAAGCAAAGGGTCACTGGTTTGATTCCCAGTCAGGACACATCACTAGGTTGCAGGCCAGTCCCCAGTGGAGGACACATGAGAGGCAACCACACATTGATGTTTCTTTCCCACTTTCTCCTGTCCCCTCTAATAAATAAATAAAATTTCAAAGAATAAAAAAACACTGAAAGGTTAAGGTGATTGGAAAGAACTTGAACTTTTGAGGGTATGGATATGTTCACTGTTTTGATTGGGATCATGATTTTCCTGGTATACATATATATCAAAATTCATGAAACTCCGGACTTCATGTGCACTTTACTGTATTTCAATTTTACTTTGAAAAAGCTATTAAAAAGTTGGGAGGGGGGAGGCATAGGTGGGACCAACCAAACCCTGGCTATGGTTTGAGTCTAGAAGTGTCCCTTGAAAATCATCTTGTGGTATCATTTTTGGTAAGTATGTAATAGAGTTAAAACACCAGGATACCTGAGGCTTCACAAACCCCAGTCTCTTCCCAGTTTATACTCTAGTCTGGACTTGAACTCTAGACATGTAACAAGAAATGCTCATAATCTAACAGAAGGCTTTATCAAAATTAGAAGCTTAAGACCATTTAAGAAGTATAATAAAACCACTAGCAAATGAACCCCAATGGTCTACATATAGCTTTAGCAAACAAACAAATTATAAAACCTAGAACAAGAATGTTGCAGCAACACAGACTTAAAGCAGCAGGGCTGCTGACCTCAACAGTAGCCACCCTCTGGAGCTGAGAGGCTGCCCAAGTGGTAGCAAGCATTCCCTGTGTCCTTTGTCATTTCATTTCATTCGGTATTATGTACTGTAAGTAACAACCAAAAAAATCACAAGCTACAGAATATTAATTTTAGAACACTAGTTCTAATATATGTAGGGAATATTAATTTTAGACTCACAATTCAGTATACAACCCAGTGCAACAAACTTGCTTCTTATTTCTATGGGGTATCATCAACCAGGTAAAGTTTTAAGTGATTGAAAAGAGTCAAACTAAAATTCACAAATTGATGGCAGAGTTTATCAAAGTTAATAAAGAATCTAAGAGCTATATTCATGCATGCAAAATTACCTCAGTCTGTTCAAACACAGTCAGCGGGTCACTTATTCCCCTGTAGTTAAAGGCAAAGTAGAAATAGACACATGCACCAGCATCGTAAGTCTGCGTCACCCTAAAAAACAAACAAACAAAATCCCCACAAGGCGTTAAGTGAAATCCGATTTAATGTCTAGAAACTTAAAGGCAAAATCATCTGAATGATTTGCTTTAGCCACAATCTCATTCTCTACCCAGCCTCCTACTCCCTGAAAGGAATGCAGACTGGCCGGCTGAAGAATATACAGACACTATTTGTACTATCTGGACAACTTTTCTTGGTAAGTTTGATTACCCCAAAGTTAAAAAATTTAAAAACAATGTAAATGTTTCTCTAACTGTCCTGAAATAAACAAAAACCCACCCCCTCAGAAGAGTTTTTTTTTAAGTATGTTGTAGCTAAAAACAGCTCCAACAAACTAGATGGAACTTGGCAATCCAAAGTCTTATAAACTTCCTCTAAGTTAACAGAAATAAGTACGAGGCCTTAAAACCAGGAAACAAAAGAAATGTAAGATATCAAAAATGATCAGACTAGGTAAAATACATCTTCACATTAATAATTAGTAAGGATTTCAAAATAAACTAAATGATCGTATCAAATGCACTGACATGGCCTTAAAACAGTGTCTCTGGGCCCCATACGTGTGCATGTTATATGGTGTTTACAAAAATATCTAGAATGTCAGATTGTAAAAATATATATAAATATATTTTATAAATAAACACATATTTTAATATATTAATATAAATATAGCTTTATATGTATAAGTAAAATATAAATATATGTGGAAACTATATGCCGGAAATACAGAAATATAGAAAAATATATTTATAAATTTATATAATATATATATGTGTGTGTATACATATATAGAGAGAGAGAGAGAAAAAGAGAGAGAGTTGCTTTCAAAATGCCGCCAGGCGAAGAAGCGCTTGAAAGGGAGCCGAGGTAAACATGGTCGAACCTCCAAATGCAATTTACAAAAGTCCCCAGAAGGACCTCAACAGAAGGAGCAAATACAGAGGAAATACTCTTTGTTACTACACAATACAAATAGACTCTAATCTAAAATTTTAATGGCCTTTCAGGCCAAATGTTAGCTGCCTCAGAACAGACGAAATGAACTGTTTAATAATGCTGTCAATTTGCCAGCTGTGTTTTTTCTCCTAGTGTTAATTCACAGTCATAAAAAAGTTCCTGTGAATGTGCACTTTAAGCTCCAGATTTACAAAGTTTAAGAAAAACTAAAACAATTTTAACCAATGGCATTATTATTACAAATAACCAAATTTAAATAAACCTAAAGGATACAGGAATAACACGAGTTTATAGCAATTACTAAAGTATACATCACTTATAAGAATACTTAATAACAATAAATATAATGTAACTAAATATTAATAGACTATGGCCACCTTCCAACAAATCCAGAATCAATATTAAATGCAGTTCAGTTTTCAGTAGGTAACAAGGTTTCTAAAGTCAAAATAGTTCTTGACTGATCAGTATCTGAAAGCAAAAGTAGAAATAATGAAAACACTTTTTGGAAAACTTCAATTTGGGTCCACTTTAGAAAGCGATTCAGATCTAACACCTTTTAATAGATCAATTCTATCATTTAAGACAGTTAAACACTAAACTTCCAAAATCACCCTGACAACAGACAGTGTGGCTGCCAGTCCAATATTCTATAATTTTTAAAAAGTGTCTGTGCTCTGTACTTTTTGGACTATTTTACTTGTGTCAGATTCACTGGCTAGGATTCCTTTCCATAAAAATTCAGGGTTGGAATTTCTATTCCAATAGACAAAGTACCTTCTAACAAACAGAAATGAAATAAACTAAATAAATGCAACCTACAGCTAAATTATTTTCCTTGGAATCTTTAATTTCAATGATATCTACAATTATTTGAAATTAATTTTAAAATAACTTTTTAAAAAGCTGGTTTAAAAAATACATCTTGAACTTTTACATTCAACACAGAATAATCTCCTTGTCCATTATTAAACAGCTCAAGTCAAATGAAACTGAAATCATATTCTTGTTAAATGTTAGTTCAATCAACTATGCGCTATAAAAACTACATTTAAAATTCCTATTAATCAAAACTATTCAAGTAACTAGACTTTGCACGTACTAAACTTTGGTTTTATAAAATGATCACAGTAGCTGAGCATTTAAGCTTCTATCAGAAAATTATTCCTATAAAAACAGCTTCTTAATTAATGACATGTGGCCAATTCAATCTAAGTATACCAATTCTAGCTACCTACATAATGAAGATCCTTCAGTCTGTGAGTATCTTCTGAAAAACCAAGACATAAGTGTTCTTACAGAAGAGAACATTTTACTTCTCAATCAGTTTCAGTAAATAGTGGTCTATCACAATGATATTTTCAATATGGAAGGGGAGAAGTCTCAAGACTTGTTGAATAGGGAGGTGGGGCAGAAGGAGGAAGGGGAGATAAAATCTGTTAAGCTGCCAACTAAACATGACAAAAAAATAAAAACTTCTCAACTATACAAGAATAGATTCTATTATTTTAAGTATTTCAAATTTTACTGGTAACAAATGACTTTTGGATTATTGGGCCTGATTTGTTTTCAGTATTATATAATAAGAGAAGACTCAAGTACATCAGGTCCTCAAACGTCGTTTCATTCAATGTTCTTATAATGTTGATGAGATGCCTGATGAGATGCAGTAGGAACTTAATTCTTGTTTATACTGATTAGCCTATAGTAGAATTGGTTTCGTTATACATCATTTTGCTTCAAGTCACAGAACTCATCAACATCATTAAGTGAGAATTTATTTTATTAGTTTCAACTGATAACATGAACACAAATTTTTTTCTTAGACTTCAAGGTCTTTATGACAAGTTTCATTTTTAAAACTGCTTCCAAATTTTTTTTCACAAGTACATTCTTACACCTTCATTTAGATAGGTTCTCTATAAGATCAGTTCTCTAACCAGGCTCCCTCTTTCCTCTTCCTTCAGATATATCCAATACCCAACCAGTAAGCTCTAAATCCACAGTTTTAGCTTTTACTTCTCTGATTCTACCCCGAATGCACATGTTCTACATGCAAATACACAGACTTGACTTGCCACTTCCTGAAATGCTCTTCAAACCCTGTCTCTCTCACCAGAAGCTCAACAAGACTATTTCAATGAGATCCTGATTTACATGAACAGTTCTGTGAGGAAGGTGTTTTCCTCATATCCCACGGTAGGGTTGGACTTTCTTACCCGGCAGATGCACAATTTATCAAATTCCAAAAGATATGTCTCAACGGGAACAATAAGAACAAAGAAACATAACACGGCAGTAGGGAATTACGAGAGGATGCAAAAGAGAAAAGAAGAAAAAAACTACAGAGATAGCACTTTAAAGAGTATATTTCTAGTCTTACAAAGCAAATATATGTAAATCATCATGTTATGCCAAAATATCAATAGGGCTTAACAACTGGATGTTTCCATGAGGATTTTTCTTTGGGAAGAAAAACAAAATATCCTAATTTTCTTGACTAATACTAGTATGAATTATAAACTCAACCTTAATGTAATTACATCACGATGATACAATGGCATTTATACAGCTCTTCATAACCTTTCTCATTTCATTCTTACAACAGTCCCACCAAGCAGATGCTATTACCACTACTTTACTAATGATAATCTAGAGCTCAGAGATTAAATTATTAATAATAGCGGAACAGTGCTTTCTTTTCCTGTTCAGACATGTGTAATGTTACAAAACAAATTAAAAACTAAGCAGGAAATTGCCATGATGTTGCAACTGATAGGCAGGGCCGGGGTGCCAAGGGCTGCAGACAGTCCCTCTGGCTGGAACAGGCCTAGGTCAGCCTTCCCGGCTGAGATTAAGTGATTCCAGGCAAATCAGAAGAGCCAGGATCATGTACAGAAATTCAGACAAATGCTGTTATGCTGAACCCTAATGGTTGTCTCGGAGCTCAGCATCAGGTGTACTTAGTAATAAAGATAATATATTATTTCAAAAGTTACCTAACTTCTAGTCATGCTTATATTGGTTTTTATTTGTTTCTATAATAAATATTGGAGTTATAAATCCACACACAAAGGAAAAAAGAGAGGCAGTTATGTAATATAGAACGTTCGACAAATTTTCAAGTGCTACATTACCATTGTACCCTTTACTTTAAAGTTCCCCTGTTCATGATCTGTCCTAACTTCCATTTATTCTCCATTCCAGTTAATTGAATAACCTTTTGGAAAATACACATGCTCAATCCAATCTTAATACATTTAATCTTTGAGTGTTTACACAGAAAATTAATATCAAAAGATTTAAAACAAAGTACTCCTTTTCAAGAAAACCTCCATCTGGGCTGTTGCTATTTAACAAAGAGAACAAAACCTTCAGTTAAACACGATCGAATACGGGAGACACTAGCCACATATGCCTTAAGCTTAAATTTAAATTACTTGAAATTAAACAAAATTTAAAATCCAGTTCTGGTCACACTAGCCACATTTCAACAGCTCAAGAGCTACATGTGCCTTGCAGCAACCACATTCGACAGGGCAGATACAGAACATTCCCAGTGTGGCAGAAATATCTGTCAGAAAGCAACAAGTTAATCTTCATTTGGATCTTCCATTCCACGCATTCCTTTATTCCATACCCATTCATTTAATCAACTGATAAAATGCTTTAAGTGCTTACTCTCTACTGAAGAGTGAGCTAGGCTGACTACATATGTAACTTACAGCTCCTTGACTATGTACGTAACGTATAGTCTCAGTGAAGAAGGTCTTCTCGTACTCCAGGAGCCCAGGCGTTTGGGTCTTCACGGCCAAGCTGTACAGAGAGCTGACAAGGCTCATTCACGGAAGGGGTGTTCTGCTCCTAAAGGGCTCCGGACTGCTCTAAATGCCAGTGGCAGCATCCTGATGAGGTGGCAAGTGAGGTTTAGGAGAGCTTGCTAAGTGAAAGAGAATGAAGCTTCTCTCCAGCTGGTCAATTACACTTCCCCATTAATTAAAAAATAGGTTTTTTTTAAAGAATAAGAAGTATAAGAACAATAGAAAGCTCACCTGCATGTAGAAAGAGGAGCAAACTGAACACCCTTCTCTTTGCACTCCCTTATTATTCTTTCTTTTACATTCCTACAGAGATCTACAACCCTAGAAAACATAATTGAATACATTTAATTTTCAAATGTTACAAAAATTTTAATATATGCTGCTTTATCTGGCATCCTTCAAGTCAGAAATGCTCTTAACTAAAACTTTCATACTTATTTCTTCAAAAATAAAGAAGAGCTTTTATCATTCAAATTGAGCCTTCTATTCGTAACTTTCAAGGGAGGAAGGTCCTTTCTTTTTTAGCCACAGGAAAGACAGTACAGCATACTCAAGTGTCCTGAAGGCAGTTTCCTCCACTTTAGATAAATACAATTTCAAAATAAATTTAACTGCAAGATTTTAAAAGCCTTAAAAGCTATAAAGAACACATTAATAAAAATTCAATTCTGGATTAGAGCAATACCAGTTTTACATCTCTGTCTAAAAAGTTTTCCTTAAGCCCTGACCAGCGTGGTTCAGTTGGTTGGGCATCATCCTACAGACCAAAGGGTCACCTGTTTGATTCCCACTCAGGGCGCACGCCTGGGTTGTGGTGGGTTTGGTCCCCAGTTGGGGTGCCTACGGGAGGCAACCAATCGATGTTTCTTTCTCACATCAATATTTTTCTACCTCTTTTTCTCTCTCCCTTCCTCTCTCTCTAAAAATAAAATCTTTTTAAAAGTTTTCCTTAATTTAAAAATAACTTATTTAGTGATAATCATTATGTTATACCACATGTTCAATGGCCTATTCTTAAACGCTGAGCTAAATTCCAGTTCAACAAAGACTTACTAGACATGTAACTCTGTGTAAAGCTATGCTAGACTGTTTGAGATCAAGTCGATGAAAACAGATGAGAGGAGACTGGTAATATTTAACAATATTAACCTATGTTTTAATGTGAACTGTAACATACTGTTAAAACTACGTATTTTATTTCATATGGAAAATAAAACTCTTAAGGTATATAAAAGCCACTTGTTCTCCAATAAATATCCTGGCTATGCACTGACACTGGGAGAGAAGATACCAAAGGAACTCAAAAGGCTGACCTGCCTCTAGTCTCAAGGTCAATGTGACTGTGTGAGAACTGATGTAAGAAAAACAACATTACATTGATTATGCTTTATAAAACAAAGTTATCTATATTTGCAGTAAGAACAAAAATATATGATTAAAGTATAATGTGAAAAGGATTTTAGTATTTTATTAACATGTCAAATTTTATTCTTATAAAGAACTTGGAATTTTTATAAATTCTAACTTTACAGAACGGTGTTCTTAAGTTAAATTCTGCTTTATTCTATAAGAGCTGCAGGCAAACATGATTTATCAATGTTATCTATGCCTTGTTTATGGAATAGTAAGAATGCCATGTTTTTTTTTTAAATCTCAGGTAAAACATTTGGATTATTGAAATTTAATGTGTTTTTATCTTGAAAATCCAACTTATAAAACAAATACTTTAAATATAAATAAAACATGCTAAGCTATGCATGTTTATCAATACTAACAAAGGTTAATAAATATTACAAATTTTTTGAAAGTTACAAGTTCTTTATCATGTCTCCCGGAAATGGAGTTTAAGTGCTTCTTTTTCTTCTTGATCATCATAATAATCGTTATCAAAAATAATAATCAGGAACAGGAGATGGGACAAGGAACAAAACTGAATGGTTATAATCCTTATAATGGGATACTTTCTAGAAATGATTCGTGAAAGTATTCTCACAAAACTTGTGCAAAGCAGTCCATATGGACCAATCACCTAGGAGATAAATGTAACTGTGTATACTTTTAAATTCTTACCTGATCTATTAACAAATTTAATACTATTGACCACTTCCTTCTCAAAAAAAGTTTCCTTGGGCCTCTCTCGCATTGCTGGTTTTCCTCCCAATTCTTTACATACTATTCCCCAGTCTCCTTTGCTCTTGTTTGTATGACTATCCTTAAATGTTGAGGTTCCCAGGACTTCTTCCTTAGGCCTTTTGTTCCCTCATCCATACTATTTATAAGTGTTTGTATCGGCTCCCTTGGTTTTAATCACACTCTCATGCTGGTGTATCCACTATCTTTAAACCCCCACTTGGACCTCTTACATTGCTATTTTAAAGGCTGAATTCTTACACCATTCCACAGTACCTCCATAGAATGCTATGCAGTTGTGCTACTATGGCCTACTGAGGAATATGCAAAACTAGTAAGGGCAATAACCCCTTAAGAGAATTATGCCTGAAAAGGTCAAGCAACCTAATAATGAGTTAGAGCTGAAGACCCTGATCCCATGGGTTCTGCTTCTAAACACCGACTCTACCCAGCTAATGGTGGGAAAGAAAAAATATTGCAAAATGGGCAATAAAATTTCATGTCAGGAACATAGCTGCTTTCCCTTAACCTTATTTATGGGATGGGATGGGATGGGATGGGAAGGGACCAGGAAGGGACGGGGACAGGGACCAGGAAGGGACGGGGACAGGGACTGGGAAGGGACGGGAAGGGACGGGATGGGACGGGAAGGGACGGGAAGGGAAGGGAAGGGAAGGGACCGGGAACAGGGAACCAGGAACCGGGGCGTAGCCCTGACAGGGAATCGAACCACCATCATTTGGTTCATAGGCCGGTGCTCAATCTACTGAGCTACACCAGCCAGGGCTCCACTTTTAATAAAACTATTTTGCATTTCCTAATCAGTTTTTAATTCCCAACCGATCTGTGTATACATAATTTTAAAAATAGTACATAATTTCTTTAAATTCTATACCTTTGAGAAATCATTTACATGCAAGTTAAGATCTTGCTGAATAGCATGTATAGAAATATCAAAAGCTAAATAACAAATCACAAAAAAATTAACTAATTTCATAATTTGGGAGCACTCATTAGAGAACATTTAAGCATAGTAATCACTTAAGAATTTAAACCAAAGCTAAGTAAAATGACACAGTGACATTTAGTGTTCAATAAGATTCTTTAAAATAAAAACTTCAATAATAGCTTCCTTCTATGGGACACAAACAAATTTGCCACAAACAAAAAATGGCTTGCAAATGTGATAATCTGATGGAGATATTAATTTAAATAAAGGTGATTATGATATTTCAATGTTTCTTTATAAAATTTTAAATTTACATATTTACACACAAAAACACATTACTTGAACAACTTGTATGGCATACTTTAAGAGCAGGCATTTTTTAAATATTTGCCATTCATTTTTATTTAGATAACTTTTCTAAGAATTTTATTTCTATGTTTAATATGGATCAAAATTATCTGGATTTTATTTCAAATAGATTATTTGTTGATTTTTCTTAACAGGTTGTGTGTTTTTTTTTAAATTGTCGATTCTATTACAGTTGTCTCCCACCCCGCCCCCCCTGGCATTTTATTTCATTTTACCTGTCCCAAGGAGCAGAAGTCTCAAAAGATTCTCCTAATACATAGTAATCCAAACCAAAGTCCTGTTAAGACACATACACAAAAATCAAGAAATTATAACAGATGCAGAAGAATCAATGATATTATTTGTATTTTATGTTGTTCACCATCAGTCATTCACGAAATTATTGGTATTCCATGTTTCTACCTTAATCTCCAGGGCTCTTTACCTCTCTGCTACCCACCTCATAAGAGCCCTGGAAAGGGGCCCAAGAGTGAGCTATAACCTCCAGGAAGACAGGAATTTGGTCTGTCTTATTCTCCTCTGTACCTCTGGCACCAGGCTAAGTCCTGAAATACAACAGGAACTCAAATATTTCTCCAATGACTGGAGTTTTTGTCCAGAAACTATCTACATGTATGTAGAGATACTAGCAGAACACATGTTTGGTGGCCTAATCAGTAAATTAACCAATACCAACAAGTGGCCATTAGGATCAAAGGAGCAGGAAAGTAGGAAAGTGGGGGTTGGGGGAGAGACTAGAAGAAGGAGAAGCTATCTCACTTTCTTAAAAGTAATTATTCTTCCTGGCTGGTGTGGCTCAGTGGATTGAGCACCGACCTGGGAACCAAAGGGTCACCAGTTTGATTCCCAGTCAGGGCCCATGCCTGGGTTGTGGGCCAGGTCCCCAGTAGGAGGCATGCAAGAGACAACCACACATTGATGATTCTCTTCCTCTCTTTCCCTCTGTCTAAAAAATAAATGAAAACTCTTGAGGTTAACATAACTAATAAGTTTCTTACAAACAGAAAATTTAGAATTAGAAAAATTTTAGAACTCAAATATACACAAACTATTTCTTTAATTCTATATAGTACTCATTGCCAGTGAATCAGTAACTACTTAGAACTAAGTTAAAAATCAACTTTTAAAGACAGTTGAAGACAGATTCATCTAACCTTAAAACAGATTATGGATGGAGTGAGGAACAGTGCTAAACAAAACACCTTGATTCTAACCAATGTTAGGAATGGCATACTCAACTTTCAGACAGAGAAAGGCCCCACTCTTCTCAAGAATAGAAAGACCTATTAAAAACCTTTAAATTCCTCAAAAGCATATATGTAAGGTTTAATGAACAGTTAAAAATTATTTATAAGACCTAAAACCATCCATTGCCTTTCATGATCTATGAATCTGTTCATTACAACTTCTAACTCAGCACACAAGCAATAACTGTACTTTTCCTTATCAGTATGGGGCGGGGGTGTGGGGGCAGCAGGGAGATTTACGTGCTTCAGACCACTGCAATCTAAACTCTCGACCTCACCCAAGGTTACATTAAAATGCTTACCCTGGGACAAGCTGGGGTGGAATTGTAGCTAATCCTTTATTACTATAAAATGATATGTTCAATTACAGTTGGTTAAAATTTAAGAAAATAATTTTGTTCACTCAAGGTAAGAAAAAGTATTATTTGCAACATAAATTGACAAGGAAAGTATGAGATAACTTACTCGAATGTACGCAATGACATAGGTCAGCAAATAACCTCTCTGTCCATTATCTTCTCCAGCTGCCAATCCACTGTAATTAAAGAAGTGCTAATAAGTTTCCAGTGAACTATTAAAAATATTTAAAAAACCAAACTGGTATGACACCTTAAGATAAATGCTGAACAGATTAACATATATTACATTATATCTCATTTTTATTTTACTCTCATTTATCATAAATATATCACAGAGCCATCAAGGGAATAAGCTTGAACAACAAAATTCTAAAAGCATTTTTAATATTTCAGTTTGGTCATTAACTTCAAACTTTTATTGATCACACTGATAAAACTGACTCATGAACTCATGAAGGTTTTTACCCACATTATCAAAGAATATTAGACATAAGAAACAAATGTAAATAATCCTCATAAGTACAAAATGATACTCAAAATATTTTTGTTAAAATACTCTTAATACTCTTATTTTATTATTATATTCTTATTCATATATTCATATATTATTATAATCATATTCTTACATAAAGATGTACAACAAATTATTAGGATCTTCCAAATACCAAGATATTTCAGCCCTGGCTGGTGTAGCTCAGTGGATTGAGCGCGGACCTGTGAACCAGAGGATCGCGGTTCGATTCTCAGTCAGGGCACATGCCTGGGTTGCAGGCCAGTTCCCTGCAGGCCAACACCCAGCAGGGGACGCACGAAAGGCAACCATACATTGATGTTTCTCTCCCTCTCTCCTTCCCTTCCCCTCGAAAGATAAATAAATAAAATATTTTTTAAAAAAAAAGATATTTCTTGAATACCTGAGCACACAGTACAATATTTGGAGTATTATTTCATGGAACTTATGAATTAAATGAGACAACACATACCTGGAAATATTAAAGTTTTTGAAGCAACATGTAGACAAGTATAAGTCCAACAGGTAAGGTCTTATTACTTATGAACACATGAACTGTCCCTTTCAATTTGAAAGGAGTTTTGCCCATGGAACTGCATTTGGAGATCTACTTAGAATTAATCCATACAACATATAATTCAGTCTAAGTGTTCTGCTTTGTGAAAGTCAGTCTTATTTTAAAAGACTATGAATGATTATTGATTTCCATACATTCATTATAACTTTTTATTTTTGCTTCTTTCCATCAGAAGGTAAAAATTAAATTTTAACTATTCTTTTTTTATTTTTAAAAGATTTTATTTTATTTTTAGAGAGAAGGGAGGAAGAAAGAGAGGGGGAGAAAATAATCTCTCCCCCCAGTTGGGGAGAGAAATTGCCCCAACTGAGAATGGACCTGGCTGGCAACCTTTTGGTTTGCAAGCTGATGCTCACTCCACTGAGCTACACCAGCCAGGGCAAATTTTAACTATTCTTAATCAACTAAATAAAACTGACCCCAAACTCTCAAAACACCCATTAAAAACTCAACAAAACCATAAAAAGAAAAATATCTTTCCTTGTGACTCTCTTGGATCATGGTTAATAATCGACTGTTATGTCTCTTCTCAATACCCAACCTGTACCTCCTCATTCTCAGGATGCCAAGCATTCTCAATACCCAACCTGTACCTCCTCATTCTCAGGATGCCAAGCACTTAACAATGGTGTTTGCTCAAAACTCAGGTCTTGAGATTGTATGACATGAACCTCTTCTGGAAGAATTTCTTTATGGCTTCAAGGAACAACTTGAGAGTTAAATCCACTTACTGCCTGAAGTTTTGCTTGGATTTAGTGGTAAGTAAATAATATAACGTAGGTGTACCCTTGGTCTATACAAATAATGTAAGGCATTTTTAGGCTAGGATAAATGGGCTATGTCAGATTTCCTGACTTCGTGTCATAGATGGACATACTCAAATCAGTGTCATCCAGAGTAGCAGCAGAGGTTGACAGAAGCAGCTCTAGTCTAGAACCACTTGGGGACAGAGTATAATAAAATGAAGGGGCTGTTTGTACTACCAAAATGTTAATGAGAGAAGGACACAGAACTTAGGTCAGACAGCTAAGGGTGAAAAGTAAGAAACAAGAGAATTCTGGGTTGGGTGTGTTTGTATGTGAGGGTGGGGTAGGCAAATAAAATTCCAAAATAAAGCGAAACTAGTCAGAAAATTGCTGTGTAAGTGAGCAGAGGAAAAGAGCTGAGCCCACAGCTCCGTTAGCTATGAAACAGGGGCAGACCCTGAGTCCAAGAGAGAAGAGAACACTACCGACCTAGGAAATGGAAACTGCTCATTGCGGCCTGGTGGCGGAAGCAAAACAAAGAAAAAAGGGGGAAGACTAAAAGAAGATACAGAAGACCTGTCCTGGAAATCTTTGAGAAGGTCCATTCTAAGTATGTATTTGGTGGGAAGTAGCACTGAGCAGGACTGTCTCTCTTACATCAGGATTAGGAAAGGTCCTCCTTTGTAGTCCCAGATCTACCAGTTCTCCTCCTGACCCCATTCTAGGACCTGGCAGGGCAGGGTAGGGCAAGCTTGCTTCCACTTCAGAAATCAGTGTGACAAACCACACAGACACATGTATTTTCTTATTGAAGAAGAAATCAGATGTTCATTCTAAATTCATAAATCCCAAAGGAGAAGAAAAGTCATTCAGGGTTTGCTTTTCTGAATCACACATTTCTGGACAAATTTAGCCTTTTGGAACTTCTCTCTTGTTTTTAGCTTTCAGAATATCTCTGAGCCAGAATTACCTTAAGATACAATATCTAAGTAATAATAGGGACTTTGAAATTAAAGGCTCCTAACTTGCCACTTTTGCAGCCACTCAAAAAAAAAACAAAGAAGATTCAAACTGCTTTCTGTTCAAAGCAGCAGCATCCATCCCCTACTTCCTGCTCCCTGCCACAAATTTCAAACATCAATTAACAAGGTTCTTAAACAAATTTAAAGTGATTTCATGAGGAAGGACTGGGAAGACTAATGAAAGAGGAATGAGAGACTTTTTTTTTACATAAAAGAGCCATCTGGCGAACCTAATCACTCTCATGTTGAATTACACCAAACAACTTAAGCACACACTTTAAAAATAATGATAACATATTACCTCAAATTCTACAGTAAAATGTCAATACATTTGTCATGATCGCTGACAGGTAATGTTTATTCTGCTTAGCTCTGAGAAGTTAAAGTACAATACTAGCCAACACTGATAAACAACCAAAGTATGATTATTCAACATTTGGCTATTATGTTCTGTTGGATTGTAAGTGTTCAAAGGTATTGAACAGTGTTTGGGTGGAGGTGGAAGGCAAGGAGGAAAAACGGCTAAGATAAAAATGTTCTAAAACTGTTGGGAATACTACATTAAAAACAATCAATTTGAAGCTAATGAAGTGGTAGAAACAGGATTTAAAAAAGAACAGAAAATAAAGAACAGATTAACGATGGCCTGATTCAAAATAAAATACATTAGCTAAACTAACTTAATGAAAACTTTAGAATGAAATTTACGCGTGCTTTTTCCACGTTATTATGCAGAAGGAGAAGTGACTGAGGAACAAGGGTGAGCAGAGTGGCACCTTGAATGAGAAAAACACCCCTGAATCTTTCAGTTGTTAGAACAAAGAACTAGATCCTATAGAGAACGGGGCGCAAAACAGGACTCTCCTAGAAAAGCACACGGAAGTGTTTCCAAGTATCAAATCAAAAGACGCCTGTGCCATGTCCCTAATGAGAGCCCGGACTGTTCAACACAGAAGATTTCTGCATCTAAATGAGGGGAGCCAGGATGAAAGTCTACTAAGAAGCTAAGTTATTATAGCATAACTCAGAAGTAGCAAATAATAAGAGCAAAAAATGAGATCTCAATGGAGCTCTAAGTTTTCAATGCTTCACCTTTGCTTTAAAAAGATATCTATCTCATTTACCATAATCTATTTTTAATGGGTGAATTTGATACACAGTTTTTTTTAGTACAAGCAAACTGCTAGAATTCAATCAATAGTTCTGGGGTCTCAGTATCAGTATATACAGAGACCTGGATTCATCTTAAGGATGACTCATTCTTACTTTTAAGTTGTAAATGGTTGGTGTTCAATGAGAAAAACAAAACTGGCACCACATGAACAGACAGTCCATGATAGTTGGTGGCTCAAATTAAATAAAATTGACAGAATGGTACTGCCAAATACCTAAAATTAAAATTCACCAGGAATAAAAATATTCACACAGAATTCAAGTTAAGTATAATGTACATGATATATTTTAAGTTCTAGAAGAGGAAAAAGATGGGTAACCAGAAAACTGTTAGTTTATACATTTAAAAAACAAAAATAAATGGAGTCCTGATAAATGGCATTTTCACTATAGTTCCCATAGATCAATCTTATAATCCATCAAGCAGACAGAAAGAAACCACCCAATCATTATTCAGTTGGTTATAGACATGAAATGTTTTGTTCCTTTATACTAGCACAAAACAGTAAGTGACAGGCGGTAGAGTACAGGTAATTTATCAAATACTTTTGATTAAACACAATTTCCTCTCAAAAACATAATTACAGCATTTTTATACACAGGGTCTGGCAGAAGTAACGCCCCTTGAGTGTGGTTGGTAGGGCAATGATATAGGTGTAATAATTTAGTTTTAATTCGAACATTTCACCTAAAATGTCATATGGTATGCAAGAGTACGATATTGTTATTAAGAATTACATGCTTATGATTTTGTAATAAAAGACTTTGTAATAAATAAGGGCGTGTTTTGTGTCAGACTCTGTATATATTACTACCACTAAATAGTAATATGACTATGAATTCTTTTCCTATTTCACTCTAGCACAATAGCAAATGTTATAAAATTAGTATTAATGGAAAAATATAGTACTTAATATAATCATGTATATGACTATATACAGCTATATTAAGTAACCATATACTGTATTAAGTATATACAACTAAGACAACATAGCAATCTAACTTCCTACAAATTTTTAAAGTAAACCAACACAACATTTTAAGTTATACTACCACAAATACTAGAAAGGGAAGATTAACAACTGCTTAGAGATATCAGGATTTTAGTTTAACTTGGTATTTTGAAGTGAAAGCCATACCCAAATTTTGCAGCAATGTCATACACTTGTTTTTCATGCTGAAGCACCTTCTCACGGTCCCCCTCAAACAGTAACGTAGCGACACTGATCTGACTTGGGTCAAATCCTTTAAACTACAAAAAAAATTATTATTACAGATAAATCTTATCCTACAAAAGAGTAAATCAAAATACAATTTGTCCCTTTTTTCCTCCTAATCTGGGCTCAAACACAGCAGCTCTTTTAAAAACTGAACTTTGGAACTTTACATGGCAACCAAAGAATGTTCAGTGCACCTAATTCATGTCATCAAAATATAATAAAGCTATGAAAAAAACACTTCACTTCAACATATGCCTCGGTGTCAACTATAATGACACACTGGTATGTAAACACAACAGTTAACTTGCAAGAATTGTGACTATAAGAAAGAATCTGATGAAACTCCCAAAATGATATAAAATAATAAAGGATGGGGGGTAAAAACCAATAGCATGCTTAAATACTACAATAACTCTTATTAAATAATATTTTCAAAGGAGACTTTATGAATAAAATTAAAATGCAAAATACCTAAGAACAATCTTAAAAGAAAACAGCTAACTTCATTAGGAAAACATATCTAAAAGATTTAACACATATGTTCCTGAGCACATAAACTAAGTATTATAAAACCTGCTAACTCTTGCCAAATTAATAAACTAGTTTATCTTAATTCTAATAAAAATCTCAATGGACTTCCTAATATGATTAAGATTTTCTAAATTTTTCTAAGATAATGAACAGGTACGTGACAGTGGTAACAGAAAAACTTAAAAAAAACAAACCCAAGAGGAAGTACTAGACCTACAGCAATGAAATCCACTCACTTTTTCAGGAACAAAAAGCTCACTAAGCTCATTAAAAAGAATCTGGTACTTTAACAGGGAGTCTACTTCTTGGCTAAGTATGTAAGGTGTTGTGCACAGGGCAAATCAGGGTGGGAGAGGCAGGGATTAGTTAGCAAATGGTCTGTCACAACTGGTTAGCATTGGGGAGGAAGAGAGGTCAAGTGATAATATATATCTTTATCTCACATCATAAAAACAAAAGAGTTTAAACAGTAATAAAGAGAAAAAATTGTAATTCCCCCTTAACAAAATAGCAAGAGAGAAGAAATGGTTCTACTCATAGTTCTGGAGGAAGGAAGGTTTTTCTAAGCTTAGAAGTAATTAATCATAGGAAAATGTATAAAAATTAAAAGCTTTTGCATCAAAAAGAAAAACCTTTATTTAAAGGGATTCATTGACTGGAAAAATTACTTACAACATATATGCAAAGGTATTTAATAATTCCACACACCAAAGCACCAGGAAAAAAACATGAGGTTCCCACCCTGCAGCAATAACCCCATTCAACAAATTCACACAAAAGTTGTATCTAGCAAATATAGGGAAATGGTCAGTCTCAAGAAACATCAACTAAAATAAAGTACTATTGCCTGTGGATTCAGTCAACTTAGAACATAAAACAAAAATCCCAGTAAGCAACAGCAAGGAGGCAACAAAAAAACGGTACACGGATATTGCCAGCAACAGTGGGAGCTGGTATAAACCTTTACGAAAGGAATTCAGCAACCTATAGTTGTTTTTTTAAAAACCCATTATTTTTATTTCATTGCTAGATATCTACTATAATGGAAAAAATTCAAACTATAAAAAGTGTTCCATGCATAGAACTGTTTAATGCAGTGTTGTATTTTAGGTACTTTAAACCTGAAAAAAAATTTAATTTCTCAAATGGAATGCATCA
This sequence comes from Sturnira hondurensis, assembly GCF_014824575.4. NCBI lineage: Eukaryota > Metazoa > Chordata > Mammalia > Chiroptera > Phyllostomidae > Sturnira > Sturnira hondurensis. Next base: position 38,670,332 of record NW_028076767.1, read on the forward strand.
TTGATTTACTTTGATAAAATATTCATTCTAACAAAAAAATAATAATTATGAAATGTATGCAGTAACACAGAAAAACATACTTATAACAGGTACTTTGTTAGGGGCAGAAGGCAGGAAACAAAAATCAATTAATATCCTAACCACTTAAAATTTTCTAGCATTTTATTTAAAAAATTCTTACCTTTGTAATATAAAACTTTTTTAATCCATCCAAAAATGATGTAAAAATAGAGGAAACCTGAGGTTTAAGAGCATGACCTAAGAAGAAAAATTAGTATTTCAAATTAATAACAAATTATATGTTTTCAGAAGATCTGGAGAAAAGTGAATGTTTTTATAACCTTAATTTTTAAAATCTGTTACACATGACATACTAAGATCTACCTCTTTTATCTTGATTTTCTTTCAAAAGTCACAAACAACTTTTTGTTTAGAAAATCCCCCGTTTCTTTTTAAACTCAAATTACTACATGTAATTAATACTACACATAGTTTAAGTTTTCCTTCAATGGTACACTTTATGCATAGTAAAATCACTTCATTAATTTTTATTTCATTAAGACAACCCAATGGTGACTGGTTTTACTTTTATTTTTTTAATTATGCAGAAACCATGCAGAACTATAACCAAATATGGAGTCAGTATCACATTTAAGGTTGTTTCTTAATTAATTCTTATTTCATCTAGAATTCTTGGCATAAAACTAGTAATTGCTTCCTTAATCACACCCCGAGAGTTCAAATTGCCAAAATACCATGAATGGAGTCTCAGAGTCTGTTAAATTCGCATCTCTGCCTGCAGACTGAGCTTAATTGAGTGAACGTCTTTACTGTTTTCTCATTGTTTTCAGAGTAGCAGCAACTTCTTAACTCTCATGACTGTTACATTTAAGAGTCACGCATCTGGCCTTAGTGATGAGTCCAATTCAAAAAATGTGGCGTACCATTTACACAGAATTTTTATAAAAATTTTTAAAGTCTCTATTAAGTCTAAAATTATATTCAAATAAACATTTTATTATTAAAAAGAGGCTTTTGGGTTTGGGGATTCAGTTTATGTTTAAAGTGTGGGTCCCTTCTTTAAAATAGGTACATACAGCAAACTAGTTTTTTGAAAAACAAACAAAATTCTAGGGAAGAAACTATTACTTGCAGTCTCTTTTTTTTCCATTCACTTTTTTTTAAGTGTGAGTCTGAATCTGGAATATGTATTGCATTTCCATTGATTACAATATGAAACTGCATTACATAAAAACCAACTAACACGAAATCCTCACCAGAGGCTAAGAATTAGGTATCCATGCTGTACCCATGCTGCAAACCACAACAAAAACAAAGGGCAGATTGTCTAAGGACCAACCTAGCAACCTTTCAGAGCTCCTGGATCATAAGAGGTTTGTTCAGGGGTTTTGTTTTTCTTTTATTGTAACCTGTCAGAGATGCTTCTCTAGCATAAACAGTTTTTTTAATACATACCATTTCTAGCACGAATAAAGTCAGAAATACCATATCATCAAGGTATTTACTCTCTGTCACAAATGGTATTCATTCTACTTTAACAACTGAAAATAAACATACAAATATAAACGTGTGAGCCCTGGCTGGTGTAGCTCAGTGGATTGAGCACAGGCCTGCGCGAACCAGAGGATCGCGGTTCGATTCCCAATCAGGGTGCATGCCTGGGTTGCAGGCCGGTTCCCGGCAGGGAACACACAGAAGGAACCACACATTGATGTTTCTCATCCTCTCTCCTTCCCTTCCCCTCTAAAGATAAATAAAATCTTTTAAAAAAAATCTCCAAACCTACAAAGTTAAAAAAAATGTGTGTGAGTGTATATGTTGCGTTCCTGCAAGAAACTGAAATTGTGTGTTCCTCAAAAAAGTCTCTTGATCCACATAATCTTTACACAAGATATGAAGACTCCAAATGTCATGACTGATGTAAAATAATCCTAAGGGCGTACCTTCATCTTAATACATTGTACAATTTCTGTAAACACTAGTGGGAGGTAGTCACATATACTCCTGATACTGAGTTGATGATACCTTTAAAGCATATTATTGTAACAGTGATACTAACTTTTAAGTAAGTCAAGTATTACTATCAATTGGGCATATTAGCTTTCACTTATTTTTTAATTAATGTTACCTATCAAATTGATTCCACTCTAAATATATTCCAGCTATTGTGTTTTATCTTTTACAGTAAATAAAGTAACTGGTTTCCAAACTTACTAGGTGGACAGTTCGATTAGTGAACTTTGTGTTGTTACAGTGTTAGTTAAATAATTTAAAGGGATTTAATAAACATCTGTGTTTCAAAGAAGTTACCTGAGACAGTGGATCAGACACATCTGGGTTTAAACCCAGCTCTAACTTGTGAACTCCGACTGAAATTTTATACCTTTGAGTCGTTTGTAAACTAAGAATGCCACCTTGAACAGCTGTGAGGAGATACTTGATAAATTGTGCTATTGACAATGTGCTTCATAACATTAGCACTATGCTATGTGCTATCCAAGATTTGTTTAACCTCTTTTGCTAATTTAATGATTCAGTCAACATGTTATATAATAGATTCAGGAGATATAAAAATGAATGAGAAACATTCCTTAAATTTTCCAAACTTTAGTTCAAAGAAGAAATCTGTACATCCTTTTAATATACTCAATGACACATATCATTTCAACATATTAAAAAGATTTCATTTTCATATAATGTTTAAGCCTGATTTTCATTTAACTATTTCATTATTTATAGGACACATTTAGCTTAAACTTGTATCAGTAGTACAATATTTTTAAAGTAATTTACTTGAAGAAATAAAAGCCCATAATGGACATAGAAAACTTTAATTACATCTAAACTACTCTTAGGTGGAATGAACAAAAACCTGTCTATCTTAGCCTTCGCACTTATTATTGAGCAATCATTCCCATAATTTCATGGACTGTTTTCAGGGTACTTAAATTCTACAAATTTAAATCCCAACTACATTATAATTTATGAAAAATATATAGAAAAAATAGAATTGAAAAGATAAAAAACTGTGTCAGAAAGTTTAACACTTTAAGCAAAATAAAGAGAAAAAGAGTTTCCTGCTACTGAATTCTCCATTTGAATGCCCCAATGGCACCTTCAATGCAACCCATTGTAATGTCTTTTCCTCAAAGTCATCATCTCTTTCAGACTGTTATCTACCAATCCAATCGGTCAAATCAAAATTTGGCAGTTGCCCTCAACTCTTATCTTTATTTAACCCTCTACATCGAGTTGGCAAACAGATCTTTGATAAATCTATCCCCTATTCTCTACCTCCACTGCTGCCACCCTGATCAAGGCCCCCCAAACTGGCCTAAGCATTTCAACTCCTCCTTCCCACTGGCACCATTCTAACCTATCTGCATAATGCTAGCAGAATAAGCTTCCTAAAAGGTAAAGTTGATTTGTTTTATTACCTCTGCAAACAAACCCCTTGCCTGACAAATCTATCCTGCAAAGCCTTAGTCCACCCACCAGCTTTAACTCCTTGACAACTTATACCATAACCTCTACGTGAGCCACACAAAACTAAAATATACCACAAAGGTTTTACAACTTCCTATTTTTTTTCTGATAAGTGAACAAATTTGGTAGCAAAAAAAGAGAACATCTCAGGCAAATTTCTATTCACCTTTTAAGATTTAGCTCAAGAATCACTGTCCTTTAAGAAGCCTTTCCTATCTTTCCACCCCAAACTCAAGGAAAACCAGACAGGCCATCAACCAGCCCTCACCTGCACACCAGGCTAGCCAGCGCTGTCTTCTTTCACAGCACCTCCAACACTTTTTCATTCATTCACTCATATAACTGTCTGTCCTCATTAGACAGAGCAAGCTTCCCAAAGGAGAGGAACTATGATGTTCGTCATTCTAGCTCTGCACTCAGTAGTCTTCCTGGTATATAACTTGCATTTCATAAATTTCTGTGGCTTAATAAGCAGATTAAAATCAACGTTTCTTACTTACCAAACTGAAACTGCTGGTTATCCATGAGGCGAATAGATGCAGGAGCACATCTCTGTTTTAAAAGAAAAAAAATGTGATGTAAACTTAATAAAGTAAAGAAGCTCAACAGGTAAAATATGAATGTCATCTTTCTTCAAAAATAAGTCTAAGAATTGTTTCTTCTTTTTATCCCTTTTCATAAAACAAAGAAAAACTATCAGTATCTAGAATTCTAAGATCTTTCAAGACTATCTGTATAAAAACAGCAACAAAACTTTGAAGCATAAGATTATGTATCTAAAACATCTAAAACTGCACCAGTATCACATTTATTTAGGCACAGAATAAAAGCTGCAAGAGAAGAAAAACAAGGAAAGCAGATATTTATATCAATTTGTAATGTAAAACACTACCATATGAACACTAGCAAGGTTTAAGCTACTTACAATTTCTCCACAGAATTAAAATGAGCTGCACCTTAAATGGGATTTTTATTTTCTATGCAAATATTTAACATGGTTAATGTGCTACCAACAGGTTGCTTTCAGATTAAAACATTTATCTTCTGAGTATTACCACTTACCAATAAAATTTGTCCCAAGACAATGTTGAGACTTACGAGAACCACTCAAAAGAACCAAACAATATATACTCTTAACTGTGTATTACAATATTTTTGCTATTACTTTCTTTTAACTGAACAAATACTTCATCTTTAAAACAATTTATAATACACATTTTATTTCACCCAACAAAATGACTAGTTAGTTTCCTATCTACACAACTTATTTACTCCACTTTGAAACTAAAGGTGAGATAATTCAATCTATATAAAAAAGTCACTGCCAAATCTAAAGAAACAATATTAGATACTTTTATATACACAGCATAACAATAATGTATTATCTTACGCTTTATAATCCTATGGTTTCCAAACTTCTTTCTAAGTCTTTATTGAATATGAGAAGCAACCCCGTCGGGGCAGCAGTCCCTGACTTTATAGGTGAGGATACAAGAACCACAGAGCTGAAAGGACACCCCGGAGGCCAGGTGTCTACTAACAGTAAAGAGAACAAGCACAAAGCTCTCGCGCCCGCCAGGGGAGCAGTAGTTCAATACACCGCACAGCTGCCCCTGTCCCCAAATCACTTAAAACACACAGCCATAAAGTCACATCTGAAACAAAAAAAATTACATGAAAACTATCTCCTTTGCTATTTCCTGACCTTATTAAAAGTATATTGTCATAAATAAAATAAAAGATCTACCTGAGTAATGTCAAATCTTGGTATAAAGGTATCAGTGTAGCTGGGTTAATGCCTCCAAAAACGTTACCAGCTTCCAAATACCAAAGGAGCATCAATTTTCCTGAAATGTCTTTATAAACTGGGCACGTCAATGTCTAACAAAACACATGAACCCTGATTAAACCAAGTTTCTTTTCTTCATAAAATAAAATATAACATACATATTTCTATGTCTTGGCTTGAGTACACCAGCAAAATATGAGAAAGAATTCAAAACTACTGTCATTATTTTTAAAAAACACACATTTTAAATTTCTATCAACAACTTGTAGGGCCCATCTCCTACTGCCACCCAGATTCACTTCACCAGTATCTATGACAGGTGTTATTAATGAAAACAACCAATACAGGCATGCATCCGGCAGAAAACGGGGGAAGGATATATGCCATTTAGTATAGCAAACTTCTAGTGAAGTCAACCTCTGAAACAATAAAATACTACATGTGGCCCTGACAAAGGCTTAGTTTGACAACACGATCCACAAAATCCACTTGGGGGAAACTGGAATAAACTAATCACTGAATGAGTATTAGATGACATTAAGAAATTACTGCTGATTTTCTTAGACATGATAACAATATTATGGCTATAAAGCACACTTTTTCTTTTAGAAATATTTAAAGGTCAAGTGCCATATAGTCTCCAAATTAATTTCAAGTGGCCTAGACACATACACAAACATATAAAACAGACCAGAAAGTTAACTGCTGAATATACAGGATGAATATACAGGGGATCACCACACTATTCTCTCAAAGTTTCTATATACTTAAAATTTACAAATTACAAAGAAGAGGAAAATAAAGCTTTAGGTCACTTGCTACATATACAACTAATATTCAATTACTTTGAATGTGATAGCTTTTAAATTGATAGCCGAGTCACATGAACTAGTCGGTCATATACTATTTCTATTTATACTGAGGCAGAGTAGAAGGTTACAGAATTTTATTATCAAAACAGAATAAGAAGCTAGAGAAATTTTTTGTCTTTAGATAATTAATAAATTAGTTTTCAACAATGACTTGAACATTATCAAGATCAAACAACAATTTTATTAAGTCTCATGTTTTAATGGTGCTGCATATTTTAAAAAGTCAGTAAGTAGAGTTTTTCAGTTACTGTCACAAGTAAATTCTCAGAAGTAAAGTGCTCATATTTAAAAAGAAAAATAGCATCTAGTTTGCTTTCTGGTCCTCTAGTAATTTATGATTTGTAAATCATTGTACATCATTCTAAAAATACAAAGCAAAAAGTTTCTTAAAATTCTAACTTAGAAGTTGTCACTACAGAGCTAATTAAGTATAAGTTCCTATCAACAGACCATTTTACCATAATTAAATGTTACTATATATTTTACTAGAATTTAAAAAACAGAACAACATTCCTGGTTATGATACCTTTTGTTAAGATTAGGTTATGTTTCAATTGCTATTAATAATAATTTGGTAAGTTAAGTAAAACCTCAAAACATTTCCTTTAAAATATAGAGACATCACAAATTCTGTGAATCTCAGCTCTAAATTCACTCTCATGCTATTCAATTAGATTAGGAAAGGGGGGAAAAGGGTCCTTGAGTTAAAGTGACCCCTGGTGGTAGGTGATCAGAACTAACCTGAGGGAATATTTTTACCACGTGCAATGGTGAGTTAATAATACATTCAGGGAATTCAAGAAACACTCACACACAAATTGCTTATTTGAACTGCAGTTAATGAAATAACTGACTTCTGTGATAAATGTGCCCTTACCAGAATCTCTACTATTCACTCATACCTAAAGTGTATTACTACTCACTAAGCAGTCTGAATGGGTAAGAGAGACTGATCATAATGGGCGAATAAATATCAATATCATTGTTTTATCTGAGCGAAGAGGAAATAAAAAACCACACTGGCCTCAAAGCACGAGTGTAGGACTGACTAAGTCAAATAGCTGGCAATTTCATCCCTTTAATGATATTATTGTACAAACATAAATTTACTCAAATATATAAATTGAAAAATAAAACAACCACTCTAATTAGTCTTATTTACTTAGAAGTCTCTGAACTAACTTAAAAGCAACAGATTTCTCAATCTAACCATTTCCTCCAAGTAGTTCCTGTAAGAAACACATCAAAAGATTTCTGCAAAATTTGTTTGTATAGAGACAAGTCGTATCTCTTTCTTTACAGAGAAAACCAGAACTTGCATGTTATTCAAGGTGTCTTTTAATACATTTTAAATGTGCAGAATTTCCACTGTTCTCAGTTGACAAGGATAAACTATAAAATATAAGCACTAGATGGTAGTCCCATATTTCTGGTATCATGGTTAAGGAATAAATCATCTCTGAACTGAAAAGCTTTGTTTCGTCAAGGAGTAAAACAAACTTTCTGTGCCAATTCCAGAAGAGACAGAAGACTATTTTGGAGACAGTCCACTAATTTCATACTGTATCAAAAGCCAATGCTTCAAAATCAAACTCCTTGTACAAAGCTATACACAAATTTAAACACTGAAACATGTATAATATGCAACATCCTCAGTTCTTTTAGAAGACAAGAACCATGTCTCTTTAATTTACATAATCCATTATACTGTGTTGGATATAAAGTTAAAACCATACTATCTCATATAAAAGATACAATATAATAATTCAACAAAAGATATGTGAAAAAAAGATATGTGAAAGAATTTTATTAAATCCAAATTCCTGTATATAAAAATTTAAAATGTAGACAGAATTTGTTCTTCCTCTGACTGATAAGAATTAATACCTGGGATGAAATCATACAGTGTTTAAGGCTATTGGCATAGCTGGTCCTGTTTGAAACATCATACTGTACATTTAAACAAGAACTTTTCCTAGGACTCTACATTGTTCTTTTAAAAAAGAACAAGAACTTTTTTAAAATGAGAATTATCTCTTGGTTTTAAGGAATGAAATAATACATATTACAGAGCAGATACTTCCCTCCACTTATATTGAAGGAAGGGCCAAAGTTAATACCAAACAGTGTCCACGTTAATTTTACATTTTCAGTTTAGCAGGGGTGTAATGACTTGTTCTGAGAAGCTCCTCAGAACATGGTCAAGAGCACGTCTTGTAACTGTCCGCAAGTTTAACATATTTTGCTGGATCGCACAGTAAGTCCAATTAACTGAACATTTGGCTAAGTTATTCTCTCTGCTTCAGAGAGAGAAAAATATAATTTAAAAAAAGACTTAAAATGACAATTCCATTTTCTACATGTAACAAATTATTCCCAAGTTTTAGTTGTTTTATAGTATAAGTCCGAAATCTAACTCCTTTCATTTTATTTGAGCCCCTCCAAGATAAATCAAGCTGAAAAGAGAACAATTCAGAAGTGTAACATTCTGAGATGTCAAAGATAACCTGTTATTTCTTCCCAAATCATAGTCTACACTCATTAAGAAAAAATACACCCTATCAGTTTAAAACAGTTTAAAATAAAAGTGATGGTAGGTAGAAAGGGCCATCCCTTTTCAAAAAGCAGTGAGAGAAAAAGCAGTGAGAGAAAAAGCTGCCTTTTAATCTGCAATTCTAAAAACCTAGTTCTCATACTGAGAAAAACAGTTTTCAGAAGAACACATGCTAATTGGTGCCACAGATGTTCATCTCTCAGTATCACAGGGCACAGCTCCTACGTTTTTACTGGGGGGAGGAAAAAACCCCCAACTTCAAGAACTGCTTTGAGCTTGTTTCCACACTGTTTTCCTCCACGTTATTTTTAAGCAAACAATAAAAGAGAACAACAAAATATTGTATCTGACACTGATCCTGTGGTTAAAAAACACAATTTTCTCCCTTTGGAGAGGCTTTAGTAGGAAATCTACTTTCTAAGAAAGTCTTAAAAGTCACTTACCCATCTACTGAATAAAGGTGGAGAGTATACTGGACTGCCACTTATGAGACAGAATCACATTAATCTTCCTTCCTAGCTCCTCACAAGGTACTGAAGTACTGAAGTACTTTGTCCATTCCTCACGTGGACAAAGATCAGACCAGACCTTAGCAGAATCTGCTGCCAGTGTAAGGTCGCTCAATTTATTCCCTTCAGTAAGAACAGTGGTGAAAATACACAAAGCCCACTTAGCTACTTGGGAACAACTACATAGGCTCCTCTCCAAAAGCTACTTATCCAAAATACATCCCATTTCAAAATCAACTTGAGTCTGAAAATACTGCAAAAATGGAAGTGCTATGAAATGACAGTGAGCAATTACAAGCAGCCAACTCATTATTCAATCAGGAATTTGGCACGATCATAAAACATGTACCATCTATTTTAATGGATCTTAATTCTGTTATCAGCTGAAAATCCAAATTGCAAATTGAACAATGACTAGTGCCCCAAACCTGGTAATTTTCTCAAATTTTCTGCCTGAGAATACTGTTACAAAGCAGGGAAGCACATACAATAATATCCTTGTCATGTGAGATTTGTACATTCTATAAATTAGTGTGTACATGTCCATAATGCTAGCATTTACCCATTTCCAGGTAAGGTGAATAATAATACTTCTCTACGTGTCCATTATAGTAAGAGTAAAAGATGCAGGTTCTCCAAACAGTGAGATAACTCAATTGTTTCACTCATAAGAGCAGTATTTGAGAATACAATATTATCTGGGCTTTTCAACCAGTTTCAAGTAAGGCAAGCTTTCTAGTCACACAGTATTTATCTCTGAAAACTGTCCATTATTAAGTACAAAAACCCAAATTGTTGAAACTATGGATTACAAAGCAGCTTTCTTTTTTATCTGATTTTTAACCACAGGATGGCGCTTTCTATCAATCATCACCTTTATTTATCCAAGATAATTCAATATAGTTTATTGTGTAGTGAATTTAGATTATGGTCACTGTGTGACTACCCAAAAAATGTTCTTAAACAAATTAAAGGACAATTTCCACTGGCTTATGCAAGGATGAAGGAAAATTTCACCACTTGCTTTTTCTGGGCACAAGTAGTTTATTCTCTGTTACTTTCTATCAGAGCATATTATAATTATAACAAAAACAACATCAGACTGTACCAATCATTTATGTTTAAATCCAACATTTTCACTATAATGATCTGCCTAAATTATAAACTTAAGATTCTGATATACTTGTACATTATTTCTCATGAATAAAACCTAGATATATATACATGCGAGTATCTGCAATGTGGAAAGGCAGATGGTGCACTCAGGAATAAATAAAACATCCACTTCGACTCCGAAGCTCATATACCAACACTAAGTCTGTGTTGCACAGACCAGATGCACTGTGTAGGGGCAGAGGCGGACCAACACAGACTGACTGGGACTTCATCTTTTGTTGAAAATAGAACACATACAAATCAGACCAGCTTTATAAAGTCTGTAGTTATTTTTTAAATCTAATTTGGTATTTATGTTTCTTTTTCTATAAAATATAAAGGCAATAATGGTCAACTTAAAAGATGGCATTCAAAACTTGAACAAGAGAGATAATCTGAACTGTATCTTTAATAACAAAGCTTTTGAGGGAGAAGAGTCAAACCTGGCAAAGACAAAAAGTGTATAAAATAAAGTACTTAACACAACAAATACATTACAATACAAAGTAGAAATACTGGAATAAAAAATTACTAAGGAAGATTTTGAAGTTAACAAGAAAATACAATCTTTTTATGGAAAATGTTTGGCTTTATTTAGCTTCCCATTTTTTTAGGTATTTACTCTTAGGCAAAACCATAATGCTCTACAAGTAGTTCTTTCATTTCTCAATGCCCGGGGTGTCTTAAATTTGAATTTACTTTCCCTGGCCTTTAAGCAATGGAAGGCTTTTTCAGTGCTCAGATATTTATTCCTAAAACTTATTTCCACCCTTTTATTCAATCGGCCTACTTGTAAATACTGTTACCATCTCATTATTTTAGTGAACACAGCATAATACTTACTATATATCCCCAAAGTACTAGTAAACTAGGAGCACTTTTGTATGGATTTCAACCTTTAACATTCACTTATACTTTAACCCCCCCAAAGCAACCGACCACAAGTTCAAGCATGTTGACTCTAGGACTAAACTTTTTAAACTCTCCCCTGTGCCCAGAAATAAAACAATAAAGATTAAGGGTCCTATGGCTAATTCTTGATGGGAAAAGCAATCTAACTGATAAGTAACAAAAGCTATTTGAACATTATAAAAGTTACCCCTATCAACTGTTAGATGAGGTGGTAAGTCCATATAGCTGGACTACTACAAGCGGGGAACCGTCAAGAAGATGTTTCTCAGAAAGCAAAACTGAACTGTGTGTATGGAATAAAGAGCACTGAAAATGGTAAATAGGTGGGTAAACATAACTTTTTTCCTCATTTTAAATTTCTTTAAAACAGTTTTTTTCTCATTCTAAATATTCTTTAAAACAACAGTGATTCTCGTCACTGGGATAAAACAACAGGGATAGTGGGAAGCTAGGACTCCTCACTACTTTTCATTTCGGTACCTTGTCAAATCTACAGTCAATATACAGTGCTTACTACTTAAAATTTCTTTGCCTCATCAGATGCTCCTCCCACTCTGCACTGGAAAACTGTTAGATAACCTATGACAGATCACATTAGAAAGTTCCTTGGCCTTCAAGATTCTAGTCCAGCATAGCTGAAGTACTAACAAACTCCAGGAGTCTGGAGAAAGCAAGAAGAGGCTCAAATATATTCTAACTTTCCCTCTGTTAGAAAATGTTGAAAAAATGGTTTTTCACAAACCACTGTAATTCAAACAATGAATCAAATGCCTAAAGAAATGTAAGAATTTCCACACTTATACACAGAACTAAATAGAGGAAAAAATTGCTTTGTATTACCTAGTTTTTTAAAGACCCTTGAAAATATATCCTTTAAAAGAAGCAAGGAAAAAAAGGGAATTCTTTTAGTTATAAGTAAATATATTATGTTATACGATGCTATCCTGTATTGTGTCGCTTCCTTTAAGCCATAGAACAGGCAACACTACAAAACAAAGTAGAGCCTGGTAGCAGCACACTCTAAGAACTGACTACCCATAGATGATTTCTAAATTTCTGGACCATTGATATTCATCCATTTATTTCAATTTCAATAAATGTCTTAAGAAAAATTAAATATTGCTTCAATTCATCACAAAATATCTCATCCAAAAATAACTTAACAAAACATAACATTAAATAAAAGTCAAAGTCTTTCAAAGCTATCAACCCAAGTATATACCTTACCTTGACTTAAAACTGCATGCCACTTTTCAAACCAATAATAGATGTATAATTATTGGGGGGAGAAAAGCAACTGCATTTAAAGGGATGTACTGCCTTTGATATACAGGACTAGGTGAAAACCACAAACATAACACAATTATATATGAAGGAAGATTCTATGTGACATGTCAAAATCAATTATACAGCAGAATTTTAAAAATATAAGAATATATGTGTGGGTTTGGTTTTTTGTTTACCTGTTTTGCAATTTCCCTTAAACAGGCTACTCCTTGTTCAAAATTAGGGAAAGCTACTGAGCCAAACTTTTGATATTCAGGGAGTGGTCTGATTTTTATTGTCGCTTCTGTTATCACACCAAGAGTTCCTGAAAAAGAAGGGGGAATAATCCAATATATCATATGCCAATTTTCTAAATCATATTTAAATCTATTTATCTATTTATTCAATTAATTTATTCTATTATTATATTTAAATCTATTAGATCTATTCTGTGGAAATAATAGCTAATCAAGTTTTTTTAGAAAAACTAAGTAATTTTATAATTTCTAAAAAAAAGTTTTTAGAATACATTTTTCTTGGTTTTATATAAATACTTCGAAACAATTTTAAGGTAACCTTTCTCCAAGAAGGTTACTTTTAAGTAACTTTAAAAGTATTACAACTTACTAGAAGAAAAAGAAGTATCTGAAAAACAACAGGTTTTATATATCATATGCACTTATACAAAAGTATATATGAATATTTGTGCCTATTATTACTGTGAGAACAATTTATTGGGGCATAAAGAGCTTAATTTTCCATGAGAACTTAAGATGATAGAAGAAAAGAGAGGGACTATTACATCTTGCCTTTTTCCCTAAGAATTAGTATGAAGAAGAGACAAAGGCAAGGGAGGTGTCCTTGTGTGAAACAAAAAAAAAGGTATTTCAGAGACAAAAATTATCATAAATACATAGCACAAGAGGACCACCAATGAAACAAATGTTCTTTTTCCATTATATGGGGGAGTGGGGGACAAATGAGAGCAGAAATAAACAAGTTAAATACTTTAACAAGTTAAACAAGTTAACAACGAGTTAAACAGTTTACTACATGATCTAATAGCAATGCTACAACAGGTGAAGACACATGGTTAGAAACAACTGTATTCACAAGCCTAGCTTCTCAAATCCAGTGGTTCCTGATATACAAATGTTAGAAATTATTACCACTATTAGTAAACCGTTTGCAAATCATAAAAGTGAACAAAGAGGGAAATCTTTGAAACTATAAAACAATTACACCACCAGAAATAAATAAAAAATATCACAAAAATCAAAGCTTCCAATAAATTTATAGTACACCTGAAATAAAATATCAATATATAATACAAAATTAAAAACTACTAAGTCCATCAAAAGTAAATTACATTACATTAAATCACAATACGTTTATCACATAATAGGGGATTTCTTACTGAAATATCAAATATGGCCCTATTATGACTTGCAAAATCAAAGCTTTGCAAGTCTAGCCCAATTAATATTTAAATTATAAAATATGTATCTTATACATTTTAAACGGTAACAAAAGCGACTAGACTTTCTTTCATTTTAGCATCTTTATTGAGATGTCATTCGGACCATAAAATTTTACCCATTTAAAGTATAAAATCAGTGGTTTTTAGTGTATTCATAGATATATGTAACTATCATCACAACTAAGCTTAGAACATTTTCATCACCCCCAAAAAGAAACCCATCAAACAATCATTCTCCATTTCCCCCACACTGCTCAGTGCTAGACACCCACCTATTTTCTGTCTCTATTCTGGCTGGACATTACAGACAAATAGGATCTTGGAATTATGATCTTTTGTGACTGGCTTCTTTCACTTAGATAATATTTTCAAGGTTCAATCATGTTATAGCATGTAATAAGTACTCTGCTCCTTTTTAATAGCTGAATATTATTCCACTGTATGTAATAACTCATTTTGTTTAACCATTCATCAGTTCAGGGACATTTGGGCTTGCCTTTTTTTTTTTTTTTTTTTTACTATTTCACCAGTTTACTATAAAAGGGCACAACTCAGGGACAGTCAGATGGAAGAGATGCGCAGGGCAAAATGTGGGGGCAAGGGTACAAAATGTCCATGCTCTCTCCAGATAAAACACCCTCCCCCAGCACCTCCAGGTGTTCACCAACCTGGAAACTCTCTAAAACCCCTATTTTAGTCATTTTTAGGTAAGTTTCATTACATAAGCATGATCACTTAAGCCACTGGTGACTACTGTATGTTGCCACATAGAATGAGCTCCTGTGTATAATGTGCACCAGGTTTTTGTTGAGAATTATACATGGGATTATTATACCCCTTATTATACCCATGGTATGTAATTATTATACCCATGTATAATGTGCATCCTTATTTTTTCCTCAAAACTTTGGGCAAAAAACCTAAACATTATACACAGCAAAATACAGTAATTCAATGTCCAGCTCTCTTCCCTACCCAGAGGTCAGGGGACAGGGCTGAGAGCTCCACAGGTTCCATTTTGTGGCCGCTATAAATCATGCTACTATGAGCATGTGTACAAGTTATTGTGTGGACGGAGATCTCCCTTTGTCTTGGATAGGTAGATAAAGACAATTTCAGGATGATCTTTTACCCTATTCCAAGGAACACCTGCCCCTCAGTTACCTTTGACTGAGGCTAAGTTTCAGGTGAGTGCAGCCAAAAGGTGGGGGGCAGGGGGGAAAGGCTCACTTCTCCCACTCAGCTTTACATGGTGGGATAGAGGCTCTACTTTGAATAGTGTGCTAATACTGGCGTCCCAATCACCCTTAGCTTGGCTTGTAAAGGGCTGGAATCTTACCAGAAGAAGCAAACCAAGAAGACCTTCTTTCCTTCCTCCTTCCCCCTAGCACTCAGCTCCTAAAGCAAGAGTGTCCTTAGAGAAAATCACCATTGTCCTCCCTCCACCCACACCTCCAGAGCCGCAGGCTGAAACTTTGTCCAAGGGGGAAAACACACCATAAAACAGCTCCGATTTCTTTTCAAAGTCAATTACTTTATTTGCAACAGAGCATGGAGCATTTCAATGGCCAGTAGTTTAATCAATCATGGTTATGTAATGAAACTCTGTAAAAGAGTAGAGAATGTGGTAAAAGGTAATGAGGAGGACCTAAAACTTACTAGGGAGTAAGCAAAGCTATAGGCCCACTAGTTTGCCTGGGTAGAAATAGTAGGGATACAGGAAGTCCTAGATAGAGCAATCAGACAAGAAAAAAAAGGCATCAGAATTGGAAAGGAAGAAGTAAAACTGTCTCTATTTGCAGGTGACAAAAAATTCTATATACAGAAAATCCTAAAAGCTCTTAGTGCCCAAAAAGCTCTTAAAATTAACCAATGAATTCAGTATAGTTAAAAGACACAAATTTAACATAAAAATCAATAGCATTTTATACACTAACAATGCATTTTATAAAAAAGAAATAAAGTAATCCCATTTACAATAGCATTAAAACAATAAAATACTTAGGAATAAACTTAACCAGGGAAGTAAAAGATCCCTACCCTGAAAACTATAAGACACTGATGAAAGAAACTGAAGACGACACAAATATGATAATTAGAAAGGTATCCTATATCCTATGTTCATTAGAAGAATTAATATTGTTAAAACATCAATACTAACAAAAGCCATCTCTAGCTTCAGTGCAATACCTATCAAAATTCCAAAGGCATTCTTACAGGGAAAAAAAAACCACTCCTAAAATTTACAGTAGTGGGAACCACGAAGACTCTGAACAGCCAAAGGACTCCTGAGCCAGAGGTGTCCCACTTGCTGATTTTAAACTATACTACATAAAGCTATAGTAATCAAAACAGTATGGTACTGGCTTGAAACAAACAAATAGACCAATGGAAAAGAACAGAGAGCCCAGAAATAAACTCAAGTACATAGTCAACTAATATTTGACAAGGGAGCCAAAAACATTCAATGAAAAACAGATAGCTTTAAGTAAGTGGTGCTGGGAACACCGGATATTCACAAGTTAAGAAAATGAAACGTGATCCCTACTTTACACCACTCACAAAAATTAACTCAAAATAAATTAAACACTTAAATGTAAAACCTGAAACCAGGAAACTCCTGGAAGAAAATATAGGAGAAAAGCTACTTAACATAAGTCTTGGTAATAGTTTTTTGGAAATCACCTAAGGTACAATCAACAAAATCAAAACAAACAAATGGAAGTGTATGAAACTAAAAAGCTTCTGCACAGCAAAAGAAACCATCAACAAAGTGAAAGGCAACATATAGTATATACCTATACACAGCAATCGCGTTCACTAGAGGAAGGGAGATACCTGAAAGACAGGGATAGAAGGCAGATTTTCCCCTATACATCCTTCAGTACCTTTCAAATTTTTTTACATGTTCGTATGTATTTTAATTTTGTACATATAATTTATTTATTTAAAAAGTTAATGCTATATACACATGCGCACACATATATAATCTTTACATTAGCAAACATGCTTTAAAGTTTTAATTCTACACCAAAATTCTAAGGTACTCGTAAGAAGTAACCATATCTCAAATTTCTGCATACCCATCTGCCTCATATGTACCACAGGCATTTTAAAGTAGTACAACCCAGCATGAAACCATCAGTGAGGTTAAGAACATTAGTAAAGTAAGACTGCATTATTGCAAGCTTAATGAAGTCACCAGAGCAAGTCTAACTATCCAGCTATGAGTTATGCAGGGAGGCCCCCCTGTGAAACCAAAATACAGATTAACAGAGGTTATCTTCCATGAAGACATAGTCAAACGAAGCCAATCACAAATGGATGCATCTCAACGCACTTCATCAAAATGCTCATTTGTATGTAGGAGGGTTTATCATATTTATTGATTCTTTTGCTCTGAGAATATTATGTCCATGCAGTGATATAAAATACTTGCTTACATATTGCTTGATTATATGTACATTATACCAATATTTTATACCAACTTAATTTAATGTTTTACAATACCTCCGTGACAATGTGACAAAATAGAGGCTAGTATGCCTTTCACTTTTCTTTCTGTTTTAATAAAAATGTATTACAATAAATTTTATAATTTTTAAATGTTTGTTCTAAAGAAAATTAAATGCTTCAATTGTTATTATAAAATGCAAGTATTTCCTTGAAGAGAATAAAATCTTTCATAATTTGAAAATACACTCTCAGGTGACTCTAGGACTGAGAAGAATGGCAGTCATTTGATTCTGAATCTTCTCCCTTTACTCTTCCCCAAAAAACATAAAAATCAAAAAAGAAAATAAATAAAACTACATAGGAACTACACCTTGAGTATTACTAGGAGACAAAACAAAACAAAAAATAAATAAAACTGCAACATTTAAATTACTTGTAAGTAGAGATTTTAAAAAATAGTAACAATTCCTACAGACCTCTGCTACAAGCTTAAAAGAGCAGAAAGCAAGAACAGGCTTAAAAGATTACATAAGAGCCCTGGCTGGTGTAGCTCAGTGGACTGAGTGCCGGCCTGCGAACCAAAGTGTCACCAGTTCAATTCCCAGTCAGGGCATGTGCCTGGATTGTGGGCATGGTCCCCACTGGGGACGTGTGAGAGGCAACACACATTGATGTTTCTCTTCTTCTCTTTCTCCCCCGCTTCCCTTATGTCTAAAAACAAATAAATAAAAGCTCTAAAGAAAGATTGTATCGTACATAGCCCTGGAGAGGTTTGAAAATGGGAGGAACCAGAAGTGGCAGCCTTGGAGAAGCAAAAGGAGTATTTTTAGGGAAGCATAATACTTAGAGAAGTGTGGTACTCTTGGAAACAAAATAGTGAAAGGAAAGAACAAAATAAACAAAAAATACTGCTCTTACAGAGACAAGATGCTATGCCTTTTCCTAACAAAACCACCACCAGCCATAACAAGGAGCGCAAAAGAGGGTAGAAGTGAAAGAAAAAAACACTCTTAAACTAGGAACTTTCCAAGTAACAAATAGGAACAGAGAAAGGCAAATGAAATCCATTTAAAAAAAAAAACTGCAAAAAGCCAGAAAAGAGCTTTAAAAAGAGCTTTCCTGCAGGTGAAAAGCTCCTCCTCCCCAAACTAACCTTGATCCTAATGAAAACTGTAACACATTTCAAGCTGAATTAAACATTGTCAAACAAGCATCTATGGAAATGAAAAATACTGAAGTCAGAAATATAAACACTAAGAAACATAAACATAAGTAGAGAAAATGTAAGAAATAAGAGATGATTAAACTCAGAAGTAGAAGAGCAAGAGCAGCAACAACAAACATAAAAAAACAAAGGCTGAGCTATAAGGAATCCAAAAGAGAACAGAGAATAGATTTAATGAAAACTTAACAAAGGGCACTGAACAAAGGCAAGAAAATAACCAATAGAAAATGAAATACAAAAAAACAAGTCGAGAATAAAGGTCAGAGAAAAACAGTGGCTGATATAGAAACAAGCAAAGGAGGTCAGATATACGTGTAACTGGCCTCCCATCCCTGAAGAAGAAAACTCAAAACAATAGGGAACAGCCCCTAATATATACACCACAATATAAATTTTCCACAGATAAAATCTGAATATGCACATAGAAAGGGTCCACTGGGCACCAGAGCAAAATGATACAAGACAATAAACTCTGACCTGTAAAAGCATTAAATTTTAATAATTTTTTAAATATTTTATTTATTTATTTTTAGAGAGGGGAAGGGAGGGAGAAAGAGACAGAGAGAAATACAGACATGTGGTTGCCTCTCACATGGCCCCCAAGGGGGATCTGGCCCACAACCCAGGCATGTGCCCTGACTGGGAATCAAACCAGCAACCCTTTGGTTTGCAGTCCACGCTCAATCCACTGCGCTATACCAGCCAGGGCTAAAAGCATTAAATTTGAACAATAAAGAAATAAGAAAATTTTCAGGGCCTCCAGGCAAAAAAAGGAAACAAGTTACAAAGGCAAGAAAGCTGCCATCAAATTTCTTTAAAACAACACACAAAACCAAACCAACAGTGGAGCAGCACTTTCAAAAACAAGGGAGAAAAGTGTGACCTTAAGGATATTTCCATCCACCCAAGTTGTCCTGCAAGAATTGAGGTCACAGGAAAACAACTTAGAACACCCCAGAACTCACAAGATATTCAACTGTGCCTCTCCTGAGGAATCCACACTAAAGAATGAGCATTATTTAACCAAAAGGTGACCAATAAAACTACAAAAAAGAACCAATAGTAAGCATCTCATCTATTTCATACTACAGAAAAGGCTAAACAGTGGGGTCATGTTTTTTTTAATGTACTATAACATTTTTCAGATAGAAGTGCAAATCATTGTAAGTTACTAGTCAACTCCATACATAGGAAAAGAGTCCAGAGCATTTCGAATGCTCTGACTATTTATTATAATTTTAATGTATTAATATACACTGAATATATTAATGTTACAGCATATATTATTAATATTATTAATCATGTTACAGCATTTAAAATGAGAAGTTGCTTGTTAAAAATATGAAAATTTCATTAACAAAAACAAGACAAAAACACTTAACATGGTTAGTCACATGTGGAACTCTGTAGGATGGGGAAAACAGGCTTTTAAATGGCAATGCTTTCAAGATTGCCCTCAAATGACTTAACTGAAGCAAAAGAATATATTTTTAAAGCTCAAGGAAAAGTTTATAATTCACATTTAAGGCAGGTAATTATTTAGATAGTTCAAAATAGCAAATAAAATACATTTTATAAAAGAATATGATTTCACATAAAATTAGTTCCTCAATCATACTGTCTCTTGGCCTATATTAAGATGATTCTATATCCACATACACAAAGAAATGGGGATTAGGGACCACAGATACATGTGTAAAGATCAATAATGCCAAAATAATAAACCACCACAACAGTGATAAATTTAACATTTACTGACTACTTACTGCATGCTTATAAACTGCTTAGCACAATCTCATTTAATTCTCACAAAAAGCTTATGAGGTGATTACTTGATTACCCCCATATTATAGCTGAGGACCATGGGCATAGAAAATTAGCTAATTGAAAGAGTCACAGAAATATAAGTGGTGAAAACAGGATTGAAATCCAGAGCTGATAGAATTCAGTTTGTGCCCTTAGATCATATGGCATTCTGCATGGACATTTATAATAAAATCTCATTTTAATACAGTAATTTACCCTAAAATAAAATATTTTTATAAATCATATTTCTTTGCATACTTAATACAATGAGTTTGTCTCCCTTAAATGTATTCAATAATTGATGAGAGGGAAGTAGTCCAGTCTTTTAAATAAAGGTCAAACTACTTTAAATGGTATAAAGGTCATATTAGCTCCCTAACTGTAACAGGGTACAGCCAAGAGGGGGACCCCAAACAGTGATTCATGATAGGGTCCAGAACTCAAGGTGTCCAGGAAATGTTAGAAAAATATATACAGGATGTCCTCGCCACCCCTCAAGTCTGAGCTGGGGGAATGGGACACATGGAGCAAGGCCATTCAGAGCTCTGTCGTATAGCAACAGCTTTGCAGCTAACCTCTAGCATGATCATTTAGCATAACTATAACCATTAACCGGTCTTATGGATATGTTAAATAGCTGTGGCCATGCTTTCAGCCAGGGGGATGGAAGTGACTTCCACCCAAGAGGTAACTGGGAAGCAGCTCCCCCTGGTTACAGCCCCTGTGTGAGAGCTTGGAGAAGACTGGCTCCAGGCCATGGGGACACACCCGCCCAGACTTACAATGGCAGCCCAGTAAGGCTGGAAAAATACAGGAATGCTGGCAGGTGTAACTGACTGCAGGAGGAGTCACATATGGGGCTGCAGAGGAAGACTGGTGCAGGGATTTAAATGTAGGTGGGCAGCCATATGAGGGGAGAATCAGGTGGCTTTGGCAGAGTGGGGACCCTGTGGTTTGGGGTGCTCCCTTTTGCCACATGGCTTAGGCAGCAGGAGAGACTTTGCCTGGAAGAAAAGGGGTGAAAGGACTCTTGCTGGTGGGTCACGAGAAGGTGCCACATGGTACTGGATTAACTGGAGATCATGGCGGCAAAACAGCTGATGGTGCCGAGAGCCTGAATCACGGACTTATTACTTCTTTTCCTGAGATACGGTACCCCAGACTAGGGCAGAGGGAGAAGGAAGGACTGTGTGCATCTGTGGGTATTCTAAAGGACTTTAGTATTTTAATGAAGACATTAAGTCACTACTCTAAGTCTGTACAGCTTTTAAATAAGTAATTCCTTTTCGCAAATCTCTGGCATTGAGAGATGTCTTTCCTTTGGCAGCAGGCATAGCAAATCTAGTAGTGGGGGACCCCCGGAGAAAAAAGGGAGGTCCTTTTAGTAACAGTATATCGTACACCCCCTCCGTGGGTCTCTTCTGTAACATAATCACCCTATAACCTCCACCATTCTGCCCACAGAGCTGCTGCCTATTCCACTCTACAATTAAATCTTATGTTTCCGCTATACTGAAAAACTCCCAGCTTCATAACGCTGGGGTGGTTCTTTCTCATTTCTAAGCCTGCCCACATGCAGTTCTGCAAGGTACTTCCCTTCCATCTTATTCCCTCAAGCCCATTCCATCAGGAGTTATTTTCTCCTTATCAACCCTCAAGGACCACTTTAAGTATGGCCTCTCTTGAGAAGTCTTCTTAATACCCATTAATGTGAACTTTTGTATGTATGTTTCCAGTGTTTTCCTCTATCATAGAATTTATCATACTGTATTATAATGGTCTATCATTACTAGTGTCCTCGGTGTCCTAGTACAGAACCTCGAAACCAGACTTTAAAAATGCTAATCAATGGGATTTTCAAAATGTCTGAAGTGGCTACTTGAAAAGATAATTTATATTTATAGAGGTCATTCCAACTATATATGAAAAGTATAATTATGTTTTAATACCTAATTATTATTCAATTTCACATCTGGTGGCAAAAAGTTATATTCTTTCAGTTAACTTTTAGATGATGCAATAGCACAAAAATGTCCAAAATGGTATTAGAGAACTGTATTAAAGTAATTTAACATTTTATTTTTCTCATTAAAAATGTTGTTTTCTTTATAAGGGTATACCAATCAGAAAAGGAGTAAGAACAAACAAGAAAAATAAACAAACACAGGCAACAGTATGGCGGTTACCAGAAGGAAGTAGAGTGGGGGAGCAATAAAGGGTAAAGGAGGTCAAGTCTATGGTGACGGAAGATTTAACTTCGGGTGGTGGGCACACAATGCAATACAGAGGTAATGTGTCATAGAATTGTACACTTGAAACCTATAAAACTTTATTAACCAATGTCATCCCAATAAATTTAATTTAAATATATACAAAAAATAAATAAAAATAGAAAATAAGAGTAAAATGGGGAGTATATTGACAAAGATTTGTCATTTGTTGTTATTAAAAAGATCTAAACTAATCCCCTGATTATAACTCAGTATTTGACCTTCAGCATGCTCTAAGAGACACTGTTTTCCCCTCCTTCATGTTAGTGTCAAAGGTTAGAATTTACCCTAGTTTATTATAAATTGCTTTTAATCCATGCATATACCTAAATGTTTCCAAAACCTATCTTTTTTTAAGCTTGTACCACCTCCCGAAGAGTTCCTCTTCTAATTTAGAAACCTTATTTTACCTTATTTCTCTTAATTTAAGAATATCGCTCTCTACCATTCTAAGAATTTAAAAAAAAAAAAACCCATGTTCACCTTCAATTCACAGTGCCCATGTAACAGTGAGTTTGCAAAATAAAAGGACGATTAGTTTTCTTTCTGAATGGTACAGGAATTAAATGTTTGGAGTAAAATAAAAAACTACATTCTAATCTACACAGCACCAAGTAGTTAAGCAACGGATATTACCTAAGTAGTGACAAAAGAAAAGACCAACATTAAGTTTTAAAAGTTATGAATCAACAGAATTCTAAATTCGACTTGTTGAACAGAGATACAGAAAGACAAGACAATAAAACAACACTTCATCAGTCCTTTCCCCTAATTATTCAGACAACATAGAAGAATATTGTAACATAAAATGTTAAAGCAAACCATTTTAAACTCTAATAACTACTTTTCTCAATATTATTAAGAACTGTAAGAGAAAAATCAAATAAAACCAAAAAGACCAAGCTGCCTCTAAAACTATAACAAAGAAAAATGTAAGAAGGTTAATAAGGTGTTTTCATAATAAAAACTTTATGAAGTACTACTAAAGTAATAAAACTTTTTAAAAATCACTATTCTTTAAATATATATGTCTTTCTTTCAAAGATCTGATATCACAATATCACAGATTTTAAAAAAACTGAGTCACTAACCTGTATTTTTTCATAATAAATCTGCAGTAGTATTTACCTTCAGATCCCATGATGAAGTGATGGATATCAGGGCCTGTTGACATACGAGGTCCTTGACAGCTTTTTTCCATTATACCTCTAGGTGTTACCATTTTTATATGAACCACCTGTTTAATACAATGCACGATGTAAATTCTAGACACATGGCAGTGAATGTCTTATGTATACATACACACATCCACATATTTATACAAAACACTATTTTTTAAATATTGGGTTCGGTGATAAAATGTTGATGCCCTTCAGAATTCTAATGTCTTTTAGTAATTCTCAGACTAAAAATAAATTTTATAAACTTTAAAAGAGGGACAGATCTAAGATTCTTATTGGTTTAGGTATATTAATCATCTTAAGAACACTTCAAGCACATTTCTTTAAATCAAATTTAGTCTTGGGTTATGCATATGGCAAAGAACTAAAGGACAGAAAATATAAGCAATGGCCATATTTTATTAGGTTCATTCTTTCACTTATTTAACAATATTTATGAAAGACTATTATTTATGTCAAAACTGTTCTAGATGCTTAGAATACTAAAAAAAAATTATTTTCTCCTATCCCTTCCTTCAACTTATCTAATCTGCCTGCTTACAAGGAAAGAGTAAAAAGAATGAACTATTAATTATGATCAGGTCAAACTTAGGATGAAGAATTGAGATCAAATGACTAAGTTAAAGAGAGGGAAGAAAGATGTGTGTGCGATTCATCTCTGAGGTGTTTTTCACCTACGTGAGAAGGCAAGTATACTGGGGCAGCTGGTGGGGGAATATAGTCATTCAAAAAGAGTTCCTGAGATCTGAATCAGACATGGTTAGGTAAAAATCTAACACATTTTTAGAATAGTTTTTAGACAAATAAATAAAAGTAGCCTGTGTTGCTGAAGAAAGTGAGAAGAAAATATCAACAAGCAACTTACAAATATAAGAAATAAGTATTGCAAAGAGATCATTTTAAAAGTTTACATTTACTAGCAATTAAAGAAGTAAAAAATTAAGACAAAATATAAATAAAGAGTCCAATGAAATAAACATTCTCATAATGCTAGTGGGAATGTCAATTGGCACAGATTTCCTATAGAGAAATTTGGCTTCAAGGATCCAAAGACTTGAAAATGCATAAGCACCTTGATACAAGAATCCAAGCTCTAGGATTTACCCAAGGAAAACAAAGGTATGCTAAGAAATATTACTAAAGTGGACATTCCCCTTTGCTTTCTATAATTTTGAAATCTGAAATAACTTAAATGTTCATTAATAGCTACAAATGGAACAAATGATACCTAATTCTGCACCAGAATGCCCACAGTTACACTATTACCAAAATAACTCCCGGATCAGCTAAAACAAAGTGGTGTGCATGCAAAACCTTACAGGTTATACTGCCACCTGCTAGAACATTTTAATTCAGGCTCTTTCTACACAAAAAGTTTTTTTCAGAAAAAATAAATATAAAAACCTATAAGGCAAAAGAATAGAAAGACAAAATCACCTCATTAAATTGATTAAAATCTTGGTAGAGTTGAAGACCAAAGCTCCATGAGGATTATAAAGTAATATTTATACGTAAGTCAGATACTGTGAAGCATTTACAAAACTTAAATATCAGTCATCTGAGAAGGAGCACCCTTAAGTAATGACCATCATGTCTTTTAACTTTTTTATCATATAGTCAGTATTACCATAATCAAGAGAACTATACTTCTGAGAGGACTCCACCATCCAACTCAATTTTTGAAGGCTTTCATCATTTTATAATAATCTCTATATAGTAATCAATTACTATATAATAAATCAGAAAAAATTTACCAGGTCTTCAATATTGCCATATATATTCTTCTTCATGCCGGATGCCCGCGTAGACACCCACCCTCCCACAGTGCTGAATTCCATGGAATCGGGTTCATGACCTGTACAATAACCACTTTCTTTAAGCTGAAAAACAAAAATGCAATGTTTTACTAGTGAAAATGGTCCCATTTCACACAGCACTCAACACATTAACTCTTTCCATTTTAAAATTCCCATATGTCCCTGGAATTTGGACTCATTAAAAGCTATATAGAAAAAGAAATACTTCTTTATCATAATTGTCCAAAATTTTTTTTAAGTTTTTGCCTCAAGGAAAACTTCACAAAACTAAAAAATGTGATCCAAAGACAGTTGTATTTTCCACAAGCTGACCAACCAATCTTACTCCTTCATCCTTTTATTTTAAAGCCAACTACCCTCCCTACTTTTTCCCACAAAGAGACCATTTAAATACTTATGGAGATCAGATTATGCTTAAACAACTGCCAACTTCACCTAAACACTTCCAATAAATAAAGCACTTAATCTCTGTTCTCCCTACCCTAATATAATATGCAGCAGGCCTGCAGAAAATCCAAGCAAATTGCCTGTACTTAATTCTCTCAAGGAGTCATGTGTTTTAATGTACAGCCATCTGGCTAGGTTTCCTGCATGTAATACTGTCATTGATTTGTGATGCAGATCGCGCATTCCTGTACATTAAATAGTCACTTGTTTCTCATTTTTCTAAATTAGTTTGGCTTTGCCATCTGCACAGCACCTGAGGTTGAATGGGTGCCCTTTACTGCAACAACACTGAAGCCATCCCACTGAAATCATTTTCAAGATCCAGCCGTCTCGCGTCAAACAGTACAGACACCACCATCTGCATACCCACTGTCGGCCACACTCAAGCCCATCAATCTGTGTTGAACATTTGGTAGTCGTCCAGTTAAACAACTGCTTCTATTTTTCAAGTAAGCCATGCGAAGGTGTAGAATGTGTCAGCTATGTTTGTATATACATATTTAAGTATGGTATGAAAGTTGTAATCCAAAATTGGAGGGCCAATTCAGTTGAACGTAATTTGTTAGCTTCTGTAACACAAGCAATATAAATTATTTCCCTTCTCTAGTTGTGTTGCTAGGAAAACAAGGCTTAAAAATATATCAATTGTTATATAGGATTTTTTACCAAATACTTAATAAATTTATTTAATTTTAAGAGATTAATAACCACCCACAAGTGGGTAGCTTTAATACATGACTTGAACAGGTAAAAATAAAGATTACCAGACTGCTAATATTTCTCCCCTAATTCCCAAACAATCTACATTCATATTATTTACTCTCAAAAGGCTACTGTTACTCAAATTTTCTAAAATTAGGAGAAGGAAAAGAAAAGACATTCATGAAGGACTTAGATATGCTAAGTACTGAACAGGGAGTTTTCACACATTCTCATGACTAAACCTCCACATTACACATACAGAAGCAAATACACACCTAGCCTATTTCTGTGAGTACACACAGAGTACTGAAAAGCACATACAAGAGAAGAAACTACCCAGAATCAGAGAAAAAAATAATCCAAAAGAATGACAAGAGACTGGGAGAAAAGACTTGCAAAAGATACATCTGATAAAGGTCTGTTACCCAAAATATACAAAGAACTCTTAAAACCCATCAATAAGAAAACAAACAATCCAATTAAAAAATGAGCCAAAGACATTAATATAAACCTCACCAATGGTAGCAAGATGCTTCACATCATATGTCATCAAGGAAAGGTAAAATAAAACATTAATGAGATACCATTACAAACCTATATAAACAGCCAAACTTCAGAACACTGACAACACCAAATGCTAGTGAGAATGTGGAGCAATAAAAACTCTCATACAATGCTAGTCAGGATGTAAAATGGTACAGCCACTTTGGAAGACAGTTGGCTGATACTTCTCTTACAGTATAATCTAGTCACAGAACACCTTGGCATTTACTCAAAGGAGCTGAAAACTTACGTTCTTATAAAAATCTGCACACGGATATTTACAGCAGCCTAATCATATATTGCCAAAACTTAGATGCAACCAAAATGTCCTTTAGAAGGTGAATGAATAAATAAACTGTGGTATATCTCAACAATGGAATATTATTCAGCGCTAAAAAGTAATGAGCTATCAAACCATGAAAAGCTATGGAGGCCCCTTAAATGCATATTACTAAATGAAAAAAGCTAATCTGAAAAGGCTACATATCCTGCGAACCCCACTGTATGACATTCTAGAAAAGGCAAAATTATTTAGACAATAAAAAGATCAGTGGTTGCCAAGGAGATGAACAGGCAGAACACAAGATTTTTAAGGTACTGAAAATGCTCTGTGTGATATTACAATGAGAAATATATGTCATTATACATTTGTCCAAACCCACAGAATGTACAATAGCAAGGAAGAACTCTAAGATAAACCCTGGACTTTGAGTAATTATGTCAATGTAGGTTCAATCTTGGTAAAATATCATTCTGGTGATTGAGGGAGGCTATGCATATGTGGGGGTAGGGGGGCACATGGGAACTCTCTCTGAACCTCCCTATCCCTTTTGTTGTAAACTTAGAACTGCTCCTAAAAAATGAAGTGTTTTTTTAAGGAAATAAAGACATTTTCAGACAAAGGAGAAAGAATTCATTGACAGTAAAGATATGTTAAAAGAAGTCGTCCAAGCAGTAGGTAAATAGTACAGGATGAAATTTAAAAGGTACTAGAAAGGGTAACTAGATGAAATTAAAGGTACTAGAAAGGGTAAATTTTTTTCTTTTTTTAATATTTTTATTGATTATACCATTACAGTTGTTCTGTTCACCCCCTTCATTCCCCTCCACCCGCACATTCCCTCCCCCACTATTCTCCCCCCTTAGTTTATAACCATGTGTCTCAAGTTCTTTAGATTCTATATTTCCCCCACTATTCTTGCCCTCCCCCCTATCTATTTTCTACCTACTGTCTATGCTATTTTCTGTGCCTTCTCCCCCCTTCTCCTCCTCCCACCCCCCTGTTGCTAACCCTCCATGTGTTCTTCATTTCTATGGTTCCACTCCTGATCTAGCTGGCCTCTTGGTTTGCTTTTGTTTTAGGTGTGGTTGTTAATAACTGTGAGTTTGCTGTCCTTTCACTGCTAATATTTTTCATCTTCTTTTTCTCATATAAGTCCCTTTAACATTTCATACAATAAGGGCTTGGTGATGATGAACTCCTTGAATTTGACCTTATCTGAGAAGCACTTTATCTGTCCTTCCATTCTAAATGAAAGCTTTGCCGGATAGAGCAATCTTGGCTGTAGGTCTTTGGATTTCATGACTTGGAATACTTTCCAGCCCCTTCTTGCTTGGAAGGTCTCTTTTGAGAAATCCACTGACAGTCTGATGGGTACTCCTTTGTAGGTGACTGTCCCCTTATCTCTTGCTGCTTCTAGGATTCTCTCCTTCATTTTAGTCTTGGCTAATGTAATTATGATGTGCCTTGGTGTGTTCCTTCTTGGGTCCAACTTCTTTGGGACTCTGAGCTTCCTGGATTTCCTGGAAGTCTATTTCCTTTGCCAGACTGGGGAAGGAAGTTCTCCTTTATTATTTGTTCAAATAAGTTTTCCACTGGTGGCTGTTTCTTTCCCCCTTCTGGTACCCCTATAGTCCAGATGTTGGAATGTTTAAAGATGTCCTGGAGGTTCCTAAGCCTCTCCTCATTTTTTTGAATTCTCATTTCTTCATTCCTTTCTAGTTGGATGTTTCGTTCTTCCTTCTCGACCATTCCATTGATTTGAGTCCCAGTTTCCTTTCCATCACTATTGGTTTTCTGTGCATCTCCCTTCATTTCAATTAGTTTAGCCTTCATCTGTTCCTCTAATTTGTAACTATAATCCACCAGTTCTGTGAGCATCCTGATAAACAGTGTCTTGAACTGTGCATATGAGAGGCTGGCAATCTCTTGGTCGCTTAGTTATCGGCTCTGGGACTTTGAGTTCTTCTTGTGCCATCTTTTGAGCTGTTCGTGCCATCTTTTGAGCTGTTCGTGCCTATTACATTGCAGGATCGGAGCCCTAGGTGTTCACCAGAGCAGGGCAACTCAGTCGGTGGGTTGTGACGCTGTATGTAGGGACAGGGTCAAAGAGGAGCAATGGTGTCCCGACTGCCGCCTCCCGCCGCCGCCGCCACCGCCACAGGTGCTGCAGCTGCCACCATCACCGGGGTCCTTGTGTTTCGTCCCACTGCATGCGAGTGTGCCACCGCCATCAGCCCTCCACCACTGGGTTCGCCCCCTGGGGCCTGTGTGGTCTGTCTCACTCGCGCGAATGTGCGACCAAGGTCAGTCTGCCCGGCGCCCCGACTGGGTCCGGGCTACTTGTGCGCCTAGGTCAGGGGATCTTTCCTGCCCGACCCTGCTCTGCTGCTGGCTCCGCCCCTCTTAGCATCCCAGTTGAATGGTTCGTTGTTGTCGGACTTCCGTATAATTCAATTTTCTGTTCTTTGGCTGTGTCTTTGTTCTCCAAATCTTTGTTGTATTCAAACTTGGTTGTGGGAGAAGGCACAGTGTTTCCACCTATGCCTCCATCTTGGCAGAAGTCCCCGGTAAATTTTTTCTTATTATTTAAATATCTTTAAAGATAATTGCCTTTTCAACAAAAACAAAACAACATATTACTAGGCTTTACAAGTAAAGTGACAATAATTGCACAAAGGAGACCAGGGAAGAGGGAAGTATATATTATAAGGTTCTTACACTGAACTCTGAAATGTTATTTTATCACTTCAATGTACATTTTCAAGTTAAACATGTATAAACACTAAAACAACCCTTAAATAATAAAACAAAAAGTTATAGCTAATAAAGAAACAAAGGAAATAAAATGGTATCATAAAGAATATTAATCCAAAAAAGGTAATAAATGCAGGGATAAAATAACTAACAAGAAATGCGAAACATAGAAAACAAAAAGCAAGATGCCAGACTTACAGAACCACATATTAAAGGTAAATGGTCTAAACACCCCAATTGAAAGGTACAGTTTGTCAAGCTAGATAAAAAGTAAAGACCCAATTTATGCTGTCAACACAAAAAAGCACTTTAAATATAAAGACAAAAGTTATCTATAAGTAAAAGAATAAACTAGGGAAAAGATATACCTTGCTAACAACAGTCCAAAGAAAACTGGAATGGCTGCTTTAATATCAGCTGAAGCATATTTTAGGACAAGAAATAGTATCAGGAAGAAAGAAAGGTCATTTCATATTGACAAAATGGTTCTTAGTCAAGGAGATACAATAATCATAAACACCTACTCCCCTAATAACAGAACTTTAAAGTATATAAAATAAAAACTGATTAAAACTGCAAGAAAAAAATAGATCTACAATGATAGCTGAATATTCTAATTCCCTTCTCTCAAAATTGATTTAAAAAGTAGACAGAAAATAAGAAAAAATATCAAAAGTCTGAACAACACCATAAATTAATTGACCTAAAAGACATTTACAGTAGACCACTCCAACCAAAACCAGCAGAAGACACACTCTTTTCAAGTGCACATGAAACATTTATAAGATACACAATAATGTGGGCCATAAAACAAGTATGAATTAATTTGAAAGCATTTAAGACATATAAAGTATGTTTTCTGAACACAATGGAACTAACAAAGAAATCAGTAACAGAAGGACATCTGGAAAAATTCCCCAATTATTGGCAACTAAATAATAATTTGTAAGCACCCCATGGGGTTAAAGAAAAAAATCAAAAGGGAAGTAGAAAATATTTTGAAATGAATGAAAATAAATATACATATCAAACTGTACAGAATACTGATGAAGTAATAGTCGGAAAAATGTAGAGTACTGAAACCTGCATTAGAGAAAAAAAATAGTAAGTTACCTCATAGTTCATCTTAAAACACAAAAATCATTTGACAAAACTGAACATTTATTCCTAATAAAAATTCCCTGCAAACTATGAGAGAATGAACTTTCTCAGCTTAATAAAGGGCGACTACAAAAAAAACCCCATATAGTTAACATCATAGTTAATTATAAAGAACTGAATGCATCTCTCCTAAATCAGGAACAAGACAAGTAAGTCCATTCTTATTTCTTTTTGAACTTGTATTAAAGGCCAGCACAATGATAAGAGAAAAAGAAATAAGGCATACAGATTAGAAAGGAAGGAGTAAAACCGTCTTTATTCTCAAAGGACATGGTCATATATGTAGATAATCCAACGAGAGCTACAAGAAAACTTGTAAAACTAATTAGTGAATTTAGCAAGGCTACTAGATATAAATAAGATCTCTATACAAAAATCAACTGTATTTCTATATACTAATAGAACACTCAGAAATTGAAAACTTTTAAAAATATAACTTACTATATATACAATATTTAGAAACAAATCTCATTTAAAAAATATGAAAGATCTGTACATTGAAAACCAAAAGGCACTGCAGAGATAAATTATATACCAAGAAAAACCCCTAGAGATATTCCATGTTCATGGGTCAGAAGAATCAATATTGTTAAAATGCGGGTTCTAGCCCTGGCTGGTGTGGCTCAGTGGATTAAGCACCCACCTGCAAACCAAAGGGTTGCTATTTCAATCCCCAGACAGGGCACATGCCTGGGTTGCGGGCCAGGTCCCCAGTGTTGGGGCACAGCTTTGCATACTGTCCTGTTGTAATTGAGCCTTGATTGCTGTTGGTGTCAGCTGGGAGAGACTGACCCCAAAGCCGATCGACTAGCTATGACTACAGTGGAGAAGTTTCTGTGCCCGAGGCAATCCTCAGAAGCAGGACTTGCTTCAGTGGGGCTTGACTGCTCATTGAGTCCACCCTTGAGCGTGTAGCTAATGGAAGTGGCAGGGCTGTAAGTCTGCTGTTGTCTGAAGCTGTCCACTAGATGCTCTGGCTCTGGGGCCTCCCAGGAGGTACAATGTCAGCCAACTGTGCCCTGCCTGGGGCCACACAGAACAAGCTACAAGAGCAATCTGCAGATGGCCGCTCCTTGTGTTGGGCTTGGTGGTACCCAGGAAAGGACAATGGAGACTGGCTGCCACTAGTGCTGGTCCTGGGACCACTTAGGAAGAGGTATGGGGTACACAGAGGCCAGATGCTGGTTCCATGAGTAATTTTTAGGAAAGTCCAAAGCAGGAGGCAAAAGAGGCCATTTGTATGGAAAAGCCACTGGAAACAGCTTGGGTGGGCCTGCAACCTGCATGGGGCAGCATCCCAGGGAATCACCAGAGCAAGGTGAACAGTATAAGCCAGGCTGATAGAGACTCAGATACAGGGCCCACCTGCCAGCTCTGGGCGGGGGGGGGGGGGGGGGGGGGATTGTCTCAGAAAAGCAACAGTGGCCTCTCTCAGCACTTTATTCTGGGAGAAAGCTGACCCCCTGAGGACAGACAATTCAGTTCTTCCCCATATGTCCCTGGTGCCTTTCAAGCTGCCACCCCAGTGCTGGAGCTCAGAGCAAGTGAGTCCACGTAAGTCCATGTGCAGATTCTTTAAGAGGAACTACAGAAGCCCTCTGTCTCACTCAGCCACAATCCCTGCTAGATTTTACAGCCTGTAATTATGGAGACTTCTCCTCCTGGCCCTGGAACCTGAGGCTGGGAAGCCTGGTGTGGGGTTGGGACCCTTCGCTACTCATGGAAGACCTCTTCAGCTAAGACAGCCCTCCCAATTTCAAGCCACTACACATGGGCGTGGGACGAGCCTATTTCACATCTCTGCCACTCCTAACCAGTTTCAATGTGGCTTCTTCTCTAAATCTCTAGTTATAGGACTTCCAATCTGCTTGATTTCAGGCAATTCTGAATGATGGCTGTTCTGTAGTTTGGTTGTAGTTATGATGTGGTTGTGGGAGAATTAGAATACCACATTAACCTAAGCCACCATCTTGACCAGAAGCCTCTCAAGTTCTACATTTTAAATGAGTACAATTTACTGCATGACAATTATACCTCAATGAAACTATTATAAAATAACAAAACAAAATAGATGACTCCAAGGATTTTAGCCCAAAGTACTGAGTTTCTATCAACTGAGAATTAGAAAGCTACAGAACAAGCAAACTGTAGGCAAAACTAGAAATTCAATTTTTATTTATTTTTCTAAAGCTACTCTTTTTAATTTAAATATTTATTTATTTATTTATTTATTTATTTATTTAGAGGGAAAGAGAGGGAGAGAAACACCTATACAAGGAGAAACATCAATCAGCTGCCTCTTATACATGCTCCAACTGGGGACCAAACCTGCAACCCAGGCACCTGCCCTGACCAGGAATCAAACTGGCAACCTTTTGCCTTGCAGAACAATGCCCAACCAACTGAGCCACACCAGTCCCAGGGAATTTCAATTTTTAAAATGTTGAGTTTGTTTAAGACATTTTGTTTAAAATATGTATAAGATATGTGTCAAGACATCAACTAGGCAGTGGATATACAAGTCTGGAGTTCACGAAAGTAGTGTGAGGTGACAATACAAATTTGGGAGTCTCTGGCACATAGAATATTTAAAGTTAGCTGTGCTTGAATAAAGCAGACAACTCAGTAAAAACTAGTGGAACAATAAAAGTTCTAAGTACTTTATGTATTAACTTATTATATCCTAACAAAAAAACCTTATGAAGTAGGAATTATTATCTTCATTTTATAAATGAAAAAAGGAACTGAGGCATAGGGAAATGAGTCCCTCGGCAAGTCCCAGATCCCAAACTATTAACTGATAAAATGAAGTAGACAAAGATTTAATAAGCCTAAATTCAAATTCCTAAAATCCATAATATGTCTTAGTGACCTCCCTTAAATTTTGTTTATTAAAATCAATGTAATCTACAAATTAAAAAGATTAAAATCTGTGCTATCCAACTACTATACATGTGTCATTTTAAAACTCCTAGAAGAAAAAAGCAGGATGTTTTAAGCTACTTGCCTAAGTTGAAGTAGAAACTGAAAGACACAGAGTTTAATTAGGAAGAACTTGAATTAGGATCAAAACAGATCTAGAAACTATGTTATAGTCTACTAGATGCAAAAAAAGAAAATTCCATATCCACATCTAGAGATATGAACTAGCAGGTAAAATGCCAGAAGTTGCCAGTCTAGGAAAATGTCATTTTAATTTCAAGGAAATATGCTCCTTGAATTTTAATTCTAACCTTTAAAAAAATAAATTTGGAAAGGTTAAAATACTACATCAAATATCATAATAAAGGATATAAAACTGGAGCACAGGAAAAGCCATACTTTGTTATTAAAATATTACTATGTTGATAATGCCTCATTCGGGCATAATTAAAGAGTAATACAGGACTTTTTACAGGTTTTTATTTCTTCCTTAAATACTATTATTCTGCCCACTGATGTTCAATATAAACTATAATAATTAACAAAACTAATTACCTTGACTTATATAAAACCTTGACTTACTGAAGGTCTTTAACACTGCATCAACAAATATGTTCAATTTTATTCCAGTTCTCTGTTCTTACTGCGCTAACTAAAAAATAAAGATAGTAAAAAATTTAATAATTTTTTCAAAGCCTTTCACCTAGAATTGTTCACTGGCACATCAATTTCATTCATCTTTTTACCAAGAAAGAAGGAAAAAGGCAATAAAAACCAGATCAACCAGCAAGTCACATTTCCTTCAATGTCCTGTTAATTAGAGGAAGGGGTCATCCCTGTAACCCAAACTGAACAAAGTGGTAAGAACATCACCAACAAATTGGACTTTTCCATAATTTGTATTTATAAGAGCTGAGTTACAGCATCTCACCCATGTTTGAACGGTCTCAGGGGGTTGCAGGAATCAATACATTTTAACACTTACTTGCTTAGAAACCATGAAGGGAACCTAAAGTTTCCAAAAAATTCATTAGGATCACCCCAAAAGTGTATAAGGACTTCAAGAGTTTCATTAACTACATGAAATAACTGTTTTTAATGAAATTATGCACTGAAAAGTTCAATAAATAGCAAATATCAACATCTACCCAGCTGATATAATTTTATCACCAATTTATGAAAATTCTATGTCCAATTTGTTCCACTTTGCTCCATATCAGCAGCTGCCTGAATTGCAGCATCCTCTTAACCTACCCTTATGTGCCCCAGTCATGCTCCACACAGTAGCCAGACTGTCCAAGTACAAAATAGTGTTCAAACTTTCGAAAGAGGCTTTATAAGGTCCTTTATGATCTCATCTCTTTGTGTTTTCCTGCCTTCATCCAGTACCACTGCTACATACACACCCGCCCAATATACAAACACCAAGAATAGGAGTTTTCCCATATCTACACACTAGAGCTCAGCCACACTTGGCTACCTGCAAGCCCCCAAAGCAGCAGTTGCCAGTTAAGCCTCTGTACATGTCACCTCCTAACTGGATTGTTCCCCCCACTCCCATCTCCTTCTTGCTAATTCTTACTCACCCTGAAGTCTCCTTTTTTTTTTAAAATATTTTATTCATTTATCTTTAGAGGGGAAGGGAAGGAGAGAGGGAGAGAAACATCAATGTATGGTTGCCTTTTTGTGCGTCCCCTGCTGGGAGTTGGCCTGCAGGGAACTGGCCTGCAATGAAGTCTCCTTTTAAATGCTGTATTTTTTGTGATAAATTCTTTGTCCAACTCCTTTCCTTCTAATCCCCTTTGATGAGTCACAACACCTCACATTTAGCCTTCACATACAAATACTCACTTTGAATCATAATGGTATATTGACCTAACTTCCTGTCATAATATAAGTTATCCACGAGTAGGGGATGGTGTCTTCTTCATTACTGTGTCCTCAGCATCTAGCTCAATGCCCAACCCACAACAGAAACTGAATAAACTTGTCAGTGAATGAATGTACTGTGAAAGGTACTTCATTCATAAAGGGGATACATACCAGTTTTTGAAAACCTTAATTAGAGAAATAACATACCTGTCTTTCCAACTCTTGTCCTGTGATGCCAGCCTCTACATGAGCAGTCAGATTGTGCTCATCAACCCAGAGGATTCGATTCTGTTGCAAAAGAATAAAAAAGTCTCATTTCTGCAAACTATTGACATGTCCTCAGGAACTATATAAACTTTCTAACTCAAAGCAGCAAGTGACAAGAGAGTATTTAGGCAAGTAGGATTACCCCCATCAGAAAGCGCCACTTATCCCTAAATACACAACATGACATAGTGATATAGGCAGTGCATTACACAGGAGTTGGTTTAAAACACAGACTGTCTTTATTCAGATGTTCATTTGAATTAAACTCTACCTCTTACCTTAGGCTACTTATTTAACTGTCTCAGCTTACTATTTCCTTATTTGCCAAGTGTGGATTGCAATACCTACTCAGAGTGTTGCTGTAAAAATTAAATGAGATACTACATATACACAAAAAGCTTAGCATACATGGTTCCTGTCATTTTGAAAGTACTATTTACTGTTAAGTTAGCAATCATACCTAGTTTAAGAATATCAGAAAATGACCACCATGAGATTAGAAAAGGATACCTGCAGAGACATTTGAATATAAATGGCATCCCTACTTTATTTTTTTATTTATTTTTCAAGTACACTTTTCTGTCTCTTACTCCCATTCTATCCCACCCCCAAGCTCCCCCCTCCCTCCCATTTCCACTCTTCTTAGTTGTTGTCCATGTATCATTTGTATTTGTTCCTCTAAATCCCTCCCCTATTTCCCGTGAAATTCCCTCCCCTCTCCCCTCTAGTCGCTGTCCCCCTGTTCTCTATTTCAGTGTCTTTGGTTATATTTTGCTTGCTTGTTTGTTTTGTTGTTTAGCTTCCTGTTAAAAGTGAGATCATATAGTATTTGTCCTTCAACACCTGGCTTATTTCACTCAGCATAATGCTTTCCAGTTCCATCCATGCTGTTGCAAAAGGTAGGAGCTCCTTCTTTCTTTCTGCTGCATAGAATTCCATTGTGTATATGTACCATAGTTTTTTGATCCATTCATTTACTGATGGGCACCTAGGTTGTTTCCAACTCTTGGCTATTGTAAATTGTGCTGCTATGAACATTGGGGTGCATAGGTTCTTTGGGATTGGTGTTTTAGGATTCTTAGGATATAATCCCAGCAGTGGAATTGCTGGGTCAAAAGGCAGGTCCAATTTTAGTTTTCTGAGAAAATTCCATACTGTTTTCCATAATGGTTGTACCAGTCTGCAATCCCACCAACAATGGACTAGAGTCCCCTTTTCCCCACACCCTCTCCAACATTTGTTGTTTATTGCTTTGTTTATGATAGCCATTCTCACTGGTGTAAAGTGGTATCTCATTGTGGTTTTAATTTGCATCTCTCTGATAGCTAGCAATATTGAGCATCTTTTCATGTGTCTCTGGATCCTCTGTATGTCCTCCTTGGAGAAGTGTCTGTTCAAGTCCTTTCCTCATTTTTTAATTGGGTTAGTTGTCTTCTTAGAGTGAAGCCGTGTGAGTTCTTTGTATATTTTGGAAATTAAACCTTTGTCTGAGGTATCATTGGCAAATATGTTTTCGCATACAGTTGGTTGTCTTTTTATTTTAATAATGTTTTCTTTAGCCATGCAGAAGCTTTTTATTTTGATGAAATCACATTTGTTTATTCTTTCCTTTATATTCCTTGCTCTAGGGGACATATCAGTAAAAATGTTGCTGCATGAAATATCTGAGATTTTCCTGCCAATGAAAAAGAAGCAGAAAACCTGAACAGACCAATAACAGCAGATGAAATTGAAGCAGTAATTTAAAAACTCCCATCACACAAAAGCCCTGGACCAGATGGTTTCACAGGAGAATTCTACAAAGCTTTTAAGGAAGAGCTAACCCCTATTCTTCACAGACTATTCCAAAAAATCCAAAATGATGAGAAACTCCCAAACTCTTTTTATGAAGCCAGCAATCATCCTAATTCCAAAACCAGATAGAAACACAACAAAGAGAAAACTTCAGGCCAGTATCACTGATGAACATAGATGCTAAAATCCCCAACAAAATATTGGCAAACTGCATCCA
The DNA here is from genome assembly GCF_014824575.4 of Sturnira hondurensis. NCBI lineage: Eukaryota > Metazoa > Chordata > Mammalia > Chiroptera > Phyllostomidae > Sturnira > Sturnira hondurensis. Next base: position 38,709,093 of record NW_028076767.1, read on the forward strand.
ACAATACATCAAAAAGATCATACACCACGACCAAGTGGGATTCATCCCAGGGATGCAAGGATGGTTCAATATCTGCAAATCAGTAAATGTAATACATCACATAAACAAAAGCAAGGACAAAAACCACATGATCTTATCAATATATGTGAAAAAAGCTTTTGATAAGGTACAACACCTATTTATGATAAAGGTACTCAGCAAAGTGGGAAAAGAGGGAGCATTCCTCAGTATAATAAAGGCCATACATGAAACACCTACAGCCAACATCATACTCAATGGGCAAAAACTAAAAGCTTTTCCACTAAGACCAGGAACAAGACAAGGTTGTCCACTATCACCACTTCTATTCAATATAGTATTAGAAGTTATAGCCACAGTGATCAGACAAGAAAAGGAAATAAAAGGCATCCAAATCAGAAAGGAGGAAACAAAACTGGCATTGTTTGCAGATGACATGATAGCATACATGGAGAAGCCTATAGCCTCTACCAAAAAACTGCTCGAACTAATAAATGAATTTGGCAATACAGCGGGATACAAAGTCCATATCCAGAATCAAAGGCATTTCTGTATACCAACAATGGAACAGAAGAAGCAGAAATCAGGGAAAAAATCCCATTCAATATAGCAAAAACAAAAATAAAATATCTGGGAATAAACCTAACCAAGGAAGTAAAAGACCTGTACGCAGAAAACTATACAACACTGAAGAAAGAAATCAAGGAAGACACGAACAAATGGAAACATATACCATGCTCATGGATTGGAAGAATTAACATCATCAAAATGGCCACACTACCCAAAGTAATTTACATATTCAATGCAATACCTATTAAAGTTCCAATGGCATATTTCACNCTAACCAAGGAGGTAAAAGACCCGTATGCAGAAAACTACACAACACTGAAGAAAGAAATCAAGGAAGGCACAAACAAACGGAAACATATACCGTGTTCATGGATTGGAAGAATTAACATAATCAAAATGTCCATACTACCCAAAGCAATTTACAGATTCAATGCAACAGCTATTAAAGTACCAATGGCATATTTCACAGACATAGAACAAACACTCGAACATGTATATGGAACCATAAACGACCCCGAATAGCAGCTGCAATGTTGCAAAAGAAGAATAAAGTAGGAGGGATCACAATAAAACTGTATTACAAGGCTACTGTAATCAAAACAGCCTGGTAGTGGCATAAAAACAGGCCCATAGGCCAATGGCACAGAACAGAGAGCCCAGAAATAAACCAACTCTCTACAGTCAATTAATATTTGACAAAGGGGGCAGTAACATAAAATGGACTAAATATAGCCTCTTCAACAAATGGTGTTGGGAGAACTGGACAGCTACGTGCAAAAAAAATGAAACTTGAGCACCAACTTACACCATACACCAAAATAAATTCAAGGTGGATAAAAGACTTAAATATAAGCCGTGACACCATTAAAGTCCTAGGGAGAACACTGGCAGGAAAACCTACTTTATTCTTAATCCAAAGCAGAACCAGAGACCCCAGCTAGAAAACAAAGCACATCCTTGCCTTCTGCTGAAAAGAAGAAACTATCATCTGGCTCAACTTACCAAATGTATGCCTGTTAAAAAATGTTTTTAACATTCTTACTTGACCTAATTTATATAAATCTTGACAAATTACTGTCTACTACGAAGAGCAGACTCTGTTCCCCTTCTACTTGGCAGAGCAACCAGGTAACACACAGAATCACCCTCTGGATTCCAGAGCAGCTTTCTGTGCACGTTAACATGTTCAACTTCATGGCAATAACTATAGCCTAGCTCATAATAAAAAGAACACAATAGATAATGTGAAAATAATAGCCTCAGGCTACCTATATTCCAAATTTGAACACATATGAATAACTGTACTGTTTAATTCACAGGATTATGATAAACATTAAATAAGATGATATATGTGAATGTACTTTTTATGTTATATAAACTATCTTTGTAATTATACTCTCAAAATAAGACAATAGTGACTTCAATATCAGTATGGCAAAATCAGGCTTTTGGTCCCATGACAGCTAAACAGAAGGAAGAATTAAACTGTGAAGTTAAAAACCAAAATTTAATAATCTGATGGTGCCTTATATTATAATTTATATACATCTTCTCCTCTAGTAGACTGGTTCTTGAAGCAATTACAAGTTTGTGCTAATTATATACCTTGTATTTTTACCAGAGTCCAAACATATTTTTGATTGAACAAAAAAAACTAAAGACAACAAATTTAAAAACCACCTATGGACACACAGAGAAACCTAGAGACCACACTGGCTATCTTATTACATCCACTATACAGTACCCATACATGTTAATAATAAAGCAAAAACTTTCAAGGCCAGCAAGTCTTAGTATTATATATACTTAAGTAAGAAAACTGGTACAACTAATTTTTGTCATAATTTGTACATATTTTATCAGATGTATACTGTGCAAAATCACACACAGATACAACTCACTGACTTAAATGCAAATCATAGTTATAAGGACCACGCATCCATTACAATAGAATCCAATGTTAAAGGCAGTGACTACATAAGGTAGAATAAGTGGTTAAAAACCTGGCATTTAAAGATCTGCCACAGAATTTTAAGCATCTACTCAGTATTATCTCATTTTAATGTATTATCTCATTTAATCTTCACAATAACATAGCACAGTACTGCTGTCTCAATGTTACACATTCACTAACAAATGTAGAGACAAATCTGTACACAGTATAAGGTAAAGAGCCAGAAACTCAAACACATTCCAAAGCCCATTCCAGAATAGGCTACTTCTCAGCCATCTTCACAGGTAGCTGCCTTTTCTTAAACTGCGGTATCAGGACAAAGGTTGATGGTTAACTCTGTAGTAGAATAAGCAAGCTGTCACTATCTGAACTTGTTGATCAATTTTAGAGCACTAGAAGTGGACAACTGGCTATTATGTACCTCCCTAGGTGACATGACATAGAAACACAGATTGCCATCTATGACATACTCTTGCTTAAAAAAATATTAAAAGATATGCCTGAATCTAACTAGGTTTTATATCTAACTCGGGGTAAGAGGGCATTCAGAGCCCAGAGGAAGAGTTAAATGACACCAAGAAGAAGAAATAGGAATGTTCAAGATATGATATATACTACACTATAAATAACCTTGTTCCTCCAAGTCAGAAGCATTCAAAAGAAGAGAATGGGGCTGCAATAAAATTAAACTTAAGAGAACAACCAAAAGCTATTACGGGCCATGTATGAATAGCCATCTGAACAAAGGAACTTAAAGACGATTTTGAGACAACTAGCAAACTTGAATGTTGACTGCATATTAAATGATATAAGGGTTTACTTTTAACTTTGCCAGGAGTGATAATAGTGAGAAAATGTACTTTTTAAAAGAAATACACATAAATAGGTATAAAGTAGCATAATACCAGAATTTGCTTTAAAGTAGTAGGAAAGAAAGATAAAACCAATATGGCAAATGTTAATTACTTAATCTAGAGAATGGGTATATTGGTCTCCCTACTTTTGATGTTTAAAAGGATTTCTAATTAAACAGTTACAGAAGCATCTTATTTATTATAATGAGGAGTATGTAACAGGAATACTGTTAACTATACAAAGATAAAATTTATATCCCAATTAAAAGTTTAACATGCCACAGTGTCCAACTCTTAGACCACAGAGAGCCAAAACTTCAAAAAATAACCCTATCATTAAAATTAGTTAGCTCCTCTACTCTTCCACAAGAAAAATGCAACAGCATTAGTAAAAATGTGGGGGCAAGTAAGTTTGGGTGATTCAAATTAACCCTAAACACTATTATTTGTTTTCTTTAACAAATCAGTTCATGTATTGTATCAATATTCTAATACATGCTCTTCAAATCATCAATTTCACATGCAAAGTTGATAGTATCTGTTAAGATATGATATGTGCCTTAAAGTAAGAGTAAGCTTAGCTTTTGGAGATCTAAACACAAGGGTAACCATATAACCATAAAAGTAATTTAAAACAATATGGACAATGTACTCCTTTTTAATGACAACTAAGACTGAGCCATAAATACACTTCTTAAACCAAACACTATCTTTGAATACCCCTTAGTAATCATATACCATTTGTGAAGTGTCCAAAGAAACGATTGTTCTTGTCTCATCTTCAGGACACATCAGGCCATAGGAGACACTTGTTCCTCCTGTCAAAATAAAAATCAAACTTATGTTTAAATATTTTATTTTTAGCAGTATGTAGGGCAAACCCCTGACATAAAGTATACAAATAGGCCTGCTAGGGAAGTAATATCTACATCTACTTTGCAAAATGTAATGTGCAAGTGCTGACACACCAGAAGCAAACTCACCTTTACTGTATGTTGTGTACCAAAATGAGAAACTACCATGAAGCTAAAAGCAATGGGATGAGGCTCCATCCCTGGGCACATTCAAGTGGAGCCCGTAGCATTTGTGAAACTCCAAAAACATGATTAGAAAAGTTCTAAGCTAGTATAAAAAAAAAAAAACACAAACCCTACCCGATAAAACAAGAGATACCACTGCTTCCTTTCTGCCATAATTATAAGATTCATTAATCACTTAAAATAGTACCTTACAGACTCAAACAAAAAAGCTTTAATTAGAATACTAACAAGTTAAAACTGCCAAATTATATGATACTCCAAAGCAAATTTATATGCTCTTTGGTAAAAAAGTGATTTTAATATAAAGCAAATAATACATAGCAGTATTTAAACAACATACTCCTGTTTTCCACTAACATCTGTTGTCAAAGAAAAATAATTCTTGAAACCAATACGGGATAGTGTTCTTAAGTTATCCATATCTGTATTAACACAAAAATTGGAATAAATTCTTAGTTGGTACTTCCTTGCATCTTAGAAAACATAAGTCACCTTGATACAAGGTTAAGAATTATAGGGGTGTTGATCTATGAGGTCAGCTTAATTTTATAAGGTGAGACCATGAATTCAGTTAAAAACATGCCTATGCTCAATGACCACTATTTGCTTGCCAGTCATTTCAAATCAGAAAAATATTTCATTAAAAGTAATACTGTAGTGCCTTTGCCATATGAACTCAACAGGAAGTATCAGCTGAAGAAGGAAGCTGAAGCTTCTGATTGGTTGGGGTCCCATGTGCATTCCATCACTGCCAATTCAGTCAGGGAAGGCAATTTCCTTTGGCTTGTGGAAGTTGTTAAAATAATGTGGTTGATGAAAGATCAAGAAAGATCAAATTTGTCTTAAAATGCAAAACAATATTAGTTCTCAGTATTACGAGATATTAATTTGGTTACCAGCGTCCCTATCGATCTTTTATGCTGCACTGCATTCCTTCTCAAAGGTGTATGTTGGGGATATTTAACCTTTCAAAAATACTCTCTCCATAAGGATAAAGATCAGAAAGTGATTACTAAAGCAGGAATATATTCTTCTTTAGGCATCACAGTCACAGCTTCAGCAAGGATCCGCAGGGAAGAAAGCCATGAACTAAGGGTACATTGCATCTTAGGTAGAGCTACCCAGAACAGAAATGAGGAGAAGTACGGACCAATTTTTCAGAATAACCTTATTATAATTACAAAAATATTTGTTTTCAGTGAGATACCACAAATATTTAAAATACACATATTTTAAATTAAAAGAACAAATATAAAACATGTTAAAATTCAAAAGGCACAATACCTACCACCAATTGGTATGATACAAAGGTTATATTTGCAAGCTAGATTCACAATCTTAACTACATCATCATGACATGCTGTTGAAAAAAGAGAAAATAAATTAATCACAGAAACATGAATAAAATCTGGGTAATCCTGCAAAACATGGGTTTATAAAGTAAACTTCTCCTTTATTTACTCATTATTTACACATGAAATAGCTATATTAAAACAAAGTGTTCATTATTTATCTTTTTAACTTCATTTTTAAATAATTCATATTTACAAAATAGTGGCAAAAATGGTAAAAAACTCCTTTCACCCAGAAGCTGCAAATACTAACATTTTAAGTAACTATCGTTCAATTATTACCACCAAACAATTGGCACTGACAGAGTACTACAAACTGATCTGCAGACCTCATTCAAATTCGGCCAACTGTTTTTCTAACGTCCTCTTTTCTGGACTGGGATCACATTCTGCATTTAGTTGTCACGTCTCCCTAATCTTCTTTAATCTGAGACAGTTCTTCAGTCTACCTTTGATTTTCATGACCATGACACTTCTGAAGAGCACTGGTCAGTGACTTCACAGAAGTCCCTCAATTTGGGTTTGTATGTTTTCTCATTATTAAATTCAGGTTATACATTTTGGCAGGAATTCCACAGAATCTGGCAGGAATTCTACAGAAGTAAGGTGCCTTTCTCAATGTGTTACGTCTAGAGGTACATGAGGCAGACAAGTCTCATTTCTGGTAACACTAGCTCTTCATCATTTGGGTACATAGTACCTGCTAGGTTTCTCCACTCTAAAATTATAATCATTAATATGCATCTTGTGGGGGGAATATTTCAACTATATAAAAGTCATGTTTTTCATCATACTTTCATCCACTAATTTTTGCATCTGTTGATGATTTTTTGTTTTTAAACAAATTTTAAAGTACCACGTATACTATATGACATGTGAATTTCCTTTCTACTGTACATAACTGAAGGGCATCTTTATTAGTGTAAAAGTTATAAATAAAAACCTGACTGGAAAACACTCTAAACACCAAGCAAGAGATGCTAAGACTCAATCTGACCAGCCACAGGGCTTTAAGGAGGGGAACAACATTGCAAAAAGAGTATTTCAGAAAGATCAATCTTTTTATAGACTATAAAATAGCATGAAGGAGAAAGAGACTTGAGTAAAAAAAAAATGTAAAAATCAAGGATTACTTGCTAAGAGCCTGAAAAGAAAATAAGGACACAAAATATGCAAAAGAATGTCCATTTATAAATATAAAAGACTTAATTGTCATATCTCAAATTTGCTTAAAGCTAGGAATATAAATATGTCATTTGTATCATTCCAATTTTAAATAAAAATTCATTTTCAAGTTTTTAGACTAAGTTCACAAACCTTACTGTTTGTGGTAAAATTCTTACTTAATATTAATTGTTCACTAACACTTAATAAAATACCTGAAAATGTCTGTTAAAAACCTTTAACAAGGCAAAATTATGTCTAAGATGGTCACCTAATCAGAAGCTATCCCTAACCATGTTACCCTACAAAGTACTCCCCTCATCCCCTACCCACCTTGTTTTACTCCCTATGTTCTTACAGTCTTATTTTTCATCATACCACTTATCACTACTCAATACATTATATATTTGTTTATTGTTCTGTCCCTTCCCCTCCAACTATACTGTACAGCACCTAAGAACGGGGATTTTTGTTTTGTTCACTGCTTATTCTCAATACCTAAGAATAGCACATATTTCCATAGACCTAAAGTTTTGGTATTTAGATCACTGAAAATAATATATAAATACTAAATTTAATAAGTTATTTTTCAGTATTACTGTTTTTAAAAAACTTTTATCTTTATACACATGCTTACCAGACAAACTATATCATGAGTCACTAACTACTTGTCCAAACTAAATAAAAGAGAGCTAACCACACCGTCTAAAAGTCAGAATGGTGGCAAACCCTGCTGCAAATAATACCCTAAATCAGACAAGTTACATATACTACAAGTTCTTACTCTTTGACAAGCCCTAGACATCCTATTAAAGCAACATGTAAAAATCAGATTCAGATTACAGCCTAACTTAAAGATATCCAAAATGACAGATTTCTTGGATATGTGAATATATGTGGTAATATATACATTCAAACTGCAAGACGAGACAGCCACCTCCATTCCATGGAATATCACATTGTGTCAGAACTTGAATTTGTGCAAAGAAAAACTTGAACTTCATCACCAATAGGAAATTTACATTAAATTAAATAAAGACCTCAGTGAGTTGATAAGCTTTTAGGAGACAAACTATTTCCAAGAAGTCATCATACTGGAAAATTCAACAGAATGAAATTAAAATTATAAACTTGATTCAGGCACCAATACACTTTTCAGATAGATTCATGAGGTATGGGACAAAATGGCAAAGGGAGTATTTTTGAAAACTTAACTTTTCAAGAGAGTATGAAAGCTTAAAGGGACAAGGCACTTGAGGCACGAAAAATTTTAAGGTTATTGTAAAATTCCAGCTATGAACTAATAAGGCACTAAATGGGAAATTGGGATGGAAAAATAAATAGAAGGGCAAAGCTGCAAGGGAAGAATTTTGCAGCGTAAAGAAATCTTGGTGCAACAATCGACTAACTCTGTATGTTTCTAAAATCTGGATTTTTTAAAAAAGATTTTATTTACTTGTTTTTAGAGAGAGGGGAAGGGAAGGAAAGAGAGAGAGAGAAACATCAATGTGTGTTTGCCTCTCACATGGGGACCTGGCCTGCAACCCAGGCATGCGCCCTGACAGGTTCACAGGCTGGCACTCAATCCACTGAGCCATACCAGCCAGGGCAAGAACTTAATTATTTTAATTAATGATTTGAGTATGCCATTATTGATACTAATTTCATTAAGCTATGAAATTAACCAAAGATACATTTTCCTACTGACCTCCTAATATGGTATTTTTTTAAAATAAAGACTCATCATCAACAAAATCAATCATTAAAACCAAGATGATCAGATCAAGAAAGAACTTCATGACCTTTAGCAACCTCTAAAAAAATACAGCTACCTGTATATTTTTTAACTCATATGTTAAAATCAGATATTTCAAATACTAAATTTACCTAAAATTTAACAATACTAAATTAAGAATACAAGAAAAAGAACTTACTTGGCCATATAACTATATCAGGAATGCGATGAAAAATTCCTTCCCTGAGCAAAAATATCTCATGAAGACAATGACCTGTTTCGTGATTTTAAAAAGAAAATGCAAAAGCATCTTAAATTACAGTAAATTTAAAAATTAAAAATAAATAGCACTTATATAAAACTGCTTACCATGACCTCTAAATACTCGATCATCTGCTTCTTGTGAATATGAAATAGTAGTTTCTTTAAGCTCACGAAGAAAATCTTCATTTACAACAGAAGGAGGTGTATCACTAGGATTTATGGATACCTGGAAAATAAAATTGGTGTCTTTGGCTTATTTCTAGAAAATAAATTTTGAATACCTCTATTAGGGAGAATGACTATAAACTATAAAAGGTTTTAATATACAAACTAAGTCAGAAGCATAGGAAAATACCAAATAATATGTATGGAAACCAATTTTGCAACAGTAACAAATGGTCTGGTTAATGACACTCTGTAGCATGAGTTACAGAAGCCTTATGTTTCCTCATCTGCTCCCATGGCCCACCTTTTTCTTATTTCTAAGGATTGCAATCAACAGCAAGGACGACTGCGAACTCTCAATTTTCAATTTTAGATTAAGGAGACAGGGAGAAAGCTACATGACTTCTGCATTATCTACATTTTAACCTACAGATAATACTTAACATTTCCTATACCCCAATTGTTATTTTAAAATGAACAGCAAAAAGCCTCACAATATAAGTAATAAAGCCATTTTATATGAATGCTTTGAAACTCACAATATATTAACTTGATGCTTAATTTCAACTAACGAATAACTTGAAAAATTAATCTTTAATTTTAAACCTATGTGAACTTGGGCAAGTCACCCAACTTCTGTGAACTTTGGCTTCTGGATCTGTTAAATGAGTTTATCACTACCAAATTTATACAGCTGTCATTAGGACAAAGGTTAAAGGTGATTACTTTTGTGAAAAGCACTTAACATCATCTAGCATATAGAAGGAGATCTATAAATGGCTGCACAAATCAAATCAGCTATTAAAAAATCATGATATAGTATTTCAACAATAGAAAATATAAGAATATATAAAAAGTCCTGGCTGGTGTGGCTCAGTGGTTTGAGTGCCGGCCTGCAACCCAAAAGGTTACAGGTTTGATTCCCAACCAGGGCACATGCCTCAGTTGAGGGCCAGGTCTCTAGTTGGGGGTTTGTGAGAAGCAACCACACACTGATGTTTCTTTCTCCCTCTTTTCCCCTCTCTCTAAAAAAATAAATAAATAAAATATATTTTTAAATATGTATAGAAAAATATATGATATTTGCATAGACTTTTAGTATCTTATTAAGGATCTGTATTTAATTTTTCATTACACAGTTTCATTACACAGTATCTGTATCAAATATGTATTTTTTAAAAAATCCCTGGAAGTTCCAAAAAGCAAAATTTGAATTTGCCATGTGCCAAGCACTATGCTGAATCTATGCAAATGAAGTAATATGTAGGCATACACTGCTGCTATAGGTTATATGCAAAAATAGGTTATATGCAAATATCACAGCATTTTTTAGGAGAGTTCTGTGAATTCACAATTTTGGTCTTCACAGGGGTCCTGGAACCAATCTCCTGTAGGATTATTATATGAGTATAGTTATGTAATAAATATTTATTGAGTGGATAGTATAAGCCAGGCACTGTTCTACGCCCTACCTGGGAAGACAGTAGCGAACTAAACAGGAAAAAAAATCTTAACCTCATGGAATCTACCCTATAGTGGAAGGAAATAACCAATAGAACCCCAACAAAACATACAGATACTATTTTGTTAAATTACAGAAAACTGAAAAGGGCTCAAAGCAGGAAAAAAAAAACATATGTAAATAAAACTGGTGAAATGTCTGCATGCAGTATATAGATTGCATCAATGTAAAAAAAGTAATTACAAATAAGAGAGAGAATTAAAAAGATGAAAAAAAGAGACTTTTTAAGAAAAGTTAAAAGAATTTGGTTTAGGAAAGGAAGGAATTAGTTGTTTAGCCTCATTTAATTACTAGAATAAAATGTATCAGTGGATTTATGAATAAAGTAAGTCCTCACTGAATACCTACAGTCCTTAATAATAGGGTAGATATAATGGAGAACATAGTGTTAACTGTAGCCTCTGAACTTACAGAACTTATATCAAGTCAGAGGGACATGCAGAATACCATGCCACAGCAAATAATAATAAATAATAATCATAATAATATAAAGAAATACTAACAATTTCATTAGTCTGATATGCATACAGTTTAAAAATTTTCTAATCCTACTCTCAGAAAAGTGAAACTACACCCTAACAAGGTCAAGAAAATAGTAAGCTCTGTAACAACAACAACAACAAAAAATGACAAATGCATTAAAGCAACTATGACAAATTACAAAGATCGGTCTAATTAATTTAGAATTAAACACATACACACAGGGTTAAGCATATTAGTAGTCATTCGTATTTGCTTACTTTAGAGGTAGTTTTATGCTCCACATTTATTCCAAGGGTATTCTGGACCCATTCTCTAAAACTTGGCAAAGCCATACCACTAAGAAGGTACCTAAGGTACAAAAAAAGTAAAACATTAGAAAAGGTATCCTCATTTAAATTTCTACCTTAGATTTACTTCAGTAATGGTCAAATAGTTCCTATAAAACTGACCCTTTCATATGTAATCATAAGCTCTGAACAAAAACAAAACAAATAAAATCCAATTATCTAAAGGCCATAAACCAAAAGCAGGCAAAAGGGAGTATGCTTGGCAGAAGGAAACTGCACTACGTGAATTTCTTTGTTTTCTTTCCTTTTTAAACAGGCTTTGGCTTTAGGGAACCCCCCAGCTGGTACCACAAAAAGAAACCAAAATGCAGAAAAAACCCACAGTCTTCCTGGCTTGAACCAGGGGTTCAAAATACTTTTGAAGGGAGCAGTGCACCTAGGAAGTACAGGGAAATCACGGAAAAGGCGAGAGTCAGAAAGAGACATATATAAACTCTGCCCAAACATTTGGCTGACCTTGAATTACACATCTATTGAGATGTGTTAATAGATGTGCTTAGTACATCTGCAGATGTGCATTTGCTGATGCGAAGCAACCTCACTAAGCTTAAAACAACCGAATAGAAAACTCAGCTACTCACCACCACAGAGGGGAATTGGGAGTTTGAGATCAGTCAAGTTAATTGCTTGATGGGGGGGGGGGGGGGGGGGGNGGGGGGGGGGGGGGAGCCTCTTCAGAAGAATGTAACAAATCCAGAATCCAGAGTCTCTACAACATATCATTAAAAACATCCAAGATATACTCCAAAATTACTAGACATGAACAAATAAGAAAGTGTGATCCATAATTGAGAGAATGGGCCCCAAGTGGATCCAAGATACCAAAGACAGAACACAAAGATTCTAAAGCAGCCACAATTATGCTGAAGGACAAAAGTGGAAATATATTCCCAGTGAGTAACAGAAATCTCAGTAGAGAAATAGAAACTATAAAAATAACAAAATAGAAATTCTATAATTAAAACTCTGAAATAAAAATTCACTGAAGAAACTTAAGAGCGGATTGGAGATGTCTTAACAGACAGAGCAATAATACATATACAATCCAAAGAAAAGAGAAAAAAAATTTTAAATATAGAGATCTTCAGGGACCTAAGGAACAATACCAAAGGACTACCATACATATAAATGGAGGCCTAAGAAGGAGAGGAAAAACGTATTTGAAAAAGCAATGGCTGAAAGTTTCAAAATATAATGAAAGAGAAAAATTTAGGGATTTAAGGTCAGAAAACCTAAAGACGATAAATGCAAAGAAACTCACTATGTACAACATACTCAAAATGCAGTTAGAGAAGGAGAAAGAAAATCTTTAAAGCATCTCAAAAAACTGTACCTTACATACAATGTGATAACAATAAATATTATGACTGACTTCTCATCAAAAACAATAAGGTCAGGAAGCAACTGAGCAACATTTTTAAAGTGCTGAAAGGAAAAAAAATGTCAATCTAGAAATCTCTATCTTGTGAAAATATCCTTCAAAACAAAAGTGAAATAAAGACAATTTCAAATGAGAACAAAGAGAACTTGAGAGTCTGGTGCCAGCAGACCTAAAAGAAATGCTAAAGAAATTTCTATAGACTGAAGGAAAATATAACATGAAATATAAACTCAAATCTTCCAAGATGAAATATGTAATACCAGAAAAAGTAAATATGTGGATAAATTTATAAATGACTAGTCCTTAACTTGTTTAAAATATACAACCTTTAAAAAAGTATAACATCATATCATGGAGTTTATAATGTGACAATTACAATAAGAACAAGAAATAGAAAAAAAACCTGTAGATGAGCAAGGTTCTTAGACTTTACATGAGTGGTATTACATTTAAAACGCACAACAGATGACTACAGAGTGGGTGTGCTGTGAAAAAAACTAGATCTGCTACTCTGATTTTGTCTCCTACATCTTTCATCTCAATCCCTATTTAACAGTTTACATTAAACATCAACATTATTTCACCTATACAAGAAATCCTAAATTTTATATGAGAAGATAAATGCTGAAAACTCAAGTGCTTAGAGATCAACTTTTCAGTTTTAGAAATACTTCTCAGAGGTGGTAAAACATTAAATAGCAATAAATGCTAGAAATAAAAGAGATGAAAGTACCCTACCCTAGATTAGTGTTATAAAGAAGGCTGATACACAAACAGTAATAATCCAATGTGTCAGAATAGCAGTAATATAAGAGCTCTCTGAAAAGATCAAAACAAATTTCAAAATGTTTTAAAACAGCACTTTAAATTTTTTATTAAGTAAACACATTGTATACCATGTACCAAGCACTGTCCTAAGTGTTTTATATATTAACTTATGTATATTAACTTATAATATTGTGAGTCTGGTACTATTATCCCCATTTTACAGATGAGGAAGCTAAGGTACAGAGAAGTTAAATAATTCAAGGAATTAAGTAATTTATTTACTCAAGATCCTAGAGCTAGTAAGTTACAAAACCAGAATCTGAATCAGCTTATGAATGAGGCTTCAGTCTGTGCTTTCAACCACTACACACTGCTGCCTCTAGTCTGATTCTTCCCTTGCCACCAATCCAAGTGAGATCATTAAATTAAAGTCTTTATTAATGACATTTACAAAATCCCAGTAATTTTTTCCCACTATAATGTTCTTGCACCCTCTCTACTCCACTGCCCTCCCACACCCCACAAAAATTTATCACAGGTCAGCCATACAAAACTACTATACAGGATGGGGCAAAAGTAGGTTTACAGTTATGGGTATGAAAAAGTTATTCTTGTATTACTGTTTATTAATTACTATATTTTTTTCATATGAACTATAAACCTAGTTTAACCCTGCCCTGTATTACAGCTGTTTTATTTTTGTTTGATTTCATAATTTATAAAATATTAAAGTATAACATACATAAAATAAACAAATAAGTGCATAGTTGAATGAGTTTTTGCAAAGTGAACCTTCCAGGTAAGCAGCATTTAGATCCAGAAACAGAAGAACATTACCAGCACCCCAGAACCCCACCCCCACGCCGCTTTCAGGCACTACCTCCTTTCCTGAAACCACAGGAACTACTATACTGACTGCTAACACCACAGGGTAATTTTGACCACTTTTTGAACTTTATGTAAAAAAAATCATACAAAATGTATTTTTGTGTCTGTCTTCTTTTGCTAAATAATTTTTATTTGCTCAGTAATGTTTATGAGATTCATCTATGTTTAACATGTAGTTGCACTTCATTCATTTCCATGACTTAATTCTATTGTGTGAACATAGCACAATCTCTTTATCCACTATATTCTCTTTATCCACTATATTCTCTTTATCCACTGAGAAACAACTAAGCTGTTTACAGTTTTTGGTGCATGCAAGGACATTCTTAAACTTGTGCTCTGGAAAACGTGTTACATGTTTCTAATGAGTGCAACTATGTACAATTTCTAGGCCACAGTCTATGTGTATGTATAGCTTTAGTAGAGGCTGGTAGACAGTTTTCCAACATGTTTCCCATTAGCAGTTACAAAGAGTTCTATTTGCTCCATATCCTCCCCCACTCTTGGTGATGTAGTTCTTTTTAATGTGAGACATTCTATTGGTAATCCCTTAAAAAACTAAGTTTTAATTTCAATGATTACCTATGAGATTGAGCTTCTAACTCATATATCTATTTAAATATCCTCTATTTTCAATGTCAGTTCATCTTTTGCTCATTTTCCTATTGAATTAATACTATTTTTTTCACTTGTGTATAAGAATTTTAATATGTTCTGAACTCAAGGATGTATATATTAAATATTTTCTCTTACTCTGTGATGTCTTTTTCACTCTTTAAAAAGTCTTTTGATGAAATGAAGTTCTATATTTTAATGTCTAATTGATTCATTTCTTGGGTTAATGCTTTTTTTTCTGACTTGCCTGCCTCAAATTCAGAAAGTCATTCTGTATATTCTTCTACCAGTTTTGTAGCTTTAGCTTATACATTTAGATCTACAATCTATCAGGACTTGATCTCTGTATGTCACATGAAATAATATTAATTAATTTTTTTCCAAGATGGTAGTTAAGTCTCCCTATAGTTACTTTGTTTTGTTTTGTGTCTGTGTGTGTTTAAATTGAGAAGAGATTCTTTAGCAGTCACTATTTGTTCCAGACCAAATAACAAACCAACACTGACAACAAATCAGAAAAGACTATAAATTGCTCTTAACAGTTTCTATCCTGCAAGCTATTTAAAATGTTTCAAGTATAATACCTTTACTCAAGATTACTTCCCACTCGTTTCATCACAGCTCGAATGACTGCAAAAGCTTTCAGCAACTAGCCTCACAAAAGATAGCTAAAAAAGGCCAGTGGAGATATATAGCTATATATAGATATATAGCTATATATCTATATATAAACCCTGCACTGAAACTGTTTATAATAATGCAGCAATCAATATTTTGAAAGCCAGTAATGGGCCCTAACCAAAGAAATTTTTAATTGGAAGTGACAAAAAAACACTAATTTTGTTACATAATTTTAATGGTTATACAACATGGTCTGAGTGGATGTCACTTCACATTACACAACAAAAATATTACCTAAAATTCTCAAACCTATCTTTACGTAAAGGTTCACAAAATAAAAATGATACTGGAAAGGAAAAAACTAAACAACAAATGTCTTAATAAAGCAAGTTCCTTTTTTATATTAAAAATCATCAGGGCTAAAACCAAACAGTAGTATGTTTGAAGTATTATATAAAAATAACTTGTTTTTTCATAAATCTAAACAAACTGGAATGAAAGTATGGGACCATAACTAAAAGAACTAAAGACAGTCATTTGACATATCAAATAATCATTTTAGCTAAGGTAAAAGTATAAATCCTGGTAAGTTGGTTATAATACATGTGCTATTACATGTTAATAATGGCCAAACAAACAAACAAAAAAAAAAACAATTTGGAACTACTTGGTCTTAATACTGGGCCCTTACATTTTAATTGTAAAATTACTTTGGGTCTCTGTAAAACATAGTAGACCCTTGATATTCATGATGAAATCATATTCAGACTTTTGTGAATCCATTAATTCACAAAAATATTACCCATAAGATAAAAAGGTGATTACCTTCAAGATACTTGAACTAACAGAACAGGGTCACTGTTACTGTCATGTGTAAAATTTAAAACTGCATTCTACCGCTAAGATAAACACAATATATTTTTACATCTGAATTTACAGTATTTCAGATTTTGAAGAAATATCTTGCTTGGCAGAACCTTGCATGTAAGACTTTGTCCATTATCTAACATTCCAGCACAGTTCAAAAGAGTTCTATTGTCAGAATGAAAGTTTTTCCATTGTACTTGTTCTTGAATCTAATGTCTTGGGATTTGAAAACAGTATGGGAAGCCTGACTTAATAATCATAAAATCTAGCATACTGCTAGGGGTCCAACAGTCTTGTAAAATATCATGAAGTGAAACTGAAAACTTTAAAGTCAAACAAGTAAATGAAAGGAAAAGAAGTATTATAAGGAAAGTTAAAGCAGTCAGAAGTATTTAACATAACAAATAGCAATGGAATAACTTGATTATTATCATATTGTAATTTGGATTGACATCTAGAACTATAAATAAGCATTCATTTAACACTCATAAGACTTCTGCTCTTAAGAAACTTACAACCAGGCCCTGGCTGGTGTAGCTCAGTGGATTGAGCACAGGCCTGCGAACCAGAGGATCGAGGTTCAATTCCCAATCAGGGCACTTGCCTGGGTTGCAGGCCAGTTCCCTGCAGGCCAGTTCCCTGCAGGCCAACTCCCAGCAGGGGACGCACAAAAAGCAACCATACATTGATGTTTCTCTCCCTCTCTCCTTCCCCTCTAAAGGTAAATAGATAAATAAAATCTTAAAAAAAAAAAACAAACTTACAACCTAGTTCAGTCGAAGCTGTACATTTAACTTGCAGGTTGAATACACAGGCAGGAAACATTCAACTTCTACCAGAAACATGCTAAGAGGAAAGCCAAGTACCTACACCAGTTGTTGAAAGAGGTGACTACTGAATAGCTCTTTACCATAACTGAAGATTAGTTCGAGAACTTTAAAAAATGGTCTTTTTATAAAATATAAGATCAAATTACCACCTTCCTTTAGAACAAGATAGACTATCCGGCAGAAGATACAGAATCAGAACAAGCTTTTAAGACCGATAAAATCACTGTACAGAAGGAGAATGATAGCCAAGAAGGAAGTGCATGTCAGAATTTATGGTGACTAAAGACACACTCGCTCTGGGGCAGTGCACTGAGGTAACAATTGTTAAGCAATTTAATAGCCTTTTTACTACAGAAGATGAAACTTTAATGAAAAATTATGCCACTGAAAATACAATGTGCAACAAACCCAACCAAATTCTTGTCTTTTGAACACTAACTCGTGGAGTTCTGGCCAAGATGGATGCATACATAGGTAGAGACCCTTCGCTTCCCTGCACAACCAAAAGGATAACGACCAACCTGAAATCAACAAACAACCAAAGTGCCAGAAAATCTGACTGCACGGAACTCTAACAACAAAGAAATTTTTTAAAAAATCAATGAGAACTAGACTGGTAAGGTGGTGGACCGCACGTGCCAACCCAGGTCAACTTCCGTGAGGCAGTGGACCTTGGGGGCAGGGCTGGCTACCGGGCTCCAAGGGCTGCGCTGGAAGGGCTGACTAAAGGGGACTCAAGGGCAGTTTGGGGGGTAGGAGAAGCTCCCAGTCTCACATGAGAACCCAATGAAAAGTGAGAGCCCACTGAAAAGTGCACTAGAGACAGTAGGCCAGCCACACTGTTCCCTCTCTGGCCCCTCCCTCACAGGCAGTGCCCCAGGGCAGCAAAGAGGGTTGCCTTGAACAGTGAATACCAAAGGCCCCACCCCCCTATCAGCTGCCCCAAGACAAAGAAATATGGCCCACATGGAAGAACACAATAGAGCCTCAGAAAGAGAGCTAAGCGAAGAGGAGATCGCCAACCTATCTAATAGAGAATTTAAAGCCCTGGTACTCAAAATACTCACAGATCTGACTAAGCTTGGTCAGAAAATAAAAAAAAAAAAACAAATGAAGGATACCAAAAGTGAAATAAAGCAGAAAGTTCAGGGAACCAACAGTGACAGGAAGGAAACCAGGACTCAAAGCAACGATTTGGAACAATAAATAAATAAATAAATAAACATCCGACAAAATGAAGAAATAAGAATTTGAAAAAGTGAAGAGACTCTTACAAGCTGCTGGGACAACCTGAAACGTTCCAATATCCAAATCATAGGGGTGCCAGAAGGAGAAGAGTAAGACCAAGAAACTGAAAACTTATTTGAGAACAAATAATGAAGGAAAACTTCCCAAATCTGGCGAAGGAAATAGACTTCCAGGAAGCTTAGAGAGTCCCAAAGAAGTTGGACCCAAGGAGGAACACACCAAGGCACATCATAATTACATTAGCCAAGATTAAATATAAAGAGAGAATCCTTAAAGAAGCAAGAGGAAAGGAGAGAATTACCTATAAAGGAGCTCCTATTAGACTGTCAGCTGATTTCTCAAGAGACCTTACAGGCAAGAAGGGGCTGGAAAGAAGTATTCCAAGTCATGAAATCCAAAGACCTACATCCAAAATTGCTCTATCCAGTAAAACTTTCATTTAGAATGGAAGAGCAGATTAAGTGCTTCCCAGATAAGGTCAAGTTAAAGGAGTTTATCATCACCAAGCCCTTATATTATGAAATGTTAAAGGGACTTATCTAAGAAAAAGATGATCAAAAATATGAATAATAAAATGACAACAAACTCACAACTATCAACAAATGAACCTAAGAGAAAAGAAAAACAACGAAACAAAAACTAAGCAAACTAGAACAGGAACAGAATCAGAGAAATGGACATCACACAGAGGAATTTCAGTGGGGAGGGGGAAGGGAGGAATAAGGGGGAAAACCTACAGGGAAGAAGCAGCATGGTTAATAGGCATAAGGTAGACAGGGAAAGATAAAAATGGTATGGGAGACAGAGGACTCAGAGAACTTACATGTACAACCATGGACATGAACTAAGGGAGGGAAGGCTGAAGGGATGGGGGGCAAGGTGGAGGGGGGACAGGAGGGGAAAAATTGGGAAAACTGTAATAGCATAATCAATAAAAAATTTAAAAAATAATAATAAACATTAACTTGTGCTTTGTATAAATTAATGTATACAACCTTTGACATTAAAAATGACATCTTTCAAAAATGTACTTTATAGAAATCTGTGACACTAGTTCTGAACTTCACTGTCTGCACGTGAAACCAAGAGGACTACATTCTTCTATATCTAGAAGGAAGAGAATGACAAGATTATAAATAGAGGTATTTACAAACTGGAAAATTACAACTCTGTTCGGAAGTTAGACTGGAATCAGGAAAAAGCTCATTTCTTCCTAAGATCTAAAATACCTTAAAATAATTGTTTTTAATTTAATGGCTAGGTTTTAATGCCAAAGTTACCCTTCCAAAAATACATACAATTAATTACATTTCCTTATAAAAATTTCCTACCTTTTCAATCTTTTCTGTATCAGAAATAAGGGAATCTCCATAAACTTCACTGAGAGTCACTATTAGTTTTTGGCACCGAAAGATTTCCTTTCCTTTCTATTATATTTGTTTCCTGTGGTATTTTATCCATGTTTTCTATGTGGTTACAGAGGGCAGAGGACTGTATTCAGTCTATTACAAACCCAGAATAGAAGTCTTTAACAAAAAATTTCAAAAATGGGCCTGATACTCTAGCATTAATAATAAAAGGGTAAACTAATTCTGTTCACCCAAATCAGTATTTTCTCCTACTTATCCTTTCTACTCTCAAATTCCATTTTCTCTTTTACGAATATCATAACCTTCTTATGTTTCTTCTTTGCCTCTTACTGGAACAACAGAAATTTTTGTCACAGGGTAACTTTTTAAATGCGACTACCTCCACTGCGCTGGTGTATGGGTGTTTTAAAAGGCTACTGTGAAATGCTCCCAGAGTCTGGAGAGAGAACAAGATTGATACAATGGATGAGTTGGTAATCTGCAGCAGTACTTCATAACCACGGCATTAAGAGAAACAGTATGAAAATGAAGTTTAAAAACACTTAATTTTTAATCCCAATTTCCCACTGGGCAGGTGGCCTCAAGTAAGCTATTTAACCTTCTCATGCTCAACTACCTTTATGTTTAAGAAAACAGGACTACCCATCTTCAGGTTATTTTAAGATAACTTAGCAGGCACTCAATAAGTAATAACTATTTTCATCTTAAAGAATGCTTATAAATGTTTTCTAACTGAAATCAGAAAAATCTACTAATTCAACTATTATCCCTAAGAAACTAGAGCTAGAAAGCTATGATCCATTTTCCGCACCAAAATGAGAACTAAGTATTATTTAGTTAAAACTTGGTTTTAATTATTAAAAATGTTGTAATGTGGTACATATTTAGTCCTAGAACATCTACATTCCATTCTTGTGTTTGGAGAATTGCCCTCTGGATGAGTCTTAGTGGGAACCAAAGGCTGCCTTCCAGTAAGTCAGATGTGCTCAGCATCCACTGGTCTACCTCTGCAGGTTCTGCGAGTCAGATGCAACCCTCCCCCACCACCCCATTCACTTCCCACCTCCCCCACAGCACGCTAACTCAGAAGTCAACCATGCAAAGAAATGAGGACTTTATGGAATCCATCCTGGTTAGAGCGGCCCCAGCAACAATCTTCCAATGTCTAACGCCAAGAGATAAACTCTCTGCTTTCAGTGGCACTGTGTTGAAGCACAAGTTACCTATTTGTCACCTCCTGTAAAACATACATGCTCTATCTTCACAATCCAAAGAGAAAGAAAGAAACAAAGACAATGTCTGAGAGTTGGTTTTCTAAGTTCGGAAGATTCACTTTTTCTTCCCAGAAGATTTTATAAACCCAATCTATAGATAAGTTTCTACTATATTACACATTATTCTGTTTAAAACATTAAATACTCAACATTTAGAACACTGGTAAATTTAATTTTAACCACAAAATTTTTCTACCTGGTAAGTACAATTTCTCAATTAAGTCTCCAACCAACAAGCTACCCAGATGCACATAAGGATGGAAATGAGAATGCAAATAATATTTATTTTTCTTATTAAAAAACAAAAGTCAAATGTATATCTTCACAGCTTCATTAAAATTAGTTCCTAATTACTACTCCTAAAGTTTTGTTTCAGGTACAAAGTATATTTAAGTTATAAATACAGAATGATGATGCTGTAAAGAAAAAAAAATTCTCCAAAGGAATAAAAGTTTTCTTGCTGATATTTCAAAATACTGACATACCATATAAGTATAAAAAGTATTAATCTAAGCATATTAATGCCCAACAGATATTATTATTAATATTATTATTTCCACAGTCAATGTGCAATAGGAACATATTCGTAATATATCTGATCCAATTTTACCTAGTCTCAATTTTTAATTTATTTTTAGAGTCAGCATTCAAATAGTAGATATCTATGCTCAATGTCCTTTCAAAAGTTACAACAAATTCAATAGACTAACCCACAACACCAGCTTTGGCAGGGTCAGGGTTGCCTGAAATCAACTAAGAACTTATTTAACAATTGCCTGCATCTGGAACAGTAATAATACAAATATTCTTAAGGATTCTTATCCACAGATTAACCAAAACATTTTGGAAATGTGAAAGCTATCACACAAATGACTGATATTTCTTCAACACTTCTCTAATATATCTCAGAAAACTAATTTTACAAATACTATTTATATTCACCTAAAATTGTTCACCTTCCATAACAACACCCAAATTTCAATTCCCAGTCTTAAAAATGGAGTTACTTTGAACAAAGCAATATGTAGGGATTAGGTGATGGGGTGACTGTCGATATTTTTGCATCCGGAATCAAACAACCTAACCTTAAAAAATTGTACTTTTGAGACAACTGGTGAAATGTGAATGTGGATTGGCAATTTAGATATTATAAAATTTGTTACTTTAGGGAGTATGATAATGGTGTTATAAGACTGGCTAAATTAAATCCTCTTTTTAAAGGGACACATGTAAATATTTAGAAGTAACACAAAAATGTCAGAATTTGAAATACTACACTACAGAAAGCACAGAAGCAATTGTGGCGAAATACTTGTAACTTTTAAATGGAGGAGGAGTCATATTATTCTATTTTTATGTATGTCTATTATTTAACATGTCATATTTGTTATTTATGTTTAAAATTTTTCATTAAAAGAAAGAGAAAATAAAGAACAGAAGAAAGAATAAACAGAATTACCTTTTGCCAGTCATTTCAACAAGACCTTTCTTATTGAGGATGAGCTTGGAATCATTATATCCCCATCCATTCCATTTCAAAATTTCTTGCCTAATAATAAGAAAAAAAAATACATAAATGAGACCTATGCTAAACATCTCAAAACTAAACAGTGCATCACTAACTATTAACTTTCATGATTATTTAAAAGAAAACTGTATCCCACTAATACTATATTTGTTTTAAAAAAATGAATACATACCACAATGTCTATGTATTAATATTCCCAAATATAGAATCACTCTAATGAGCAGCACCTGCTTCACAAAGAGCTATAAACACAAAATTTAATGCAATCAAAGAAATACGGAACAAAGGAAAAGATACACTTAGAGTTAAACACGCTTTATTTTGTACATTACTGAGTTTATATTATAGGGTGGCCTAAACATTTTGTAATTAAAATAAATTTACTTGAATAGGAAACACATTTTTGTATATACTTTAAAAATTATAATTATTAATCTTTTACGATGAAAAAGACAAATTTACAAAGTAGGTTCACTAGTACTGACATTACTAGTAATAGACACTTTTACTACACTGCCTTATAATCTGAGTGCTGGGTCTATAACCATTCTAAATCCTTAAACTTCCACGCAACTACCAATTTCTCCCTTGACCCAGATATTAACATTAACATAACAGTTCGTAATCATACTAGTTTTCAGTATTCCAAAGCAATAGAGTATTTTTTAATTTTATTTATTTATTTTTAGAGGGGGAGGGAAGGAGAGAAACATCAATGTATGGTTGCCTCTCGTGAGCCCCCTGCTGGGAACTGGCCTGCAACCCAGGCATGTGCCCTGACTGGGAATCGAATTGCGATTGTGTGGTTCGCAGGCCCGTGCTCAATCCACTGAGCTACACCAGCCAGGGCAGCAATATGGTATTTTTTAATATCCAAATGCAGTATTTCAGTTTTAAAAATAATGTTCCTCAAAACCAATGGCTCACTCATTCAATCTTGCACATTCTAGAAGAATGGATAGGTCTGAGCCCATGCACAACCCAATAAGCAACCACATTTCAGTGTTGTGTCAGATTTTATTACATGTTTTATTTATTTTTTAAAGACTTTTTACTTATTTATTTTTAGAGCAAGGGAGAGGGAGAGAAACATCAATCAGTTGCCTCTCACATGCACCCAACTGGGAACTTAGCCTGCAACCCAGGCATGTACCCTGACCAGGAACTGAACTGGCAACTCTTCACTTTGCGAGACAATGCCCAACCCACTGAGCCACGCACGATGGCCGAGGCTTATTACATGTTTTACCATGATGCCCTAGTAAATCTGGACTATTGCAATAAAGTCATAGCAGTTTTCAGTCAGAGATCCAAGATGGTGGTGGAGTAGGTGGAAGTTATACTTACTTCCTCCCACAACTAAATTACAGAGCTAATTAAACTAAAATATAGAGCTATCAGCCTGAATAATTAACTGAAGACCAGCAGAACACAAGTCTTATAACCAAGGATTTACAGAAGAAGCCACATCAAAACTGAACACCAACTAGCCTTGCCCTCCCACTGCCAGGGGCCCACCCTTCTGAGCCCGGCTTTTCAGCAGACCCCAGCAGAACACGGGACATACTGAGATGTGCGGCTCTAGGATGAGGGACACTTTGCCCTCAAATGCAGAGCCCTCCCTTCACACAGCCAAATCTTTGTCCATTTGGGCCTGATAAACTCTGTTGGCCTCACCCTAATGACTCCCGCAAACCTTTTCTCAAAACAAGAGTTTACGGGCACCAAGTGGGTGGTAGCTAGACTTGGCCTATTGTAGGACTTTTGCTGAGCGGCCTAAGGCCCAACAATGGCACCGAGTTTCCGGATGACTCACTGAGAACCTACCTTATACAACTCAAGTACTGCCAGAGGCACTATGAGTGAATGAGCCTAACATGCAGCCAAGCAGGCAAAAGCAGGCAGAGGCAGATCTTGGGGTGCTTTGGGCCTTTTGCTAACCTGCCACAGAGCTCAATGTTGGTGTAAGCTGGCTTTGATGTGCTAGCTGGTCTTTGCCACGGATACCCAGGGCCAGGAAAGGCAGCCACAAACTGTAGACCACTTTACAGATCCAAATAGGTTGCCCAAGGCCAGTCACATGCAGCATCTGACATTGACCTGTACCAGAGTCCCACTCAACAGGTCCCAGAAACAACACACCAAGCTACCAACTTCAGACAACATCAGAGCAGGATCCAATTAGCTCCACAAGTGGCACAGGCAAAGGGAGATCTCGGCAGGCACCATACGCTGCTGAGGCGAATTCAGATTTGTGTGGTCAGCACCTGCACAACAGCTCACACGCTGTGGTCAGGGTGGAGCCTCACAGTCAACCAGCCAGAGGGTCAATCCCATGCGTGAACAGGTCACTAGCAATCCTGACTCAATTACAACAGGAGGGCTCACATATCCCACACCAGGGACTGCCGGAGCACCCAACTCAGAGATTATGGAGACTGTTCCACAGGATTTTAGAGGACACTTACTACATAAGGCTACTCTACCCAGATGGAGAACAGAGCAATCTACCTACAAAAACCCAAACATAAAGTAACAGCCAAAATAGGGAGACAAATAAACATGTCCCAAATGAAACAGGAAAAGTCAGACTTCCGGCCAAGATGGGTGTTGGTGGACACACTGTGCCTCCTTGCACAACCAAAATAAGGACAACAACAATTTAAAAACAAAAAACAACCAGTGCCAAGACAAAAGAAATGGCCCAAATGAAAGAACAGATCAAAGCTCCAGAAAAAATACAACTAAATGATGAAGTGATAGCCAACCTATCAGATGTACAGTTCAAAACACTGGTGATCAGGATACTCACAAAATTGGTTGAATCTGGTCTCAGATCAGACGAAAAAATGAAGGCTACACTATGTGAAAACAAAGAAAAATGTACAGGGAACCAATAGTGATGGGAAGGAAACTGGGTCTCAAATCAAGGGAGTGGACCAGAAGGAAGAAAGAAACAACCAAACAGCAAAGAATGAAGAAATAAGAATTCAAAAAAATTAGGAGAAGTTTAGGAACCTCCAACCTTTAAAGGTTCCAACATCCGAATTATAGGGGTATGAGAAGGAGAAGAGGAAGAGCAACAAGTGCAAAACTTATTTGAACAAATAATAAAGGAAAACTTCCAGGAAGTCCAGGAAGCTTACAGAGTCCCAAAGAAGTTGGACCCAAGGAGGAACACACCAAGGCACATCATAATTACATTAGCCAAGATTAAAATGAAGGAGAGAATCCTAGAAGCAGCAAGAGATAAGGGGGCAGTTACCTACAAAGGAGCTCCCATCAGACCGTTAGCTGATTTCTCAAAAGAGACCTTACAGGTAAGAAGGGGCTGGAAAGAAGTATTTGAAGTCATGAAAGGCAAGGACCTACAGCCAAGATTGCTCTATCCAGCAAAGCTTTCATTTAGAATGGAAGGGCAGATAAAGTGCTTCCCAGATAAGGTCAAGTGGAAGGAGTTCATCATCACCAAGCCCTCATTATATGAAATGTTAAAGGGACTTATCTAAGAAAAAGAAGATAAAAAACATGTACAGTAAAATGACAGCAAACTCACAATTATTAACAACCACACCTAAAATAAAAACAAAAAGAAACTAAGCAAACAACTAGAACAGGAATAGAAATCACAAAAATGGAGATCACATGGAGGGTTAGCAACAGTGCACTTGGGGGAGGAGAGAGGGGGGAAAAGGTACAGAGAATAAGTAGCAAAGATGGTAGGTAAAAATAGGGAGAGGGTAACATCAGTATGAGAAATGTAGAAGCTAAAGAACTTATAAGTATGACACATGGACATGAACTAAAGGGGGAGAACAGGGGAGGGAGGCAGGGCGGGTGGAAGGGAGTAAAGGGGGGGAATGGAGTGGGGGGGAATGGGGTGGGGGGAATGGGGTGAGGGGGGAATGGGAGTGGGAGGGAAATAAAGGGAAGAAAATGGTACAACTGTAATAACATAATCAATAATATATATATTTTTAAATTTTTTTTTAAAAAAGAAAGAAACAGGAAAAATCTCCAGACAAAAAGCTAAATGAGATAAAGGCAAGTGATGTACCAGATATAAAGTTCAAGAAAATGGTTATAAGAATGCTGAAAAAATTAGTGAGAACTTCAACAATATGAAAAAGGAGCCCAGTGGGCTCCTGTTGAGCACCAGCCTGTGAACCAAAGGGTGGATTTAGCACCAGTCTGTGAACCAAAGGGTGGATTTAGCACCAGTCTGTGAACCAAAGGGTTGCTCATTCAATTCCCAAACAGGGCACATACTAGGGTTGCATGACAGGCTCCCTGGTGCAGGGCGTGTGAGAGGCAACTACAAAATGCTTCTCTTTCTCTCCTCCTTCCCTTCCCCTCTGTTTAAAAATAAATAAATAAAATCCTTAAAAAAAAGAAAAATGACATAAATACCATTAAAAGAACCAGTCAGAAATGAGAAATACATTATCTGCAAAGAAGAACACACTAGAAGGAAAAAAACAGTAGGTTAAATGAAGCAAAGGATAAAGTCAGTAATTTAGAAGACTACGTAGCAAAAAATCACCCAATCACATTTGCAAAAAGAAAAAAGAATTTTAAAAAGTGAGGACAGTTTAAAGAACCTTTGGGACAACATAAACCATAACAACATCCATATCATAGGGGTACCAGGAGAGAGAGAGAGCAGAGGATTGAGAATCTATTTGAAGAAATAACCAAAAACTTCCGTAACCTGGTGACAAAAAAGGATACCTAAGTCCACGAAGCACAGAGTCCCAAACAAGAGGAACCCAAAGAGGTCCAAACCAAGACACATTATAATTAAAATGGCAAAGATTAAAGGCAAAGAGAGAATCTTAAAAGCCCCAAGACAAAGACAACTGCCTACCAGGAAGTTCCCATAAAATTGTCATCCAATTTCTTAACAGAAACATTTCAAGCCAGAAGAGACAGGCATAAACCATTCAAAGTGATGAAAAGTAAGGACCTACAACTAACACTACTTTACCTACCAAGGCTATTTTTTATCATTGAAAAACAGATAAAGAGCATCCCAGGCAAGAAAAAAGCAAAGGAGATCATTAGCACAAAATGAGAATTACAAGAAATATTAAAGGATCTTCTATAAATAGAAGAAAAGAAAAAAAACAGAGGAACATAATTATAAAGAATAAAATGGCAGTAAATATGTGCCTATCAGTCAGTAATCACTTTAAATGTAAATGGCTTAAATGTTACAATCAAAAGACAAAGAGGAGCTGAATAGATAAGAAAACAAGTCCCACTGTATGTTCTCTACAAGAGATCCAAGTCAGAGAAAGGAAAACACAGACTAAAAGTAAAGGGTGAAAAAGATACTTCATGGATCCCTGACCACTATGGCTCAGTTGGCTGAGTGTCATCCTGTAAAATGAAAGGTCGTGGGTTCAACTCCCAGTCAGGATACATGCCTGGGTTGCAGGTTTTTCACCAATCAGAGTAGGTACAAGAGGCAACCAATTGGTGTTTTGCTCTCACATCAGTGTTTCTCTCTCCCTGTCTTTCACTCTGCCTTCCCCACTCTCTAAAAATAATAAAATCTTTTTTTAAAGGAAGATATTTCATGCAAATGGAAAGAAAAATAAGCTAGGTTAGCAATACTTACATCTAACAAAACAGACTTCAAAACAATGTCTATAGTAAGAGAAAAAGAAGGACGCTACAAAATGATAAAGGGAACAATCCAACAAAAGAAATATAGCCCTTGTAAATATTTATGTACCCAAAATTGGAGCACCTAAATATGTAAAGCAAATCTTAATGGGGAAAGACTAACAATAATACAGTCAAAGTAAGGGACTTTAACACTTCATTGACATCAATGGTGACATTCTAGACAGAAAATCAACAAGGAAACAGCAGCCTTAAGTGACACGCTAGATCAGATGAATTTCACTGGTATTTTCAGAGAGCATTTTGCACCAAAGCAGCAGAATATACATTCTTTTGAAGTGCTCATGGAACATTTTCTAGCACATGCTACATGACAGGAAAAAAATACAAGTTTCAATAAATTTAAGAAGATTGAAACCACTCATTCATCTCTAACTATAATGATATAAAACTAGGAACAACCGCAAGGGAAAAAAAAAAACAGAAAAGCACACAAAAACATGAAAGCTATTTTACTAAACTATGAATGAGTGAACAATGAAATCAAGAAAAAATCAAGACTCCTTGAAACATGAAATAAGAATACAACAACCCCAAATCTATGGGACACAACAAAAGCAGTCTTAAGAGGGAAATTAATAGCATTATAGGCTTACTGCAAGAAACAAGAAAAATTACAAATAAACAACCTAACGTTACACTTAAAGGAACTAGAAAAAAACAACACAGCCCAAAGTGAGCAGAATGAGGAAACTATAAAGATCAGAGCAGAAACAAAATAGTCTAAAAAATAAAATACAAAAGATCAATAAAACCAAGAGTGGTTCTCTGAAAAGATAAACAAGATTGACAAATCTTTAACCAGACTCATCAAGGAAAAAAGAGAGGACCCAAATAATCAAAATCAGAAATGAAAGAGTTGAAATTACAACTGACACCAGAGAAATACAAAAGGTTGTAAGAAAAGTTATGAACTATACACCAACAAATTGGATAATCTGGAAAAAATGGGTAAATTCCTAAAAATATACAATCTCCCAAAACAAAATCAGCAAAAATCAGAGAATCTATGTAGACCAATTACAATTAATGAAGTTAAAGAAGTAATCAAAACACTTATAGCAAACAAAGTTCCAAACAAAGTTCTGGACCAGATGTGTTCACAGATGAGTTTTACCAAAGATTCAAAGAAAACTAGCATCTATCCTTCTCAAACTAATCTAAAAAGTTCAAGTAGGAGGTTTCCTAAGCTCATTTTACATGTCCAGTATCATCCTATTTCTGAAACTGGATAAAGACACTCCAAAGAAATAAAATTATACACCAATATCCCTGATGAAGATAGATGCTAAAATCCTCAACAAAATCTTAGCAAACCAGATCCAGCAATACATTTTTAAAAATCATACAGTATAATCAAGTGGGGATTATTACACAAATGCAAGGTTGGTACAATATCCTTAAAACAATTACCGTGATACACCACATAAACAAAATGAAAGGTAAAAATTATATGATTATATCAATAGATGCAGAAAAGATTCCAATATCATCCATATATGATAAAAACTCAGTAAACTGGGAATAGAAGTATCATACTTCAACATAATAAAGGCTGTATACGACAAACCCACAGCTTGTATCATACTTCACAGGAAAAAACTAAAATTATTTTTCTTAATATTAGGAACAAGACAAGGAGTCTACTTTTAACTCTCTCATTCAACATAGTACTGCACGTCCTTCCCAGCCACAGCAATCAGACAAGTAAAAGAAAGAAAAATCATCCAAATCGGAAAGGAAGAGGTAAAACTGCCATTATTTGCAGATAATATGATACTATTCATAGAGAACCATAAAGATTCTACCAAAAAATTACCAGAACCAATTAAATGAATTCAGTAAAGTAGCAGGATACAAAATAAATATCCAGAAATCAGCTGAATTTTTATATACCAATAAACTATCAGAAAGGAAAACTAAAAAAAAAATCCATTTATTGCACAATGGCATCAAAAAGAACTAAAGAATAAATTTTTAAAAGGATGTAAAAAAACCTGTACTTGGAAAATCATCAGACATTGAAGAAAGAAACTGAAGAAGATATATATGTATATAAATTAGTGGAAGCACATATCATGTCATGGGTAAAAAGAATTAACATCATTAAAATGTCCATACTACCCAAAACAATCTAAGAATTCAACACAAATTCTATCAAGAAACCAACAGCATATTGCACAGAACTATCCACAGAACAAATACTCCAAAAATGTATATGGAACCACAAAAGACCCCAAATAACCACAGCAATCTTGAGAAAGAAGAACAAAGTTGGGGGAATTACACTATGTGATACCAAACTATACTACAAAACTAGAATATTCAAAACAGTGTGGTACCGGCATAAAAACAGACACATAGATCAATGGAACAATACAGAGAGCTCCAAAATAAACCCACACCTATATAATCAACTAATATTTGACAATGAAGTAAAAAACATACAATGGGTATAGACAGTCTATTCAGTAAATGGTGCTGCAAAAATTGGACAGATATGAGCAAAAAAGTGAAACAAAAACCACCTTCTTACAAAATTCACAAGAATAAACTCAAAGTGCATTAAAGAAAAATATAACACTCAAAACTAAAAAAATTCCTAGAAGAATACAGAGACAGTAAAGTCTCTGACATTTCTCTTAGCAGTATTTTTAAAATATTTTATTGATTATGCCATTACAGTTGTCCTATTCCCCCCCTTCATTCCTCTCCACCCTGCACACCCCCTCCCCCACCATTCCCCCCTTTTAGTTTATGTCCACATGTCTCAAGTTCTTTAGATTCTATATTTCCCTTACTATTCTTGTGCTCCCCCTTATCTATTTTCTACCTACCATCTACGCTACTTAGTCTCTGTACCTTCTCCCCCCTTTTCCTCCTCCCACTCCCATGTTGCTAACCCTCCATGTGATCATCATTTCTATGGTTCCACTCCTGATCTAGCTGTCCTCTTGGTTTGCTTTTGTTTTAGGTGTGGTTGTTAATAACTGTGAGTTTGCTGTCCTTTCACTGTTAATATTTTTTATCTTCTTTTTCTTAGATAAGTCCCTTTAACATTTCATACAATAAGGGCTTGGTGATGATGAACTTCTTGAATTTGATCTTATCTGAGAAGCACTTTATCTGTCCTTCCATTCTAAATGAAAGTTTTGCTGGATAGAGCAGTCTTGGATGTAGGTCTTTGGATTTCATGACTTGGAATACTTCTTTCCAGCCCCTTCTTGCCTGTAAGTTCTCTTTTGAGAAATCAGCTGACAGTCTGATGGGAACTCCTTTGTAGGTGACTGTCCCCTTATCTCTTGCTGCTTCTAGGATTCTCTCCTTCATTTTAATCTTGGCTAATGTAATTATGATGTGCCTTGATATGTTCCTTCTTGGGTCCAACTTCTTTGGGACTCTCTGAGCTTCCTGGACTTCCTGGAAGTCTATTGCCTTTGCCAGATTGGGGAAGACCCCCAGGTAACCACAATGATTTAAAGGAACTCTTTTTTCATCACATCAGTATTTTTCAAAGCACTATTACATGTCATTATTACAGCTGTTCTTCTGCACTTCACCTAAAGGAAGCCATTTAAACATCAAGGAATATGGCTGTGGCGGTAAGCCCAGTGCCCTATTCTTGCTTTATCTACAGTATAATAAATTCTGTCAAAATAATGATCCCAAAGTACTGCAAGCACTCAAATGAAGAATGATAAAAAGAATCACAAACTTTCCATAAAATTCAAATAAAAGGATTCAATTCTAAACTAGTCCCAGATATCCATTCACCAGGCTGATCCCTCAAACTTTTCAATTCTTAGAGCTTACTAACCCAAATTAGGAGAAGTCTTCAAAAATCAAGACTTCTCCTCCCGGCAAAAAAAAAAAAAAAAAATTGGCTTGATTTCACTACATGAAAAAAAATTAAATACATTTACACACCTGAACACAGTACCAAATGGTAAAAAAACACGTATTATATTAGGTAGCATAACAAAAGGAAATGGAGAAATACAATAGCACCACATACACACAAGGTGGCAGTATTCTCCCATAATACATGTATTTAGTATTCTGCATTTCCCAAGTCTGTCATTTGCACAATTTTTACCTGAAATATTTAGATGTAGCATTACTATTATAAAAACCAAAAAGTTTCTTTTTTATTCTTAAAATGGGAAATTTTCACTTTTAAGTATATACACAATAAATAATGAAGTTATTATTCCTCTAGTAATAATTACAAGCATCTTGATAAAAAAAAGTTTGATGTCTATCATTACTATTTCTTTTTTTAAAGATTTTATTTATTTATTTTTAGAGAGAGGGGAAGGGAGGAAGAAAGAGGGAGAAAAACATCAATGTGCGAGAGATACATCAATTCATTGCCTCTCACTTGCCCCCAACTAGGGACCTGGCCAGCAACCCAGGCATGCTGCCCTGACTGGGAATCTAACCAGTGACCTTTTGGTTCACAGGCTGGCAGTCAATTCACTGAGCCACACCAGCCAGGACTAGCATTACTATTTCTTCTTTTTTTCTTTAATTGTATTTATTTATCTTAGAGGGGGAGGGAAGGAGAGAGAGAGAGAGAAATATCAATGTATGGTTGCCTCTCATTCGTCCCCTGCCAGGAACTGGGAAGCAGGAACTGGCCTGCAACCCAGGCATGTGCCCTGACTGGGAATCGAATCGCGATCCAATCGGTTGGTTCGCAGGCCTGCGTTCAATCCACTGAGCTACACCAGCCAGGGCTAGCATTACTATTTCTAATCATGATATTTTTCATGAAAAAATATGCTTTAACATACTTTCATTTTGGGTTAGCAATAAAAAACAGTTCAACTAGCTAACAGCTTAAAAAAAAAAAAGAAAATTTTCCCAATGCAATTCCAACAATCGAAGTTCTAATAAAAACCACTTTACTACTCAGTTGAGATGAAAACCAAATTTTCACTTACCTTTTTCAATTTAAACAGTAAGATCATACAATCTCAGAGCTTTAGAAAAATTAAAACTGAAGTATAAAACTTAAGCATCCACGGCTGAATTTCTAACTAGTCATGCTCAGTATTAGTTAAATTCCAGTTAATTCCATAAGTACTCCAATATATGTGTTAAAAAATGTTTTAAATCTGTCAAGGATTTTTTGTGCTAATTAAAATCCACATTATGTGGTCTTGTGCTTAATTATTTCAGGATCCACATAACCTCCTGGCTGATGTGGCTCAGTGGACTGAGTGCTGGCCTGGGAACCAGAGTCACTAGGTTTGATTCCCAGTCAGGGCACAAGCCTGGATTGCCGATCAGGTCCCCATTAAGGGGCACTTGAGAGGCAACCGCACATTACTATTTCTCTCCCCCTCTTTCTCCCTCCCTTACCCTCTATCTAAAAATAAATAAGTAAATAAATCTTTCAAATAAAGATCCAGATAACCTAAAACAAGGCATAAAGTGAAGTAAAAAATAAGTGATGAGAAATATACCAAGATAAACATTTATTTCCAAAATGATCTGCTACAAAAAAAATTCCTGTAAATAAAATATTTCTACAGGCTTCTTATATTTTTATACAGGCTTCTTCTACTTCTACAGGCTTCTTATATTCTTAAAAGAATAAAGCTGAGTTCTCCTTAGAAACATAAAGTTTCAATGAGGGGAGAAACTGTAAATTACTGTTTAAGTCTAAATTTAATTTAAAATAAATTTAAAACCCTGTTTATATCTAGAGTATAGATCCTACACAATTATTTCTAAAAATTCAAGAGCAAAATCCCTATAGAAGTAATTACAATGCTTATTGCCTCAGTCTGACAGTGCAACTAATTCCCTTTCAAATAGTTTAGTTAATCTAAATGGCTTTCTTATAAGTACAATAATTTATAAAGCCCCGTTATAACAAAGACCAGAAAAAAATCAAATAGAAGACATGGACAGATTATTATGTCATAATTAACACTGCTGCAAATCTCTCAGTTCTGAGATTGTTAAAACATCTGACTTAGAAAATAGATAAATGCCATCAAGCTTTGATAGCTTGACACCATTAATCACCTGATTCATAGAACATTTCCTCTTGCCCTGATTAAAACTCACCAAGCTACCTCTTCTAATTATACTTTACTTCCTGCAGTGAAAAAATGGCCAACTGAAATGGCCAGGAGGCTTGACAATTTTATTTTCTCATCATGAATTAGTCTAGTGGCATTCTAATTAACTGTCACCAGTGAGGGTAGTTAACATGAGTCACGCTACCTAAAAATAACTGACTCTGGACCCTTACAAGATCAAGTTTCTAGACAGGTCGACAAGGTAATATCCCTGCCCTCCAGACAGTAAGACTTCTTGCAAAACCTGGACATTATCACGCAACACTTTGAACTCACATGCTTTTTAATCTTCCCTCAATATCTCCATTGTAAGTTTTAAAACCTAGTTGCTATAATAAAAATTTGACCCTCCTGTGTAAGAAATTCTTAATCAACTTTCTAATTTTTCCAGTGTTATAGTATAAAATGGATTAAATATAATGTTTAAGACACAGAACGTTGTTAGCAAGATGGAGAAAAGGAAACCACATGCATTTCTAGTAAGCCACTCCACAGAACAATCCTGTGCTAAATTTTCACAGGTAACGCCATTTCTATACAGCTATACAGCTACATTTGGGAAAATACCCGGCTATACAGCTCTACGTATATTTGGGGAAAACTCACACACCATTCGTAAGCGAACACGTTTGATATATTCTCTGGAGCACTGTTGGTAAGAGTAGATGGAGGCATCGCTAGAGGAATGAATGAGCGGTAAGTGAATTCCATGAAACCCTATGCAGCAACCAGAAGCACTGAGGTAGACATACATCAGAAACATGAAGAGATTTCTTGAACGGTAGTGAATACAAAAGGAAAAACAAAAAGATCTACAGTATAAGACCATTTAAGCAAATTAAAAATATACACACTACGTAACACTGAATATTTTACAAAACATACATTCAAGAACATTCATGGGTGCCCATGGGAGGGGCAAATGGAATGATAAGGAATCAGAGATCATTGACAAATGCCATGAACTAAATAAGCATGATTACTGCAACTCTAAACCCGAAGCAAATATGCTGCTGAGCCCTCCAATCTCAGTGCAATTTCTCTGTCCCAAGAAAACAATTCTTTCTTTCACATATATACAGAAATTCCATTATGGTCTGTTATAAAACCAATTGTTGGGCTGTGTAGCAATCTCAACAACTTTTTGGTTTTGTTTTTTTAAATAGAATCCCATTAAGAAAGAGTCCATTTTGTCTGGGTTTGTGTGCCTCAGTTGGTTGGAGCATTATCCTGTAAACCAAAAGGTTGTGGGATCGATTCCCAGTCAGAGCACATGCTTAGGTTATGGGTTCCGTATTTGTTTGGGGCACATACCAGAGGCAGCCAAGCAATGATTCTCTCTCACTTTGATGTGTCTCTCCATCTCTATCTCCCTCTCTTCCCCTCCCTCTGAAATGAATAAGCATGTCCTCAGGTGAGGATTTTAAAAAAAAGTCAACTTCAACACGCAGCAAATCAAATATACATTTAACTTCAAAAATGCTTTTTATAGTTTGAAAGAAACTTTTTAAAACCTGAATTCAAGGGTCAAAAATTGTTTCTACAAGGTCCAATTCCTGTAACACTTGCTATGAATTAATGAATGGGAGGAAAAGGAACATTCAGGTAAGGGGTAGGGGTGAATTTTATAGACAAAGAGATAAGGCAGGACTGTGGCAAACAAGGTAAGCACAGCCTTATCCCTTGGCAGAATAATCAGGCATTCTCTTCTCACCGCAGGTTCCTGGGGTACCTTCCCTTTCCCCCAAACTTCTTTTACTCCCTATCAAATTCTACCAATTAGAAATTCATTAGTGTTCAAATAATCTCTTTGAAAACAGAAATACAGTAGTCCCCAGGATTCACAATTTTGCTTTCCACGGTGTCAGTTACCCATGGTCAACTGTGGTACAAAAACAATCAAATGGAGAATTCCAAGAATAAATAAGTTTTAAACTGTGCATCATTCTGAGTAGCATGACGAGACCTCCTGAGGGGCACAACCTCTGACACAGTGTCAGCTGATCTACAAATTCTTCTCCACAGTGGGCTTACCTGGTTTTAATTGTTGACAATTTGATGAGGAAAACAGTACATATTATGAGTATTTTATTAGCATTTTAAAAATTACTAGTGATGTTCATATGTTTTCTTGCTTATTGTTCATTTCAAATACATCTTTTGGGGTTGCATTAGTCCATTTTCTTTCCTTTTTGGTATAAAATTTATTTACTCTTATTAACTTGAAAAATCACAATTTACAGTAGCCCCCATGTATCTGCAGTTTTGCTTTCCAGTTTTAGTTACCTGTGGTTTCAGTTACCATTAGTCTATTGTGATCTGAAAATAGTAAATAAAAAAATCCAGAAATAAACAATTCCTAAGTTCTGAATAGCAGGCCACTCTGAATAGCATGATGAAATTTGCCACCCTGTTCCCTCCTGCCTGGGATGTGACTCATCTCTTGTCCCGCATCACCATGCTATACATGCCACCCAGCCGTCAGTCACTTAGTAACATCTAGGTTACCAGATCGACTCTCCCATTATTGCAGGGCTTCTGTTCACATAACCCTTATAGTAGCCTAACGCTACGTCACAATGCCTACGTCATTCACCTCACTTCATCTCATCACGCAGGCTCTGTATCATCTCACATCATCACAAGAAAAAGGGTGAGTGCAGTACAATAAGAGAGAGAGACCACAGTCACATAACTTTTATTACACTATATGGTTGTAATTGTTATATTTTATTATTAGTTATTGTTGTTAATCTCTTATTGTGCCTAATTTACAAATTAAACTTTAGCATGGGTGTGTATGTACAGGAAAAATATATATACTGTACATAAGGTTTGGTACTATCCAAGGTCTCAGGTACCCACTGGGGGGGTCTAAGAACGTATCCTACCTGGATAAGGGGGCACCTACTGAACAGACTACTGGTCATTTACTCTTGTAGTAGTATATATTCCTAATATTTTGTGCTAAAGCAGGCATGTAGACACATACACATCCATACAAGTTTGGTACCTGTCACTCTGGAGCCCTGGAAAAGTACAACCATACTATTGGTTAGCCCATGTATTGGGCTACATAAATGAGGATAACAACTCAAATCAGTACCTTGAAGTTGTCTTAGCAAAAGACAACAAAAAAGGATGTATGCTTCCCTTGGCCACATGTGTTCCCTAGACTATACTTTAAATGTCATGATTTGTTCCCTCCACTGTCCACCTGTGGCAATTCAAGCAACCAATTCCAAACTTTCTACCTGTGGTGATTTAAGCAACTAATTCCAAACTTTCTCTACCACCAAATGGGAAAAAGCCAATCCATTTTCACTGCTCCCTCCCTGCTTGCTAGTAATTGGGAGAAAAATTGTATAACAAGCTTATTACACTGGCCAGCCTGTAAGTGGCCAAAGGTCATTTCTGCTACAGCCTCACGTTACTGTAAAAACTAAACAAAACTAAGAAAACATGAATGTCTCCAAAAGTGCCTGTCGTTTTAACACAGAAACCAGGCCTCTGAGCTCTCTTTCTTGACTGTCCTCTAGGAGACAGCCCACCACTGCCCTTGGAATGCCCATAAAAAGACCAAAACTGACAGCCATACCTGCTTGACATACATAGTATTCTTGCTGTAATAAGTGTTTTGGTTTTGGTTTTTCACTTAAAATGATAAGCAGCAGTAGCTCCTTCTACTTTAAATGTCAGGTAGTTGGAATTGTTAGCTTTGCTTCTCACAAATACACAGGAAAAATTGAACCCCACAAAATCTGGGGGCAGAGAAAAAGAAAAATTAAAATCAGGATTCAATGACAATAACAGAGGTTCCCAAACTTTCAGGAGTTTAATAATTACCTTGGGGGACATATATGCTATCTACAAAAGAACCACTTCAGAACAAAAGATATACACAGGCTGAAAGTGAAGGGATGGAAAAAATATTCCAAGCAAATGGACTTGGAAAAAAAGCTGGGATTGCAATAAGCAATACTTAAAACAGACTTCAAAACAAAGGCCATAACAAGAGACAAAAATCACTACACAATACTTAAGGGAGTAGTCCATCAAGAGGATATAACCCTAGTAAACAAGGTTTATCCAGAAGGTATCCAGTCATATGAAAAATAGAGACATTTATTGAAGAAGATACAAGATACAAGAAACACTGTACAAGGAAAATGATGCCTCGGGCTCCTTCAAAGTAGACACCTTGGGACCTCATACAGTTCTCCCAATCACCATCAGCTGCCCTGTCACATTTTCCTGAATCTCATCAGCGGTCTGAAATCTCTTCCTTTTCAAAGGTAATTTTATAGTTTGGGGAAAAGCCAGAAGTTGCAAAGCACCAGTATAGGCTGTAAGGGGGCTGAGTTACCTGAGTGATCTGATGTTTGCCAGAAAACTGCACAAGACGTGATGCACAAGTGAGCATGTTATCGTGATAACGCTGCCAATCACCACTCGCCCATCGCTGTACCCTTATAATCATCCAAATACTTCCCAAAGAGGAATGTCCAAAGTTAACACAAAATCTGATGCAAATTCATTGCTCTACTTGCTCAGCCGTTTTCAATGCAACAGCCACACAGCACACATGCTTACTCAACAGCACCTACCACCCCCACTGACTAACAAGTCATTGTTCACACATGTGCATTCCAGTCCACTCTCTTTGGCTGCCAGGTCACATCAATGTCACACAAAGTGTTCTTGTTATATTAACAAGGGCTGGACTTTTTCCGGACAGACCTCATAGGTACACCCAATATGGGAGCACATAAATACATAAAGAAAACCTTGGAGAACTTTAAGAAAGAGGTTGACAGAAATATAGTCATCATAGGGGATTTTAACACCCCATTATCAAAACTGGATAGATCTTAGGTGTCCTCCATTTTGTCTTCCAGGCAAAAAATGAACAAGGACATGTGGCATTAAATGATACTCTAGATCAAATGGGTTCAATCTAAATTTACAGAACATTTCTCCCCAAAGAAGCAAAAAATACACATTCTTCCCAAATCCACATAGATTATTTTCAAAGACAGACTACATGGTAGGGTACACAGTTTCAACAAATTCAAGACAACTGAAATCATATCAAGCATCATCTCACATCATAACGGCTTGAAATAGAAACCAACCTCAAGGAAAAACTCAAAAACATTCAAATACATGGAGGCTGCATAATATGTTATTAAATAATGAAAGGTCAACAATGAGATAAAGGAAGAAGTCAAAAAGTATCTGGAAACAAATGAAAATGAACACACAACAACCCAAAACCTATGGAACACAGCGAAAGAGTCCTGGTGAAGGAAGTTCATAGCATTATAAGCCCACCTAAAGACAGAAAAATCTCAAACAACCTAACCTGACATCTAAAGAACTAGAGGAACAACAACAAACAAAGCCCAGGGTAAGTAGAAACAAGGAAATAATCAAGATCTGAGCAGAATTAAATGACATAGAGACTAAAAGAACAACTCAAAGGATTGATGAATCCAGGAGCTGGTCCTTTGAAAAGATAAAACAAAATTGACAAAGTTTTAACCAGACTCAATAAAAAAAGAAAGAACACAAATAAATAAAATCAGAAGTGAAAGAGGAGATATAACAACTGACACCAAAGAATCCTTTGTATTTAAAGGATTACAAGGTTACTATGAAGAACTACATGCCAAGAAATTGGACAACCTGGGCAAAATGAATAAATTTTTAGAACATACAATCTTCTAAAACTGAATCAGGAAGAAGCATAAATCCTGAACAGACCAATAATGAGCAAAACTGAAGAGGTAATCAAGAAAACTCCCAGCACACAAAAGCCCTGGGCCAAATGGCTTCAGAGGCAAATTTCACCAAACATTCAAAAAAGAACTAACACCTATCCTTCTCAAACTATTCCAAAAAAACTCAAGAAGAGAGCAGACTCACAAACTCTTTTTATGAGGCAAGTATTATCCTAATCCCAAAACCAGGTAAAGACAATAAAGAAAGAAAATTACAAACCAATACCTCTGATGAGCATAGATGCTAAAATTCTCAACAAAAGATTAGCAAACCTGATCCAGCAAATATATTTGAAAAATCATACACCACGATCAAGAGGGATTTATTCCAAGAATGCAAGGATGGTACAATATTTGCAAGTCAACATACATGATACATCACATAAACAAAATACAAAAATCACATGATCATATCAACAGATGCTGGAAAAGGCACTTGATAAAATCTAGCACCCATTTATGATAAAAACACCCAGCAAAGTGGGAATAGTTGGGAGCATACCTCAATGTAATAAAGTCTATATATAAAAAATCTACTGCTAACATCATATTCAATGGGCAAAACCCAAAAGAACTTCCCTAAAGATCAGGGACAAGACAAGGGTGTCTACTTTTACCACTCTTACTCAACATACTACTGGAAGTCCTAGCCACAGTGATCAGACAGGAAGGAAAAGAAGCATCCAAACTGAAAGGAGAAAGTAAAACTGTCATCATTCCAGTCGACATGATAGTCTACACAGAAAACCCTATAGGCTCCACCAAAAATTACTCAACCTAGTAAATGAATTCAGCAAAGTAGCAAGATAGAAAGTGAATATTCAGAAATCGATGGTATTTTTGTACACCAACAATGAATCATCAGAAAGAGAAATTAGGGAAAACTGCAATTTACTGTAGCAACAACAGCAGCAGCAACAAAAAACAAGGTACCTAGGAATAAATGCAACCAAGGAGGTAAAAGACCTGTACTCAGAAAACTATATAACACTAAAGAAAGAAATCTGGGGAAGATAACAAATAAATAGAAATATATATTATGTTCATGGATTGGAAGAATTAACATCATTAAACTGTCCATACTACCCAAAGCAATCTATACATTTAATGCAATACCTTTTAAAATACCAATGGCATATTTCTCAGATGTAGACAAATATTCCAAAAATTTTCATGGAACCAAAAAACACCCCAAATACCCTCAGCAACCTTTGAGAAAAAAGAACAAAGTTGGTGGGATCACAATACCTGATATCAAACTATACTACAAGGCCACCTTAACTAAAACAGTCTGGTACTGGCATAAGAACAGACACATAGATCAATAGAACAGAATAGAGAGCACAAAAATAAAACTCTGTCCCTATGGTCAATTAATATTTGACAAAGAGAACAGGAGCATACAATGGAGTAAAGACAGTCCCTTCACAAATTGGTGCTGAGAGAACTGGAGTGGTGCATGTAAAAAAAACAAACAAACAAAAAAAACCCCACAAAACCAGACCAACAATCTACACCACACACCAGAATAAACTCAAGATGGATAAAAGTCTGAAATATAAATCATGATACCATAAAAGTCCTAGAGGAAAACACAAGCAATAAAATCTCAGATATCTCACAAAACAGTATTTTTCCTGATATACCTCCTAGGGCAAGGGAAATAAAGGAAAAAATAAACAAATAGGACTACATCGAATATAAAAGCTTCTGCACAGCTAAAGAAACCATTATCAAAATTAAAAGAGAACTGACTGTACGGGAGAACATACTCGCAATGATACATCAGACAAGGGTTTAATATAAAAAAT
Organism: Sturnira hondurensis; assembly: GCF_014824575.4. Taxonomy (NCBI): domain Eukaryota; kingdom Metazoa; phylum Chordata; class Mammalia; order Chiroptera; family Phyllostomidae; genus Sturnira; species Sturnira hondurensis. The sequence goes on from NW_028076767.1 coordinate 38,751,331, forward strand.
ATAGAAAAAACTCATACAACTCAATACCAGGAAGACAAACAATCCAATTAAAAAAACAGGCAAAGGACCTGAATAGACATTTCTCTAGGAAGACATACAAATGGCCCATAGACATATGAAAAAATGCTCAACGTCACTAGCTACCAGAAAGATGCAAATTAAAACCACAATTAGATATCACCTCACACCTACCAAAATGGCTATCATTAATAAATCAACAAACAAGAAGTGCTGGAGAGGATGTGGAGAAAAGGGAACCCTAGTGCATTGTCAGCGGGAATGCAGACTGGTGCTTCCACTATAGAAAACAGTATGGCATTTCCCCCAAAACTAAAAGTGGAACTGCTTTTTGACCAGTTCAATTTAATTCAATTCAAATACAGTTCAATTTCACTGCTGGGATTATACCCTAAGAATCTCAAAATATCAATTCAAAATAATTTATGCACCCCTATGTTCATAGCAGTGCTATTTCAATAACCATGATTTGGAAACAGCCTGTGTGCCCATCAGTAGACTAGTGGATTAAAAACCTGTGCCATATTTATAAAGCGGAATACTATGCAGCAGAAAAAAAGAAGGAAGTCCTATCTTTTGCAACAGCATGGATAGAGCTGGAGACTATTATGCTAAGTGAAATAAGCCAGTTGGTGAAAGACAAATACCATATGATCTCACCTATAAGAGGAATCTAATGAACAAAATAAACTAATGAGGAAAACAGGACCAGAATAGAATAGAATAGAATAGGAATAGAATAGGAATAGAATCATTGAATAGACTGAAAGCTAAAGAGGGGATGAGGGAACTGTTTGAAAGGTGAAGGGATTAGTCAAAGAACATATATGAAGGACCCAGGGACATGAACAATGGTGTAGGGAATGATTATGGGAGTGGTAGGCAGGCTAGGTGGAGGGGGGAAAAGGGGAAGAAAAAATTGGGACAAGTGTAACAGCATAAACAATAAAAATAAATTAAAAATAAAAATTACCTTGGGTATTCATTTTAAAAGCAGAATCCTGGATGTCACTCTGGATCTAGCCAACAATTAGAATCTCTGAGAGCAGAAAATGGAAATCCACATTTTAAACAAGCACCCCCAGAAAATTCTGATGCAGGTCATCCACAGACCACACATGGAGTAAGCACTGCCTTAAGACATGAGACTAAGTTGAGAGCAGAAACCTCATCTGTTAAATAGCCACTAAGGGATATAAAGCCTTAATGTAATAAAATCAAGTTGCTCTCTTTATCAAAATCAGGAGGAAATGGAATTGAGGGGGGAAAAAACTCACTGTACTATAGAAATGGATACACCTGAGTTGAGTTTTGCAAAATAACAACAGGACAAGAGGGCAAAGTTGCGGGCACTTACCACGTGAAAGACAAGGGGAAGAAGTAACAGCAACTAGAGATTTGTTCACATGACAGGGGAGGTAGATACGTCTATACCGTATTTTACAAAGGATTATCCTAGAAGAAGAAATGAAGGCTATACAAAGATTATTTTCTGGTCTAAATTTCAGGAAAGTTGATGTGCTGTTATAAAACTTTCCAAATTTATACGTGTTAGAAGGGTTACGAAGAATAAAAACTAAGATGATTTATCAAATAACTTGTCTTTAAGAAAACAATATTTATTCAAATTCTATATACCAGTATGCGGTCACCAAGGCCACATACCAAGCAGAAAGAGCGGTGGGCTATGACTTCCAAGAGCCACCAAGTACAGATGCAAAAAGAGAAACAGCACAGAGTGACCATCGTGTACATGACATTGACAATCAGTCTACCATGCACTATGAGAAACTGCTGATGCTCTTCACACTTTGGGTTCTTCCTTCCTTCCCTAATGTATAAGGTGATGTTTACTAGAAACGTGCTGTGTTAAAATGCCACAGTTGTCATTGAGTACCTCCTACTTACTACTATGCTTCAGCACTGGACCCATATTACTCCTTTACATACAGTTTACTGCCATAGTAATTGTATTGCATAATACTATAATGCCAAGGGCTTTACAATCATTATTCCATTTCCTTCTCACATTAATCTGGTGATGTGTTATATCCCTATTTAAAACATGAGAAAACAGGTTGAGAAAGATTCAATAAATTGTCCAGGATCACACAAACAGTACATGATACAACTAGGATTTAAATCTTGGCTTTGGCTCCAACACTCCTTAACTACTGAGGTATGATTTCTTTATTTTTTATTTTATTTTGCCTACAGATGTGATTTAGAGTTTAAATTAATTTTTAAATTAAAGTTCACATTCAATATTATTCGGTATTAGTTTCAGGTGCACAGCACAATGGTCGGATAATATACTTCACAAAGTACTCCCGCTGATATGTCCAGTCCTCACCTGGCACCATATGTAGTTATTACAATATTACCGACTACATTTCCTCTGCTGTGCTTTACATCCCCATGACTACTCTCTAACAACCAATGTGTACTTCTTCATCCCCTCACCTTTTTCCCCCCTGGCAATCATCGGTCTGTTCTCTGTATCTATGAGTCTGCTTGTTCATTTATTTTGTTCTTTAGATTCCACACTGAAGTGAAATTATATGGTATTTGTCTTTCTTTCTCTGACTTATTTCACTGAGCATAGTATCCTCTAGACCCATCCATGCTGTTGCAAATGGTAAGATTTTGTGGCTGAGTAATATTCCATTGTGGGTATGTGCTCCTTCATTATTCACTCATCTACCTATGGGCACGGAGGCTGCTTCCATATCTTGGCTATTGTGAATAACGCTGCAATGAACACAAGGGTACTTATGTTCTTCTGAAGTAGTGTTTTGGGTTTCTTTGAACATATTCCCAGAAGTGTAATCAATGGGTCATAAGGCAATTGCATTTCAAACTTTTTGAGGAAACCTCCAAACTGTTTTCCACAGTGTCCACACCAATCTGCATTCCCACCAATAGTGCATGAGGGTTCCCTTTCCTCCACATGCTGGCCAACACTTGCTTCTTGTTATTTATTGATGACGGCCATTCTGATGGGTGTGAGGTGATACCTCATTGTGGTTTTAACTTGCATCTCTCTGACAGTTAATGACATTAAACAACTTTCCATGTCTATTGGCCATCTTTATAGCCCCTTTGGAGCCGCGTCTATTCAGGTACTCGGCGCATTTTTAAATAAATCGTTTGGGGAGGGGGTATTAAATTGTACATGTTCTTTATAAATTTTGGATATTAATCTGTTATTAGATGTACCACTTGCAAACAAACATTGAAGTTTGATCTAGTCCCACTCATTTACTTTTTGTTTCCTTGCCCAAGGAGATATATCAGAAAACATACTGCGGAGAGAATGGCAGAGATTTTACTGGCTATGTCTTCTTCCAAGAATTTTATAGTTTCAAGTCTAATATTTAAGTCTTTAATCTATTTGAATTTACTCTTATGTATGGTGTAGAAAAGTGATCTAGTTTTCTTTTTTTTTGTGCATGTATCTGCCCAATTTTCCCAAACCATTTATTAAATAGACTTTCATCACCGCACTGCATAGTCTTGCCTCCTATGTCAAATATTAATTGACAAATAAATATTAAAAGTAACACATACAGTTTTTGCCCATCGAGTATGATGCCACCTGTGGGTTTGTGATATATAGCCATTATTATGTTAAGGTATGTTCCCTCTATTCCCACTTTGCTGAAGGTTTTTATCATAAACCAGTGCCGGACTTTATAAATGCTTTTTCTGCATCTATTAATATGATCGTGTGGTTTTTATCTCTAATTTTGTTTGGTTTGCAAATATTGTATTACACCAACTCTGCACCCCAGGAATAAATCCTACTTAATCACAGTGGAAGATCTTTTTAATATATTTCTTGATCAAATTTGCTAATATTTTGTTGAGGATCCCTGTATCTGTTTTTGGCCTATAATTTTCTTTCTTTGCAGTATCTTTATTCAGTTTTAGAATTAGGAAAATGCTGTCCTCATATAATGAGCTTGGCAGTCTTCCCTCCTCTTATCAAACAATGATTTCAATATCCTCACTGACTGCCCCAAAAGGAGTACAAAGTATCCTAAAACCTCAGAAAAGGTATTGTTCCTCTCTAGCTTTGAGAAGCCTTCACTGTGGTGGCATGTAAACTTCAAACTGTTTTTGAAGATGGCAGAAATTCAATAATCAAGCATAAATAGAAAAGCACAAGGAAGTCCCGTGCTAGTAAACAGCCCAAATTGGCTGAAGCAGAGAGCATATGCAAGAAAGTCATGAGAAAAAGCAGAGAGCCTGAATTAAAGGTATTGAGCTTTATTACCTCAGCAACCAACAGGAAGCAATAGGATCATAATAGTATTTGCCAGGTTCCAAGCTCCCACCAAAAGTAAAAATCTAACAGTAACTGCACTAAAATTTTATTGCCCTCCAATGTGGATGAAATCCCAATTCTTTCAGACAGCATACAATGTCCTTTGAAATCTGGCTCCAAACTGTATTTTTACCTTCCCTAAAGGTATTCTTCTGGCCAAAATAAAAGTTATCACAATTCTTTACACACACTATACCCTTTTAGGTCTGCCTATTTTTACACTTGCTATATATCCCCTGTCTGAAACACCCTTCTCCCTCTAGAGAAATCCTATGTATCCATCAAGAACCACTCCAAAAGTTACTTTTCCTATAAAGCCTTTCCTATCTTTCTCAAAAAATAAAATTATAGCTCCTTCTGTATACACTGATTATAGCATTTACCACATCGTATATTCTACATGTCTACATATCTCTAAGAGACTGTTAATCAATTTTGCAATTTTAGAATGTAGCACGGCATCAGCAGGTAACATGTCCTCACACTTTCTCTGAACAAAGACTGGTCTGGTAATACAATGAAGAATCATTTGAAGGGGAGGAAATAAAGAAATGGAGACAAGCACAGACAGGAGACAATTAAAATTTCATCTTGGTCAATGTCAGTGTGAGAAAAAACAAGTGTTTTCACTTTTGAATCAGACAGAGAATCTATCTGATCTGTCAACAGACTGGATAAGAGAGAAGAAATGGAACTTGGCAAGGCCTTAAAACTGAAACATTTGAGAAATAGTGGAATACTTGAATTGAAGGCTATAATAACAGCTTTATACATGCATCCTAGGCTGGAGAAACCAGCAAGACATTCAGATAGAAAAGCTCCATAATTAAAAATGTGAAAATGGAGGTTGAGATAGAAATATTAACTTAAAAATTCCCCCAATAGTGGTAAAGCTAGTATAATCCAAAGAGATGAGATTATTAAGAAAATACAAAAGAAAGGACTGAAAGTTAATCTTAAGGATTTGTAAATTTAGGAAGCAGAAGGAATAAAAGTCACCAATGGCATGACCCGACACGTAGAAAGGGTAGAAAAAAACCCAGGATAGTGCAATAGCATGGGAATTAAAGAAAGAGCTAAGAGTATCAACCAGGCACAGGGAATTGGTTAAAAGGATGACTAAGAATTGTATAATTAGGGTACTAATGGCTTTTAAGAAGGCCATTCCAAAGAGCGAGTAATATAGACAGAAAACAATTTCAAAAACTCACATGGCGGGCGATCCAGGATGGCAGAGGAAAGGTGGAAGCTACAGTAACCTCCTCCCAGGGCCAATCTGGAATTACAACTAAATTTCAGAGAAATCATCCTGAATAACCAACTGAACACTAGTTGGAGAGAAGCCTTATAACCACAGAGTAAAGAAACCACTTCACCACTTCAAGACTGGTAGGGTTGCAAGAGAGGTGCAAGAGGGCTGGCTGGGCTCCCATGGGTGGCAGCTGAAGTTCCGGAGGGATATTTCAGCAACCAGGATGGTTCTGCCTGAGAAGAGTGGGGTCTAAAGCCCAAGCTGGGCTCTCCAACCTACAGTACCAGAGCTGGAAAGGTACCCAGATAATATTCGGCTGTGGGAAAGCAGCAGGATTTCAGTCTGCCAGAAAAAGATGGCTGGAGACACAGAGAGTCTCTTAAAGGTCCAACACACAAAATTCTGTTTGCAGCCACTCACCCTGGGTGTCAGCAGAGGGAGGTCAGAATACACTAGAGATGCTTGAGGATAATCTGGGGTTGGTGGCTCCGGGGAGAGAAACGAAAGAACAGCCACCAGGATGCCTGCATTGAGTCACTTCCCACACTGCAGGAGCCACGTTTCTCAGGCAGAGCAATTCCTCTCCAAGTAGCATCAGCCTGAGGGGAAGCAATGGCCCTGCCCACAGAAACTACTCTGCCTCATCCTGGGGAGCTTAAGCCAGGCTGCTGATTACACCTCCAGGTTGAGTCACCAATTAGTTTAAAAACTAAGGCAGAAAATACAAAGAAGCAGTCAAAATGGAAAGGCAAACAAGATGCCAAATGAAAGAATGAGAGAATTCTCCAAAAGAACTAGATGAAATGCAGGAAAGCAATATATCAGACAGAGAGTTTAGAGTAGTGATTATAAGGATACTCAACAGCATAATAAAAAGGAAAAAGAGAAACCATAAAAAAGGGCCAGTTGGAAATAAAAAATGCCATTTCTGAAATAAACAATTCACTGGAAGGAATAAACACTTCATTAGAAGAAGCAGAGGGTCGAATCAGTGATTTGGAAGGCAAGGAACAAACAACAACAAAAAAAGCCCAGGCAGAGCAGCAAAAAGAAAAAAGAATTTAAAATAGGTAGAGCTTAAGAACATTTTGGGCAACATGAAGCTTAAGGACATCCTCATAGAAATACCAGAAGAAGCAAGCAACCACAGGACTGAGAACCTATTTGAAGAAATGACAACAGAAAACTTCCCTAATCTGGTAAAGAAAAAAGACGCACAAGGCCATGAAGCTCAGAGAAACAAGTTGGACCCAAAGAGGCCTATACCAAGACAGAGCATAATTAAAATGACAAGGCTTAAAGATGAGGAGAGAATTTTAAAAGCTGCAAGACAAAGCAGGTAGTTACATACAAGGGAGCCCCAATTCGAATGTCATCTGATTTCTCCACAGAAACATTTCAGGCAAGAAGGGAGTGGCATGAAATGAAAAGCAAGGACCTACAACTAAGGCTACTTTACCCAGCAAGGCTATCATTTAAAATCAAAGGAGAAATAAGGGGTTTCCCAGACAAGAAAAACCTAAAGTAGTTTGCTAACACCAAATCAATACCACAACAAATGTTAAAGGGCTTGCTCTAAGAACACAAAGAAGAAGAAGAGAAAGGAGGGAAAAGAAAAAAAAAGACAAAGGAAAGCAGTCTAACAATAAAATGGCACTAAATAAGTATCTATCAATAATCACTTTAAATGTAAATGGCTTAAATGTTCCAACCCAAAAACACAGGGTGGCTGAATGAATAAGAAAACAAGCCCCATATATATGGTGCTCCCAACAGAACCACATTAGATCATAAGATACACACAGGCTAAAAGTAAAAGGATGGAAAACGGTATTTCACACAAATGGAAAGAAAAAAAATCTGGGTTAGCAATACGTAAATCTGACAAAATACACTTTAAAACCAAGGCTAAAGTAGGGGACATAGGAAGACACTACATAATAATAAAGGTAACAATACAACTAGAAAATATAACCCTAGTAAACATTTATGCACCCAACATAGGAGCACCTAAATATGTGAAACAAGCCTAAATGGACATAAAGGAAGAGTTCAACAGAAATAAAGTTACAGTCAGGGATTTTAAGACCCCACTGATTTCAATGGATAGATTCCTCCAGGCTGAAAATCAACAAGGAGCTAACAGCCTCAAGGACACTCCCAATCAAATGGATATAACTGATATCTTCAGAGCACTTCATCCCAAAGTAGCAAAATATACATAGTTTTTGAGTGCATATGGAATGTTTTCAGGATAGACCCCATCTTTGGACACAAAACAAGCCTCAATAAATTTGAGAAGACTGAATTTATATCAAGCATCTTCTCTGTTCACAATGCTATGAAACTAGACATCAATAACAGGAAGAACACTGAAAAATGTGGAAAGACGTGAAAGCTAAATAACATGCTATTAAACAATGAATGGGTCAATAATGAGATGAAGGAAGAAATCAGAAGATACTTTGAAGCAAATGAAAATGAGAACACAACAATCCAAAATCTGTGGGACACTGGGAAAGTAATCTTAAGAAGGAAATTCATACCATTATTTTCCTACCACAAAAAAAACAAAAACAAAAAACAAGTATAGAGGACATATGGACAAAAACTAAGGGGAGTGGAAATGGGAGGGAGGTGGGGAGCACTTGGGGGAGTGGCCTGGGATGGAAGTAAAAGACAGAAAACTGTACGTGAACAACAATTAAAATAAATTTTAAAAAAACAAACAAAAAAAGCTCAAATAAACAATCTAATTTCACTCATAAAGGACTTGAAAATGAACAACAATGGAAAAAAAGCCCAAAGTGAGTACAGGGAAGGAAATAATAATGATCAAAGCAGAAATAAACAAAATAGAGTCTAAAAAAACAATACAGAAGATCAATAAATCTAAGAGCTGGTTCTTTGAAAAAATAAACAAGATTGACAAACCTTTAACCAGACTCATCAAGAAAAAGAGAAAGAACTCAAATAAATAAAATCAGAAATGAAAGAGGAAAAATAACTGACACCAAAGAAATACAAAGATTGTAGAAAAGTATTATGAACAATTATATGCCAACAAACTGGACAACCTGGACAAAATCGATAAACTCCTAGAAATATATAACTTTCCAAACCCGAATCAGGAAGAATCAGAGAATCGCCAGAGACAGATTACACATAGTGAAAATTGAAGTAGTAACCAAAAACTCCCAACAGACAAAAGCCCTGGACCAGACTGCTTCACAGGTGAATTTTACCAAACATTCTAAGAAGAACTAAAATCTCGCCTTCTTGAACTATTTCATAAAATTCAAGTGGAGGGAAGGCTCCCAAACTCATTTTATGAGGACAGCACTATCCTAACTCCAAAACCATATAAAGACACTACAAACAAAGAAAATTATAGGCCAATATCCCTGATGAACACAGACTCTAAAACCCTCAATGAAATATTAGCAAACAGAATACAGCAACACATCAAAAAAGGTCATACACCATGATCAAGTGTGATTTATTCTGGTAATGCAGGGTTGATACAACATTTACAAATCAATAAATGTGACTCACTGCATAAACAAAATGAAAGATAAAAGCCACAGGATCATATCAATAGATGCAAAAAAGGCATTTGATAAAATCTAGCACCCATTTATGAAAAAACTCTCAGCCAAGTGGGATTAGAGGGACTTACCTAAACATAAGAAAGGCTATATATAACAAACCCACTGCCAGCATCATATTCAATGGGCAAAAACTACAAGAGCTCTCCTTAAGATTGAGAACAAGACAGGGATGTTCACTTTTATCTCTCCTATTCAACAGAATACTGGAAGTCCTAGCCACAACAGCCAGACAAGAAGAAATAAAAGGCATCCAAATTGGAAAGGAAGAAGTAAAGCTTTATTTGCAGATGACGTGACACCATACATGCAAAACCCCAGAGTCCACCAAGAAACTACTAGAACTGATAAATGAATTCAGCAAGGTAGCAGGATACAAAATTATTATCTAGAAATCAGTTGCATTTTATATGCCAATAATTAACTAACAGAAAGGGAAACTCAGAAAACATTATCATTCATACTTGCTACAAAAAATAAAACACTTAGGAATAAACCTAACCAAGGATGTAAGAGACCTGTACCTGGAAAATTATACGACACTGAAGAAACAAATAGAAGACACAAATAAGTGGAAACACATACCATATTCATAGATAGGAAGAATTAACATTATTAAAACATCCATGCTACCCAAAGCAATCTATAGATTCAATGCAATTCCTATCAAGATTCCAATGATGTATTTCACAGGAATAGAACAAATATTGCAAAAATTTATATGGAACCACAAAAGGCCCCACACAGCAATCCTGAGAAAGAACAAAGCTGGAGGAATCACGCTGCCTTGTATCAAACTATGCTATGTGGTACTAGTAATGAAAACAGCATGGTACTGGCATAAAAACAGACACATAGATCAATGGAACAGAATAGAGAGTCCAGAAATAAACTCACACCTTTATAGTCAATTAATACTCAACAGAGTAAACAAGCACATACAATGGGCTGAAGATAGTTTATTCAATAAATGGTGTTGAAGCCCTGGCTGGTGTAGCTCAGTGGATTGAGTGCGGGCCTGCGAGCAGACGATCGCGGTTCGATTCCCAGTCAGGGCATATGCCTGGGTTGCAGGCCAGTTCCCGGCAGGGACCATTTCCCAGCAGGGGATGCAGGAGAAGCAACCATACATTGATGTTTCTTTTCCTCTCCTTCCCTTCCCCTCTAAAAATAAATAAATATTTAAAAAATAAAAAATAAAAAAATAAATGGTGTTGAGAAAATTGGACAGATATGGGCAGAACAATGAAACTAGATCACCTTCTTACACTACACACAAGAATAAATTCAAAACAGACCAAAGACTTAAATGTTAGATTTGAAATCATAAAAATTGTAGAGGAAAACATAAGCAGCAAAATCTCAGACAATGCTTATAGCAACTTTTTATCGGATATACCTCCCCATGCAGGGGAAACAAAAGAAAAAACACACAAATAGGACTACATCAAACTAAAACATGTTTGCACAGCAGAGAAAATCATCAAAAAAATAAAAATACAACCCACTGAATGGGGAACACATTCACTGATATACCTGATAAGGAGTTACTATCCAAAATTTATAAAGAATTTACAAAACTCAACACCAAAAAATAAAAAACCCAACTGAAAAATGGGTAATGAACCTGAATAGGAACTTTCCCAAAAAGGACATACAGATGACCAATAGACATAGGAAAAGATGCTCAACATCACTAATCATCAGAGAAATGCAAATTAAAACCACAATGAGATATCATCTCACATCTGTCAGAATGGCGGTCATCAATAAATCAACAAACAACAAGTGCTAGCAAGGATGTGGAGAAAGGGGAACCCTACTGCACTGTTGGTAGGAATGCAGATTAGTGAAGCCACTTTGGAAAGCAGTATGGAGATACCTCAAAAAATTAAAAATGAATCTGCCTTTTGATCCAGAGATTCCACTTCTGGGAGTATATCCAAAGGAACCCAAAACACAAACTTGAAAGAACAAAGTACCCCTATGTTCTTTGCAGCATTATTTACGACTTTCAAGACATGGAAACAGCCCAAGTGTCCATCAGTAGATGAGCGGATGAAATGATTATAGGATATTTACACTATGGAATAGTACTCTGCCATAAAAAAAGAAGAAAATTTTATCCTTTACCACAGTGTGGATGGACCTGGAGAACATATGTTAAGTGAAATAAGCCAGTCAGAGAAAGACAAATACCACATGATTTCACTCACGTGTAGAATCTAATGAACTGAACAAACAAGGAAAATGGGGACAGAATCATAAATGGAGAGCAGGATGACAGCTGTGTGGGGAGGGGAATGTAGGAGGTGGAGGGGTTGAGCAAATAGACAAAAGGCTTCATGGACATGGACAACCATGTGGTGATTGGTGGGGGGAAAGTGTATAAAAGGGACTAAATGGTAATGGAAAAAAATAGAATAAAGGTTAAATTTTTAAAAAATATAAATGTGCATGCTGTTAAGAAGCAGGAAATGTCAATAAAGAAAAAAGACTGATGATTCAATAGGAAAATAAATAGGATAATCTATACAGCAAGATTTTGGAAAAGGAATCATCAAAAAAAAATGAACAGGTGATCTGGCTGTGACATCTTTTAATGAATGATACCCAGAATTAGTTCAGCTCATTTAGCTGCCTGGGCAATTTTTATACTAAGGCCACAACCACTTCTTCCCAGGCAAGAGCTGATTAGAGCAATGTAGACTTGTGACCCAGCTATCCAGAGCAAGGAGGTTCAATAATTCTCTGCTGCTACCTGAATTTCCTGGTGGAGGAGGGGTAGATACATTTGACCATTTGGACAAAAGATCAGAAAAGGGTGGTCTGCTTAACAAAACACATAGCGGATACTAGCAAGAAGTGATGCTAGCAAGAACCCTAACAGCTATCTGGTTCTTAGTTCTAACTCCATCTGGAAGCCAAGCTCCACTCCTGCCCTTAGGTTCTTTGGTGCCCCTGTACTCATATTAAATTCTTCTTTTCTGCTTTAACTTAGTTCAAATTAATTAATATTTATAACCGAGGGTCCTAATTAATACACATACTAAAAAACAAGTTCTTTTTAAAATGGCTATCAATCATATTAAACCTGAAGGCAAGCACAACAAACTAGAATGTACTTTCTGAAAATAATGGCAGATAGCAGGTAAGAATTAGGAAATATAACTGAAATCAGACTAGCAGTCTCACAGTTGTATTGTGAATGAACAAACACTTTGCGAAGTCAAAGCAAACAAAATACTATTTGGAAATCAAGCTCAACATATGAGAACAAAAGCAGAATCTTTTACTTCAAAAATATAGACTTTTAAATTTTACTTCAAAAAGAGATTACCACTTTGTGAAAACACCGAGACATTGAGATAGAAATGTCCAATAATTTAAAATGTGAAATGAAGATTGAAGAGTTAGAGATTAATACAAAAATTCCCCCCAAAGTGGTGAATGCTAATAATATAGGAGATTTTACTTCAAAAATGAAGCTACTGATTTTCTTTAAAATTCATCAAAAATGAGATGGACTAGCCCTGCCGTGTAGCTCCATTGGTTGGAACATCATCAGATATGCCACAGTTGCGGTTTTGATGCCTGGTAGGGGTGCATGTTGGGGCTGGGGCAGCCAATGAATGCACGAATGGGTGGAATGGCAGATCAATGTTACTATCTCCCCCCCACTTACACTCCCTCTATAATCAAAAATTACATAAATCAATAAATTTTATCACGGTTCGATTCCCAGTCAGGGCACATGCCTGGGTTGCAGGCTGGTTCCCTGCAGGCCAACTCCCAGCAGGGGATGCACGAAAGGCAACCATAGGTTGGTGTTTCTCTCCCTCTCTCCTTCCCCTCTAAAGATAAATAAATAAATAAAATCTTAAAAAAAAATAAAAAATAAAAAATAAATTTTAAAAAATAAGATACTTTTACTGGATGGAGAAGAGGTTAGATTAATGGATAGATATGTGATAAGCAAGCATAATAAAATGTTAATGGTAGAATTTAGGTGTTTGGTATATAAGTGTCTATTATAATATCCAACTGTGCAATATGCTTAAATTTTTTTCAAAATAGTATGTTAGGGGAAAAGAAAACTGTTGACACTATAATCCTTAACGTACACCTCATACAGAGGGATTTGCCAAAACAGGAAGTATGAGGCATCAAAATAAATGTGGAGTGAACATTAGATACTGATAACAATAAGTGGTTTAAACTGGAACTTCTGAACCAGTGGCCTCAGCTCTCCTCATCATCATCTCAAAGGTGAAGGCAGGATACTGTTTCCTAGCCTCCCTGTGGTCATGTTTTGTTTTCTCTTAGCAACCCAGGCCAAAGAATCTAATTTCCTTTTCTGTGAATTTCTAGAAATCTGCTTTCTTAAATTATAAGATATGAATCTGCTCAAACACTATGATAATATTTTTCCTAAGATTCCAATCATCTCCAATTCTTTATTTTTGGTCAGAATTAAGTCCAAAGAAGCAGTTGTCCTTTATTTCCACCTGCATCCACTGAGATAAATGAAGGATGTATTACAATGCTCTCTGACTCATTCAAACTCTTTTCTAAAATGTGCCTTAAGCAAATTTTTAAGGATTGAATTATAAAAAGCTTATCATGGTCTTTATAAGAGAAAACTGGAAGTAAATATAATGCAGTCCTCATTAAATTTGCAGTACCTACATATAATACAATACTTGTTTAGTCACTGAAGATGGTAACACGGTAACACTTCCTGACATGGCAAGTTATGCACAAGACAGTGAGTAAAAAATGGTTTAAAGACATCATTACAGCATGACTTTATACACACATGTCATATCTGAAAAATGCCAAGATGCTACAGTGGCTCTTAGCTTGGATATTTGCCTTCATTTTATCGTTTTTTCTGCAACAAAAAATATAACATTTCATAATAAATTACTTAATTCTTTCATTTTTTTATAATTGTAAAATAACTGCCAGATATTCTGCTCGTATCAGAATATCAGTCTTATCAGAATAAGACTTCTAAAAGCCATCCAGATACTGAAGGTTCCCATCATTACTATAGCCAACTGTCATACCAATTATATACTTTATTATATTGTCCATATTCTCGTACCCTAATTCTTCTGACTCTATTTTCATCCAAATGTTCCTACCCTCAGACTTAAGAACTTTTGCATAACATCTTGACATATAATGGTACTCTCCCAACCCTGGGAATCTATGTTTTTTTTAATCAGGTTGCCCTTCCATTGCTGCGCCAGTCACCATACCTGTGTTATAGCACCTAGCACCGTGCCGTAACAGAAGACACATCAGTCTTCTGTGGTAGCCCTGTAAGTCCCAAAAGGCAAAAATTAATGTGCTAATCCTCCCTAGTGCTTAGCATATAGGTAACTCTGAATAAGTTGTTAAAAAACTTGGATGAAGTTTCAAACTGGTGAGGTGACTGCAAGACAGCATCTAGCTGTTTTAAATGAATTAAAGTCTCCAGGCCTAATAGATATTAAATGGCACAATACTTAACAGTATGATTTTAGAGTTAATATCCATAATATGAGAAACCATGGGAAAGAGGTAACAGACAATAACCAAATGCCTCCTCCCACAATTTAAAAAAAAATCCCCAAAACAATAGATTCTGAAGCCTGGTGGCAAACAAACAAAGCTCTTTCAGACAATAGCACAAGGAAGGGTGTGAGAGCTAGAAAATGTGGCTTAAATAAGAGACCATGCCTAACACAGAAGAGACAGAAAATTAGAAGCTGAGGTTTAAGAGGAACAGATTTTAAACAGTGGTTGGGGGGAGGGGTGTTATGAACTAACTCCAACTACATTAGTCTCCTTATTATTCTCCTAATAAGTCACATGGGCGCCTACCTCTCTGAGGGTATTTGCACACACTATTCCTCTGCCCAGATCACTCATTCAACTACATATCCCCCATTACTAAACTTTCTCATCTCCTTGAAATATCTGATCAATGTTCTCCATTGACTTTCTACTTGAAATGTGAACCCTACCTCCTTACTCCGCTCAACTTTTTCTTTTTTCAAAACTTAAATAATTTAATTATTTATTATGTGTTGGGAACTACCCTGCCTGGATTCAGAGGCTGTAACCTTCCATGGCTAAGGCTGAGCTTGGGACCATAAGCCACTAAGGAGACAAAGCTTATCTTCCTGGCAGGGGGGCCACCTCTGCCCCCTTTTACTTCATCCTGCTTAGCCCCGGGGCGGATGACTGGTTAGCCAACGATGGGTAAGATTCCTCAAGGGAGGGAGGACCTAAGACAGGCACAGTCACAAAGAGGCCCCCAGGGAAGAACTTGGGGGCGCTATAGAAAAAGGGGGTAATGGACCCTCACCCCTCAGCTTAACATAGTCTGAGTCTTCTTTCTGTCTCGAGAAGTCTCCTAATCTCTTGGCTGCCTTACTTCCCCTGCCTGACTTAAGCCTGAAACAAAGCCAAAGGGTGGTGTAGCTCTAGGCAGGAACAGATGGTTCCCTGGACAATCAGGCATAAGAAAGAATGCATAAAATCCTGTAAAACCTGCTTTGCTATGACTGTCCTCAATTTTCTGATAAGGGTCCAACTTTGGGAAATGAGTTTGTTTCCCAAAGTTTTATAGCCCTTTAGCTAACTGACCCTGACTCAGAAGAAGCCCTCACAGTTCTCTGAATGTTATCTACTGTTTGATCATTACTGCCTGAGCATAATGAATGAGAACCTTCCTTGATATAATGCTCCCAGAAAGTAATAAAAGCCTGTCCAGGCAAGGACTGGGGCACTCTCTCACTCAGAGAGTGGCCATGCTGTCCCTTTTCTCCACCGAACTTCTGCAGTCCATGTTAATTTGTTTGTTGCATCCACAACACCGGGACACCTCTGGCCGGAGTCCACATCAATTATGTTTGGTTAATTATTTCACCCCTAAGAATACAAGCTCCATAAGCACAGAGATCTTGCTCATTTTGTTCACTGATATAACCCAAACACCTAAAACACAAGTAACTGATAAAACTATTGTTGAATGCACAAAATGGATATGAGAAAGATTACAAACAAAAAGTTAACAGGACTTGATGACATCAGTACAGTATCAAGGAAAAAGCTCTAGACTTGAAATAAAAGATGTGGACTCAAATCAAAGCTCTACCACTTACTAGACAGACAGTATTTTCTGGGAAGTCTATACAGCTCAGTTACTGATCTGTAAAATGAGTGGCTGAGATCAGATAAGATAGACATGAGCAGGAGGGTGACTAAAAATTATTCATTTGAATAATTTAAAAGACAGTTTAATATTAACAGAAAGGAATGAAAAGTTCAGGAGTAAGGGTTGAAGGATTCCATCACAGGAGTAGTACTAATACTAAGAGAAGTAAGAAATCCAGAAAAGTAACTTCATTTGGGAACAAAAAATGACAGATCATGAGTTAGGTTTCAATCTATAGCTGTGCTGTCCAACATGGTATCACTAGCCACATATGCATATTTAAATCTGAATTAATTAAAATTAAATAAAATTTAAAATTCAGCTCCTCTGTCACACTAGTCATATTTCAATCACTTAATGGCCTTAATGGCCATGCGTGTTTAGTGGCTACCATATTGGACAGCGCAGATTATAGACCACTTCCATCACCACAGAAAGTTCTAGTGGACACCTCTAACTTATAAAATTTGAGTTGACAGCAGAATAGAATTCAAGTGGGTATCATTTTATATCCCTGATGCTGGATTCCTGCAAAGCTTAAACATCTTTAGAAGAAAGGCAAAACCAACCACATTATCAATCTGAGTAGGAGTTGCCAACAGAATATAACAAATTAAACATTTCATATTATTTGTTTCCAAGGGCCTGGGATGCATGAACATTCCCCACCTGGGGCATAATGTCCCACCATGGCAACTATAAATAGAATCTGGAGAGCCGCAGTGAAGCTGCTGGCAAGAATCTGGTCATCATTATGGCTGAAACCTGTGATATGCTGGCAAGGCCAATTATTACATGCGATACAAAAGTTTTCTTAGTGAGTGACAAGATAATACCTGGGGCTCCAAATCTCACCTGAGAGGCAAACCTCTCTTGCCAAAAGCAAGCACAGTTACCTAGAATGTTAACAGTCTTCTTTAAGGAGTAAGCATATTTCAACCACAGAAAGATTCAGAATGAAATATAAAAATACTGAAAAGAATCAAAGCCAGATGTTAATTTTCGTTTTAAAAAGCTAAATAAAAATTGATCTTGTATATACTTACAAAATTTAAGAGAATCTGGCCTGTAAGAATGGCTAACTTGTAACAAATTTAAAATGCGTAACTGAGTAATAACTTGAGACATGATATTAGGCTGAAATCCTTAGTTCAGAAATAACATCTGAACACTGCAAAGACAGTCACTGTGTTTACAAATTAATGCATGTCAACAAATATTTTCCTCTTTTTTTGTAACGTGACAATAGCTTTTTAAATAACTAACAAAATCCAAAACCAAGGCGTAAAAATGTCACATACTGAACTGACATTTACTATGACTTTTTAAGAATCTAAAACTACATTCTGAAGCAAGATCAAAAAGGAATTGTGTACATAATAATATGCACTTAAGGAAAAACAGAGAGTCCAAAAGTAAACCATCACCCTCAAAACTCTCCTCAGCAACTATGTGTGACTAAAGTGTTAAGAGGAATGGAAACGAGGAGTTTCAAGAAGTCACTCTTCCAATTCCATGATGATAACCAGCCACGAGATAAAAGAACTGTGACCAATGACATCATCCAAGGTAATGAAAGAGGAGTTATACAAACAATGCACATCACCAAACAATTCGGAAACAACTGGCATACATTCACACTTTATCAGGTATACATGTATATGCTGGCTCCTCCTTGCTCCACCACTTGCCTTCCTTAAAAAGAAAACCTGAGTTCCACATGAACAATGTATTAAGTAGATCACTCTCTGAGGAAGTTACTGTGTTCCCTCATATTTTAATTCAAACTTCAAAACAGTTTCATAGAACTAGATTTTAAAACTAACTACACCTAGCCCTGAACCAGACACTAAACAGAGCTTTCTGCTCTTTGCAATCAATGCCATCAATGGGTTACACCTGTGCCTTCAAACAATGGCATGGTCTCACAGGGGACCCCAGACCAACCATCTGCACCCATGGAAGCCACATCCATTATCCCCAAATGCCTTATAGGACTTACTGTTTTTCTGCAAATACTATAGACCAACATGCCTAAATCCAACCATAAGGAATACACCTGATCTACCTACTTAGTTCTAAGAGTGCAAACCTGCATGTAAATGTTCAATCACACACAGTTGCATACAAATGAATAGACATACATGCACATGAAGTTGTTTAGAAAACTTTAAGCGTTAAACCTTATGACTAATATAATATCAAATGAAGCCACAGGCCAAGATATGATCCCTGATTCCTCCATCTTCCACCATTCAGTAACCAAGTTATGGAAAATTTACCTCCTCTTATTTTTTTTCAAATAGGCTGCCTACTCCCAATTGTAGCATTTCGCATTGGGGTAATAGTCTTCTAATTAGTCTCCTTGTCTTTGGCCTCAATGAAAAAACTGCATCTACCATTTGTTGAGGGGTTATGTAACCAGCATTGCACTAAGCACTTAACCACTCTATATTTTTCAATTCTCATAGCAACAATGCCACGCAGGAATTACAGTCCTTATTTTCACAGATGGGGGAACAGAAAGAAGCTCTGAAAGGTTCAGTGACTTGCCTAAGTCATGCAGCTGGAATTGTGTAGTAAAAATTCAAACTCAGGTCTATTTTCCCATGTGCTCAACCTTCCTCGATTCAAAGGCCCAATGTGGCCTTTTCAAAGGGTAGATGTAATGTTTACCTCACATAAAATCCTGTGAACAAGACTGGTCTCTCTAGCCTGATCACCTGTCATTCTCACTTGTCTGTCAAACTTTACTCCCAGCAGTTCCCTAACTTGTCTCACTGCTTTACCCAGGAACACACTTTTTCTGCCAAGAACACTTTTTTCTCCTTTGGCAGGCTGCTTCCAACACAAACTTCAAGATTTACTTACACAATCCATATTCTGAAAAGCCTTTTTGCCCTAACAGATACGCACCCAAAACTGGGTTAAGTGGCCATTTCGTATGGTTACCAGCTAGCTTCTTATCACACTGTATTGGAATTTTATTTTGCTAAGGTTATTAGTTCCTTAAGAGTAAACAGTGCATTTTTAAATCTCTGTATTCCTAGTACAATGAGTATGTAGCAGAGAGGAAGGACTCAATGAATGTTGAATTAATGAATTCATGAGAAGCAGTACAGCTTAAAAACTTGACCCAAAAATTATGGAGATGTGCTTTTGCATGCTAACCCACCGCACAGAATACCTGCCAAGCCTGCAGCAGCCTTGTAAAATCTTTTTAATTTCCTCATCTGTAAAATGGGAGAGAACTGTACCTACCCCATTGTTTGGATAGAGAAGAAAAAGAAATAATAGATTTAGCACAATCTTCGGTACATTGACAGCATTAAACGTTAGCAGCACTTTCTTCACTCTCAAAGTTCAGTAACAAAGCCACATCTCAGAAAACAGCTTCTCCTAGCAGCTTCCATTACAGCTTAGGATTTCTCCAAAAAGTCGGAAGTCAAGATATTTCACCTTATGTTTACACAAGAGCTCGATGTCCACCACCACACCCTATAATCACTAACTAGTATCTGAAATTTATTGCTTCTTTCCCACCTCTCGGTTTCTTCCATCAAAGTTGAAGGCCCTGCCCCTAAGCAAGAGGAAACACCCCACAGAACCCCTTCAGTGCCTTTTTCCACTTCTCCTTTCCGGGAGTTAGGAGAGAGATCCATCTAGTACAAACCTAAATCTCCTCGAAGGATCAAAAGAGAACCCCTTCTATCCATTTCTAGACCTTGGCCCCCAATGTATTAATTCAAGATAGATAATGAGTTGCTAGCATTAAAAAGCCAAGGAAAAGGGTCGCCTTGAAGGCTTCCCCAATAAGAGTGCTTCGGGTCTGTTACTCTCAAATAGTGACCCAAATCCACCATTCCATCCTGCCCACTTCCTGACAGAGTCCAGGGTCTCGTTCACTCTCTGTTGAAAGAAATGGACCAGTACCTCCAGGGACCGGAATGCCTTCCGCCCACCCGTCACCTCGAGTGCCTCGTCGTGTTTTCCCTCCCGCAGGGCGCGGCCTGGAACCGCGCCGGCGGCTCGCTGCACCGCTGCACCGTGCCACTACTCACCGCTTCTTGGGGACGGTGCCCGACTCCTGCGCGGCGGGAGTGGCCGTGGGCGCCGCCGTGGCAGGAGACGCCGCTCTCCGCGCTTTGCACTCATTGGCACTCAGATCCTCCTGGGGCCGGCCCAGCAGATGGCCCGAGAGAACACGCAGTCTCCGTCCCGCACGGTCCCGGTCCGGGTCCCGATCCAGGTCCGCAGTAGAACCGGAGCCTGCGCTCGCGCCCTTCTCGCCGGCTGCAGCCGCCGCCTCCGCCATGGCTTCCGCCTTATGCCGCCGTCTGGGACCGCTGGGCGCGGGTGAAAGGTCACTCAGAGCGGCGCTCCGCGCGACCATTCGCTGCGGCGTATCCCGACAGCCACCGCGGCGACTGGGCGGCCGGCGCCTCCCGTCTGGAGCCTTACAAGCTCAACTCCCGCCCACCCCGCTAGCCCGCTAGCCGCGTCTGCTGCCAAGTCTCTGACTGTGTGCACCTGCCAAGCAGGTGAGTTTGAACTGCCCCGGCCCGACCCCAGCTCCTACTGGGCTGGGTCAGGACCCAAACCACAGATGCCCCTAATGATACATGGTGCAGCCCAGGGGGGGCCCAGAAACGATTTGGAATAGTATCCAGAACTCAAAGTGAACAGGAATATTGGAGGAAATATTAAGATGTCCTCACCCCCCGCCCCCAGGTGTCAGTTGGGGGAAGGGAAGAATGGAGCAGGGCCATTGAGAGCTCTTTTGCATAGCAACAGTTTTGCAGCTAACCTCTGGAATGGTCATTTAACATATCTATAACCTTTAACTGGTGTCATAGATATGTTAAATAGCTGTGGCCAAGTTTTGGGCCAGGGAGAAGTGAGTGGCTTCTACCCAGGATGTAATTGGGGGCTGCTTCTCTGGGAGAGGGCCTGCAGGAGAGGCTTGTGGCTTTAGAAGAGTGAGGACCCCCCTCTTGGCCAGGTGAGGGGGAGAGCCAAGCTGTTTTGGAAAGATGTAGACCCCTGTAGCCATTAGGAGAGAGACATATGGTTTCAGCAGAGTGCAGACCTGCTCTTGGCCAGGTGAAAGGAAGACCACGCAGCTTTGCCAGAATGGAGATCCCTGCGGCCAGGTGAAGAAGAAACACGTGCTTTTGGTGGAGTGCGGCTTTGGTAGAAGAGGCCCAGGCAGCTTTGGGGCACTCCCTTTGGTCAAGTGGCCTGGAAAGTGGGAGAGACTTTGACTGAACTTGGTACAAAGAACTCTTGCCAGTGAAAGGTGCCACATGACTTTGGATTAATTGGAGATCTTGCCTGGAAAGGCGACACAGCTCACGTGCCAGCGACCTGAAAAACGGACGTGTGCTCTTTTCCTGATTTACGGTACCCGGAGTTGGGACAGTGGGAGAAGGGAGCGCTCTATGTGTGTGCGCGCGCACGTGTGTGTGTGTGTGTGCCCTTAAAGACTTTGATATTTTAAGGAAGGCATGAGGCCTGAATAGCATTAAATAAACATTTTGTTTCCTTTTCACAAATCTCTGGCATTGAGAGATGTCTTTCCAATTGGCGGCGGACAGAAGAGCCCAATAATATTAGTATACCATCCTTGGGAGGGGCCCCTGTTTTCTGAAGCAGTTTTTGGCATCCCTGGGTGGGCCAAGTTTGCCCCCCCCCCCCCTCGGACCCTTGTTCGGTAACACTAACTTGCCCAAGTATCACCCTAGGTCGTGTCAGTGTGGCTTTGGCCTCCAGAGAAACCTTGCTGCAAGAGGCATGGCGGTGCTAGATCTGGTAGAACCAGCTGCATCCTTTACCTGAATACACTGGTACTGCCTCACCTCTGCCCCCAATCCCTGCAGGTCACTAAAGTAACTCAGAACTGACGCATTGCCTGAACCATTATAGCTATCATTTTCTCATTGCCTACTTCAAGCCTCCCACTGTGCTTGAGGCCAGATCTCATGTAGATAATCCTCATTGTGTCTATTTGATGAAAAAGATGGAAAAACTGAATCACAGAGACACTAACTCGCTCAAGGTCAGTCAAGTAGTTAAGAAATGCTAAAGTTGAGTTGCAATCTAGGTTCTCTTTCGGTTCTTGCCAGGCAGTATTTTAAGGTACTGATAAATTTACCCAACACTGTTACTAAGACTCTTTGCTTATCTACGAATTGACTTCATTTTTGGAGAATGGCAGTTGGTGAAATTAGGAAGATTTCATAGCTGTTTTCAGCAATGGATTGGATTGCAGAGCTAACCATCACAAATCAAGTTCTTTTTCGTATAATGCACAATGAAAAGATGCCTTAGAAATAATAAGGGAAAGGATTGCCATAAGGATTCCAAGACCAATGAAGTCTCCTACTTTCTGAATAACCATCTTCTTTGTAACACTGGCTCTTGTGAAAAAAATTGAGGAGTTATATGACTAATACAAAAGAACACCTAAGTACAGGAAATATTCAGGCGATAGGAGGGCTTGATTTGTATGCCAGATGTTCAGATCTAAGAGATACTTAAGCATTAAATATCTGGTCTAGCTCTAGAATGGATGAGCCCAACTGCTGCTTCTAACATTGTACTCCTTTAGAGGAAACCAATGGACCGAAGAAAAGGGACAGGAGGAGGAGTAAGTTGCTGAGTCCTTTAAGGAACAAGCCTCAAGTTCAAGAGTTCAGCAACTGTAGTCATCAAGGTTCTCACACCCTTTCCAGATGTTTCTAGAACGGTGTTAAAACACCAACTAGCATCATTGCTTACAATCATGTAAAATTAGATTTCTGGCCAAAATGCTGTATAAACAATATAGAATCTTTTGTGACAGGTCTGTCCATTTTTGCTGGAGTCCCAGAGAGCTCAATCTAACACCACTGGCATACTTTAAATGTTCATGTAGTTAATTGATTTCTTCAGTCTTGTCCAAATTGAGGTATGAACAAGCTTCTGCTGATTCTCAGGAGACAAATTTACAAATTTTGCAGATATCAGCAGAATAACAAAAATCCTTTTCTCCTGGGTGATGAAAGGCTTGATGTAAACCAAAACCATGAGCCAGTGGAAAATCTACTGATTTGTATTGCAAATATGTGTAGAGTGATGAAAAATATATAAGCACTAAAAGCATTTGTTGAAGCCGATTAAGTACTTAATTCATTACTTCTGTGCTATGAGATGCAAAAACATTTAAGCCATTGACTCACTCATGAGGTATAGTCGGGCTAATTAGGTATTAAAATACATATGTGGGGGGAAACTGTGATGTTACTGGGCAGAATAAGTGTGACGTAACTGACCTGGGTGAAGGGTTTCCCGCCCCTTCTTCTTGCCAAAGCAAAGCCAAAGCAGAGTGCCCTGAAATTTATTGCATGCTACTTAAAAGGAACAAACATATCTTGAAGCATGGTCCTTTAAGAGGCTTATGATCCCCACAAAAAGCAAAACCTCAAGGAATATCACATTCAGGAGGGCCTCAACAAACCTGTTCCTCCTGAGCCCTGGAAATTTGTCCCTGATAACCTGGATCCCAATGAAGAGCTGACCACATCCGCAGAAATAAGGGATGAACCAGTGGCATGTGGAATTTTAGATGGAGTAAGTTTATTTACATTTCTCTTCTACTATGTAGCACAAAATTCTAAATAGGATAGATTAACTCCTAAAATAGGCACTAATTTTTTTTACTGCACTGATTTTTATTACTCATCTTCAGAACTGATGAGCAATGCACAAATAAAGGAATTCTTGAATTTTCACACATGTTTTATTATAAAATGCAACAGAGAAAAGTGAACCAAGTCACAAATTATCACAGATCAAAACACCCATGTAACTTCCATTTAGGTTGAGAAATAAAACAGTGCTGGTACCTCTCTAGCTGCCTTGTGCCTTCTCAGTCATTTATCCTCACTACCTGGGAAAGGTAACCACTGTCCTGAGTTTTATGATACACATTTTCTTGTTTTTCTTTACAGTTCTAACAATAAGCATGAATGCCTTATTTGTTTGTTTGCATTTATATAAAATGGATTCATAAAGTATGTTCTTTGGTGTCTGGTTTCTTTCACCTAACAAATATGTTTATGACATTTATCCATATTGTTACATGTAGTTGTAATACATTGACTTTCTTTGCTGTATAGCATTCCATTGAATGTATATACCAGGGTTTATTTATTCTATGATTAATGGACATTTATTTACATTTTGTGGATGAAGAGGCTATGAATACTCTTGCATATGTCCCTAGGTAGACATAGATTACACTTTATTGAGTACCCAGTTTAGGAGTGGAACTGCTGGGTCATAGAGTATGCATATGTTTAATAAATAAAGAGATGAGAAACTGTTTTCCAAAAGGATTGTACAAAACCTACTATCTCAGCAGCACATGAGAGTTTCCATTATTCTAAAATATGTTATTGCCAGTCTAGTAGTTTTAGCTTTTATACTCATATACTATTATGAGTATACCCAGAATGAGTATACTCATATACTATTATTAGCTAGTATGCTCATATACTCATATAAGATACTATTATCTTAATATGGATTTAATTTGCATTCCCCTGATTACTAATGAGACCAAGTGCTTTTTTTGTATGTTTGTTGGTCATTTGTATATCATTATTTGTGAATATGTAATGAAGATAAATCTCCTATATTACCTTCAAGAAATCTTAAGGTTTTTTCTTTCACATTTATACCTACAGTTTACCTGGAAGTGATTTTTGCTTATGGTTTAGATTAGATTTCTTTTTTTTCTCCTCTATATGGATATCCTGTTGTCTCAGCACGACCTGTTGCAAACGTCTTATTCTACATTGTCACTTTTGTCATAAATTGTGTCCATATAGCAATAGGCTATTTCTGGGCTCTCTGTTCTATTCTATTGGTCTATTTACCTACCTTATGCCAGTAAAACACTGTTTTAACTATTGTATACATATTCTTTTAGATTTTCTATGTACAATTATATCATTTGCGAATAACAGTTGATTTCTTTCTTCACAATTTTTGTACTTCTTTTCCTTCCTTTACAAACCTGCACAGTACTTTTTTCTTGCCTTATCCAGCGAACTAGGACCTCCATCCAGTACAGTACTGAATAGAGGTAGCAGGGATGGCACCCTTATTTTGTTCCTGATTTCAAATGGAAATTCCTCAACATTTTAGCATTGTTTGAAGGAGGTTGCTTTTTTAAAAATATAAATCTTATACAACATAAACACCTCTGTGTTCATTGTAGCATTATTTACAATCCCAAAGATATGGAAACAGACCAAGTGCCCATCAGTAGATGAGTGGATAAAACAACTTACGGGAGATTTACACAATGGCATACTACTTGGCCATTAAAAAAGAAAATTTTACCCTTTGCCACAGCATGGATGGACCTGGAGAACATTATGCTAAGGGAAATAAGCCAGTCAGAGAAAGACACATATCATCAGATTTCACTCATATGTGGAATCTAATGGACAAACTAAACTAGCAAAGCAAAAGAGAGAGAGACTCAAACATAGCAGGCTCACAGCTGTGGGAGGCAGGAATTAGGAGGTGACGGGATTGAGGAAAAAGGACTCGTGCACATGGACAGTCCTGTGGTGATTACAGGGAGGTTGGGGGTATAAGGAGGATAAATGGTAATTAAAAATACAATAAAAATGTTTTGAAAAATAAAATAGACCTTATATCAAATTGAGCAACTCCCCTTCAAATCCTAGTCTTCCGAGAGTTTTTATCATAAATGGATTTCGAGAGGGGATTAGTGGGGAGAAAATGCAGACAACTGTAATCGAACAACAATGAAGTAATTTATGGGATAAATAAATGGCTTTTGAGTTTTATCAGATGATTTTCGTGCATCTTTTGAGATTGTGATATGTTTTTCTCCTTTATTTTGTTAGTGTGGTAAATTACGTAGATTGATTTTCCCTTGTTCAGCCAACCTTGCAATGCTGTCATAACCCTAACCTAGTGAGGCTGTGTTGGCGTTTTTCTATACTACCGAATAAAGTGTATTAAATGTTTGTTTAAGAGTCTGTGTGTATGTTTATAAGTAAGGTTGCTCTATTATTTTCCTTTTCAATAGGAACATGCCAGGTTCTGCTGGCCTCATGAAACAAGCTAGTGAGGAGTCCTTTGTTTTCTAGTCTCAGGAATATTTTATGTGAGATTGATTATTATTTCTTCCTTAAATGTTTGGTAGAAATCACCAAAGATTCTGAGCCTTGAGTTCTTTTATTGAAAGGTGTTTATTTACAAGTCAGTTTGATGTTATTCAGATTTTCTACTTGTTTCAGTTTTTGACCATGTTTTTCTAACAAATTGCTTCACTTAGATTTTCAAATTTATTGACAAAGTTTTTCATAGTATCTTATATTTCATGTTAATGTCTATAGGGTCTGTAGTGTGCCCTACTTCTCATTCCCAACATTGGTTATTTTATGTCCTCTCTCTCTCTCTCATTTTAATCAGTTTGCCAGGCATTAATCAATTTTATAACTTATTTGAATAACCACCTTTTGACATAGTCGATCCTACTTTATGTGTGCTTTCTGTTTTTATTAATTTTTACTAATACTACTTGTCATTTCCTTTGTGCTCCCATTTTCCCCCTAATTTCTTGAAATGAATGCTTAGCTCAGTCGATTTTTCAGGTGCACGTGCGCGCATTTGTGTGTGTGTGTGTGTGTGTGTGTGTTTTCTGCTACATGTGTTTAGGGCTAGAAATTTCTCTCTAAGCAATTAATTTAATTTGTTCAACTTTTAATAATAGTAATTTCATTATTATTCAGTTCCATATAGCTTCCTTTTGTATTTGGAAAGGGTAATAAGTGTTCTTTCTTATTTTGAGGTATAGTGTTACCCAAACATAAGTTTGGCCTAATGGTTGCTTTGTTTGAGTTTTTACACCATAACTGGTATTTCATCTACTTATTTTATCAGTTATGAAGTATGTTAAAATCTCCCACTATTATTATGGATTTATTTATCTTTCCTGTACTGCTAATTTTTCCTTTCTGTACTTTAAAGCTATCTATTAGATATTGCAAAATTATTACCATATTTTCTGTGTATGATGCACCCTGTTATATGCAAATTGCGAGTGAAAGGAGTCCACAGAAACTGAGAGCAACTTGATGGTATATTTATTGGCCAAGTTTTAACCTGCGCAGGGGCGAACTTCCCAACTGAGACCGCAGTCCCGCGGCTACGCAGAGCCGCCAAAATGGAAGTCGCGCCTGGCTTACAGACTGTTGGGTTTTTATAAGAGCAGGCAAGCAAGCTGGGGATACAGAAGCAGATGTAGCGGTTAGCTATTGGCTCGATTGAACAAAGGCAGAGGTTTTGATTGGTGGGGGCTCTTGTTGGCGGGCAAACCTGAGTGGTGAGCAACTGTCATTAACGCCTTAAGATTAAGCAGGCTCTTTATCTCCATTCCNTTGGGGGCTGCTTCTCTGGGAGAGGGCCTGCAGGAGAGGCTTGTGGCTTTAGAAGAGTGAGGACCCCCCTCTTGGCCAGGTGAGGGGGAGAGCCACGCTGTTTTGGAAAGATGTAGACCCCTGTAGCCATTAGGAGAGAGACATATGGTTTCAGCAGAGTGCAGACCTGCTCTTGGCCAGGTGAAAGGAAGACCACGCAGCTTTGCCAGAATGGAGATCCCTGCGGCCAGGTGAAGAAGAAAGACGTGCCTTTGGTGGAGTGTGGCTTTGGTAGAAGAGGCCCACGCAGCTTTGGCGTGCTCCCTTTGGCCGAGTGGCCTGGAAACCGGGAGAGACTTTGACTGGAACTTGGTACAAAGAACTCTTGCCAGTGAAAGGTGCCACATGACTTTGGATTAATTGGAGATCCTGCCTGGACAGGCAGGCGACACAGCTCACGTGCCAGCGACCTGAAAAATGGACGTGTGCTCTTTTCCTGATTTACGGTACCCGGAGTTGGGATAGTGGGAGAAGGGAGCGCTGCTGTGTGTGTGTGTGTGTGTGTGTGTGTGTAGGTGTATACCCTTAAAGACTTTAATATTTTAAGGAAGGCATTAGGCCTAAATAGCATTAAATAAACATTTTGTTTCCTTTTCACAAATCTCTGGCATTGAGAAATGTCTTTCCAATTGGCGGCGGACAGAAGAGCCCTATAGATATTAGTGTATCGTCCTTGGGAGGGGCCCCTGTTTTCTGTAGCAGTTTTTGGCATCCCTCAGTGGGCCAAGTATTGCCCCCACCTCGGACCCTTGTTTGGTAACATAAGCATAAATAAAAGAATTGAAAACATTTACATAGATACAGAATTAGTACTACCCATGTATAATGTGCATTCTTATTTTTCCCTCAAAAATTTGGGCAAAATTGTGCATTATACACTGCAAAATACAGTATATTTTATATGTTATGTATATTATATAGTTACTAAATATCCCTCTTGTCTAATAATGACAATTTTTGTCTTAAAGTTTAGCTACACCAGCTGTGTGTGTGTGTATGTCTGTCCATCTGTCTCGATTATCCTATCCTATAACTTTTACTCTTTCTGTATCCACGTATTTTAAACATGTTTCTTGTAAACAGCTTTTAGGTGTTTTCCTTTAAGCAGTCTGTGCATAAAACCCTAAACCCATTTAGCCCATCAAATTTGATCGACTTGCTGATCTACCTAGCTAAGAGCACTAGCTTCATGGCCAGACAGACTTGGAGTTGCATATTGGCTCTGCCAATGACCAGGTATATTGCCTTGAGCTTATCACATTAATATCTCTGCGCTTGGTTCCTTGTCTATAAAATTGGCAAAGTAATGACTACTTCCCAGGTGCATTAAAGGCTAATGAGCAAGAATATAGTACATTCTAAGTGCTACTATGAAAGTAGGAATGAGTCTGATGTAAGGAAGATAGCCTTCCTGGAAAAAATAATCCACTTAGTAGGAAAAGAAATAAGGTTAAGTGGGTAATAGATGACCAATTCATGGGAACATTGAAAACTTGGTAGGGAAGTAAAAACTTATCTGGCAGAGGCTATTGAGTTCTTTAGCAGGGGGTTAGCATGACAACCTGGAAAGACTGTAACAGAGCCATGGGTTCTACCCCCAGCCACAGATAAGAACTGTGACTCCCAATGCCAGAGCCTTAGGAGAAGGAAAGGAAATATGTATTCAAAAGTTATACAGGTTAAGAACAATGGTGGAATTCTGCTGTTAAATATCACTCCATTTAGAAACAAACAAACCAAACAACACAGTCCTGCCTTGCTCTCCCCCGCCCCTGCCCCAGCCCAACCAGGCCAGCCAGAGGTACCTTCTCTCAGGAAAAGAAATAGAAGTCTGTAGCTTAGCTGAGCAGATTCCTGTCTGTATCCTGGCTCCCTCCAGTCATCCATGCTTGGCGACCTGGGCTCCTGCTTTTAATTCCAAACTGCATCCTCATGGTGGGCCTGGGAATCCTTCTACATCCTTCCAAACCATGTGTCCAAGACCCCACACTGCTGCTACAAGATCAAGAGACTTCTCCTTCCCCAGCCACATGGTCAAGAGGGCAATGGCTGCTCTGGACCTGGGTGTAAATCCCAGCTCAGATCTTCCCCTGTAACCCCATTTTTAATTTTTCCCACACTAGGTTACACCACACTAAGGAGTCTAGTCTCTTGGCTGCCATTGTTGGTCCAGGCAAGTGGCTAGTGACCTAGGGCTAACCACCTTCCTGATCTCACGCTGGTGCAGCAAGTCACTCCAGGGCTACATTGCATCACAGGTTAGAGTCACGCCCATCTCCCTGGCTTCTAGCAGGCACAACTTTTAACATTTCTAAAACACTGTCAAAGTTCTTCAGATATGCAAAATAACTTTCAATGGCCCTGCTCCACTTCCTTCATTCCCCAAGCAGTAGCTATTGAAATTTTCTCCATTTGGGGGGACCTCTAGCTCAATGCCCCATTACAAGACTACTTTGGAATTCATTCTCAAGTGGAAGTCAGCCTATTGGGTACATCTGAGAACCTGTAGGCAGTTTTTAAAAGAAGCTGTACCAGCAAATGATGAAGGACTAAAGAACTCATACAAAAGAAGCTAGTATTTTTGAATGACAGGAAAGCATTTAATTAGGTTAGCTGTCTGCTCAGCTAAAGGGCAGTGAGTTACCTTAAGAAGTAAAGATGTAAATGTGAAAGTGGCTGGAAGTGGTTCCATGTTATGTTGCAATACTATTCCATTTCAGGATGTCACATTTACACTAACGTATGTAGGGTAAGGAACAACCGACTTAATTAGCCAAATCACTAGGATAAAATGAGAAGTACTTTATGTTCTCTTACAGCTCTGCTACAAACTTATTAAGGGATATAAAGCTCTTTCTTTATTATTTCATATTTTAGGTAGGAAAAATTTCTGACAGCCTACCCATCGGATTTACTGCAAAATGATAAATATGCAAGTATGTTAAAATCAAAGTCAAAAGTCACTTTAAAATAATTATTTTCTTTGAAGCATATAAAACCAAGATTTCATATTTATCACTTAATACTCTAAACTAGTAAGCTTTCAAGTAACCTTTTTAAGTTTTAAGTTTTTAAGTAAATTTTTTGGTCTCTAGGATTTCTTTATAACTTTAAAAACATTGAGACCCCCTGAAGAGTTTTTTTGATTATGTCTACTTCTTACCTGTCTATCTATACTATATTATAAATTAAAATTGAGAAGTATTTAAGATATTTCTTTATTAATTTATTTTAAAATAATAAAACCAAATGAATCAATACATATTAACAAATGACATTTTTATTCAAAATGACTATATTTCAATTTAAAAAGGAGAAGAATGGAATTTTGCAGTTTTGCAAATCTCTTTAATGTCTCTCTGGCTTAATAGAAGACAGCTGGATTCTCATGTCGCTTCTGAATTCAATCTGTTGAGATATCACATGCCATGTAACTACTGGAAAACTACTTTACACACTCATGAGAGAATGAGAGTGAAAAACAACTTATTAGTCTTATTAAGAAAATAGTTTGACCTTTCTAACTCTGAAAGGGTTTAAAGGATCCCACAGGTGTTTCTAGACATCTTGAGAACTGCTCCAATGTGTTTCTATAGATGTCTGCTGAAACAATTGCTAGGGAAGCTCTAGAAAACTGGATGCTAAAAGTAGTTACTGCTGTTGCCACAAAGGAGTAGTCTGCAATGCCACTAAACAACATTTCAAAAACATTTAAGGCATATTCTACTTTAATGCATTCTTTCTGAAATACATATATTTAATTTCATACAATCACATTTTGAAAGTGATTTCTAAGTTCTCCTGACTTCTAGTCCAGATGGCAACATAGGTAAACACAGATCACCTCCTCACATAACCACAACTAAATTATAGAACCACCGCCTATCAGAAACATCAGAAATTTAGTTGAGCCCTGGCTGGCATGACTCAGTGGGTTGAGCACTGGACTGCGAAGCAAAGGGTCACTGGTTCAATTCCCACTCAGGGCACATGCCTGCATTGTGGGCCAGATCCCCAGTAGGGGGCATGTGAGAGGCAACCACACAGTGGTATTTCTCTCTCTTTCTCTCTCCCTACCCCTCTCTGTAAAAATAAATGAATTAAATCTTTGAAAAATAAAAAGAAATTGAGTTGAATGGAAGTCTGACAACTATAGAATTAAAGAAACCACACATCTATCCAGAATGGTAGGAGGGGCAGAGACATGGAACAGGCTGGTCCCACATCCATGTGTCTTGTCATGAATAAAAACTCATGACGAATATCTCAGGAGTGAAGAGTCCCAGCCCCACACAAAGCTCCTCAGCCCAGACTTCCAGCGCCAGGAGATAAGTTCCCGTGATTTCTGGATGTAAAAACCAGCAGGGATTGAGTCAGTGGAAGAAACTTCTGGAGACCCAAGCAGTTCCCCTTAAAGAACCCACACATGGACTAACACTCACTCCCTGTGAGATTCAGCACTGGGGCAGCATCTTGAAAGGCACCAGTGACGCACTGAGAGGAACTGAAGTGGCATCAAGGTGGAAGCTGAGGGACAGCTTTTTCCCAGCCAGAAAGGCAGGCAGGGGCTATTGTTCATTTTCTGAACCGTTCTCCCACAGAGCCACAGAGCCAGAAGACGGAGCCATATCTGAGACTCCATCAACCTAACACTGTTTGCCCCACCCTGGAGATCCCCCAAGGCTCCATCCCACCCAACTTATAACTGTTAACCATGGCTTTTCCAAATGAATGTCCGGTCTTGGCTCATACTTTACAACTTCCTAAATCCTCTGAAAATCAACAGCTGGCTTCAGTGAGCCCTCAATCCCCCTACCTCTTGCTAAGTGGCCACAGGCATATTGCTAGCATCAGTCAGCCTAGGTTCACAATTTAGCTTTGCCTGGAAATCTCCAAGCCTAGCACAAGTAGCTGCTACCTCAGATTGCTTTATAGCTCAGACAGAGTGGACCCAGGCAAAACACAGGTGGGCCTGACAATGGCCTGTATTACTCAGGAAACCCCAGGGCCAGTGCACCCAGTAGAGAGCAATAATACCAGGGCACCACTACCCTGTAGCTCAAATCCTCCATGAAGGGCAGAGGTGGTGATATGTGGTCAAAGCCAGTCCTTGCAACTCATAGGCCTGGGTAAATCCCTACCGTTGACCTGCCAACAGCAATCAAGGCTCAACTACAAGAGGAGGGTGTACTCAGTCACATTGTGGGCACACCTTGAGTACCCAGCTTGGGTGGTAGGGGAGGCTGACCCTACCGGATATCTACTTCATTAGGCCATGCTATCAAGACAGGAAGTCATAGCAGTTCTACCTAATACATGCAAAGAAACACAGGGAGGATGCCAAAATGAGGAGACAAAGAGACATGGCCTTAAAGAAAGAACAGATCAAAATTCCAGAAAAAGAACTAAACAAAATGGAAATAAGCCATCTATAAGATGCAGTGTTCAAAACACTGATTGTAAGGGTTCTCAAGGAATTTACTGAAGACTTCAGCAGCATAAAAAAGATCCAGTCAGAAACAAGTGATACACTAATTGAAATAAAGAATAACTTATAGGGAAACAACTGTAAAGTGGATGAAGCTGAGAATCAAATCAATGATTTGGTATATAAGGAATTAAAAAACAACCAATCAGAAGAACCACAAGAAAAAAAGAATCCAAAAAATGAGGGTAGTGTAAGCAGCCTCTGGGACAACTTCAAGTGTTCCAACATCCGCATTATAGGGGTGCCAAAAAGAGAAGAGAAAGTGCAAAAAAATGGAAATCTATTTGAAAAAAAATAATGAAAAAGCATTCTCTAATTTAGTGAAGGAAGTAGATATGCAAGCCCAGGAAACACAGAGCGTCCCAAACAAGATGGATGCAAAGAGGTGCACCATAAGACACATCATAATTAAAATGCCAAAGATTAAAGATAAAAGAGAATCTTAAAAGCAGCAAGAAAAAAGCAGATAGCTACCTACAGGGGAATTTCCATAAGACTGTCAGCTGATTTCTCAAAAGAAACTTTGCAGGCTAGAAGGGATTGGCAAGAAATAAAGTCATGAAAAGCAGTGACCTACAGCTGAGATTGCTTTACCCAGCAAAGCTATCATTTAGAATCGAAGGGCAGATAAAGAGCTTGCCAGACAAACAAAAACTAAAGGAGTTTGTCATCAAACTATTATTATGAAATGTTAAAGGGACTTACTGAAGAAAAAGAAGAAGACCAAAACTATGAACAATAAAATGGCAATAAATACATATCTATCAACAATTGAATCTTAAAAACAAACTAAGCAAACGAGAAGAACAGAAACAGAATCATGGATATGAAGAGCATTGTGATGGTTTCCAGATGGGAGTGGGCGTGGGAGAAGTACAAAAAAGTAGTTACAGAATAGCCATGGGAATGTAAAGTAATGTATAGCAAATGGAGTAGCCATGACCTATGGACATGAACAATGGTGTAGGGATTGCCTGAGGAAGTGGAGGGGGGTCTGTGTGGAGAAGGGAAAGGTGGGAAAAATTTGGACAACTGTAATAGCATAATGAATAAAATATAATTGTAAAAGAATGTGATTCCTATGTGTTAAAATCAAATCTCCATACCCAATTCACATATGAACAAAAATGTAATTCTTACAAATGGAGTAGATAAATTTAGTGTCACTTTTGTGATATAACATGATTAAGTTACTTTGTTAAATCAAACTTACTCCCATATTTTAGGCTTACAAAGTTATGTTTACCATTGCATTTAGGTCAGTGGCAAATAGTTAACAAGATGTCCTGGGGCCAGTTGAAAGCTACCTGAATCAGATATTTAAAATTACCCATGCAGTGTTTCCACTGTACCCCTACATTTGCTACTTAAAGGAACAATATGTACTTTTCAAATCTACTTTTTATAATTCTTATTTATTAAATGAATATATTTTCACTAAAAGATAGTAGCTTTTTCATGCTCTTCCTTTTTCTCTGTTTCTTAACACTCCCCTTTCTTTTTCTCTCTTTTAGACATATCTTTTTTTTTATTTTCTATGTTTCAACTTGGGTCAGTATAGTGCAGGGTTAGAGACGTGAGCAATGGAAGTATACAATCAGTAAAATGAACAATAAAATCAATCCATGAGCCCAAATACGAAGTTGTGAGAAGATAAGGCTAATGCCAGGAGATCCTTCAGGAAACATAACCCCAAGAGAGCCCTGTGCAGAATCACTGACAGCCAGGCTGCAAGGCAGAATGTAAGGACAGTCTTAGGAGGCCAACTAATTCTGTTAATTTCTCGTCTTTTTGAAATATGTTCTTTGAGACATTGTGTGAGGACTCTAAATGTAGTCCTCATACTATATCCTTGATCCAGCTTGTTTTAAGCTTCTGTGCAAAGTAATAGTGTATGTGAAAGTGTTAAAAGAATTGTTCATTTCTGTTTTGAAGGCATTCAAATGCCAGGGACTGTGAGCACATTCATTCCTAATTTTAATGAAATGCCAAAGCCACTAGTATAAAAGTTACATCTGCTTATATGTGGTAGGGAAATGGAGGGGACAGAGTTGAAATTCACATTACTAAAACTTAGTTGTAGTCAGTTCTACCACTTTATTTTTATGATAAACAGATGACCCATAAGCAGCTTTTAAACCCATCCATTTCATCACAGTTCAGGTTTGAAGAAGTTGCCTGCATTGAGTAGGGTCACAGGAGGAGCCCCAGGGGGGCAGGCAGGAGGCTGGTAGAGGGGGGAACATCAAGGAATCTCCTACAGGGAAGCAGTGCACCAGCTGGAAAAACATGACACCAGGTGCAATAATAATCAGGGAGAGACCTAGGCCCCACAGCAGCCAGGGTTCTACAACAGGAAGGTGAAGATATTTGAATGAGCCATTTTCTGTACTAGTTCTGGGTGGTACTTACAAAGCACCAGAGGTCAGGGAAATCACCCTCAGTGGCTACCCACTGACTTGCCCTTTTGCACTTTAGCTGCAAGTACATTTGCAGTCATAGGAAGCACCATCCCAAGGGAATCTGTTTATTATAACCAACCCAAGGATCTTCCAGCTACCCAACAGATCTTAAAATGTCAGGAAAAACATTCCAGAAACCCAGAATTCAAGATGTGAAGACATCAAATCACCATAAAAATGCATGAAAATTGTTTTATCTTACAAAAAATTATAAACTATAGGTTGATGACCAGCTATGCAACTTGCCTAAAATAAACACATATTTCAGTTAAATCGCATTGTTTCTTAGAATCAACCGGTGAGAACAAGAGGTAAGCTCCTGCTTCCTAGCTTTGAATATTAGGTCGTTACTACTTTGTCTTATGGAAGAATATGATGTTTGGATTTGAATCCAAATAATCCAGTATAGGTGGTAACCGGGGAAACAGTGAGAAGATTGGAAAATCAAACAAAATGGAGCATGCTAAAGCTGGGTGATGGCTACATGGATGTTCATAAACTCTCTAATTTTCTTTTTTTTTGCAGTTTTTAATGATTTTTTATTGTTATTCTATTACAGTTGTCCTAATTTTTCCCCTTTGCTCTTCTCTACCCATCCCATCCCCAACCCCCAGTTCCCATAGTCATTCCCCACAGTGTTGTCCAAGTCCATGGGTCATTCACGAATGTTTTTTAACATTCCCTTTAGCCCCTTCCCTTTCTTTCCACCGTTATGCCCCTCCCCACTCCTCTCTGGTCACTTTCAGTCTATCCCATGTATCCATGCCTCTGATTCTATTTTGTTCATTAGTTTATTTTGTTCATTAGATTCCTCTTACTTCTGCCTTATTCTGTTGGTCATACAGACCACACAAACCTAGAACATCATGGGGCAGGGGAGACACAAGGATGTGAATTCCAGGAAGCAGGGACCACTGGGGACTATTTGGGAGGCTGGCTGCAACATGGAAAATAAAAAAGGAAAATAACTCAACTATTAGAGATAAGATGCATGGAAATGGACTTGCAAAGGTTATCTTTAAGTGAAGTTGGACCAGGATCCATCTGGGATAGTTTTGTTACTAAAGTAAAGAGAAAGTCAAATAATAACTTATAATTATTTAAAACTTTTGTTAAAAATACCTTAACACTGTAAATCCCTGTGTATGAAAGTACATGCCCCACCAAGCACTCAAGCCCAGAGATTACTGAGTTAATCTACTCAGAGCTGAAAAGAACAGCAATAACAACTGCTGTAAATTCTGTTTCATCCCCCCCCTCCCCAAGTGCGGTCACGTACACTCTGGTTGCTCTTCAGAGTGTATCAATTGTGCCTCCGCCAAAGCTCAGTTCCTGGTCTCTAGTCCCATTCCTGGTGGACTTCAGTCTGATTCTACACAAATGCTAGAGTCTGGCTATTTCATTGATTCATAATCTTAACCATCTCAACCAAAGAATTAAGGTAGAAGAAAGAGAAAATACAGCATATGGTTTTTGCCTTTGACAAACTTAAAATTTGTACAAACTGACAGTCTCTAGCTGTGCCCAGGCTTCAGTTTATACATAACAAATTGAAAAGTATGCTACAGTCTGTCAGTATTCATCACTAATTCAATACTTATGTGGTGATTTCTAGCACTCGTAGTTTTGAAAAACATGTTAGGGTTTCCTATCATACTTTCAGAATGCAAACCATCATGGCAAATAACCAAATAAAGTAATATATAGATAAACCACCGAAATAATAGATGAATCCCACAGTCCACCGCAGAATCATATTTTCCAACTGTGGTGTTGATTAGATTATAAAAGACATCTATTGGCAA
The DNA here is from genome assembly GCF_014824575.4 of Sturnira hondurensis. Classification (NCBI taxonomy): domain Eukaryota; kingdom Metazoa; phylum Chordata; class Mammalia; order Chiroptera; family Phyllostomidae; genus Sturnira; species Sturnira hondurensis. The sequence goes on from NW_028076767.1 coordinate 38,789,011, forward strand.
GTAGTCATCAAAAATAGACTAACACTTGAAAGTAGCTGTAAGATTGCTAAACTGTGTAAACTAAAGCATGATTATTTAGGTATAGTAGAAGGAGAGAAAGATGAGTGACATTTTTAAAAATTTTCATAACAGTATCATGAAAGAAATAGGTTTTATAATAATTTTATAATAATTTAAACCTAATATTATAGGTTTTATAATAATTATAAAATTTTATAATAATTTTATAATAATCTCTCATTGGTAAAAGAGAGATAATCATTTTATAATTGGTTGAATAATAAATTAACTCTCCTTAAAAAAAAAGAATTGATGCATATGACCATGCACTCTGAGCCTAATAGTTCCTATTAATCATCATCTCCTCCCAGCCCAGTAATGCTCTTAATACCCTACAATTCTGAGGTACAGATTCCTTTTTGAGTTTTCTCTTGATGTGATCGGAACATGTGGAATTAAATTGTTGTCAGATATTTTCTTCTTGCCAAGATAAATCCATTGGTATCTCTTCAAAGAAGTGTTTTGGTACCACTCTAAAGAATAAAGCACCTATACTCCCTCACCCCCAAAATTAAAATAAAAGATTTGTTTACTCTTTAACGGAGAATTCATTCTGGTTCATCCTGTATGAGTTACTATGTTTATACTGCCAAATTATATGGGTTTCTTTTTAGGTTCACTGTAGCAGACACTTTTTCCCAGGGAAAAACTATTGTTGATTATAGCAGTAGGTCTAATTCTTTTCTCATGTGTTTATTTTTTAAGCACTCCCACAGACTGGCTTGACCTTAACCATAAATAGTAGTTTATGCTATATGATTTGTGTGTGTCTGTGTGTGTCTGTGAAGCAGGGGCAGCACGGGCAGTGTAGGAAATAAATCTTGTTTCATACAAACATGTAAGAGTGGCCTCAAATGCTCACCAAAGAAGAAATGATTAATATCAGATTCCTAAGAATTTGTTCCTAAGAGCAAGTTTTGATAGTGCAGGATCAGAGATACTGCAAGAACACCAGGGACCTAACGGGGAGTTAGGAGAGGTCAGGCAGAATATACCTATAAACAAGTCAGTCTATCCTATCCGAGTTCAGCCTTAGAGCAAATGTCCCCTGCAATGACTACCACAGGAACTAAAATGAATGTATGCATATGTTAAAAAAGAAGCTAATCTCACAATTACTCTTGTATTTCAGGGAATTGTCCCTGATACCTAGACAAGATGTAAGGATGAATTCCCTGAGAGTAACATAAAAGATGGCTGTCATTTTATAGGGAAAGATGAGACAAATAAGAAATGAGATGTAATCTAAAATGGATCTAAAGGTTAACAGAAAAGCATTTTCCAGTTATACGTATTAAACGAGGAGAGAGGAGAATCTCACACATACTCTCAAACAAGGAAGGGAAAGTGATTACAATTAATCTCGTAAAGATAATTGTTTTTTAATTGTTTCTGGGTAGTAGTTGCTTTATTCCAAAATTTCATAAAATAATTTAGTTAGGTACAACAGTTGGTCTTGATTTGAAGTACAATAGAAAGCCAAACAAACGCCTTGGGTCAGGGTTGGAAATGGCTGGTGTATATTTTTAACTGCTGAATGTATTTAGCGTGAGGACCTGATGGCATCAGCTCCTACTAGAGAGAGAGAGAAATCTCCTGCTCTTGCAGAACTAACTTAAAGTGGTGAGTAAGGAGACCTGGATTGAAATTCTGGTTGTGTCATTCAGAAAGTGTATGATCTTATGCAAAATTTTTGCTCTCTTTCTTCATTCCTTTTCTTCACCTTATTTACCATTTAGGCAGAGATCTTAATTTCTTTTCACCTTTTGGGATATTACTAAGGTTAAAGAAATAATGCATACAAAAGTACTGTTCAAAGTTACAAGTCCTGTAAAAATATCAGCATTCCTTAGTACATGTTGTCATCTGTCATTCTATTTTATACCTTGGAATATAACCGAAACTTCCTAACAATGGAAAAAGGCTAAATATAATACCTAATACTAGAAAGAAGGGAAAGAACCACCCCAATTTTGTTTAGTTTTGGTACACATAAAAGATTAATACATTAAAATCATGTATTAATCTTTCAAAGTACCAATTCCTGCCTCAGACAGCAATTAATATGGTTTCTTGAAGAGAAATGACACCAAGTAAGTTTATTTTATGACATAATAATAGGGTATTCATGTAAGGGAAAAATAACAGGTAAGTCTGCTTCAGCTGTAGTTCAAATGCTTATAGATATTTAATACAATTAGAGAAAAACTAATAAAGCTTTACATTGTGTTTCACTTTCTTCGTCTGTGACTAGTAACTGCTTTTTGATTCAAGCAGAGCTTTGGCTATAACTTTAAGCTAGAATGTTGGGATATCTAAAGTGATAAATGAGAAATTAAATAAAAATACTTTTTAAAGTTGAAGATTCAGTACAATTGTACACACACACACACACACACACACCCAAAACAAACAAGTGTAATAAGAACTGTTCACATTAGGAGTCAGGATCTTTGCATTCCACCTCACAGCTAGCTAAGTGATCGGTGTCACTGGTTTGGTCATTGTACACATGGTACTGGCGCTCTACCAAGAGTTAGTCCAACCCCAAAGAGCAATTGTTGGTTTTCCAGAGACCTGTGGAGTATTCTGCACTTCCCTTTTAGGGAAGAACAAATTCGAATGTGGTTTGCAGGAATATGCCGCTGGGGAAATTTGGCTAGTTTGAGGTTTCCCAGTGTAAATTATGTAGGATGCTCATTCCTCTGGGGACAGGGCATGTTTCTCTGGTTCTGCTGTCAGAAATTTGAGAAACAAAAATAAGGTATTGTTGTAATTATAATAATTTTAGTAGTAATAGTAATTGTTATTATTAATAACAGTAGTAAATATATGACAGAGTTTGTTTTCGCATAGCCTCATGACATAATCCTCAAGGGCTATATACTGGGCCCTTAGTGAACATTTAAAGGTTTGTCCATCTGATACATTGCTCAGTTCAGGCAGGGAAGGAGACAAGGAGAAAAGATGGTAAAAGGAAAAAGAGAAGGGGGAGAGAGGAAGGATGTGGAGGAAGAAGGGAGACAGGGAAGGTGGGGAGGAAGGGACAAAAGGAAGCGAGAGAGGTAGGGAGGGAAAGAAGGGGAAGGCCATCTCCACTGCCTTCCTTCGGCCTCCTGAAATCGCCTTTATTAGAGTTACAAAGAGGTAGTTTTCAGAAGGGATTTTTCCCTAAGAGGTCATTGAAATCATTAACTGAACTGGATAACCATGTTTTGGATATATCTGATCTTCATACATGGCCCCTGGAGAAGGAGATACCAAAGGAATCTAAGGCAGTTTTAATGGCCACAAAATAAAATTTTAAAAATGAGCAAGAAAGAATCTGGCTTAGTGGTTAGTCACTATTTTGCATAAGATACAACTTAGAGGAAAATGTTTGCAGCTTCATTTTTAACACTGAAAATGAAATATATTTTATTAAGTCCCTTGGGAGAAATGTGTATATTTTTACGATATATATTACCTAGCTGTTAAACAGAAAAATGTCAATGAGCAAATTGGCACAGCCTCTTAGACACTTAATCGTTAATTCCTGGGCATAGCTGAAAAAGTAACAAAGCAGATGCAGTTTTTGGATGTTTAATTTTGATTAGCAACATTGGGGAACTGATATGGTGAGGAAAGATGGGGTTCAGAAAACAGGGTGAAGGAAAAGAAACAAGTATATCAAATAGTTATTGAAAGATTAAAATTTTCTATATTTCTTCTCCATGGAAGAAGCTGGAAGTTTAATTTTTGTGGGATATCATAGACTTTTGTTTTCTTGGTGGTGGTGGAAATGCAGAAAAACACCAAACCTACGCAGGCTGACCCACAGAAAAGCAAGACCCATTCCTTTCTGCTCTCTCTCATCTTTAATAGGTTTTTTAGGACTATTTTTAATTTATTTCATTTCTCATGTACAAAAACCTAGGATTATACACCTCTATGTGTTATGGAAGAATGTTTAGGTGCAATATGGAGGAATTTAATTTAATAGCCTTTTTATTTATTTATTTATTTATTTAAATTACTTTATTGTTGTTCAGTTACAGTTCTCTGTATTTTCTCCCCACCCCCTCCAAACCCACCTCCCTCCTTGCTTCCACCCTCCTTCTTGGTTTTGTCCATGTGTCCTTTACAGTAGTTTCTAAAAACCCTTCTCCCCTCTGTCCCCTCCCCCCTCCCCACTGGCTATTGTTAGATTGTTCTTAATTTCTATGACTCTGGTTATATTTTGTTTGCTTTTTTCTTTTGCTGATTGTGTTCTAGTTAAAGGTGAGATTCAATAACCTTTTACATGCCGAAAGAAGTAAAAAGTCTACCCTATAGGATTAATCTTTGTGCTTTCTTGTCTTGAATTGTGTGAGGGTTTTTTTTTCCTTAAAAATATTTTTCATATATATATATATGAAACACAATAGGTTGGTGAGAATGAAGCAAGGCTGCATGTTTACAGAGAGCCAAGACGCATGCTCTCTGTAAAAGGAAAAGGGGGACTGAGATGGTTTCTGCTGAAAGACCAGCAGTCACTGCAGACAGCAATCTGCCCTTTCAGCAGAAAATACTGGAAGTGGGGTGCCACCGACGAGGGTCTTCCTTGACTGCCTCAAGTATCTGTAGCATAATTGATGTGCCCTTCACCCTGCTTACTGGGAGCCCACTGCACCACTTGACTTAAATGAAGGCAGGATCATTCAAACAGTAGAAATAGGGGAAGAAGGAGAATATATGTGTATATGTATGTGTATATATATACACACACACAATTTTTTAGGTGTATGGGGCAATGCTCTGACCACCTAAGCCACCTGGCCAGGGCAATAGAATGTTATCTTTTTATTATAAAGTAATTCATAAGAAAAAATTAATAAAATTCTTTTAAAGTCCATTCTAGAAAATTTAAAATGTACAAAAAAACATAAGGAAGAAAATAAAAATTGTTTACAGTTCCACCACCCAGAGAAATGTGCTGATAATATTTTATTGTATTTCTTCCTAATATTTTTTTAATTCTAGAATGTCTTGTTAGTACAAGAAGAAAATCGTCATTTGATGTTCGATGACTTCAGCACTTTTAGACAAGAAATGAATTAAGAATACAAAAATAAAAGAGAAACAATAATTGCACCCATTTGAACTGAGGGAAGCTGTACTGGCCTCTAGAACCAAGTACTCAGAGGAAGTAAGCAGTTGTGAGAAATCAGCGGAGCAGAGTGGAAAGAACACACAGAACATCTGTCCTAGTACTTACTGTCTTACTGCTGCTCCACGACCTTAGGAAAATCATTTCCTTCTCTAGCCTTCATTTTCATAATCTTTAAAGTAGGGCACTGCAATTTAGCAATTCCACAAACATTGTAAGGTATTTTGCCCTGTCAATTTAGTTATATGTTCTCTAAATACCAAAGGCCAAGTTTTCATAATATTGGGCTGTAAAGGTCTATCTGCTCCCTATCTCTTTCTCCTTTCTATAATGAATAATAGAAAGTTGGGGACCCCCACAAGGAAACCTTGAACAGTTTCTGTATATGGGGATTAGGAGGAGAATCACTGATTCTTGATCTTTTGATCTGACTTCAGGCCTGGATTGGGAGTGTGGGGATTCTGTTAAGAAGGAAAAGAGAGTATCACTAAAAACAATGCAAAATTGTTAATATAATATCTGGCCCCTATTTACAGAGGTAATCTGACCCTTCTCACTGCTGTGGGATACACACACGCATGTGTGCACATGCAGTGACACTGTCAAGCCACGTCGTCTCTTCAAAGCATGCCCTCCTCCCAGCATTTCATCTGTACTCTCCACTGTCTCCACCTCCGTCCAAGTCACCCCCATTTTTTGCCTGGAGTCTAGGCAAACCTCAATATCTTGATGACTAGTCTTTTCACATCTATATTTGACTTACTTTTATCCTTCCTTTATTCTACACCCAGAATAACCTTTCAAATATGTGTTGCTTCCTGGTTTGCAAGGATAATAACCCAAATCATGAATGGGGCCTACAGCACCATCCACAAAGAGGCTTTCCCCAACCTCCTTAGCCTTCTCGCTCTTTGTGGGCAACCCACACTGGATTCGTTAATCTTTTGTATTGTATTTGTAGACTCTATTTCCTTTATTTCTACTCAGATCTTCATTATTTCTTCCTTCTGCTCACTTTGTGGTATGTTTGTTGTTCTTTTTCAAGTCCCTTTAAATATGAAGTTAGTTGTTTATTTGAGCTTTTTCTTGTTTCTTAAGATAGGTCTGTAATGCTATGAATTTCCCTCTTCAGATTGCTTTCCCTGCAACCCACAGATTTTGAGCTGTTCTCATTTTCATTTATTTCAAGGTATCCTTTTTTTTAGACTTTTTTTAAATTGGCCTTTTTTATGATGATTCTTTTTTTAAAGATTTTATTTATTTATATTTAGAGGGAAAGGGAAGGAGAGAGGGAGAGAAATATCAATGCATGGTTGCCTCTTGTGAGTCCCCTGCTGGGAACTGGCCTGCAACCCAGGCATGTGCCCTGACTGGGAATCGAACTGCGATCGTGTGGTTCACAGGCCTGCACTCAATCCACTGAGCTACACCAGCCAGGGCTCAAGGTATCTTTTGATTTCTCCCTTGATCTCATTGTTGAGTCATTCATGGTTTAATAACATGTTATTTTGCTTCCATGTCTTCATGTATTTTTCAGTTTTCTTCTTGTGATTGATTTCTAGTTTCATAGCATTATGACATGCTATGAAAGAAGATGCTTGATATGATTTCAAGCTTAAATTTATTGAGACATGTTTTGTGTCCTAAGATGTGGTCTATCCTAGAAAATATCCCATGTCATATGAAAAGAATGTATATTCTACTGTTTTGGGGATGAAATGCTCTGTAGATATCAATTAAATACATTTGATCTAGTGTTTTATTTAAGACCACTGTTTCCTTGTTGATTTTCTATCTGGGAGATCTATCCATTGAAGTCAATGGGGTGTTAAAACCCTCTACTATGACTGTATTTCTGCTGATTGCTCCCTTTTTGTACATCACAATTTGATTTACATATTTAGGTACTCCTATGTTGGGTGCATTAATGTGTACTAGGGTTATATCCCCTTGTTGAATTATTTCCTTTATAGTGATGCAGTGTCCTCTGTATCTTTCTATATTCTAGGTTTTATTGCTTATTTTGTCAGATATAAGTAGTGCTATGAAGCCTTTTATTTTTGCATTTGCATGAAATATCTTTTTCCATCCCTTTACTTTTTGTCTATACGTATCTTTCATTCTGAGCTGGGTCTCTTGGAGATAGCATACACACACATACACTCACACACACAGGTCTTATTATCTTACCCATTCAGCTACCATATGTCTTTTGATGGATCATTTAAGCCATTTATAATTTAAAGTGATAATTGATAGATAGGTATTTATTTACAATTATATTTTAACTTTTTTTCTGTTTATTATCTTTCTTTTTATTTCTTCTTCTTAAAGCAAGCTCTTTAACATTTGTTGCAATACTAGTTTGGTTTTAACAAATTCCTTTAGCTCTTTCTTATCTAGGAAGCTCTCTATTTCACCTTCTATTTTAAATGATAGCCATGTTGTGTAAAATAATCTTGATTGTAAGATCTTTCTTTTCATCACTTTCAATAGCTTATACCAATCTCTCCTGGCCTGAAATGTTCCTGTTGAGAAATCAAATGATAGGTGATGGGAGCTCCCTCGTAGGTAACTAACTGTTTTTCTCCTGAAGCTTTTACAATTCTCTCCTTTAAGCTTTGCCATTTTAAATATGATGTGTCTTGGTGTGGGTCTCTTTGGTTCCATCTTGTTTGGTATTCTCTGTTCTTCCTGGACTTGTATGTCTTTTTCCTTCACCAGGTTAGGGAAGTTTTCAGTCATTATTTCTTCAACTAGGTTCTTAATCCCTTGCTCACTCTCTTCTTCTGGTATCTCCATGATGCAGATGTTATTATACTTCACGTTGTCCCAAAAGTTTCTTAAACTCTCCTCAGTTTTTAAAATTCTTTTTTCTATTTGCTGCTCTACTTGAGTGTTTTTCTCTACCTTGTCTTCAAATCACTGATTCAATCCTCTGCTTCATCTAACCTATGTTTTATTCCTTCCACTGTATTATTTAGTTCAGATATTATATTCTATATTTCTGACTGGCCCTTTTTTTATAGTTTCTATGTCTTTTTTCATGCTGATGACCACCCTTATAATCGTTACTTTAAACTCTATATCTGATAAAATGCTCTCTTCCATTTCATTTAGTTCTTCTTCTGGACAATTCTCTTGTTCTTTCATTTGGGGCCTGTTTCTTTGTCTTCCCATTTTAGATGCCTCTTTGTATTTGTTTCTATGTATTAGGAAGATCTGCGAAGACTCCAGTACCAGCCTGTGTCAGACACTGCCTGTGACTGGCCACAAGCATCCTGTTTGGAGCTACTGGTGATCTATAGCTTATGGCTCCCTCTGCTGGGCCTGGGTTTGTGGGAAATGAATCTAGCTGTGCACCATGGCTAGCTGTTATTGGCACCAGCCTGGGAGACGATAAGCTAAAGTCTCAAAGCTTCTAGAGATGCGCCTTAACTTGCAGGCTTAATACGTGAAAGTACCTCAAGCTATAAACTCCACGGGGTGGGGTAGGAGGGATTCCTATGGGTGAGGCTCACTTCCTCTCGAGCTGATACCATATGGAAGGGAGTGCTATCACTGAGAAAGATGGCTTCTGCAGTATGGGGAATGACTCAGCACAGGGATCCCAGTGGCTGAGCCTTCAGCTCTCTTCCCAGAGCCACCAACCCCAGACTCTCCTCACATAGCTCTATTGTGCTCTGCCCTGCCTCTGCCACAGCCCAGGGTAAGTGGCCGCTAATGAAATTTTGTGTATTAACCCTTTAAGAGGCTCTCTGTGTCCCTAACCATCTCTCCCTGGTGGACAGAAACCCTACTACTATTTGGGTTTATTTCCTGGTTCTACAGCTGTAGGCTGAAGAGCTCAGCTTGGGATTTAGACCCTGTATTTCTCAGAGGGACACCACCCCAGATGCTAAAATATCCCTCAGAACTTAAGCTGCCACCCGAGGGAGTCCAGCTAGCCCTCTCGTACCTCCACACTTTCTTCCAGTCTCAATGTGGTGATATGGTTTCTTCCATAAGTCCTTGGTTATAAGGCTTCTCTCCAATTAGTGTTTGGCTGGTTATTCAGGATGACTTTTCCACGATTCAGTTGTAATTCCAGTTTGGTTCTGGGGAGAAGTTAGTGTACCTTCCACCTACTTGGTGGCCATCTTGGATCTCAGTTAATAAATCTTGAATTCTTTTTTCCCCATTTCTTTTTTTATTTTAAGTCTTGAATTTTGATATTCAGTTAGCTAAAGTAAGATCCCTCAATGTTCTAATCAACACAACAAACAAGTGAGCAAAATAGAATGAGAGACATGGAAATAAAGAACAAACTGACAGGGACCAGAGGGGCAAGAGGGGAAGGGTCAAGTCAAGGAGCATGTATGAAGGACCCATGGACAAGGACAACAGCGGGGGCAGGGAGAATTGAATGTGGGAGGGAGGGGGTAGGTAGGGCAGGGGTGAGTAATGGGGGAAAATGGGGACAACTGTAATTAGACAACAATAAAAAAATTTTTTAAAGTCCCTCAAGATTCATCCCAATTACATGCTACAATACTCTCTCTCTGAAAGCTTGCCTATTCTTGTCTGAGCATCTCTCCTCTTCCCAAAGCATTTCAGCTTTACCTCCGTCAAGTGGTTATGTTCTGGCTTTTTATTATCCTTATTTTGATACCCATTTACCTAAGCTACCAAACTCTGTTCTCTCTGAAGGGAGGTGCAATGAACTAATACATTGTCTGAATCATCTTTATATCTCAGAATCTAACAAAATGTTGTCTTTATTAAACTTAGTACCAGAGTGGCTGGAAAAAGTCCTTTAGTCTTATCAATTCTGTTCATCAATTTCATTATATATTCTCCCTCACTTCCATGAAGAACTGCAGAGAATAGAGACACCCTGCTCTCTTTGCCCTTCCTGTGAAAGATTTCCAAAATTATAGGTAAAGAAGAAAGGCAAGACTTATAAATATTTAGAACAAACAAGTAAGGTCAGTAAGTATATGCATTTGGTAATGGTGCATGTTTTATACTTCAGAGCTCTTCCTCAAGTCAGATAAGTTTAAAATGCCAGGGGTATCTGCTGATATCTCAAAAAAGGAAAAGAAATAGCCCATGTGCAGATAAATTGAGCACACCTAATTAAGAGACAATATAGTGCATTATAATGCTTCATAGTGGATATCATCCCCCCTAATATGTAAACATCTAAAAATGATGTTTATTCACTGAAACCAAACTTATAGACCTAAAAATTGGGCCCTAATTCCGTTTCTGCTCCTGTCTAGCAGAGTGACCTTGGGAAAGTCAGATCACCGTATGTAGTTAGTTGTGTTGCAACTGGGACCTCATGTTACAGATTTTAAAATGGAAAACCTTCTACAGGAACTTCCTTTTACTGGCACCATGTGTGGACTTGAAAAAGAGTCAAGTCAGGCCGTGACTATCAGGTGAGAAACTAGATATTTTGCCATTACCAAAGATATATTATATCTGGGAAAATAAATCTTTTCAGATAAAAAGATCTTCTTACCAACTGCCAGTTAATTTCCATTCAGATGTTTCTTTTTTCTTTTCTTTAGTTCAACTGGAATTTATTAAGCCTGTTATTAAAAAAAAAACCATGGAACAGACTGACAGATTTCAGAGGGGTGGAGGAAGTGGAGAACTGGAGGAAATTGGCCAAAGAACATACATGCAGATATGGGTGGCCCATGCACACAGACAACAGTGTGGTGAAGGCCAGGGGGTGGGGGTGGGAAATGGGTGGAGGGGGACAAGCAGGGGGTAAATAAGGGACATCTGTAATAGCATCAACAATAAAAAAATAAATTTTAAAAATAATGCAATATTGCAGAACTATTAAGCATAAAACCTGTGCTTTAGATTTGGTTGTACACTTAAAACTGTGTGTTTTCGGCATTATAATGATAATTGCAATTGTCACTTAAGAGTATCTACTCTCTGCTCACTGTGCTAGGTACTTTTTAAAAATTCTTACAAAACTCTTAATGATAAGTGTTATTAGCCTTATTACACAGTTGACCAAAACAAGGTTCAGAGAATTAAGCAACTTGCCCCAAGTCACATAGCTTGCACTACAGCGAGAGTCCTTGCTTTTTCCGCTGACTGAATTCTTTAGACCTCATTTTTTCCCCCTGTAAAATAAGGGAATTTCATTATATGACCTCTAGGGACAGTATTAAATTTAACATATCTGTGGACTTTTTATTATAGAAAATTCCAAACTCGCCCAAGAGTAGAAATGACCCATCGCCCTGCCACGCCAACCAGCACCTGTAGCCACTCTGGTTTCACCTCTTCTCCGCTGACTTTCCTCCCCAGCCCTGCCCATGGTAGAATCTTGTGAAACAGTCTAAATACAGTATTTGATCCACAAATATCTCAGTAGTTATCGTGAAAAGCAAAGACTTCATAAAAACAGTCCAATACTTTAGCACACCTAAAATATTAACAGTAATTTCTTAGTATTAAACAACCAGCTGGAGCCAGTCAGCCTCTGCTGTGCCACGATCTAGGCTTCAGTTGTTGGACTGTGGAGAGGCAGAGGCAGGGTACTGTCTCAGGCGGCCACAGCAGTTCCCCAACCCATGTAGAGTTGTTCCAACATTGAAAAAACTGGGAATGCCACTCTGCATGCTGGCTTATTACAAACCTTGGAGGCTTTGAGTTCCCCGCTGGCTCTTACAAGAACCCACGCTGTCACTCAACTGAGATATCTTTTTCCCACTTCCTTATCCTATTAGGCTTTTTATACACATATGTCTGAAAATTTTACCATAATACAAATGATTATTTTACATGATTCTGGAACTTCTGGCCAATAAAATGAGCAACAAAACAAAAATATGAGTTATGACTATTAGAAAATAAAATTTATTTGGAACCAAATAGGATTAAGTACCCAAAACAAAAAATAAAATAAACAATAAATTCTTGGATAGAATAGCAAATTCTTGGATTATGAGCACCAATTTCTATGTAGCTGGTTCCACAATAAGACAGGGCGGGACACAAGTAAGTTACAGTTGTTCATATGGAAAATAATTCAATACTTAATAAGTAATAATTAAAGAATAAACTGTGTTTCACATACTCACAACTGTAAACCTACTTTTGCCCCGCCCTTTATTACTGTGGAGCCAGCTACCATGTTAGAAGGCCTGGATCAATTAGTAATTATAATTGAAGATAAATATAATTATTCATACAGTTTTCAGCTGTTCTGAATTAATTCCACTAAAATTACTTAAGAATTACTTTACTTTAGTGGATGTCAGTGACACTGCCTTCCCTAAAAGCTCTTTCCTAAGAACTGGTATCCCCTCCCCTCCTACCATCCACCTGACAACAGGCAGAGCATCTCTGTGCTCCTGTAAACCTGCTCCTCTGGTCCCACTTGGTGGGTCCAGAGACAGCCACCTGGCCTGAATCAGCACAACCAGAGGCTTTCCTCTGTATTTTTCAAACTAGAGTCAAGAAACAGTCAGCCACATCATTGTTACAGGACACTGTCCCCAAATACTGTTGGCGTGCCTGTCCTCCCCTCTGTGGGGAAATCCTGTCTGCGGTGAGAGCAGGTGAAGCTGACATGTGGAGGAGAGGAGCCCCTCCAACTCTTGGGGGGATTTTGGTGTCCACAGAGTTCCTGCAGATGTTGTGAGTCCCCACTGCACCCCTGCCCATCTCTTAGGCTGGTATTTAACTCTTCCTTGGAATCCATAAACCAGTAATTTCTAATTTTTGCCAAAGTTAATTCAAATTAGATTTCTGTTTCTTGCCATTAAAAGAATTCCCACCTCATTGACAAAGGAAATACATAGAATACATTTTTCACAAGTAATAGATTTATATTTTATTTTATATAATATATATTTTATCATACCATACATAAATTATCTCAGTTTACCCATTATTAGCAATAAAAAAATCAGAATGTCATTGGATTTTCAACCACATGATTTTTTAAATACTTAGATATGTATAGTCTAGTATGTGGCAGGGGAGGCAGGACAAATCTGAAAAAGTAACTTGAGGTTAGGACATATAGGGCCTTAAATATCATGATAAGGAGTGTAGACGTTACACGGAAGGTAGGAGGGATCCAACTGGAAAGTTTTCAAGCAGGAAACTGGTATGTTTGGATATTTAGGATATTTGGGCAGGTAATTCTGGTGGCAACGTGGAGCTGGAATTAAAACAGAAAAACATTGAAAAACACTCTACTAGGTTCTCATTCTGGAAACCTAATCACTTAAATGGATTCCAGGTATCCGAGACCAATGTGATGAAGAGCTCAGCAAAGAAAGTGATCCTGAAAATGTTGGGAGACAGATTCAAGACATATTTCAGTTGTATCCATAGCAGGGGCTGGAGAGTGGGACCCCGACAGGCCCAAGAAGCCTCACCTCTGCCGCTGGCCTAGTTACCATCACACCCGGGATCCGCAGCTGCTGCAGCCAGCCCCAGGCACCCTCACCGCAGCCACCAGCAGCTGCCCGCCTCCCCCACCCTCAGCACTGCGGACCCCAAGCCCAGCACCGCTGGCAGGAGCATGGCCCAGAGGGCCTCATATCCTGCCAACGGGTCAAGAAGGTGAAGGCAACGAAGGTTTCGGGAACAGTTAAGAGGCTCTATGTAAGGAACAAATACGGTTTCATCAACAGGAATGACACTAAGGAAGATGTATGTGTACACCAGACTGCCATAAGGGAGAATAACCCCAGGAAGTGCCTTCGCAGTGTAGGAGATGGAGAGCCTGTGGCATTAGATGCTGTTGCAGGAGAAAGGTGTGCAGAGGCCACAAGTGTTGCAGACCCCGGTGGAGTTCCAGTGCAAGGTGGTAAATATGCAGCAGAGGGTGACCGTTATGGTGCGATCCATGTCACAGGGGTCCTCTAAGCAGTTACCAGCAGAATTACCAGAATAGTGAGAGCTGGGGAAAGAGAATTTGGCTCCTGAAGGCCAGGCCCAACAGTGCGGCCCTACTGCAGGCTACGGTTCCCACCTTACTACATGTGAAGACCCCGTGAGCATCACCAGGACATTCCAATCCTCCTGTGCAGGGAGAAGTGATGAGGATGCTGACAACCAGGGCGTGGAGAACAAGTTAGATCAGTGAGGCAATAGGTGCTGTGTTCTATAGGTGCTATAGAACACAATTGCACAGGGGCCCTTCCCCACTAGAGAGGACAGCAAGGAAGAAGGTAAGGAAATAAAACAGATGAGACCCAAGGTCAGCAGCCGCCTCAGCATTGCTATCCCACAACTTAAATTACCAATACAGTCTCCCAGAAAACCCCAAACCACAAGATGGCAAAGAGACAAAAGCAGCTGATCCCACCAGCTGAAAATTCGTCTGCTCCAGAGGCTGGGTGGGACAAGGCTGAGTAGCCAGCTCACTATCTCTCCCATCATCCGGTTTAGTCATCCAACAAGAAGAAATGTGTATGTAATTCCAGCAACAAGAAACGAACAAAAGGCTGGAACTGAAAACCTTAAGTGCTTGCTTTCCGCCACGGGACCCGATAATTAGAACTATCTGCATTATCTATGCAACCTGAGGTTTTTATTGTTTTTACTTAAAGATATCTCTCTTCAGGTGACAAATGCATCTTATTCAAAGCTTTGTTTTTCCCAATACACCTCTAAAGGTTTTAAAATTGTTTCATATCTGGTCAAAGTTGAGATTTTTAGGAAACTTACTTTCAATTTGTAATAAAAGTTTACAACTTGATTTTTAAAATAATCAAAGTCAATAAACTGCAAGCACCTGTTAATAAGGGTCTTAGGTAATTGGGGGAAAAGGAGACTTCAAAAGTAGACTTCGCACTACATGATGACCACTTGGACACCGGGAGTGAAAGCGAGGAAACGCAGAAGGACTGCGAACAGACGGCACCAACGCAGTCGGAGAAAACCCTCGTCTGACTGAACCTCACTGTTGACGTTCGGAGTCCACTTTAGCAAGTGTGGGCACTATGTCCCCAGGTGGTCCTCACAGTCTCTCATTTCAAAGACAGCCTTAGTATGATTATATCTTGGCAGGTCATTTGGCCTTTATTGGAAATCCCCCACAATGTAAGGGGCCAAGGAGATTATTAAGTTCTGGAAACAGGATTCCTACTTGGTCACTGATGAGAAAGCAGTGCTATGGTTTCGTCCTGCTGGTACGCGTTGGTCTGATAGACACCTTTGACTTAATGGCTATAATTAAAAGAATAATTATAGCCAAACCTAAAATTTTGTATATCTCACATCAGAAAGAATACCACCAACTCAACTACTCTGCTTTTCTTTGCCTTCATGGTTAGAAATAGAAGAGTTAAAATTTTGTAGTGAAATGAAATTGAAAAGAATGTGATAAAGTGATATGACGCCCAGATTTGCAAGGTAAATTTTCTATATTCAAAACAATTTACCGGAAGACCCATTTTTACCATACCTTTTCTAGAAAACTAATCAGTTCTCGTTTACTTGATTCCTAAAACAAAACTATCAAATTCTACCAATGCAACTTGTTCTCTGTTAAAAATAGAATTAGACACAGTCCTGGCTTGCTTGCTGCCATTCCAGTATTTTTTGAAGAATGCAAAATTCCAATTTGTGGATGGTGATTTTGCCAAAAGTGAAAGCTCAGCAGCTCACAGACTTGTAAAATAACTGACATTTTGTAATTCTGACAGTTCTGATGAACTACAGGAAACATTGGCCAAGTGCCACTTGGTTTGATTTTTTCATCATAACTGAAATAGCAGAACTTTTTTGCTGTACAAGGCAAGGTTCGCTCATGGAAGAAAATAGCCTTAAAGTAATTCTGTGGTAGTTGTATCCATTGTTAGAGGGTTTCACCTTGTATTTTTTAAGTTAAAATGTCAATGGCCATGAATATTTTTCTGTATTAATTCTAGAAAATGCCATCCTTAGTGAAACTAAGGGTTGTATCTTCTTGTTGGCTTGCTCCCTTTATCGTTATGTACTATCCTTATTTGTCTCTTTGTTTTAAAGTCTATTTTGTCAGACATAAGTATTGCTACCCATGTTTTTGTTTCCATTTGCAGGTAATATCTTTTTTTATACCTTTACTTTTAGTTTGTGTGTATCTTTTCTTCTGAGGTGAGTCTCTTGTAGACAGTATATATATGGGTCTTGTTTTCCTATCCATTCAGCTACCCATGTCTTTTGATTGGAGCATTTAAGCCATTTACATTTGAGGTGATATATTGCCATTTTATTTTTTCAACTATATTCTTTTGGGTCCTTCCTTCCTTCTTTACTTTTCTCCTCCTCCTCCTCTTCCTCCTCCTCCTTCTTTAAGCAGGCCCTTTAACATTTCTTGTAATACTAGTTTAGTAGTAGCAAATTCCTTTAGCTTTTTCTTATCTGGGAAGCTCTTTATTTCTCCTATTTTAAATTATAGCCTCACTGGGTATAGTAATCTTGGTTGTAAGTTCCTGCTTTTCATCACTTTGAATAGTTTGTGCCAATCTCTTCTGGCCTGAAATGTTTCTGTTGAGAAATCAGATGACAGCCTTATGGGAGCTTCCTTGTAGATAACAAACTGCCTTTCTCTTGTGGCTTTTAAGATTCTCTCCTTGTCATTTTAATTATGATGTATCTTGGTGTGGGCCTCTTTGGGTCCATCTTGTTTGGGATTCTCCGTGTTTCCTGGACTTGTGTGTCATTTTCTTCTACTAGATCAGGGAATTTTTTGGTCATTATTTTTTCATATAGGTTCTCTATCCCCTGCTCTCTTCCTCTTCTGATACCCCTATGATGCAGATGTTGTGATGCTTCATGTTGTCCCAAAGATCCCTTAAACTGTGCTTTTTTTAAAAATTATTTTTCTTTTTGCTGTTCTGACTGCATGTTTTTTTTTTCTACCTTGTCTTTCTAATCACTGATTCAATTTTCTGGTCCATCTAACCTACTATTTATTCCTTTCAGTGTATTCATCATTTCAGATAATGTGTTCTTCATTTCTGACTGGTCCTTTCTTATGGGTTTTATGTCCTTGTTCATGCTTTTGACCATCTTTATAACCAGTACTTTGACCATCTTTATAACCAGTACTTTATAACCAGTACTTTCATTTAGTTCTTCTGGAGAATTCTCTTATTCTTTCATTTGGGGCCTGGTTTGTTTATTTTTGTTTGTTTTTGTCTCCCCATTTTGACTGCCTCTTTATATTTGTTTCTGTGTATTGGATAGACTTGTTATGACTCCCAGTCTTCATGTGGTGGCCTTATTTAGTAGGTTTCTTGTAGGGTTCTAGGGCGATAGTCTCCTTGACCACCTGAGCTGGGTGTTCTAGAATGTCCCTGGTGTGTGTTATGTGGGTCCTCCTAATATCATTGAGTCTTGATTGCTATTGGCCTGTTTATGCACGAGATCAACACTCAGGGTTGCTGACTAGGAGGCTTGACTGAGAGGCCCAACCCTGACCACAGCATGCACGCTGCTGTGCAGGTAGTAACCACATAAAGTAGAATTTACCTCAGCATGGTTTGGTCCCTCCAAAGATCTTCCTTTGGATATGCTTATGAAGCTTATTGGATCCTACTCTGTTTTTGTCTGGCACAGACCACGGGGTGTGTTGGTTCTGGGCCTCTTGGGAGGCACTCTGGTACAGGGCAGTGTCAGACACTGCCTGTGACTAGCCCTGGGCAAAATGTTTGGAGCTACAAACAATCTCCACATTGTGGCTGCCTCTGCTGGGCCTTGGTACATTCAGGAAAAAATCAAACTGTGCACCAAGGCCAGCTTTTATCAGCCACAGGCCTAAGGGCAGGTCAGCAAATGTCCCAAGGTACCCTGAGATCTATCCCTGCCTGCCACCTCTTGCCAGGTGCCTGTTTGGCTCAGTCACTGAAGGAGCCTTTGGCTGTACTCCTCAGCAGAGCCTCAGCTTCGCAGGTCGGGTGAGAAAGGGTCCAGAGGGTGGGGCTACTGCTTTCCCCCAGGCTGATGCTGCATGGAGGGAAGTGCTCCACCCAAGAAAGGTGGGGTCCATGCTGTGGGAGAATGACTCAGCACAGGAAATCTGGCGGCAGACCCCCAACTCTCTCACCAGACCCACACACTGCAGTCTCTTCACGTGATTCTAGTCTACTTCACCCTCTCTCTACTGGAGCCCATGGTGACTGGCTGCAAATGAAATTTTGTGTGTTGGCCCTTTAAGAAGGTACCTGCAACTCTAGCAGGTTTCTGTCTCTCCCTGCTGGACAGAAACCCCGCTGCTTCTCACAGCCAGATGCTATGTGGTCACCTTTTGCTGGCTCTGTTGCTCTTGGCTTAGGAGCCCAGCTTGGGGTTGAGACCCCACACTTCCTAAGGGGAATCCCCTGACATCTGAGATGTCCCTCCAGAATTCAGTTGCTGACTGTGGCAGCAGGCCAGCCCTTTTCACAACTCTTCCCTTCCTGCCAGCCTCTATGTGGCTTCCTCTTTAAATCCTTAGCTACAAAGCTTTAGCTAGTCTTCAATTTTACAGCAAAGATGATTATTCTGTAATTTAGTTGTAATTCCTGTTTAGCCGTGGGAGGTGAGTGAAGCTTCTACCTACTTCACTGCCCTGTTGTATCCCCATCCCAAAGTCCTGACAAATACACTGACCCTCTCCTTATAGATGTGTTTCTCAAGGCCTTTGTGGGGGTTGTCTTCTGGACCTTTTGGGCACATACAGTTGCGGGTAGAAGGTTGGGTCAGAAAAGGTTGGGTCATCCCAGTATTCCTGTCTCCTGAAATTTTTAAATGTGTTCTTTTACATTTTACCAAAGACATTTACATCACAACTTCATTTTTCACGAGTCACCATTGTGTCCAGATTTCAGTCACCCTTTAGCAGAACAGACAGAATTATCTCCTGCTTCTCAAGCTAAAACAGTTCATCTAGAATCTCTTGTAAACCCTTTTTGTAGGATCATCCCAGTCTAAAATTGTGTCCTCCTCTTCATTCAACATTCTTAAAATCTTTTCTAACCCACGGTCAATAGATTAATTATGAAGTTCAATTCTTTTGATAGGTGAAACCTCTCTTCCTGAATTTTACTTTGTGATTGACCTCTCTCGGAGCACAGTACCAGCTGACTCTGACTAAAGATCTGGACATGGGGCACGAGAGAACTGGCATCCTCTTCTCAGGCCACTCCTGTGAACAGGGGGCTTCAGTATCTTCACACAAAGGAGGAATTGCCTCATCAGCAAAGAAGATGCTGCTGCTGCTGATGAGGAAGGCTCAGTGGAGCTGGGGGTGGGAATTCTCTAAATCTTTCAAATTCTCTCCCATTTAGCATCTTCATTTTGAAGATGTAACTCTTTTTGGATCTGTACCTTTATATGTGTTCACATAAGACCCCAAGTAAGGAGATGAATTCAACTGATTTGCCAGGCAGCAATCAGCAAGGACAAATAGTAGTTTATAGTTATCTAAACTCTAGGTCTATAAGAGGTTCTTTGTTTTGTTGTTTTAACAAATGTATAGTCTTGGTTTCAGTTCACAGTTAAAATGAGAATCTAGAAATTTCCACATGTCTATCTCTTCAACTGAAGCAGCTAACCTCAACACACAGCTCTCGGGTTCTTCATACCATTCATACTGTTCTGTGGCAACAACAATTAAGTCCTTCACAGTCTTATCTTCAGAGGCCACCTTAACCCTAATGTTCACAGACACTAATCTTTAGCTGTTTCACTCTAACAGTCCACAGCCTTCCCATCTCTGAATATTAGTTGGGCATTGATTACCTTCAACAGAGTGAGTTTGGATAACTAGTTTCCTCATTTCCTTAGGAGTCTGTTGTTTGTAACCAACTCCCCCTCACCAGCTTCTGTGTAAGTCAGGATTGTTAGTTACATCAGGATTGTTAGTTACACGAATCAGAAACCAATCCTAGGTAGTTTACACAAAACAATTTGTGGGAAGGACACCAAGTAGTCACAGATTCTATGGGAAGATGAAAAACCAGGCTCAGGAAACTGGTAGGAGCCAAAAAAGGGTAGCAACAGAGAACTCAACCAAGGACCACTGTAGGAACAGAAAACTCAGCCAAGGACCTCTGTAGGAACAGAAAACTCAGCCAAGGACCTCTGTGGGAACAGTGGTTGGAACAGCACCTGGACGAGAGCTGTTGTGGGAGGAATCTAGGCCCAATACTTCCAGTGACACTACCACCACAGGCATCCTCTTCTCCTGGATTATTGACAGCACCACTATCTTCATAAATAACTTGCTGGACCCTGTACCATTCCATCACTCCTGGACTGAAGGTCAGAATGTCCCTGAACAAAGAACTACATGCTGATGTCCTCGCAGTCTAGAGGGAAGATCTGCCCTTCTTCAGTTTCTATACTGGGGCAAGTGTGGGATGCTAGGTAACCAAACACACACACATACACACACACACACACACTTTCAGGCCACCATATTTGTGGTGATTTCTGGACTTTCTACTCTTTTATTAGTCTGTTTATTTTGTTGTCCCTATGATACTGTTTTAATTTCAACCATTTTGTAATTTCTTTTAAAATCTTATAGTTCAAATCCTATTCCCCCTCAAAGGTTAATTTTTTTTCTTGGCTCTTTTCAGCTTAATTTTTCTCAGTAAATTTCAGAACTTCATCAAGCCTCCAAGAATGTCCCATCGGGATTTTGATTGGAATTGTATCACATTTGTGAATACATTTGAAGAATAATTATAATATTGACAATGTTCTTATCCAAGAACATAGTATATCTATTTATTTAAGCCTTCTTTTATACTTCTAGGTAGTTGTCTCAAATAGATTTAGCATACTTCTTAAGTTTATGTGCTCATTGTTGGGGTAGATGGAATTTGTTTCACTTTATTTTCCTTTAAAAATGGTTTAAAACCCTCCTTTTAACCCAAGCAAAACCTTAATATCTCATAACTTTACTATGCCAATAACTCTATGATCGTAATTTTTCTAAGCTATATGAATCATCAAGCTAAATTATTACTAGTTTTTTTTCAGTTTTCATTGCCAAACTAAAACTTATACTTTGTAGTATAAATTTGAGCTTAAGTTAAAATTAGAAATGTTTTTCAGGGGAGTAAATTCAGGGGGAAAATCAACAGAATTGGATAAACTGGAAGATGGCAGCCATTGCACTAGTGCTACAGTGCCCCCTAGTGGACGCAAAGAAACATAGCCTTTATACCGAGAATGACCCCAGTCTCCTCCACTGGCAATTACATTCTGGAGGGTCCTTAGTGATCAACTAGGTTAAAGTCTCTTGCTTCCAGATAAGAAAACTGAGGAACAAAAAGGAGAAATGATTGGCCCAAGTTCACATAACCAACCCAAGGCTAAAATCCAAGATTGCTAACTCTCATTTCATTCCTCCCCCCTCCCTCCCTCCCTTCCTTCCTTCCTTCCTTTTGTTTCCATATGTATTGTGCATCTGTTATGAAACAGGGTGCTCAGGATACGTAATGTGAAAAATATTTAATCTTTGCCTTCAAATCTAGTTTTCTTTCAAACCTACCACTTTCATCCATTTTCAGGGTGTTACTTTATTGGAGAATGACAAACGACCATATAGAGGAAAGTTGTTAATCATCCACAGATTGGCTCACAATGTGATTAATTAGTTATTGAGATTTAACTGCAAAATATGTTTGCCAATGTGGAAACTTCCCATGACCAGGTTCGGATCATTTCATGAAGAGAAAAAACTTTCCACATTCATCACTGTAAATTCTACTACAAAAGAAAATGACAATAGTATTTGAAGGTGTCCATGTGTGCCCACCACCTATTCCCAAACGTCATCAATCGAATGTAGTTCACTGAGCACCTCTTGATTGAGGACCTGCATGCTAGGCATGTACTAAGCACTGGGTTCAATATGATGACAAGAACAGATATGGTCCCATGGTTTCTGCTCTTACAGAGCTTATAGCCTCCTGTGTATGTATAGGTGTAATTCCTTAAGTCCCACATAAACAGTTTTTCTCATTTCATTTCAGCAAGTCACTTTTTTAAGTTATAGAAATAAGGAAGCACGCAAATATTTTCCAAAATTACTCTTCTCCACCATAAGGAAAATAGATTTGGGGCTAGATGAGCTGGAATGGAATCCCAGTCCCACCATTTACAAGCTATTAAACAAACTGATTCACTTCTCTGAACCTCAATTGCTTCTATAAAATGAAACTAATATGTATCCCTTTGAAGGATGATATTTTATCATTATCCTTATTAATATTTGAGGAGACCTTGCTTATTAACACCTTAAGTCAATGATGAATTATATAGTCCTTTTCCTAAAGTTCAGAAAAATTATCCAGAAAAGTATTAACATTGTTCACTTAGTTGCACTAAGAATGTCATTTTCTATAATTAATATAGAAAAATATTCATGTTCATTGGCATTTTAATTTATAAAATATAAGGTAAAATCCTCTAACAATGGATATCACTACAATATCATTAATTTAAGGGTTTTTTTAATATGGGTGAATATGGCCTTGTTCCACAGAAACAAAGTTCTGTTATTTAGTGATGATGAAAAAATCTGGTATGACCATTATTTATCTACATAAGGGATTATTAAAAAAAGAGACAACAGACCCAAAATGGAGTCACTTGTGCTAAGGCCCATGTGAGCAAACTGAGACTTAATATCTAACCAACTTGCAATTTCAGCTTCTCCCAAGAATGTAATCTTAATTGATCAGCCTGGAATTTTCTGGTCTGCACTAGTGAGGTATTACACATGAAAAATGTCTTTCATTTCTTAAAGAAAGTTGACCCTGCCTGAAACAATTTGCTATTTCCTTGGTCCCACACACACACTTTTCTGCCTATAAGATTTTCATTTTGTACAGCTCCTGGGAGTATCTCTCTATTTGCCGGGTGGGATGCTAACCAATTCATGATCATTGAATAAAGCCAATTTGATCTTTAAATGTATGCACTTGAATTTTGGTTTTGAAAAGGATCTTGCCCTGGCTGGTGTGGCTCAGTGGACTGAGCACCAGCCTGTGAACCAAAGGGTTGCTGGTTGGATTCCCAGTTGGGGCACGTGCCTGGGTTGCAGGCCAGGAGCCCGGTTGGGGGTGCCCAAAAGGCAGCCATGCATTGTTGTTTCTCTCCCTCTCTTTCTCCCTCCCTTTCCTTTTCTCTAAAACTAAACAAGTAAATACATTTAAAAAATTTTAAAGGATCTTACAGTAAGTTGTATATAAACTTATCCTTCCACTTATTTAATGTTTTGACAAAGGCAAGAGTCATGTTTTACTTGGCTCTCCCTATTCCTCACCCCCCACCCCCCATTGTACCTTGCATAGACGTAGAGCACACTTGATGTGTGCTAAGTGAAAAGACCATCTTATTGCTATTTGACATGTGACCTGAGGAAGAAAATGTAGCCTAAGTTGTAGGTAAAATTATTTTGTTTTACTTTGAAGGAACAATTATCGAACAAATTCTATAATATTTCTACTAGGAAAAAAAGGAGTTAAATTTCCCAATCTTTATTCAAACCAATCAAAACTTTAAAATATTTAGACACAGGGAGGAAGAACAGGGTGGATAAGGGAAGGACGGGTACATTCGCACACAGTGTGCATGCAGCAGCCCAAATTCTTTCCCCCATTGTAGTACTTTCTAAAGTTTACTCTGCATACCAGTTTGAGGGATTCAAGGTCAAGTTGTGGAAACTTTACCTAGCATTTTCCTCCCTCGCCAGCTCACAGTGTACAGTGGCAAGTTAAAGGCTATAGGAGTTCTTGCCTAAAGAAAACTGTTTAAAATTGTCTGACCTTGCATTTCCCAAATACACTTGACTGTTTCACCTGTAAACATCCCAAAGAACTAGGAGGTTCTGTGGAACACACCGACTTCAGGAAATTGTCCTGCAGTGTTCAAAGGACCCCTGATTCAATCACACACACACACATTTTGATATTTTATCTCCAAATCCTGCAGGACAGAATGTGAACATTTCCAGCAATGTTTTAACTATGGAAAAATGACACTGCTCTGGAGGTCCCAGAACGTTAACACAATTGAATTGTACTTATGTAAGAAGAGGTCAATTTGAGTCCAGGAAATGGCTCCTCAGCAATGCCTGGAATGTTATCATAAAAACCGATAAACAGACATCCAGATCCTGTTTTGTGGCTGGAAGGAATAGAGAGAGCGGGGTGGGGGGTGGGGGAACATAAAATTATCACCACCAAATCTCACTGATGTTTCTCACAGTTTTCTACAAATCAGTATATAGCATCCATTTCCCCTCATCTCCATTTTGGGATTTCCAGTTTACTTCTGTGTGTTTCTAATTCTTCTCTCTAGATGGCAGCACAGATGGAAGAAAATGCCAGAACACTGTCAGAGCAGCCTGGCTTCAACAGTGGCAAACGCCTACATTTCAACAGTCTGTCCTCAACTCACCCTTTTTAAAAAATGAACAGAATCTGAGATATATGGTAGTTGACAATTTTTTGAAATGGATTTAATCCATATGGGGATGGGGAAAAACTAATATCAGCAAAAATGAGGAAACTAACCACTTAGCAGCATTTCTCCCACGTAAGATGTGGTTTCTGTACCTTAAAGGTAACGTCATCAATATTCCTGTGTCGTGCCGAGTACCGTATAACGTGATCATTGGCATCGTCATACTCGGCATCATTACAGACAAACACCAAGCCACGTGGTTTTCTGTCAGGAGTGGATTCATTTAAGATAAATAATGATACTGGTCACTGACCCTTTTGTCAGCCGACACTTTGACCCTGATGTAAAGTGATCACCGTATCAACAGACGCCGCACTGAAGGTCAGGAAATTAGTGTGAAGGTAACACTTCATTAAAAGCATATAACTGGTGGTTGAGTTAATAACGCAAGAGAAAAAGAGTGAAACACCTTTATAAAATCTGTATAGTTTACATCAAGTCCTCACTATGGATTTTTTAAAAACCTTTACTTTTCCTGATCTCATTGAATGTCTTCATTAAACGATAAAATGGAGTCTACCAGCAAGATGTTCACAACAAAACCTGCTGACAGAGAGAACATTAGGACGCTAGCGCCTTCAATGTATGGCATTTCAAGGACTCCAAAGAACACTAAATTGCTCATGTGTAATGAACTGGACAGAACCTAAAATGTGACCTTTGCTTCTACACAAACAAAAAACTCACCATGGGGAGTGAAAATAAATGTGGTACATTAATAAACCAACCTGAGGCCAAGTGGATTGTGGTTCATATTTAAGAAAAAATTAACTCGCAATGTATCAGTGTTTTTAAATTTCATTTATTTATTTATTTTAGTTTCAATTATAGTTCACATTCAATATTATTTTGCATTAGCACAGCATAATGGTTAGACAATTATATACCAAGTGGTCTCTCCAATATTTTAGGTACATAGTTATTAGGATATTATTGACTGTATTCCCTGTGCTGTCCTTTACATCCCTGTGACTATTTTGTGACTAGCAAGTGTACACTTTAATCCCTTCACTCTCTTCACCCAGCCCCCAACCCCTTCTGGTAACCACATGTCTGGTCTCTATCAAAGTCCTTTATAAATTCTCTGTCCTTTTTTTCTTTTTTTAAGGCAGGCAAACATTCCAGGAAATTACTCTAAACACCACATCTTTCCTTGAAGGAGTACCTTGTGATATTCCTTGTGTCCCAAGGAATGTTAATGCCATAACATAGTCAATGCCATAATGAGTCCGGCTATCTCCCTTCCCCAAAACAACTCCTGGTGCTCGGAGGTTATTTACTGGCTGCTTTTCTCTGTGCTTTAAGGTCTAGACACGAAACCAAGCCCTAAAATGAACAGGCAGAAAGGCATTGAGATACTGCAGGATAAGAGGGAGTGAGGGAAGCTGGGATGTTGAGATCACCCAGCCATTGGCCTGTGTGCGTCTCAAAGCCCATACATACCATGCTACACCCCCCAGAGCTTGCAAGCCAGCAGCCAGACCGCAGCTTTGAGTCTTGCCCTGGAGGCAAGATTCAGCTCATTCCTTCCTCAGATCCAGGATTCTTAGAGTTGTGACATACCCGAGACAATGCTGAATCTTGAGAGGTCTGACTCATTTTCCTGCATCTTTGCAGTCATCAAATCCATCCCCCACCCCAGACCCTTGGTATCCTTGATGTGTGCCCAAGAGGGAAGGCCCTTCAATGAGTTACACTGTCTTGAACTCTCATCCCCATACTTGGCTCAGCCTCCTCCTCCACCCTGTCCTCCTAAACTTCCTCTGTGACCTCAAGAATCCCTTTCCATTATCAACAAAGTCCCCGATAATCCTAGCTTCTTTACTGGACATTCTTTAAATTTCTGGCCCTAAGAAACCTTGGCTTTCCCCACAAACACACCGCTTCCTCTGCAGCCCCTTCCACGTGGAGGCCACTGGGTCAGATTCTGTCTCACAGTGCCATTTCGTGGGTCTCAGTTCTCTGCCCTGTGAGACCCAGGCACATAGCCATTATGTCACACTCTCTACCCCAGCTGTCTTCTACTGGCTGCCTGGCCATACCCTTTATTTATTGAAGACATTGGCAATGAACCCACAGTATTCCTTATTGTACCAAATTCTGTCAACAACCTGACAAATTTGGTATATCCGTGAAGCATGCCTGACCTCTTGGTTCCTTGATTCCATCTCTGATTACCTTCTCCACTCTGTTTCAACCGCCCAGTCCCACGGCCACCCCCAGACTTTGTCATTAAGAAACCACAGCACCTCGCAACCCACGAGTTTCTGTTCCTCTGGTTCTTTTCATTTGGTTATTTTCCACTCTGTCAATTTTCCAACCTTATTAAGACCTCTACTCTTTGCTTATTCTCCTTACCTATCAGCCATTTTCTGTCTCCTTTTCCTTCTCTACTCAGGAAGGCATTCACACTTCATGACATTAACCTCTGACCTATGTCCTCAACTTCATTTCTCCAACATTCTTCTGTTTCATCTGCCTGACAAAACTTGGAGCATGTACCTTGAATTCAGTTGTCTGCCTTGGCCAGACAACTGGACTGCTGGACACTGCTGGAGAGAGCCACACAGACTGAGCTGCCCCAAAGTCATGGTCACGTGGGGCTTCCGCAGTGCCTGCAATTCGACCACATTGCCTGGACCTCTTTGTTCTTTCTTTTGAATCTCCAGAGTGGCTATTTTCCTCAAGAATTTTCCTCTTTTTCCACACCTCCGTGCTTCCTCTACCATTCTCTGTAGGTGATTTTATTTCCCACTTATCGAGGGGAGGAATAGAAGTTACAGGATGCGAGCAGTCTCAGTTTTCCATGCCAGCCTATAAATCTGCATCTTTACCAGCCTTGCCTCATTATTTGACCATGCCTCTTATTATAAAAGATGTTCCCCTCCCCCATTTAAGGCAAATCTCTTGGCCCATGCTCTGAATCCCATCTTTTTCTGATTTTTTATTGGCCTTACTCTGATCAATTCTCTTATTTATCTATTCCACCTCTTCCTCTTTACTTGCTTCTTGCTTCTCGGGGTTAAAAAAAAGAAAAAGCACATTCCCCTCTCTCCTCTGGCCAGCTAAACTTCCTGGAAAAGTTATCTCCACTCAGTGTTTCAACTTCCTCACTTTCCATTCACTCTCCAAATTTGCTTTCTCCAAGGTAACCAGTGATCTGTGCGTAGCTAGATTCATGAGTCCCTTTTCAGTTCCCTCTTCATTTGACCTTAAGCAGCCTTTGACATGTCTTTTTAAAAAAATTCTTATTTATTCTATTACAGTTGTCCCAATTTTTCCCCCTTTGCTCTCCTCCACTGCACCCACCCTCCCTCATGTCCATGACATGTCTTTAAACTCTCTCTTTCCTGGGCATTTATGACACCATCTACATGCTCCCGGGTATTTCTCTCTAGCCCAGACCTTTTTCTTGAGCTTCAGACCCAGACAGCTACATTTCAGTCAGTTCTGCCTAGACTCCATTGCCATCTTAAAGTAAAACTAAACTCAGTTTCTCTTTAAACCTGTACCTCTCCCTGAATTCCCCCTAATGAGTGGCAGGCACTACAATGGACTCTCTGATGCAGCCGGAAACTTGTGTGTATCATCCTTAACTGCTTCCCCCTCCCACTGTCTCTCATATTCAGTTGCACCACCATGAACTCTTATTCTGTTTCTCCTACCCTCTTGCTTACCTCCTTCCTCTCTGCCACCATCACATTTTACCTAAATCCCTGGTCTTCCTGTTTTCTTTCTTTCTCTCCAGCCATTCCCCATGCAGTAGCCATGTGATTGTAACAAGCAAGACACTTCACAGGTATACAAGTCCCCAAACACTCAGGCCTGCAAAAATGGAACACTTTTTCCTAGAGTAAATTAATATCTGAATCTGAACTTCCAGCTTTCTTCCTGACAGACAGTTTATTCTAGGTGCTCGGAAGTGAACTCAGTGATTTGATTAAAACTGAGATTCCGTAAGTATTTCAGCTCAGATTTCAACTGGAGACCATCCCTCTTCTCTTCTTGCCCCTTACTCTTGGCCTCCTTTGGCTGGCTGCCCAAGGGAAGTGGAGGAAGGACGGAGGTCCGTGTGGGTTGGCTGCATGTTGTGATGAAGAGGGAGCTCTCCATCTAATCTCATCTGGGGTGGTCCTAACGCTGGCATGAGCTGCTAATGCCATTTTTGTCTATCCTTTCAGCCCAGGCCAGGCCCAGTGTGCCCTCTGGAGTTTTGGGCCGTGCTGGCTCTGACAGGTGGTGATGGGTTGGCCGGGTGCATGTGCAGGTAGATTTCATGTAGCTTCATCTCTCAGAGGGAAGCCACATCCCCCACAAGTTCAGTGAACAATTCAGGACCATCTCTTCCTTTTATCTACCACGTCTTCTTCCAGGTCAGGTCATTTCTTCTCCCCTCTCTGCACAGAGAGGGAAAAAAAACCAATTCACATTGATACATTTGTGTGAATTGTTAAATCTCATCAATTTAATCTCTCAGTTAAAGTGCAGAGCCCTTTGCATTTGAATTTTGTAATGTAAAGTCTGGGACTCTCCTAGCAGAAGACTGTCTCCATAATAAGTAATGTGCTTTCCACTCTACCAACAAGAGTCTGGTGAAGCATGTGTGTGTGTGTGTGTGTGTGTGTGTGTGTGTGGAGGTAGTGTGCAGGTTGGCAGCCCAGAGCCCAAGGAGAGAGATGAATGGAGAGGATGCATTCCATTTATATTTCATATATAATCCTGTCACATGTTCTATCAAAATCGTAAGTCTGATCAGGCCATTCATTGCTTAAAGCCTTCCTGTAGCTTCCCATTGCCTTGGGGATAAAATCTAAACTTTTAAACTTATGTTTCCAGTTTACCTCTCCTACATCATTTCCTGCAATTTCCCCTCTTCTTTGAGGTCCAGAGGCTCACCATGTTCTTCATGGCCTGGGGATATTCTCACATTCCTATAAGTTTTACTCCAACTTTTCCCCATACTTAGCGAATTACTTCATATTCCTCTGGTCTCAGGTTAAATGCCACCTCTCCGGGGAGGTCCTCTTTGACTTCCCTCCCAATTCTGACTTCGATGTGTTCTTTCTGTGCACTCCCATAACCTTCTCATGTCATAGCATTTGTCGTATTTTAATTTGTGTTTTTGTCTGCTCTCCTACTAGGCCATAAATGCTTTTAAGGAAAACTATGTCTGTTTTGATCACTGTTCACCCTCCAATACCTAGCATGCCTGACACATGCTAAGTATTCAATAAATATTTTTAAAATTAAAAATACGCAAATGAATGAAGAATAAGTTGAAAATGCAAGCCAGATATTAGCTGGCTTTGTGTGTACTGTTTTTTCCTTATAGCAAGATTTGGTACTTTATTTTGTTTTTCTAAAAGCGAATCAATCTATAGAGCAGAGGTGAGCAATGTAGATTTGACTGAAAATGTCATGAATACACAGAGGAGAGGGTTTAAATGGCAGGGGTGTTTATTCTCCCTTTAATATTCCTTTTTGGTGTCTAGACTTTGGGTCTTTCTCTCTTTTTACTCTCTTCTTTCCTGCTTCCCCACCCCCACCCTCTACTTCCCTTTCCTAAGGAAGTAGATCCCTCTGTAAGGACAATCTGAGAATTGGAGAGAGATAAGGCTCTTATCTGTGACTACCTTTCAGGAGACAGTTGAATGAAGCCAGGCAGAGATGAAGGCCTGAATTAAGAAAAATAACAAAATGAAGAAAAAAGAGTTTAAGAAATGTGTGAGGGGGAAGATCAACAAGATGTTGTTACTGATTGGACTTGGGTAAAAGAGAAAGGAAAGCAAATTATAGGATGCATCACAGGTATTGGTGAATGTGAAAGAGAGAGAGAGAAAGAGAAAGGAAGGAACAAAAAAAGGGAGGAAAGGAGGAAGGGAGGAAGGGAGGAAGATGGTTAGAAGATAGTGAGTGAAAGAGGAGGGATGGAGAGTGCCATAGGGCTAGAATTACTACCAAAAAACGTAAAAGGGGTTATGAAGCAAGAAAAGACAAGTATAATGATCATTGCCTCTTGACAGTCTGACTGGGGTTAAAGGTGAAAATTGGTATTGGCACTAGTCTACACATCATCATATGATTTTCTTTAATAACCTGGGTTATGAATGGTAAGAGCTGATAAATGGGTGGTGGATTGATCCAAGGCTTGGGATCTGCTGGGAAGATGGGGCAGAAGAACCAAAGAGCAAGGTGATAGGTGACACTGTGGAAACACACTCAAAGTGACGGAGATTACGTCTAGGCTCAATAGTGGTAGAAGTGAGCCAGGATGGTGCTGACGGATTGCAGGGGAGTGGAAAATGGGTCAGGAAATTGAATTATTTTGATGTAGTGAAAAGGAGGTAAGAAATTAGCATACTAAGAAACAGAAGATGTAGAGCAGGGAAGGACCACACCTGATGCCATGCTTACAGGCAGTAGGAATCCCCAGGCTCCAGGACCCGAGGGGAAAACAACCCTGAAAAAGAGAGAGTTCTCTTCTTTCTCTGAAATGAGAGGGAAGGAAAGGAGGAAATGTCTTGTTTAAATATTTCTTTTTAAAAAATATATTTTATTGATTATGCCATTACAGTTGTCCTACTCCCCCCCTTCATTCCCCTCCACCCTGCACACCCCTCCCCTACTATTCCCCCCCACCCCTTTAGTTTAGGTCCACATGTCTCAAGTTCTTTAGATTCTATATTTCCCCTACTATTCTTGCCCTCCCCCCTATCTATTTTCTACCTACCATCTATGCTACTTAGTCTCTGTACCTTCTCCCCCCTTCTCCTCCTCCCACTCCCCTGTTGCTAACCCTCCATGTGATCTTCATTTCTATGGTTCCACTCCTGATCTAGCTGTCCTCTTAGTTTGCTTTTGTTTTAGGTGTGGTTGTTAATAACTGTGAGTTTGCTGTCCTTTCACTGTTCATATTTTTATCTTCTTAGAGAAGTTCCTTTAACATTTCATATAATAAGGGCTTGGTGATGATGAACTCCTTGAACTTGACCTTATCTGAGAAGCATTTTATCTTTCCTTCCATTCTAAATGAAAGCTTTGCTGGATAGAGCAATTTTGGATGTAGGTCCTTGCCTTTCATGACTTGGAATACTTCTTTCCAGCCCCTTCTTGCCTGGAAGATCTCTTTTGAGAAATCAGCTGACAGTCTGGTGGAAATTGTTTAAATACTTCTTAGTAGAGAAGAAGCAGAAAGCGGGGGTTCATGTTGTAGAATTTTGATTTCTTCTATTAAGCGAGGTGGGAACTTGATACGTGGGAGGTGGGATCAGGGCTTGAGAGAAGTAGGAAAGGTTTTAAAAAGAAGCAGTGGAGAAGGTGGTAGGAAGGCACCTACCTTGACTGAAAAATCAGACAATTGCCTTTTAGCAGTGAGGACCCAGCTGGAACCAGTCAGCTGACAGTAGTCTGGATCAGAATTCTAATCTTCTCCTGCAATATCTTCTGCTTTGAAGCAGAAAGAGAAAGTACTACATGGTGAACTTCGTTCAAGACTAGTGATTAGGAAGACAGGAACGGATGAAGGACCAAGGAATGGAGGGCAGTAATAGGATTATCACTGAAATTGTCAACACTGGTAACAGGCTAAGAGGATGGCAAGTGAGGGCTGATGGGTTCTTGGCCTTCTGAGAACAGCGGTGAGTGAAGAAATGGGTCCCAATGAGGAGGACAAACACCAGAATCTTCCAGACCTTTTCTCCATAAAGGGAAAAGGTGCATGCCTCTTTAAATCATTAACTAAACTGGAATTTAAATCTGGGCAGACTTTCCCAGGTTGAGCTGTTCTGCTTTGCTAAGCACTGATAAGCTTCTGTGAACCCTTCAGGGCGAGCAAGGCATGATCCATCTTCTCTGTCTGGACAAGCTTGGTCTGGCCTCCCTTCTCCTGCTGAAGCAGGCCTGAGGTATGCACCAGGATTAGGCATCTTAGACTACTTATCACATTCCATAATGCAGGGCTCCTGCTGATACGAGGCCTCTGCTCTGACCCTCTCTGGCTGTGCCCCTCACCATAGGGTGAGGACACTGGGTCAGGGGGTTGTGCCCACTCAGAATCCTCATCCATCCCTTCTAGATCATACTCTGGACACCTAGGACCACCTCAGAATCCCTTGCCCTAATGCCTTAAACCCACTTCCGAAGTACACTTCTTCTCCGGTCCCATCCTCCAGGAGCAGACCGCGCCCTCTGTATGTACTCCTCAGCCTGAAGGTGGCCAAAGGGAGCCTTGGACACGTTCACAGAGTGTGAGTACATGAGCTGGGGCATCCCCACTCATGCGCGAGAGGCCCTTCTCAGCCAGAGCCAGGAACGGGAAGAGAAAGGGGCAGCTTCAGCCCGTGGTCCAGCTCCCCACCCCCTGCCTCCATGTCCTGGTGGAGAGCTCCGAGGAGTCTGAGGATTACACATTCACACTTGGCCTTCAGGGCATTAGGAAGCTAGAGTGATCAAGTTAGGAAAACAGGTCAATGTATTTATAACTTTTTACACAGGCGTGTAATACAGACCTCCATTTGTGCTCTTGCCCTTTTCCCCACAAACATTAGGGGCAAGCCTGGCTCCTGCCATGTATTATTTACCTGTTGTAAAGAAAAGCCCTCCAAAATAATTATTCTAAGTTTATTTGACATATAATTAGGTATAAATTGTATCCCAATTTAGTAAAAAATAAAAATTCTGTTTGGATTTTTTAAAAGTTTTGATAGCCTAAGCCCTTTCTCCAATTTTTAATATCAGTTGTTAGAGTATGTTTCCCTATTTTACTAATGTCCATATTTAAGCTGCATTTTCTAAAAGAATCTGTGAACATTTATCCTACTGTGACATTCAAGGTTCTTAGCTGGGCCTTGAATACAGCCCCATCAGATAAACCAGCGTTGGGACATATGTTCAGTACATCTTTTTTGATGTTGATGATGCTATCGTGTCTCTTTCATGTGTTCCAGATGCTTACCGATATATTCGACCTGACTAATGCTAGATCTGAGAACTGTCCCACAAATCCACACATTATAGCTTCATTCCTTCATTATCAGATCTTAATTAAAGGAGTAGAATCAGATAAGGCTAAAAATGTTTAGTCATTAAACTGCAGGAAAGAGATGGGAGATACAGCCTTTGGATCGCCTGCCGTGGCCCACTGCTACCCTTCTGTTGGAGCCTTGACACGCCCTGTTACCTTCTCCACTCCTTCTTGCATCTCAGAAGGAGAGGTGACCTCTTGAGAGGGTCTGTGCTAGGACCCCTTCTAATAGTAGTCTACAATCTGCCAGTAAATCACAGAGCCTTATTTGACAGAGATCCAGGTGGGAAGTGGAAGGCCCAATTTCTAAAAGAGCGTTGATCTAGGCTGGAGGAGACCCAAGTTTCTTGACTCAGAGCTATGATTAGGCTGCTACCGAAGTGGCACAAGACAAGTCATTTCACTTTTCTGTTCAGATACTAATGCTGCTGTAATATGTGAGCTTGGAGAAAAGAAAAGGAAAAGAAAATTCACTTAGCTTACTAATTTCCAAATTTACTAAACTGTGACATGTCCCCCCTTTTTTTCAGCAATGTGCAAAACAAGTAATCTAAGGAATACTCTTTGGGAAATGCTAGACTAAACCACTGGTTCTCAACAGGCAGAGGGAGCAGAGATTTTGCCTGTGCCGCCGGAGGCTATTTGGCAATGTCTAGAGACATTTTTGGTTGTCACAACTGAAGGTGGCAAAGGATTCTGCTAAGCATCCTACAGTGCACGGGACAGCTCCCCCCAAAAAAGAATTATCCAACCCACAATATCAATACACTAAGGAGTTGAGAAACCTAGGCTAGATAAACTATCCCTAAGTCTTTTGACTCTAAAATCTCAATGAGGTGGAGTTTTTTTAAACACAAAATTTTATTTCTCTTTTACTCAAAGGCAGCTGTAGGTCTGGGTAAATCTTCATTTTGCCTCCATATTTACGTCACTTTGATCTTAGAGCACCTTTCTATCAATACGTGCTTCTCTGAGTCTATGACTGCCTTGGCAGAGAAAGAGAAGCAGAGAGAATCAAGTTCATCCATGTTTCAACATGCATCAGTACTTTTTGTTGCTGAACAATATTCTATTATATGGATATAACATATTTTATTTATCCATTCATTATTTGATGAAATTTGGGCTGTTTCCACTTTTTAGATGTTATGAATGATACTGATATGAACATTTGTATACAAGTTTTTTCATGGACATATGTTTTCATTTGTCTTGGGTTATATACCTAAAATAGGATTGCTGAATCATTTATGTTTAGCCTTTTGAGAAACTGCCAGACTGTCTTCCTTATAGCTACATCATTTTACATTCTCACTAGCAATGAATGAAAGTTCCAATTTTTTCTGCTTCCTCCTTAACATTTATTATCTTTCTTTTTATTGTAGCCAGCCTAGTGGGTGTGCAGTGGTACATTTCATGGTGGTGAAGTTGACATTGTCCTGAAGACAAATGATGTTGTGCATCTTTTCATGTGCTTACTGGCCATTTATGAATCTCCTTTGAAGAAATGTCTATTCAAATCCTATATCCATTTTTTAATTGGGTGATTTGTCTTTTCATTATTGAGCAGTAAAAGTTCATTAGGTAGGTATTTTAGATAGAAATCTCATATTTGATTTGCAGGTATTTTCTCTCCTGTAGGTTTCTTGCTGGTGTTCTTTGAAGCACAAAAGTTTTCATTTTGATAAAGTCAAATTTATTTATGTATTTTTTTGTTTTTTGTGATTTGGGTATCATAGCAAAGCAACCATTGACTAATCTAAGGTCCCAAAGCTTTATGCCTATGTTTTCTTCTAAACTTTTTTAGTTTTAGCTCTTACATTTAGGTCTTTATCCCACGTTGTGTTAATTTTTATGTCGGGTGTGAGGTAGAGATCTAACTTTATCCTTTTGCATGTGTTATACAGTTGTCCCAAACCATTTGTTGAAAAGACTGCTTTTCCCCATTGGATTGTCTTGGAACCAGTTGGTCAAAAATCAATTGACCATAAATGTGAGATTGTATGAGGCTTTAAAATACCTCTTTTCTAATACCTATATATTTTCTCCTAACAGTTTGAATAATAGGTCATATCTCAGGTTACTGTGACTCATTTAAATCAAGAACTCCAGAAGAAAAGCTACTTGTATAATTGTGTTGTTCCCCTAGAGCCATTTAGAAAAAAAAATCTACTTGCAGCTAAAAGCATTCTTTCCCATTAGAGGTATTTGGCCCACACAGGAAACAGAAATCTAAATCAACTGGGAAACTGGAGGCATAAAGGATCTTCTTAATCTCTGGTGTATGCTCTAATTTCCTCTTTCTGTCTTCATTTTTCTCTTTTAATCCAGAATAATAATATTAACTTTAAAATACCTTAAAAAATTTTTCTCTATGAAATTCATGGAGATGGGTCATCTCTCAAGTGTTTGGGCTC
The DNA here is from genome assembly GCF_014824575.4 of Sturnira hondurensis. Lineage (NCBI taxonomy): Eukaryota > Metazoa > Chordata > Mammalia > Chiroptera > Phyllostomidae > Sturnira > Sturnira hondurensis. Next base: position 38,825,123 of record NW_028076767.1, read on the forward strand.
AGAATGTATTTCTTGCCTAAAAGATCTCTTTACCCACTTCCACACATAGGGAAAACTAAAACTTGGGACTCTGATCTAAAAAACAAGGCACAAACAAGGTTTTTTTCCTCAAATGAGACAAAGGCTCAGGCTAAGAGTGTTCTTTAGGCTGAGAAGGTTTTGGTCAACTCAATTAGCTCCAATTCTAGGCTTATTTTACTGCTCCTGGATTTTGTCCCCATTTGTACTGATGAGTAATGGGTTTATCTGCGTTCTATCATTTATATGATTAATATTTCTTCTGGGTTTGAGTGCTATGTGGTTCTCCTTTAAACTTGTACGTAGATTAAACTTGGCAGTGATTTAAGGTAATTAATTCATATGTCAGTTGTTAGCAAGATCCAGTAATTAAAGTCAACTTTAAAGTAAGTTATTAACTCTCCAATAAAAAAAAAAGTGCTTTATCAACTTATCCGTTTCAGCTATTTATTCTAGTTGACAGTTGAGATAGGGCCATTATGGAGCGCACATAATCACCTCTGTATTTCACTACTGAATAACGGAGCCAAACAGAAGTCTGGGCTGTTCAAGGTCATAGCTTAAATCTAGAATAAAGCGGTTCGGGTTCATGGGCATATGGGCGGGTGCCCCCTTGGATCTTACTACCTTTGCAATGCTGTCCCAAATTTTGCAAAATCCATTTTTGCTCTGTTCAAAATTCTCAAACTTCTAAACTAAAAACAGCCTAGACCAAGAATTTCAGATTGAGACATGAAATATTAAATCACTTTCCTGTTTATGTTTTATTTGTATGATACTTTATAAAAATAATTTTTAGCTGTTCTCCGTATGAACAGGCGAGGGGGAGGAACCCTAGTGAGGTGTAATACCTGTGACACAACAGGTATAAGCCTTTTAGTTGCAGGCCTCAGCTCATCACAAGTTTCCATCTCATGATACTAAGGCTGCTTTTATTTTGCTTTATTTCTTAGCCTGACATCTGCTTACTTTTTACTCAGTTGAGGGCATGCCATAATGGGCCTTTTGTTTAACCTCATTGGCTTGTGAACTTACTACCGACGTTAAATCCAGGTCTGACTCTTTTATGTGGTCAGGTGTCTATATAGTATTGGTTCCCAAATCCAGGTAATCATTAGAAATACCTGGGGTAATTTTTAAAGAGCTTTTCAAGTCTCACCCCAAATGCACTGAATCTAGATCTCTAGAGAAGAGCCAGTGAATCTGTATGTTTTATATCTTCCCAAGATAATAATGATGGTCAGCCAAGTCTGGGACATGGTCCAGACTCTCTCCAGGGGCTTCCAGGTCCCATGGGGTTAGCCTTAGGGCATAGCCACTAAGAAAATGCCATCTGCTTGCCAAAAGATACTAAAAGATCAGAGGTGCCTATTGCAGTCTGCCCTTAAGGACTACCTACTGCCTTGGCAAAGAGTCTTGCGTTCCTTCTCTGAACTCCCTTGGGCTGTTCTTGTGACTTACTTGCTTTTTCAGCACTGGCACTGGTGAAAGTGTGATAGACTCGGTCCTGACAGACCCAACGTGGACTCCCATTTCAGCTTCCTCTATGGATGCCATTTGCCTCATCTATGAATTGAGGGTCATATTACCCCCAAGGGGGATTACTTGGTAATTATATAAATTATCTAACTACTATGCTATACACCTGAAGCTAACATCATATGGAATGTCAAGTATAATTTAAAAAGTTAAAAAGTAAAATTTATATGTATGTATACATGTGTATGTATATATGTATCTTTGCTGAATGAATACACAGGCACACACACACACACATATAGTCTTCCCAAGGATGCTATGAAGACCAGCAGCATGTATTTGTATACCTAGGACACAGTGCACCCTGCATTAGGCATTATTACTTGTTTGGCTGTACTTATACACCTCTATGAATATGGTGAGTTAATGGAGTTGCTCATCAGTGTTTCCTAGTTGTAGTGCCCTGGATTGCTCTGGGCAATGTTTGTCAAAGTAAGGGCACCTACATCTGAGTAGGAAGAAAAGAGGACACAAGTCTGCTTTGATGCAGCTCTAACATTCTGCACTTTTTAATTTTTTTATTGCCATATAACACACATGTAGAAAAGCATGTCTGTCATAAACAAACAACTCAGTGAATTTCAGTAAACTGAACAGATCCCTGTAACCAGCACCTAGATCAATAAACAGAGTATTCCCAGCATCCCAGGAGCCCTCCTCCGCATGCAGCCTTTTAGAACCCCTGCTGTAGGAAGAGTCCAGCTGTAGGAAGAGTCCTTCGCCCAGTCCCATCCTTCTCTCACCGGTCAAATCTGTTTGCCATGTGAGCCCTCCTCAATCCAAAAGGCTGGGCCTGTGGCCTCACAGGCATGCTTAATAGTGATGCTACTTCCTTTGTGAGAAGGATCACGAAGGCTGTTTCCATCATTTATATTCCTAGCATACACCCTAAACTGCTTAAAGTAGATGAATTCAAGTCCTGGCCAACAAGGAGTGGAGATCAGTCACTGCCTGAACCATTGGCACCTCTAGCGTTTTCTCACAGAAGGGTGAATGAGGTGGATTCTAGGGTAATTACCTTTGTGTAATTGGAAGCTAAATCACTGATGACTGTATAGTTTAAATATCTATTTAAATACTTTCACTTTATTGCCTTTATGTTTACAGGACATGCTACCACCAAATAGGCTATTAATTTTTCTAAAATGGGTACACTAAAAGCTAGCACAGCTCAAATGGGGGCCCTCTTTTTCTACATATCAATAGTTTTTCTTTTTCTTTAATCCAACTATTCAATCTAATTGGCCAGGACCCATAATAATAAAGGTCTGGCCCAGAGGAGATCAAGTTTTCTAGGTAATAAAATATAGGCAGGATTTTACATAAGAGAACAAGAACCTGGGGTGCTTTTGCCTGTATCTTCTCAGGGTTTAACATGCATGCACATCACATGGAGTTCTGGTTGAGATGAAGGTTCTGATTCGGTGCGTCCTGAGGAGCAGGAGAGTCTGCATTTCTAACAAGCTCCCAGGTGGTCCTGCTGCTGCTGCTCTGAGGCCACACCGGGAGAAACAAGAGTATTTGGAATGAACACCAGCCAGAAGCCTGTATAAATATCTGAGCTTCAGTTTCCTAGTCTATATAAACTATTTCTAAGGTCCCTTATAACTGTACAATTTTACAGTTCAGTGATCCCTCTTTAACTATTGACTAATTTGTCTTTAGGCTGGTGATTCTCATGGTTTATAAGTTGTTGTATTAGATCTTGTTATGTATTAGAAAGCCAGGTAAAAACTCTTGCTTATGGCTGACATGTTTTGTTTTCAGCCTTCTGCAAGTCCATCCCAACCCATGGGACGTTTTTGGCTAACAATAACATGATGCGGGCCTGGGATAAACCAAACTTGAGTCAGCACAGTTGGGCTTTGGGGAGATAAGCAAATGTGAACCTGAGAGTGTAACCAAAAGAAAGGGACAGCTAATCCTACCTGAATAGGCAGTCCTTATATGAATACAGGGTGGGGCAAAAGTGGATTTACAATTGTAAGTACCCGAAACATGGAGGTTATTCTTGTATTATTATTTTCCATACCAACAACTGGAAACCTACTTTTGCCCCACCCTGTACTTCACTCAAATAGCCACAACTGGGAAGAGCTGCAGAACATGTAAAGAAAAATTCAAGGAACTCGCATAGGTTGTGAAGAGAAGACAAAGGATACCTTAAGAATTTTTTTTTAAGATTTTATTTATTTATCTTTAGAGGGGAAGGGAAGGAGAGAAGTATCAATGTATGGTTGCCTCTCATGAGTTCCTTGCTGGGAACTGGCCTCCAGCCCAGGCATGTGCCCTGACTGGGAATCGAACCACGATCGTGTGGTTCACAGGCCCGCGCTCAATCCACTGAGCTACACCAGCCAGGGCAAGAATTTTTTAAATGGGAGCAGAAGTTAGCATATCCCCTGAAGTAAATGTCTTTACAGTGCATCAGAATAAATTTAGGTTAGCTCTAAGGCAGAACTTTATCATAATAATGATGATCCTAGGTGATGAGATTGCCAATGGTAAATTTTTTTAAAGTTCCTTAAAACCAACAGCCCTGGCTGGTGTGGCTCAGTGGATGGAGCGCCGGCCTGCAAGCCAAAGGGTCACTGGTTCGATATCCAGTCAGGGCCCATGCCTGAGTTGGGGGCCAGGTCCCCATCTGGGGGCACATGAGAGGCAACCACACATCAATTTTTCTCTCCCTCTCTTCCTCCCTTCCTTCCCCTCTGTCTAAAAATAAGTAAATACAATCTTTTTTAAAAAAGACCCTTAAACCCAATAATAATCCTTCTCCATCAACTATCAACTATGTTATTGGTTGATATACCAAGTGCATTCAGTGAAGACACCATTCTAGGTATTGAATACAAGGGATTAGTTGCTTATAAAGCTATGAGGAGGCCTCAAAGAACAGAAGGTAGAAGGCTGTCCTTGGGCTTCCAGGTCTAAGCACATAGCAACAGTCAAAAGGCCAAGAAGCCATGGAGACCACTGCCAACATCGCAGCTACTTTTCACCAGTGGAGTTGATGGCAATAGAGACACAGAAAGTCCTGCCACTGAAAATCACATCTAACGAAGCATGCATATCAACAACGGGCAGGGGGAGCTGAGAGGCCATGAACATGGCCCCCATCCGGTTTTTACCTTCCACACTTCACATCGTGTTATATGGGATTGGCAAAATCTATACAGACTTCTATTAGCATGGAAGTCTAAGAATTATAGTAGTTGGGTTTTTAACTATAAGTTGATTTTATTGAAGTATAACATACAGAAAAATGCTCAACTCATAATCAGACAGCTGGATGCATTTTCATAAAGTGAGCATACCCATGTACCCAGCACCCAGATTGGGAGCCAGAAATGACTAGCACACCAGAAGACCCCCGAATCAGGGCATTTTCTAGGCATTATCTTCCCTGAATGTAACTGCAATCTTGGCTTCTGATACCACAGAGCAAATTTGTTTATTTTCAAACCTTATCAAAGTGGGGTGATACAGTATGCACACTTTTGTGACTGGCTTTTTCTCACTCGGTATTGTATTTGCGAGAATTATTCACGTTGTATGTAGCAATAGTATCCTATTTTTATTGCTGTACAGAATTCCATTAAATGAGTAACACAATTTCTGCATTCTACTGTAGATGGACATGTGGGTTGCTTCCAGTTTGGGGGTATTACAAATAGTGTTGCTATGAACATCAGTGAACATATATATGCATTTCCACTGGACACATAAGAGTGGGTTTTCTGGGTTATAGAGGGTGCATATGTTTAGCTCAAGTAGATACTGCCAGTTTTCCAAAGTAGTGAGTGTGCTACCTCCTTACCAAACGTGGGTTTTCCCGTCTTTAATATTTAGTCATGAAATGCCTCTTCAAGGCTCTCTCCCACTTTTCTATTGGGTTGTCTGACTTTCTCTTGTTGTTCTTTATAGTTCTTTATAGTGAATGAGTCCTTTGTTGGATATATGTATTGGGAATATCTCTTGTCACTTTGTGGCTTTTCCCCGCCCCTTGTTCAATAGTGCCTTTTGATGAAGATGTAGTTCAGTTCATTAGAGGTTTTCCTTTATGGCTTATTTAGTTTAAGAAATCTTTGCTGACTCCAAGCTCATAAAGTTATTCTCCTATGTTTTCTTGGGAAAGCTTTATTATTTTACTCTTCACATTTGGCTTTATAATTTGTCTGGTATTGATTTTTGTGTACAGTGAAAAGTAGGAAATAGAGCTTTGACACCTTCTGACTTCTATAATACTGTGGAGTGGGGATGAGTATCTCTAAAAGGTGGTGAAAATGGATGCTGAGTGCCAAGAGATCATACCTAACAGTTGACATAGGTGAGTTCTATGCTATATAAAACAACACCAGGCCCTGGCTGGTGTAGCTCAGTGGATTGAGCGCAGGCCTGCAAACCAAACAACCAAGGCTTGATTCCCAGTCAGGGCACATGCCTGGGTTGCAGACCAGTTCCCAGCAGGGGACGCACAAGACACAACCATACATTGATATTTCTCTCCCTCTCTCCTTCCCTTCCCCTCTAAAGATAAATAAATAAAATCTTTAAAAAAAAAACAGCACCAGACTGAATTTTTCTGAAACTCTTTCAAGTGCGATGGTCTGTGATAGCCATTGTTCACATTCCGCACTTCCCTAATGGCGACAGTCTGCCTCAGGTAGTTTCATTGTCTCTTCTTTCTTATCCTGCCTCTTGGAATCTCACCACTGTTGCAAGAGCACTATGTTCTTTTCCAGAAATAACAGCAAGAATTGGTCTGCTTTCAAATAAATGAAAAGAAGACCAGAATTAGACCTGATGGATAAAAGTGAATGTTAGAATACTTATAAAGAAATTTAATTTTACTACAAAGTATGGTCAAGTACAAGGCATTGATCCAAAAGGCTTGCATAAGGCCCTGGCCAGGCAGCTCAGTTGGTTAGAGTGTCACCCCCTAGGGGTGTCCAACCTGTAGTCCACGGGCCAAATGCAGCCCAGGATGGCTATAAATGCAGCCCAGCATAAAATCATAAATGTACTAAAAACCTTTTTTTGCTAATCAGTTTTCATTAGTGTTTGTGTATTTAATGTGTGGCCCAAAACAACTCTTCTTCCATTGTGGCCCAGAGATGCCAATAGTTTGGACATCCTTGTAGAGGATTACACCAAGGTTGTAGGTTTGATCCCCTGAAAGGAAACCTACTAGAAATCAACCAATAAATGCATAAATAAATGGAACAACAAGTTGATGTCTCTTTCTCTCCTTGTCTCTCCCCCTCTCCTTTCCTACCTCTCTCTCTAAAGATAAATGAATTTAGACTTCTTTTTTAAAAAATATTATTTATTTATTTATCTTTAGAGGGGAAGGGAAGGAGAGAATGAGAGAAATATCAATGTATGGTTGCCTCTTGTGAGTCCCCTGCTGGGAACTGGTCTGAAACCCAGGCATGTGCCCTGACTGGGAATTGAACCGCGATCGTGTGGTTCACAGGCCCGCGCTCAATCCACTGAGCTACACCAGCCAGGGCCTGAATTTAGACTTCTGATCAAGATGGCAGCATAGGCAGATATGGCTCACCTCCTCCCATAACCATGTCAAAATTACAGCTAAAATATAGAACCGTGAGGAAAAAAGAAACCACATCCATCCAGACTGATAGTAGGGGCACAGATAGGAAACAGACTGGTCCCACATTCAGGTGTGGTGGATAAAAATTCAGGAGGAATATCATGTGAATGAGTAGTTCTAGCTCCACAGCAGGACCCCCAGCCCAGGGTTAGTTCCAGTGCCAGGAAAATAAGTCCCCACAACTTCTGGCTGCAAAAACCATCGGGGATTAAGTTGGTAGAAGAGGCTGCTGGAGCCACGAGCAGTCCCTCTTAAAGAACCCACACATGGACTCGCCTTCTCAGACTCACTCCTTCTGGGCTCTGGCACAGGGGAGGCGACTTTAGGGACACCAGTGGTATGCAGGGGGAGGCTGAGGTATCTGGTATCAAGGCAAGCAGTGGTCCTTGTCCCTTTTCTAGGCCCTCCCACCACAGAGTCGGCAGAATGGTGCCATATATAAGACTCCATCAACCTGCTGGCTAACACTGGTTGACCCACGTTGGAGATCCCCAGAGATTCCACCCCCCCAACTTACTGGCCCACCCAAGCTGTTTTTCCATATGAACAAACAAGCAACAGCTGGCCTCAGTGAGCACCAAGGCCCAGGAACCAGCAGCCTAAATTCACAGCTTGGCTTTGTCTGGAAATCTCCAAGCCCAGCACAAGTAGCAGCCACCTCAGATTGCTTTATAATTCAGGCAGGGGGGCCCCAGGCAAAACACAGGTGTGGGCTGACCTTGGCTGACACAGGAAACCCCAGGGCCTGCACACCCAGTGGACAACTACAGACCATGCTGGAGCACCATCCACCCTGCCCCTGTACAGCTTATCCTCCATCAAGGGTAGAGGTTGGTGGTAAGTGGTGGCTTGGGTGATAGGGGAGGCTCTAACACTGGGCCCTATAGGACACCTACCACATTAGTCCACACTACCAAGACACAGAGTCAAAGCAGCACTACCCAAAGAAATTTTGAAGGGACTTATCTAAGAAAAAGAAGATAAAAAATATGAACAGTGAAAGGACAGCAAATTTAGTTATTAACAACCACACCTAAAACAAAAGCTAACCAAGTGGACAGCTAGATCAGGAGCAGAACCATAGAAATGGAGATCACATGGAGGGTTAGCAACAGGGGAGTGGGAGGAGGAGAAGTGGGGAGAAGGTACAGAGAATAAGTAGCATAGACGGTAGGTAGAAAATAGGGGAGAGGGCAAGAATAGTATGGGAAATATAGAATCTAAAGAACTTGGGACACATGGACATAAACTAAAGGGGGGGAGGGGTGTACAGTGGGGAGGGGAATGAAGGGGGGAATTGGGACAACTGTAATGGCATAATCAATAAAACATTTTTTAATTCTTTAAAAAAAATTTATTTATTTATCTTTAGAGGGGAAGGGAAGGAGAGAAGGGTGAAAGGGAAGGAGAGAAGGAGAGAAATATCAATGTATGGTTGCCTCTCGTGAGTCCCCTGCTGGGAACTGGCCTGCAACCCAGGCATGTGCCCTGACTGAGAATTGAACCACGATCGTGTGGTTCACAGGCCTGCGCTCAATCCACTAAGCTACACCAGCCAGGGCAAAAATATATTTTTTAAAAAAGAAAGAAACATGGCACAAATGAAAGAACAGATCAAAAGTCCAGAAAAAGAGCTGAATAATGTAGAGATAAGCAATATATCAGATGCAGAGTTCAAAACACTGGACATAAGGACACTCAAGGAACTTACTGAGGACCTCAATGGCATAAAAAAGATCAGTCAGAAATGAAGAATATACTAGTTGAAATGAAGACCAATTTGCAGGGAAACAATAGTAGAGTGGATGAAGCCAGAATCAAATCAGTGATTTGGAATATAAGGAAGCAAAAAAACAACCAATCATAAGAAGAAGAAAAGAGAATCCAAAAACTCAAGAACAGTGTAAGTGGCCTGTGGGACAACTTTAAGCAATCCAACACTCACATGGTAAGGGTGCCAGGATGAGAAGAGAAAGAGCAGAAATTGAAAATCTATTTGAAAAAGTAATGAAAGAAAACTTCCGTAATTTGGTAAAGGAAATATACATGCAAGTTCAGGAAAGACAAAGAGTCCCAAACAAGATGGATACAAAGAGGCCCACCCCAAGGCACATCATAATTAAAACGCTGAAAGTTAAAGACAAAGAGATGGGAACAGGGGTGTGGGCAATGGGTGAAAGGTGAGAGGATTAAGAAGTACAAATAGATACAGAATAACCACGGGGATGTAAAGTACAGTATAGGAAAGGGAGTAGCGATGACCCATGGACATGAACAAGGGTGGGGGGGATTGCCTGAGAGAGTGGGGAGTGCTGGGTGAAGAGGAGCAAAGGGGGGAAACATCAGGACAACTGAAATAGTGTAATCAATAAGATAAAATTAAAAAAATACTCTGACAAAGAAAAAAAGCAAGTTGCAGATCAATATCACATTTGATACTCTGTGTATCCATATATAGAAAAAGAAAAAAATAATGAATTTAAGAATAAAAAATAAATAAAAACTGGAGGAAAAGTGGGTTCTCCTATGTGGCTTTAACAAGCTCCCTTACTCTACCTTTACCCACTTATAGGCACAACTGTCATCAATGGAAAATGAGTTCTTGGGGCGTTAAGAGGAACCTGAGACCTGCAGGGGAGGACTGGGTTTCAAGGCATGCGTTATTGATGATGTAAAATTAAGGGGTTCTCCTCTTGACTTCCCAACGTCCCATATCCATCTGTCCCACCAAGAAAAAAGTCCAGTCTTGTCTTCAGTAGAGCCAGTATAAAGGCCACTGCCCAGAGTTTCTGCTCCATATTAAAGCACAGTTCAGCATCCAGCCAGCTTAGCATGTGTTTCCAGCTGCAGTTCATTACTGTATGTTGCAGTATTCAGGCTCCCTTCTGGAACCTGCATGTGGAGTCCCCATGGCCATGGGCCACATGGCTGTTGAGACCACATGGCTATGGAACAGGTGAGTGCACCAGACAAGTGTGGATCCCAAGCAAGATGGGGAGAAAGAGAGAGACACAGAGAGAGGGAAGGAGAGAGAGAGAGAGAGAGAGAGAGAGAGCGCACTTCTTTGTTCCCCTGGAATTATATTAGTTTGGGTTTGGGATGGACCGGGTGCTTTTTCAAAAGGACCAATGAATGTTCCAAGCTTTCATGGGCTTTGAATGGGTTTACACCTCCTAGTTGTCAGACTTCTTTTGTCCAGAACCTCACCCTGCACTTACCCCCACCCCCGCTGGCCCCCACCCCCCACCTCCCCCAGCCGCCAACAATCTGGTACCAGAGGGAGGAAGGGAGGAGTGGTAATTCCCTTGGTGGAGCTATGCTGTGATCCTCTGGGGTGTGAAGCTGTGGTTTCCTGGCTCAGCAAACAGGCTTATGCTCCCCAGTTTATTAAGTTGAATGTCTAGTTCCCTTTGCTTCCCTTTCCTATAAATAATTAGTTAAATATCAACAGTAACACAACCATCCTCTAACATTTTTTTTCATGTGGAATACTCAACCTTATGTAAGGTATTGTAAGAAGATTTGGAAACAAGTTTCCTAGCTTCCCTACACGGTATTCCTGCCTCTTCTAGAAATCACAATATGGCCACTGGGACAATAAATGTAGAGCAAAATTCTTCTCAACCATCTTGAACCTGAATCACTGCTTTTTCCTTTGACATTTGAATATATCTTTTGGTTCCCTAATAGCTAAAATGGGTTCTTTATTCAACTCAATTTCATGTCCCCTTCTGTCTGGGCTATTAGGAAAAGTAACACTACCTGATTCAGATCATAGTGCAACAGTGATTTGCGAGCCATCTTGCACAGTGTCAAGGCTTTTGCAGCGGGGCGGGGTGGTCTTAGCCTGTCCTTAACAAATTACAATGATACACCAAGACTGATATACTCTGTAGGAGTTTCCACAACCCCTTTATGTCTAAGAGCTTTCTATTGTTTGGGGGTCCCCTAGAGGTCTATCTGCATAGATGTACCTGGTAGCCATTGCCCCTAGGTTCTTCCAATTCCTATTTGTCAAGCACTCCTGTAATCACTCCATATACACTTTCTTATTTAACTCTCATAATAGTCTAGACTATTATCCACATTTCATAGATGAGGACATTGAGGTTAGATAATATGCCCCATGCCCTTGCATCTTGTCAGTGATGAAGCTTTTGTTGTGGATTGATTTTCTTTACTCTTTTGTGTGAATGTCGTGAATAATCCACTTGCCCAGCCTTGCTCTTAGGCAACTTGCCCAACCTCAGGTCTTAGGCAACTTCTCCATATCATCTCCACTTGTCTCCAGAATTTATCTTTGCAAAGACCCATCATACCGAGGCATGTCAGGCATCTTAGTTAATCTCCTAATTCAACTCAGGAAGCAAGAATTTCTAGGCACCAGTTAGATGTCCCACACAAGTTTTGCTACTGAATGGGACAGGAAGCAAATGAAGTGCAGGAGTCCCTTTCATAGGAAACATGAATGGAATTTAACTTAATTAGAAAGAAAAGTAAGTCCTTCACCTACTAACCTAATTTGACACTTCAGACTCAGACATATGAACAGCTATTGTTGTTTTTGATGGCACTTTTCTCTGGGTCATCTGCTAGAAGTAGCAAAAGTTTTCTCATTTGCTAGCTACTGACCCTTGAAGGGCCCACCTTCACCCACATTCCCCCTCCAGGTTCAGTGGGTCTCAAGTCTCAATTTCCCAATTCTCCAGTATGCTCCAAGGCTTCCATGGGGATTTAGATGGGAATGGAATTGGGGGGCTAATTGAAAGTGCCATTTCATAGTCAGGATAGTTTTTTTAATGTTTTTCTTTTATTTTTAGGGAAAACAGAAGGGAGGGAGAAAGAGAAGGAGAGAAACATTGATCCATTGCCTCTCGTATGTACCCAACTGGGGACTGAACCCATAACCCAGGCCCTGACTGAGAATCAAACCAGTGACTTTTCACTTTGTGAGACAATGCCCAACCTACTGAGCCACACAAATCAGGGCAGAGTCAGTATAGTTTTGATAGGTTTTAGGGATGAACCTGGTGCCTAACCATGGTACATATAATTTTTATTAAAAAATAATGGATATCTCCCCCCCAAAATACTCTTGGAACTCAATCTGGCAACACTCCTTGATTACCAGGTAACCATGTTACATTCTTTGCATTTCTTAAATATCTTAACTTATAAAGCTGGCCACTTCAAAGTGGAACTTTGGTATTTTTCACTCTCCCAGACTGAAGTACAAGGTTCTTTCTGATCATGACTTGAGTAAATTTGTGCCTCTAGCCACTTCGAGGAAAACAGAGCTTTCTCACAGGGATCATTTCAGACTTTATGGCATTGTTTTTCAAAGTTTTAATTAACCTTGTTTATCTGGAATCTCCTGAAAACGAACCCCTCATTAGCCAAATGTGAGATGACCTATTGTGGGAACTAGTGGTACTAGAACATCGTACCCTAGGGTTCTGTGACCATGACTTTAGCTCTAGAGAAGGGAAAATGAGAACCGGTCTCTCCATCTCATGATGAAGGTCAAGCCCAGGAGCTTGGTCAAACTGTTCATGACCCCAATGGAAAGCAGGATATCAGACTTTCATAAAAAGAAACATAAAATCCCTAACCTCAGAAAGTGATCAGTTCATCTTATTGCTTCCTCCTCAGATGCAGAGCCATTTCAGTAGCGCGAGACAGCTGGGCATGGCACCTGCAGGAGGGAAGAGTACCGAAACTGAAGATACCCCTAGACTTGTCTTGAGGAATTTTCAACCTCCATCCAGCCTTCACAGATTTGTAATCTGAGAAATGGGGTCATGATACCTATTTAACAGGAAATTGTAAGATCACATGAGATATGAGAAAGTATTGATTTTAAAGCAGATTTTGACAATGTATTTTTTTATTTCCTCTGTTTAACCTAGAAAGTGTTCTGACCAGTCATATGATCATGTTACACATTTTAAAATCGTTGCTAGACTCTGGCATTGGTGGTATGGCAATAGTAAAAGCAAAAATACACACACACCCAAAGCAGAAAGGAGTGCAGGTGGTGGGGTACGTGTGTGTACATGCCCACATGCTGGGATTTCTTCATTCACCAACGTCTGTGAAGGCCGCTTAGTGTTCAGATGGGAAGGAGCACAAGATGGGGATTCCCCATCTTATTCCCCAGCTAATAAGATGGGGAATCGCCCGCAGTGTCAGAAAATCCACGTTAAAGCCCTGGCTGGTGTAGCTCCGTAGATTGACCACAGGCCTGCGAACCAGAGGATCACGGTTCAATTCCCAGTCAGGGCACATGGCTGGGTTGCAGGCTGGTTCCCTGCAGGCCAACTCCCAGCAGGGGATGCACAAAAGGCAACCATACATTGATGCTTCTCTCCCTCTCTCCTTCCCCTCTAAAGATACATAAATAAATAAATTTTTTAAAAAAAGAAAGAAAATCCACATTAATTTTACTGAAAAAATAACTGCCTATCTCAAGTTTATTTCATTATTTTTTAAAAACAATAGCCATCTTTATTGCTAATAGTGTTCAAAGACAGTGAAATTTTTTTTCTTTACTAGTTAAGTAAAAAAAATTGGTTAAGATTTTTAAATGGATTAAGATTTCTTAAATTTCTTAAAAAGGTAACAGGTCATCTTAGACTAGCTCTGTTTTAAGAGTAGAGATACATTTCAATTTGGAGCAAGAATGACTTACAGCAGATGCCTTTTCCCAGTTCCACNAAATAAGATGGGGAATCGCCCGCAGTGTCAGAAAATCCACATTAAAGCCCTGGCTGGTGTAGCTCCGTAGATTGAGCACAGGCCTGCGAACCAGAGGATCACGGTTCAATTCCCAGTCAGGGCACATGCCTGGGTTGCAGGCTGGTTCCCTGCAGGCCAACTCCCAGCAGGGGATGCACAAAAGGCAACCATACATTGATGCTTCTCTCCCTCTCTCCTTCCCCTCTAAAGATACATAAATAAATAATTTTTTTAAAAAAAGAAAGAAAATCCACATTAATTTTACTGAAAAAATAACTGTCTATCTCAAGTTTATTTCATTACTTTTTAAAAACAAAGCCATCTTTATTGCTAATAGTGTTCAAAGACAGTGAAATTTTTTTTCTTTACTAGTTAAGTAAAAAAAAATTGGTTAAGATTTTTAAATGGATTAAGATTTCTTAAATTTCTTATAAAGGTAACAGGTCATCTTAGACTAGCTCTGTTTTAAGAGTAGAGATAAATTTCAATTTGGAGCAAGAATGACTTACAGCAGATGTCTTTTCCCAGTTCCACTCCAGTGGTAACCTTAGGGTGAATTCCACCTCTTAAAAAAAAGGGGTCAGGGTGTGTATGGACTCAGCAAGGGTGGAGAAAGGAAAGCTGATAGTGACTCAAGACAGTTTTTGGAAAAAGGATTATGCTTCCACCCCCACACGCCTGATGCTGGGAACTCCCACTTCGGAAGATGAGACAGATCTTGACATGAAAGCAGGTTGAAGTAGTGACCCACCCTAGAAAAGAAGCTAAATGCATTGTTGGCTTCTAGATTGTACAGTTAAAGATATAAGATCAACAGTGCAATGTGACCAGTACACTCAAAGGCCTTAACAATGCACTTATCTCTTGGTGAGCAATTTCAATTTAGGACTCTGAGTTCAGGAAGTAATTAAGCATATATATGCAAAGATTGAGCTACTAGGTAGATCATCCAAGCTATGTATGTTCAACATACAAAAATAATAGGAGCAACCTAAATATCCAACTGTAAGAGTTTAGTTAAGTAAATATATTCATATATAGGATAGAGCAAAAGTAGGTTTATAGTTGTGCATATGGAAAATAATACAATAATTATAAACAATGATTCAAGAATAAACTGTTTCAGCCCTGGCTGGTGTAGCTCAGTGGATTGAGCACGGGCCTGCGAACCACACAATCGCGGTTTGATTCCCAGTCAGGGCACATGCCTGGGTTGCAGGCCAGTTCCCCAGTGGAGGGCACATGAGAGGCAACCACACATTGATGTTTCTCTCCCTCTCTTTCTCCCCTCCCCTCTGTCTAAAAATAAATAAACAAAATCTTTAAAAAAAAAAAATAAACTGTTTCACATGCAACTATAAACCTACTTTTGCCCCACTCTCTATTATGTACTATTATACTGGAAGTAATGGTATAGATAAATATTTATTATTGTGATAAAATGTCTAAAATTAATTAAGAACAAACACAGCTAATCAACCAATATGTACTCAATGATTCCATTTTTTGTAAAATAAATAAATATGTGAATGTAAGTTCAGTTTTAAAAGCTCTTTTTTTAAACATGCTCTGGTATAACTTTAATAGGTCCAACATTCTCTTCACAGGGGTGCCAGAAGGAGAAAAGAAAGAGCAAGAAATTGGAAATCTATCTGAAAAAAATAGTGAAAGAAAATTTGCCCAATTTAGTGAAGGAAATAGACTTGCAAGTCCAGGAAGCACAAGAGTCCTAAACAAGATGGATCTTAAAAGCTCTTAAAGGGTTTCTGGCTCAAGGTGGTAGACTGAGCATATACATTTAACCTTCTCTTGTTTTACAAATCTCAGTGAAATGATTTTAAAACACACACTCACAAAGAACACAATTTATAAAACTGCAAAGAGAAACCCCCCTGGCTTTACTCCCAACCCAACTCTGGACCTTGCTTCTGTTTCTTATGTGGAAGAATGCTGAAATGAGACAAGAGGATGGGAAAGGAGATTTTTTTCACTTTGTGATTTATACTTTCTGTACTATTTGAATTTTTCATTACTATGTATGTATTTTGGTAATTTTAAAAATTATTGAAGGATTTTTTTGGAGAGTGAATAAAATCTTTACTCTAAAAAATTATTGAAGGATAGATACGAATGTGTTAATATAATAGCATCACACCGTTTTGCACTTACTTTCACTAGGATTCAAGTAAGTTTGGTGAGGGCAGAAGGCAAAAGAGAAAGAATGAAGGAAGAGGCGAAAGGGGAAAAGAGAGAAGAGGGAGTGCAAGAGAGAACATTTAAATGTGTGGTGATTTCTGCCACCCTTCCATTCAACTAGTTTGAACTTAACCCAAAATAAATCTGAAAGAGATGATGTCACTGTGACCCATTTCTTATCCTGAGTGCTTTTCGTACTTTGAGTATCTAGTCATGGAGGATGTGATTCTAGTGTTAACAGATTTTTTTTGTTTGTTTACATCTAAATAACATGGCTTTTAAATACAGGTGCTCAACTGAGGATGCAACTGATTTTTTTATTCCAATTGATTAAATTAAGGTCCTTGAAGGGAAATTCTCATTCCTCCCTCCCTTAATTTAACATTAATTTCCAAAACTACAGAAAGCCAGTGCAACATCTGATCAATATGGTGGCGTAGGTAGACATGGCTCACCTCCTCCCATAACCATGTCAAAATAACAACTAAAATACAGAACAGCCATCACTCAGAACCATCAGAAATCAAGTTGAATAGAAGTCTAACAACCATGGAATTAAAAAAACCACATCCATCCAGTCTGGTAGGAGGGTCACACACATGGAATGAGTTGGTCCCTTGCACATACATGGTAGATAGAAATTCAGGAGGATATCTCAGGAGGAAGGAGTCCCAGACCCATACCAGGCCCCCAAGCCCAGGTTTCCAGTGCCAGGAAGAAAAGTCCCCACAACTTCTGGCTGCAAAAACCAGTGAGGATTGAGTCAGGATAAGAACAAGCAGTTCTTAAGAAAAACAAGCAGTTTTTCTTAAAGAGCCCACACATGGACTCACCTGCTCAGACTCACTCCCTACGAGCTTCAGCACTGGGGTAGCAGCTTGAAAGGCACCAGTGGCATCCTGGGAGAAGCTGAAGTGTTCGGCGTCAAGGTGAGCAGAGGCCATTACCCCTTTTCTAATTCCCAGAGAGCCACAGAGTCAGCAGGCTGGTGCCATATCTGAGTGGTGCCATCCTCCTGGCTAACCCTGCTTGACCCATCTTGGGGATCCCCACAGACTGAGCCCCACCCAACTTCTGGGCCCCCCCATCCTGGTCTTCTAATCAATGGCTGGTCTTGGCTCATGCTATACAACTTCCTTAATCCTCTCCAACAGGCAACAGCTGGCCTCAGTGAGCCTAGGACCAGCACTAGCAGCAGCCAGCCTAGATTCACAGCTTGGCTTTGCATGGGAATCTCCAAGCCCAGCACAAGTAACAGCCATCACAGATTGCTTTATAGCTCAGGCAGGATGGCCATG
The DNA here is from genome assembly GCF_014824575.4 of Sturnira hondurensis. Classification (NCBI taxonomy): domain Eukaryota; kingdom Metazoa; phylum Chordata; class Mammalia; order Chiroptera; family Phyllostomidae; genus Sturnira; species Sturnira hondurensis. Next base: position 38,842,529 of record NW_028076767.1, read on the forward strand.
GGCAAAATACAGATGGAAGATAACCTTGGTCTTCACCACATGGAAACCCCAGGGCCAGAACACCCAGTGGACAGCTATAGAGCACATCAGAGCACCACCACCCTGCTCCTGCACAGCTGATCCTCCATGGAAGGTAGAGCTTAAAGCTCAGTCATCACAGCCAGTCCTTTCATCTGACTGGCCAGGGTAAATCCCTCCCATTGATCTGCCAACAGCAACCAAGACTCAGCTACAAGAGGAAGTGTACTCAAGTCACACAAAGGGTATACCTCAAGTACTCAGCTTGGGTGATAGGGGAGGCTGTGCCACAGGACCCTACAGGACACCTACCACATTAGTCCACACTACCTAGACATGGAGTCAAAGAAGCTCTACCTAATACATAGAAATAAACCCTGGGTGGGGCTGCCAAAATGAAGAGACAAAGAAACATGGCCCAAATGAAAGAACAGATCAAAACTCCAGAAAAAGAACTAAATGAAATAGAGGTAAGCAATCTATCAGATGTAAAGTTCAAAACACTGGTTATAAGGATGCTCAAAGAACTTAGTGAGGACCTCAACAGCACAAAAAGATCCAGCCAGAAACAAGTGATACACTAATTAAAATAAAGAACAATTTACAGGGAAACAACAGTACAATGGATGAAGCCAGAATCAAATCAATGATTTGGAACACAAGGAAGCAAAAAGACAACCTATTGGAACAATAAGAAGAAAAAAGAATCCCCCAAAATAAAGCAACCTCTGGGACAACTTCAAGAGGTCCAACATTCACATCATAGGGGTACCTGAATGAGAAGAGAAAGAGCAAGAAATTGGAAATCTACTTGAGAAAGTAATGAAAGAAAACTTCTCTAATTTGGTGAAGAAAATAGACATGCACATCCAGGAAGCACAGAAAGTCCCAAACAAAATGGATATAAGGAAGCCCACCCCAAAACACATCACAATTAGAATGCCAAAAGTTAAAGATAAAGAGAGACTCTTAAAAGCAGGAAGAGGAAAGAAGTTAGTACTTACAGGGGAGTTCCCATAAGACTGTCAGGTGATTTCTCAAAAGAAACTTTGCAGGCTAGAAGGGATGGCAAGAAATATTGAAAGTCGTGAAACACAGGGACTTACAACCTGCATTTTGTATCCAGCAAAGCTACCATCTAGAATCAAACAGCATTTAAAGAGCTTCCCAGACAACAAAAAAACTAAGTTCATCATCATTAAACCATTCTTATATGAAATGTTAAAAATATTTACTTAAGAAAAAGGTCAAAATTATGAAAAATAAAATGGCAATAAATACCTATCAAAAATTGAATCTAAAAAACAAACTAATCAAACAAAAAACAGAATCATGGATATAGAGAGCATTTTAATGGTTGTCAGATGGGAGGGAGTCTAGGGGAATAGGTGAAGAGGTGAGGGGATTAAGAAGTACAAATAGGTAATTACAAAATAGCCATGGGGATATAAAGTAAGTATAGGAAATGGAAACTTATACAAATGACCTATTGACATGAACAATGGTGGAGGGATTGCCTGACGGAGTGGAGGGTACTGAGTGGAGGAGGGTGAAGGGAGAAAAATCAGGACAACTGTAATAGCACAGTCAATAAAACACAAATTTTTAAAAAGGAAAGAAAACCAGTTCAGGATTAGTAATCTAATTCTAAGGTGTAGTTCTAAGGTGTTTATTTTCTACCCTTCTCTTTAGTCGTATTTTCTATTTGAACAATAAGGAAGTGTCCCTCTGTAACATAGAAAACTATATTAAAATTTTCTTAACCAGCCCTGCTAATGTAGCTCAGTGAATTGAGCATGGGCCTGGGAACCAAAAGGTCACTGGTTAGATTCCTGGTCAAGGCACATGCCTGGGTTGTGGGCCAGGTCCCCAATTGGGGGTGCATGAGAGGCAACCATGCATTGGTGTTTCTCTCCTTTTCTTTCTCTGTCCTTTTCCCTCTCTCTAAAAAATAAATAAAATCTTTTTTTAAATTGTTAACCATATCCACCTTCACCTGGCCAGTAGACACTCAGTGGCTTATTCTCTTTCCCAAATGCAGCAAGATTTTATGACTCGACTCAGTTCTTTGAGCCAATTCATTCCCTCCTGTTGCCACAAATGGAGCACTTTGTAATACCACGGCATCACAATTTTGTATCCCACAACACTCACCCAATGCCAACCAGCGGGAAAGGGAGGTTGGGTGAGGTAGGGGAGTGCATAAGGGTATAAATGGTGACAGAAGGAGACTTGACTTGGGGCGGGGAACACACAGTACAGTGTACAGATGGTGTATTATAGTACCACACACCTGAAACCTATAATTTTATTAACCAATGCCACCCCCATTACATTCAATAAAAAAGCAGAAAGAGAGAAAGAGAGAAAGAAAGGAAGAAAGAAAGGAAGAAAGAGAAAGAAAGGAAGAAAGAGAAAGAAAGGAAGAAAGAGAAAGAAAGGAAGGAAGGAAGGAAGGGACGAAGGAAGGAAGGAAGGAAGGAAGAGATTTTCTGGGTTGAAAGGAATTCAAAAGTAAAATAGAAGAATATCTTTAAAGTAGCAATAACAAAAATACTAAAACTAATGGAAAATAAAACTATTTACAAAAAATGTATACCTTAAACACTTTGATTACTAGAATAGAAATGAATATGAAATGGCTATGCATTCAAAGCAAAACTTAGAAAAAGAAAAATAATATAAGTCAGCCCAAAAGAATAAAAGAATTTTAAAAGACAGAAATCGGTAAACAATTAAAATAATAAAATTGATACAGCAAAAAAAAAGAGCTTTTTTAAAAGTTAAAAAAAACCCTTGTCCAATACCACTCATTGTCAGATGGTATGAATAACTAGATGCTTAACTGGTTTTTTTGCCTTGTGTAAAATGCTTATGAAATTTTAAGAAACCAAATTTATTTTCATCAGTAAGATTTTCTTTTCAGAACTTGAAATATATATACTTGAAAAATGCCATTTGTAGCAGAAACACTAAATAGGCTACTACTTTATTGTATAAATTAAAAAGTTATTCAAGAAGCTGAAGGTATCATAGAAAAGGAACTCAGTTTTCCTTTTGCCTGCAAAACTGAGCCATCAGGATTGGACTGTTCCCAAAGAACAATTATGAAATCCTGAAAGGACAACCAACCATCTCTCTCAGTGGCCTGTGGGATAACCAAATCCTTTGGCTACTTTAAAAGTTAGAGAGTAAGATGCAGCTGAAGGCTGCCTGCTCTTTAAAGGGGCCCAACCCCGTAGAAATCTGTCCCAGCTGGTAGCCTGACCAGGTTTCAGGATTAATAGTTCCGACCTGTAGAAAGTGAGACTCCAAGACTGTATTGTATGTTCTATATGGAGGATGGATACTTGGATAGATGCCTAATTACAAGGGATCCAATTTTAATACCTTATTACGTGGTGAAGAACAATTTATTTAATTTCCCTGACTCCTTTATTTTTATAGATTTAAAATAGGAATCCTACTCTTTGTTCGTTCTTCCAATTAAATGAGGGGCTCCTTATGGGTGTACAATGCTGAAGTCCTCAAGTAGAAGAATAAGCTTTAAGCCCTGGCTGGTATGGCTCAGTTGATTGGAGCATTGCCCCATACACGCAAAGGTCACAGGTTTGATTCCCAGTCACAGTACATACCCAGGTTGCCGGTTCAATCTGTGGTCAAGTTATGTGCTAGAAGACAACCAATTGATGTTTCTCTCTCTCTCCCTCCCTCTCTCTCTCTCTCTCTCTCTCTCCCCCTCNCGTGGTGAAGAACAATTTATTTAATTTCCCTGACTCCTTTATTTTTATAGATTTAAAATAGGAATCCTATTCTTTGTTTGTTCTTCCAATTAAATGAGGGGCTCCTTATGGATGTACAATGCTGAAGTCCTCAAGTAGAAGAATAAGCTTTAAGCCCTGGCTGGTATGGCTCAGTTGATTGGAGCATTGCCCCATACACGCAAAGGTCACAGGTTTGATTCCCAGTCACAGTACATACCCAGGTTGCTGGTTCAATCTGTGGTCAAGTTATGTGCTAGAAGACAACCAATTGATGTTTCTCTCTCTCTCCCTCTCTCTCTCTCTCTCCCTCTAAAAGCAATGAAAAGAAAAATGACCTCAGGTTGAGGATACCAAAAAGAAAAAAGAAAATGCTTTAAAATATTTATTTTAAAAAAAGGAAAAAATATTCTATGTATTGCAGAGTTGTTGGGCCTATTAAGCGTGGGAAGCAGACAAGCAGTTCCTGATGAGCCCAGTGGGCAGCCTGGAAATATTTTCATATTCCCTTTTAGCTTTTTTCACCTTGTTTACTTGTTAAATGAATGACCTGGCAACAAGAATTGCATTTTTCTTGCATGGAATCCATCTCTAAGAAAAGACACACCTGGAAGATGTCAACAACAATTTGCTGGCCAATTTAGAGTGAGCGCATTGACAGGGTTGGCATGGATCATCAGACTTAATCCTTTCTCAGTGCTCAGAGAAGCAAAGGACGCAGGACAGCACCTGTCAGGGGAGTTCTGTGAGTCCCACCCTGCCTGCCCATCCGCGGGAGGCCGCACCGCTGCCGCCGCCTCCGTCACGTGATAGGACTGCTGCAGCTGCTTCCCAGCCAGCTCCGCTGGAACCCTTTTTGGGGAAATCTCAGACAGCTACAAGTCCAGATATGAGTTCTGAAAATCCTTCTTGAGACAAAGGTCTGTCCCCTCAGGTCTACTAAGATTCCTGACAGCACTCCAACTTCAACCTTTTTGTTCATCACCTCGGAGCAAAATCTCGGACTTGCTGTTAAGCCATTTACCTGATACCCACTTGCATCTCCAAACTCACCACAAATTTCTAGGATATTCTGTCCATTGCACAGTTTTACCGAGAACTCTTAGGTATGCTAAAATTTCCTTTCAGTTTTGACTGCGTGCGCTCAGCAACTCCATTGTCATTCTAACAATTACTCTCATACCAGCCCCCAACAGGCCTATCCTGGCTCTCCACAGCACCCTCACCCACTCCGCCCAACCCACCATCTTATTCGCTGGGTCAGTGCCCTTTTGAGAAAGCCTAAGTGTAAACCCTACTAATGCACCACTCTTCTCTTTGCCCTTGATCACACATGATAGACCTGGGACGTGACCCTGAGTGTCTACAATATTTGATAATAGAAGAGACGGGGATGGCATATTTTCTGCTCCTCCAGCTTTTGTCATCGTTGTTTTGTGTCTAGTTTGTTTAACTTAACATACTGTTTTCAAGGTTTTCTGTATTCTAACACATATCAGAATTCCATTTCTTTTCCTCCTGCTTGTTATTTCCTCCTTATTTCCCTACTTCTGAGACGGGCATTGATTAAGGTACCAAACCAATCTGGAAAGGATGAACTGGATACACTTACATTATGGAGCTTGGCCTCAGTGGGGAGGGATTGGAATCCTCACCTACCAGTCCAACCATGATATCTAATTTTAAGCTTTAAACATCTAAAATAAGAACAGCTATGAAAATACTAACCTTCTTGGGAAAGTGAGATGAAATGAAGTAATAGGTATGAAAGCACTTTGCCAACAGTTTGAAACAAATAAACCCTGTTAGCAATCACTGTAGTGGTTCTTGCCAAGGCAAACAGCCAAGACCTTGAGTGGAAAAAGAAAGCAGTGGGCCCCACACCTTCCCGGCCCCACCCCGGGTGTCCCAATGCTCGCTGCCTTCTATCGGGCCCACATCTCCCACTTCCCTCCTCACCCATTTGTCCTCACCTCCTTCAGCACCGGTGGGAACTTCTTAACAAGCTGTGGATCTCATTATCAGATTATAGAAATAAGGCATGAATAAAGATGAATTCTCCTGGAATACATTTACATTTACAAGAGTTTATTAATCAGAAAGATATTTCTGATTAATATATTTATTTCTTATATACATATATGAAAAAAATATATAGATATAGATATAGATGGAATGAACTGTAGAGGAAAATGGGAAACTTTTAAAACAGTTTAGGAGGGGGTGGGGAGAAAGGCAGACAACTGTACTTGAACAACAATAAAAAATGTTAAAATTAAAAAATAAATAAAATAAAATGTAATTTAGGCTTATTTTTCAGATTTTAAATGAATGCCTATGATAGTTGGCAGAAATGCATTCATCTTTCACCAAAATATATGAACAGTAATATTCATAGGCTTACCATTTGTAATAGCCCCAAACCAGAAACGGTCTGAATGCTCATCATCTGTAGAATAGATAAATGATCATCTATTCAGGTGATGGAAGACTACACAGCAATGCGAATGAGTGAACTAAACCTTTATGCAACAACACAGGGGAAGCTCACCAACATCATGACATGTAAAGGGAGCCAGACACAAATGAGGACACACCATACGACTCCATTTATAGAAAGTTAAAAATCAGATCAAATGAATCTCTGATGGTAGAAGTCAGGATCATGTTTACCTATTTTATGGGGAGGTGATAGTGACTAGAAAGGAGGCCTGGGGGCAACTTCTGGTTTTATAATAATGTTGCGTTTCATGACCTGAGGCCTGGTTACATTGAGAGGACTGATTTTGTGAGAATTCATCGAGCTATAAACTTATGTATGCATGCACATCATACTTAAAATTTTACTAAAAATTAGCCTTACATGTTTACTGCAGAAAATATAAAATATAGGAAATATATAGTGTTAAAGAAAAACATATCAAATATTTTACATAACTCATTAATTAATGAGGGAACCAGTGAAATGTTAGAGCCGTTCAAATGGATTTGACTTATGGAGGTTTATGTTATCTGCCAGACAAAATTCACTTGCACTGCATTAAAAGAAATTATTTATACAGCTATGGACAGGAAACATTTGTGTTATTATCAGTTTTCTGTATGTTAACTTTCTTCTCTATAGAGAAACTTCCCTGTCCGTTTTTAAATAGTCTTGTCAAAGGAGAAACACCAGAATGGACAAACTATATTTTACCCACTGAACTTCAAAGACTTTCTTACCCTAGAATAAAATCAAAACATCTTGCAGTCCTTCTATTCAGGCATAACCTACATATACACTTTTGTGCCATATTTTTAAATAACATATGAGAATTGTCTCATATCTGTAGCAAAAAATTTTCCTTTTTTCTCTACGGATGTTCCCTGAAGGCAAAACACTTAACTGTTTCCATATTGAGTACAGATTTTCCTTTGTGCCAGAAAACATTTGTCCACATTTCTGATTATTTCCTTAGCATACTTTCTTAGAAGGACAAGTACTGGATGGAAAGAAGGAACCATTCTAAGACTTGATACATATTGACAAACATTATAAGAATATTTTGGAGCACATTGTTCAGCTGGGTGAAGGGAGGAAGGAAGCGTTTCCTAGGTCACTTGCATGCTCTAGGGATTACTCCTGCCCATGAGACTTCAGCAGGAACATGGACGTTTATAGCCTTGCAAGTACCCACCATGTGCCTTCTTCCTTTCCTCTGCTTTTGGACTTCACTAGGGTTGAGTAAAAACTTAGTCATGGACCAAGGAGAAATTGTGAGTTGGCACAGCACATCACAAAAATCCCAAGTTCAAACACAAATCCACAAGTAGTAGAGGTCTCCCTGTGTCTTTGGTTTCATCTGTATTAGGCTAAAAACCCCTGGAGGGATTTTCCAGAGCAGAACTCAAACCCTACTTCCTCTTCAAGACTTCCTGTGTTCATGCATATTTCCTGATCTGTTTTGCCAGTTTGGGTTTTAAATTCTATAAGCTACATGTATCTAACTAAGACACCAATTATTCCATAGTATTTATCAATTGCCTACTAAGTACCAGGCACTCTGGTATGTTTCTGCCCTGTGTGCCCCAAAAGTATCATTACCGTATATAATCCACACAATATACCACATGGAATGAACACCATGCATTATAATGTCAAACTATTTATTGTTTCATTGCATTTGTTGATTGTTTCCACCCAGATAAGATGCTCCTTGAAGGCAGGTGTTACGTCTTCACTTCCCTGGCATCTTCCAAAGTACTGTGACCTTAACAGGCACCCAGTAGAGAACAACCGAATTGAAGACATTAATGCCTCATGTCTGCGTGAACCAAGCGAGCTATTCCAGCTCCTCAAACTACTCATAGAGTCTCTGTGGGAGCAAGTAAGGAATGCTTGGGAAACACGAACTAACTTATTACGTAAGTGATCATTTTACATTTTATATCTTCACCAATAGGTGGCACTATCAATTTTGAAATTATATGGTATATTGTCACAGCCCAAAAATCTCAGTACGCAGCTCATTCAATAAATATTTATTGGGTGCTGACTGTTGTGGCTCAGTTAGTTGGACATTGTTCTACATAGCAAAATGCTGCTGGTTCGATTCCTGGCCAGGGCATGCGCCTGGGTTGTAAGTTCAGTTCTGATCAGGGAGCTTGCGAGAGGCAACCGATTGATGTTTCTCTCTCACATTGATATTTCTGTCCCTCTCTGCTTCCCTTTCTTTCTCTCTCAAAATAAGTAAAATCTTTTCGAAGTAAATGAATAGATGGTTCAATAAATATTTATTGGGCACCTTTATGTGGAAGCTGCTCAGCCGGCCACCACTAACAGAGCAAAAACTAAAATTCTTCAGAAATGCTTTATTACACTTCCTCTTCAAGTAATGCCCTAAGGGACATTCCACTCTCATCCTTGTTTTATAGAATAACATCTAAAACTTGAGTAATGACTCAAAAACAATAGTTTTATGTGCGTGTGTTTCAACCCAACCTAATATCTTATTTTAAATGGGGGAGGGGGATGTAAAGTTAAATAAAAAGCAAACCAGAAAAATCTGGATGGCTCTTTAATTAACACAAATGACCACTTCTCAGTGAAAGAAATCTTCTTTCCCTTTGGAAGATAACAAAGTGTGATCCAGGCATACCAGGATTGTTTCTACATCTCCCAAGGCTGCACAGTCCATCTGGAGATAATAAAAGATCCATTCCTCTGTGTTTATTTCAGAAGGTTTGTTCTCTGGAATGACCTGAGGTTACAAGCTGCAGAGCATTTGCCAGCTGAAGAAAGCTGTTGCCTGCATGCTACTCAGGCAGCTTTTAGGCCCCAGGAGAACCCCTCTGAAGTCTTCCTAGAGTAGGAGGAGGCCCTTCTGCCCCTCCTGATAACATTGCCTTCCACACAGGCTGAGAGCAAAAAAGGAACAGAAAGGAAGAAAAGTAGGGAAGGGGAGCAGTGGGGAAAAGAAATCATAGTATTTGCATCAAACATCGTCGAATAATCACTGAGTTAGCCACCAGTGGAGGAGAGGAAGGGAGCCTCTGACCAAGTCTGTGCCTTCTTTCACTGAGCTTTTTCAAAGTGGAATGAGTGACATGCATTTTGGAAGATGCAAAGGTGGAGCATACAAGGATTTTTGTCGTCCAGAAGCTCCTTGTCTAGAGTCCTGGGCAGAGGTGTTTAGCAGCGTGGGCCCTGGGGCTCTACTCATTTGAACCCTGGATTCACCACTTACCCATTCTTGGATAAATTATCTTATTAAGCCTCTTCTTGCCCCAGTTTCCTAACCTGCAAAATGGGGATCATAATAGCTACTTCACAGAGTCATTAGGAGGATTACATGAAAATAGCATTAAGATGTTTAACAAAGGATGTCTATTGTTCTTAAAACAAGCTAACACACAAAGGAAATGGTGGTATTGTAAGAGAGGTCTACATAAAGAGCTATGACAACTCAGAGGCTGGAGCAATAACTTCCAGTTATAGGGGTGGGCAGGGCAAAGCATTCACTAATGGCTTTGTGAAAGTGGCATTGTCATTGAGATTTGAAGACCGAGTAGGCCTTGAAAATGCAGAGCTGGGGGAATAGAAGTTGTTCCAGGAACATGGACCATCAGCAAAGGTGGTGGAAAAGGAGGGGAGGAGGCACGGAGTGTTTGCCACAGAAATAGTGATTCGGTTTTGCTGTTGTGACGGGCACAGGAAGGGAAATGAATGGTGGAAACTCTGCTCTAACAGCAGAGAGTTATGGGAGTTATGTGCAGGGCATGCATACATCAGGCAATGGGGTTTGGAAGCCACTGGAGGTTTTCGAGCAGAAAGGTGACATGCTGACAACCATACCCTCACGACTTGAGTGGGCAACCACATGTAACATGCATCAGAAGGAAAAGAGATGGGTGTGATGGCAATGGCTGCCATCTGCTGATTCACTGGTGTGGCGAGAGTAACAAAGGCAAAGGTAGTAGGAGCTGAGAGAGAAAAGAGATAGGACATATTAGGGGGGCAGTATAGCATGTAGGAGACAAGACGAAGGGAGGACTATCTGGCTGGGTGAGTGAGAAAATAAAAGTAAGGAGCTGGAAGGCCTGGGGTGGGAGGAAAACTCAGTGGGTTCATTTGTTGAGTTTATAATTAGGCGTGGATATCCAGGAGGCAGCTAGGAATGGGGGCCTTGAGAGTAAAGCTCTGGGCTGCGCGGACGTCCTGCAAGGTTATGACAGTAGATGGCAAAACAGAAGACTGGATGAAATTACCTAGTGAGAGGAAAGAGAGAGGCAAAAGACGGCCAAGGACAAGACCGTGGAGTACACTCATACTGGGGAAACTGAGGAGGAAGTGGGGCCAGAGATGAAACAGCCAACGTGAGGAAAGGCCCAGAAAAGCAGCAGATGCAGAAGAATGAGACAATTTCAGTGCTAAGGAGAAGTGGAGAACAAGATGAGGGGGAACGATCTTTAGGTATTCAGATTTGGCAACTAAATGGCCATTGGTGATCTTTGAAAGAGCAATGTTATTGGAATGAAGAGACCAGGAGCTGGGTTGTGGGATAGGAGGGAGAGAGCAGTTTCTGGGTTCAAGTCCAAGTTGTCCTACTTAATAACCTCAGGCAAGGGACTTGGCACAGAGGGAACTGGGCTGGACCTTCACACTCCCTTGCAAAACATACAAATCCTCTCTCCTCCTCTACGGTTTTTAGGAATTCTCAAAATACTTTTTAAATCAAGTGAAGCTGCCCTTTCCTTGCCCCCAGCTGAGAATGTCTTTGATGAAGTCGGTGTGATGAAAGATTGCTCAGGCTCAGAGAGGAGCGAGTGGGCGTGACTTTGCAGGTAAGCAATTCATCACATGTCATTATCCCCTTGATAGCCTGTGGACAGGAGCAGAGAACTTAGATGGTATGTCCTATCCGGAGTTGGAAGTGGCACAGAGCAGAGTGGGTGGACTTGTGGATGTTAAGCAAAGTGTTGCTAAATTGTATCTGAATGGAGCCCAGGCTCTGAAAGTCCGGTGCAACCTGTACAGCGGTCCCCCTCGTCTGCTGTTTCACTTTCCCCAGTTTTCAGTTATATGAGGTCAATCGTGGTCCGAAAATATCAAATGGAAATTTCAGAAATAACAATTCATAAGTTTAAATTGTGCACCATCCTGCTCTATCCAAGCCTTCCCACCTCCCCAGAGTATTCACACTGCATAAAAGGTCTGTCTAGAAAAAGTCCAGCCATTGTTAATGTGGTGAGAATGGTTTGCATGACATCTATCTAACCTGGCAGCCAAGGAGAGTGGACTGGAACATGCATGCGTGAAAAATGTAAACTTCACTGTACTAGTCAGTATGGGGCAGTAGAGGTGGTTGAGTGAGCATGTGTACTGTGTGGTTGTTGCATTCAAAATGACTGAGCAAGTAGAGTGATGAATCTGCATGAAATTTTATGATAAGCTTGAACGTTCCTTTAAGGAGACTAATTGGATGATCCAGAAAGCAGCAGCTATGGGCAGAAGTGACTGGCAGCTTCATCACAACAACGTGCCCGCTCATGCATCAAGTCTCCTACAGAATTTTTGGTGAAACATCAAATCACCAGGTAACTCAGCTTCACCTCCAGGCCAGATTTGGTGCCCTATGACTTCTGGCTTTTCCCAAAACTGAAATTACCTTTGAAAGGGAAGAGATTTCAGACCATCAGTGAGACTCAGGAAAATATGATGGGGCAGCTCATGGCGATTGGGAGACCTGTGTGAGGTCCCAAAGTGCTTATTTTGAAGGGGACTGAGGCATCATTGTCCCATGTATAATGTTTCTTGTTTCTGTATCTTCTTCATAAATGTCTCTGTTTTTCATGATACATGGCTGGCCACCTTCTACACAGACCTGGTGCACTACCTTGCCCCTTGTCACTCAGCAGTGGTCTGTGTGTTATCAGAGCAACTGTCCCAGCATCATAATGCTGGTGTCTGAGAAACCCTTACTTCACTTACTGATGGCTCCAACGCACAGGAGTAGGGACGCTACTAATTTGGATAAGCCAAAGAGAAGTGAAAGGCACCCTTAAAATGGAGGGGTGAAAGTCCTCAACCTAAAAAGGAAAGAAACAATTCAGTGAGGGAAGAAAGAGAAATTCATGCCAGTTTGGCTGTTGTCCTCCAACTGCTAAAGGTATGGCCGCAGTGCCTGATTAAATTTGGGGACAGAAGACATGAGGGGAAAACCTGCTCTGATGGGTGGTGACACCTGGTGCTGGGAGGCGCTGTGCCTCCAGGAGGACTTCAGTGAGGGGTCCCCTGAAACCAGTGGCACCGAGTCACTTACTGTAAGTAAGGGGTGGTTGCACAGATTCAGGAGTCGTCTTGGATTGAAAAATACAAAATTACTGAAAAGAGAGAGACTGCATTTACATAACTTTTATTACAGTATATTATTGCAATTGCTCTATCTTATTATTAGTTATTGTTGTTAACCTTTTACTGTGCCTAATTTATAGATTAAACTTTATCACAGGTGAGAACATATAGCAAAAAATATAATATATTTAGTGTTCACTACTGCCTGAGGTTTCAGGCATCCACTGTAGCCTTAGCCCCCACCCATCATTGGGGACCACTATGTGAGTGTCATAGGGCTGCCGTAACAGAGTGCCACAAACGCAGTGGTTTTTTAACACTAGAAGTTCATACTCTTCCAGTTCTGCAGGTTCGAGTCCAAGACCAGGGTGTTGCTGCCTCCTGAGGACTGTGTGGAAGAGTCAGTTCCATGTCTCTCTCGTAGCTTCTGGCATTCTTAGGTGTTCCTTGGTTACAGATACAGTGTTCCAATCTCTGCCCCCTTGCACATGGCATCCTTCCTGTGCCTTGGCATTTTCACATAACATTTTTCTTATGAGGACACCTGTCACATTGGATTAAGGGTCCATCCTACTTCAGAGCCACCTCATCTTAACTGACCTGAAATGACCCACTTTACAAATAAGGTCCCATTCTGAGGTCCTGGGAGTTAGGACTTGAACGTATCTTCTATTTCTGAACACTAAGGAATGGTAGAGGTGCTTTTGGCCTCAGGTGGGTCTGAGTTCGGGTGCCTGTATTGATTTATACAGATTTAATGACCCCTCTAGCTTTAGAACATATTTTTTTCAATCATCAGGAATTGACTTGGGTTTGTGAGCTAGGTGCTTTGCTAATGCTCCAGCGTTGGCGGACCCGGTCCTCTGCAGAGGCCTGGGGTGCTAGTCTGGTTGGAGGTGCAGGGCGAGAGGGATTTTCCTAATGCTGTGTTAGGTGGCGAGCCCACCGGGATGACTGGGTTTGTTACTCTTTGGGATGACCTGGGGTTAGGAGAGCAGATGAACGCGAGGCCGCACCTCCGACAATACTTGTTGGTCTCTAGCTTATTCTTTCATCTTGCTGGCCTTTCGGTCTGTTGTAACTATAAACCCAAATGTGTTGGTTTTGGGTGGAGCCAAGGCTACATGACTGGCGTGCACTCAGACTCACTTGCTGGCTCCATCCACATCAAGAGTGAGGTCAGTGTGTGCGTTAAGTGTTCCAGTAGAGAAGCTCAAGCATTCAGGGCAGCCTGCGGCAGCAGCAGTCTTAACACAGGCTTTCGCTGCCCTTGGAAGGACAGATAAGAAGCTGCACACAAATAACAACACACCAGTGTTACAGTACAGACTTTACAACAACTCACAGAAACAATGAGATATGCATTAAATTAAACACAGGAGAACAGTTGCTTCTAGAGAGAGAGGAAGAAGGAGAGAGAGCAGAATGGGGGGAGACACAAATAAAATGAGATAATGGATAGACAGACAAAACCAAAGAGGGGCCTTGCACATGCCAATGAGGAGAGGGTCCTATGGACCGAAGGGTGTGATTAGTGCAACCTCCTCCGCCTGAAGTTGACAAAACCAGCAAAAGGCAGCTCTCTCCATGGAGCACAGCGTGCCTTTCCAGGCCCGCTTCCCCCAGGTGTGTCTCCTTGCCTCGCTTTCTCTAGGCTCCAAGGGCCCTTCTTTTGGCTCTTTAACATTTTTCCTGAGCCCTTTTCTTCTGTGGCTCACTTCTTGGACCTCTGTGACTTTCTACATAAGAATTCTCTTAGAGTTTGAAAAAAATTTAAAGATGATAAAATAATTTTAAAAAAGTAAAAAACCAACAAAAACAGGCAGAATATCGGGGTCTGAATAGTGAACCCCCTACTCACTTTTTTCAAGTTAGCTAACCTCTCCCTCCCTCATTCACCGTCGGTGCAATGGAGATAATATTAGTACCTATCTCATGGGACGGTGAGACTGAATAAATCTGAACGTGGAACGTGCTTAGAAGAGCAGCTGGCACGTGGTGAACACTCAGCCACAGGGTCATGGGAATTGAGTGCAATAATCCACGGGAAATGCTGAGTACAGCCAGCGGACCCACGGCGTTCAGCTGGAGTGCATCAGCACTTTGTCACGGTCACCCTCATTGTCGCCGTCACTGCTTTACGTGGCCAACCCTGTGCCTCTAGTTAGAGAGACCTGGAGACTCCTTCACACAATGGAAAGACAATGCTTTCTCCTAATTCCACCTCCATCACGGCCTTTTGAGTAATCCTTGGCAAGTCACTTTTCTTTCTGCTTCGGTTTCCCAGTAAGCCTCCTGTATCTGTTGTCAGCATTAAATCTCACTCCTGAGACGTTGCTCCTTTGAAGGCTATAGTGTCAGAACCCCACACCGAGTCTCTGTTAGTTACTGTGCAGGACTCAAAGCTGAGGCAAGGGCCTAAGCGTCAGGGAAGTCAGTCGGTCCCAGTGAGACTGCCAGACCCCTTAGGCCTTGCAGGCCACTGACACAAGCCCCATCAGTGCGGCCTACACAGACAGCCTAAGCGTGGGATCGCTGGGAACCGTCGTACCGCATGGAAGCAGAGGCCCGAACCGAGATGGGATAACCTGGGCCACCTGCCATAGTGGCATACTATGGCATAAAACCAAACTGCAAGGGCACCTCGACTTCTCAGTCTGGGGCCCTGTCCCCTTCCTCACACCCGGCATCGCACCCGGGAGGCGGAGCCACGGCGGGTGGGGCTATGCGGCTAAGCAGGCAGGAGCTTGTTAGTTAGAGCACTTTACTCACATAACTTACTTTAAGCCTCCCAATGCAGTCTTAGGAAATGTGGAGAAGAGGCATGGGAGAAAATAGGAAATAATTTAGTAGAGAAAATGATATCTATAAATGGCATAGTAAAAGCTCAGTATTACCAGCTATTTCTTGGGCTTATATATTGCGTATTGAAGATGACATCATATCACATAGCACATCTCCAGCACAGTGGGGGTTCAGTTGGCATTTGTCTAATGAATGAATTCTCTAATCAACAAATGAATGAGTGCATATCACTGAAGGAGAAGCTGATTCTGTCGTTAGCGTCCACTTTTTACAGCTGACTACCAATGCCGGTTTTAGAGTGGAGCGGGGGGGGGGAACGAAAGTCCACTGACAATAAAGGTGCTGGGGTCAGGTGAATGCTACCTGAGGGACTAGAAACCCAGATGAGGCAGGACGGGGAAGCAGGTGCGGTATTATTCGAGCTGGCAACCACACGTTTCCTGGCCCCTCCCTCAGACGCAGTTGGGAAGATGCATCCCCGCTCCTTGGAGCTCTCTGTGGCCGTCTGACGTGCTTGAGTTGTTGAAGCGAGAAGTGTTGTGATTGGCTTCCAAACAGGCGCATTAAGAGCCAGTGTGTGATTTGTCTCACATTTCTGGAGGATGACCAGCACTCCTGGCTTGCCCAAGACGGAGGAAGTTCCCAAGGTGTGGAATTTTCAGTGCTAAAGTTGGGACAGTTCCAGGCATCAACACTTCAGGGAGCGATGTTTCCACCAGCTTGGACCCAGGAGTGGAGGCGATTTGAAGCAGGTCCCCACCCCCTGAGGAGGCTTGGAGCATGGAAATGACCTGCCTGTGTCCACACTACACAGTCCAGAGTCAGGCACCATTCAACCAGGTGTAGGTAAACCTTATTGCAGGCATCTTTTTTCATTTCATTTTCAACCTTGGAGACTTTGCTCCACAAAGGTAGGTGAAAACACGACCTTCCTAAATTAATCGAATGATGTTCATTTCCCAGACATTTATTGTGACCTAGTGTGTTAAAGGCTCTGTGCCTGGGTGTTATGAGATACGCAAAGACAAAGAGATGCTATGACTTCTTTCCTCAAGAAGCACAGTATGCAGAGGAGAGATAGACATGCACATGGCTAACTGTATCACAAGGCAGAAGCTGGTAAATTCATTAAAACATTTTATATGCCTGTCTGTATTTGGCAAGTTTACTACAGTAAACACATAGTGGTAATGTTATTTTCAAAACATTTATTTTAGAAATCGACACTTAGAAAGAGTTAAAGTATCTTTATTCTCCAGGTTACCCATTCTCAGAATCATAATAATAATATCTTTTTCTGAAAGTCAGTACCATTTATTCAAAATTCAGTTGCACCTACCAGTCTTCATCAGTAGGATGGACCCTTTAAATTTTACTCAATGATGCTGGCAGATTCCCCATTGCATTCATGGTTCCTCCTTCACCCTGTGTGACCAGCAGCTCGAGTCTGCGTGCACACGGAGCAGGATTCTCCACTGTGAATCAAGGCCAAGGCCAGCTAACTGGTCCAAAAGAGGCAGTTCTTCTTAAGGAAAGAATGATCAGCAATCCCTAAGGATCCTTCCCTTGGGTCCAAAGGCATTAGAATAAGGCCTTGCGCACAGAAGGGGTG
This sequence comes from Sturnira hondurensis, assembly GCF_014824575.4. NCBI lineage: Eukaryota > Metazoa > Chordata > Mammalia > Chiroptera > Phyllostomidae > Sturnira > Sturnira hondurensis. The sequence goes on from NW_028076767.1 coordinate 38,859,558, forward strand.
GTGACCTGGCATGCCACAGAGGAAATATGAAGCCCAGGACCTTGAAGATAACAGGGCTTTTGCGCCAGCCCTGGACAAAGAAAGTGTGGTTTCTGGGGAAAGCCTCGCTGTCCTGCTGTCTGCAGTTGGACAGCCTCCGGGCTGCAGGGATGTTTTGGTCTCTGAGTGCAGTCACTAGTACCAGCTGCTCTGGTGACTTGAACAGAAGGTAAGCCGCAAGTGCGTGCACGTTGATCTGTTTGGGGAATGGAAATAGCAGTAAGCAAACCTGCAAAACGTACTGCTTTGAGAGGTTTTGTTATGGCGGTGCTCCCTACAGCGTGGGTTTCCTCATTGCCTAGATCCAAGGGCATCCCCTGGGTCCTCTCCGTTAGAAGTCTAAATGTCCTGGGAGAGTGTGAGTGGAGGGGGGGGGGGGGCCCGGCTAAGACGATCACACAAGGCAAACCTCAGCAGCTGCCGAAAGGGAGTGAGTGTGGAGGGCCTGGGGCCTGTCAATTCCAGGTGAGAGATTTCTCTCAGGTTTATGGGTAAATGTTCTCCCCTGAGCAAGCCATACATAGACTTGAACATCATCCTAACTTGTGCTTGTGACATCTTTGCCCAAGAACAACACAAATTGAACATTTATGTTCTTCATACTTTTGAAGGAAAGATACGGACTGAGCCACTTCTTCATGCCTTATGACATCTCATAGGATACCATATTTTTAGGACTATAAGATGTACTAGACCGTAAGACATACCTAGGTTTTAGAGGAGAAAATAGGAAAAAAGTTGAGGCAAAAAGTGTAGTAAAATATTTAATAACCTGTGACCCAGCTCCACTGCCGCTGCCCTGCCCCCAGTGAGCCAGGCAAGCTACATTCAGGCTATAAGATGCACCCCCATTTTCCTCCAAAGTTTTGAGGGGTGCATCTTATAGTCCAAAAATGTGGTATGCCGATCCATATCCATATATATATATATATATATATATATATATATATATATATATAATGTTGTAGTAATATGTTATCCTACTCTGCCAGTCAGGATGGACTAGATAACACATTAACCCCAAAATATTAATGGCTTAATATGACCAAAGTTTACATCTTACTTCACAATCCACTGTAGGCAGGGGGCTCTCCTGAGCAACTCCTCCAAATGCTCCTTTCATCTTGAAATGCCCTCAGTGTCAACATTTGGCCTTAGCAGTTGCCGCAGAGGGTGAAGAGAGCACATCACGTACAAGGACACACTGCGGGATCTGTGGTCTACATGCACTGCCCATGACTTCTGCCACGTCCCACCGGCAGAATCTGATCAGATGGCCCTATCCTAACCCTGGGGGGTGGCCAGGGAAGTGGTGCCTTTTGTGCGTCAGGAAAAGAGTGTGGAATTAATGGGTATCTAACCAGCCCTTCCTCCAAGTGCATACAAGCTGGAGTTATTCCACAGTATTTTCCTTCGAATTATGTTTTGCATTTGATACAACTTAGTGTTCCTTCTTGCCTTGAACTGTTCTCTGACATCCACACACAACACCCAGTTCTCATGACAGCACTATGAGTGGTCAGGATGGGTGTCATTACACACATTTCACAGATCAGGGACCCTGAGGTCCTGTGTAGCCATGTGACTTGTCCAGAGTCGCACACTATTAAGGGACAACACTCTTTCAGACTAGTGGCCTCTCCATTATAGTGGAGCTCCCTGTCTTCCCCACAAATTCACACTAAATTAGGCACAGATCTCAGTATACAAAGATGTATATCTTTATTCCACTATAAATCAACTAACTTATCTTTTAATGCTGTGGCTCTATGTTGAGAGATGTCAGCAATACTTCCATTATTTTGGTCTCCACCTTTGAGGGTGCATCTCAGTTTGGGATGGGACTAGGTGGGGTACAAGGTTAGTGCCAAGGTACTGGGAGATCCATTTGTTGTTCATCCACTCTTTGAGGAGGCCCCAACCAAGATGTCTACAGTTCCTTCTGACCTTCCTCTACTGATACTGATATGTCTGTGCCTTCTTCCAGTTCACATGGTCCCTTCGAGTCCAGCAGCTCCCTGCTACTGTAGGGCCAGCCCAGGGTCTGGAAGGTTCTGTAGGCCCACACGGGACAGCCACCCTTCTCCCCAGACCTGCTGTCTCACTGAGGTAGGAGGGGACGGTAAGAGGGGAGGACCCACCTGTGCCCTTACTTGAACTTTTTGCCCACTTGTCCTCTGACTCTGGTGGAGGCCGGTGGTTCTAGCCTCTCAAGGCGGCCCCTCTCCTCACACCATTCTCTTCCAAACGCTCTGGCCACCCTCTAAGCCCTCTTCAGTCCTCTGAGAGCTTTCATTACACAAACACACTCACACAAGTTTTTTGTTCTCATTTTGCTTTGTATTCTGCCACATCACTCCCCACCTGAGGGAACGAGACAAAAGCCTGCTGTCCATGTATAGAGCTAGGGAAGGGGAATACTGAGAAAAAAAAACGATTTCTCCATCACATGTGTATCCATCCCATTTGACTTCTCGGGTCCTTGTGAGGTGAAGTCTGTCCTTTTCCTGAAACTAACAGTGAGGGGAAGAGGCACTGATGGGAATTTTTACATTTGGGAACTAGTAGATGGAGGCCCCTGCTGCCCTTGGGGTATTTAAAGGTATGATTTCCCCTCCCCCACCTCACTCTCTATGGCTCCACCCCCAATGGCTTCATCTTTCAATCTTGGTGATTAAGTTCTCACTTAAGAACTGGGGACCTGGTCTTCTCAGAGGAAGACCCACAGCTGTGAAGGTCTGACCATAGATGACGTACTCATCTTCCAAGTACGGAAAAGGGCATTTGCTTCTTTGGGTGTTTTAAGTGTGTATCACTTCCCCCACCTGAGTTATGGGCACCCCCACCCCAGAGTAAATCTGTTTCAGGGGGACATGTTATTGTACAGCCACAGTGACAAAGAGAAGAGGGAGCATTAAGATGCCTTGAGTGGAGAGATCCCATACTGCCTGTAAGAGCTGAAGGAACTCAGATCAAATGACAGGCAAAGAGTTGGTACATTAAAGCAAAATATTGCTTACAAAAATCTGACTTGTACCAAATCCCATTTGCAAAGGGAGTTTTTTTTTTTTTCTCTTGTTGTATTACAGTGGTCACAATTTCCAGCATTGCTCTCCCCAGCCCCCCACACCTGTTCCCACAGTCAATTACAAAGTGAATTTTAAAATCACTTCCAAGCACACTGATCTTTCAAAGACATTTGTTTTAAAGAGTATAGTTGGCTTTTGGTCAAAATACGAAGTTTCAGTAATGCACAGTAACAATCATAGTATAATTACCGGCCACAAAATACCAGGTGCCTAACCAAGCCTTTCCTACTCATTTAAGAGAGCCAAGCCAAACAAAAATGCCCTGCCTAGCCATACCCAGTAGTTTATAAGCTCAGTCTTTGTCACCAGGAAGGAATTAATTCAAAGAGCAAAGCCATTATTAGGCACAACCAGGCATTTCTGTTGTAAACACCTTTTGTTAATACATGTTGAGAGCTGAACTTTCTCACATTTTGAAAGAGGCCAGCTCAAGAGAGAATCTGAACCAAGCCAGTTTCAAGGTTGTTTCCTTTTCTCTTCTCTTCTGTTTTCTTTCTTAGCTTTCTGATATCACACCCTACTGTTGGCACAGGCACAGTAGGGGCGTCCTGGCCTTGGAGCCCGAAGACTCCCCCACCTATCATTTGACCTAAGGATTGCAGTGTTCCCAACTCTGCTGTAAGCAGATTGCTTTTGCGCCGAGGAAATGAACTAGGAAAGAACAGACAAGGCCCAGGAGTGTTATAAGGAAGAAACATAGTAAGAGACTTAAAGACGTACTTCCTCATTATTTGTAAGGAAGCTATTTCCTAGATTCCCTGAAGTATAAAAAGCTAAGTGCATTTGCTTAAGTTAATAAATTTTATTGAATTATTGTGATAATACCGCAAAGCAAAAATGTTTTATATTTCTTCTCTTTTTATTGCTTCCTGTTCATTATTGAGAGAAGAAATCCAATGTAACTTTTTTGTACTCTGTCATAATGAGGTTATCTAATTTGTTCTGCACGTGCTTCTCAATGTATGTGTGTGTGTGTCTATGTAATTAGATTGCATAAGACAACCGTAGTGTGTGGTCGCTGCAAACACAGATGTACAGCTAACGATGAGGCTCAGTTTTGTTGGAGCAAAACTCCATCATAAAAGCCCTCTGCTATGCTTTGGAATGGATTATTCTGTACTGAGAGGAAACACAAAATCTTCACTTCTCAGAACAACCTGAAAAATCGGTGGTATATACCTTATTCTCCTTTCCTAACCCCGTATTAAAAGGAAATTCTACATTCAGCTAAGGTGACCGATCCACCTTGGTTTGTCGGTGCCCCATGTCCTGGAAGCAGTCTGGCCCCCCAGGTAATAAAATTAATAATCAGTAATTAGATTATTAATTTAATGACTTTAAATAAAATAATAATAACAATAATAGAGACTCTGCCCCCCTCCGCTGACAGAGTCTCTGGGCCCTGTGTGCTCCTTTGCCTGTGGTCGCAGAGGAGGCAGTGATAGTGTAATGGATACCACTGAGCAGGGGCTGTGAGCGGGGAGACACTGGTCTTCACTGTCTTCTCTCTGTCCTCCCACGATTGGTGTTGATCTGCATTTCAGGGAAAAGAAAGAGTAAGTTATCAGGCTTAACCAGGTGACATTCCTGCTTTTGCAGATCAAAAAAGGTCTAATATCAGTAAGTGCATGTGATTCCACCTAATACCTGCCCAATATCACAGAGTTAGTAGGTGCTGATCCCACAGTTTGAACTCTCAACTATCCCAAAATAATAACTGTGCATCTGTATTTTCAGATGACAGCCCAGAACTTGGAGCAAATGCATTTAAAAATAAATAAACAGTGCTATCAGCATACTCTACTTCCTTTTTTCCGTGGTCTATGGTTTCACTACTGACTTTATTCATGTCATACTATGAAAACTGGCTTTGAGTCAGACAAGACTGCCATGCTGGAGCCAGCCCATCACACCCTCTTTCTCAGGGTGGCTGCTGCAGAACCCCTCTGCCCAGAAATATCTCCCCCCCGAGGGTGTCACAAAGCCACACACCCCAACTCCCCAGCTGAACTCTCCCCGGTAGAGCCACCTGGCTATGGCCACATGCCTTCCTCCCAAGCCATCGCTAAAATTCCTCTGTGAACCCTATCGGCCTTTCCTGTCAGCACTCCAAGGATTTGTTTATCATCAGGTTCAGTGAGCTCAGGACTTGGATCAAGTGAGTTTTATTTGGGAGCTGATGGGTAAGCTCAGGAGCATGAGGCTGATAAATCATGGGCTGTTAGGTGCAGCAGCAACGCGAGAAGCTGTATTGGCCAATCCCAGAGTTGTGCACTAGAGGAAACTGATATCCGGGTGCCACAGCCTTGGCGGCTTAATTTTAGGTTGACCAGTCACCCCAGTTTGCCTGGGACAGAGGAATTCCTGGGTGTGGACTTTCAGGGCCCAAACTGGGAAAGTCCTGGACAAACCAGGGTGAGTTGGCCACTCTGCTTGATGGAAGCCCCAAACTGTTCTGTTTCCCTTCACAGGCTGGACAAAACTCTAGGCGGGGAAATGACAGCAAACACAAATTTACACCTCACAGTTTAACCACACCTGGCTCCCCTGATCAGTCTCCAGGCATGAAGTGCGTGCCACACGGAAGCCACGTGACGTAAAGCCTTGCCTGCCTCATGACCGGCGGAACTCTTAGACTCTTGGGCCACAGCATTTGGGAAAGTGGGTTAGATGGAGTCAGTTTCAGGAAGTAAGTCTGTGGTCTGGTTTATTCACTTCACTGAGACAGGGCCACTGTGTCAGCCACAACATGTGGCTCAGAGCCTCCAGGGAAGGGCCTCTGCAGTTCGTCTCTGCTCCCTGTGGTTGCAAAGAGAAGTACCCAGGCTGGAGAAGGGTCAGCAGGATGCCTCGTGCTAATCGCTTCCTTTTTCAGAAGTTATGTCATTCAGAGGTTTTGAGTCCTGCAATCGGCAGTCATTATTGGCTAATTTTGGGCTTTTTTACTTAAATGTCAAGCCCCTAATTTGTAATTATGTCTTGGTTTTATTTCTCTTCCTGGATTATTTTGCGCCCAGCCCTTGGTTGCTTGGCAGTTGTTTCCTCTACCAGGCCTTCTGCGCTTTCTGTTCTGCTGAGACACAGCCTCTAGTTCACACTCCGCACCTGGGGATGAGTATGTGCTGAATAAGGAAGGGAAGGAAAGGGGGAAGAGAGGATGGAGTAAAACTGTCAGAGTACAAGATTCCCCTCTGCCTACACACACCTGCTAGAATTTAAATTTTTCGTGATCCACCCCCGTTTTCAAACACCACTGAGATGCTCTTCTTAGGGCCCAAGTCAATTTACTGATTAGATAAATGAAGCTTAACTGTGACCTGGGTAGGTAACACTCCTGCTAGGTTGTCTTAACACTTTAACAAACCTAACTCCAGTGGAGGGATTTTGAAATTAGGGGAGGGGCAGGAGGCATAGTGATAGATTGTTTCGGGCAGAGCCCTGTAAGGAGGGTTGCCAGATTTAGCAAAGAAAAATAGAGGATGACCAGTTGAATTTGAATTTCACTTAAACAATGAATAATTTTTTTGGTATAAGGATGTCCCTTGCCATATTTATGAAATAATCATATTAAAAATTATTCAGTGCTTATCCAAAATCCAGGTTTAACAGTGTGTCCTGTATTTTGTCTGGAAACCCCATGACGTAAAATGTCCCGCAAGCACACAGCCTGTGTGGTAGGGGGATAGTGTTGCTGAGGAGTTTGGAATAGTTTCCGAATGTTTGGCAGAAGGGAGCCTGCCTGTCCAAGAGGGTGTCATGTGGTACAGTCACGTGAAATCTCCGTCCTCCAAGCCAGGCCTGCTGAGGCGTGAGGCACCTGAGGTGGACCCGAACAGGACGCCCCTGGAGACTGGCCCAGGTGCCAGCAACGAGGGCGTGTTCTGCTGCATCCTTCCCAAACGACGCAGTGTCTGGTTCCAGTGCTGACAACTGACCTGTCTGATACCCATCACACTGGAACGTTATTTTTAGATCTGAGGAAGCAGTGACAAGTTTTTAAAAAATAAGGTACTAGATACGGGGGTAAACTACATTCAAGAAGTTCAATTCTGACCAGGAAATGCAATCCATGGGCCCGTTAGCACTACACATAGAAAAGGTTAGTACCAGCAGCTTTGTGTGTAAAAATTCCTGACTGAGATCCCACACTCCTTTTCACTTAAAAAAAAAGTCTTCACCTAAGGATATGTTTACTGATTTGAGAGAGAGAGGAGAGATGGGGCGGGGGAGTTGGGAAGAGAGAGAGAGAGAAACATCAATGTGAGAAATATTGATCGGATGCCTCCTATACATACCCTGACTGAGGATCGAACCTTCAACTTAGGTATGTGCCCCGACCAGGGACAACCTGCAACCTTCTGGCGTACGGGACAATGTTCCAACCAACAGAGTCCCCCGGCCAGGGCATTTTTTTTCACTTTTTATCTTTTTTTTATAAGCAAAGGTGATACTACTAGATTCAAGAAAATTACTTTTACCACTTATAATCTTTTTGTTTTCAGCTAATGAAGAGAAAGGCTGTTTTGCCATCTGTCATTGGCTTCTGCCTTGGCTATACCAGGTCTGCTCTTCCAGACCTGCCCTCTGCCCTTCCTTCTCTGGCCCGCTCTGCCCTCTGGAAGCTGACCCTGAGGACTCCCTTCTCCTCTGCCTTCCGCTAGCTCACACCAATGGGAGACTTCAGCAAGAGATGGGAGGTTAGGAGGACAAATGGGTCAAAAGAGTAATTTTATTGTGGTTGAGGATTATTAAAATGCTCATGGTGTCAACAGTCTTATAAAAAGCATTCCAAATTATGAATAGATGAGTACTTCTTTAACATGATAAAATACATTAATATTATCCCAAAGCCAGCATTCTGCTTGATGAGGACTCAAAATCCAGAAGCTGATTGAAAATTGATAAACTCAATTATGTAAAAAAAAAATTCAATTCTGTGTAGCACAAAAAGATCACCATAAGTTAAAAAACAAATGGCTTAAAACTAATATAAAATAATATTGAATGTCAACTGTAATTTTAAAATGGCAAACTGGGAAAAAGTATTTTCAACTAATATAACAAAGTATTGATACCCCATACTAAGTACTACTAGAAATAAATAAGACAAAGAAAATTGACAATGCAATTCTTAAAATGTCAATGCAAATGAATAAATGATTTAAGTGTTCTGATACCAATTCCAAGGTGTGGGCAGGAGAGTTTTTTTACAACAAATTCCCAGACACCAGTTGTGTGGCCTACAACCCAACTCAGTGCAGACATCCACTCAAGAAGGTGTCAGTCCTACGAGACTGACAGGTTCATCCACAGGTTCAGTCCTACGAGGCTGCCCACCCTCCACCTCAGATGCCATTCATGAGTCCAGGCTGTCACCTGTGCTTCTTTCTAATCAGGAGCCATGTATCAGAAGTTCCAATGGCCCCCTCCTTGGGTTTGATTAATTTGCTAGACTGGCTCACAGAACTCAGAGACACATTTTACTTACTAGATTAACAGTTTATTATAAAAAAAATAACTCAGGGAAAACCAAATGGAAGAAATGCATGGGACAAGGTACAGCGAGAGATCTCAGAGTCCTTATGGCTTCTCCAGGTGCACCACTCTCCCTGAGTCTCCACCTGTCCGCTAACCAGAAGTCCTCTGAACCCTCTGCCTTTGGGTTTTAAGGAGGCCTCATTACACGGGCATAATTGATTAAATCATTGGCCATTGCTGATTGAACTCAACGCTCAAATTCCTCTCCCCTCCCAGGAGGTTGGGAGTGGGACTGGAAGTTCTAACTTGTAATCACACAGTTGGCTCCTCAGGCAATCAGCCCCCGATCCTTGAGTGCCTTCGAAAATCCACCTCATTAACATAACAAAAGACACTTTTACTGCTTTCCTCACTCGAGAAATTCCAAGGGTTTTAGGAGCTCTGTGCTAGCAAGGGGCAAAGAACAAATATGTATTTCTCATTGTCAACCTAAAAAACCAAGAACCTAGTTCGAGGCCAAGCATTTATTTGGGATCAAAGAATTGCAATTTGGGGTATACACATTTAGGTGGAAACAAAAAGAGTCTCAATTATAGGGTGAAGTAAGGGGTTTTCATGATAAAATGAAAAGGAATAATTAACTGCATGAAAAGAAGAAAAAAATTCCTGTTGGTGCTGTTACACTGAGGTGCTCTAGCTACATGTGATTGGTTACTGATTCTGTCTTCAGATAGAAAGTCCATGATCATCAGTCCTTATGTCTGGGTTGTCTGCTTTCCTGCTGTGTTACAAACAATAAGAGATTTAAAAGTTATATATCAGCCCTGGCTGGTGTAGCTCAGTGAATTGAGCACAGGCCTACAAACCAGAGAATCATGAGGTTCGATTCCCAGTCAGGGCACATGCCTGGGTTGCAGGCCAGTTTCCAGCAGGGGACCCACGAGAGGCAACCATACATTGATGTTTCTCTCCCTTTCTCCTTCCCTTCTGCTCTAAAGATAAATAAATAAAATCTTTCAAAAAAAAGGTTATATATCAAACAAGGAGTGCCCTGTTTTTCCAGGTTCCAGAAATTATGTTGTGGCAATGCCAAATTTGCCTGGAACAGAAATTTTCAAACTTTGTCATTTCATGGCACACATGTACTAATTACTTAAATTTTTGTGGCACACCAAAAAATATACTTTTCGCTGATCTGACAAAAAATAAGTATAATTTTGATTCATTCACACCAGACAGCTATTGCTGGGTTGGCTGTTGTCATTTTTTAATTCAACAATCTAAAGGAAAAGAGGTCAGTGCCCCTGACTAGATAGTCATGTATTTCATGTTTTAAAAATTTTGTGCTGCAGCACACTGGTTAAAAACCACTGGCTTACACCAAAGATAAGCAGTTGACATAAATATCAATCCCCTTCTGAAGGCTCACAGTGAGGCGGTGGGCTTATATAGCACACACAATCCTATGTGAGTTTGGGTATAAGTAAAAGTGGAACTGGAAAATAATTCCGAATTAAGTCGCAACATAAAAGTGGATGGCAGAGGTCATCAGCTCTAATATACTAAGTAGCACGTGGATTTGAAATGAAGACATTGACATTTCAGCAAATGAAAATGTTTTGCAGTCTGCAAATTCTTGGCAGTAGTACCACAGAATTCAGTCAGCAGGGGCTCCTAAGTTACAAACATAAAAGGTTACAAAGAACACCAAGAATTATTCCTTATTTCCACTGCCATTATTTTAAATTAATAAAAATAATTTCTAATAGAAGTTTGGCATTCTACTAGTGCAATAAAACAAACATCCCATAACAAAGACCCCTTCAAGATCATCTTCCCTTGACTCAGAATAATTCCTTGATGAGTAGAAAATAATTGTTATAAATCTATTAACAAAGCCTTATATAAAATCACATTATACTGCCTCCTTATTTGAACATAAATACCAACATCTGTGGCCAAACTAGCAGCTGCTATTTTTAATATGTGCCCTAATATAACACAACAAAAGTGTTTATAAAATGCAGTCTCTTTCCTGTCATCTTCTTTAAAAGCAGTGTTAATTTTGGAAAGAGTCTTAGAAATCAACAAGTCTACTGAAGCAATTATTCATTCATTTGACAAATATTTATTTAGTGTCTCTACATATTGTGTAAAGTAAAAAGCACTGTGATAAAATGAATAACACAGTCCCTGGCCCTTAAGAAGCTTAAATCTAAGCCAATCCATTCATTCATTCATTCATCCATTCATTCATTCATTCATTTTAAGACTCTCTAGGCCTGTCAAGTTCAGACTAGTACTTGCTTTCATTATGCCAACTATCAAGCATTTATGAAAAGAACTAAATAGTTTATGTTTATGGATTGACAGTGGTCTATTTTTACTTCAGTGTTTCTCACATAGTAATTTTTTAGTCTTGAGTTAACATTTCAAAAGATCTAACTGCTCTTCATCTTCACGAGTGCCTTTCTATATATTATGCCAGTTAGCTTCACAACAACCTTCATTTCACAGATGGGGAAATTGATGTCAGTGAGATTAACCAGCTTTCCCAGAAACACACAGATTCACCTGTTTCTAGTGCTTATATTCTCTCTGCAATAGTACCAGAGGGATTTGCTGAAATGTAGGCTACAGAAACTGTAATTTGTATTAATACTTTAAGAGTACATGATTGTCATTTGACTGTTAAATCTTCCGCTTCACAAAGAATTTCTTGAAGAAAAGCACTGAATAGCTGTAAGTGCAGTGTATTTCTGAGTACCTTAGTGCTAGCTCATGAAGACCAGGGAATGATACTAGGTATTTGTTACTTTCCATTATCAGAATACTCTGCATTAAGATGATCAGTGTATAAATGAAACTACTATTTTCCCCCCATGATATTCCTTTACCTTTTAATCTTTGAACTTTTTCTATAGTATTTTTTTAATTTTAATTGTTGTTCAAGTACAGTTTTCTGCCTTTTACCCCCATCCCAGCCCCCCCCCCCGTTCACCCCCTCCCCCGGGCCTTGTTTTCGTCTATGTGGACTTTATACTTGTTCCTGCAAACCCTTCTCCTTTCCCCCCGAAATTCCCTTCCGTCTCCCCTCTGGACACTGTCAGCCTGCTCTCTATTTCAGTGTCTTTGGTTATATTTTGCTTGCTTCTTCGTTTTGTTGATTAGGTTCCTGTTAAAGGTGAGATCATATAATCTTTGAACTTTTCAATAGCCTTATCTTTTGTTCATTTGAGCTCTTTTGCTCTACAGTTTTTGAATATCCATACCCAGGCTACCATATCATAAAGATACTGTAATATTTTTATATTGTATCATTATGTTTTTTAAAGAGGTACCTGATTTTTTTCTTTTTAGCCATGTTGGTGCAAATCTCCTCCTAACACACATACTTTTCTACTTAAGCATTCCAAGACACTTACTGTACAGTGAATTATCAGTACATAGCTCACTCAGAGCAGGGTGTAGGTTATTTCAACCATGAAAGTGATCTGTATGTAATAAAGGAGGTAATTTGGGTAAGGTCCCATGATAAAATCTGGCACTGATTGGCAATTGACTTTGAGACCACGGACCATGCAATCATATTGTAAAATCTGAATCATGTTCCTTAGAGTGATATTCTTCAAACTTATTCAGGAGCTACTAGCAATCAGATACAGGTTTCTAGCAGCCATTATAATTTCTTTCTAAGTATATATTTGGAGCAATAGTAGAGGGTTGGTAAGCAATGATAAAAAAAGCAAGTATATGGAAATCTTAAATTGAATTTCAACATGGAAATTATGGCACAGTTTATGTTGCTTCACTCCTCAAAGATTGTCATTCAAAGCCCTGGTTGGTGTAGCTCAGTGGATTGAGTGTGGGCCTTCGAACCAAAGGATCAAGGTTCGATTCCCAGTCAGGGCACATGCCTGGGTTGCAGGCCAGTTCCCAGTGGGGGATGTATGAGAGGCAACCATACATTGATATTTCTCTCACTCTCTTCTTCCCTTACCCTGTAAAGATAAAGAAATGAAAGTTTAAGAAAAGCTTGTCATTCACTTAAATAAGGTCCATAGCAAAAACTTAAGTGTAGATTATAGTTCCTATATTATTTAATTCTTCACAAAGCATTGAATGGTATCTTGGGACTTAGCTTGCCACAGAGAATAGAGCAAAGGTTTTGGAATTAGTTAAGCTGATGATTTCATGTGAACTCTGCCTTGAAATCTTAGGCAATGTACTGAATCATGGAGCTGTGTGACCTTGGCAAAGTTACTGAACCAGACTGAACTCAGCTTTATCACCTGAAAACTGGTTGTTGTGAGGGTTAGTAATAACACACATAATGTGTTTGGAAGGAAAGCCTCACATATGGTGGGTTCTCAATAAACTCAAGTCTCACATAGGGCACTACACACAGTGTACACAATGATTTTTTTATTAAATTAAATTGATTATAAGCAAATTAAATGTTAGTATTATACAACCTTTTTCCTGGAGTGCACAAAGTCGAAAGGTTGTATTTCTTGCTGCTGATAGTACAGTGCTTACTTCCTCAAGAGACTAGGAGACGCAAACTTTAGCAAGAAATGTCTCCATAATGGAGAAGTCTATAGTGTACAATAAAAACTTCCTCTGTCTTATAAATCACTATTATCACAAAATATCTATTTAGTCAGTGTTTATAGACGTAAATAAAATGGCAGTGACCTTGTCAGGGTAGTTAATAGGTAATTTTAACCAAGTTGATTAAAATTGCTTATTAGTAATAACTAGAGCTTCAAAGGAAGAGGAATCAAGGAGAGAAAAACAGGTAATGGTTGTTGCTTCTCAATGCGGTTCAGGAAATGTGAGCAGGTCCATTAAAGCATGATGTATAGAAGAAATTCTGAGGCATTGTGGAAAGTAAAGGCTTAGTTTCTTTTGTTCAGACCTCAAATATACATGAAGGTGCATATATTTTCTGGAGTTTTTATGTCTTTTAGATCAATAGTTAATGATATTTTCTCACTGTACCCCCTCTTTGCTGTGCCATGAAAAGATAGTTATCTTTAGTCATCAGGGAAATGGAAATTAAATGCAAATTAAAACCACAGTAGTGTGTGTATGTGCATATATGTATATGTGTTTATATATATGCATATATATATTTAGAATGATATACCAAGTCACCCTGGCAAGGATGTGGAGGAACTGGAGCTCTGATAGATTGCTGGTGGCAGTGTAAATGGTGTAACCACTGGGAAAAGGTCTAGCTGATTCTTTTTTTTTTTAAGATTTTATTTATTTTTAGACAGAGGAGAAAGGTGGGAGAAAGAGAGGGAAACATCAATGTGTGGTTGCCTCTCACATGCCCCCTACTGGGGACCTGGCCCACAGCCCAGGCATGTGCCCTGACTGGGAATTGAACAGGCGACTCACAGGCTGGCTCTCAATCCACTGAGCCACGCGTGAGCCAGGGCATGATTCTTATAAAGTTAAACGTACTCCTATCATATGTCCCAGACATTCTGCTCCTAGGTATTTATCCAAAAGAAATGAAACGCATATCTGTACAAGGCTTATACGTGAATGTTCAGAAGCTTTACTTGTAATAGCTAAAAACTGGAGACAATACAATGTCTATCAATACATGAATAGATAAACAAGTTGTGGTATATCCACACAGTGCATACTACTCAACAATAAGAGGGAATTAACTATTGATCCATCCAAGCAAATATATGAATCTCAATTATGCAGAAGGAAAGAAGCCAGATTTTAACAGATTAGGTAGCATGTGATTCCATTTCTAATATCCTAGAACATGCACATTAATTCATAGTTACAGAAAGTACATCAGTGGTTGCCTGGGGATGGAATGGGGGACAGGGAGAAGCAGAATTAGAATGAGCACGAGCAAACTTTGGGGAGCGATGGATATGTTTGTTACCTTGATTGCCTTGATGGCTTCACACATATATATCAAAACTTATCAAATTGTATACTTTAAACATGTGCCACCTAAATCAATAGTTAACAATATTCTCTTACTGTACCCCCCCTTCACTGTGCCATGAAAAGATAGTCATCTTTAGTTATTAGGGAAATGAAAATTAAAGGCAAATTAAAACCATGTGCCATTATCAAGGTATGTCGATTATACCTCAATAAGGCTGTTTGAAAAAAACGTTGTGTCAAGTTTTCATAAAAATTAAGAGACCGCTCTGGTCCTCTGCCATTAGATTGGGCAGACCACAGGCTCGCTTCCTCAGTGGCTTTCACCACGCCTTGGATGTGGGCTCCTGTGGTGTGTCATTACTGGACCATAAGGACCTTGAGAACTGAATCCATCTTGGTCTTTCCCCAGCATGGTACCCCTCATCAACTGTTGTTTTTTAAGTGAATAAACTGCCTGGATAATTTTTGGCAAAACATTTCTACTTGAATTCCCTAACTAACCCTCACCATTTTCTTTTTTGTTTTGTTTTTAACATCCATGGGAGTCAGCAAATCTTCCTGCTTAAGAACTTTAAAGCCAGAGTGACCTGCTTAGCTACTTACTCATTGCCTGGCCACAGACAAAACGAGCTGGCCTCTCCAAGCTTCAGTTTCCTCATGTCTAAAGGGGTAATAATATACTTATGTCACTGGTTTTTTGAGAAGACTAAATGAAATAATCCATATAAAGTGCGTGGTCCATAGTCAAAACTCAGTTTTCAAAAGGCATGAGAATTCATACATTTACCATCACAAACTTTTGACAGTTTATGAACCCCAAAGACTGAAATCCTTGTCTTGCATCAGGAGAAAGAAAACAAGATGAACAGGCGATTGAAACTTACAAGAAGAGATAGGTCTAAACCAACATTAGAGTTACTTGTATCTTAGGCCTTTTAGAAACAGATAGCCAGAGAATTTTAATTATTGGAAGAAGTGCAAGGGTTAAATGACTTACAGTCTTGTCAGTACATTTCATACCTTGTTCTTAAGACTTCTTCATTAGAATAGGAAGATAAACACCCTACCATTAGGCAAGGAGGCTGAAGGTGCAAACAACCCATTTAGTTTTTCCCTACTCTTTATTTTGAGGTTCTTCGATGTAGAATCCTGTTCTTTGTTTGCAAGTTTTCTGCCTAGTGAAAAATACTTTATCATCCTGTCCATGGGGAGTTAATTAAACAGAATGTGGAAAAATGTAATCTTTAGGGAGCTCTGCTCTGAGCACTCTCGGTAAATATCGCACAGATGAGGGAGCCTACAGAGACCTCCTCCTGGACCGGACTGAGCTTGGGTTTTAGAACCAGCCAGTTTCAGGTAATAATTTTCTTGAGTTTCGAGCAACTCGATTGTTTTGTAGCCTTCTGATTTAGAACACTTGGCCTACTCACATTTCCATGATTTGTGGGGGATTTTTATAAAATGCATGAAACAATTATTATCAGTAATAAACTGGATTATTAATCTCCAAAAATAAGGTGCTGACATGTAAACAAAATTCACACCTGGCCCTTGAGGTCTGGCCCAGTATTAGATTTGCCTTTAAGAGGCCAAGTCAGTTTGTTGTATGGGAAGAATATCATATCAGGAGTCAGGAAATATTATTCTACTCCTGGCTCTGCCAGTAGCTAGCTCTGTGATCCTTGGGAACCACTTCCCCGCTCAGCTTCCTCGAGTGTTAGAGTCAGACCAGATCAGGGGAGGGAACACCTGATATGTGCCACCAACTCCTTTCACTCTGTGCCCAGGGCAGCCATTGTTAATCACCAAAAACTTTCCACTGAATTAGGAAACTACTTCTGAATTCTTCTCAGCAAAGTATTGTGGGCAGCCACTACCCATCAACTGAAGTTGCCCCTCAGAGGAAAACCTCCCTGCTATCTTTGAGCAAGAACGCCTCTAAGGGTCGTTTTAATTTTACTATTACTCAAAGGCCAAAGTGAGAGTACATGGTAGGGCAAATGCTGGAAAACAAATATTCCGGCAAATCTTACTTCCCTTTTTCACATTCCAGCCTCTGAGAGTGTTAAAGACGGCCTGCGAGTTTGCAAGTGAATGCATACATTTACCACGGCCTGTGTGTGGAGATGCTCTGTCCTTCTATCAGTACATCTTGCTTTTGGTTTGTCCAAAATGAATGAAATTTAACTGATTTCCCCCCAATTCTAAAAATGCTTGCTGTAAAAATCTGAGCAATGGAGTACGAAGAGGAAAGTGAAAATGACCTGATATTTGATACCCCTTATTAATGATATTTGGTAACCGGCCTTGCAGACACAGCTCTAGGTGTTAAGTGTTTTTCTGTACTGTTTATTTTCCCCTTAAGGCAATGTTATGTATGGGCAACTTTGCATATCACTCCAAAGCTGCAGTTCTTCGGCTCTACTCAGCGTCCTCATAAACTTCCATCTTTGCTGGGGACTCCGATTTTGCTGAGTGAAACTTTACAAATGTAGGAGTAGATCGGAAGGGCAAAGGATTTTTAGACCCTTACCAAAACCACACTTAAAGATGTGGTCACATTCTCCAGGTTCCATTCTAGTAGATACAGAATGGAAAGACGTGCAAAGCTTGTTATTAAAATTCAAGTTGAAAATGAAGTTGACCCTGCAGCTTGTACAAAAGCCAGCGTTCCTCCCATACTCCCACGTACCACACCCCCACATTTTTTGCTTATTATAAAAGGCATATGTGTTTATTTAGGAAAATGCAGATGGGCAAAATGAGAAAAATAAAACCATCACTAATTGGAATAATTATGGTTAATGTTTTGATTATATTTGTTCAGTTTCCTTTTTCCTGTACATGCATATTTATATAGGTATCAACACATGTTATTCAAACCACTTTTTTAAACTTCTGGATTTTTCTCTTTGTGCACTGCATCGCAGTTCTTACAGACCGCTGTTTGTATTACAAGCAGGAAATTACGAGTTAAAACTGGCTTTGGAGATTTACAGCTCTTTGTGGCCGTAGTGTGCATAGTGAGGTATGCACACCAAGGAACCAAGGTTATGGGTGTGTTTTGAAATTAATACACAAATTATTCTGAGCACTGCTATCCTGGAGTTCAGTTTATTCACTGGGCATGCTGCTCTTGAAGTTCAAACTCCCTCAACAGATATTCTGAAAGTGTCTTACATAACTGGTCTAAATTAGGTCCTGTCAGGTGCAGAACCTATCTCCATCTACTTAATTGATGAAACACCTGAGTTCCTTAAGGGTATTTGATAAGGAGACTATCTCCTCATCATTCATCTAATGGTATGAGACTGATGCATGCTGTGATGAGGCAATTTACTTTGTAGCAACAAGCATATATTATAGGGAAGATAACGTCCTTATTCACAGGGAGGTCAATTTGCTCCTGAGGGTTTGAGACTCTATTAAATTGCAAGGTACCATCCCTATATGTATTCCCAATGATGGTTAACAATCAAAAAGCAGCCTGGAGAAACCTTACCCTTGATGTTCAATATATGGTGTTTTGGTTATCAATTGATAACCAGTATGCTGTATTGGTTATCCACACCAAAATTGAGAGGCTAAAAACAATTTATTCTGGTCTCTCACAATTCTGTATACTGACTCGGCCCAGTCAGGCAGGCTGGTCTTGCTTGGAGTCTCCACATATGGTTGCAGTCGGACAGCATCCGGGGCTGGGGTTGTCTGGGGCATGGCTAGGTATGCTGCAAGGTCCCAGATGGTTTCTTCACTCACATGTCTGGTGACTGTTCACATAGCTCCTCTCTCCCCTTGGAGTCTCATCCCCCAGGGCTACTCCACATGCCCTCTCCTCCCACGAAGATTTCCAACTTCTTACATGGTGGCTGACTTCTAAGAGTGTAAAATTAAAAGCAATCATACCTTTGCAAGGTGGAAAGCAGATGTTGTGTCACTTCCAGCCTCCATTCATAAGTGAAAGCAAGGCACAGGGTCGCCGCTGGTCCAGTGTCAGGGAACTACATAACTATCAGGGAAGGGGTGATTCACTGGGTGCCATCTCTGAAAACTAGCTACCCAATATGCTCCAATTGACCAAACTGGACACATTTAGAATTTCAACTATAATTCCAACAGAGTCCGTATATTTTCTGGCTCAAACACAGAGTACAATTAAGGGGAAGTGAAGAGAAGAGGAAAGAAACCTCAAGGTGATAAAGAATTTTGAAACGTGGGTCCTTTCTTTGGCCTTGCAAACTTGGCAGCTTAGATCACAGACAAGAAGGTGAAATAAACAGGTCATTGCATTACCATGATCCAAACTCTGTATGCTCAGAAGGCTTACTTCATGATGGCTATTTTTTATGAGAACCCTAGAGCAAATATTACAGTTCTGACACATTTCGAGCATATATGGTGGGTTGTCTTTCCAAACACAGCCAAGAATTCAGACATCAACGGAAATGTAGATTAGTAGCATGTGAAACCAATGTGGCCGGGGGATAGTAGCTGGGAGGGCCTGGCAGTAAAAAGGACGCCCAGGGCACCAGGACAAGAGAGGTAAACCTGCATCATCTTCCCTGTTCCTCTGGAGCTTCTCTGCGCACAGTGGCCATGTCCCCACAGCACACTGTGTAAATTTGGAGTACAAGGCCTAAGTTCCCACGTGAAGACAATCTCATTTCAGTGTCTGCAAAGACTGGAAGTCTGCTTGCCATGAGTGGTCTGAGATCAGGGTTCCCCACCCCCACCTCTTTTTTTGTGCCGAACTACTGTTCAATGCCCAACAGTTTTCCCTTAGTGTTTATTTTTCTTAAACATGTTCAGACTGATATGATACTGTTCTACTCCCTTTGAAAATATGTACTCTGCAGGTGCCTGAAATAATACACTCCCAGCAACTGCCTTTTCATCAAAGTAAAGGTTATTTCATTCAGTCTAAACTCAATGGGTATCTGTTGCTTAACAAGGAAATCCCAAACATTTTACAAACTCCTTGAGGACAGCTGGCATTTCATACACAACTTTGCTATTTCCTCCCTCCTGGACTCATTGTCTGCCTTCTCGGATGTAGTAGGTGTAATAAGTAACTCGAATTGTTAACAATACACTCTCTGCCCTTCTTTGAGACGAATGTTATTTCATTATGTTTCTGCATGTTCCTATCAGGTCATTGTAAATAATTTCTCCTAAGGCTTCTTTTTCAGTCTGCAGATCATTTTACAGGCTTTTCACATGACAGCTGAAAGGGTTTAATTCAAATTGAAGAAACTTGCTTCAAATACAAGTGATTAACTTAGGCTTCATTTACCTCAAGGAATACTTGAACGTTTAAATTTACAGATAAATCCTGGGAGTGTCAGATTATGCAACCAAGAGAAAGTTTGAGTTCTTTGAGTGTTAACCTGCTCTAATCAGGTGTGTGTGAGAAAAGGGATTTTTTGAATGAAATTATAGTAAAACCACTGCAGGCACTACTTCCCCTGTTTTTTCATAATTTCAAACCAGTTCAAGAGTTAGACTGTTAAAACACAAGAGAAAAAACCCAATTTATTTATTCTTTTTAAAATCTTTATGATTTCACAATATTCCTGTTTTCAAGAACTTGACGTTTTCTGTGAGCAATGATTAATTTTAAGTACTTGTTTTTAATGTAAAACGTAATGTATACTCATTGTAAATTGAAAAGATGATTAAATTAACAGAAAGATTAAAATCATTTATGATCCTACGACTATTAATATTTGGTGAACAACTTTCGATTTTTTTCCCTGGGCACATGTTTTTATGGAACGGACCCGTGCTATATAAACTATTTCATAACTTGGCTTTTCTCATTTTTATTTTTAAAAGGATACCGTGAGTACGTGAAAAGAAACTTTTAAAGATTATGGCATGTCGTAGTACTTCACAGTGTTAAAGGACACCATCTCGAGTACGGTGTGTGCGCTTTGGCAAGGAAAGAAAGGTCTCAAGTGGGCTGTAGAGACTACTTTGCGACGAAGAGACTTCTTCGTTTGCCCTTGGCGTCCTGAGCCTAGCCGAACTGAAAGCGTGTGGGAGTAGGTGGAGGGCACTCAGGGTGATTGCAAGCACGAGCTCCCCGCGCGGTCCACACTTCCCCTGGGCAAGTCCCACTGGCTCCAACCCGTGAGGGGACCGAGGGCAAGAGGGCAGTTTGCGGTGCGCACAGCCGGGTCCGAGACGTTACCCGCGTCCCGGAGCTGGCGCCACTCTCAGATGGTGCGTGAGATAAAGCGGGGCAATGTTCTGCAAGTCCAAACCCGGGAAGCGCAGCTCCGATACCGGCGCCTTTGCCGGGTCTCCAGCCGTGTTTGTTCCAAGTGTTTAAACTGTTTCAAAGCGCTTGAACCCGAGAGACCTTCGGCAAACAATTCCTAATCTCTCGGGCGGACAGCGTTAGTTTCATTTGCGAGGAGGGCAAATTGAGCGCGGGGACCTGGTGGCTCGGGCGGCCCTCCTCCGGTCCGCGGGCGTCCACCACCGCCCACTGGGACCCCAGCCAAGATCCTTTCCAGCCCCGGGACCGTGAGCTTCCCGCGTCAGGCCCAGCGTGGGTGGGGGATTTTCGGCAGCGCTACCCGAGAGGCCTGTCTGAGAAGGACAGGCCAGGGCTCTTGCCCCGCCCTCGGGGGGCGGAGGGCGGGAGGCGTGGCGGGGCTGGAACCCAGGAGGCGATTAGGGCCTTGTCGCCTAGGAGCGAGTACTGGGGAGCCCGTACGAGTCGCCGCCGTCAGCGCCTCCTGGTCCACGCCGTGCTTGGGCAGCTGAGACAGGACTGCCGTCGGAGAGCCTCAGAGCACCGTCCCCAGCTCAGCATGATGGACTTGGAGCTGCCGCCGCCGGGAATGCCATCCCAGCAGGTGCTGCCCCAGCCCTCTCGGTCCCATTGTAGTACCAAGACGGGGGGCAGGGGCTCGAGGGAGCTGTGGTCCAGGAGGGACAGCAGCCACTGGCATCTCACCGTTTGTGGCCGGAGCCTGGACTGCAGCGGCAGCGTACTGGAGCCGCTGCGTCTGGGGCAGGGCGGGATGGAGGAGCAGGGACCCAAGGGGCCGCGAAGGGTAGTGGGGGCGCGCCTGGGTGGTCCCATCGACAACATGCCCGCCGTCCCAGAGGGCGATTTGAAGGATACACTCGCATGCATGGGGCGAGGGGTGCGTTCTTGTTGAGTCCCTGGCAGCCAGGTTGGAACGCCGAAGCCCCATCCAGCCCCCCACATTTGAGCCGCTCCCAAGGCTACGGGGCAAGGAGGGGGCGGACACTGGCGGTCTGAGCCGGCGCGGGCCGGCACTTCCGGGGCAGAGCGGTTCCCCGCCTGGGAGCCGGCAAGAATGTGCCTAGTCACGGGGCCGCTCGTGGGGGAGCTGAGGTCTTCTCCTCGCTGGGACCAGGAATCCCTTCCGTGCCAGCACTGTCCTCCTCCCCACAATTGCACGAGTAGTTTGCTCATCCCGCTGGGCCAGATAAGATTCGTGTGCACCAAGCTTCAAAAGAAAGTACATCAGAGTTTGGAGTAAGGAAAGGCTTACTGATGAGAAGGTCCAGCTTGGGAAGACGGGAGAACTAATTCTCAAATCCTTTCAGGCATCTTTCTCTGTCTAGGGAAGGGAGGAGGGGCGAGGTGTGGGGGTGGCGTATACAGGTAGGCATCCAAAGGTGTCCAAAGAAGAGGGCAAAATTTCTAAATCCTTATCTACGTGGTGTACCCCTGCTTATTAATTTGAGTCTAGTTCTGTAGTCATTATTTTGTGCATATATCCCCACCTCTTCTGCTGATAAAGGGGTTCCTCAAGCAGAATTCCTCTAGTTAATTATGTTTGTAGCTGGAGCTGTTAGCCTGAAGGCCACCAGTGGAGAGTGGAAGCATTTCACTGTTAGAGGCTAAGTCCATCAATGGGATTCATCATTCAGGGAGCTAGGCCAAAAAGCCCAGCCCGCAGGTGGGCGGAAGAAGAGGTACCCAGGTGCCCTGTGTGCCAGGATGCCCCCATGTGCTGCCCCTAAACCGGGCCTCGCACACTGGGGAAGTCTCGACTGGAAGAACCCTGATCACTCGGGACCCACGGAGAAGAGCTGGTGGGGCGGGGTCTTTGCAATTGAAGTTGGCAATGCCCCAACCTTCTCCTTTCTGCCGAGGTGTCTGCTGGTGGTGCACTGCCCAGTGCGTGGCCTTGGCCTCTGCATCAGTGACAGCGGCTGGTTGGCTGTCACGGCGGCCCTCGGTTGGCCCTTTCCTGCTCTGTAGCGTGCAAGCCTTGCGGTGCTAGGGCCAAGGGACAAGTTGGAGCTGTTGATCTGTTGCGCAATTGTTATTTTTCCCCAGGGCAGCTTTGTCTTTGGATTTAGCGTTTCAGACTTGCAATTCCAAAATGTGTAAGGCAGGATATTCTGCTTTGTGCGGTCAAGGGTAAGAGTTATGAGTGTAGATTAGAATTTCTGTTGCTTTAGGCTGTTGCTAAATTTTTGTCTTTCATATATTATTTCTCTCTTGGGTGTTTTATATAGTTTTCTTTTTCTGTTTGAGGATTTGCGTCAATTTCTTAGCATGCTGCTGCTTTTGTAAAGTCTAAGGATGGGACACCTTTGTTTCATAATGCTTTGCTATAAAGTTCTGTAAATTGTTTAATAAGTGAAAAGTTTCTGTTCATACTTTGTAGGTACTTTTAAAGGAGTAGATATTTATATTTTTCTATTTTTTTTGTAACTGGGTACTTAGGGGAAAATTGGTTCAAGGAAATGTGTAACTTAAGTACAGTATGCTTATGCTCTTAAAACCTAATGTTTTAGACTGATCCTGGTGGTTTAAAGTAAGGCTATAAGTTATTAACCATGTATTGTGCTTTTTTTTGTTTCAAATTGTTTGGCTTGAACTTCCCCCCAGTAATGATTGGGATTGTATTCTCTTGGTTCCCACTGGTATGAAAAAGTATGTTTTCAGATTTAGCTGCTGGTTGAGAGTAATCTCTGTGATCAAAGGATCTGTGATGCTAATGGACTTTAGTTTTCCTAAATTCAGGAATTGTGGCCTGGAACCCTTCAGTCCTTTATTTTTCTCTTTCCTTAGTGTGTAATTTAACATTCTATATATAGAAATGCGTAAAGCTTAATACTACTTTCCCATTTAAATGTGAATTTTCTAGTTATGTTTGATAAGGTAATTCCTTTTCCACCTTTGTAATCAGATACCAATTAGCATATTTAAAAACTGAAAAAAAGAAAATGGAGTAAAATTTAGAATCAAGTTCATGTCTATAATGGAGTCATATGAAGTCATCATTATAGTTGAAGATTTGAACAGAAAGTCAAAGTGGATTGTGACCTTTTGTCAAAGAAATTCCAGAAACGATGTGGTGTTAGGATACGGCTTTTCATCCTCTGTGTAGGGGGGTGGTTGATGAACAGGTTGGCAAGGAGAGCCTTAGATTCTTTATCTCCAATAGGTGGAAGGAACCATCTGTTACTGTTTTCAAGGGTGTCTTAGAAAGATAAAGTACTTTTGCCTGTGAGGGGTGAAAATGATCTTGGACAAGACCGATAAGATTATTTTTAAAAGAAAAATGTGACAGGCCTCTCATCTCTTTAATGAATGTTAACCAGAGACCAACTTGACTTTTTAGACGAGAAAAGTCTCTTGAGAGATTGTGGAAGCAGTATGTAGGAAAAGAAATGCACAGTATTTGTATCAGTCTTTGTGCATTAAGAATAACTTGGGCCAAGCCCTGGCTGGTGTAGCTCAGTGGATTGAGCGCGGGCCTGTGAACCAGAGGATCACGGTTCGATTCCCAGTCAGGGCACATGCCTGGGTTGCAGACTGGTTCCCTGCAGGCCAACTCCCAGCAGGGGGTGCACGAAAGGCAACCATACATTGATGTTTCTCTCCCTTTCCGTCCCCTCTAAAGATAAATAAGTAAATAAAATCTTTAAAAAAAAATAATAACTTGGGCCATTTGGAAGTCTCTTTTTTGTTAACTTGGGTTTGTATAAGCAATGCTGGGGGAAACAAAATGCTGTCTGCCTTTAGGATTACCAGTAAGAGTTGGAAGCCAAATCCATTATTTTTCTTAATATTTACTTTTTATTCAGGATGAATTATATTTACAGAATGGCACAGGAAAAGGAACTCTCTATAAACTATAGGAACGTTTTTCCCCTGGGAATGTCTTGTCTGCTGGCCGAAGGCAATTATTTAAAGGAGTTTTTGCATAAATAATATTTCCTCTTTAATTTTTGTTCGATCTGGGGTCAAATGTTCAGTACAGACTTGGATGTAGGCGAATTTAGCCCTGAGATAATAATAGATGAGTTGTTGACCACTTCCTTGCATGCCAGGCAGTGCAATAATTGCTTCACATGCATAATTTCACAGTAACCCCATAGGAAATACTATTATCACCAGTTTCCAGGTGAGAAAAAAGGCATAGAGAGGCCAAAGTTCTGCTTAAAAGTTATCCAACTATTGAACAATATGTGTGGGATTCACATCCGAGTAGTCCAACTCCCATAGTTCTTAATCACTGATTTCAAACTGGAGCAGGATGAGTTAATCCTCGAACAGGAGGAAAAGCTCACACTTTTAAGAAAAACTGGGGAAAGAAGAGGCAGGAATTAAAGAGATTAACCTTTTCCACTTGTCAAGAAATTCTAGTCACTGAGTACATGAGCGGGGAGGTGGACCTCCTTCCACAGAGTGAGAGCAAATAAACCTGTCAGTGGAATTACCACATGTGGAGGGTAATATCAAAAAAAGCCCTGGTTGATAATTGACTCTTGAGAGTCATCATAATCCTTCAACAGCCTGTATTCTGAAATATTGAATATATAGATACTGGCAATTCTCAGTAGCCATTCCTCTCTCACAGGTTTGGAAATTGAGACTTTGGGGCCTGCAGTGTTAGCAGCGTACTCCAGAGATCCAAACTCCTTTTTTTTTTTTCAAATTAGAGAAGAAAAATCTCAGATTATTTTGGCATTGAAGCCTCCTTCTGAATTTGAGTATTTATTTTCTGCATTAGGCAATTCTCTTTAATGGTCTTTTAAATTCTCTTAATGTTCGTCTCATCTGTTTATCTTTTTTCTCTCTCTTGCTATAACTAAATTGTAAGTCCTTTGAGAGCTGGGCATAGAATTTAGGTTTCTCTCTATTTTTTAACAGCTTTTGGAGATACTATTCTAATACCATACAGTCCACCCCTTTGCAGTGGGCAGTTCAGTGACTTAGCACAGTCCGAGCTATGTGTCCATCACAACACTCAATTTTAGAGCATTTTCGTTACCCTGAGAAGAGCCTCATGCCCACTGCAGTCATTCCACAGCCCTCTCTCAGCTTTTCTAGTCCCTGCTAACCACTCATGTATTTTCTATCACTACGAAGTTGTCCATTCTGGATATTTCATGTAATGGGATTGTACCACGTGTGGTTGTATGTGACTGGCTTTTTTCCCTTAACGCAGCGTGTCTAACATTTAGCCGTGCTGAGGCATGTAGCAGGACTCCGTTCCCTTTTGTCGCTGAATGCTCTTCCGTTGTGCAGAGACACAGAAATTTATTTATCCGTTCATTAGTTGATGGATATTTGGGTTGTTTCCACTTTATATATTTCTTTCCCTTTTTCCCTATAGCTGTGGTTTGCTGTCTATCAGAATCACCATCAGTATTTAAAAATACTGCTGCCGAAGCCCTATTCCTCACTAAATCAAACACTTTGGGGTTGGGACCTGGGCCACGATAATTTGTTTGAGTTTCTGGAGGGATTCCAGTGTGCGCTTAGGTTTGAGAATCAGTGCCCTAGAGCAGTGGTCCCCAACCTTTGTGGCTGTCACCAGGGACCAGTTTTGTGAAAGACAATTTTTCCACGGACTGTGGGGTTGGGAGGCAAAGCTCAGGCGGTAATGGGAGCAAAGCTTCACTCCCCTGGCCCACCACTCACTACCTGCTCTGTGGCCCCGTTCCTAACAGGCCTTGGATCTGGGTCAGCCATGGGCCCTGGGGGTTGGGGACCCCTGCTCTAGAGAACTGAGCTCCCTGCTCTAGAGAACTGAGCTCAGTGCTTGGTAGCCATTGGTATCTAGTAACTTAGAAAACATGGTTAGGATCTCACTTAAATCATGAAAGGAAGTGTTATGGTATTTGTTCTATGACCTTCACAGCCTTAAGATCAACATCTAAATCTGAGAACTGTGTTTTAAATGCCTGGTCAATGTTTGATATTCAGTAAATACAGCTTGAGCTCTTTAATACCTCCTGGAGATTTGGGTGATAATTTTTTTATCAAAAGATTTGCCCCAAGTGAGTCAGTAGAATTTTTTCATGTTTTGTCAGGAATGTGGCCAGTGATAACCTGTGGCCTAATTATTTGGGAATAGCATAGAAAAGGCAGTGAGGACGGGGGTGGGGGGGGTGGAATGGGTGGTATAGACTCTGGAAGCCAGGATGAACTTGGCCTTACCCTAGGAAGCTCTGTGCTCTGCGTTTCTGAGCCTCATTGTCTTCTCCTATTAAAAAAAAAAAATCCTTAAATCTATGGGGCATGTTTTAAATTGAATTTTAGCAACTCGATTTTTTAAAGGTTTTATTTATTTATTTTAGGGGAAGGGAGGGAGAAAGAGAGGGAGAGAAACATCGATGTGTGGTTGCCTTTCATGTGCCCCTTTTTGGGGACCTGGCCCGCAACCCAGGTGAGTACCCTGACTGGGAATCGGACCAGTGACCCTTTGGTTCTCAAGCTGGCTCTCAATCCACTGAGCCACACCAGTCAGGGCAGCGACTTAATTTTTTGATTCTCTCTATCTGCCTGGCAAAGTTGACTTTATATTGTGACCACAGTCGCTGCCATTTGTACTTACCCGAATGGCTTTCCGGTTTACACATTTGGGGACTGGGGCTAACTTCTGAATTACTTTTGAGAGAGAAAGAGGGAGAAAGGGAGGAGAGGAAGGAAGGAAGGGCGGGAGGGAGGGAGGGGAGATGTACGGCACAGCGGCAGTCCCACAGGAGAGAACTGAGGGTGTGGTTCTGTGCCTTCTGAAGCTGGCTTAGCCACACCTTGCTGACACGGTGGGAACAGGCCCAGAAGGGAGCGGCACACCCCTGTGCCAGCCAGGACTGTCTCCAGTGTTGCCAAGCAGAGCTCGTGCAGCCCCATCCTGCCCTTGGAGGGGGTATATTTAGTCTCCCCTGGGAAGCTGCCTGCTTTTCTAACTAGTCACCAGTAGTTTGGAATTCTGTTAACCCATCTTTTCCTATTGCTTCAAGATTTAAAAAACAGTATTCTTTTTTTTCACTTATTCTTATGAATTTTGTGCTAAAAAATGTACATGATACATGTTTACATCAAAACAGAAGGATTTCAGTGACAACATTTAGGTTCTGTGCAATGCGTACTTGCATTTTAATGAACCATTCCCCCCATTAAAAGCCCTCCCCCTTGTTTGCTGGAAGGTAGCTGACATGCAGGGTGGGTTTGTATCATCTCCCCTCCGACTGTGCAGAGTCTGTGTGAGAAGCAGGGTTGCGGATCCTGACTCAGTGTGTGGGTGGCCTACTGATAGACAAGTGTGGAATTTTGCTTTCTTCCGGTTTTGTCTGCTCTGCTTCAGCACGAAGTCACACTGTCACACGTGGGTACAGAACCCAGTCTGTGCCCACTCTATGGGGGTAAAGTAAAGGGAAAAATGATCACCCTGCTTTGTTGCCTTCTGTGACCAGAACAGGGACAGAGGTATGACACATGAGGCGACATTGCTGCTTCAGCACGAGGGCCAAGCACCTGGACGTCTTGCTGCTGTGTATAGAGAGTGTTGAGGGACCATCAAGTTTTCTGACCTAGCAAACCACCCCCCCCAATTTTTTTTAAACATTAAAATGTTGGTAATGAAAACCACCCAAAATTAAAACTATCTTTTTTACTTGCAGTAGGAAAACATTATGCAAGAAGTTGTTTCTGTTTGTGGTAATTCTCAGCAAAACATTGAGACCTACAAAATCTACATCAAGACACCAACCCCAAAGGACAGGGCTGCTCTACTTTGTGCTCGTTGGGTCCTCCCCTCACCCCCTGGCCTGTGTGCTCTCCGTCCACTGGTGCCCAAGTGAGACCGGGCCAGATATCCTGTGTGTTCCGGTTTTTTCTACCACCCCAGAGGCAGAGGCTCACCCTCTGCTAGAAATGTCTTTACCAGGCTGCATGTTTGGCAGAATCCTTGGGCCAGTGGATTGAGGTGAGGGTGGCGACTCCGAAACGTGAGATTCCAGGTTGCATTTCACTTGGAAAATGGGGCCTGCAATTAGAAGGAGAGAGCCTGAGAGGAAAAAGAAAACTAGCTTACAGGATTCTTTTCAGTGAACCTAGAAGGAATGCAGCCTTTTTGGATACTTTCTGAGAGAAGCCTCAGGTTGACCCAGAATTTTTACCCGAAGGTCTCCTACATCTATAATGCTTGATTTGCTCTTCCACTTAAGTTCTCTGTGCGAGAAAAGGGAAAGCATTTTTGAGTATTTATTTACTTGTACTGTTTTTACGCTTGTTACCTTGTTTTTACAGATTTTTAAAAAATTCTCACCCAAGGACATGCTCACTGATTTTAGAGGGAAAGGGAGGGAGAGAGTGTGTGAGAGAAGCATTGATGTGAGACAGAAACACTGCTTGATTGCCTCTCACAGGCTCCCCAATGGGGCACTGAACCTTCAGCCAAGGCATCTGACCTGACTGGGAATCAAACTCAGCCACCTCTCAGTGTATGGGACACCAGCCAGGGCTTTTAGTTCTTTTAACCACCCTGTTGGTAGGTCTTATCTCTATTGAAAAAACTTTGGGATGGTTAAGAAATAATCCAGAGTTCTGTTTAGAACACCAGAAGCAATGCAAGATATTTCTAACAGAGGAAATATAATATAGAAAATTAATTACGCAGGTGATGGAATTGCTGAGAAGCCAGACAGCCCAGAGATTAGCAACCTCAGGAAGCCACTGGGGCTGGAGGGGCTGAGGGAGAGGGCAGAATACCAGGATCTGGAATATGTGACCTCAGGAGCTGGGACCACGGAGAGGTGCCATTTCCCTACCCTCCAGCATCTCTCCAGTGTTCCCCTCCGCACCAAATCCTTAGTGCAATGTAGTCAGAAGCCAGTTGCAAGGGAGCCTGGGAACAGAG
Organism: Sturnira hondurensis; assembly: GCF_014824575.4. NCBI lineage: Eukaryota > Metazoa > Chordata > Mammalia > Chiroptera > Phyllostomidae > Sturnira > Sturnira hondurensis. The sequence continues at coordinate 38,889,247 of NW_028076767.1, forward strand.
CAGGGGCACCCTTGTTCTCTTTGTGGGTGAATACATGGAAATCCCACACCGAATGGGATTCGTGTTTCTCCATTTGCAGGGAGAGTAAGACCACAATACCCATTTTATTCTGACTTCCATGGAACATTTTATACTTCCATATTCCCTCCAGTTCATGGAGTGCATGTATGTGACCACAGAGTAATTCAGTAATGATGCAGTCTCAGGAATTCTCCTAAAGAGTGCAGATGAAGGCTCTGTGAGAATTCACAATTTCGAAAAGTATTTCCATTGCTGGTAGGTTCTGTGCCCCACCCACCTTGAAGTACCCCTAGGATGCCAGAACAGGATTGATTATACATGGATATTTTGGGTGTTGGCCCCTGGCTCTTGAACTAGGGCGGCATGTTCAGAGAGGATGTAAAGCATCATAAGAAGAGCTGAGGGAACCACACCGCAGCCTTTTCTCCCTACAGAGATGTGGGTAGAAATAACTCCGCTAGGCAGAAATTCACTCGTCTCCCTTCCTTCTGTCCCTGACCCACGGAGGTCTGGGTCTTGGGGAGTACACGTCTCCTGCCCTGTGCAACAGGTTCCCAAAGTTCGCTTGCTTGGAGTCCAGCCGTGCTGTAAAGCTTCAGCGACTGTGTGCGCTGGCAAAGGTAATAACAGAGATGGGGGGGAACAAGTTAGTCTCTTCATTTTGCTTCATGTCACCAGTTCATTTCATTCAAAACCAAGTTGTGGAGGCCCTGGCTGGTGTAGCTCAGTGGATTGAGTGCAGGCCTGCGAACCACACGATCGTGGTTCGATTCCCAGTCAGGGCTCATGCCTCGGTTGCAGGCCAGTTCCCAGAAGGGGACCTGCAAGGGACAACCATACATTGATGTTTCTCTCCTTCTCTCCTTCTCTCCTTCCCTCCCCCTCTAAAGATAAATAAATAAAAAAATTAAAAAAAAAAACAAGTTGTTGAGAGAACCAGTCTTTCATTGTTACATCTGAATAGTGAGAACAGTAAATTTCACAGGGAGGAAAAGGGTGGGGGACTGACATTTACTGAACACCTGCCTGTACTGTAGCAGGTCCTAGACATGTTCTCTTACTTGATCTGGACAGTAAATCTATGTGGTGGGGGCTAGTACCTCCACTTTACAGACAAGAAAACCTACTCAGTGAAGTAGAGTGACTTGCCTAGTGCCATGCCACTCACAGTGGCAGGACGGGGATTGAGATGTCTGTCCATGATCCCTGCTCTCCCTTCCCTGTGCTTCTCCTTCCCTGTCTTCTTTCTTTTGTCTGATGACTTTGGGTGTTTTGTTAGATGCTAAAGAATAAGGGGCTCCTTTACAAGAATTAAGACGGCGTCCCAGCCTCTGTGGGAGCTCACTGTGTGTTAATCAGGGGGTGCTGCTGGCCATGGGCTGGATGGACTTTTCTTTGGGGTGGAGGACAGTCCCACATTACAGGGTATTTTGGGACAACCAGAGATGGACCTGTCTGCCCCCACACAATTCCAGACATTCCAGGGTGGCTATTAGAGCCCAGTGGAATGACGGTGATGCACTGACTTCTAGTATATGACTGCTTGCTCTCCGGAAATTCCAGGCTATTACTTCTTTGGTCTTTTTAGAGAGTTCACCGTCTCCTCAGATGGCAGCCCGCTGACCCTTATATTCTAGTCCGAAAGCGGGTAATGTGAGAGAGATCACAGAAACCAGAGGGACCAAGTACGTTTCATTCATTCAGGTAGTGTGTCTAGTCCAGTTTCCTTAACGGAGAGCGATATTATTTGATGGTAGTCGTTACCGTGATTTACCATTTCTTGGCCTGCAGCTGGGAGGAATTGGTCTGAAACAGATAAACATTATTTTTAATTTTCAAGGTGAAGTTAAAAACCATATGCCATATCTCTGTGGGTCCTTACTGCCTTTCCTACTGGGTGCTTTCTGCAGCTGTCTGAGAACTGAGGTGAGAAAGTGTGGAATGGCAGAATGCTGAAGAGGGTGAGATGTGGTGATACTTTGATGCTTTTGGACAAAAGTCCAGAGGTCGCTCATTTCTTATCTTTCTTGGTAGGGAAATAACTACTCTTCTCTAAGAAAGAACACTTAATCAGCGTTTGCATTGATTGTTATATTATCCAAATTGCAAAATTTTTAATGGATATTTGGTGATATTATGATGTTTGTTCTCTCAAGAAATCAATTATATTGTTAACCTGGAGTGAGCATTTATAGTTCTTTAGATAAAATACTTTGTTTTGAGTAGAATACGCAAAGAGTAATTAGAAGTATCGTTGCTGTGAATGAAGTTAAGGAATTTTCCTATGACTAATAGTTGGTTCATAAATGATATTAAACATGATACCTTTGTCACTTTGGTAATTGGAATTCTCTAATCCCAGATATCTTAGGTATACAATGAAAATAGTGAATTCTGGGGGTAAATGTACACTTACTCATCCCACAAATATTTATTAGGTATTTACACAGTCTGGGGGACTTGTGGGGCGTGAAGTTACTTTCTCCTTGAAGATAATGCAGCAGTTGTGCTGTCCTCATTGGAGGACATTTGCTTTTTAAATTGCCCCTTCTAATTAATTGGTCCCTTTGCTCTTTGTACACCTGCATTATGGCATGATTCATATCATAATGAGTATAAATTAGTTTACATGTTTATTCCTTCTGTTTGAACTATGACTTCCTCTAGAATAGAGATTGTCTTTTATTCATTTTGTAACATATCTGGCACCATGCCTGGTACTTACTTCATAGGAGTTGCTCAATAAAAATGATAATGAGTCTGTTACTGCTCTAGGAGCTTGGTGTTTATATAAGCTCCTCTGTGGTACATCATAGCTCCATGACAGTGCAGAGGAGAGGTAGCATTTTAACTAGACACTTTCGTTAACATGGGTTTCATTTGGCTCAGGATGTAGCTGGAAGCTTAAGGGAAGGTACAGACAAGAGCTGGATGGACCTGGGCTGCATGTTGGGTGGCGAGGGCTGGTAAGATTAATTTGGGGACTCTAGCATACCTTCACATGCCTGTGTGGGGCATTGCAAGTCTACAAGGCAGCTGGAAATGGTGGAAGGGTTTGGAGAGGGCAAGACACACAGGTGGGTGTGGAGGGGAAGTTATTCTGGCCTGTGAATGGGAGGTCAGACTGTTGGAGGCAGAGAGCTGGTGAGGGGGCGTGTGTGTGTGTGAGCGTGAGTGTGATGGAGTTGGTTTGGCATCAGCATGTGTATTGGGGATCTGTAGTTGTAACTCTCAACTGTACCTTTGTTAACTATTTCAAAAGAATTTTTTTAGTTTGGAGATGGGTAGACTTTCTCCTAATTTTGGCCCCAGGATGCAACCATTTGTGCTCAAGTTTGTATGCCCTGTTATTCCAGTGTTTTAATAGAACTCATCTGCCAGTGTATTAATTCCATTGATACCAGGAGAGGAAAATGAGCCAGAAGCTGCTGTCTTGCTGTAAGGATGGATTGTTTTCATCAAGATGGTACAAGAGGAGTTTCTCTCCCTTTCTAAGATCAATTTACTCTGACTATATTCAGTCACCTGGATCAGGCCCATCCTAGACTGCCAGTTTCAGTGATTGGCAGCATTCACCCAAGACAAGAAAAAACAGGCAGTATCTTCTCTTTTCCTGTGAGTCAGAGCTCACAGAGGTGGGCATCCGGCAATGCTGGTGATGGCAGCTGCCGGCCCTCAGGCTCTTCCCAAGGCTGGGCTGGTGCTAAGTGGATAAAGGAGCTGGCTTTGCCACGTGCACTCCTGTCCTGCCCTCTGAGGTGAGGAGCATTGTCCCTGTTTCACAGGCCTTGAGAGGCTGGTGGTGCCTTCGCTTCATCCTCTCCTAGACACGGCTGATACCCACATCACAGTGTTCCTAAATTAAGAAAAGAACTGAGCACAAGGTGGAGCACGCAGTACACATTCAGCAAGTTGTGGCTCTGGTCATGATCATCCTTACATTTGTTCTTTGTCAGGGATGTGTGAGTGTGTGGGGATCTGAGGTGTCCATCACCCGCTTGAAAATCACCTTGCATTCTAGCTGTTTCACAGCATAGACGCCAGGCCTCTCGTTGCCATTGGTTACCAGCTCACTCTCCTGTGGTCTTCGTGTGCATCCCTGCTCATGTGTAAGGGCCTTATTGTTGTGACGAGTGACGCTTCCTGGGACTGAAAACTGATCCACAGCGAGGCCTTAATGTGTGCTGTGCCTAGGACAGCAGAGGCCACGGCCTGCCCACCTTCTCTGTGGGACCTCCTGGCCTGTCTGCTGGATCCCCTGTACGTCTATGGACTGATCGGCCACCTCACTACACTCCTTCCCCAATGCATTCCTTCACTTGTAGCAGACTCTCTTACTCTGGGGCTCTGGGCCTGGACACAAGCCATGTCCACAGGCACAGAGGGAGCTTGGGGAGTGGAAGTGCGTTAGCGCAAGACCAAATCCAAACATGACCAACTGACTCCCGTGGCCTTGTCTTCTTCCAAAGCCCACACCCTCCTTTTAGTCTTTAAAGATGAAAATATTTCTTTAGTGATAACTACCTAAAAGTAACTGGCCTTGAAAAAATAAAAAGACAGAGTGGCAAAGGAAAAGAACCTTCTAATACCCTCGGGAGATGACCTGGGAGAACGTTTCCTGTTTGCCACCCTGTGCTGTCGCCATGCAGATGTCTGATCCCTACACCTGCAGCTTAGGAACTCGCCTTCTGTTTTCTGTGTGGTGGTTAGACTCAGAAGCCTGAAATTAGCTGCTTCTCCTGTTTATCCAACATCTGCAATAGGAGTTGAGTTTATTAAGAACATTAATACCACACCCCTGAGTTGTCCTGTATTTCATAGGGGCATTCACATACTGTTTTTTCGAATGAAAAAGGATCCTGCAAGGATGGGTGTTCTGCCTGGAATTTCCCTCACGGGAACAGCAGAGTGAGGTTGGGGGGCTAGGCCGCAGCCACCCCACACAGCTGGCTGGCGGCAGAGCCCCAACCGGCGCCTCGCAGTGTTCTTTGAGCAGCCTCCCTTTGAGAGGCCTAGGTTATTCTGAAATAAGAGACTGTGTTATTTGAGTGCTCCTGTAATATAATCCTGGGTTGGAACTCTTTGTCGCCGTTTATTATATAGAGGTCTTCAAGCCAAATTACGTAACCTCACCATTCTTCGGTTCCCTTGCTCCCAAAGAGTGGTGATACTACTCCTACCCACCTCACAGATTGCTGTGAGCACAAACAGATAACGAACACAAGTGCTGAGTGCGTAGAACATACACGATACGTGGTGGCCATTGTTACAACGGAGACCGTGCCATGTCTGCCTGGGATCTTTCATTCTCAACTCTCCATGTCAGGGCTCCCCAGGTAGTGACCACTGTCCTTACATAATTATTTAGTAGGTTGCTTGAAAAGATTTACATTAAGGGAAAAAAGATTCCTATACTGATTGGAAGAGAATGTGATAGGATATATACACTAATTATAATTTCTTTTTTTAAGAGGTCCAAGTTGATGCTGGCCAATTGGCACCAATAGTGGGCACTGTGCGTTTTCAAATGTGGACATCTGTAAGCAGCTAAAGTATTTCCCAAATCAGGATTATTCATGTTCTTAGTTGGAAGAGATAACACTTTCCCATCGCCTGAGGCCCCTTATTTCTACCCATTTTTTCAGATGGCTTTTGCAACGACCGTGGTGATTCTGTGGCATCTGGACGGTAACTTTGCTGAATAATGTCAGGATGTCCCATTTAGTCATTCTGCGTCCTCTTAATAACTCAGATTCGTAGCAGCACTTCCAGGTCATTGATGTAGCTTTTTACAAATGATTGCTGAAAGGATAAATGCTACCTAGTGCAGTTCGGAAGGGTCAACGCTCCCAGTGTGTCTTCAGGAAGTAGTTTGCAGAGCAGGAGAGTTGGAGTTCAATACACTCCGCCCCGTCCACGGAGTGTGGAGGGCTCACTCTACATAGGCTCGGGCAGAGGTGCTCAGTCCAGCCTCAGAATTGGCCAGCCACTGGTCACTTTGAGTGCTCAAAATGGACAAGTGCAACTGAGGACCTGAAAATTCTACATGCAGTGAATTTTGATCTAAATGTAAGAACAGCGGTATAAGAGATTTTTCTGTTAAGTGTAACTTTTGTGTTGGTAGCACGGCATTTCCGGGTGTCGGGTGAGATTTGTTGTAGCATATGTTGAATGTGTTCATCATTTCTAATATCATTAATGAATTTGAATTTTGGTTATATGTTAAAACAATTTTAATATATTGAGTTAAAAATATTGTTAGAACTAATTTTTTAAGTAAGGCTACTACTAATTTTTACATTACAGGGGCTTGCATTATATTTCTGTTGGATAGCGCTGTTGCTGAGCACCTGTTACAGGCAGCTGCAATTAACCTGTTTTAATTTCAGAATTAGTTTTCAAACTTATATTTTGGACTTCGTAGAGTCAAAGACACTTAGAGGAAAGGATCTTCGGGGTCACCTAACCCAACCCTGTCCTTTGGCAGATGAAGGAACCAAGGCTAACTGTTCCTGTCATGACCTCGCCCCAGACAGGGACTGGGACCCGCTGTTCTTTCTAGGCTGTTGCTCTTTCTCCCGGGTTTACTTGGCATTAGAAATGTGGTGGGCATCAGGGCTGCAAAGAACGTAAACTTGCCCAGATCCAGACTAAAGACATTATTTTAGATGGTAAATGAAAAGAACGTTTTGTGCTGTGCCGACCAGTGGACGGCGTGACCAGTTTATGTATCTGCTGTGTGTTTTTGTTGGGTGGCGTGATGGTGCCTTCACAGGGAATAGTAAACAGGGTAAAAATCCCCGCGCTTTGTGTGAGCACTGGCTTTAGCAAACGCCATACAGCTGGCTTTCAGATTTTAACTTCAGGCATTTTTTTCCTCTTAAGCTTTAGACTTTAAAGCAGACAGACCCACAGCTTTTGTCCTTGAGAAGACTGCAAGCTTGCCTTCATGTGCTTGTTGTTCAGTCAGGTTGCCTGAGAACATTTGGTAAAAGTTCAGGCCTGTTTTATTCTCTTGTTTCCTTGGGAGTGTATCAAAACTGATGTAAAGGAAACAGCCACCAACAACTACAGTGAACACCCTTAGAGCAAAGCAGAATCGTACTTGCATTTTGAGTAGAGGAGGAAAGGGGGGCGTGACAACTCAGTAAGTGGTGATTGATTCGTGGGTTTGTCCATCAGAGGTCGAGGAGGGCTGCTTCTGCTGCGGACGCCACATCACGATGCAGGCACAAGTGTTCTGTGTTCTCGCAGCCAGAAATGTAAGGGCTGGTGTCTCCAAGGGCTGTCTTTCTCCGAGGAGCTGTAGAACTATTTCTTGGGTTGCACTTGTCTTAGTGAGCCTTTGGATGAGTCCTTTTGGATTATGCTTGGTAGCAGAAACGATCTGTCTGAAGGGGCTCGGAACCAGGAGGCTCTTAGTCAGATTGCATGGAGCTTGGAGTGGGGGAAGGAAAGTTTTCTGCAGAAAAGTGCAGGTCAGAATGGTTACTTTCTCCTAAGAACAGTTTCATAGGCCATTAATTTGGCTGTTGTATAGGATTTAATTTTGTAAAAGTCTGTTTTCAAAGTAATTCCTAATAGTTCATGAATTTTTAAGTAATGGAAATTGCAACAGGAAAGTCTGGTTTAAAATCTAATTTGAAGGTGTTGACCAGTTGACCCCTCCTGGGTTCTGCTCCATCAGATGAGACCTAGGGCAAGTTTCCCTTTAGCATCTCTGCACCTCAGGATCCCCACTTACCAGCCTGGGGTTTGGACTGTGCAAGATCCCTGCTAGCTCTGCTTAGTCAGTTGTGTCTTCTAAATGCAATTTAATGGCTAACACACATCTGTTCCCGAGAGACACATGCCTAGAAAGAATGTCTCTTTAAGGAGTTGGTCAATAGGTCAGCCTGGCTGAACTTGCTTTTCCTTTGAAGTTCACCTTATCTGTTAGAAAGGCTGAGGTTGCTGATTCAGTATTTCACTCATTGAGACTTTGCCCAGCTGGTGTCCTATCTGGGTGTGCTACGGCCTCTACATGCCTTGCCTTTGCCACTGTTCTACCTGCTCCCGAGGCACCAACCAAGCTTCGCTTCGCTGGAGCTTCGCTTGATGCCCGAGGCTGGGCATCAAATGGTGCATTAAACAATGATGCTGTTCCCTGGCCAGCTGACCTTTCTGTATGTGAAGCTTTTTGTCTTCATTAGCCTTAATTGTATTGTGAAAAGCTAGTGGGAAAGGCCAATTTTGAGACGATTCTGGAATTAATGTAGGAGACCTCGTACAAACAGTTAATATGTATTTATTGAGTGGGCACCGTGTACCCATATGATGCAAGGTGTGAAGGACACATAACTTGGGAAGAGAGCAGGGAAACGGGTGCCCTCACCCAGGGCTGGTGGGAAAGGTGCAGCCCCTGTGCAGACTGCTTGGCGGTGACAGTCAGAATTAAAAAGGCATATACTCTTTGACCCAGCCGTTCCACTTCCACATTTTTGCCCTACAGGTGTCCTCACACACTGAGGAAATGATTTATGTACAGGACACTCATTATAGAATTATTTGTAATTGCAGAGATTCAAAAGAACTTAAAATCCAACAAGAGACTGATTACGTATTTATATTATTAAGTAATAGTATTATAGACCTCTTTATAATGAAATACTACTCAGCCATTAAAAATAGCGGGATGACTTTGCCCTGAAGTAGAACCTCTAAAATATACTAAATAAGGAGGAGTAAGTGTGGGACACGGTGAATGCGTGCTACTGTGTGTGTGTGTGTGTGTGTGTGTGTGCGGGTTTAACAGAATATCTTCCCAAGAAAATAAACTGATGCAGTGGTTGCTCTGAGGAAGGTAACTGGGAGGTTATTTCTTCAAACTTCATTTTTTTAAAATTTTACTCATTGAATTTATTGAAGTGACACTGGTTAATAAAATATGTAGTTTTCAGGCATACAAGTCTATAAGATATCACCTGTAACTTCTGCAGTTTTAAAGTTTTGTACCGCATACCTGTGTTACGTATATACAGAAGACCTGGTCAGGAGTTTACACTTTAATCAGCCCCTTGTAAGAAAGCCCCGATAAGACACTCAAAGCATAAAACACTGTCTTTGTGAAAGGATTAGTTTCACTGCTCAGCTCTCCTCGAGCAGTTGCATTGGCCTGATTTACCCGTGAGTCTTCAGGGCAGGCAGGTCTGAGTGTCAAGAGGGCGTCCTGCTAAGTCTTCGTGTCCTGCCTGGGGAGAGGGCACTGGCACCAAAGCAATTTCCAGACCTTGTGCTGTTGTGTGAATGAATACCAAGGAGCAGCAGCACGGCGTGGGAAAGGCCTGCCAGGCTCAGACACAGTTTTGGGTTCAAGTCCTGGCTCTGCTGGTTGCTGGGCATGTGGTTTGGGGCAGGGTTGCTCCATGCCCAGAGCCTAAACGTGTTCCCCAGTCAATAATGATGAAGCACCTTCCCTTGTGCCACTGCCGTGAGACTCAGAGGAGACAGGGACTGCCCAGGCACACTGTACACCATGCAGACGCCAGCCATCATAAAGCTGTTAGGTGCCTAGGGGCTGGCAAGTGGGAGCAACAGACGCTAATTCAGAAATTAAAGTGAAGCTAAATCTTCCCTCTTCCAAATAACTTGGCAAGAGACGTAAAAGTAGGAAAGTAGACCGAAGGTACTTTAGAAGTCCCTGACCTCAGACCTCTTGGGGCAACTCATTTCATCCTCCAGACTTGTCTCCCTGTTTGAAAAATGAAAGGAGTTCTCCGTGTCAGTCTTGTGACCCCTCCAGCTGTAGCATTCCGTGACAGTGTTGCATTAGCTGTAATTCCCATCTTGGTGGGGATGAGTCATACGGACTGAAAGTTCAAATGGGAGGAGGAGGTCCCTGCATCTGAGAATTTTCCTCACACTGGACATCTGAGCCTCTGTGGGGAAAACACTGCCCCCACTGGAAGGGGAGACCAGGAATGCATGGGGTGGATGGTACTCATTGTTTTGTGTTCCCTTGGAAACCAGGTTTAACCCTTTGTTTACTGGGTAGGATGCTCATATAGTTGTGACTGTCCTTTATGTCAGTTGTTGCTCCTGTATGAAGTCTTCCTGTGCAGTTTAGTGATGCCTGGGCTCCTACATGTTTCTGATCACATGTCAAGACTAAGATCAGAGACTGTTTTTTGTCTTCGTGTGCCTGGCACCTGGCACAGCCCATGGCACGGGAGAGGTGATATGTGCTTTAGATGGAAGGGTGGACTAATGGTCCCTTTAGGGTGGTATGCACACTAATCTTGCTGATCTTGACCACCATCTTTATTGTAATTACCGCCATTCTGGAAAAATTAAGTTATAACCATTGGTAGCTTATTATTTTAAAAAATAACTCATACTTTAAAAAGTTCACTCTAAGAAAATTAAACAGATCCCTTGGGATATATTTTAATGGGAACTGCAAAAGGAAAGGAAGTTTTCCTTTTAAAAAAGGAAGCTATGTACTTTAAATAGGCTCTCTCTACCTCACAGTGTATGATATTCTTACCTAACAATCGTCATCATTGCCAGTGCTTGCCACCACCATGGGTGCAGAGGTCTTTGGCTGACAGCAGCAGACAGCACGTGGGGCTTACCTGGCCCCCTACCTGGATGACTGTCCTGTTCTTTAATTTTGAAAGCTAATTCTAGGCAGTTAAATCTGAAAAATGACCTTGAAGATTGAAATAAATAATTGCTTTTTACAAGCCCAGGACCCAAAGTGGGGAAAGGATCACTCAGGGAGTTCAGAAGTGTCTGAGAGTGCCTGAGCCCTGCCTTCCCTCCCTGGGTGCCCTGTAGGAGTAGGGTTCAGGAGGGTGGGTAGGCAGGGCTCTTTCACCTCAAGTGGATATCTGAGCCACCTCGTTAGTCCACCCAATGATTTTAGATTCACACAAGGTAAAGCAGGTTAGGGAGTTGAGTTAGATCCAATGCTCCTGAAGGTTCTGTTGCTAATTATGGTGCGAGCCTGTGTGTGTGCTTCCTTGTAGAGTCAGTTCTTACAGTGATGGAAGACCGACTCACAAGGGTGAGAAGTTCTTTTCATATGTGGAGGATAGCACTCAGAACTGAATACATACATAGCTTGTTTAAACATGGAGAAAACATTAGAAAAATGACTGTTTGCTTATTAAACCCAGCTGTTCTCCTGGCAAAGCAGTGATGTCCCTCACATAAATCCCTTGAGGGCCAGCAGCAGCATCCTGCTGAGACGGACACAAACCACCAGGAAATAACTCCATTGCAGCACTTTTCAGCTGGTGTGCTGCCAGGATGTTTAAAACATGCAGGGCACTGAGCTCTTTGCCCTGAGATTGTCCAATTTAAAAAATGACAGCAGACTTCCGCCAAGATGGAGGCATAGGTGGAAACACTGTGCCTTCTCCCATAACCAAGTTTGAATACAACAAAGGTTTGGAGAATTAAGACACAGCCAAAGAACAGAAAATTGAATTACATGGAAGTCCGACAACAATGAACCCTTCAACCAGGACGGTAAGAGAGGCGGAGCCAGCAGCGGAGCAGGGTTGGGCAGAAAAGATCCCCCGACCTAGGCGCCCAAGTAGCCGGGACCCAGTCTGGGTGTGGGGCAGACTGACTGCGGTCGCACATTCACGCACAGTGAGACGGACCGTGAAGTCCCCAGCAGCAAACCCAGTGGTGGAGGGCTGACAGTGGTGGCACATTCGCGTGCAGTGGGATGAAACGCGCGGGCCCCGGTGACGGTGGCAGCTTCGGCACCAGTGGCCGTGGCGGCGATGAGAGGAGGCAGATGGGACCGCCATTGCTCCTCTCTGACCCCGCCCCCACATACAGTGTCACAACCCAGCAACTGAGTTGCCCTGCTCTAGTGAACACCTAGGGCTCCGATCCTGATATGTAACAGGTGCAAACAGTTCAAAAGATGGCTTAAGAAGAACTCAAAGCCCCAGAGCCCATAACTCTAAGCGACCAAGAGATTGCCAGCCTCTCAGTTGCACAGTTCAAGCCACTGTTTATCAGGATGCTCACAGAACTGGCTGATTATAGTCACAAATTAGAGGAACATATGAAGGCTAAACTAATTGAAATGAAGGGAGATGTCCAGGAAACCAATAGCGATGGAAAGGAAACTGGGGCTCAAATCAATGGAATGGACCAGAAGGAAGAACAAAACATCCAACCAGAAAGGAATGAAGAAATGAGAATTCAAAGAACTGAGGAGAGGCTTAGGAACCTCCAGGACATCTTTAAACGTTCCAACATCCGGATTATAGGGGTACCAGAAGGGGAAAGAAACAGCCACCAGTGGAAAACTTATTTGAACAAATAATAAAGGAGAACTTCCCCAGTCTGGCAAAGGAAATAGACTTCCAGGAAATCCAGGAAGCTCAGAGAGTGCCAAAGAAGTTGGACCCAAGAAGGAACACACCAAGGCACATCATCATTACATTAGCCAAGACTAAAATGAAGGAGAGAATCCTAGAAGCAGCAAGAGATAAGGGGACAGTCACCTACAAAGGAGTACCCATCAGACTGTCAGCGGATTTCTCAAAAGAGACCTTCCAGGCAAGAAGGGGCTGGAAAGAAGTATTCCAAGTCATGAAATCCAAAGACCTACAGCCAAGATTGCTTTATCCAGCAAAACTTTCATTTAGAATGGAAGGACAGATAAAGTGCTTCTCAGATAAGGTCAAGTTCAAGGAGTGCATCATCACCAAGCCCTTATTATATGAAATGCTAAAGGGACTTATATAAGAAAAAGAAGATGAAAAATATGAACAGTGAAAGGACAGCAAACTCACAGTTATTAACAACCACGCCTAAAACAAAAGCAAACCAAGAGGACAGCTAGATCAGGAGTGGAACCATAGAAATGAAGAACACATGGAGGGTTAGCAACAGGGGAGTGGGAGGAGGAGAAGAGGGGAGAAGGTACAGAAAGTAGCAGAGACAGTAGGTAGAAAATAGATAGGGGGGAGGGCAAGAATAGTGGGGGAAATATAGAATCTAAAGAACTAGAGACACGTGGTTATAAACTAAGGGGGGGCAGAATGGTGGGGGAGGGAGGGTGCGGGTGGAGGGGAATGAAGGGGGAATAGAACAACTGTAATGGTATAATCAATAAAATATATATTTAAAAAAGTTAAAAAAATAAAAAATAAAATAAAAAATGACAACAGCCAACGCACCAGTAGCTGTCCGGTGTGAATAAATCAAATTATACCTAATTTTGTCAGATTGGCAAAATTTTTTTTTCAGTGTGCTACAGTTTTAATAATTAGTTTATGTGTGCCCTGAGATGAAAGGCGTTGCAAATCGCTGCTCGGTTGGGAGCCAGGTGTGAACCCTTTCATGGAGAAGTTGGATCCCTGAACTTCTGGTAGTGGGTGGGATTACCAACTATTTTGGAAAATAACTTTCTGATTTCCTTTTTGCCCAATACCTGTGTGTCTCTTGTGAAAATAAAAAATCCAAGTTCCTGTTCTAGTCACTTTCCAGTCTTGCTTTATCTTTTCATCATGCTTTGCAGTTTGCAGACTAGCGTAATGGGTGAGTTCCAGTAAGCTGGCGGTATCATATTTCATAGATTGAGTCATTGCTAAGAAACTTGTTTGTGAACAGGAAGCAGCCCACGAAAAAAGTGTCTGTACAAAGTAACATGTCAGCCTCAGGAAACTGGACCACTTTCTCACCGAGAAACAAAAGGGCAGAAGGATGGTTCTGTAGACAGGGAATAGCAAATTTGTCATCTAGGGTTTTTGCTTAATTCCTCTTTTGGTATGTGTTTGACCATTTTTATGCTGTTTAAAATCACTAGTTGTTGAAGATTAGGGAAGTAATCTTTAGTGAGATTTCTCTAGAAGGAAAACTTGGATTAGTGGTAACTGTTACTACCTTTAGGAGTTTCTGCTGACATGTATAACTAGTTGCTAGGCCAGTTCTTTCTTTCTTTATTTTCAGAGTGTGAGGAGGGAGGAGGAGGAGGAGAGGAAGAGAAACATCGGTGAGAAAGAATTGATTGCTCCTTGCATACCCCCTACTGGGGACCTAGCCCACAACCCAGGAATGTGCCCAAACAGGGAATCCCACTTGCAGCCCTTTGCTTTGCAGGCCGTTGCTCAATCCGCTGAGCCACACCATCCACAGCATAGGTCAGTTATTTTTAAAATGGAGCTGTTGTTACACAGAAATGAACCCCATGCCATTTACATGTGGCGTAGGTCGTTGGAAGGCCCTTAACCATCAATAACATTTTATGATTCTGTATATTGGTCTTGAGGGGTATCTTTGTTGTTATTTTTAATTTATTGGGATGACACTGGTTAACAATCATACAGGTTTCAGGTGCACAATTCCAAAACCCATCTGTACACTGTATTGTGTGTTCACCACCCCAAGTCAAGTCTCCTTCCATCGCCACTTACCTCCCTTATACCCTCCTCCCCATCATGATTTCTTTGTTTTTAATCACCCACTTCCCAGTTATGGTAGAATGTATGCTAAATTAGCAGATCACTTCAGTAGAATCAAAAGTATGTGAATATGGGAAAACTATAAAGAATAAGAACCTGTCATCTGCCTTCTCACTGAGAAAACAACAGGCATCGTGTTGAGTATCTTGTAATGAAGAAGTAGGAGAGACGCAAAGAGAAGTAAACCAGCTGATAAATATTTATGAAACATAATGGCTGTAAATGAGACATTTAAAAACATACTTGCTTAGTGTCATTTTCTTTACTTTTCAGTAAGGATTGTAACTGTAAAGACCAGCCTTGTGGATCCAAGAGATCTTTTTCGTTGTTTTGTTAGTTCTTCAGAATTCAGGCACGCCCTCAGTTGTTTCTGTAGTCTGTTGCTCTTCATTTGGTTTATACCCTGACATGGTAGGTAGCATGTGATTCATGTTCCATCGGTTTTGCTCAAAAATATATTTTTAAATATCTTACTTTTTTGGAGAGAGGGGAAGGGAGGGAGAAGAGAGGGAGAAAAACATTACTGTCAGAGAAAACTATCTATTGGTTACCTTTTGTATGTGCCCCAGCCCAAGCATGTGCTGTGACTGGGAATCGAACCCGCGACCTTTCGCTTTAAGGATAGTGCCCAACCAGCTGAGCCACATTGGTCAGGACTGCTCAAAAATATTTGAGCAGCTTCTATGGAAAAAATATGCAATCAGATTTAACTTTTTAGGTAAGTAATATAAAATCACCTGGGCATAATATAAAGACTGAAACGTATAGAAGAAAAACCTTACCCAGGTGTAACTTAGCCTCAGTGCTAGTTAATTAATATTGAGATGGCAAAATGTCAGAGGAGTAAATTTTAAGATTTATTTGCTTAATGAAAATACTTGATTTTAAGAAGGAGTAACTTGAGATATTGTCTAAATTCATATGCTGTTAAATTAGAAGTGAAGATCAGTTTTCATTCTGTTTACAAAGTTAGTAATCTGCAGTTTATTTTTTTCTAGCAGTTTATTGGTGAAATTACTTTTAGAAGGAAACCTTCCACCACCTTCCTGCCATTCTTTGGACAAAGCAGAGGATGGGAGAGGGAGAGGAGAAGGAAAGGGTATTGGAGGGCGCAGCCCTCATTCACACATTGGAATTTATGATAGTAGGCATTTTATTTTCCATTTCACATACTTTGTCAAAGCCTCAGTTTACTGAATTGCTTTAATTTAGGAAAAGATTGTGATGTCTGGTATCTTCACTTTTGCTTTGTATGTTCTGTTTTTTTCTTATCTTCTGAGTATGATAATGCTGGTTTGTTTAGGCACTGAAATTAGCTTGCAAGAAAACATATTTAATATGGGATTCTCTGTGCAAGGCCTTTTCTTCTTTGTTTATCCTGGAACAAAGGTGTTTGTTTCAAAATGGTTTGTCCAAATTCCGAGTTCCCATAAAACATGTAACAGATTACCCAGATGGCAAATGATGATACATACATTTTAAATATGAGTATTTCCTTTGGGCCAGATGGTGATTTAATGCAAATTGTCTAACATTTATGTTTCTTATTAAATTGTCTTTTGTCTAAGCCAAGCCAGTAACATAATTTGAAACACAGTCAAGGAATCACAAAGGGACAACAACAACAAGGACTCAGATGCTAAGTCGCCGCGGCATTTGCTCCATGTGGCACGTGAAGGCTCCCAGCCAGTGCCCGCCTTGCCCTCTGAAAACTTTAACATCTTAAGGAAGTACCCGCCAGGATGCTGTGCAACCTGTCCCACCCTTTTTGCAAGTGTGCAGAGCAGCCTTCCTCCTTGGGGCCTCGGAGGGGGTGAGGCGGCTGTACTTCCTCACCGCCTGGGATTTGTGCGCAGCAGAGCAGTTTTAGTTCTTCCTTACGCACTTCCTCTCCCCGCTGACCACTGTTGTGGTGTTTGCTGGGCACTCCACCCGGACCATTTCCTCCTAGCTGGTGCTCAGCCTTGCAGGGATGGGTCATCTGTGGAACAAGTCATGCGCCCAGTCACAGGGCTCCTGACGGGAAACACTCACTGTCTGCTAGTGTTAGGTTAGCACAGGACAAATGCAGCCCTGAGCCTGTGGGGCTTCCCCAGCTCTGAGTGTTGGGTGGGACAAACTGTTCTTGTTTTCTTTTTGATTTTATTTATCTATTTTTAGAGAGAGGGGAAGGGAGGGAGAAAGAGAGGGAGAGAAACCTGATGTAAGAGAGACACATCAATGGGTTGCCCTTCACATGCACCCTGACCGGGGATTGAACCTGCAACCCAGGCATGTGCCCTGAGTGGGATCCGAACCAGCAACCTTTCATTTTGTGGGACGACACCTAACCAACTGACCCTACTGGTCAGGTAGGGAAACTCTGGAATGGTTGGATTTGTGAGCAGTAGTTTCCAGCGTAAACTCCTTCAGTGCTGTTTCAGTTCTTCTATGAAAAAGTCAAAACTGGACACTAGTTCTTATCCTGGAGTCTCTTAACCAGGAGAAGCCCCAGGCCTAGGCATTCTGGGGTGAGGGGAGGCATGTGTCAGAGTGGTCCCCAGGGTCTGGGACAAGTATTTGCGTTTCTCTTTTATTGATCTTCTGAATAGCTCATTGCACGTTGTGCATTAGTTGTTGAGATGGGTAGGAGAGGTACTGCCTGTTTTACAGCGACTACAGTTCAGTTGAGATGGCAGAACCACTCATTCCTTTGATTTTTAGTGCTAGCATTTGGTAAATGTGAGTATACTGAACGCCCGCCTCCTTGATGCCTTGGTCAGAGAACTCCAGTTTGGAAAAATGTCTAGGAAAGATGCTCTGCTGCATCTACATTCACCAAGAAGATATGGCCCGACCTAATCTCAATGTTAAACTAGATTTCTCTATACCTGGGCCTTTGTCTTTCACATGACCTTTTTGTAAACATGCCCATTACAACGGAAACAAATCATTTAAAAATGGAAGTTATTCTCTTGATTTATTTTAACAGGGCACCCCCGAAAAGATAGCTGTGAATGCTGCTTCATTGCTTGTTTTGTTGCTTGTGGCCAGGCAAATGACCCAGGTGACATGTGCTTAATCCAGCCTTCTCTAAACTGGCTTCTTCACACCATACCACCAACATGTCAAGGCAAGGTATTCGGGAGAGTGGATTGATTTTACTTCCTGCCTGACTTAGGAAACAGTGGTCAGTGATCAGATTTTGTGTTTAGAGTGTGCTAGTGGTTAAAAAAGCTTGAGTCGGTCCCTGGTTGAGGCTGCCCAGGTACATGTCCATGACCAGCCACTTCCTTCTTAGTGATCTCCCTTCTCTCTAACCCTCATTGTTCTTACATGTAAAGTAGGGATATACATGATCTTTATATGGTTGTTTTGAGGATTAGTTTGTACACGCAGAGTATTTTGAACAATGCCTGCCATATAGAAAGCTCTTAATAGGCGGTGGTTTAAACACAGGCTTACTCTAGCCAGTTCTGAAGAGCCCCAGGTGCCGCTTTAACCCTACCTGCCCTGTGTACTTTGTACCACGCATCATACTGTTCAGGGCTAGAATGACGAGGACCTCCCCTGAGCAGCTTTCATAAGATTCCAGCGCCAACTTCCAGTCACAGTGAGTGAGGGGTGGCCTCTACCACTGAGCTGGCTGTGTTGCTCAAGACTGGGTGGCCTGCTCCTCCTTCGTTGGGTAAAAATAGCCTGGCTACTCATTGCAGCCACAAGTATGTTATTTTTGTCCTTGGAAGGCGCAAATTCGGAGAGCTCTAGGCCTACTGAGCCAGCCTGGTGCTTCCAGCCATCAGCAGAACTGAAATGCAAAGTGTGATGCTGTGCACAAGTTGTAAAGCAGGTCTAGCCTCATATACGAGTGAACCAAAATAACTGTTCACTCACTGTGGGGTTCTCCCAGTAGCTCAAAACTTAGTACCGTTTGTCCTTCCCTGGAGCCATGTGTGTGCGTCTTTAAGGGCTATTTATGAATTCTGGGGAGCGAACCCAGTGGGCACTGTCCCTTCCCCTGCTGTTTGGGTAGACAACAGGCAACCCCTCACTTGGCTCATGTCACAAGATGACCATCAGCTAAGACTTTACTGATTTGTTCATGCTTCAGAAGATAAAACTCAGGTCAAGGTGAAATTGTTTTAATAAGTGAGCCACAGTGTAGCAAGAAATGCGGAAGAGAAGCCAATGTAGGAAAACCCAGAAAATTGGTGCTTTTTCACAACTACTAGACTGATGGTTTAACTTGGGGTTTTTCCCCCTCCTCTGTAAACTGGATTTGCTGAGCAGGTTCAGAAAAAAATTCTATGTATTCAATCATGATTTCCAAATCCCATTTCTCATAATGAACCATTGGCCTGGAGTGCTTGCTCTAATTTTTTGTACTTCATTAAACAAGTGTGGGATTTCTTTTAATTCAGGAACTTTAATGTGCAACATCTGTTAACTATGCTCTTTCATGACCTCTACCACCATTAGTAATGCAAATAATAAATTATTAGAATGGATGGCTGTGTTTGTAGGTTATTTGTTGTCTTTTAAATGAATAGGTTCATTGAGTGGTTAACTGTGCCCTTCCAGAACAGTGGGTCCCATTTGGATTTTGTTTTTAACTCCCTACCCCGCCCCCAGCAACAACGGCATAAGGTGAATTCTGTGGTATCTGCCAATGTAAAACCATCTTAACATGGTCTCTGTCCTTCCTTTTTTCTTTGGAACACAGGATATGGATTTGATTGACATACTTTGGAGGCAAGATATTGATCTGGGGGTGAGCCGGGAAGTGTTTGACTTCAGTCAACGACAGAAGGAGCATGAGCTTGAAAAGCAGAAGAAACTTGAAAAGGAAAGACAAGAACAACTGCAAAAGGAGCAAGAGAAAGCCTTTTTCGCTCAGTTACAACTAGATGAAGAGACGGGTGAATTCCTCCCAATTCAGCCAGCCCAGCACATCCCGTCAGAAACCAGTGGGTCTGCCAACTACTCCCAGGTGCGGAGTACTCAGCTCCTGGGAAGGAAAGAACACTGACCCAGGAGCTGGAACATCTGGAGTTGAGTTCCAGCTTTGCCTTTTACTGTGGCGTCATGACCATGTCCGGTCACTCCCAACCGCAGCCTCCTGATGCGTTCGATACCTGACTGACCTACGTTGGTTACAAGGATCAGGAGAACAAAATCACAGGAAAGGGCTTTGTGAGCTATAGAAACAACACGGGAGGATCAGACAGCAGCAGTGGTGGTCAGAGCAGTGGGACCAGTGGTAGGGATTGCGTTGGCACTGACTGTGACGGGCACTGTGACTGTTCTGTGACACAGACTGGTCAATCAAGGCAGCGATGATGTGAATTAGGCGTCATTACCCCCCGTTTTACCTACAGATGAGCAATTGGAGCTCAGTGAGGTTAAATAACTTGCCCAGAGCATTTAAGAAATGGGGGGAGCCAATTTGCATCCAGTTTGGTTCAATTGTGCGCTTAACTATGACATTAAACTAGTTTCTGAACTAAGAAATGTTTAACAGGATTGTACACATTTTAGGAACCTCATCCATGAACCTTTAGCTCGGGAGTGGAACATTAAACAGTTTTTCTCCTTTCTGTGTCTCCCTTCATCCAGGCTGCGCACATTCCCAAACCAGACGCCCTGTGCTTCGATGACTGCATGCAGCTCTTGGCAGAGACATTCCCGTTCGTAGACGACAATGAGGTACTGAACTCAGTTCACAACAGAACTCCACAGCTCCATCTAATACATCCTACGTGCGTCCCCTTAATGTCGCTCCATTAAAAGAAAGAATGAAAGCATTTTAGAAGGGAATTTGTTAATGGAACCTTAGCCTAAACATAACTTCACAGATCCAACATAGTACAAAACTGAGGATGTTTACTGCTGTGGAGCTGGGAGCACGACAAGCAGTTGCTGATGAGCAGAGCAAGCAGGGCTCTACACCAGAACTTGTTCGAGTAACAATTTTGGTAAACCTGTTGTGTTTGAAGCTCTATTAATATTCTATTAAAAGATACAGATTAAATCCTAAAGATTATTCTTACCCGTTTCAAGTTTGCCTTCAAATATATAGGATACAACAAAACAGTAAGAAGTAAATTTTGAGTCAGTTGGGTAAGAAAAAAAAGATGTTTCCTTATGTAGACATAGGGGGCCGTTTAGTAATCAAAAGTAGAAGAACGCAGCCCTGGCTGGTGTAGTTCAGTGGATTGAGCATGGGCCTGTGAAGCAAAGGGTTGCTGGTTCAATTCCCAGTCAGGGCACATGCCTAGGTTGCAGGCCAGGTCCCCAGTAGGGGACACATGAGAGGCAAGCACACATTGATGTTTCTTTCCCGCTTTCTCCTTCCCTTCTCCCTCTCTAAAAGTAAATAAATAAAATATATTTTTTAAAAAAGTAGAACGCAGAGCTGCAGCCAGGTCAGCGTCAGGAGCTGTGGTGGGGCCTGCGTCGGGGGGGGGGGGGGGGGGGGGACCACTNGGAGCTGTGGTGGGGCCTGCGTCGGGGGGGGGGGGCACTCACCCACTGCTGGCGGCAGACTCGTGCAGAGCAATGCCTTGTCAATTTTAGGTTTCTTCGGCTGCGTTTCAATCACTTGTTCCGGAAGTTCCCAGCCATGTGGAGAACCCAGTCTTTATTACTCCTAATCAGAATCAGTCACCCGAACCTCTTATCCTTCACCTGATCAGCGATTTAGATAACATGCAGCAGGACACTGAGCAAGTCTGGGAGGAATTATTATCCATTCCAGAATTACAGGTAACTAAGATCTAATAAAGTAAATGCCAAAGATGCTATTTTATATTCAGTGCCTTGAAATTAGTCATTCCGGTTATTTATTATTCACATGCCACCTATTCGTAGGAAGGGTTAGAGGGTGCTTTCAAACCAGTCAGGAGAGCTGCCCATGCTCATTAAAATGCTATTCTGTGAAAGGGGCCAGATGGCTTGAAGTTGGTCTAGAAACTCTGAAAATAATGCGGATGCTTAAGCATATAAATATCTGTTGGAAATGGAGTTCTCTCTGAATTGGAGAAGAAAGCAGCTTGGAGGGAAATGGGAGTGGGGAGTTTTACTCAGCTATAGATTATCAGTTATGGAAAATATTTAACCTTGATTTACATAGTATAAACTTCTTTTCCACGCAGTGTCTTAATATTCAAAATGACAAACTGGTTGAGCCTAGCACGGTTCCAAGTCCAGAAACCAAACAGGCAGATGCTGACAGCAGTTACCATTTCTACTCATTGACCCCTTCACTGGAGAAAGAAGTAAGTAACTGTGGTCCACATTTTCTCAGTGCTTTTGAGGATTCCTTCAGCAGCAGCATCCTCACCACAGAAGACCCCAGTCAGTTGGCAGTGAACTCATTAAATTCAAACGTCACAGTAAACACAGATTTTGGTGATGAATTTTATTCTGCCTTCATAGCAGAGCCCAGTAACGGCAACAGCATGCCCCCCTCTGCTACTTTCAACCAGTCACTCTCTGAACTGCTCAACGGGCCCATTGATGTTTCTGATCTATTACTTTGTAAAGCCTTCAATCAAAACCACCCTGAAAGCACAGAATTCAATGATTCTGACTCTGGCATTTCACTGAACACCAGCCCCAGCTTGGCATCACCAGAACACTCAGTGGAGTCTTCGATCTATGGAGACACACCACTTGGTTTCAGTGATTCTGAAATGGAAGAGATAGATAGTGCCCCCTCGAGTGTCAAACACAGTGGTCCTAAAACACAGCCAGTACAGCCTTCTGGGGATATAGTTCAACCCCTATCACCATCTCGGGGGCACAGTGCTCCAACGCGTGATGCCCAGTGTGAAAACACACAAAAGAAAGAATTGACTGTGAGTCCTGGTCATCGCAAAAACCCTTTCACAAAAGACAAACACTCGAACCGCTTGGAGGCTCATCTCACAAGAGATGAGCTAAGGGCAAAGGCTCTCCATATCCCATTCCCTGTAGAAAAAATCATTAACCTTCCTGTTGATGACTTCAATGAAATGATGTCCAAGGAGCAATTCAACGAGGCTCAACTTGCATTAATTCGAGATATACGTAGGCGGGGTAAGAATAAAGTGGCGGCTCAGAATTGCAGAAAAAGAAAACTGGAGAATATAGTGGAACTGGAGCAAGATTTGGATCATTTAAAAGATGAAAAAGAAAAATTGCTCAAAGAAAAAGGAGAAAATGACAAGAACCTCCATCTACTGAAAAAACAACTCAGCACCTTGTATCTTGAAGTCTTCAGCATGCTACGAGATGAAGACGGAAAACCTTACTCTCCCAGTGAATATTCCCTGCAGCAAACGAGAGATGGCAATGTATTCCTTGTTCCCAAGAGCAAGAGGCCAGATGTTAAGAAAAACTAGGTGTGGGAAGATCTGACCTTTTCTGAGCTAGTTGTGTGTGTGTGTGTGTGTGTGTGTGTGTACTGTTATGTATACTAAAAGCTCCTACTGTGATGTGAAATGCAGAAATACTTTATAATTCTATGCAAAATTATAGTCAAAACTAAAGTAGAATATAAAATTTTAAAAGCATTAAATGTTATCAGTATGCTGAAATCAGTTTTAACTGCAAACTTAATTTCTTAGAGCACCATTTGAGATAGTTTCTGTACACGTGTAAATACTACAAAAACTTATTCATACTGTTCTTATCTCATTTGTTACATTCGTAGATTTATATGTTTTGACATCTGGCTAAAAGCAAATTGTTGCAAAACTAACCACTATGTACTTTTTTATAAATATTATATGAACAAAGAAATGGCCTTTTTTATATTAAATTGTTTAGCTCTGGCAAAAAAGTTAGTTGAAAAGCTGTACTAATAAATATTATGATTGTTAAATTGCTTGTAATTCATTCGAGTTTATTCACAGTATTTTTAATGACAATATATTTAATACATTTAGGTGTTTTGCATTTTCAGAATGTTTTCTCAGAGATACAGAAAACTGAAATGTAATAAAATATCTTTTTGACAGGCACATTTCAACCAAGGAAAATGGTCTATCTTGACATGAAAACTATGTGCTAGGCATTGTTTAAAGTACAGAGGACAGCCCTGGCTGGTGTGGCTCAGTGGGTTGAGTGCTGGCCTGTGAACCAGAAAGTCACAGGTTCAATTCCCAGCAGGCCAGATCCCCAATTGGCAGCATGTGAGAGGCAACCAGTCAATGTAATCTTCCACAGATTGCTGTTTCTCTCCTTATCCTTCCTTCCCTCCTCCTAAAATGTTAAAAATAAAGGAAAAGACAAAATGGAAACCCTGTCCTCCTGGAACTAGTGGACAAAGACAGCAAATGTACTATACTATGCCATAAAGGTCTGGGAAGATCAGCAAAAAAGTCATTGAGACTTACAATAGGGTTGTAAATAGGAAAGATCTTACTGTAAATAGGAAAAACCTTGAAGGTGTGGGAAGCCCATGCTATTAGCTAAAAAGAATATTTTACCCAAGACACAGCAAGTCCAAAGTCTCTGAGGCCTGAGAAAAATATTCTATATATGGCTGACAACAGAGGGGAAGAAAAGGTGTCAAATAGAATAACATCTGATTTAAGAGTCTATCCTGCCTTGTGTTTTGAGAACAGTCTAGAGCACAGGTGGCGCAAACAAGGCCTGAGGGCCGATAAAGCAGGCTCTCCACCTTGTTACCTGGCGGCAGCACTGAGCTCTTGCTTAACTGTTAAGGGTAGTTACATTTATGCAGTCCTAAAATTACATTTGGCCCTTTGGAAGAACCAAGAGACTGATGTGGCCCCCAGTGAAAATGAGTTTGACGCCCCTGGTCTAGAGGTTAAATGTAGGCGCAGGGAGACCAATGGAGAGGCTCTGCAATACTCACATGAAATATTTAGTTGAAAATATGAAATATAGTGTCTAGGTCCAGGGTGATAGTACGGCATTGAATCCTACATTTCAAAGGTAACTAAATGGATTTCCTGACAGATTCTATGTGGGGTGAAAATGGAATCGAAGACTTGAATATCTTCAAGAACTGAGTTGCCCAGCGATGGAGACTAGTTAGAGGGAGGTCTAGGTGAGAAAAGTCAGCTCACTCAAAATCCATTTAATCTTGCCCTGGCTGGTCTACCTCAGTGGATTCAGCATCAGCTTGCAAACTGAAAAATATCAAGTACAAAATCAAGACTCCCTTAAAACTCTGAAATTCTTTCTGCTGCCAAATAAACCATTCACGGCATTGATTCATTATTTCCTCACCTAAACCAATGTGTCTAGGTTGGTTTTGTTTTCAAGTGGAGAAATGATTCAAGGGTTAAGCAAGTTTAGAATAAGCACTATGTGCAAACTATTCAGAGCCCGCTATCTACCCATTAGTAAAAATGTAGTGCAGAGGTCCACAGGCTCTAGAGCCAGATGACCCAAACTTGTTGCTGCTGTAAAAATGACCTCCAGAACCTCAAAGCAGTCAGGCTTGTTTCCTCATCTGTAAGCAGGTGTGTCCAACCCATGGCCCAGGATGGCTATGAACGCAGCCC
Organism: Sturnira hondurensis; assembly: GCF_014824575.4. Lineage (NCBI taxonomy): Eukaryota > Metazoa > Chordata > Mammalia > Chiroptera > Phyllostomidae > Sturnira > Sturnira hondurensis. Next base: position 38,914,241 of record NW_028076767.1, read on the forward strand.
AACAAATTCCTAAATTCACATAAAAGCATATGATTTTTTTTTGGTGACTGTATCACAATGTATTTAATGTGTGGTCCAAGACAACTCTTCTTTCAGTGTGGCCCAGAAATGCCAAAAGGTTGGATCCCCAGGATTGTAGAGGATACTATTGAGCCTACGCACTTTACAAATAAGCATGTTCTCATTTCCTTTAGCCTTGTATGAGGATGCTTTCTGGCTGCAAGTGAAAAAAGTGAAGCTTAACTGAGGTTGGTTTTGATCACTGGAAAGCTCAAGCTTAAAGTGACTTAAAGGTAATGGCTCTAGGCATTCAAATGTGAAAATTGTGCTGCCTTTCCTTGTATGGTTAAGAATTTCTGCCCCAAAAGCAACAGAACGAGGGAATAAGAAGAGTTTCTTCCTGTAATGGTGGTGATGAGATCCCTGCAGACAACTTTTCCAACCTCCAGAGACAAAAATTTCAAATCTTGAATAAAGTACGCTAAACAAAACTGTGGGAGGGGGCTGGGGGATGCTGGCCATCCCAGCAGCCCCGTCTGGAGGACCTGGAATTGGCTGTCACCTACTTCAAGGAAGAGCACCACTGGACAGACCAGAACAGACTTCACTAGCCTGAGGGCAGATTCCTTTGGTCATAACACACCATTTAAAAAAAAATTAACCAAATTTCAAAATATTCTGTCAAGTTCATGTAATTAAAATATACTTTTAACAACTAGACATACTGTGTATTACAAACTAAGCCTCTTAAATATAGGCACACCTTGTTTATCATGCTTTGCTTTATTGTACTTGATATTTTACAAATCTAAAGCAAGACCCTCCACCACCAGAGCTTGCAGTTCACTGCTGTGCTGGGGAACCAACCCACAAAATTTGAGGTCTGCGTGTGTGCAACAAATCCTAATTTACCCATGACTAAAAAAAATAAAGCTCTCACCTCTTGACCTGATTTGAAATATTTGAGTTTTGTGTCTTCAGATTAAATCTGGCTAACTGCTAAACCTTAAACTGTTTCTAATTCAAAAATATGTACCCATGCGTTTTACATTGATATATATCAAGCATTTTATTAGAAACCTTAATTGAATGATAGTGCATTTCATATAAACCATTCTGTTGCCAAGATTTCTCAAGCCTGCTTCCAAGGGATGGTATGGCTGCGTAAACATATCCTGTAGTACTTCCCATACCCATTTTGCTTTTAATCCTCCAACATACACAATTATCTTTCCTATCTGAAGGCTACTTGCAGGCCTGTTTCAGCTTTCACTTTCAGAACTGGAAAAACTTTTGAATCATTGGTGGAGACGACACTGGCATAATTACATTTGTCACCCTTTAAAACGTTGTGTATGAATGCTTCAGGACATAAGACAGTACCCATGATTACCAAAAATATGTTTAGAGTTCATGGACCAGGAACTAAGTTCAGTTCTTTGGTCCATTCTTACATTTAACCAACAGACTCAATGAGGGAGAGTATTATGTCCATTTACACACACAAAAAGTTAGAAACATTTTTTACCTGGACAGAACTTAGGGCCGAGAAATTGGATGGGGACTAAATTACTTTTGATAACATCAGTGAAAGTCAACATTCTCCATATGGGTAGCAAATCACACTAGTATACACAGCACTTGTGACTGTCAATTCATATTACTGTTGCTAAACACCTCAAAATACCACGTATGTATCCAAGTTATTCCACTCACCACTAGCCTCCTTTCATGTTTTAAGGCACACCTAAGTCAAATGTTTTTAGATGTTCAATGTTTAAATCTACATACTTAATACATATAAAATCAACATTCTAAGGGCTCGGTTGGCATCATCAAACTGCCGAAGGGTAGCATGCCATAGAAAAAAATTTTAAGCCCCAAATAACTTGCTCAAGCTCACAGAACTACGTAAGTCATGCTTTTAAATTTTTCAGATGGGCAAAACCTAGCAGCATTTCCCCCAGTACCTACTAAATGAAGGTGTAAAAGAGGGTAACAGATCAAACCCAAATACGCCACCCAAAATCATGTATTTAAAACATTTATGATTTTCTGTGATCATGTACTGCAATGTAATGTGGCACAGACACCAAAAGGTTGGACACCCCTGTAAAGAATTGGGTTTATTCAACATTTGACTGCATGGACTAGCACTTCTATAAATTACCTTGTAATCTTCAGATATGGCTAACATTTGCACAAATCTATCCCTGATAAGCCCTTTAACTATGCTTTGTAATGACTTTAGTGAAATCTAACCATCTTTTAAAATATTTTAAAGCTCTCAATACCCTTATACATAGAATTGCTTTCCAAGGTGGAGGAATTGAACAGGAAGGAAAAAAAACACACCAAAACACGTGATTTTGAGAGGCATGGGTGGAAACTGAAGGATATGGGGAGGGGATTAATGGCAATGGAAAAATGCAATAAAGCCATTACACATCCATTATTTACCAGTATTAGAAATCAAATATAGGTAAGTTCATATTTCCTTTTCAGTACCATACCCATTTAACTTGTATGAGCCTCAACACACCTTTGCCATTACTTGAAAATGACACGCAAATATGATGTATTTTAACTATTACCTTATTCCCCTAACCCTTGGCACTTTCAATTCTACATGTCAACTACCAGGACCCCACTTTTGCAAAAGTAACCCTAATCTTCAAAAAAATTGGTCTGTGATGAGTACACGTATAATTCTAATCTATTTTGTCCAAATAGTTTAGCTTCACGCAACAAATGTATTTCCACTTGAAAAAATACTTATTTTGCTAGAAGTCAAATCCTGAGTTTTTGGAATTCAAGTATTGCTGGAATTGTAAGGTACAGCTATGTGAAATCCCTGCCTGCACTGACATTTCAATACGTCACGTGTTGCAATCCTGTTAACAGCAGTCTCCACATGGCCGCAGTTCAAATTATTTCACTTATCATGATCTTAACAGCCATTAATGCTAAGAATCCATGTGTTGTTTCTCATTTATCAAAAACCCACCTCACAAACTTACCAAATTTTAATAGCCATTTATTTAAAAAGCATGAAGCACAAAAATTCACTGCCTTAAACCCAGTACTTCCAGCACCTGGAGCGAATCCCTTCATCCTTCTCCCAAATTGTTTTCCACTTGCTCAACTGTCTTTAAAATTTGACATTGCAGTTATCCTTAACTACATGTTTCCCCCAGCATCTCTTTAAAAAGGCTTCCTTAATTGGCAGTAAGCTTTTAAAGATTCTTTTCCATGCTAATTTCCCAGATCAATGTTTTCTACTGGAGAACCCTTTTAAAATTGACACATAAAGGCTCCTTCCTTCCAAGTTTTGTTATTTTATTACTAGTAAACTGTATCATATTCACCTACAGCATTCAAGTCAAATGAACAATGTGAAGTGACAAAACAACACACACATTTCTAAAAATATTTTAATGAAAAAGTTATCTTTCTGTAAACATTTCAGTATCCTACAAATGAAACATTTGAATCCATTACAGACCACCTCTTACGTCTTAAAAATCAGAAAACATTGAAATTTAAAACTGTGAATACTTGTATTTTTAGCTAACAATCCTTATATTACCCCTGTACATTAGCATGCTTATTCCTTATATCATGACATCAAATTGTGACTTCTATAGCCAAACTCTTAAAACCAAGGTTATCTCAATTGTTTAACAGTTCCTCAACAAATGATCTCTATTACCTTTAGGACGGGTAGAAATGTTTTTTTAAAAAAAATATAGTGTAGAAGGCAGTAACCTGTGAGCTGCTTTGACAAAACCAGTGAAGTTTGCCTTGACCACTTCCCTTATGAATTTTGTTTACCAGTACCGTGACTAAAGAGAACCATATTTTTCATAAACGACAGTGTAACTACATTTAAATTAAATCACTTTATTTCATTAAGAAATGAGATGGACAGAAAACAATGCCTTTAAAAATGTTTCCTTAGGAAATTTGCTCCACTAAAACTGGTATAAAGAAAATTTGTTAAGTAAATTACCTTGTTCAACACTTCAATTCTACAGTGACGTGTAGAAATTTAGTCCCAATTTAGATAAACAGACACAACCAGTCATTCTGTGAGAAAAAACTCTGGCAAACTTACTCCTGTTTATGTAAGAATCTCATTTATGTATAATTTAGAAACTAATTTTAAACACCCCTCAAGTATTTTTTGTCAAGCCTTTTTGGGACAGCAATAGCCCTTATGAAATCAGAATCTAATTTGAACAGTAAAAGTTTAATTGTTCTTTGGGAAATTGTCTTTTAAAAATGAGTGTTAGTATAATTAGGTCCCCACTGCTTCTGCTGATCAGGTTAAATGACATTAAAAAACAAAACAGAAAAAGACCAATTTATCCTTTAGTCCAAATAATTCCCCGATTTGATATTCAAGAGAACTTATGTATGAAATCCCTTAATGAAGACTATTTTGGTATTACATCATCTGGCAATTTTAAAAGTTCACTCCAAGGTGTTTTTCCTAGAATAAGGATTGGCAGCTCTGTGTTTGTTGCAACTAAGTCACGCTCATTACAAAAATCCTGCAAAATCTGGTTATTCCCGTCCTTTCTCGTCAAAAACTGACTTTACCCTACCTAAAGACACCAATGATGGATTCTGTACATGGGGCCGCATCTCACTCGACATGAACACTCATGGTTATTGCAGGGAAAAATTTAAAACTGTTTAAAATCATTTAGGATGTGGTTCCAAAATGAAGTTTGAACTGAACAGCTTTGCTAATGTACCTAACAGTTTTAAGTGTATAATGGAAATTTGTAGGGAAACAAATGGTGTCATCAGGTTTTACTGTGAGCTACAAACCTTACCCAGCCAGAAACCTTCGTATTTAAGATGGTAGGAAAGACATTCCTCTTTTAGGCAAGTAGGGTTCTCATTCAACCTGCAAATCAAAAAGATTACTCTTACCTTGCTTTACAAAAAATTACTCTTTAATTAGTGAAAAAATTCAAATTCAAGCCTTACCTAATGCTTATTGCCCTTCCTTGCAGGTCTAAATGCTAGACCTAGTGACTGTGGCAACTATCTCTCATTGATGTTCCAAAAGGCGAAGAGCTCCTTCCTGCTAGACTTTCTTCCATATTTCAGTTGTAATAAGCAGATTTAACTAGCTTTTGAAAAGTTGCTGCTCACTATCACCATAGTATCTTATGCCTTCACTTCTCTGTAGTTGAAGCTCTTGCTGCTGCCTTGTCATTCTTTATTTATGCTGACTTGTCCATACTCAAAGGCTGCTGAAGTCCTGTCTTAGTGATTCTCCTTTGATCCACACTGTGCTTAAAAAGCACATCTTAGGTCCTTTAAAGCTGGTTAAATCGCTCTCCTCATGGCTTACTTTTCCACACTGTTCACAAGAACTAACCTAATACAACTTATAAACAGGTTACATACACAATTTCACCTGCTTATAGGTTGCAAACATCAACTTACTGAAAATATTTTCACTATTAAACTAGTTCCAGAACACAGAAAGTTCGTTAACAGTACAATTGACTTCATATGCCATTCAAGGATACTGTCAAGGTTGTGTCAAACAATTCCACAAACACAGAAACAGGAAATGTTAACCTCCTCCCCCCCATTCCTTCAACCTGTATTATATGAATAAAAGAACTTGAGACAATTTAGCTCAATTTTAATAAAATCTTTCCCAAGCATTATTTTGACCAGGTACCCAGGTTTAAGTTATAAACATTGACAGTGTCCATTTATATAATAACCACACTTGCAGTTGTTGAAGACTTAACCATTTTCTATTATTGCCTATTTTCTATGCTGCTTATTCACATTCATCCATTAACAAATGGCATGTTGTCTGTTACATTTATTGGTTTGTGAGTGTTTTCTGGAAAACTGTAGTATCTGTGAAAACCGATTTCCATGCTGGCATTGCATGCATCCAGATATTAATGCACAGAGGCACAGATTAGAGCAACAAGAGAGCATATGCAAACACTAGCACGCCCCATTCCCCTTTTTATTGCTTCTTTTGCTTGGTACTTCTCAAAACAAAAATAAGAACCTTGAATTCAATGTTCAACTACCAAAGAAATAATAACAGCAGGGCACATACTGAAGGCTTGAATGAAATTTTAAGCACTAGGCTGGCGCAAACAGTAGACATTGATGTTTAATATATATATATACGACCTTATCATCTAAAGATCTTCTCTCCCACGGTTTTCCAAACAAACGACCTTATATCAACATGGTTTAGGTTCAAGCATACACATAGAATAACAGTGTGTTCTTTGGGATTTCGAATAGAACTCAAGACGATCCAAATTTAAATTCAGGTCTTTGGGAAGTAGAAAGTTTATACTAAAGCAACTGTGGTTACACTTCTACATTAAGTCATGTGTGTCAGTTTGATCTAGACTGTCCTTTGTTCCAACCAGTAAAATGTAGAGGGTACAAACAGGAAAGCATGCCAGCCAGTTAAGGGTTCAACAATGTGTGATTTTTATTCTCTTGCTTTGAGTTTATATCAAAAAAATATATATTAAACCAAAGAAAATAACTGAAGATTTATGGGCCTCTTGTGCTTTAAAAAAAAAAAAATGGTAGCCACCAATTTGCTCAGATACAGCAGAGGCTTAGTGGTCCTGTATTTTTATAAGTTTTTAAGAATGACTTTTAATCGAGGAAAGGAAAAACATCCACTACCTCTTTGCAGAATTAAAACAGAAGGCAGTAGACACTCTTTACACCCAAATAAAACTATGGCAGCAGTTCACATGTGACCAAGGTGAATGTAGAATGGAGACGTTCTAAACACGGCTAGGACTCTCAGCAAAGCTAACACACTAAAATCATGATTACATTTTGGGGGGGGAGGGGGGAATGCACAAAACCAAATAGGAATTTTGAGATTTTTTCATTTGAAGGTAAATCTTAATGCTATTAAAGTCACAAATATGCTAATTTAAATACCCAATTCTATTTATCTAAAACACACAATGCAAACATACAAATATCTATTCTCTCCACATGTCAGAGCCCATTCATTTCATGGTTTGGAAATGGGGAGAATAGATTCCCCTTAAACTGCAAGTCAGCAGGTGTTTCTTTACAGTTAACTTTAGCAAAATTCATACAAAATAGTGATTAACAATGGTCTTCTTTACTTGTTAACTCACAAGGAAACACCTTCAAAACTGCATTTTGTTAAAGTTTCTGTACTAAAATGTAGAAAAACTGAACTACACAAATATTGAAAAGTTAAAAATTCCTTAATTTTTTATTCCTGGTACCACTACCACAATTTACAGGGCAATATACCTGATGTAATGAAAAGAAAAAGAAAAAGACAAAGCTACAACAGATAAAAGACCTCAGGAATGTACATCTAATTGACACTACATTGCATTAATCAATAGCTGCACTTTTTGCAAACTGTGGCTATGACAGTCCTGAACAAGAAGGGTTTCCTGTTTAAGCTGCAGTAACTTTTCTGACTATGGATCATCGCTCCTTCTGTGGCAGATTTTTACAGTTCCTCTAATGCATTTGGGACGACTGTCTCAAAGTAACCTGCAGCTTTCCTGACAACTCCTCGCTCTCTCTCCTGCTAAGAACTGTAGCCTGTTGAATAATACAGGATAAAAAAATTATTACACTCAGTGAACAGTTCCACATATGTTTTTATCATCATAATAAAAATTTAAAAGATACCTACCCTTTTCTGCTGAGTTTTTAGAACCTTCTGCTACCATATCCACCACTTCCACCACCAGATCCATAACCACCTGGAAATATACATGTAGAGAATTTTAAAAGAAATATACGGGAGTTTGTAAATTTGAAAGAGTTACAATGAATTTTGATGGAAAAAATCATTTACCACCATAGGGGCTGCCCGAGCTTCTTCCACCAAAACTGCCCCCCTTCATGGGTCCATAATTTGACTGCTGTTGTCCACTATAATTTCCAAAATCATTATAGTTCCCACCACCACCACCACCGTAGTTACCTGAAATTACAAAGTTTTAAATTGTGATTAACTAATACAATAATTATTTCCTTCTTCTAATACACGTACACCATCTTAACAATTATTGCAGCATACTCTACAACACTTACATGCAACCCTTTGAAAAGAGATTTTACAGAGTTACCGAACTCCTCACCAGAGGAAGTCCTCTAGTAAACCTGACTTGGTAAGAAAAAAAGAGTGGAAGGTGGTCCCAAAAGCATTTATCTAGACGGCTGTCAAATTTTGTTTGATTCTACATTCTACTATGTGTTCTCTCCTTCATACCACTAACATCATCAAAATTGTCAGTTTAATTCACTTTAATTCTGATGCAACATTAAATCAGTGAAAGTATTCTAAGTTAACTGTTAAGAAAAACCTACTATTGCTACATTAATACAGTCCAAAACTCAGTGCATTCGTAACAAAACTCATCATTGAGTATCAGAGTAATGATGCAGTCTTCCTTATAAGTATGACACATTCAGATTAAAAGCACTCTCGTCGGTTAGACTCCAGATGACATCCTATTCATTTTAACAATTTTGTTCCCATTTGTCCAGTTTAGAAGTGCCTAAAAGTTAGGTAAAATTCTGGCAATAAGTATATTACTAATAAACGGCCATTCCAAGTACAAAATAAATAGTTGAATACATTCTACCAATTTACTATATAACAAGCACATTAAGAAAATTTGGTTTAGTCCCTGGCTGGTGTAGCTCAGTGGATTGAGCTCGGGCCTGCAAACCACACAATTGGGTTCCATTCCCAGTCAGAGCACATGCCTGGGTTGCAGGCTAGTTCCCAGCAGGGGACTCATGAGAGGCAACCATACATTGATACTTCTCTCTTCTTCCTCTCTAAAGATAAATAAAATCTTTAAAAAAAGAAAGAAAAAAAATTCGGTTTAACTACCTATCAATTGAGCTTTCTCTAATTTTACACAACATGAAATCCCACCAAATGCTACATTTTAACACTTTTAAACATTTGTAATATAACTATATAAACAAGTGAAAACTTACCACCAAAATTTCCCCCTTCATTGTAACCATCATATCCTCCACCACCACCATATCCACCACCTTGGTTTCCATATCCTGGTCCACCACCATAGCCTCCTCTACTACTATAACCAGGTCCACTGCCATAGTTGCCACCTAAAAAAAAGAGAGAGAAAGAAAAGAAAAAGAGGATCATACACACAAAACAAACGTGTAGAAAGTCAGTTTATTAAACTACGGTCTATATTACATGTAAGTCACTGGAAAGTAAGCCCATGAATTGATTTAGCACTTAAAGCCTGGTTAACAGAATCAAAAATCTGAGCTAGTAAGAATTTAAACGCTAAAATATATTTTGATATTGAATTCTTTTTCAGTTCACTAAGGAAAATAGTAAAGTCTCCTGAGATATAACGGCAGCTCCATTAATTAGTATAATAAACTAACTAGCCAAAAATAATTAGCTCATGTTAATCTTAACAGGAAAAAAGTCATCTACTATATTAGCTCAGAGTACTTTAATCATTAAGCCATTCAAAGTTTTGACTAAAACTAGAAAAATTAAAATACCTAATTTTCCACAGAACACAGGAAACAAAGTCAAAGTATCAGTTTTTTTCAAAAACTTACCATCACCTCCAAATCCATTATATCCACCATCACCTCCTCCATAACTACCTCTGCTGCCACCTCCGCCATAACCTCCTGAGGAAAATCAAGGTATGAGTCACAAGTGTAACATTCAACTTATAATACATTTCAGGTAGACACACACTTAGAACTAAGATAACCATCCTACCTCTTCCACCAAAGTTCCCACCACGGCCAAAGTTGCCTCCACCACCTCCAAAGTTTCCTCCACGACCCATAAAGTTTCCAGATCCACCTCCACGTCCTTTAACACAGGCAAGGTAAATCTTTAATAATATTATAAACACCACTCACATTTACTATTTAAGTACATATGGTACTACTCACCTCTTTGCGATCCAGCAGACTGCATTTCTTGTTTAGAAAGGGCCTTTTTCACTTCACAATTATGCCCATTAATAGTGTGGTATTTCTGAACTAAATTTTTTTAAATCAAACAAACAAAAGTTATTTGATGTTTGAAAAAGCACATATAAACGATACCCTTCAGCACCATGCACCATTAAAATAGTATCAAGAAGGTAGTGACTCAAGTGGGGATGAGGGAATGCTCTAGGATGTTCATGTTTATTTTTGATCTGCAGGCTGGCTACACAAAATTGTACTCTCACTTCACGAAAACTGAACTATATACTTTAATATGCCACTATGCAATGTAATATTAGAGTAGAAAAAGCAAATTTGAAGTAGAAAAAGCCACTTTCACTTTCTTATTAAAGTTCCTACTTACCAACAATCTTATCAACTGTATCATGATCATCAAAAGTTACAAAAGCAAATCCTCTTTTTTTCCCACTCTGCCTATCTTCCATAACTTCTATGGTTTCAATTTTGCCATACTTTTCAAAGTAGTCTCTCAAATTATACTCTTCTGTATCTTCTTTAATACCACCAACAAAAATTTTCTTCACTGTTAGATGGGCACCAGGCTTAACAGAATCCTGTCAGTACAAAACATGTAAGTAAAAACAAAAACCAAAACCCAAAACCAACAAAACCCCCCACAAAACAATTTTTTACATTTTAACGTGGACTTAAAATACCTCTCTAGAAACAGCTCTCTTTGGTTCCACTACACGCCCATCAACCTTGTGTGGTCGAGCGCACATGGCTGCATCCACCTCCTCAACACAAGAGTAAGTGACAAAACCAAAGCCCCGGGAACGTTTTGTTTGGGGGTCTCTCATCACCTACAAAATAAAAAATTTAAAGCATTAACCAACACACACCTCCACAAGTCCTATACCCCTTTCTAGAATCTTTGTTTCTTTAGTTACTTACCACACAATCTGTGAGAGTGCCCCATTTCTCAAAATGTTCTCTTAAACTATCATCTGTAGTTTCAAAGCTCAAACCACCAATAAACAGTTTTCTCAACTGCTCTGGTTCCTTTGGATCGTGGCCCTAAAAAAACAAACCAATGTATTTTATTTATTTTAGGAGGTAAATTGTTAAGATGCACAAGCCTTTACTCCATACAAATATAAAGTACCAAATTCTATACCATTAATATTTTGTTCAGTTAAAAATTGAAAAAGGATCATACAAATCTCATCCGTTTATTAAAGGAAGCAAAATACCAAGACTACCTATAACCAGCCTTTCAAATATCAGCACCACTTCAACTAAAATGAGGTCCAAGGGAATCCTAGAATGAAAAGTCCCTTAATTTCAAGCTACAAGAGTGGCCGAGGACGGATTTCAGATGATGCTGAGAAACTGCTTTATAAGAAACCAAAGTGCTGTAGAAGCAGTGTTTCATCCATGCCACTTCTTTTCCTGTCCACCATTTAACTTTAAACCACAAAGCTGTGTAAGATGCAACCTAAGTCTTCAGTGGCAAATTTAAAGAAACCCACCAGTTACAAGCAAATCAAGACAATATTAAAATAAGTATTCCTGTTTTTTTAAAAACTAATCTCCCCGGCAAAAAAAAAAAAAAAAAAAAAAAAAAAAAAAAAAAAAAAAAACATGACAAAAAATCCATGGTTCTTGATGATTTCCTGTAACCAATTATGTGCAGCATAATTACTTAAGTGCACTTGTATCACTTGGCAAAATTTCCACATACATTGTATAGGTTTACAAAAAAGGGCAAACTGCAGTTAAAATTTATGCATGAAAAGAATTTCATGCGGAATCTAAATTTAGACCCTTTTAGATGTGGACTTAACAGTTATACAATTTAGCCAGCTTTTAAATAAATTACATAAATTCCCATTTAATCCATCTATTTACATAGCATTCATCAGAAGTCTTTACATAAAGGGGCTCACATTTACATTCTAACGTCTTCTTGTATCTTCTAAAGGTACAGAGCTTAAGGCACTTACTATGAAGAGACTGTCCCCTGCTAGAAAAAAATGTTAAAAGATGAATAGCCTAAAGCATTAATTCTCTTACTTTTTATCTTTTCAAATTCTGGTTAAATGAATTTAATCAGGGACACCAAATTGACAAAACAAAAAACCAAAACCAAGTAACACCCAATTATACCCCACATAAAATGATCTCGAGCACATGAAAACTTCATCTGTGGTTGCAGTAGTCTAAAATAAACACACAAGAACCTACAGCCAGACCCATGAGGAAATTTAAAATGTTCAGCCTTGACCAGGAAACTCAGTTGGTTAGAGTATACCTCCCCATACGCCAAGGTTTCAGGTTCCAATCACCGGTCAGGGCCCGTACTACAATCAACCAATAAAAGCAGCAGTAAATGGAACAACAAATTGTTGTTTTTCTCCCTCAAATCAAAAAACAAAATTCAATCCTCGCTAGGTAGCTCCGTAAGAGCATTCTCCCTACACGCCAAACCACGATTGTGGGCTCCAGCGCTGGACCCAACGCACAGAGACTCAACCAATGAATTGCCTAAATAAATGGAACAAATCGATCTCTCTCCTTCCTCTCTAAAACCCATAAAAATTTTTTCAAGCTCCCATTTTACCATGGGGAAAAGACATGTTTCATTCTAATTACTTCAGCAAGAACAGATCAGGAAGTATTACAAAGCAGCAAACTTAAAAATTTTTTTTATTTTAACTGAATGTTGACCAAAAAAATTTCGTCGTAAGTCTCTAAGGCCTACGCAGGCACGAAGAGAACTGCAGGAAAAGCACCGCGCCCTAAGATTCCAAGCCATTTGCGGCACTTTCTGCCAGGCCACCTCCTCCTCCTCCCTTCCAATCCCGCGCTCTTCCCCAGCGGCAGAGCTAGGCGGCGGCCATTGCGGGCCAATGCGCCATTTCGTAACGCGGCAGCGGATCAATGTCAATGTGGCCGCCGCCCGCCAGCGCGCTCTCCCGGATGTGCCTGCTCGTCCCCTCCCCTCCCCCACCTCCTCCTCCTAACCGCTCCCGCCCAGGCCCGCCATGCCTTCCTCGGCCTCAAATACGAGGCTGCACGGCGGGTATGCCGGCTCCCCTCCCGAGTTTTCCCCAGCTACGCCGCACCTCCGAAGGACCACCTGTGCCGCCAAGACAGAAAACGAGGCGGGTGAGGGGACCCCGAGGTGGCCTCTTAGGCGCGTTCCCCTCCCCCTCCCACCACCCGCCTCAACGCAGAGCGCGGGACCGCCGACCAGTCCACCCGGCCTCCCCGCTCCCACCGAGCCAGGCCCCCTACGCCGGCCACTACCCATCAACCCCCCCGCTCTCCCCCTAATACCTCCTCCCCCCGGCGGCGGCGGCGACGGCCGGAGTCGGGCTGGGGGCGACCGGGCGGCGGTTTTACCTCCATTTTGAGACCGGACTCGCCTCTTCCAACTCGAGTTCAATATGGGACCGAGAGGAAGAGGCGGGGCCAGGCGCCACGTGACGCGCTTTCCGCGCGCCGCCGACCTGGTGAAGGAGGGGCGAGTTACCGGAGGGGCGTGGTCAAGTGGGCGCGAAGAGGGACTGGATGAGCGGGTTGGCGGGCGGAGCGTGGGGGCGTAACAGGCCGCGGGAGCGCGCGCCTCACCAACTTCCAGTGCGGCGGCGCCGCCCTTGCCGTGGTTCGCGCCTTGGCGGCTTTGGGGACGTCAGCTCGTGTTCAGCAAATGGCGTGCGCACACGTCGAAAGAACTCCGCGTGACCGCGCGTCACCGGAAAAAAGGCCTTTCCTTTTCTCCTCGCGCTTTTTCCCCCTCCCCCACGTAGTCTTCTCGATCTGAGTATCCGAATTAATTTGAGCAACAGTGCCTGCCTGCTTAAAACTTAAGTTTTAGCCTGGACTCTAGGTTGCAAGAAACTCTTAGCGGCCCATCAGCTTCTCCTCCCTTGTTTCCAAAATGCCGGGAACCAGTTTCTGAGACTGGGGCGTCCACTCAGAGGGCCCGTACGAAAAAAAGCCCTTTGATACCGAATCGTGGACACATTGGAAAGGCCTCAAAACGCGGCTGACATACTGAAATTTTACCCTTGAGCTGAGGCAGGACTGACTGGCCCAGGTCAGTTCTTTAGGTTCTCACTGACCTCGTATCTGTTGGCACTAGTTTTTTTTAACATTTCTTAGCTAATGTGAAAGAGCTGAAGAAACTTTTGGGGGGGTTGAAATTTAGGGAATTGAATGATATACAAGACTTTAAAAGTAGGGTCGCCGATATGCTACCTATTGGCTAGTGATTTTTTACCTGAGTGGTTCTAGTTGTGTTGTTAAGAATAGATGAGATCATCAGAGACTTAAAAATCAGAGATGTAATCCCTTCTCCACCTAAGTGACTTAAATCATTTGACCTTCCTGAGCTTCAGTTTTGTTTTTTAATGAAAATGGGAATAAGATTGGGTAATCTCCAAAACACGAAACAGCTGTCAGTCGGTGGATCCCAGTTTGAACAATGCTGTTGAAAAGTTACAATGGACAAGTCTCTCTTCCTTGCTAAGAAATACCTTGTATTTTAAGGTAGCAGTCCATAGAAAGGTCTTTTAAAACTGATCAGGTCTTCCCTTGGAACGATTAGGAATTTAATCAATTATATTGTAAATTGTTTTTAAAACAGTTTGTGTTAACAAATGGGGAATGCTCTGCTTGGAGCTTGGAAAAAGGGAGCACAAAAATAAGAATTTGTTAATGTTTATCTAGCACTGCCCAAGTGGAACAGGTGTTTTATTTGGCAGACATGAACAATAAGGTACTTTGTTCCAGGGCAGAACCAGTCACCATTCCTTAATGCAACTTGGATGAAATAACCCTCCTAACTAGCCTCCCGTTGCTCTGATTCCCATATCACAAGCAAACTTATGTACTCTGCTTTTTAAGCACTCTTGATATCCAGCAACAATACTCCAGACTGGGGAAATTTATGCCCCTAGGGTCTCATTAGCCTATCACAGCTTGGACCCTTGACCCTTGTGGCTCAGTGGGTTGGAACTGTTGTCCCTTAAACTGAAAGGTCTCCATTTTGGTTCTGAGTCAAGACACATGCGTGGGTTGTGGGTTTGATCCCCTGTTGGGGCAAGAATGAGAGGTCAACCCACCAATGTTTCTTTTTTATTTTTTAAATATATTTTATTGATTATACCATTACAGTTGTTCTATCCTCCCCTTCATTCCCCTCTACCTGCACACTCCCTCCCCCACCATTCTCCCCCCCTTAGTTTATAACCATGTGTCTCAAGTTCTTTAGATTCTATATTTCCCTCACTGTTCTCACCCTCCCCCCTATCTATTTTCTGCCTACCATCTATGCTATTTTCTGTGCCTTCTCCCCCCTTCTCCTCCTCCCACTCCCCTGTTTCTAACCCTCCATGTGTTCTTCATTTCTATGGTTCCACTCCTGATCTAGCTGTCCTCTTGGTTTGCTTTTGTTTTAGGTGTGGTTGTTAATAACTGTGTGTTTGCTGTCCTTTCACTGTTCATATTTTTCATCTTCTTTTTCTTATATAAGTCCCTTTAGCATTTCATATAATAAGGGCTTGGTGATGATGAACTCCTTGAACTTGACCTTATCTGAGAAGCACTTTATCTGTCCTTCCATTCTAAATGAAAGTTTTGCTGGATAAAGCAATCTTGGCTGTAGGTCTTTGGATTTCATGACTTGGAATACTTCTTTCCAGCCCCTTCTTGCCTGTAAGGTCTCTTTTGAGAAATCCGCTGACAGTCTGATGGGTACTCCTTTGTAGGTGACTGTCCCCTTATCCCTTGCTGCTTCTAGGATTCTCTCCTTCATTTTAGTCTTGGCTAATGTAATTATGATGTGCCTTGGTGTGTTCCTTCTTGGGTCCAACTTCTTTGGGACTCTCTGAGCTTCCTGGATTTCCTGGAAGTCTATTTCCTTTGCCAGACTGGGGAAGTTCTCCTTTATTATTTGTTCAAATAAGTTTTCCACTCGTGGCTGTTTCTTTCCCCCTTCTGGTACCCCTATAATCCGGATGTTGGAACGTTTAAAGATGTCCTGGAGGTTCCTAAGCCTCTCCTCATTTTTTTGAATTCTCATTTCTTCATTCCTTTCTGGTGGGATGTTTTGTTCTTCCTTCTGGTCCATTCCATTGATTTGAGTCCCAGTTTCCTTTCCATCACTATTGGTTTCCTGTGCATCTCCCTTCATTTCAATTAGTTTAGCCTTCATATGTTCCTCTAATTTGTGACTATGTTCCTCTAATTTGTGACTATAATCTACCAGTTCCGTGAGCATCCTGATAAATAGTGTCTTGAATTGTGCTTCTGAGAGGCTGGCAATTTCTTGGTCGCTGAGAGTTATTGGCTCTGGGACTTTGAGTTCTTCTTGCACCATCTTTTGGGCTGTTCGTGCCTGTTCTGTAGCAGGATCAGAGCCCTAAAGTGTTCACTAGAACAGGGCAACTAAGTCACTGGGTTGTGACGTTGTATGTGGGGGTGGGGTCAAAGAGGGACAATGGCTTCCCGTCTGCCGCCTGCCGCCGCGTCCCCCACCGGTGCTGCAGCCACCACCGTCACCAGGCCCACGCGTTTCGTTCCACTGCACGCGAGTGTGCCACCGCCGTCAGCCCTCCACCACTGGGTTCGCCCCCTGGGGCCTGTGTGGTTCGTCTCACTGTGCGCGAATGTGTGACCAGGGTCAGTCTGCCCCACACCCTGACTAGTTCCGGGCTGCCTGCGTGCCTAGGTCTGGGGATCTGTCCTGCCCGACCCTGCTCCGCTGCTGGCTCTGCCTCTCTTACCGTCCCCGTTGAACGGTTCGTAGTTGTCGGACTTCAATACAATTCCATTTTCTGGTCTTTGGGTGTGTCCTAGTTCTCCAAACCTTTGTTGTATTCAAATTTGGTTGTGGGAGAAGGCACAGTGTTTCCACCTATGCCTCCATCTTGGCGGAAGTCTCTCACCAATGTTTCTCTCTCCCTCCCTTCCTCACTCTCTAAAAGCAATGAAGAAAAAAAAGGCTTAAGCCCCTGGCTTAATTTGAATAAAACTCAAATAAAATTTTTCCACATTTTTAATGATCATCTTGAACTTGTTTTTATGAATATATTTTGATAATTAGGTTTTATGGTTTGAATGGCTTTATGTAGTTTCTGATCTCAGCTTTTTATTGATAAAGTCATATTCTGAATAGTGATGATCAGTAAGTGACTGATCACATAAGCAGGTAATAAAATCATTAAAGCCAGCCCTGGCTGGTGTAGTTCAGTGGACTGAGCACAGGCCATGAAGCAAAGGGTCACTTGTTCGATTCCCACTCTGGGCACATGCCTGGATTGCAGGCCGGGTCCCCAATGTGGGACATATGAGAGGCAACTATACACTAATGTTTCTCTCCCTTTCTTTCTCCCTCCCTTCCCTTCTCTCTAAAAATAAATACATAAAACTTTAAAAATAATTAAAACCATTTTAATTCAACGATTAAATGATTTTTGAATACCATCATTCAAAATTTACAATTGTAATTACATTTAAGGAATAACAACTCTTCCTTTTCTTATATTGACAAATGTAATGTCGCAATTTCATATGATAATGCAAATGGATACCAAACCAATAGTGCATTTCTATATCAAGATTTCCACAGTGAAACTGTAGCTTTGAGAACATGCACATAGTGTCAACAGCTAGTCTGAGGCCCATGAAAAGAATGCATTGCCACAAGGGGATAGAAATAGCCGCTATATTTTGTCTTTACCTATGTAAAGACAAATAATTAAGGGCATTCCCTGGAGCTGAGCCCACCAGGAACCCCACTCAGTCCAGGCTCCTCTCTCAGCCCTTGACAGATTACTCCTAGAGCTGTGTGTTGTCCCCCTTAGGCACATAGAACACAAACTTGGGCATTGGCTCCAGGATGTCTGGTCCATGCTGGGCTTTGCAGATACTTGCCCACATGGCAGGCATCTCGGCCATGCACAGACAGCAGAATTTTAAGTGTTGGTTGTTTACAGTGGTTGGCATACACCCCAGACTGCTCGGCACTGCTGCCCTGAGGAACCCTAAACAAGGCTGCTACTGGCCCAGGGGACTCTGGCTGTCCCTGATCCCTCTCAACTGCCCCAATGCAGGAGGGGTCAATTTCTTACCCATATTCAGGACACTAGCATGCAGAAGCACTGTCTGGATTATATGCTTCATTTTATGAATGAGGAAGCTGTAATGCAAGTCAAGGAACTGATTTTTTTCCAAGATTAATAGCAAATTATGGCAGATTCAGAACTAGAAGAAAAAGAATAGAAATTGGCCCTGGCTGTATAGCTCAGTGGATTGAGTACGGGCCTGTGAACCAAAGAATTACGGTTCGATTCCCAGTCAGGGCACATGCCTGGGTTGCAGGCCAGTTCCCAGCAGGGGACGCATGAGAAGGAACCATACATTGATATTTCTCTCCTTCTCTCCTTCCCTCCACCTCTAAATATAAATAAATAAAACCTTTAAAAAAAAGAATAGAAATTGAATGAAAATATTTTGGACAGGAGAACAGTAATTTCTAGAAGGGAAAATTGTAATAGGCTATAAACTTTTTTATCTGCCATTTAGAATATCTATATTCAGTTTATTCATTCATTCATTTATCTATATTCAGAATATGCCAATAACTTTATTTTTCTAAAATCTTGTTTTTTTAAATAAGGAGTATATCGAATTTGATTTGATTTGATCATAGTCAACAACTTAATATATATTCTTAACGGATTTGATCATAGTCAACAACTTAATATATATTCTTCTATATCTCCCTCTAGGCCTAATAAATGTTTTTAAGTACCTATGAATATATATATAGACATATTGGTTTTATTTATATGAAAATATATCAAACTACCCAGAATGATCTGAAATTTCCTTTTACCCCCATTTCATAAACTATTCATTTATTGAACTCTTACTATGTGCTTGGCAATGCTGGGTACTGGAAATTATCATAGTCACTCACATTATTAAACATTTAATATGTGTCTTGTACTGTTCTGTGTTCCCTATGTTCCTGATCTCTAACTCCTCTGACAATCTTCGGAGTAGGTTCTGTTACTCTCACTTTTTTAGGTGATATTAAAAGGGAAATCCACAGGCCCAATATGGTGTTACTTTGTGCCAAAAGCCCGTGATACCAACTCTAAATTTAATACTTAAGTATTTGCAGTCAGCCTCTCCTTGGAGTGGAATTTTAAACCAGTCTGGAATCTCCTGATCCCCACTAGTGAGGTAAACTGCCTGATGAGGATGAGACCCTCCTGCCTTCCTTGAAGGAGTGCCCTTGCCTGAGATAATCCACCGTTAACTTCCTAGCCCGACCTCTTTCTGCCTCTGAAAGCTTTCCATTTTGTACAACTCCTAGGAGTGCCCTTCCAGTTGCTAGAAAGCCAATCAGATTAGATTGAATTTTGTTTGAGTAGACTAGAATTTAGGGAAGCTGAATAAATTTACTGAGGTCATATAGGTCACACAACAAAGAAACTGAATGGTATGCCATAGCTAGCTATATTTACATTTTAATATTCTTGAAAGTAACAGCCCTTACTTATAACATTTTGTGTCATGCCTCTGCATATTCACTACCATTTTTCACCTTGTCTGCAGAAACTGATAGAGTGCCTGGGTTGTAGTAGGCAATTTATGTATTCGTTGTTGAATAAATGAGTGAATGAATGGTGAATGAAATGTTTGGAGTTCCCTGTAGTGCCCTGCATGTTCTCCTGTATAGTATGTGGGCCTGGTGCAAAATGAAAATTCAGGGCCCTTGTTCAAAGAATCTCAAGATGCTGACATCAGGGCATTAAGCCACACCAGGACGCTGCTGAGCGCGTTGCCCTGTGTGACTGTGAAGGCTGCATGCCCATGAAGCTGGCCCTGGGGCCTAGAGTAGCGCTCTGCTTGGAGCTGGCTCTCTGTCTCTTTTGAGAAATGTATTTATTTGCCATTTTATGGTTTATCTCCACTTCCTCATCAGTCACCCATTTCTTAAGTTCAAAATTTAGTTTCTGCCCCATGCTATGGAAATTTTTTCTCCAAAGTCACAAATGAGTATCTGTCAAATTTATTTTCCTGTTCTCTTAATCCTCTTGTCTCAGTCAGTTTGGGCTGCTTTAACAAAATACCACAGCCTGGGTGAATTAAAAATATCTATTCCTCACAGGTCTGCAGACGGGGAAGTCTACCGGCGTGCCAGCATGGTTGGTTTCTGGTGGGAGTCCTCTTCCTGGTTTACTTGCGGTGACCTCACGTGACAGAGAGCACTAGCTGGCTCTTGTGCTTCCTCCTTCTAAGGACACAAATCCTATCATGGGGGCTGTCCCCTCATGACCTTATTATCTTCTTAGAGGCTCCGTCTGCGGACACTATCACATTGGGGATTAGGGTTTCAATGTACACATTTTGGGGAGCCACAAACATGCAGTTCAAAACAGCTCCCTAACCCAGGGATTGACATTACTGCCCACTCCTCCACTTTGGTTCTCTCTCCTCCCTTGTCTTTACTAAGGACAATTGACTCTCCCCTTCAGTGTTATCTATGGTTCCTTCTGGGTCCTTCTTTCTTGCGTTTCCTTTGCCCTCTGTTTCCATAAGGCTTTGTAAAATTGAGGTTTTGAACTTTCTAAGGGACTTGGTGAAATGCACTCATTGCTCATGGCTCCCTGGAGAGACTACTTACACTCTTGGGAAAGAAGGTGTAAGTGAAGTACATGTCTTAGAACCCACAGGGAACATTTATACCTGGGAGGCTGAGGCAGTGGTCCATCTGATTAGTGTATTGGGACAGTAGAAAATACCACATCCTTCTTCACATACCCATGCACCCACACACCAATTGGGTGGGTGATTTAGAAGGTGAGGAGGTAATCTGGTACTGGAAGTATTGATGAGTCATATATAATGGCTGCTGTTTCTCAGAAAGGTCCCAGCTTAGATGTTTGAAAAGTCTAAAATCTTTGCATTAGGTCTTGACTTCCCTATATTTCCCACATCTTTTGAAAGCGAATGTCTCTGTTTTTGCCAGACTAGTATCTAGTTCCCTTCTGGTAATAGCACTCTGATTTTTCCTTTTTTTGTTCTGAGACCATATGTTTCAGCGGGGGCTCATCTAGCCCCTGCCCACAGGGCAACATTTCACTTAGGCCTGGCTAATTAGAATACTGTATCTCGGTAACTGTAGCACATGGTTCAAGATTGGGTAAGGTACTTATTATTTACTGATTCATTTATTTATCCAACAAATACATGTTTCTGTAGGAATTCAGAACAAGTCACCCTCAAGGTGTGCCTCTGTGGTATGTGGATTACTTGGTGCTAAAGGCAATAGAGACCCAGTGGGCAAGAGGAACTTCTGCACCTCACTTCACTGCCTCGAAGAAATTACATTAGAAGTCTTGCCCATAAGAGATATCAGAGATAACTTTTGACCTATATGTATGACAAGACAAACTACTAATTATTAAACATCTACTCTTCTTAATATCCTCCAGTGACCTTCCTCCCCTCTGAAGCCCCAAAACACTTCCACACACCTCTGCTGCCAGCCACCCCCATTGGACATCTTCCATACAGCACTGCAGCCCTCTGAGGGGACGTCTGAGCCCCTGGGGGCTAGGCTGTAGTGGTGACAGGCTACAAGAATGGCCCTCTCCCCATCTCTGTTATACTTACACCAAGTCTTACCAAGGCTTTTATGAACAACACAGCTAAAAACCTCAATAAATAAAGCAAAGCAAAAGTAATTTAAAGGGAAAAATTAAAAAACCAAAATCATGGAGATTGAATGGCATGCTATTAAACAAGGAATGGGTCAAGAGTGAAACTAGGGAAGAAATCAAAAAGTTTCTGGAAACAAATGAAAATGAACTCACAACAAGCCAAAACTTATGGGACACAGTGAAGGTAGTCCTGAGAGGGAAGTTCATAGCAATACAGGCCTATCTAAAAAAGATAGAAACATTTCAAACAAACAACCTAACCCTACGCCTACAAGAGCTCGAGGAACAACAACAAAGACAGCCCAGAGCAAGTTGAAGGAAGGAAATAACCAAGATCGGAGCAGAATGAAATGACATATAGACTAAAAGCACAATTGTAAGGATCAATTAATCCAGGAGCTGTTTTTTTTAAAAGAGATAAACAAAATCGACAAGCCATGAAGTAGGCTCATCAAGAAAAGAAGAGAGAGGACCCAAATAAACACAATCAAATGAAAGAGGAGAGATTACAACTGATACCACAGAAATAGAAGGAATTGTAAGAAATTACTATGCAGAACTGTATGCGAAATTTGAAAACCTAGGTGAAATGGACAAATTTCTAGAAAAATATAATCTTCCAAAACTCAATGAAGAAGAAGCAGAAAGCCTGAACAGACCAATAACAGAAGATGAAATTGAAGCAGTAATTAAAAAACTCCCGTCACACAAAAGCCCTGGACCAGATGTTGTCACAGGAGAATTCTACAAAGCATTTAAGGAAGACCTAACCCTATTCTTCACAGACTATTCAAAGAAATCCAAAATGATGGGAAACTCCCAAACTCTTTTTATGAAGCCAGCAACCATCCTAATTCCAAAACCAGATAAAGACACAACAAAGAAAGAAAACTTCAGGCCAATATCGCTGATAAACATAGACACTAAAATCCTCAACAGAATATTAGTAAACCACATCCAACAACACATTAAAAGATCATACACCATGACCAAGCAGGATTCATCCCAGGGATGCCAGGATGGTTCAATATTTGCAAATCAGTAAATGTAATACATCACATAAACAAAAGCAAAGACAAAAATCACATGATCATATCAATAGATGTGGGAAAAGCTTTTGATAAGGTACCACACACATTTATGATAAAAACACTCAGCAAAGTGGGAATAGAGGGAGCATTCCTCAATATAATAAAGGCCATATATGAGAGACCTACAGCCAACACCATACTCAATGGGCAAAAACTAAAATCTTTTCCACTAAGATCAGGAACAAGACAAGGTTGTCCACTTTCACCACTTCTATTCAATATAGTATTGGAAGTTTTAGCCACAGTGATCAGACAAGAAAAAGAAAAAAAGGCATCCAAATTGGAAAGAAGGAAACAAAGCTGTCACTGTTTGCAGATGACATGATAGTATACATGGAAAATCCTATAGACTCCACCCTAAAACTGCTCCACCTAATAAATGAATTTGGCAAAACAGCAGGATACAAAGTCAATATCTAGAAATCAAAGGCATTTTTGTATACTAACAATGAAACAGCAGAAGCAGAAATCAAGAAAAAAAATCCCATTCGATATAGCAAAAACAAAAATAAAATATCTGGGAATAAACCTAACCAAGGAGGTAAAAGACCTGTATGCAGAAAACTACACAACACTGAAGAAAGAAATCAAAAAAGACATAAACAAATGGAAACATATACCATGTTCATGGATTGGAAGAATTAACATCATCAAAATGTCCATACTACCCAAAGCAATTTACAGATTCAATGCAATGCCTATTAAAGCACTAATGGCATATTTCACAGACATGTTTTGAACAAACACTTCAAAAATTTATATGGAACCATAAACAACCCCAAATAGCAGCTGCAATTTTGAGAAAGAAGAACAAAGTAGGAGGGATCACAATACCTGATATCAAACTGTATTACAAGGCCACTGTAATCAAAACAGCCTGGTGCTGGCATAAAAACAGGCACATAGACCAATGGAATAGAACAGAGAGCCCAGAAATAAACCCAACTATCTACAGTCAATTAATATTCGACAAAGGGGGCAATAACATAAAATGGAGTAAAGATAGCCTTTTCAACAAATGGTGTTGGGAGAACTGGACAGCTATATGCAAAAAAATGAAACTCAAGCACCAACTTACACCATACACCAAAATAAATTCAAGGTGGATAAAAGACTTAAATATAAGCCGGGAAACCATTAAAGCCCTAGAGGAGAACATTGGCAAGAAAATCTCAGATATTCCACGCAGCAATATTTTTACTGATACGTCCCCTAGAGCAAGGGACATAAAGGAAAGAATAAACAAATGGGATCTCATCAAAATAAAAAGCTTCTGCATGGCTAAGGAAAACAATATTAAGATAAAAAGAGAAGCAGCTGTTTGGGAAAACATATTTGCCAATGATACCTCAGACAAAGGTTTAATCTCCAAAATATACAAAAAACTCACATGACTCCACTCTAAGAACACAAGCCACCCAATTTAAAAATGGGCAAAGGACTTGAACAGACACTTCTCCAAGGAGGACATACAGAGAATCCAGAGACACATGAAAAGATGCTCAATATCGCTAGCTATCAGAGAGATGCAAATTAAAACCACAAGGAGATACCACTTTACACTGGTCAGAATGGCCATCATAAACAAAGCAACAACAAATGTTGGCGAGGTTGTGGGGAAAAGGGGACCCTAGTTCACTGTTGGTGGGATTGCAGACTGGTACAACCATCATGGAAAACAGTATGGAATTTTCTCAGAAAACTAAAAATGAATATGCCTTTTGACCCAGCAATTCAACTATTAGGATTATATCCTAAGAACCCTGAAACACCAATCCAAAAGAACCTATGCACCCCAATGTTCATAGCAACACAATTTACATTAGCCAAGAGTTGGAAGCAACCTAGGTGCCCATCAGTAAATGAATGGATCCAAAAACTGTGGTACATTTACACAATGGAATTCTATGCAGCAGAAAGAAAGAAGGAGCTCCTACCCTTTGCAACAGCATGGATGGAACTGGAAAGCATTATGCTGAGTGAAATAAGCCAGGCGGTGAAAGACAAATACCATATGATTTCACCTTTAACAGGAAGCTAAACAACAAAACAGATAAGCAAGTAAAATATAACCAAAGACACTGAAATACAGAACACACTGACAGGGACCAGAGGGGAGAGGGGAGCGAATTTCAGGGGGAAAGGAGAAGGATTCACAGGAACAAGTATAAAGGACACATAGACAAAAACTCAGGCAGGGTGCAGGGAATGGGAGGGAGGTGGGGAGCACTGGGGGGGGGGTGGTCTGGGATGGGAGAAAAGACAGAAAACTGTACTTGAACAATAATTAAATTTTAAAAAAGAAAAACAAAACAAAACAAAGGGGAAATAGATGATTAAAAAACAAAATCAATTAAATAAAAAAGTTTTAGCTTTTGAGTATTTTCAAAGTGATCTTAGTTATTTCCTCCCATTTATTCTTCCAGATGAACTTTAGAATCACCTTCTCAGGTTCCAAACATAAATTCTAAAATATTGAGTATAAAATTATAGGTGTGGGGAGAATTTAACTCTTTACCACTCTGGAACAGGAAATGTAGATTACATCTCATTTAGAGACTTGAACATATTTCCAGGAGGAGGCATCAGAGAAGAAGCGTTTGAAAATGCAAGAAAAAGGAAAACTGATGGATGGCATGAGACCTCTATGGAGTCCTTCTACTCCATAGAGGTGGGAGCAGAAGGACTCTTGGGTGCAGAGAAAAAGATTAGCTCTAGTCTGGGTAGATAGTCGTCCCACTCGAGGATGAATATGGTACCAAGGTAGGACCTCCAATCATCATTGCCTGTTGGCCTCTGTTCTCCCTTGTGAGGAGGAAACAAAGTTATCTCTCTGTTGAGACAGTTAGGGGTGGTGATCATTTGAAAAACTGATGTGAAATAATTAGGGCCTCCAGAAACCCATTTTGAGGGCTGGAAACCAAGTGCTGGGAGGCTTCACTCTTTAGCTGGGTGATTTTCTCCAGCAGGTCTTTGTAGACTGAGAGTGTGAACAAATGAGTCAGCCAGTCAGTTTGGTCCAGAATCGTGGGGTGGAGTAGGAGGTTGGGAATCAAGGAAATTGAGGGTATTGGCAAGACTGGCTGAGGTGATGGATGGTGAAGATCAGATAACAAAGTGAAGACTATAATGGACTGGGAGGAAAGTGAGCAATCAAGGGCCCAGATATTGAAAAAGAAGTGTCAAAATAACCCGACGACACAGCTAGGATCAAAGGTTGCTGTCAAGTTGGGTAATTGAGAATAAGATGTCAGAGGTGGAGGAGTCCTCCCTGATACAAGGTCCACAGGACTGGGCAGCTGACATGCAGGGGAGACCAGGCCTCCAGGGGAAAGAGGGTCAGGGAAAGGGGAAGCCAGAGTGTTAGGTTGGGTGTAAAACTAGGACACTGGGCATTGGTGCTGCCTGTCACTACCAAAACCAGTAAGTGGAGACAAGGATTGAATCTTTGTGGCTCTTTATTCAGATGCTGGTGACCTGAGAAGACAGGTTATATACCCTCAGAATTGTCTTCTCATCTCACCTCAAGCTGACCTCTTTATAAGGAGAAGAAAAGGGCAGGTAAGGGGTTTGGAAAAAAAGTTAATTGAGTAAGTTGCAGTCCTGCAGTGGGTTTCCTAGTACTACTTTATCTGATGATCGAGGATTCTTTATCTGTGTTAAGGAGTTCCCTCCCTGGAGCACAAAGGCTCAGATACCATCTCCGTGGCCTGCAGACTCCTCTGGAGCACAGGCATTGAATTGCTTGTTGACCTCCTGGAGTCACGTAGGTCGTGCATTCTAGTTCCTGGAACAACAGGTATTAATCACTTAAGCCTATGAACTAAAGCTAAAATATTCTTTTAAAAGATTTTTTAAAATTTATTTTTTTAGAGAGAGAAAAATATCCATGTGGAAGAAAAACATCGATTGGTTGCCTCTTGCACGTCCCCAGCCAGGGACCTGGCCCACAACCCAGGCATGTGCCCTGACTAGGAATTGAACTGGTGACCTTTCGATTTATGGGATGATGCCTGACCCAGTAAGCCACACTGGGCATTAGATTTATCTCTGACGACAATAGGGCTTGGAGTAGAAAACTGTGCTGTATGCCACATTCTCAATTAATATAGGGAAGTGAAAAAACATCTTCATGGCTAGGGATAAAATGTACAGAGAAAGTCAGATGAATTTTTAAGGGATTTGATGCTGGGTAGTTGAAAGAAGATGGAAGATGAGCTTTTGAGTCAGCAGAAGCAGCTCTTGATTCGTAGTAGCTGTGAAAATAGTGATTTTTTTTCAAGGGTTAAATGAGGTAACATGCACATGTGTACTTACAACACAGTGCCTACTTGGTATTCTATTAGATGGAAGGGACTTGGAAAGCCTAGGGTCTTCCTTCAAAGACACCACAGCCTAGTAGAGTGCTAGTGTTGATCTCTGATCAGCGCAGTTCATATCCCACCCAGCACAAACGGTAGGTAGAACTGAAATAAACTAGGGCTAGATGGGCTTGGAACTGAGAAGCCAATGGTAAACCATCAGCTCCAATCCTACAGAGACAGGACAAATGGAATCGGGAAACTGAGGCAGATAGTTAAAAGGCCAAACAGTTTATAGTCCAATAAATCACAAAATCCTATATTCTCTAACCAAGAACACTTAAGAGTAAATGGTTTAGTCCTGGCTGGGTCGCTTGGTGAGTGTCCTCCCAAAGTGCCAAGGTTGTGGGTTTGATCTCTGGTCAGGGCACATACAAGAAGCAACCAATGAATGCACAAATAAGTGGAACAAGTCAACAAGTCAATGTTTTTCTCTCTCCCTCTCAAATCAATCAATCATTTTTTTAAAAAGAGTAAATGGCTTACGTGTCTTCTCCCCAACCAGAGAGTAAATAGCTTAACTCACCCTACTCAGGGAGACAGACAAGAGAAATCCAATTAATGCCACTTTTGCCAGCCACACCTGAGGACAGGTGAAGTCAGGGGAATAAATCTCATTTTGGCAAATCAGCATAAAGGTGATGAATATTCTCTTCAGATCCTCCCCTAAGACTCCCCTAAAATTCCTGCTTTTAGAAAACAAACAAAAACCCTCAAGACAAAGACCCAGCTCCAGCTGTCTCTGGAGCGTGCCCATCTTTCTTGGTCTCAGGTGTGCATCTTTACTTTTCCCTCTTAAACCCTAAGGGTCCCCAGGAGACTGACAACAGGGGAGGGGAGTGGGGAGGGCATCGGGCAGCGGCAGCGCCCCTGAACCTGTTTCCAAGCCTTTCTTTTCTCTGAGGTTTCAGTGAGCTAAAGGCAGCCCCGCCCTGGCTTCCTTCTGTACTGTAACGCTTCTAGGGAGAAAAAGCAGAGCATCACCTAGGCTCTCACCTGTTGCTTCTCCCATCCAAATCCCTTTGTTTCACTGCCCTCAGCTTTAATAAATGTACCTCAAAACCACCTGAACTCATGTTGTGAAATCTTTCCTGCATGAAGTCAAGAACCCACATGCTACTGGCGGGCCTGAGACAGACCTTTTCCAGGCCAGGCCCTTTCCGATGACACAGGGAGCAAGGGAGGGAGTGCTAAATGGCTGTGAGAGCAATCTCAGTGTGAAAGCGGAGCCGAATATTAGGCTGGTGAAGTAAGAGGAAGGAGGGAGGAGCCTAGAAAGGGGAGGGACTTAATTTTGGCGGGCACATTCCCCAGCTCTGGATTACTTCCATATACCTGGGAGCACTCCTTGTAACAACTTGGGTTTGGCTTTTCTTTCTATGGTATTTTGGTGACTATCTCTGGCCCGCTCTTGGTTTTATCTTCATTTCTCAACCTTGGTTCTCCAGCATCAAGGCCACCACGACCATCATCACCCTAATTTTGATTTACTTTTACTTTAATTTTAATATCATGCATTAACCTGGTTTCTTTGTGGCTAAGAAAGATCAAGTCACACACTGAATAAAAATAATATGAAGTGTAAACTGTGGATAAAATTAATTTTGCTGATGGAGTTGTTTACAGTAGAGTTGGTTGCAGCTGTTAGGAAGAAAGTACATAATCTGATTGAAAGAAATGAGACTAACATCCATATTAACTGACAGACCTCTAGCTGTCTTAGGTTACCTTTCGCCCATTTTAAAAAATTATAGGCGTTTCAATAACGCAGAAAAGTTGATAGAATTGTACAAAAACCACCTCTATACCCATGAAAAAGAAAGACAGAGAGAAACAGAAACTTTGATTTATTTTTCCACATATTTATGAATTCACTGGATGCTTCTTGTATGTGTTCTGACCTGGGATTGAGCTCACAACCGTATTGTATCCAGACGGCACTCTAACCAACAGAACTACCTGGCTGGGGCATCACACGCTCTTTATGTATCTGTGTGGAAATGAATTGCAAACATCATGACGCTTTCCCCTTAATACTTTAGATTGCATTTTTTTAAAAAAAGAACATTTTCTTATATGATCACACTTCCGTGGCTTTTTAATTTATTAAATGTTTTATAATCCATTGCAGTAAGTTTTCCTTTTGATAGGTAAATTGTGCTAATTTGACTTTTACATTTTTTTTTGTCATGCCCCCATTTGTCTTGAAGCATTTGCTTGAATTCTCTCTCAGGTATGTTTAGATTTCATTAATCAAAACAAACTGGACAAGGTGGAATTTTAAGGAACATGCAGAAGAGATTTGGGGATGAAGAGAGGGAGGGAGTGGCTTCCATAGAGGTAGGCCATTGAGACTGTCCCTGGAATCAGCCCCCTTAGGCTCATCTTGACCTGGGGAGTCTTTTCTTCCTTCATATTTGCCCCTCAGATTCACCAAAAACTCCACTGTTTTTTCAGAATTTATTGGTAGCAGGAGGCCAAAATTACTGTGTGAATAATTTGTTTGTTTGTAAATGCAGAACCGCCTGCTTCTCAGAGTAGG
This sequence comes from Sturnira hondurensis, assembly GCF_014824575.4. Lineage (NCBI taxonomy): Eukaryota > Metazoa > Chordata > Mammalia > Chiroptera > Phyllostomidae > Sturnira > Sturnira hondurensis. The sequence goes on from NW_028076767.1 coordinate 38,943,975, forward strand.
AAGAGTGAAGATATCTATGACACAACTGTAATTAAATATAATTAAAGGGAAATACTCATCAGTGGCAATACAGGGCATTAAATGAGGAAAGCATGTTAACGTGTATATTGACAGAGGACTTCTGGCTGAGTCACAGAGAAGAGCAGACCCAGGGGGCCTCCCATAGACAAAAATTTAGTTGTCTGGTACCTTGTTCCTTCATGGCCTTCTGGGCTCACACTGAGACATGGATCCCAGGGCTTTCGGTTGCGTGAGAGTTATTTGTTAAGAACATTTCTTATGACAGTAACACCTTAGCCAAAGGCAAACAGTTTCAAAGGGTGGATATTTGGGTTGGAGGCTCTTTCAACAAGTCACACCTTGATAGCGACTTCCTATTCTGCTACCTATTTCTCGCCCTATAATCTTTTCACTATATGGCTGTGAACATGTATTAGATAGAGAAGAATAAATTACTCAGTGGCAATTGTGAAATCTCCTTACTTGTAGAAGCAAGGACAAAGGCCTACATGTTGCTGTGAATATAGTAATGCTCAAAATATAGTTGACACAGGAAATTTAAGTAATGCTCTGTAAAGGCTTAAGCAATGGAAAAGACACTTAAGATTGCCAATTTTCCCCCCCAATAATCCCCAACCTATATACATTCTATTATTTAGTTCCCCACTTGGATTTTAGAGTACTTCTGCTTTATCTGTTGATTTTAATTTTCTTGCATTTTCCTTTCTTCTGGTTCATCTGGTCCTTCTAATCATTGCCTTAGTATCATGGGACATAGTATCATTTTGTTTCCCATCAAGTACTTTTTTTTATACTTCAGATATTCTAAGAAGCAAATAAGCGGTTTCTTGATTTAGCTAAGTGTTTCCTGAAGACATAAATATGAAGGAGATTCTACTAATTCTATATACTGTATAAAATTATACATGAACTTAGAAGAGAGAGAATTTGTAAATTTGTCAAGGATGTAGGTTCGACAGGCTCAAATGTGATTCGTGTGTTCCTTCTCTCCCCAGGTGTGTGGAGTAGCAGAAGTAATGTCCCTGCCAGGCAGGTGCCCTTTCACAGCAGAGCTCGGCTCAGATAAAGGTGCCTTCAGTAAAGGAGTCTTGTATGAGCTGCTAAGTTGGTCTCCTGCCCCCACATCATTAAATATAAATAGAGGAAACCATCTACTTAGAAAAGTGCTTTTATTTACAATTATACAGCTAAGCAAACAAAATGTGCTGTTTACCATCGCAGCATATCTTAGACACTTTCTCTAACCTCCAAAAGTGTACATAAAAATTAAAAAACAGAACAAGCCCTAGCCCAGTAGTTCAGTTGGTCAGAGTGTCATCCCAATGCGGCAAGGTTTCTGGTTCAATCCCTGGTCAGGGCACATACAAAAATCAACCAAAGAATGCGTAATAAGTGGAAGAACAGACCGATGTTTTCCTCTTTTTCTTCCTCTCTCTAAAATAATTAAATAAAATATTTAAAAAATAAAAATGAGAAAACAGAATAAAAAGAACTAGGTGTAGAAAGAGACAGATCATCATAAGGCTTCACAGAGGGCATCATTCTCTCTATTCCCTTCATAGACATTTTTCCTGACACTTTATTTGTTTGTTCATTTATTCATTTTTATTATGGTAAGATATACATAACACAAAATATGCCATTTTAGCAATTTTAAGTGTACAATTCAGTGACAATAATAACATTTACAGTGTTGTGTTCCCACCACTGCTATCTCTAAAATTTTTCTGTTACTGCAAACAGAAAGTCTGTACCCAGTAAGAAATAACTCCCCATTCCCCCTTCTCGCAGCCCTGGGAACTTCTACTTTCTGTCTCTATGACTTGGTCTGTCATTTTTAAAAAGATGAACTTTGGTGGCTATATGGATGGGAAGTGGCTTGAAGAATGCCAAAGAACAAGACTGAGCCCTTTTCCTGCAGGTAACTTAATGGGGTGGTATTTGAAAACCACTGTTGTGACGTTATCTTTTGCTTCTCCCAGGACACAACCTTTGCTCTAATTGGCAGGCGTGTTGATCTAGCTGTCAGACCTGGGCAATTAGTATTTGAGATAGAAAGGCTGCAAAAAGAAAATGCTACATGACAGCTTCTGAAAGCAAAATAGTAGGGTGCATGTCAGCAGCCTCCCAAGCTGAGTTTTTAAGAGAGTACTTTCCCAAATGCCCTTAATACTCACTGGCTGAATTAGGAGGGACTGGCTCATAAAGTTCTGTGGTGTAGAGAGGGTACTCTTCTGTTCATATTAACAAAGCCACAAATCTTGTTGCTCCATAACAGAAAGAGGGGGAATCATTAAGGTTGCCTGCTAGTAACAAAATACTCCAGGTAATAATAAACAAGGTGGAAGTTTGTTTCTCCATCATATTCCAGAAGCATTGTTAGTTCATGAGGTTGTCAGTCCAAGTTTGGCAAGGTGTTCCACGAGACTTGAAGACTTAGATGACTCCTATCCCGCCATCTGCTGTGTTTCATGGTAGAAATTAAATTTATATTACAGCCAGCAGGCAGGATGAAAGGGGAAAGAGGGCTACATCACCTTTCTTTCAGGACATTTCCTATAAATTGCACACACAATGTGTGTTCATATCCCATTGGGCAAAACTTAGTGACATGGTCATGATGGACTACAAGGAAGCCAGAGAATGGGAACTCTATCATTATGGAAGAGGAACACACAAATATTGAGGGAATAGCGAGCATTTGCTGCCACCAAAAGAGAGGTCTGAAGAATGAGACTTCACAATGGAGAGCAATGTGGAGGGGAAGGCCAGTTAGGACCCTCTGGGGAGCCCAAAGGCAACCCAGCATGAGGGTACTGAGAGCCAAGAGTAGGTTGGTTCTGAGTCCAAGTGGCTGGGAAATGGGCTTTGCTAGCTGAGAGAGTGACAAAGAAATATTCTCTATCTTATAATTTTAGCTGAGACAGGTCCTGTCCTATCTTCAATACAAACTACTATACACCAAGTTGCTTCTTCTTTCAGGAAATGGGTCCCGAAAGGGAAGGGGGCCTGGTGAATATTTCTCTTGGCCATGCTGCCTGAAAAGCCTGGAGGTGGGGCTGAGGGGAGCAGGAAAGGCCTTAAAGAGAACCTCTAGTAGAGGACCTTGACCTCTGGCTTGTTAAGAAGGATCTGGCCCTGCTGAGTAGCAGCGGGTGAAGGTGTATACTTTGGGATGTGCACTGCTCTGATGCCTTCAATTCCTTGGAAATTGGGCTCTGTTCACTCCCACCTTCAATTTTTGCCACATTGGCACAGATGTCACATAATAAAGGGATTCACATCAAGTAATTGGGAGCCAGTCTGTCCAGATTTGAACCCCAGTACTACCCCTTGCTACCTCTGTAACTTGGGACCAGTTACTTAATGACTCCTCTGTGAAAGTAGATAATAATACCAGTACCTTCCTCATTCTACATGACCACAGTATGTAACAAGGCCAGAGATATAGTATCATTGTAAAACTCAATGTGGATATTATTTGTGTTTTACACACATACACACTCACAAAGATGTTGGGATTCTATGTACTTGGTGCCTACAACAGTGTATAGTGTCTCTTCTATTATGTCAGATTTCTTGCCAATTGTCCTTTTGCTTTTTTCTTTTTACAAGGTTTTTATAAGGTTCTTATATGATTAAATTAATTATAATATAGCATAGAAAAACTCAAGAAGTCAACTATTACGTATGCATGTATTATTATTATTATTAGAACAAGTGGGAAAATGGTTGAAAAATAGAACTCTAGGAAGTCTACTTAGGCTCAGAATACAGGTGTGTGTTGATTCTTTGAGATGCTGGTATAGCCTGATGTGGATGGTAGTAGCCCACTGTACTTTCAAAAGTAAGTGGATGAATAAATATGCTTTCAGTTGTGCTATCAATTCATGCAATGGAAATAACATTAAATCCATAGGACTTAATGAATTATTTTTACAGTTGAGCAATATTAAATCCAAATAATGTTATTCTAATCTCTGTAAGACAGATCTGTGTTCTTGGCTAGTCCCTTGCAGCAATTATGACAATCAAAAAACGGCAAGTAGGAAACAAAGTGCGATTCAGATTGTTCTCGAGGGTAAATATAAGAAAGAACAAAGAAGGGCCACTAGCAGAAATCTGACGTAATAGGAGAAACATTACGAGGGGCTGTACAGAAAGAGTCCTGAATGTCCTTTTTTTCTTTTTTGTAAGATACAAGAAATCTCCATTTGGTAGGACTAACTGTGTTGGATTTAGAATGAAAATGCATCTCTGTTCTTGTTTTTCTCCTGTAGCTGCTTCCCAAAGTATGCTAACTAGCATATGCTTACTTTATTTACTTTAAGCTACACCAACCGTGAATTCTGTTCAGTCCAAACACTACCATGGTCTTTGAAAGTTATAATATTTTAGTTATAAAATATTATAGTTATAATATTTTAAACACTATCTATTAGATATATTAGTAAAGCCAGATTAATTTTTTTAGTTTGTATCTTAGATTTCTTTAATTTTTATTATTTTAATTATCTGCATGTAATTATATTCTTACTGTACTTTTTTTCAGCAGGTTAATTACCTTTTGGTAAATTGTCACTTTAATCAGATGATAATATCTGGACTACATGGAAGAATAATTATAAGTATTCTAATAGTGATTTAAAGTTAAAGCAGTTTTAATGAGTTCTGGAAATAAACTTTATATATTACTTCAATAATATTGTTTTTTAAAAATATGTTATTTACTTTTAGAGGGAGAGAGAAAGTGAGGGAGAGAAATGTTGATGTGTTTGAGTTGCCTCTCACAGGCCCCTCACTGGGGACCTGGGCAGCAACCCAGGCGTATACCCTGACTGGGAATTGAACCCACGACCTTTCAGATTGCAGTCCGGCACTCAATCCACTGAGCCACACCGACCAGGGCTATTTCATTAGTATTGGTTTAAATTTTGACTTACCTTAAGCATTAACGATTACTATTAGGTATAAGACAATTTAAAAAGCAGAAAATATTGTTATTAAATAATAAAGCAATAAAAATGTTTTGGGGGAGAAGGAAAAAGAAAGTTTCAAATACATCTAAGCAGTACTCAAACAGCTTGATAAAAAATCATTTAGCATTAAGCACCTTCAAACGTTCAGAACACTTGATTCCATGTCTCTCAGGGAGAATTACCACAAATTTTGATCCCCCAGTTTGAAATAATTTTAAGTTTTTTCTCCTTTTGGCTAAGAAACAAATGACCTTGATTTCTCAATTTTGAAATTACACAATCCTCAGTCTAGATCTTATAATAAGTAACAAAGACAAACTGGTCACATACCAGTGTGATTGCTAAAGTTAGAACTGTATGAGATAGTTAATCTAAATTTCTACAGGGTAGAAAACTGGCTCTCCCTGTTATGGGAGAGTACCCTTAATGAGTATTACCATTTACTGAAAGGTGAAACAGTGTCCCAGGGTGCAGCCGCCTCCAGCTGGTGGGAGTGCTCACTGCTCTACTGAATCAGAGCCTTGCTCCCCACCCAGCAGTCTCTCTGGGTTTCCAGTCTCTCTCAGGAACCACTTTGAGTTAAGTAATTCCAGGCTGGGCACTTAAATTAATTGCTCCCAGTAAGCTAGCAACATAGAGCCTTGTTGAAAACCGAGAGTTTAGATGGTTTATGAAGTCCTTCCAAGTGCTGTTTTCTATTCGCTGCCTGTCAGAGATCAAGCCAGCCCTTCAGGCAGTCATGGGGTATAGCCCCAGTTGTTTTAGACTCTGCTTTTTTCGTAAGTAAGAAACAGAAAGCTACTCAAGTTAGTTCAAGTAAAAGGGGTGGGGACATGGGATAAAAAAGAGATCACAAAATGGAATATAGTCAGCCTTCATAGAAATAAGGCTGTAAACTGCAAAGCTGTCAGGAACCAAAGAATCTCTATTCCACCCTTTTCTGTCTCAGTGGGGCCAAGTAGTGTCTGCTCTTCCTTTCTCTGTGCGCATCTACTCCATTTTCCTCTCCCGTGTAGCTGGCACATTAATGCACATGTTCCCAAATCTGCAGACAGACTCTAAGTCCACATGTGAGCTTTCAGGATAACCACCTTCAGGCTTTAGGTGCAAGTTTAAAATCTAAGGTGGGGGGTGGGGGAGGAGTGGGGAACGGAATATCATTTCATATGGGAAAGCCAATGGACAGACTCGTTTTGCCGCAGGTGTCTGTCTTAGATCCGGTCAAACCCCGTGGCAGTTCTCCTAGACATTAAAGATTAGTCTTGTTCATCACCAAAAAGAAAATGAAAAACAAAACAAGACAAAGAAAATGGAATATAAAAAGCAAAACAAACAGGAAAATCAATGGCTTTTCAAAATTGTAAGGGTTACTACATTTTAACGCACCCTGCCATTTTCTTAGTGTGATAGCTAGATTTCATGATAGCTAGTTAGTAACAGCTTAAAATAAACAATTAGTAGAAACAGCTTTACAGTGTGGACGGAGTTGGGGAATGGGCTATTACATTTTTATACTATGTACATGTTTCTATGTATGTTCTTTATTTTCTTTTCATTCAAACAAAGGTAACACCAAATTTCTAATTCTAACCCTCAATCTGTTAAGGAGGCATTTGATAAACCAGAACTTCTGAAAATATTTAGAGCTATCAAAAGCACCAAACTGTCATAGTGGTCATTACAGTATTCTAGAGCTGGAAGAAGAGTTACAGGTCACTTAGTTCAATTCCACACTTTTACAGAAGAGCACATCAGAAGCCATACAAAGAACGTGAGCGGTGCACGGCCACACAGGTCACTGCACATGGAGCTGGACTTACCTTTTTATCCCTGCGCTTCTAGCTTCACATCTCTCTCAAGATGCTGTTATGGACTGAAGGTTTGTGCCCCTCCCCCTTCATATTCTGGAACCCTAATTCCCAACGTGCTGGTATTTGGAAGGTAACTAGGTCACGAAGGTAGCGCTATCATGAATGGGGTTAGTGTTCTTAGAAAAGAAGTCACAAGAGAGGTGATCTGTCTTTCTCAGCCATGGGAGGACACACTAGGAAGGCTGCCATCTGCAATCCAGGAAGAGGGTTCGCACCAGCCACCGAATCTGTAATCTTGCACTTCCCAATCTCCAGGATTATAACAAATAAATGTTTGTTGTTTAAGCCACTCATTCTATGGTATTGGTTATATATAGCAGCCCAAAGTGACCAAGAGAGACAGATAAAATCTAATAAGGTTATTTACAGATTTTTCTCTCCATATTTGATAATTTCAACAAATTTGCATTAGGTCGACAAGTGACCATGAATGTGTTGGTTCCTCTCTAGGGACAGTTCTTTTGAGTTATTATAATTCTCCTTCTAATAATGAAGTTCTATGTGTATTTGGGCACATCAAAAATGAATTGCCTGGTTGGATTACAGAAAGGATTCTGTGCCTCAGGTGTTTCAATTAGGTCATCGTTTCTGTGATGATGTTATTCTGCTCTCACTCTATATTATTTATGATATTTTATTTTTTCATACTATAAGAGAAAATCTATTTAGAAAGTTACAGAGTTAGTCAAAGTGAGCCGTAGAAGAAATGAGCTAAGGAAACAAGTTACAGAGACGGAATAAGGGCCCTTGGAGCTTAGGGGAGGGAGACGCAAAGGTAAGATGCCTGGGGGAAGGAGCGGGGGAAGGGGAAGTTGCAGGCATGCTCCCAAGAGGGAGAGCCTGAAATTTGATTATAATAGAATTTAGGATATTAGACCTAGAGGAAATATTAGAAATTATGTACTCCATTCAGCTCCCTCATTAATTTATGCCATATTTTACTCTTGTAATTATTGATGCAATATACTAGTGAGGTACTATAAAGGAATATAAAAAATCTGGAACTACATAAAATGAAGCACTTTTGGAGGAAAAACAAAACTCAAATGAGGCTTTAAAGTGAAACATTATTCACTTACACCATAGTTGCACCATAGTTTAAATATTGAATATTTATATAAGATAGATTTTTGTTTTTTGTATTACCTGAATCATAGTATTTACAGATATAAAATAAGAAGAGGGCCATGTTTATGGTTTCTATTATAGTAAATAAAACCAACTCATAGGAATTCTCCTACATTCATAAAAGCCTCAAATATACATAAACTATAAATATATCATTGATGTTGAGATTTTTCTTTGTAGATGAATTGAAAGAAGCTTACTTGAGTTTTACAGTAAATTTTGAATACCCTTTATGCAATGTGATGGTGAAAGCTCATTTCTATAATACATTCCTTAATATTCACAGGGCTCTAATGAACAGGCACCATCTCAGCTATAAGGAAAATGTGTTCTGAAGTCCTGAAGCTAAAGTTCTGTGTTAAACACTTAAGTTTTGTTCATGTTTAGTGACCACACACCTTGGAGGACTGAAAGAAGTCTTTCAGCATAGCAATGGCAAGGACAGACACAGGCTATTTTTCGTTGCCAAGAATATCACATTCTGGCCAATACATTTTTTTACATGGTGCCATGAGGCACGTCCAAGATGTCATTAAAGTAACCCTTAGTATATGGAGCAAAGATTGTTTTTAAAAAGTGCTTGTAAAGTAAAGCTGCTGAATAGTAAAACACTGTAAAAATCTATATTTAAATTAAAAAAATTTCTTGCTCATTCCTGTGAGAATCTGCTTCACTCGAGTTAAATAACTCTCAGATAAGAACTCTGCAGCCATCTCCTGCATTCCTGGCTCTCTGTCAATTCCAAAGTTAGGTCCTGGGCTGGGAGCTTGAATTTCCAAGCAATAAAGATATCAAGGAAGAAACAGCATGGCTTCTCCTTTTCACCTATATTTAAAAGGTAGAAGGTGGCTGGAAATGTACATAATTTAAGGGCCTACTAGTTGCCAAAAGTGTCTGCAAATATGGTTTCAGTTAATCCTTTGATTGGCCATAGGTAGGTTTATTATGCCATTTAGAGATTAGAACATTGTGGGGGCGACTTTCCTCACAAGTCACCCCATGTGCCACAGATGAGAGTAAACATGACTGAGACATGATGTGATCTGCTTCGGGAGGAGAGGTGGCCAGTTTCCCAGAGGAAAAAGGCCTTGAGCAGTGGCCAGTTTCTCAGGGGAAAAAGGCATTGAGCCCCTTCCTCCAAAGCCTTTTATTGGGTTGTAATACACAGGAATACAGGGCGGCAAGGATCAAACAGTAGATAACATTTCAAAGAAATCTGAGGGAGTAGTCTGAGTCAGAGTCTGTCAGGAAGAGTTTTAGGGTTTCCTGCTCAGAACCCTTTCTTAACATATGAATGAAAGCACTCTTAGCAAAGAAGATTTCACAGGTTTACCAGGAAGTCTTTGTGATGCCAGATTTTTCCCCAGGACACGCTCTAGCAAGGCAAGGAGCTGCACCTCTCCCCATCAGGTATTCAGGCTTAAGGGGATTAGAGCCAGGAAGCGCTTCTCCCAGAGGACACTGGGACTCAGGTTCTGTCAAAGGGGTGGGGTGGGGGAGGGGAGAGTCCATTGTTGCTCTTCATTGCAGCCCCCCACCACTGCCCTGAGTCCTTCCATGATTACCTCCTAAGTGGTCATGTCTGGCCTAGGTTGCCCCTCCTCTGAGGGGTCTTATCGGTCAAGGACTTCTGACCAAGCTTTGGGGGCAGGGAGGAAACTGAGGCAGTGTTTGCTACCAAAGACAAGCTTTGTCTCTGCAGCTCACATTCCAGAGGTCACTGACTCATCCTTAGCTATAGGGGGTAGAGTTACAATTCCTAGAACCAGGCAGAGCTGTCCACAACAGAACATTATGTGTCAGAGAAACTAAGTACTTTGCCTAAAACCGTTCGGCTAATAAGAGGAAGACTAGAAGAAAATGACAGGCCTGGCAGGAGGCAGAGACAGTGCGAGCTAAGTGCGTCACTGTGACAGCAGCCGCCGAGTCCCTGGGCTTGGCCTGTCGGCTGACAGTGGCTGCAGCAATAGTGCAGGCAGCCCTGGGCCTCGCGCTGGATGAGGCCACGACCACTCCACAGAAGCTTTAATTATCTGAACTACAGCCCACAACCTGCCAAAAAACTTAAGGCATAATATTGATTTCCTTCTTTTATTAGCAGTTTTGTAGTAAAAATTCTCCATATGGAGTCGGTATAGCTCATTATGCAAGGTGGTGTGGGGCACCTGTACCAGAGTTGCTTCCTCATCTGGTGGCTACTGGCTTATTTTTGTGCATTCAAACCTTTTCCCCATTTGATTCTCTCAATTAATTGCCAGTTTGTTTCTTAAGACTCAGAACTGGCTTTTAGTAAAGATTATTTTTCTTTCCAAAGGGATGAAAAAGGTAGATGGTAATTGTATTTTGCTCAATTAATTAGATGTGTGAGTTAAGGGTTATAAAATAAGCCACTAGCTACTTTCTCACAATAAATCTCTCAGATCGAAGAACAAAATGGCATAAATTGTAATCAAAATAATACGGGATATCAGTTCATACCAGAAGAATGAATTATTTCCAAGGCCTCTCCCTGAGAAATGAGATTGGGGGACTGGTTAAACCCTCCTCATGCTTTTATCCAGGAGAGAAATAAAGAGTTTCGCAATACACAGTTTAAAATGAAGTTATAATTATCGCCTAGTAATCTCTTACCATATAATTTCTAACGTCTTTACACCATCCTGTTTCGACAATTTTCTGCTCAAAACAAGCTCAGCAGTAGAAACTATTGACTGTCAAAATCAATTCCGTGGCTAGATTACATACTAGGATAACAAAACAAAAAAATTGCTGTACAAGAAAAGAAGCCTCTGATCCATAAGAAATGCACACAGCCATTCACCCCAAATGCCAGGATGTCATCTGCAGATAACAGGCAGGACTGCTGCTGCCCTTAAAAACTCCTGGGAAGGCCTAAACAGAGCAGAGCCAGTTCTCTGCCCTCAACTACCTCCACCAAATAGGCACTTCTGTGATTTTCTTATGATAAACCCCCTCTAGATCATGCTCTGGCTTCCTGGAGCCCCTGAATCCCTTGCCCACATACCCCGAGTACACGGCAGAGCCCTCAGAGTCCCCCCTCTAGATCTCTCCTTCCTAAGTTGCGCCATTCTGTGGGCTCCTTGGGTGAATGGGCTGCAGTGTCCATGAGAATCCTGCAGAGGCTCCTCCTAGTGTGGCTCTAAGCAGAAGGCGGAAAGAGGAGGTGGAGGCAGCCTGCAGGCACTGGCCTTTATTTGTACTCTTGCCTCAGGCCCTGCAAATATTACCTGTTTTCCTGGAGGAAACTAAGGTGGGCTTATTCTGCCTACCCTGGGACCAGGCCTACAATGGAAAGTGATTGCTGCGTGCGGAAATTAAAATGTGTTGCTTTCTCTTAGTGTTCAAGTAAGGAGCAATTTTGTCAATAGCCCGTTGCCTTGTGGAAGTTGCACATTTGAGTACCCTGAAAAAGTGTATACAATTGCCATAAAATACATTTTAATTTAAACCATCGATTATTTATTACCACGTATTACATGGAAAATAGAGAAGCTAGTTCCCACTGCTCCCCCCTGTGTAGTGTAGCTGGCAGAAGGGATACCTTCTTATCTCAGACATACTCTGATCCAATTCCACTGAAATGAGCAAAGATCCTTGTTCTGTGCACACAGAATGGGGCTGGGGTTCTCATTTGATTATGGTGATAGACATATCTTGCTGCTTGGAGATTTCAGCAAAAAAAATCTCAGAGAAAATGGAAGATGGTCTTCTTGTCCTCTGAACCTTATGCTACACTGTATCAGAGACATCTTACACACTTCCTCAGATTCCTCTGAGCCCACAGGGCAGGTTGCTTCATTTTAGCCCAAACAAAAGTGACTGGGGCCTCTGGTGGTTCTGCTGCTGGGACTCACAAAGTTGTTTGTGGGGGACGTTGGCTCTTCCTGGCCACTGCAGTGCCAGTTGGGTTTCTGGCTCCTCCCCTGACTTTGAGACTTCGATGAAACACCACACTAAACAGCATGGTAGCTGGCTTCCCAAAAGGCTGCCAAAGTATCTGGACGTTGTCATTCAAAGGGCTGGAAATTAACTATACGTGGGATGAACTTTGATTGGCAGAAATAGGAGAGCATGGCAGATCCACCATCGCCCTCCCCTCTTCCTTTCATTGACTAACTGCCCCACGGCACAGTTTTTCCATAGAGCCTACCGTGCATTGCTCCCCATTCTTTCCTGACCCCCTTTCTCTCCCTGACCTGGGTTTACACCTACCAAATAAAGAGAGAGCACTCAGTCTCTCTCTGACTGTTTTCCAATAAACTGGGCTAGATCATAGGCCTGCTGTGTGAATATGAGAAGATACAATTCTGAGAATATGTAAATTATGAACTCGGGTGGTTTTAGGAATAACTGATAAGAACCTATTTATTTTATTTTTCAATTACAGTTTATATGCAATATTATTTTTGTATTAGTTCCTGGTGTACAGCATTGTGGTTAGACAGTCATGTGCTTTAGAAAGTGATCCCTCTGATATTTCAAGAACCCTCCTGGCACTATGCATAGTTATTATAATATTAACTATATTCTCTACACTATACTTTACATCCCCCTGACTATTTTGTAACTACAAATTTGTGCTTCTTAATCCCTTCACGTTTTTCATGATAAAGACCTTTATAGCAGTATCTTCAAATTGCATGCATAATAAACAATTATTTCAATATAAATTTGGAAGAATAATAGTGTTTGGATATAAATTTTACCTCTTTTCCCTCAGTCTCTTAAGACCTATATCCTAATTAATCAAGAATTTATTAGGCCCTGGCTGGTGTGGCTCAGTGGATTGAGCGCTGGATTGTGAACCCAAAGGCTACTGGCCCGATTCCCAGTCAGGGCACATGCCTGCGTTTCAGCCAGGTCCTCTGTTGGGAGGACAACTGATCGATGTATCTCTCACACATCGATGTTTTTTTCCCTCTATAAAAAATTATTTTAAAAGGTTTTTATTTATTTCTTTCTAGAAAGGGAAAGGGAAGGAGAAAGAGAGGGAGAGAAACATGAATGTGTGGTTGCCTCTCATGCACCCCTTACTGGGGACCTGGCCCACAGTCCAGGCATGTGATCTAGACTGGGAATCGAAGCAGTGACCCTTTGGTTTGCTGGCTGGAGCTCATTCCACTGGGCCACACCAGCCAGGGCTCCCTCTCTAAAAAATTTTTTTTAAAGAATTTATTGAGAATCAAGTAATGTGCAGCACTATGCAGAGCTTTGGAAACATTAAAAGGTCTTAAGACACCTTCTCTATCCTCTGTCCTCATAATATTATTAGGACAGGGACACAATCCACGAGTACTGATTGGGTTGTCTCAACTAAAATGCTGTGCCTCAGGGGAAATAGCTGATGGTCTCAAGGATCTGGGAGGATTTCTCGATAGACGAGTGAGGGTTCCACATCCACGGGAGGGGGGGTTTCCCCACACCTACAAGCGGTTCTTAGACACCAGCTGTCCTAGAACTCAGCTCGGTTCTGACACTACCTACCCATAGACTTTAAGGCATCTAAAAGACGTCCTGCTCATGAACCTGTTTCGATTTTTTACTGTGAAATAAAATATCACAATACTTTTGGTAGGAACGACACTGATATTTTTGGAAGTACCCTCCTTTGGATGGGTCTGTCTGCACAGTCTCCTGTTGGCAGCCTCAGGAAGACGCGGGCCCTCTGGCTGGCATCATGCTGCTGAGAAAATGTTGTTTTTAGGATTAAGAAATGAAACATTTAGTTTACATTTAATCACAAAAAATGACCAAACCTTGATCATGTTAGTATTTAGTAATGGCATCCTTTACAACCGTTTATTCTCATTTCCTCTGAGCTCGGTCAAAATTTGTCTCCTTGTGGATTGAGTGATTTGACCAAAGCCTAATTGTTAAACATAGGCAAAGTCCAAGTTAAAACTACACATTTATATTCCTTATCTCTTTTGCTTTATTTAAAAAAATCCAAAGACTCGTTGCCAGCATCTGAATAAAGCATCCTGCCCCCCCAAAATCCACAGAAGTTGTAAAATAATAAAAACATATTCATGAAAGAAACATAGCCTATTTCTGCAGGTAGTGTTTCTAAGTTGCGCCCCAGGTAGCAGAGACGGGAACTGGAGTGCCCTCCCCTTCCTGCTGCGCCCTCACGAGCGCTCCTAGCAACAGAACACCCTCTCTACCTGTTACTTCCTACCGTTCATTAGCCCCTGTCTTCCAGGCTGAACAAAGAAATTTCAGTACAGTATTTTTATACATATATATATATGCATAGTAGCTTCCTCTTCACTCCGTCTCAGGACAAATTTTCAGCATTAACCAGGCACCTTTACTGCCTTCTTTACATAGAAAAGTGTTCATGAATATTTGTCTTGTTGTTATTAGGTGCAACATAAAACATGATTACCTTTTAGATTAATTTCCTCTTTCACTATTTATCCAGTTTTCCACCACTTCACTTCTGACCTAACTGGATCACTCCTGATATAAAGATGGCTCTTTTTTGGTGTTTTAACTTTTGCATTTATTTTGCATTAGGTGTGCCCTCCTGACACTGCTGGTCAAGGGTCCAGTCAAAGTTAAGGAAGATTAGATTCTGTGGAGGTTGTGGACAACTCTGTTCTCAAACTTGCCTCAAGATTTTATCATCTAACTGACCACATGAAAGAATATAAAGAGAAAGAGGTTGTTGGGAATCCGAATGAGGCTGCTAATGGACCTAGCGTCTTGGGAAAGAGAGGGAGTATGGCCTGTAAAGTCACAGTGAAACTGCTCGGTCCTGAACTTGGTCCGATGTGACGTCTCAGGCTCAGATCAATCATCAAAAACATTTCCTTTGGGGACTGGTTTGGGCAAAAGTGAGAGAGGAAATAGGTGAAAGGAGAAGAAACCTGAACTTTTCCAAACCTAAGAAAACAGAACACAATACGGCTGCAGGGAGGGTGAAGCCTGTAAATGGCCGCATCAGGGTCGAAATTGGAGCGACAAGCAGGGTGATGTGGGGGGAGAGGCCTGCACATCAAGGAGAAGCCTGAAGAAGTGAAACACCTGGCATGGCCCTTTCCATTGGCGCTCAAGGGCATATTTTTTCTAATTTAAAAATTAAAGTTGACATACAATATTTTATTACTTTCAGGTATACAACCCAGTGATTAGAACTTATATAACCTGTGAAGTAATCACCCCAATATCTAGTACCCATCTGTGCCATACAGAGTTATGTCGATATTGTTGACATACTCCCTGTGAAGGGTGCCTTTGTGGAGAGGCGTTTCCAGTGGATGTAACCATGGTGAAGACCGTGATGCCGCAGATCTTTGTCTCCAGGCAGCATGCTGTGGAAAGTTTGCTCTACAAGTTATGAGTTAGTTTTACAGGCCCTTGTAAGTTCTTTACAGTAAATCAGGAGGTTTCCTTTTTATCAGTGCATTTTTATCCATGCATTCCTTGATCTAATCTCATGGGTCTGCCAGTAATAATTTCAAATGGAGACAGTCTGTGTTTGCCAAAGGGAGTAGATCTTAGGTTGAACAACACCAATGCTGGTTCGATTCCCAGTCAGGGCACATGCCTGGGTTGTGGGCCAGGTCCCTAGTCGGGGTCACATGAGAGGCAACCACACATTGATGTTTCTCTCCTTTCTTTCTTTCTCTCTTCCTCGCTCTGTAAAAATAAGTAAATAAAATTTTTAAAAAATCAATTAGCATGTCCTTGGGTGAGGATTAAAAAGCCAAACAATAAGATTATATATTTCATTGACCTTTTGCTAATGTAATTAGTAGTATGTTTTGTATGTATGACAATAAATCTTTGAATCAGAAAAAAATACATACGTCTTGCCTCTTGAGTTTTGACTACTCTGGCAGTCAGGTTCTACAGGCCTGGAGAGCTGGCGATGACAAGAACAATGGAAACGTTGCAAAACTGCCAGATCTTACAGATTGCAGAACTTGTCCAGTGAAATGACTTCCTCCAGTCATTTTACTGGACTAAAGGTCTTTTCCAGGAGTATTTTATTCACCACTGAGGCTGTGGCTGTGAGGCATGGGAATGCTTCCACTAAAGACAAAACATAAATCATCACGGACACATATTTGTACCCTTGAGGAGGGGCAACTGAATAAAGTCCATTCGCCAGACCTCAGAGTCCTAAAGGTAGGGGCCAGTGCCCCACAGAGGTATGAATGGGCTTTCTAGGCTTGTGCTTTGGGCTTTTTTGGTACACCTGTGAAGCTATTTTGGGAGGTGGTTTCTAGTAGTATTATTTTACAATGAAACCATTTTGTCAATGTTCCACTGAGTTAAATCTTGTACGAATTATAATATGTGATTTTGTGTGCAATCAGGGAGAAGTGGTTGGCCATTGGAGCTACTCATAAGTTTCTTTTGGGGTCAAATTAACAGCCTTGTTCTAACCATTTCTTTCTATTTTGTTCAACAGCTAAATACTGCGCTTCTATCATGTAATTTTTTAAATACCCAATTGCTTCAGCCAGCAGCATAGGTGCTTCCATTAGAGGCAGAGATTGTTTTAATGCTGCTCATTCAGCAGCAGCACCAGCCAAATGATCATCTCTGCTCTCCTCTGCCTTAGCCATGGAATATCCAGGGATTTTTATGATTGCTAAAGATTTAGGTACTTGGATAGCCTCCAAGAGTTCTGAAAGGTAAGAACTGGTTTTTTTTCTTTTGTCAGAAAGAAGTCAACAATCCTCTCTGTTTCCAGAGCATACCAGAGGCCTACACAGCAACAAAGGCTTACCTGCCATCAGTATAAGTGTTAGCCCTTTTATCTTTGGCTAAATTGCCAGCTCAAATTAATGCATAGAGCTGCTTTTCTTTTTTTAAGATTGTTTTAGAAAGATTTTATCTATTTATTTTTTGAGAGAGGGGCAGGGTGGGAGAAGGAGAGGGAGAGATGCATCAATTAGTTGCCTTTCACATGCCCCCAACTGTGGGCCTGGCTAGCAACCCAGGGCATGTGCCCTGACTGGGAATTGAACCAGCGATGTTTCCCTTTGCAGGACGATGCCCAACCGAGACAGGTTAGCCAGGGCAGAACTCTGCTTTTTTGTTGTCGTTGTTACATACATTAACCCATTTATTATTGGCTAGCAACATTTCAAACTGTGGAGCTTCTGCTGGTCTTTCAGTCCCTTCAGTCTTCTGATGGCGGACGTCACTGTGACTGCAGAAGTGGTGCTGAAGGTCCAGGCAAAACCAGCGACTGTTTTCCTGCAGCGCCAGATCCCCGCAGCTCACTTCTTCATCTCGGTTTTGTCACAAAAGGAGCAAGTGTACTTGGCATGCTGGCTGATTTCAATTTTCTTCGCCATTTTTTTGAGGGAGGTGCCATGATGGGTGTCGTATTTACCAATGATTCCAACTTTCTAGGTACGTTCAGCCTAGGCCTCAGTGGAGAGCTCTGCTTTTTCAACAGAAGTTACCTGAGGCATTGGACTGACCTCAAAGATTTCCTTTAGTGAGACAATTGCATGGCCTCCTTGATAGTGGCTTGTTTTGTCTTTTAGGTAAAAACCATCAGTAATCAAAGCTAATTCAGCATTATCAAGAGGTGTTTCCTGTAACTCAGGTTGAGAAGTTAGTAGTTGGTCTGTTAATGGCAGGCAGTCGTGAGGGATTTTGTCAGAGGGCGGGGGAGGGGAGCAGCAGGGTTAGAGTGTTACAACGAGCAACAGCCACAGCAGATGAAGACAGTGGAAGAGCTTTGTAGGGGGTCAGTCTGGCAGCAGAGAGCTGCTGAGAGTGATTAAAGTCAAGTAAGTCTTCTGCTGAAGGAGGCACGTAGAGAGTCAGTGGAGAGCTCATTGTTATCTCTTTCGAATGTTGTAGTAAATTGGTGGGGGCGCAATAGCCCTCATAGAGATAGGGAGATCTCTGGCCGCCCAGTGTAACTGTTGACTAGAGTAGCCAATGGGTCTGTGCTGGCTTCCGTGTCATTGGGCCAAGATACCTACGGCATTTCCCTCTCTTTCATGGACAAAAAGAAAAAGGGCAACTGATAGGAGGTCCTGAAGCAGGCAGATCACAAAGACTGCCTTTAATTTCACTGAAGGCCTCCTGGGATTTCTCTGTCCATGTCAGTGGCTCTGTCTGGTCAGCCTTGAGAAGAGGGTAGAAAAGTTGAGGCCTGAGCGAAAAATTAGGAATCCAATTGCTATAATACCCAGCCAAACCTAGGACTCCCCTGGGTTGCCTTTTAGTCTTGGGGAATGGAAAAGTTTAAAATGCCCCGGATCTTACCGGAAACCAAGAGGAGACCTTTATGAGTAAATGTCCCAGATATTTACCTTGAGGTTCACAGAGCTGAAGTTTCTCTGTAAATAGAGACCTCCATTTTTTTTGTTTGTTTTTTTGTTTTTGCTGGTTCTCCAAAGAAGTGGAGGCTACCTTCTAGGGAGGCTTCTCAGAGGGTGGGCAGAGGAGGAGGTCATCCCCGTACTATAAAAGGGTAGACTGGTAAGGGAATTCTGGGTAGGCAATATCTGTCTTAAAAATTTGGGAAGAGCAAGTTGCCCTTTCAGTGCAGCCCGAGCCATTATTCTTCAAGGGTTACTTGGACAATACACAGTACTTTTCATGTGAAAGCGAATAATTGGCTTTCAAGATCCACAGGGCTGCTAAAGAAAACACTACAAAGATCTAAAACAGAAACAAATTTACTTCCTGGCAGTATGGCTGAGAGATAGAAATGAGGGCTAGGCACAACTGGGTGCTGAGGTATGACCTTGTTATTTAGGGCTCTTAGATTTTGATCGAATATACATCCCTTACTGTGAGGGGATTTGGGGAAAGTCCTGGGAATTCCTGCCGTGGTTTCAGTACTCCTAGGAGGGGGGTGCAGAGGCTGGTGGGGTGAGGAACTGATAAGGTGGCTCTGGTATCTGCCAGGGCTTTGGTGCCCTCTTTCCTTATAGCTCTATCTATTTCTCCTAAACAATTAATGAAGAGCAAACTTGCAAAATCCCCTTCTAGTCCTCGGAATAGCACTGTTGCTGAGAAGACTGAGGTTAGACTCCTTGAGGAGGAGTTGCAAGTTTTATGGGCTGTTGGCCTTCTAATTTCCCTTTGATCTTTAAACAATCTTTCTTCCAACGTGCAGGCTTTTTGCAAGAAATACAAACCTCACTGACTGGTGGTTTGCTTATGGACCTTGAAAGACAGATTTAGACAAGAATTGTAATTGTGGGCTTATTACACTCAAGTTGCCTGAATTTGGGCATTTACGACGTGTAGCTTTCTTTTTTGTTATCTTTTGGCTAGCTTGGGAGAGGGGCTCAGCATAGTTTGCTACATCATGGATTTACATGGTGGCTCAATGAAGTTGCAATTTTTTTTTACTTGTTGTTCAAGTGTGTCTTGTAGACCCTCAACAAAGGCTGAATTAAAAAGTGTTCATCACCCTGGCTAGTGTAGCTCAGTGGATTGAATGTGGGCTATGAACCAACGGGTTGCCAGTTCAATTCCCAGTCAGAGCACATGCCTGGGTTGCAGGCCAGGTCCCCCATTGGGGGCGTGTGAGAGGCAACCACACATTGATGTTTCTCTCCCTCTCTTTCTCCTTCCCTCCCATAAGTAAATAAATAAAATCTTTTAAAAAAGTGTTGAGAAGTCATCACTGAGCTCATCTATGCTGCAATACTGCTTAAAAACTTTAAAAAATCTATCATAATAATCAAAAACATTTTCATCAGATTTTTGAACTCATTTTTGAATTTTCTTCTGATGTGGAACTTGAAGAAAAGCCTGGGGTACCTTCTCATGAAGCCACTGAGCCAGCTGTGAGGTTTTGTGCATGGCTTCCCCTCTTTAATGGGAAGAATCTCTCACAGGGTTTTGCCACCACACATTGTTTAGCCCTTGTCTGTCATATCTTTGTCCTGCAAGCACGTGGACAAGCTAACAGAGGTCAGAGAACCTTAGCTCATGCATTTGGAGAGTGAGGAGAAATTCTCCAGCGAACCCAGCAGAGTCCTCCTTGGACTACAGAAAACTTTAACAATGGCACAGAGCTCAGCCTTAGTCCACGGGCTGTAAGAGATTAAGGGGCTGTCATCCAGGGCTAGGCACAGGCAACAGTTCGACCTCAGATGGGCCAGTAAAGCCATTGGGGTGGAGGATGGTGACTAATGGAGCCTCAGGCTCATCCTTATAAAAAGAGAAATTAGGGGGTGAAGGGTGAAGACAGGAGGACAGGCAGACAGCAAAGGAGCAGAAAGTGCAGGTAATGAGACAACCAAAGAACATTTAAAAGTTTCCTCACGTTTAGTAAGCTTCTGAGATAAGTCAGAATTTGCTTTGGTTAATTTAGAATTTGTGTTTTGAATCACTTGTACGTTTGGAGGTCTCAAAATACCAAATACAGTATTTACACAGATACCTACAAAGCAAGATACGTCCTTTATAAATTTTTTCAATTCCAGAAATGATGGGTGCTCAATGAAAACATAAAAGAATGCCGCTATGCCCATGCTGAAATTGCTCCCTGGCTTTTCCTTGTTGTGGAAGTTCATGCTCTAATCAATTTCCCTGTAGCGGGTTTCCTATTAACAAGGGTTCTCTTTCTGTCTTCTCCTACCCCTGCTCCTTGCGGGAGCTCTTTTGCCCTAAGTTAGTACAATCTAGATCATCCACGGTTTCAGGAGAAACCCTAGAAGCCCCTCTCCCAAGTCCTCAATGTGCCTAGCCTCATCTAGAGGACACATCTGCCCCTCTTCCTTCCCAAGTGGTGACTTTCCCACTTGGGAAAGGAACTTATACAAATTCTTATACAAACTTATACAAATTCTTACAGGTTTGGATGTTTCTTATGTTGACACAGAGATGCCTTTGACATTATAGCTGCACCCCCCCATCAGAAAACATCAAGATTTTGGAACCCCAGACAGAGATCCACCTAATTGCTCATCCTCAGAAGGGAAGGGACTTTCTTTTTTTCTTTTTTTCTTTTTTTGGCAGATGTCAGATTTTTTTTCTTTCAGCCTGAATTCTAAGCAACAACTTGGGGCAGTTCAGGGGCTGGAATAGTTGCTGGTCCCTCACTTGGGACTTTCCCAAGTCACCACTCCTCACTTCCTTCTAGGCAGATGGCACAGTCATTCTGGTGGACATTTGCTTAGAGTCTCAGATAAGTCCCTCCCGGGTGGATGGAAAGTAAGTAAACATTGCCTGGAATGAAAAAAACCCTGCCCATCTTTCTACCCTCTGCAAAAAACAAATAACAAAAACAAACAACGGCCCTGACTGGCGTGGCTCATTTGGTTGGGCGAAAGGTCGTGGTTTGATTCTGGTCAGGCCACATGCCTAGGTTACTGGTCATGGTGTGTGTGAGAGGCAACCAATTGATGTTTCTCACATCAATGCATCTGCCTCTCTTTCGCCATCCCTTCCCTCTTGTTACAGAACAGACACACCGGGGCCAGACTCCAGAGGATGGTATACTAATACGGTCTAGACCACCTACTAGGCTCAATCATTCGTGACCAATTGAAAAGACATCTCTCAATGCCAGAGATTTGTGAAAAGGAAAGGAAATGTTTATTTAATGCTATACAGACTTAAATAAGTCTTCATTTAACATCTTCATTAAAATATTAAAGTCCTTTAGGATATCCACCTATGCACACAGCACTCCCTTCTCCCCCTGCCCTAATTCAGGATACCATAACTCAGGAAAAGAGCATACGTCCATGTTTCAGGCCTCTGGCACCGTCAGCTGTGTCTCCATCCAGGCAGGATCTCCAATTAATCCAAAGTCATGTGGCACCTTCTCACGGTCTACTGGCAAGAGTTCTTTGTACCCATTTTTCCAGGCAAAGTCTCTCCTGCTTCCCAAGCCACGCGGCCAAAGGGAGCACCCCAAAGCCACGTGGGCCTCCTCTACCAAAGCTGCAGGGGTCTGCACTCCACCAAAAGCAGGTGGCTTTCTTGTTCACTTGGCTGCAGGGGTCCCCACTCTGACAAAGCCATGTGGTTCTCTCCTTCACCTGGCCAAGAGGGGGTCCTCACTCTGCCAAAACCGCATGGCTCTCTCTCAATGGCTGCTGTGTCTGGGTTTAAATTCCCACGCCAATCTTCCTCTGTGCCCCATTTCTGACTCCTCCCACAATCAGTTACACCTGCTGTATTCCTGTATTATTCCAAGTTTACTGGGCTGTCACCATGAGTCTGGGCAGGTATGGCCCCATGTCCTGGAGCCAATCTTCTCAAGCTCCCACACAGGTGCTGTAACTCAGGGGACCTGCCCCCCAGTTATGTCTTAGGGGGAAGTGACTTCCATCCCCCTGGCTCCAAGCCTGGCCACAGCCATTTAACATATCCAAGTGACCTGCCAAAGGCTATAGATATGTTAAATGATGAGCCATAGATTAGCTGCAAGGCTGTGGCTGTACAAAACAGCCCTGCATGTTCCTGCTCCATGTGTCCCTTCCCCCAACTCACACCTGTGGGGGAAGGGGTGAGGACATCTTGTAAGTCTCTCCAATATTCCCTAGACACCTTGAGTTCTGGACCCCATTCCAAATCACTTTTGGGGGCCCCCCTCTTGGCTGTGCCCTGTATCACTGTCTCTAAAAATAAGTAAATAAAATCTTTAGCAGAACAAACAACAAAAATGGGGGCAAACAGGAGCTCTTAGATAGCAGAACAGATTTTCAGAGCTTCCACACCTAGCAAGTGCTTAGCACATAGTCATTGCTTTACAAACATGTATGGAATTTGCGAATTGGCTTAGCCTCTCAGCCAGGCTGCAGGCTGGGAAGGAACACCTTCTAGGGCCCCTGTCTTCATACTTAACTCTGTGTACCCGCACCTACCTGCTTCTTCCATTTGGTTAACCAGATCTGCGGAGAAGAGAGCTACAACTGTTGCACTGCGGATTCCTAGCATGTGTGAGGAAATGTTTATTTCTGGTTCCCTGACAACATAATCCAGAAATATTTTTTTAAAATGGAGTAATTATTTGCTAACAAGAAAGCAAACACATAAAAAGAGGGGAGAAGACATGGGTGTCTCTAGGAAGTTGCAAAAGCTGGGACTCCTCATCGGTTCTCACTTTTCTGTCCTTCTATCGCTGGGTGACCATCGCGCTGCTGGCCAAGGCACTCTCTAACCGGGCATTTCTCTGTCACGTGACTAGCTCGGACTGGGCAGACTCCCTGGGCTTTCTGAGGCAGGAACGTGAGAAAGAAGGTAATTTGCTTCTGGCCTTCTGCCTAAATCGAAAGGCTCACATCCTTCAGTTCTAAGGCTGAGAGGGTGGAGGATTAACGTGTGCTCCATTTCTGTACAAATTCCTCATTCAACCAGGCTACTTGTTTCCAAACTTACTGTACTTTTTGGAGAGAGAGTAAAGGAGAGGGAGTGGAGGGGGGAAGATGAAAGAGATAAGGAAAAGGAGAGAGAGGGAAGGTAGGGGTTAGAAAATGTCTGTGTTGCCTGGCTTCTATAATTTTAAGAGCAAATTTTAAAGAATTTGTGTGCTTTCTTTAGAATTCCGTATCATGGATTGGTGCGTCTCTACAAGTTGCTGGGCTTGGGGCCCAACCCGTTCGAGTCACGGCGCCGCAGGGACTCTTCTCGGAGCCCACGGGAGGCTCTGGGCCCTGCTGCGTCTGGGGGCTCCTTCTCGCTCCGGG
This sequence comes from Sturnira hondurensis, assembly GCF_014824575.4. Taxonomy (NCBI): domain Eukaryota; kingdom Metazoa; phylum Chordata; class Mammalia; order Chiroptera; family Phyllostomidae; genus Sturnira; species Sturnira hondurensis. Next base: position 38,967,633 of record NW_028076767.1, read on the forward strand.
AAGGCGGTAGAAGACTGACTTCAGCACCCCCTCCCCCCCAGGCGTTGGAGGGATTCATTCGAAAAGATCGTTTCCCCTCCCGCTCTCTTGCCCAGCTGTTGGTGTGGCGTCGTCCTGCTGGTGTGGGTGTCCCAGGTCCACCTCGCTGGCAGGCTGGTGCCCTGCGCTTCAGTCACTCTGCGCACCCACGCCCGGCCCAGAAAAGCACCTGTGGGGTGGTCTCCCGCCGCGGCAGTCCTACTCAACCAGGGACCTGCTGGAGAACACGGGGAGCCAAACTTTTTTTGAGGTTGGCGAGGCAAGAGTGCTCCTCGCCAGCCTAGCTGACCCCTAACCGCTTCCAGGACGCCGGCGGGCCTGGGTCTGCGGCTCTGGGCTCCCACCCCTCGCAGCGCCTCGTCCCGAATTCGCAACACAGGCCCCAAGTGCCGCATCCACACGAGCCCTCCTCCTGAGATTTCCCCACCCGCCGCCAAAGCAACGTGGAGCGAAGTGGGGCCGGTGCGAGGCCTGGGCGGTGGAGACCTGTGCAGCCAGCGACGCCGAAGGGCCGGGGCAGGTCTCCGCGTGGCCGCAGAGTGCCTGCAGGGGGCGCCGCCGCCGCAGGTCGCGACCCGCGCGGCCGAAGGCGCACCGCACCCCCTTCTCCCGGGTGACAGGCCTGCCGCCGCCGCCATCCTAGACGCAGCTGGACTCCCCCACCCGGTCCTCCCCGGCCCACCACACATTCCCGTGCTTCTCTCCATCTTGTATTCTGTTTTTCCTCTACACCTCCAGTGGGGGGTGTGAGTTTATATTTAGCCCCTCCACTCCACTGCCTCTTTTCTTCTTGCTTTCCTCCCCACCCCTGCTTGTTGTGTGCCTCTTTCTTTTCTCATTCCTCTTCATATTTATTTGAATAAAATAAATTCGAATAAATTCCTGCTCTCTCCTTCCCACTGTCTCTCCAGATCCCTGCTTTCTCCTTGGAGGGGCGCATCCCGGTCCAGGCGTGAGGTTGCCCATGAGGATGTTGACCCTGGTGTTTCCGGTGCTTTGACTGTCTGTGTGTTCAGCCAGCAACCGGCTCGGAGGCCGTCGCCGACCGCTGCACAGTCTGCTGGAACAGCAGTAACCCTAGATTTTAGAGGAGCCATGACCATGTGACGACTGTGTTCATGACTACCTGGACGTTTTGTCTTCATTATGATGACTCGGTCAGGAAGTATAAGACCGAGAATTATGTCCTCTGCGTGGTGCCTGCAACCAAGCTTCCAAAGGGTTCAAGGAATGGGAATGCGACGGCCTCACTCTCCAACGCTTCATGCCTTCTTACCTGGGATTGAATTCAAGATATTCCTACATCTCTTCTGCCGTCCCAGGTGATGGAAGAAGGTCCTGTCTAAAGCTCAAAGTCTTCATGAAGCCAACACATAGCTGTATAAAAACTATAGGTGTTCACGATCGTGTTCTTGATATCGAGGACAAAGTGGAAAATTCATTAGAACTGGCAGATGACACCGTACATGAGTCAGCCGAGCCATCCCTGGGTGTGAACTTGGGCAGCAACACCGAGGATACCCTGCTGCCTTTTGACAATCCTGCTGTTCCTCCTGGATGGGCAGGCTAAGGGCCCACATAAGACACTTGACAAGGGGAGGCCTGCATGACAGTCTTACAAACTCAGAGATGGTCTGACATTAACTCCTACTATCAAAAAGCACATCCCGATGGGCAGTCATTGCCTTAGGCTAGAATCTTCAGTGATAAAAAGTGAATATTTGCTTCACTGAAGCCTGTCTATTGTCTTTTTTTTTTCTTCTATGACAACCTCCCTTTGGAATGTCAGGTATGATACCTGGGAGCTGTGCACTTGGCCAGGCCACCCACAGGGAGACCTACACTGGCCTTCCTTTTTTTCCAAACCCTGTGGGCACAAGCACCACGTGACAGCAGAGACCACAAACCACCCATTGTTATTGTTATCATGTTCACTGTTGACTGTTAACTGTCCTGTACCCACCTACATAAAAGAAATGCATGCCTGCCATTTTACCTTGTTATCCAATTCCAAAGTCCGCCCCCCACCTTTGCTTTCTCCAGCCTCCTTTATCTATTACCAGTGGATTTCACATGACCCCTTGTGCCTTCTCCTTTGTCTGTAATGTAGAAAATAAGGTGCCAAGCTGCCATTTTCCAGAAAATTTTCTCAATCTGTTGAGGATTTGCTTCCTGCCAATTGTCGTCAGCTTGGCTCAAATAAACTTATACAAATTCTTACAGGTTTGGATGTTTCTTATGTTGACACAGAGATGCCTTTGACATTATAGCCGCCTCCCTTCCCCCCCACCCCCATCAGAAAACATCGAGATCTTGGAATGCCAGACAGAGATCCACCTGACTGGTCATCCTAAGAAGGGACTTTTTTTTTCTTTCAGCCTGAATTCTAAGCAACAACTTGGGGCAGTTCAGGGGCTGAAATAGTTGTTGGTCCCTCACTCCGAAGCAGAATAGTGAGAAGCTAGGAAAGTTTCTTGTCAAGTAGAATGGGGAAACTGAGACAGATAGCCAAACGTGATGGTGAAGTAGGTCACTGCCAGATACAGAAGCTCACCTCCCTAGGAATAACGATTAGGCCTCAGTTGTATTTCAGCCCCAGGCCCAGAAAAGCAACAAAATCAGGTGGGCGATGCCAGGACCAGCTGCAGTAGCAAAGGACCCCCTGCCCTGGTGCTGACCAACCAGTGGAGACCACAACCCTGAAAGGACACTCCTGGGAAAGCTGATAAATATTCTTCTTTTTTTTAAAAGAGCTCTTCTCAGTAGGAAGAATTTTTTTAAAAGATTTTATTTATTTATCTTTAGAGGGGAAGGGAAGGAGAGGAGAGAAATATCAATGTATGGTTGCCTCTCATATGTCCCCCGCTGGGAACTGGCCTGCAACCCAGGCATGTGCCCTGACTGGGAATTGAGATCGTGTGGTTCGCAGGTCCGCGCTCAACCCACTGAGCTATGCCAGCCAGGGCTGGTAAACATTCTATTGAGATCCTTCCCTAAGATCTTTCCTCAACTTCCAGCCTTTAAAACCCCTCTAGCAGGGGAGTCCAACCGTTTGGAGTCTCTGGGCCACACTGGAAGTAGAGTTGTCTTGGGACACACATTAAATGTCACATTGTGACATGTAATTACACACACAAAAAAATCTCATAACATTCTAAGTAAATTTACAATTTTGTGTCATAGCCACCCTGGGCGGCGTGTGGCCCAAAGGCCACGGTTGGACACCCCCGTTCCACATGAAGGATGCAGTGTACGCTCCCCCTTCCTGGAGCATGCCCGCACCTTTCCCTTCCCCTCTTCTTCCCCCACAGGTGTGCTTCTCCTAAACCCTGAAGCACCTTATGAGACTTGCAACCAGGGAGCAATGGGCAGAGGCAGCCCGTTCTGGGCTAACCCCCTGAACCTGTCTCCAGGCCTCTTTTCTCTGACTTCTCAATGAGCCAAAGCAGCCCCGCCTAGTGTCTCTCCTGCTGCTTCTCCTACCCAAGGCCCTTCGCTGTTTTCACTGTTCCCAGCTTTAATAAACACCCTCTCAAAATCACCTGGACTCATATCACAAAATCTTTCCTACATGAAGTGAAGAACCCATACACTGTCGGCCAGCCCTAGGCAGACCTGCTCTGCGGGGTTCTTTTTCTGGTAACAACCCCACCCTATCACCAGCCCTTGCCCTTGACTTTTCTTACCCTTTCTAAACTAAATGGACTCCAGATTAAAATGCCAAATTTTTCAGGTGATCTGAATGGCCATCAGCTCCTGTGCATTCTCCTCTAATTGTTCATTGGATCAAGGAAGAGGGACAAGGAAGAGGAGCTGCAGATGCAGCCAGCCATGGTGGGGCCCAGGAGGGTTTGACTCTCCTGTCCAATGTTTATGCCTTCTCCCTCAGGACGGCCAGGTAGTCATGCAGGGCATCACGTTACGTCAAGTCCAGAGGAGAGGTATTAGGAATAAGTGTAATACCACACCACTTTCTCTAGGAGTTTGTAAACGAACAGGCTTCTAAAGGGTCAAGGCATTGTTTGCTTTCTTAAAATTTTTATCTTATTTTATATTTTAAGATGATCTTCTTAAAGCATTCTTGACCCCCAAACCTGTGCTTTCGTAAAGAAGCCTTTTCTCCTAGAAAGTGAGAGCCGGAATGCTAGCACACAGCAAGTGCGAAAGCAGAGAAAACTCACCTTTGGTGGGGGTGTGTATGTATGAGTGCCTCTAATTTGTTTGGTGATTGGCAGTGTACACCAGATGTTTTTTCCCTTCGACTACAGATCACTATGATGCTACAACTATATTTTTAAAAGAAACTCAAAAAGGCTTTTTTTTTTTAATGACTAGGGTGACCTTCTCCAAGGCTGACAAGCTAGGGTTAATGAGTGCATGAGGGAACGGCTTTGGATACTCCTGTGGCACAATATGTACCGAGGAAAAGATGCCAGGGGCCAGAGAAGATGGGATTTGGCTTTGCTGGGGCGCCAGCGTGCTCGGCCTTTCCCCCATTTCCCCCCAGTGCCCACGTTCTGCTGTGCACTCCCGGGGCTCACGCACAAACACCTGTCACGTGGAGAGTCGGTCAGCACTATTTGGGAGGGCTGAAGGGAAATTTGGAATAAAAATTCCAAAGTGTGGAATAAAAGAATTCAAGTGTTGTTTAAACAAAATTCCATATCACATTAAATTTGAATCCAAATGTATTAAATTATAAATTGAGACTGTCATAGGATGGAGGTCCAAAGGTTATTTGAATGAGTGGAGGGAAGTTTATCGGTAGTTACTAAATTCCTTCTCTAGATTTTTAAAGTTATATCGTTGAATCATAAGCCTACAAAAATAAGGTTGCTGAGTGTTGGTAAGCAGCAATTTTGCAATCTTAGAGACAATCACCCGAAATTTCGCTATACAGGGTTATTTTACTCTGATTTTCAACTTGTGTCCCCTGAGGCATTAAGGCAGAGAAGGGAAGGGGTGCTGGGACCACGCAGAGGTTCCCCAGGGGAGCCGATCGCCACGGCGGATCACATGCATCCCTTCCCAAGTCCATGTTCAGTGAGGGCCTTGATGGGAGCATTTACACCTCGGAAAGCAGCAGCAGACCTCCAAATCAGGTTTTCTGGGATAGCTTGTTAAACATTTGCCATCATGTCCCTGGACCACGTCTGATTTCACCTGTATTCATTGAGAATGTCTATGCAAAATGTAGCTTTTGAAAAATGTTTTCTGGGCCACAGAAAAATTGGAAAACCATGCCTCCATTGGACATTTTCTTTCTTTCTGAGTAAAATACACAGTGAATATTATAATTTGAAGAACTATGATTCATTTTGTTATTTTACATCACTATTTGTTTTAAGAGATGACATCAATTTCATTTACTAAAATGATAGCAGTTATATTATATACCATCATCTTTCTTATAAATATACATAAAATGACAGTTTAAATCACTTCAAATGTTTTAAGACGTATCAAAAGAAAAAACCCTTGGTTGTGAGCTTAGAGTTTCGGAAATTCAGCCCTCACTGGATTAATGAGTTAAGTAATTACAGGAGTGGATGTGTTCTGGAAAAATGCCACTCATTTATGTCTTATGTGCCAGGGAATGGAGTTAACGCTTCTTTAAGTTCTTGTTAACGTTTTTGTTCCTTCTGGGTGATGGTGTTGGGATACTGTATTGATTTGTTCCACATTTTGGCGCTCCGTTTTTTTTCCCTCACTGGCTTGCTGTAGAGGCTCCCTAAAATTGCACTTGGAGACTATTAGGGTTAATCACAGTATCATAAAATGTTGGTAATTTAAGCACTAGATCACTCTGTCTGTGCTGTTACTCCCCTTCCCGTTCCTTCCTCAGGCTTTGTTAGGTCAGATTTCAGGTCGCCATCTGGGCTATTTTTTACTTTGGTCTCTTATCCCATGAGGCTCGCTGGCTCAAGGCCTGGGAGATGCCAAGACATGCACTGGGCTCAAGAGGAGGAAAGGAACTCATTTCAAGTTAAGTCTAAACCATGTGCTTGGCCTATTAACCACAGAGCTCTGCTTTGGGACTTGAGGCATCTGGTTCTTGGAGTTTCCATTTCTCACTGCCTTTAAGTATCTTTCCCAGGAACTGTGGGGCAGAGAGGTGACTGGGAGGGTGCAGGAGTCACAAGAGTTAGGTATTTTGGGGTCCTTCGGCTTAATAGCATGAACTTCCTTCCAACCAGGGCTGCCATGTGTGGCCGTCTACAGTCAAGTCACCTGCCCCAGCCTCCACCTTGGCCAGACTCTGATGGAGGGCATCTTCCTCTAATGTATAGAAAGACACCCCTTGGGCTTGTTTTTTAACCTGGTAGCAAATTCTCCTTAAGCCTCTAACAGAGATGATTCTGTTAGGTACACAAATTCTGACCCTGTGTCCCAGTTTATTAGGCTGAAAAACAATCATAAGAATTATTTTGAGCACTGGCTGCTGTGGCTCGGTGGACTGAGTGCTGGCCTGCAATCTGAAACATCATGGGTTCAATTCCCAGTCAGAGCACATGCCTGGGTTGCCAGCCAGGTCCCCAGTTTGGGGCATGTGAGAGGCAACGGATGTTTTTCTCACACGTGGATCTTTCTCTCCTTCTCTTTCTCCTTCTCTTCCCCTCTCTATAAATAAATAAATAAATAGATAGATAGATATCTCAAGAAAAAGAATTATTTTGAGCCTTGGCTGGGTAGCTTAGTTGGTTGGAGCATCGTCCTGATGTGCCAAGGTCGCACATTCACTCTCCAGTCAGGGCACATAAAAGAAGCAACCAATGAATGCGTAAACAAATGGTACAAGGAACTGATGTTTCTCCCTCTCTCTCTAAAAAACAAAAGAATTATTTTTAGTGTTCACTGCAGCAATACACATACTAAAGTTGGACCTATGCCGAGAAGATTAGCACAGTTGGTGGTTACCACAGCAGGGCGGTGGGGGCGGGCAAAGCGGGTAAAGGGGGTCCAAAGAGACAAAGTTCCAGTTATAAAATGAATGTCAGGGGGACATGAGGCACAACATGGTGACTGCAATGGACAGTGCTGTGGCATATGATTGAAAGTTGCTAAGAGAGTGAATCTTTTTTTGTGTTAAAAATTTTCAATTACAGTTGAAATACAATACTACATTAGTTTCAGGTGTAACTATGCATGGTGATGTCTGTGAACTAGCCTTATTATGGTGATTATTCCACAATATATACAAATCTTGAATCATTACATTGCACACCTGAAACTTATATAATACATGTTGATTCAACCTCAGTTTAAAAAGAAAATTATTTTGAGAGGGGAAAGCAAAGCAGTCTTCACGTCACGCCAATCAGTCTCTCCGTCTCCCCCGAGAATGAGTTCTTTCGTTGGGAGACTTCCGCACCTCACACATTCCTCTTTCTCCTTTCTGCTCCCTCCTAATTTGCCGGACTTGTCTGGATATGCCTGCATTTAAGTACTGCCCCCGTCTGAGTCCGTTGGCAGGGGCCCCTTGGCCTTCTGCTAGGCCTGCCCCACCAGTTTGACAAACACAGCCAGGCGTGCTTGAACTTCACCAATGGACCATGGATTTTCTACTCTGTAAATAAAGCAAGGGAACTGGAAGAGGGCAAAGTCAAAGGAGAATGAAAGAAGGGTGTGACACCCACCTACAGCACAGGCCTTCCTTGGGTCCATTTTCGATTTGCAATTTGGTGGTTAATTTGATGCAAAAACTGCCATACACCCGCTGGTCTGCCTTTCTTCTCTCCATATCTTGGACCATAAATACTTTGTGGCTCAGGTTCCTTCCTGGCCTAGGTACAGCGCTCATCAAAAGTACTTACAAACACTTTTGACAAAAAAATCTCTTCTACCTGAGAAGGGGTGATCAAAAATGAACTTAGATGTGAAACGAAAACAAACATAAAAACTTTTAACTTTGCTTTGAACTGAGTACGTGGTTGAAAGAACAAGGTTCTTTCTGCAGTGACAGAGTTCGTTGTGACCAGTTTCACCAAGTCTGTTCAACAACTATGGGACCAGTTGTGGTGTGTGTGTCTTTAAGGATGGCTACGCTAATTCCTGCTGCTGGCTTCAGTGCAGACACAACGGGAAAACAACTACCCAAAGTTAGAATTGATCACATCCATCCACTTTCCTTTAGTCTGGTCTTTGTAAGAAACAACAAAGTGCAGCCAAACTCACTATCCTTGTATCTTGTATTTCTGGGACTGTTAATGAACTATCACAGCAGATATTATAAATCTGTGTGGTGTTTCTTTGAAAGGAGTCAGATGAGCAAGTGAATGGAATGAGTACAAACAGTGTCATGTCGAATCTTGTTGCAGGTTATAATGAGGACTGTTGTCTCAGACTCTCTCAGCAACAGAGATGCTGGAGAAGAGAAACAGTACCACCCCCACAATGAAATACATTCAGGTGGCCTCAGTCTCTTATCATCCACATCAATCGATGTTCTAATTATTTCTGCATTTGCATAAAGAACAGTGGTCATGGTGGTGGTGTGGGGGGAGTGCAGTCATATTACCAGCGTCTATTCATCTATTTATGAAAGGAGTTTTTGCAAGTTAAGAACAGAGTGGCCGTACCCTGTCTCCCCTTACATAGTGAAACTGTCCACAGTTTTCCACCGAGCCTCATTCTCTTCATTCATTCCCCTGCCCTCGCAGCTCTAGGTTAGTCATGTGACTTCGTCCTGGCCCTGGTGGGAGGGGGTAGTCTACGTGGAAGGGTGACGGTTTCTGGGAGCTTCCTGCTTCCTTCTGCTAAGGATCCTAGAACATGAGTCCATGGTCATGTACACCTGAACGGCAAGACCAAGCACCATGGGTTCCTAACACCATGGATCACTCTATCCATTCTGCCTGGCCCCCCAACTTACGTAAGAAAGAAATTTAATCAATGGATTAACAAAGCAAAAGTTTATTTCTTGATCACACTATTCGTCCTGTGCTGGTCAGCAGGGGCACTCTGTCCATCACTGGTTCTCAGAGGCCCAGGCTGAATGAAGTGTCCCATCTCAACCAATGCCTCCACTATCGAGGAGACAGGCAACAGGAATAGAGAGAATTGTGTGCTCTTTAAAACTTCCACTAGAAGTGACACGTGTCTCTTTGTTGCTTAATGCAAGTCACCAGGCCTAACCTCAAAGAGGGCGGGGAAGCCCAGTTCCACCATGTGCTGAAGGGAAGAGAACCAGAATGCGTGCACTGTCCTGATGACGACTGTAATTTCTATCTTGTTCAAGCCACTCTTGTTTTGTTTTCCCCCCCTTTTTTACTGAATTTACTGGGGTGACACTGGTTAACACAGTTATTCAGGTTTTAGGCGCACAGTTCCACAGCCCATCATCTGTACACTGTGTTGTGTGTTCACTCCCCTGAGTCAGGTTTCTGTCCACCACCATCCATCCCTCCATGCCCTCCTCCACCTCCCCCACCCCGCCTCCCCCGGCAGTTACCACACTGCTGTCCATGTCCATGAGTTTTCTCTCTCTCTCTTTTTTGCTTAATTCCTCTCCCCACCACTCAGCCCCCAACAACTCCACACAACAGCTGTCGGCCTGCTCTCTGTGAGTCTGTTTCTATTTTCCTTGTTAGTTCAGTTTGTTTGTTAGATTCCACATTTGTGTGAAATCACGTGGTATTTGTCTTTCTCTGACTGGCTTATTTCACTTAGCATAATGTTCTCCGGGTCCCTTTGCGCTGTTCTCCAGGTCCGTCTAGGCTGTTGCAAAGAGTAAAACAAAACAAAACTCCCCCCAAACCTTCTCCTTCTTTATGGCCGAGTAGTATTCCACTGTGTAAATGTGCCTGTTTCTTTATTCACTCCTCTACTGATGGACACTGGGCTACTTCCAGATCTTGGCTCTCATAATTATTTTGGGTTTTCAGCCACTTGCTGCTTCACCAAACCCAACCAGTACAGGAATGATCCCATCAGTGCTGTGCGGTCAGTAGGTTTAAGCCAAGTCCCACGAGGCAGGTTTCTGCTGAGTAGCTCCCTCATACTCTGCAGGATTTGCAGGGGTTGTTTTCTGCCAGGGTGTTATTCCCGAGGGGAGAGGCCACATCTTTCTTCAGATTCCCAGTCTTTTTCTCCCCCACCCCCATCCGCCGTGTCATTTGCAGCCATCCCGGAATCATTAAGATCTACCATGTTGGAGACAACTGTCTAAATCTCTGGAATTCCTAGGAAACATGCTTTAATATATGTATTTCATGGTGGGATAACAGTAGCAGATAGAAACAGTAAAATATTTAGTGAAACACAATGGAACTTCATTAGCATTTGGGCAGTTTAGGGAGGTATTCTGAGCCACTGTAGGGAAACTTATATGTCTGTCTGCCTCTGCCCCCAAACACATCTTTGGCAGATGCCTGGCACTGATATTTATTTATTTCTTTTTTAAAACATTTTTACTTATTGACTTTATTTTTTCTTAATTTTTAAAAAAGATTTTATTCATTTATTTTTAGAGAGAAGGGGAGGGAAGGAGAAAGAGAGGGAGAGAAACATCAATCTGTGGTTGCCTCTCACGTGGCCCCCAGTGGGGACCTGGCCCACAACCCAGGCATGTGTCCTGATGGAATAGAACCGGTGACCCTTTGGTTCACAGGCCAGCATTCACTTCACTGAGCCACACCAGCCAGGGCTATTTATTGACTTTAGAGAGAGGAAGGGAGACAGTGAGAGAGAGAGAGAAACATCGATTTGTCGCTCTACTTACTGATGTATTTATCAATTGCTTCTTGTATGTGGTCTGACTGGAGATAAAACCCCAAATCTTGATGTATGGGTAGATGTTCTAACCAACTGAGTTACCCGGCCAGGGCCTCAGCCCTATTCTGTAATACATGTGTTAGATCTGTAATTTAGAGTGTTTATTTTTTTTAAACAATTTTATTTATTTATTTTTAGAGAGAGAGGAGGGAGAGAGAAAGAGGGAGAGAAACATCTTTCCATTGCCTCTCATGCGCAATCAGCCCTATTCTGTAATACATGTGTTAGATCTGTAATTTAGAGTGTTTATTTTTTTTAAACAATTTTATTTATTTATTTTTAGAGAGAGAGGAGGGAGAGAGAAAGAGGGAGAGAAACATCTTTCCATTGCCTCTCATGCGCCCCCAAATGGGGACCCGGCTCACAGCCCAGGCACACGCCCTGACTGAGAATTGAACCAGCTGCCATTTGGTTCACAGGCCAGCGCTCCATCCACTGAGCCACACCAGCCAGGGCCAGGGTGTTTACTTACTGTGTGTAGGTGTCACTTAAAAGCAGGCACAGTTCATTAAAAAAATTAAGAAATCAGGTGAGTCTCATGGATAAAAATTCTATAGATTATTGACAGAGGAAGTCCTTTTCGACACCGGAGAGGCAGCCTGTACGCAGAACGGGCCACACTCGCTCCTGCGCAGTCTCATTCTTTAGCAGGAAAGCCGAGCTGTATCATATATGAATATGAATATGAATCATATTCATATAAAGCCGAGCTGTATCATATATGAATATGAAGGACAAAAGCACTCTGGAGACACCGAGCAATAGTCTATGTTATAGCTTTAACACACTCATTTAATTTCATTGGAAAAAATAATGAAATTGGTGAAAAGTATTTATGGAACTGGAGGAGAGCATATTTTGCTGGTTTTACTTTATGTTTGAAGTTTGGGGTATAGCTCTGCCCATAAATACTGAAATGCCTAGCATAAAGAACACAGCCTAGGGCATACCCCATAAAACTTACAGTGCAATTAAATGAGCAATTTCAACTGGAAATAAAACAGGCATGTTGAGTAGAATATGAATTAAACTCTGTATAGGACTCAGGCCTGCCCTAGGCTTTGGAGAGGGACTTGCCGACTTCAGTAGCAGCTGATGCAGTCCATCTATAGGTCAAGGCCAGTAAGTAACAAAGGATGACTGTGTTGAGCATGAAGATCAGAGCATTCCAAATTGTGGTTAATGTAGTTCCCCTGTCATGTCTCCAGGAGAGGCCCAGCAAAATTATGACTGAGAGCAAAGGATAAAATCTGACCCTGCCTTACATTGCAGTCACTCCGAACTCCTCATTTTGTTTGCTGTGCACAAACTTTGACATATTCATCGAATTTCATTTTTACCTTCTGAATGTTCCCACCTACGTCAAAGTCATGCAGGTGACGTTAGATAAGAGTTTATTGGTGGTGGCAAAAACAGTACCAGGTCTTAGACCGGTAGAGTCAGACCAGAAATTGGTTCCGCAACCTCAGCACTTGAGTCCTCCTGGCTTAGAAAAAGTTCAGAGTCCAGACTCAAACTATAAGAGAAAGTTTATTTAGAACAGGGATGTCAAACTCATTTTCACCAGGGGCCATATCAGCCTTGCGATTGCCTTCAAAGAGCAGAATGTATTTTTAGGACTGTATAAATGTAACTACTCCTTAACTAGGGGCAGGGAGCTCAGTGCTGCCACTGGGTAGAAACAAGGTGCTGGGCCAGATAAAACAAGGTGGAGGGCTGGATTTGGGCCAAGGGCCTTGTGTTTGCCACCTGTGATTTAGAAAGTCGCAGAAGTAGAATAAATTATTTTTTAGGAGAAAGGGCTCGGGAAACAAATTACAGAGGCAAAAGAAAGGGCCCTTGGAGCTTAGGAGAAAGAGAGATACAAGGAAAATGTGCTTGGCGGGGAAAGGCAGTGACGTGCTGCATAAAGACAGCTGCCCTGGGTTCTCGTTCTCTCGTTCTCTCGTTCTCTCGTTCTCTCGTTCTCTCGTTCTCTCGTTCTCTCGTTCTCTCGTTCTCTCGTTCTCTCTCTCTCTCTCTCTCTCGGGTATTTATATGGAGGTTGCAGGGAGGGATCCCAATAGAGTACGCATCCGTTTTCCAGGTGTGCCCTTTCAGGGTCATGGTATCTACTAATAAGGTCAGTGCCAGGGCATGTGGTCATTAGTCAATGCAGCTGGTCTTGATGTCAGCCATGACATTGCTTGTCTGATTTTGCTGCTTTTCTGGGCTTGTAGCTGAAACACAACTGAGGCCTAGATGCATTTGTAACGTGTCAGACAGAACCTAACTGTTCTGGGTGCTTAATGATGAAGGGCCATTCTTCCTGTTCTCCTCTAAGGAGGTCTAACCTGCATAATTAGCAACATGCATGGAGAGGAAAGTTTAGGGGAGTGTCTGAGCTGCATGGTCAGCAATATGCTAGGGGAGGAAAGGTCCTCCTGGGGGTGAGGTCCTTGTTTTCCCAGTTTTGCTTTCTGCCCTGGAGATCTGTACCTGGCCCGCTGTCCTTGCTCTGCTCGTGACTGTCTAACTGCCTGCCACAGGTTCATAGAGATTTCAGCTGGAAAACCGTAGAGCCATCCAAACAAACATCAGTTGGTATTACAGATCACACTGTCTCCTAGTTCACTTCTGGGACTTTATTTGAGACTAAAGGACAATGATTCCTTGTCGTAAGGGCCAACTCAGCTCAGTAAAGGATTTAGAACTACAGCCCTGGGAGGTACCGCATGTGTATATTTAGCTCATAGAGAGACTGGCTTTGAGTACAGAAAACATGCTTATCTCATTTGTACCATAGGGTAAAGAATGTTGCCATGACAAAGCTTGGCTTTCTTTCCTTTGAAGCATTAGGGTAAGGGTGAGGGAGGGAACCCTTGACCTTTTTTTGTCCTTGAAAGTGAGAGGAAAGCTCAGAGAGACCAGTTCCTTCCTTTTTACTTTTCTCCCAAGCACCCCACCTCCACTTCCCAGAGGAAATGTGGGCTGTGGGAGGGGGGATTTGGGGGGTGAGGAAGGTTGGATAATAAGCCACGTGATTTGAATGAGTATTAGCAGCCATTTAAAAACATCACAAGTCAAATTATAAAGCATTTCTTTATAAAATTATGCTATTTCACTGTAGTTTTGTCTGAACTCACCTCCTCTTGCCAACGTAGTCAGTGTCGGTCATTTTGCTAATTGTAAAAAATGTACTGTACACATGAGCATTTCCCAAGTGTAAAAGAATATTATCTATGGCAGCATATTCTATGAATTTTTCGCAAAAACAGTTTTGTTCTATCTAGGCCTAACCCTCAGCATACCTTGCTTGCATACTGATAATTGATGTCATAAACCAAACCTGTTCTTTCGTCCAGAGGCCATCTTTCCCTAAAATGAGCAATCCTGTGCACCTTAGAATGGCTGGCCAGCCCCTCCCCCAGATCTGCAGCTGTGGAAGTGTCTGGAAGGTCAGTGTTCTGCTGGCGCAAGAAGAGGCAAGGGCAGGATGAGAGAAAGCTGCTGTCTTGGAGCCTATACGCCAAGAGAGAAAAGCTGAAGCTAGTTACGGGGAAGGAGGGTCTGAGAGTGAATTAGAAGCTAAAGCCGGTTTTTGTGCTTGACCCTGAAGTGTCTGATGATTCTGTCTTAGACTAAAGGCATAATAAAAAAAAAAGGCACTTTAGGTTAACAAAACACTATATAACTGAGAAATTTTAAAGTTTTATATGTATGGTGAATACTTTGTGGAGGAAAAATAGGACTCCCCCCGGTTTAATATTTGGATGAGAAAAAGAGCCTTGGCGAATTCTTTGAGGTTTTAATGTTGCGTTTCTGTCTCCCTCCCACCCTCTCCCTCCCTCTCTCTCAGACAGAAGCTTGGAGGCATACAATGGAGGTAATTTTAACTGGAATGGCAAACTCCGCGCTGCTGTTTTACTGCGTCTTCACAGTTAAAATTATTTCCTGTTTTCCTCCACCGAACACAGTCAGAAGGAAAACAGCTTTGTTAATTAGCTGGCCGAGACGCCACGTGTCCCTGCATCTTTAGAGCTCTGGCGCCAGCTAGTGGCAGGACAGGGGAGCCGCACTGGCCCTAGACCTGCGCCGGGCATCTTGGCTCCCTTTAATCTTAGTCCTTCTGCACCGACCACCCGCGTCAGTGTAGTGGGGGATCCTTGCACCGTGGCTGGAGAGGGGCGGGCGGCATTACAGACGAAAGAAAAGTTCAGATATTGCACTGGTTTTCCCAAAGGATTTGAGAAGAGATCATTTATTTGAAATATTCCTGCCATATTGATGGAGCGGCTCAATATTTTGTCAGAGAATGTTTAGTTTTTCGTTTTAGATATATTTGAACATATACTTAGGACATGTAATAATTATGGGACTTCTCCACAAACACGGCACTGAGGACAGACATGCTGTAAGTCTACATTTGTGCTCATTTTTAAGTAGCAAATATTTCTACCACGAACGGGCTGTGGTACCTTGTCGCTGGTACAACCCTAAGATGAACAACTCTCAAATGGTTAATAAAGCAGAAGAAACCTCTGGTATACGATGAAAAAATGTATTAAAGTTTCAGGCACCTCCCCTGCCCACTTTATTTGGGATGTATGAAGTGAATTTAGGCTTAGAGCCCAGTCTGTCCTCAAATTGAAATCGGTTATGATGATTTGCAGGAAGACTGAAAACATACAGTATTTATTTTAAGAACAAAGAATCTTTGGCAGTCCATTTTTCACATTTAATTAAGTCATAACTGATCTTACTGGGGTTATGGAGGGACTTCAAATGCTAATAAATAAACTCAGAAGCTGAGGCATTTCTTTCATTAAACAGTGGAAGCTGTTTATAACTCTATTGCTAGTTATTAAAATCAATTATTAGTACTAATATTCAAGGCAGAATCTGTTGTGAAAACAGGCTGAAGCTTGTAAATAATGCTTCTTTTTTTAATGTCATTCATGCATCTATGTCTCTATTAAAGAGAAAAGGATAATCTAAGCTGAAATGTCTTGTAATAATATTTTTAGAAGACAGATCTAATTTAAGAGGAGGTTTAGGGCAGAAAGAATTGTCACAGTCTTACCTGGCATCCTAAATCATGTTACTGTTCTGTAACAGAGTTATGCTGTAAATACGTTTCAAATCTCTGTGGGAAACATTGGATGGTAAAACAGCCGGTCGTGGTGCTGCTGTGTGAAATTTGCACAAACTACTATCTTAAACTTTTGCTAAGAGCTGCCTATTTCATTAAAGAAAACTCACCTAACCTTGTTACCTATCATTTTACTTTCTTTTTATTTGTGTGTGTGTGTTTTCTTTCTTCTTATTTATTTATTTTTTTGGTACCCACCATTTTAAAGTGTAGACATTTTCTTTTTGGTTTTAAGTGTCTTGTAACTTTTGGGGTATAATAAGGCCCTGGTTAAATATCTTAACATCCTCAGTTTATCGGCTATCGGCTCTGCCATGTCTCTTTTATTTCTTTTCTGAGTTGAAAGCCAAGCCTATATAATTGAATACGAGTTTGAAATCAGGACCTAAAAAGGAATATTATTATTATTTTTGGAAAAAGAAAAGTAATTTTAACAAGGCTCCTTCAGTGATGGTAGATTAGTTGAAAGTAAATTGAATGG
This sequence comes from Sturnira hondurensis, assembly GCF_014824575.4. Classification (NCBI taxonomy): domain Eukaryota; kingdom Metazoa; phylum Chordata; class Mammalia; order Chiroptera; family Phyllostomidae; genus Sturnira; species Sturnira hondurensis. Next base: position 38,984,057 of record NW_028076767.1, read on the forward strand.
TCCAATTGAATTGCCATAAAATTTTGAGAATTGCAGCAAGATAAAATAATTTATACTCTTTTAAAACAGCTTTGCAGTGTGTAAGTACTTATTTTAAATGCTGAGTTTGTGATTAGGTCTGTCTTTAAAACTGTTTAATGGTTGCCTTAAAATATTTTGATGCCTACTATAATCCTTATGTAATTTTCCATATGCTGCCAAGTAAATGCTTTGAAATGTACTTCCATCATAATTTGAAATTTACTCATAAAGATTTTAAGATTTATCATTTAGGTTTAATTTCTTATTATGTTTAGATATTATAAAATTAGAAATTAACAGTATATTGCAAAATGAACACATTTGAAGGAAGGAAAACATACCTGAGAGTGTATATATATTTTTAGAAAATTTTCTGATGACTTTGAAATAGTATTATTGGCAAGTAACCAGTTTACTCGACTTAGATCCTACTCTCATTTTAAACCATCTATAGAGTTTTTAGAAAGGAAATAAATGTAGGGAATCATTTTTACTGAGGGAGTCTCTGAAAGTGACAGTGTATAATCAAACTTTCAAATAAATACATTCACACATCTTTCTGACATTCACATTTGAAAAGAGAACGCATGCTAAAATGCATATATACAAATAATTAAATATTTGCCTGGCCTCTAGATTACACACTTGCTAAACAGCACAATTTCCCCTCACAGAGTGACACTGGAGCCCTCCACACACTTCCCTAATAGGAGATGTTGGCACAGGGTGAGGGGGACACATCTGCCGGCAAAATGCAGCAGATGGGTCCCCTCATTAGTCTGCAGAACTTGGGCAGCCATGGCGGAGGAGGCCTGGGATCTCGTTTGGACAAGATGTTAGGCTAGCCTCCTGTTCAATGTCATTACGGTTTCTCCAAAATAATCCCCTTAGTGTCCCCTGTTGGGCGTGGGCTGGTCTACATGTCACACTTGCAGATTCTAAATGGTGGCGCTGTGTCCAATTTACCAATAGGCATTATATAACTTTCAGATTTCAGAGAGTTCCACAGCAAGTATGACTTGGGAAACTTCTTCTTCTTTTTAAAATCTCATTCGAGGATATGTTTATTGATTTTAGAGAGATAGGAAGTAGAGAGGGAGACAGAAGGAGAGAGAGAAACATCGATGTGAGAGAAGAACATGAATCGATTGCTTCCCGTATGTGACCCTACTGGGGATCGAACCCTCAACCTAGGTATGTGCCCTGACTGGGAATCAAACTCAAAACTGATGATCCAATCAAGAGAGCCAGGGCTGACTTGGAAAACTTCCTGTTAATCCAATGGCAGGACAGCCTTGATGCTTCCGAGAAGCTCATTAGCTCAGCTTTTGGAATTCCATACAATGGTTGCCTTCGTGTACGTGCTTACTTATTACACCAAGTGCACCGACAGTCTCATTTCTCCTCTCTTCCTTGACCACTGATTTATTGACATTATGGCATTTAATTTTGTTTTCTTTACCCTTTGTTTATGAATCAGCCTTAAAAATCAGAGCACCAAGCCCTGGCAACCGGAAATGTTAGTTAAGTTTAGCAGTAGAAACAGCAGGGGGAGCCCATACTGTTTTATGCTCTGTGGTTTCCCTGGCTGGATTATTATAATAATAATTATTATAATTGTTTTACATTTATAATAAAATGTTTACAATCTGTATTCTAAACATATTTAGAATACAGATAGTCATGTGCTAGACTATTACAATTTTAAGTCAGAGAGAGTCCATTTTTATTCTTTGATTTACATGAACCTATTAGGATACCACTAAAGAAAAATGGATAGGCAAGAACTTGGCAGTAAGAGTTTTCTTCTGCCTTTAAATACAGGAAAAAGCCTATTCTGAATTTTGTTATTTTACAAAAGGTGAAATCAGCTAAAGTCTCTATGTAATCTCTGTGGCTGTTCTCTGGCGATTTCCCCCCTGAAATAAAGCGTAGAAATGAAAACACGCCACCTGACCTATGTCTGAGATTGTGGTGGTGAGGGCAGTCCCACCACAGCCACTTGGTGTTCTAACGTGACCCAGACTTAACTTCAGTTTTGAAGTTAATACAGTGCAAAAGCCCAGTGGCCTTTAATATTGTTTTCTTATGCTCGATGAGGTCTTTGGGTCAGTAGGTGTCCACTCCTATAAAATAATTTGGAATATCTGAATGACTTTTTGCTCTCCAGATAAGCCACTATAATACTGTCTCGGGGCATACATCTTATTTATTACAGCTCATCCTATGTTATCCTGCTCTGTTGGAGGGGAAGGAATTCCAGAGTGATATTCACACACCTGCATTGGTGATTTGGGCCATTAAATCCGAAAAGTCACCTCCCAATGTGAGTGAGATTTCATAATTATGTTAGGAAGGGTTTTGTAAAATTAAACTATTTCCACTGAGTAATTTTTGAATTTCAAAAGAAATAGCTTGCTGTATTTGAACAACAATGAAATTTTAAAAAATGAAAAAAAAAGAAATCGCTTAAAGCTAAGTGTAAACTTCATATTGCCAAAGACATTGTATATATAACATATAATTTTGTTTTAAATTAAGAAAGAATTTATTATCATTATTCCTTTGTCAAAACAGTAGACTTAAAATTCCATGATGGATCAACGGTCCTGTGAATCTACAGTTATGGTTCCCTTTTCGTTGAAATAGAGAAAGTGCCGTCTGTGATCAGAACACCGTCAGGAGGAGGAGCATTTGAGCAGAGCCCTGGGTAGGGCTGTCCGGAGGTGGTGGTGGTGTGAGGCTGGAGTCTGCAGTTGTGGTGGGAGGGAAAGATTCTTCAGGCAGAAAGAAGATCACAAAGGGGTGGGGTTGGAAGGGGCCTAGATAGATCAGGAACTTGGGGTACTTACAGGAGGTTGGGGACTGTCAATTTTGGATGTGCAGCTGAGCAGGCAGGCCTTTATCCTGGGAGCAGAGGGAGCCAGGTAGAATTTTAGAGGGAGACGTAATGGGAATAATACTGCAGAGATTGATTTGGTGACAGGGAGCAGGATCCTTGAAGATTTAATCAAATTGACAGCATCAGCGTTAGAAAGCAAAATAAAATTATAATTTAAAGTCACTGTTCACAGAATTTCAGAATATGATTTAAAGTGTTTTTATATCATCTTCCTTGATGAATACAGTTAGTGCTAAAATCCAGGGTAAAAAGTCCAAGGAGAGCTGTGTGTATGTATTTTCTTTGCATGAATATTAATAATAAGATCTTGCACTCGGGGAGTAGGTTTTGTTATTACAAAGGCTAACATGTTATTTTGCTTTGTTCTTGCACCAACCTGGTGAAGTTAACAGATGCTTACAAAAGTAACAGGTATTACACGTCTCTCCTTCTGCCCCATGGTCTTTTGATTTCGTACATAAGTGTAGATTCATAGATTAGACTGGAGTCTGTGGCTGTTTCAGTTTTTGTGTGAAGAGCCGAGAATACTGTTCTATGACTACTTGTTTTAAATAAGCTTTGACTTTTCTTTCGTAGGGGCCTTACCCTGTGGTACCATAATTGAGTCAATCATACACTCATAGGAAACACTCTTTGGAGGGAAATAAGTTTGAGTGTCCTCCAGTTACAAGCAAATATTGTTCAGTGATGTTCTTTCTTTTTTCTAAAAAAATTATGATTTATAGACCTACTCTATTATTAGTGATATTAATACTGTATTGTACTTGATCCAGAAAGAAAGAGGTATAGTAATATGAAAAAAGAGTCCTAACTACAGATAGTGAAAAGATTTTGAAATTTGTAATGAATAAAGTCTTTTAAATTTTTTAGAATGAAATACATCGTATATGAAAAAATCTGCAAGGCTTATACTGTACTTTTGAAAGTACCAGAATACACTGTGCGGGGGGCGGGGGGAGGGAGTCCAATAAGACACTCATTTTCTTCCAAACCACCTGACAAGAATTGGGCACTTAGAATAGTTGTTTAGCTGCTCAGTGTCCACAGTCTCTGAGTGCAGCACGTGTGTTTGTCTGCTGGCCTGAGAGCCCGCCTTTCAAGCCACACATCATCTCTGGCTTACGTGGCCGTAATTGTCGTCTTTGACTTCCTGTCAATGCCTGCTCTGTCTCACTGTACATAAATGCATAGGGCTCTTTAGACCCTGTGTCTGGCATTATCACAATTTTTGCTTGGCTCAGACAGAGCAGGTTGATTATCATTAAAGTGTTATTTATTTCTATTTTATTAAGCCCCTTTTACGTTCATGTTACAGGTTAATTTATACTTTTATTTCATGCACTACTTGGCTTTACTGATTAATATGCCCCATGGCATTCAATAAAGTCAGGCAGTGGAGGAAATAAGAGTGATATTAATTTCTAACATTGCTATAAATTTGCCTTAATAAAACTAGCTCAATAACATTCCAGAAGTAATACAATGGATGCTTCCAAATTGTTAACAAAGATGCAACTTAAACAATTTCCCTTCCTGAATTTAATATAACCCTACTGCCTTTTTCTTCCAAGTGTTGAATGAAACCTGTCATATATTTTCTCCCACTCTGAGAGGTAATCTAATAGCATAATACCACCGTACACAGCTCTTATTTGACTTACTCCAATACCTTTCTCAAACGTTCGGTTACAAACTGTGTGAGCTGACACAGGAGTATAGGCCGCTGGGTGTAAAACCTTTATTTTTGGAGGATTCTCCAAAAAAGATGAAAATGTCTCCAGCATCAGCTATTTGTCCCTCTTTTGTGTATTAATCCCCCATCCCAACAGTAGTTGGTACTGTGAAATCTGATAATAGGGCGGGGATAGTAAAAATTTACGTGCTGGAATTACTTTTTTGCCAGTCAACCCGCCACTCCCATGCCAACTGCTCAATTAAGTATGATTAGAATTAAGATTTACAGGAACTTATAAAGACAAGGACACACTACCACCCGCTGATTTTTGGATCACAAAATCTTGATGATAAAGGATGTACTCCAGTGAAGGGACTGAGAAGTACAGATCAGTAGTTACAAAACAGTCACGGGGATGGAAAGTACAGCGCAGGGAATGCAGTCGATGGCAGTGTAATGACTGTGTGCGATGCCAGGTGGGTACTAGAGATGTCGGGGGAACACTCTGTAAACTACGTGATTGTCTAACCGCGACGCTCAACACCTGACACCAGTGCAAAAATAATATGGAAAGTAAACTTTCATTTGAAGAATAAACATAAAATGGGAAAACATACAATACAAATAAATTAAAAAAGAAAAACAAAAAATAAAAATAAAAAACCATCTACTCCATTGTTAAGTAACCAAATTCATGTATCGGAAACAAACACTTAGTGGCTTCTCTTCATTCATTACCTTCTGGCCAGGCTGGCCCCAAAAGTTGTTACAAGTCAGAGATGTGCCCTCATTTCCATTATTCTGAATGCATAAACATACTTTATTCACCCTAACGTGCCCCCTTTCTTAGCTTTTCAATACTTTAAGTTCTAGCATTTATAGATTGGACAGAGATTTGACAAGAAAAAAAGCGACAAACAACATTGAACAATCCTCCTTTGCATGAAAATGTCAGTAAATGTGTTCATTCCACAGATGTTTACTGACCAGCCTCTGTGCCAGGCACCCATCTCGCCCTGGGGACAGAATTGTGAGACAGTTACTGCCTCTGTCCCCTCGGAATATATGGACTCGTCCTTTTATTTGCTTTCATACAATGGTGAAATTGCACGCACTAGTCAGGAAGATATTTTGGGATGGAAAAGAAATTCCTTTTTTTGTTTGTTTTTTGAATAGATGAGAAACCTCTGGATTCCTTAAATCCCCTTCAAATTACACCTGATAAGGTAATAGGCATCTTCGCCCACAAAACACTTCAAGAATCAGTGAGTCATCCTTACTCCCGCACTGGGCTCAGGGGCATATTTCTTGGTTTTCACTAAATCAACTTAATGGAGTGATGCTTTTCCCTGTGTGCAACTCAAATGGCTCCCAGTCTACTAGAAAGGTAGATACAATGTCATCATGTTTTCTCTTGCTTGGTTTTGGTTAAAATATTTGTAACTAATTCACATAATAAAAAGATGTGCCCTTTCATGTTAGTATTTATGCAACCTCTAGCTTTATGAAAAAATAAAATTCCATCTTTGCTGTTTCTGTTACAAAGCCAGAACTGACCCTCTTTGCTAAGCAAAGAGCCCTGGCTGGTGGTGTGCCTCAGTGAGTTGAGCACCGGTCTGCAAACTGAAGGGTTGTGGGTTTGATTCCTGGTCAGGGCACATAACCGGGTTGTGGGCCAGGTCCTTGGTTTAAAAACAACCAATCACTGTTTCCTTCCCTCTCTTTCTCCCTCTCTTCCATTCTTTCTAAAAAATAAAATAAAATCTTAAAAAATGAGCAAAGAATAAGCATTTCTAAATCACTCCTCAAAACACTTTTTAGTTAAAGTTATTTTCAAGGGAGTGATCTGCATCCTGGATCCTAAGGATGCTGATTCAAAAGTAGAGCAGCAGTTTTGGAGACTTGAAAATGTCCCATTTTAGCAAGTTACTTTCAGTGAGTAAAGAACCATTTGTTTCCAGAGATCAATTTATATCCTGAGCCTGGAAAATAAGAGGCTCCCACTGGGTTCAGAATCTTCGTATAGCCATTTCCTGACACACGTGCTGGTGTGTGGAACTGACTGGACCCACCAGAGAGAGTCCCTGTACTAGCAGTGTCGGCTCCAGCAAATCTGCTTGTTGACGACTGTGGTCAAAGAGTTTGGAATATTTTACCCAAGCTCATTACTTCTGATGTGTTTTGATGGATTTTATTAAGTGGGCAGACACAGTGCAGTTTACTGTATTTAAAGGTGGATTTGACAATGCCTTTGATTGACCATCAGCTTGTTAATATACAGAAATAGTTCACACACACACACACACACACACATTCCTCAGCCATTAGGCTAAACCGAAACTAAAGTTTTGCACTGTAATCAAACGAGGACATTTTATTTATGTAAGAATGAGATAAGAATGAGAAAATCAGACCTGTTGGTAAAATGGGTGAGGCAGTGAATTGGAACAGGGTATAAGGTTATACGTTTTTAGCTAATAGGAAATGAACACACACACTCATAACACTGCAGGAATTTGGACACACATACAACTACATTGCTTGGAACTCCCCTCCTGTGACCACATTATTTAATCCCAAGTAATTACAAATGAAATAGAAATTAAACAATGCCAAAAATATTTCCATCTTAAATTCCTGTTCTGTAAATAAATCTAAAAACTTTGTGAGTCTATAAAATTTATTTCAATAAGTCATTCTTTGCAGAGATATTTGAGGTATGATGCTTAACAGAAAGGATGAATTGTAAAAATATAATAGTTTTGTAGATGTGGGTATAAAAATGTAAGTAATAAAAGCATATGTGTAAAGAGAACTTACTTGATTGGACAGAACTAGAAAGTTTGTTGCAACTTTAAATTTCAGATAGTTTCAACTTAAATCTTTAGTTAAATCACATAATCATAGCTCTGCAAAACATATGCAAATGTGAGACGAAGGATGCCAAGATTTCCCCTCTCCTGTGTTTATTCTTTAAGCAACTAAGGTAAAGAATTACTACGCTTTGAGGATAAGGGCATTATTTTGTTTTTGAAGGGAAACACTGTATTCTATAATATGACTTGTACTGTCTTTTGTGCCATTATTAATACATTTCCTGTTTAAGGAAATGACTTTTTTAAAAAACATGATAGTATAAGCTTAAAAATAAGTGTTATTGACTTTTAAAATGCCTTATCTTATCAATGTCATTATGGGCATGAAGGATAAAGTGTGGAAAATGCTTGTCATTAATAATATCATCACAAGACTCTCCTTTTGGAATAAAGTGGTTCACATTTGGTGTTTTTTTTTGTCGGGGGAACAAATGGGAGAGGGAAAATAAGTTTGGTAGATGAAGTAAACAGACCCTTCACTTTTTTAAAGATTCAAATAAATAATATACCTATAATACCAATTAAAGATTGGGACCATCTTCCGAAGATCTTGCCCTCATATTTACAAAGGCCATACAAGTGTCCTCTTATAGTTCTTTCTCAACAGTTCTGTTTTTCTTCAATTCTGTTTTTTGTTGTTGTTGCAGGTTTCACAATCATAATTTTAAATTTAACATTATTTGAACTGCAATATTAAGCACAAAATAAGAAGAGAAAAGGTTAAGTTTTGTGGCATTACATTTTCATGTTATGGGCTTAAAGCATGTTTCTCCAGGGAAGAACATATATGCTTAGTGTGTTTTTAATAAAAGATGTTGATTGAACCTTGAAAATGCCAGCATTTACTGAGCAGAATCTATATTTTCATTTAATTTATTCTAGTTCAGATATTTTTCAGTTATAAACTAAGCAACGTAGTTATACTGTTAAAATATATATAATACAAGCATATATTTTAGGTTTTTTCCTCTTTGATATATCTATGTCTCTATCCATCTATCTACCTGTCCATCTCTCTGTCTATAAAATACCTCTCTGGACGGAGATAGAGATGGAGCGAGAGAGTTCTTGAGGCCTTCATCTTAAAACAAAGGTGACCCTTAGTTTTGAAAAGTAGGGAGCACTATAATGAATGTTTAACAAATTATTGTCTACAAAGCAACTATCTTAATCATGCATTAATAATAGATAATATTTATTGCATACTTATTTGAGTTAGGCAATGTGTTAAGTGCTTAACGTACATAAGATCATTGAGTCTCACAAGAAAGCCCTGGGTTAGGTGCTTTACCCCCCTTTTACAGGGGAGAAAACAAAGTGGGCTGGGGTGACTTCTCTGGGCCACGTGCCAGCTAGTGGGGGAGCTAGGAGTTAAAGCCATGGAGGTGCAACCGCACACACAGAGTGTTCTGTAAAGTTCTTGATTAAATATCATGTGAAACATGTAGTAATTATGACAAGACCAAGAAATGTTAGAAGGCAGGTTTAAAGGACAAGGATGTGATAAATCACTCTGTTTCCCTTCAGAAGAGGGAGTGAACGCAGAGTTACAGAAGGAAAGATGGCAATGGTAGTCCCATAAAACTGTGGAAAGAACATCGATTATTTGCCCGATTCATTAAGTCACTTAACTAGATGTTTTGTGGTCATTGTGTTGGGTGGTGGTGTACAAAGGTGAGTAGGAAACAGCACCTGTCTCTAAGGAGTTTACTGTCTTATGAGGACATCGTGCAAATAATACAGTGGCTTGGGAATGATGAAAATAATACAAGGAATACAGTGGCTTGAGAATGATGAAATTGTACTGCTTACAAGGGAGGGCACATAATCTAGGAAAGGGGTGAGTGGTAGGTGGAGGACAGATTTGTCCTGAATTTTGAAGATTTGTAAGTGGGGCAAGCCATATGGTGAAGGGTGGGTGGAGGTGGAGCCTTCCGGGCAGTTGGGAGCAGGTGATATATGAAGGCAGGAAGGTCTGAATGAGTTTGGGTATGTTAGCACGGCAATGAACGAGGCTAAAGATTGACAGGCTAAGGATCACAGGGGTTCATGGGAAGGCTCTGGAGAAGAAGCATGATGAAATCCAGGTGTTAGGACAAACCCTCTGGCTAAAGTGTGGAGAGGGGCCACATTGGAGAGGACCAGTGGGAGGCTGTTGGAGGACAGAAGGGACATGACAAGGGCTTGACCATGGGTAGAGGTAGGGGTTTGGTAAGAAAGGAACAGCTCAGCGTATTGGAGAAACCAAGGGAAGACAAGTTTCAAGCAGGAAAGATAGCCCTGACTGTGTGACTCGGTTGGTTGGGTGTTGTCCCGCAAAGCAAAATGTCCCCAGTTCAATTCCCAGTCAGGGCACATACCTGAGTTGCCTGTTTGGTCTCTGGTCTGGGGCGCATGTGAGAGACAACTGATTGATGTTTCTGTCCCTCTCTTCTTCCCTCCCTTCCCATCTATCTAAAAATAAATAAGTAAAATCTCAAAAAAAAAAAAAGGGAAAGACAGTCAACAGTGTCAAAATGATGCGGAGTAACAAGAAGGTCCCTGGTGACTTTCGCTAGAGCAGCCTCAGGTGAGTGGGTCATAAGGAAGCCAGCTGGGTTGCAGGTAACACGGGATGAGTGGAAAAGAAGTACAGTAAGTGTAAACTTTGAGCTTTCACCTTTTCTACTACTGCCGGTGGTGATTTCCTCCCCGACTTCCAATCTCAGGGAAGAAAAAAGACATTTATTGGGCAATTAATGAGGACCAGTACATTTCCCAAGTCTCATAATGACCCCTCGATGCAGGGCGTACTCTGATCTTCATTTTACAGGTGGAGAGCGGAGGGGGTGGGAGGCCCATACTCCAGTCCATGGCCCACAGTTGGCAAGTAGCCGTGCTCTAGTTCAAGTCCAGGTTTGTCTGATTTCAGAGCTTACAATCCATTCATTACCCTCTTCTCAAATTTAATCTTCATGCTTCCTCTTTTCTCCTCGCCCCCAAGTCTGCTTACAATCATAGAGCTCATAAACTTTTCACCAAAACACAAATAATGATAAAGCTTAACATATTCTCTGTTTTCTGACTCATTTTTGAATGATCATTGGATATGCTTGTTTGATGTTTTTATTGTGAAATAAAATATACAGAAAAGGGAACACAAGATGGATGGCACAATTGGATGAAGCATTGCTGAACCTCCAGGAATGGCCCCTGTCTCCTTTCTGCTCCCATTCTTCGCTCTCAGAGGCAACCAGGAGCCCAACTTTTGCGGCATCATTTCCTTGCATTTGTTTCTAGTTTTCCCATCTGAATCACACATGCCAAAGCAACAGAGTTTACTTTTGTCTGCCCTGGCGTTTTATGTAAGTGGAATTATGCGTATTCTGTGTCTTGCTTCTTTTGCTCAAAACTATGATTTGTTTCGTCTGTGGAGTTAGTGCATTCGTTTTCAATGCTTAGTAGTATTTCAATGCTGAATAGTAAATTCATTGTATGAATTAACCACGTTGTTTATCTATTTTGCTGTTTAGGAATATGCAGATTTGTTCCAGTTTTGAACAATTGTGACCAATGGTGTTCCTCTTCTGAAGTCAAAGGCAAGAAGCTCTAAGAAGGCAATTTTAAACATCTTTAAATATTTCATGTTGGGGGCCCTCTCCAATTCCCTCGAAATGAGCCCCACGGGTGGTTCCTGTGGGGTTCCTGATTTGCTCACTGGTGAGGCCCACCCTAAGGCCTGAGCGGGCAGAGCATCACTAAATTAAAATGTCTGAAGAGGTCAGGTGAACTAAAAAAACAAAGGAGCAGTTCTTACCAGATCCCCGGTTTCCCCAGCTCTTCCACCGCGTCCTTGCAGTCGGCTCTCATATTGTCCCACATCAGTCCTTTGATCAGCAGGCTACTTTCTTTTCCTTCCTCTGTACAAATCTTTTGATTAGAGTAAGCTCATTCTTTGAAGAACAAACAGTAAAAAATGCGAACAACTTGAATAATTTTAGCAACTCTCTTAAATAACTGATTTTGCGTGGGATAAAATGAGAACTATTTAATTTTTTTCAAGTGACTCATTGAACTCTGACACAGCCCGCAATAAGGCCACTGTACGCTTAACAACAGCACAGAATGGACCGTGTCTCGTGGTGGTTCGCAGCCTAGGCCCTGGAGACAGGCTGAGATCGGGTTCTAACTCTGTCTCTAGCTCTGCCTGTGTCAGCTGGGTGACCCTTTCAGCTCTGCTTTGCCGAGCCACACAACAAAGCTAGGAGAAGTCCTGATTTCATAGGGCTGCAGGGAGCGTCCGATAAGAAAATGTGTAAGGACTTAAACCACAGGGCCTGCTTTAGTAAAGCTCAATAAATGCTAATTATTGTTGATATATTTAACCCGCCGAAAGCACAGAATAACTGGGCATTTATTAATAGAGAGATAGTCATCTATTTACGTCATAGCTCTTTATTCAATGTTTAATAGTCTTCGCTGCTGCAGCGGAGGCTTCGGATCCTACAGAAGTAGTATTGGTGAAGATAAACGATCAGGAGATCATAGACAAGGGGCAATAGTTTGGTAAAATAAACTTTTCATATTTTTCATAGTAAATATATGAACAAAGAGGCACGTTGACATCTCAAAGACTTCAAATTCATATTGGAAATTCAGTTCTGAAATTCCTGTAACAGCCGTTTGAGTAAATACATATATATTTCTCTTTTCCTTTGTCTTTAGATCAGCCTTCTTCCCCACTGCTTTGCTTGTGGGTTGAGAAAATTTTATTTTGCAGCTCGGCTTTAGGAATTGTTCCCAGAATCTTCCTATAACCCCTCCTTCTCTGGCCGACTCCCCCACATCGGGAGAATCCACTAGATGGCGCCCGGACCCACAGCTGCGAGTTGCCTCCGCGGGCCGCCGGTCTGGGAACAGCCCTGGGGTTTCTAAGAATGGCCGGAGAGTTCAATACGGTCTGCGTGGGGCCGCTGCCCTAGGATCCTGCCCCAACACGCGGTTAAGTCTGGTGCTCCTTGCAACCGTTACTGCAATGGGATCACCAAATATGGGCAACGTTGGTGTGGTTTTGAGCTCGAGGAGGCCTGCGATGGTGCTCTCTGAGAGTTAGCCACAAGCAGCCACACGTTCACAGGCGAACAGCGCCTTGCCTTGCCACGTAGAAGCCTCCCAGAAGCTGCTCTTTAATGCTCACAGACTGATTAAGACGCTGCTACTTACGGGAAAGGGAAAGAAAGGCAAGAAGCTTTCCAAAAGGAGAGGTGCTTTTACTACTAGCTTTTACGCAGACGTAAGCCTCTATCATTTCTGTCAGACAAATTGATATGCAAAATCAAGAGTATATTCTGATGTAGATTTCAGAGAGTAGGAAGTGAGGTGTTTCGCTTTTCTTTTGCACAGCACTGGGCCATTTCCTTTATATTGCATATAACATGCTGATGGCTTTGTAACATTATTTTAAACTTTGTTAATATTCTTCTAAAAAGAGACATCTTTTCTTTCGAATTCCGAGTAGCAAGTAATGACTTTGGCAGCATTTCCCTGCCTTTTTCAAGTTTATGGGAGCTCATTTCTCATCATTAGGTTGAGGATGCAGAAAAAAGGATGAGCCGTATTCTGGAGCTTGTCATCTCAGTGTTGCTTCTTAGGCGATTAAAAAGAAGCAGCGGGATGTCGGAGAAAACGCCTGACAGAAGGTAATGAAAACTCAGTGAGGGACGAAAGGCAGGGAGGTGTTTGTTAGACACAACCGGCCCGGAAAACTCTACCTCGTACACGTGAGCATTTCGGCTCAGGAGCAAAGTAAGACTGTTCTTCTGAGGCTCTTAAAAAACCTGACCTATGCTGGCCCCACAAACTCAGGTTTATTTGAGGCTCCCCGAAGGTGATTAGACCCAGGAGGAGGCGATTTTCTGCAGCTTAGTTTAGGAACTCAGCATCAGCCAAATGCTGAATGAATGCCGGTCGCTAGTTGGCTGGTTCAAAGGTATGGACGGAGTTCCCTGAATTAAAAATCAGGCTCATTTTCATTTTGGTCAAAATAGATTTTATTTGAACTTTCTCTGTAATAAAACAGTGTTATTTCCTTTTCTCGTCTCTGCACAGCACTCTTATTCCCATTCCTATCCTCGGCTGTTGTCATAATGGGATAAGGAATTCTGAAAATCTCCCCAAGGTTATAATTTAGTTCAGAGCTACACAGTATTTGACCTAAACATTTTGAGAAAAAACATAATTTGGGGTGTATGGAAATTGTGTAGTAGTCACCGTGCCATTTCTTAAAAATGTTTCAGTTAATAATTATGATAGGCTCAAAGCAGATGAGTGAGCATCATTCAATTCTGGAGCAGTATTTTGTCTGGTGCTCAGCTGGTTTGTTTATTGTTTTGAAGGAAGGAGATTGGTATGCAATTTAATCCACAAGTAAAGTAGTGCTTTTTCTAAAGTAAAACATTTATTGTATTTATTAAAATACAGTATTTCAATATGCAACTAAGAAAAAAAAAAGATTTCTGGGACATAATTAACGAAAAACCCAGAAGTGACAGAAAGCTGAAAAGCAGATCTTCGCTAGCCACATAAATCTCCGGCAGTAACACACTTTCCACCTCTGGGTGCCGCTGTTCAGTTGCTTCTTGTTTTTTATGACTGTTTAAAAGCCCGATGCTTCCTGTAGATGTATTCTTGAAAGAATCTGTTAAAGAGACATTTCCTCTATCTGTAGTCATCTGCTACATAACTTTTTGGCACATGAATGTAAATTCAGTATGGTTGTGGTTTGCCATTTTAATTACCAGATGATGACCAAATAATGTTGAAGATTGTTTGTATGGGCGATTGGCCAGGTTAAAAGCCTGAGTCCATCTCCTGTGGAAATGAATCTGGTACTTGCCTTTTTTGGTGTGCCTTTAGCCAGGAAAAGCTGATAAAACACAAGCAAGCTTTAGTTTAAATTTGTTGTCATTCGTAGACATAATTTTAATTTTGCACAAATATTTTGGCAGAAATCAGTTTTACAAGAGGAAAATAATGGCTAACCATTGGGGGAATTAATTAAAATAGAGTTTAAGAATCTAACATTAACTGAGATACTATTTTTCACTTAATTTCAAAGCTTCAGCACTTCAGTATTTCCATTAAAAAACCCTACAGAAATCTTTCCATATATTTTCCGCATTGTTAGTTCTCAGGTGTTATTTTAATAAGTAAAAATAACAACCATATTTATAATTTTATAAAATATATAAATACTCTTTTTTTTACAATCTGTGAGTTGATATTCTGTAACAAGAAGCAAATGCATATGTTTGCTTGGTTTTAAATCTCCAATTATTTATTTTAAACTTGTGGTTCACCTGAAATGCCAGAAGAATGGGTTATAATGCCAAAGTTAATTTTGTTTTGTCATACACAAAGTAGTTAATCTAAAAATTATTGATTGATATTCTCCCTCTTTTAACTCTTTTAGGACTCAATATTTAAAGCCAAACTAATTTATCTAGGTGTCCTACAGCACAAAATTAATTCTACTGGGACTGGTCCAGGCCAAGCCTCATTATAGAACAGTTCCTCTCACTGAGCTAGCTTAAGCCTGATTCTTACTGGGAGACTTTTAAAAAATTACTCACAACACAGACCTTAACCCTTGAGATGCTACGGGATTGACTTAATTAAGCCAGTTGATGGCATCAGGGACACAGTAACATGAGAATATGTCACACCCATAACAGTGCTGCCTGGGACTTTAAATCGGGCAATTTCGAGTGTGTACATTGGAGAAATTTTAGTCTTGTGATTTATATGCCAGACTTGAAGTATGCTTTAAAATTTTCCTTCCCTGCTCCAGCCTGTGTCACAAGCACATTGCCAACCCTGTCTTTTTTCACTTATATGTAAGTGACGGTGAATTTACCTTTTTGCCTGGGTGGCCAAATAGTTCTTTAGGTCACACAGCACCACTGACTGACATTTTTTGCTCAAATATCTGACGGGATCATTTGGTTACTTTGGTGTTTTTGTACAGAGAGCCCAAGAGTGTAACTGTTAGATGTCCGTTATTGGGTGCAGCCACAAAAGTAGTTTGTTACCATTTATACTCTCCGTGCGTGTGTGTGGTTGGGTTTCTTATAATTTTTATAATACCTGTACAATATTATTGGAAAGTGGATTTTTAAAATGTCGACTTTTATGTTGTTTTTTTGCCTGTTGTGTAGCTGCTGGAAGGGTTTTTCTCTGGAGGGTCTCTTGCATTTTGAGGCTCTTTGCTCACTGTGGGCATTTCACCAAATTTTTTCACTAGAGTAATTTTTCCCAAAGTGCCCCATTTGCCGTTACAATGTTACTGACTTTGATATGTCCATGTATGTATTTCCGTGGCCGGTAAAAATGCCTGTTTGGTGATAGTGAGGGGCACTGCGCCCGGTGTCCCAGTGAGGTCTCCCACAGAGAAGCACACAGAGGGGGATCGGGGTGTGGACAGGTGTCTGTGATGGCAAGTCGGTAGTTTGGTCTTGGCTTTGTTGCTCGGTCTACATGCTAATAAACCCAAACCTGTCTTCCCCTACCCAAAGCTGACAGATTTTCATTAATCAGTAAACTGGCTTGGTTCCTCATTCTCACGTAGATGTTCCAATAGAAGGTATTGCGGTTGTGTTGTGGCACCTAATTTATCGATTTAAACTCATTTGATCTGAAGTATAATAACAATTGCTAAGTATTCCTAATTTTAAAAATAGCCTAAATTAATTATTCTGGGCTATCATTAAACCACGTTAAATAACACATTAATAAGTAAACATTTAGGTAATTCAGTGGTGCCCCATAAGGAAATCCCATTGGTTTATGTAAAAATAAATTGCAAAAATTACCTCATTAGGTTCTAGTGTTTAAAATAAAGTAGGTTTTTAAAAAAGTTTTGTGAAAGTATAGATTAGCTAGTGAATTTAATTTCTCCGTAAAATAATAGGTTTAATAGAAACCGTTGCCTTGTGAAACGGAATTCTCAATCTATAAGGTGCTTCTGTTTCAGTCTATTATAAAAGGTATTTAAACTGTGTGGATGCCCCCACCGCCAGTCCCATTCTTGTTAGCCTAGATACGCTGGGAAAGAATATTGCTCTATGCTTTGTGGACATTGAACAAGCTTTGGTTTTTATTAACAGTTTAATTATAATCTCCAAATAGATATAGATCTCTTTTAGTCCAAATCCTTTCCGAATAAATAACAGAGTCCAGGAAACTCTGGAGAGGTTTATGGTTCCCCACAAAAGAGTGTGCTTAGAGCTTGGAAGGGAACATTTTACAATTTTTTTCTGCATCTTCCCTCTTTAGATATCAGTGCTACCAATCCACAGTGAAGGAAACACCCAGAAAAAAGAATGCCCCTTCCCCAGTTTTCAATTTATTTTTTTAATTCCAGCTGGAAAATCCCCACTGAACGAATTATTTTAAAAAATTAATGTATCCTGGGAACATGCTGTTCAGGATTTTGGAATGAGAACTTCAAACGGAGTTGGTAAGGGAGTCAAGTGCGTAAGTGGAAACTTTGAGGAAACTGGCAACGAGAGACTGGAAATTGGGCAGTCGTTTACGTTCTACTCCACTCCCCTCGGCATGTGCGAGTACAAAGCCAGGAGCTGGCAGGCCTGGGAGCCAGAAATCTCCTCTCAGGAACTGAGCGCAGAGAGATTCCCAGCATCTGTTTCCTCAACTATCACCCAGAGGATACCGGTGGTAAATCACAGGGAATAAAAATAGCCTTAGAAGTCTCGTTCCAAACAAATAAGACATGGTGGATATTTGTTAGGGGTGTGGAGTCTCTTCTATCCAAATTTTTCATTAGCTAATTAATAAATGTATTGTTTTTATATCAATGAGTTGTATTGCTTAAAATGTTGAGCAAAAACTTGACATATTTATTGATCTGCATTGAACTATGTATAAGTTAAGTAACACAGTGTTTGATATTAAAAGCTGAACCACAAACTTTAGTCTATAATCAATAATCACAAATATTAAAGCTTTGCGTCAGAAACAACAAAACATGTATTTCTGAAAATTTAAAAGAACCCTGCCAGCTTCTTAGCATAATATCAATTGCCAGTAGACTGATAAGAACTTGTCATATTTTGGCTGCAGGAAATTTTATGGCTAGAATCTTATAGTTTAACAGAAGTTAGGACCCTTTAAGGTAATATTTTATGTATAAGGAAGTCTTTCTTAGGTCTGGCTAGAATTGTTGTAATGTGATATTAAGTTATAGCTTCAGATTTTCAACAAAAACAGCCAACTTAATAGATGATATTAGCAAGTGGTGAAAAGTTCAAAGCATTTAATGGAATTGATCTTCTAAATTAGCATTGACAATTTTTAGTGGCTCTCTTAAATATACATTATTGTCATGAAAGGATTGGTCCAATTAGGCCTTTACATTTGGAAGATGCCCACACTGACATTGTCCTAGTCAATGTAAAAAGTGAGAGGGTTTCTGGGTTTATTTAAATTCAATGCTAAATCAGTAAATTTGGGGGATCTTTTCACTGCTATTTGGAAAGAAACCCAAAGGCTCATTATGGTGATAAATGGGTTATTAGAATGGCTATGTATTGCAAATAATAACAATGGCCAAAGAATAGAACAATATAATATTCAATAACTAGATCAGAAGAATCAATAATAGTTGGGGTGTTTTCTTACTATTTCTTACTACATACCATATATTATTGTGTATACTAAACATTAGGTACAAAGGTCATGAATTTCAAACAGAAATAATTATATTGTATTTAATATCAGATTTTATCTAAAGCATTCTAAATAAATAACTAGTTAATTGCAAATATACATGAAGAAATAAGTATAGGACTTCCAAGAAATTTACTTCCTATCCATCCACAGCATATTTTGTAGTCTATTGATATAGACCTTTAAATACCATAAAAATAAAATTGAGTTTTGCATTTTTACCTTAATTGTGCAAAGCTTCTGATGATGGCTGACTACTCATATTTTTTATGAAATCATGGGGTCTTGGCTCTGGAGGGGGCTGGCCAGCTCCTTAATTTACAGGGGCTTATCTAGAACCTTCATGGCTGGGTCTGAGTTGCTGGCTCTTTCGTGAAGGCATTCAGTAAAATGTCATTTAGTTTTGTTGTTGCTGTGTTGTTACTACCCATTAACATTACAGTATTTAATGGTCTGTTTCCCTAATCTAGGCTGCAGACCCGGCCATTGGGGGACGATTCTAGTAGAAGACTATACATACTTGTGTAAGATAACTTCAGGAGTTGAGTGTTGTAACTATTATAACCCCAGCTTTCTTTTCTGTAAATGGAATAATCCAGTTGTATAAACGGAATAATCCAATTCTCATTTATCAGCCCCCCAGCTCCTAAGTTCTCCCCTGAATGGGCAGCAAGTTATTCACATCCACCTTTGAATACAAGGCTGCAAGGGAGAGTTTTGTGCTCTGGTGGGGTAACCTGAGGAAGATGGGAGGATGATCTCCTTCATTCTTTTTTTTTTTAATCCTCTCCCAGGAACATGCTTATTGATTTTAGACAGAGGAGGTGGGAGGGAGAAAGAGAAGGAGAGAAACACCGATTCGAGAGAGAAATATTGATCAGCTACCTCTTGAATGCACCCTGACTGGGGACCAATCCCACAACCAGGCATGTACTCTGCCCGGGGATTGAACTGGAGACCTTTTGGCTTATGGATGATACCCGACCAACAGAGTCACACCAGCCAGGGGATCTCATTCATTCTCAAGGATTTATTGAAAGCCCCTCTTGCTAGGTCCTGGAACTGCAGTAAGAAAACAAAACAAAACAAAAACTTGAGGGAGAGAAAGACTTGCCAGCAAACAATGGCAACACAATGTGGTGAGTGCTAGTGTGATAGTGCAGAGTGTAATTTGTGTGATGTAGTCTTCATTCTGGACCCATTGTCAGAACTGTATTTCAAACTGCTGTTGCAATGCACACTGGTAGGCAAATTTCTATCTAAATAATTTCAAACTGTTTCGTACAATCCAGGTATATTTGGAACACATTTTCATACTAAGTATAATTCTGAATTTTGTTTCTGGTTTACACCATTTCATCTTAAATTGTCATTTTACCTTGTAAGTGCCCCATTTTTTGGCATCTGTGTCTGTTGTTTAGTTTGATGTTACAAAACACCTTTTGTGACCTCCTGAATTTGAATGCTTTAGTTATTGCTCCCCAGCCAGGCTGTAGTTAGCTAATGAACAGTTGTCTGCTCCTGGTCATATTTTACCAGCATGTCTTATAGGACAGGATCAAAAGCCTTCCTAAAGTCAAGCTAGGTTTCATCAATTTATTTTCTGTGACCTACCAGGCCTGCCACTTTGCTATGTAAGAGGCTGACTGTATATTACCAAGGCAGGACAAGTTTCTTGTGAAGTCACCTTGGTTATTCATGACTGTATAATTGCAAACACCCTCAAAAGTTCTGGTTATTTTGGTGCCTTTTTCAGTCTTTAGGCATCTACTCTGCTCTCTGAGTGTTATAGCAAAGTAGAGAACAATTTTGTGCCTCTTGTTCAGGGTTTCAGATGGAAAAAATTAGAGCCAGCACTGTCACAAAAGTGGGTGAGTCCTGAGTGCTGGTCACAGCCTATCACATGGCAACATTAACTCCTTCACAGTCTGGCACTGATCACGGCATGGTGCAAGCTTCTGTTGGTCACCATGGGCAAGTTTTATGCCCATTTGCCGTACTCCATTCAGGTTCATGATAGTAAAACAGGAGACGATAGATAGAAAAATGATAAAAGGCACAAAAACTCAAAAGCACTTGTAATTCCCCTATCTGGAGGTTAGTATTATTAACATTTTAATGTACAGATTTCTGAAGTGTGTACATATGCCTGTGTATGTAAGACATGTGTAAACACGTAGAGTTCATTTTTCGAGGGAAATGCATGTCATCTAACAACACAAATTCAGCTTTTCAATGTCGGGCCTCAGTTGTGTTCTTCTTATTGTTTCATAGCACTTCCTGAATTTCCCGAGGAAAAAGAAACCTCTCTTTCATACATATGACTTAACTTTAAGTAGATTCCTTTTTTTCACAATAACTACAATCTTTGAGAGTAAGCTCTACTCACGATTTATTTTTGTGTTCCTGACATCTTAGCTGCATGACAACTATTTATCGACTAAAAGAGTAAGTGAACATTAGTAATGGAGATTAAAGTCCTGAACCTTTGTGTTTTAGTCTGAGTTCTACCTCTGATTTTAGTTGGCAACTCAGTTTATCTAGGGATTGAAAGGAAACAAAGCAATTTCTCACTTATCTGGTATGAAGTGTGCTGAAGAAAGTAATGTACCACAGAATTGGAAACAATCTCTTAATATTATCCTTTTTGGATAAAGTTCTTTTTGATGCACTACAAAATGTATTATGTCTTTTAGGAAGTGAGACAAATTAGGATAAACATCTCAAAAATACAGAAAAGAAAGAAAACCCTATAATCCTACTATTCAGAAATAAACCATATTATTTTGGTGTATATTCTTCCAACCTGCATTTCTATTTATTCCCATGCATGTGAAATATGATTTTCACTTAGGTTTTTTATCAAAATGGGATAATAACAAATTACTATTCATAACTGCTTTTCTTCATTAATAAATTGGGTATTTAAGTTGCTATCCACTTTCTATCTCATACAGTACAAACAACACTATAATGAATACCTTGGGCACTTGTCAAGGAAGGGTTTTCTGTACCCTTCGTAAAGCTGTGTGTAGGTGAGCTTGTGTTCCCTTTTCCTCCATCCCCAAATTAAAACCAAATATATCTTACTTGTAGTTCTTCAGGCCCAAGATTAAAAAAGAAATGATTAAACCAGGGCATGCTATACCAATTGACGATAATGGAATTACTTTCTGTTTCAAATTGATTCTAGAAGATCTGTTTGGTCTCATTTAGTCTTTTGTGACATAAAAAGTGGACTCATTTCTTATATTTAGTGATATAAATGGAAGAATAAGAATCTAAACATTCACATTCCCTGGAAATTGATACCTAGCTAAATCTTTGTGTAAGTTTATAAAACTATAGGTTTGTAGGGAGATCGGTTTCTATGATCAAGCCATTCATTCCCTGGTTTCCGTTTTTGTGAGTAGGGACAGCACAGATCACTCTTCTCACAGGGCAAGGAGAGCAACCACTGATGGAAACAACAGTCGGGTCACCATAAGTGTCTGAAAATGTGGGTAGTATTGTACTAGCGCCTTCAATTAGAACATGTGGTGCAAGTTGTGTCCATATCTGTGGGGGTCTTTTGCTCCTTTTGACTGTAGGATTTGCCTCAGTGTTGCTTTAATGCTAAGCAATGTTTATGGCTAAGTTTACCAGGTGAAAATGTTTGTAAGAAGGAGAATGGCACATCAGGGTGAGTGCTAGGTGTGCGGTAGCAGGTCTAGGAATTCCAGTTCATTTTGTGTTGTCATACGGGGCAAGTCACATAACCTCCCTGGCCTTAATTTAGTAATCTGTATTTTTTAGAAATTGAATATTTGTCCAAGTGTTTCCTAAGTGATAGGTTCTAAGTGTTCTTCCTCAAATATATATTTATATTATTTTATTTAATCCTAACAAAACTAAGGAAGTGAGTGTCATTATCATTCTGTTGTATAGTTGAGAACACCAAGCTGTGGAAGCTACATAATCTGCTTGATCAGTTTCTCTAAAGAGAAAGTGGTGGAGCCAGGATTTGAACTCTGACTGTTTAATTTCAGAGTGTGAGCTCTTAACCAACTTCATTGTGTTGTCTGTCTTTTTTAAACAGAAGGGTAGGACTGTATGATTTTCATGGTCCCTTCTCTCTGTAATTACAGGAAACTCGAACTTCACGTGCCTCTGTGGAAATCATCTAGCTCCTGGATGACTTCCATACACCCCCAAACATCCAGATATCTGTCTTTTACCACTTGGCAAAGTGGAATAGTAAGTTAAATGTGGTGGTCTGGTTGTGCAGGACCTACATTGTCCAGTGGGTGAACAGTTGTGTAGTTGGTGGCATCATCTGTCTCAGCACACCACCAAAGAATAGCCTGCAAAGAAGGTGACAGGAATGAGGCCGGGGGCAAGAAGGGAAGAAGAGAATGGTAGTTAATCAATGCAGTCTGAAGAGAAAGGTGAAAGACTTCTGAGCCTGAGGCCGAGCGTCAAGGTAAAGTCAGCTCTGATAAAGAGGCACTGTGGGATCTTCTGGGACCCGAAGAGCTGGCAGGGCCTCTGCTTTTATAGGTCTCATTGGGGAGATGTTCATGCAGTAAGTATCACTGGACTTGAAGTGATCCCCTTAGAAGGAGGCTACAAGAACCTTGCTTGAGTCAGCAAATGGGTGGCTCCAGAGAGCCAGGGCCCAGGAGGGTGAGTTGGGGTGTGGAGTGAGAACTGCGGGACAGGACATGGGTTGCCTGGGACTCTAATGTCAACACTGCCTATCATTGACTGTGTCCCTGGCAAGCCTCTCCTCCAGTCTGTGCTCAGCTTCCTCTTATGTAAAACAAGGAATTTGATGCTGGATCCCAGAACAACGATCTCTGGGGTTATCTCCAATTTTGGGGCATCCTGGTCTCAGCTAGTCTGGGTCCCCAGGGCTGTGAGGTTTGCTTACAGTGGGTGACCTCAGTGGCTAAAAGAAAAAATTTATTGCAAGGCTTATGCTTTCTGTCACTGTGATGCTCAAGGGGGAAGGGAAGATTTTAGCATAAATGCTGAGATATTTTTGTAAGCTTATTTTGATATTTTGGTACATTTTATTCTTTCTTAAATTCCGAAACTGGTCTTGAGTCTGTGCAAGCAGCCCATGTTCCCTGTGAGTCTATGTATGTTTTGGAATTTCAGTAGAAAGAAATGCTATTAGTTAATATTTGAGGTTGACAAGACATTCTGGTAAGAGAGGAGTTGCTTTTGTTCTTCATCTGATTTTAGAGTTAGCAAGAAATAGTAAGTTGTGCTAACATGAAGCTACCTGTAAACATCTTGATATTTGGGTTCAGGAAATACGATTCTTAGCCATTTGCCCTTATTCTTTACCCTTTCACCATTGGAACTGAAGTATTTACAGTTCTCAGAAAATAGCATCCTTTCTCTAACAAAGTGAAAAATTATTTAGAACATTTAAACTTTACTTAAATTTAAAACAAACCATGCTGCTGTAATATCTAATACTTTTATTGAGGAAATGCTTTCTTATTGGAGAAATCTCTAAAACAAATTTCCAAATAAATCAAGTGTTTGGAAAGTAAGTGTTTCTTTACTTGCTTATGTAAAAATGGGTAATTAATCATTTGTGTTTTGAATTGTTATGGATCCAGAAATGATTCTTACAAAAAATTCTGGCTTTGCCTACAGGCTCTCCTTGGTCCAACTCTGCAAATTTCCTATGGCTAGAATTTTGTTCAGACTCTTTAATGTTCAACGGAGATATAGTGATTTTGTCATCAACTCATTCCATCACTAATGCTTACAGATTCACTTCAACCACCAATCAGGAGTATTTGTGTTTCAGGTCACTGCTTGGAAGTACCTGTTGCTCTGTTTTTATCCATTTAAAGCAGGAGTTGGTGAACATTTTCTATAAAGGGCCAAATAGAAGATATTTTTGGCGTTGCCAGTCTTAATGGTTTCCACTGCAACCATTTAACTCTGCTGTTGTGTGGTAGTGTAAAAGCAGCCATGTGTGTGTGTGTGTGTGTGTGTGAGAGAGAGAGAGAGAGAGAGAATATAAATGAGTGTGGTTTGTCCCAATAAAACTTTATTTATGGAGTTGAATTTCATATAGTTTTCACATGTTGCAACACATTATCTGCTTTTGACATTTTTGTTCAGCCACCAAAGAATGGAAAAATCATTCTTAGCTCATGGGCCACATGAAAATAGGTGGTGAGTTAGATTTGGCCTATAACTTGCTGAAACCTGTTTTGCAAAATTGAAGTGATAAAGAAATGTTTGAAAGACACAACTGATGATTGGTGGCTGATAGTGTTCCACTCACATCAGTGGATGTGAGTGGAAGTCGTGTTTTTGCTTCCAGGCCTATAGCCTCCCCACCCCCAAGCATGGTTCTGTGCTCTTCTCCCATGTGTTGGATACGGTGGCCCTCAAGGTGGAAGGAGCCTGGTTCTGATTTTGGCTTTACATGTGTAAGAATTAAACGGCTATTCCCGAGTTTCCCAAATTCAGCGTTAAAGCTGTGGAGATTTTCGGGGGTTTCTATTTCAGCCGCTAGTGGTATCTTAGCTAATATGTCGATAATTCTTCCAGATGTTTTTGGTTTGATTCTCATACTAAATTGAATCTCAAATACCGGATGCCTGGATGGACTCTTGTTTTTGTCTGTCTGTCTCCTCCTCATTTCCTTCTTCTTGCATTCAGCTGGTATGTGGCAGGTGAGATGCTTTCCGTATTTTAATTGATTCTATTTGGTGGCCACTAGCTTTCACTGAGAGAGGTTACGAGAAATGAGACACAACGCTTTCACCACAGAAATGTCAGTGAGGAAACTGTCCCCAGGATGAAGCTCACCTGAGAAACTTGTCGAACTCAAGGTCAGGAAAAGATTATCTTCCCCTGAGGAACTTGTATGTTTTCTTATCAACAAAGTGTACCATTGACTGTGCCCGATTGTGTTCCCTTTTCCCTTTTCCCGCTGGTTGCCAAGAAGCTCAGAGCCACATTTTTGGCTCAATTTTAAAGAACTTGTAGGACCCTGTGTCCTACATACCTGCATTCTTAGTTTCCTCCTGGTCTTGACCTTCTGTTCTGCTGTGTATTTTCCTTGTTCCTGAAATTTTTTTGTTATTTATGTTTTTGTAAAAAAATTTATTGCTTGTTTTCTTGTAAGCTTCCTCAGATCCTTTGTGGAACAAGGTAGAACAAATAAAAATGGCTTCAACTTATTAATAGAATATAGCAAAAGCATTCTTTAATCACCTTAATGTTAATCTGGGAACCATAATGTCAAATGAATTTTTCAGGTGGTCTCTTTAGTCATTGTGTTTCATGGTTTGCTGAAGGAGTGGTTTTGAAATCACAAAAGCCAAATGCCTTCATGTTTTTCCATTTTCCGCTAAAGGAAAGAGAATGTAATTTTACTGAAAGTCCCTATTATTCGCCATAGCAAATGTAGAGAGTTCATAGGTAGATGTGACTGACATCTGATAGACTAGGAAAATATATTTGTAATGTTTAAAAGCAACAAAGCATTAATGTAAAGAATTTGCCTGTAAATCAACATGAAAAAGATAAGCCCAACAGAGAGAGAAATGGTCAAAAAATACGAATGGGTTATTTTTGCAAGGATATATGAGGAAAGCTAATAAATATATGTATAAGCAGATGCTGAAACTTAGCAGTAATCAGAGAAAGCAAATTGAAACAAGTTATCATTCCATACTCATCCAATTGGCAAAATTAAAAGGTGGATAATAACAAGTATTGGCGAAGATGTGGGCAATGGGAACTCCCATGTACCGTGGATGGGAGTCTGGACTGTATAACTGTTTTGGAAAGCAACCTGTCAGTATTTAGGTAAAGTGTGTAAATGTTTTATGATCTCTTGTAGGTGGATAATCCAGACAAATTCTTTCATAGGTCCATTAGTGGATACACAAAAGCCATCACAGTGTTGTTTGCCATTGCAAGCCACTTCAGGCATTGTGTCAGTCACAAAGGGAGTCAGTGAACAAAATGTGATGGATGCATATTTTGTAATAGTTAGAAGCTATATAAATTTACAGTAATTCTTATGATTTTAAAAATAGCATTCAGTGAAAAATGTCTGAAAAATGGATATATTTAGCATAATAGCATTTACATAAAAACGGCCACAAAAAACCCTACAACATGATTTAAAAGGATTCAGACAAATTAAGTGAATGTAGCAAACCTACTGCAGTGTGTTCATAGGGAGTGGGGAGGAGGGCAGATGATCATCAACCATGAACTCAGGCACCTGCACTGAAGTTACAAAAGGAAGCGCATGCCACCTGGGTAGTGCTGCCTTTGTGTGCTCTACGATACCCAAGACTGACATGAGAACTCATCGGTGGTGGCCACACAGAGCATAAGGCACATTCCGACTCACCTGGCTTTGATCTCAGCAACGGCTTTGATCTCAGCAACAGCTTTGCCTGTACCAGTGGCTGGCAACAGCCTACGCACAAAAACTTTGTGACAATCTCTGTTTTAGTAATGGAAGCACCCACTTTATTTAATAATTCAGAGGGCAGCGTGCTGGTTGACAGCATGGACTCTGGGCCAAGTCCTGGCTCTGCTGTCACTTACTGTGCGATTCTGGGCAAGTTACTTAACTTGGCATTTCTTGCCTCTCTTATCTGAAAGATGGGAATAATAAGTTCTTACTTCATGGGGTTATTGTGAGGGTTAAACAAATGAATATTTTAAAGCTTCCTCTTAAAGTGGTGCTTGGTACACAGTACACATTATACAAATATTCATTAAATAAATAAA
Organism: Sturnira hondurensis; assembly: GCF_014824575.4. NCBI lineage: Eukaryota > Metazoa > Chordata > Mammalia > Chiroptera > Phyllostomidae > Sturnira > Sturnira hondurensis. The sequence goes on from NW_028076767.1 coordinate 39,011,028, forward strand.
GCCATTTAACAAATCGCGTAGTGACTAACATAAGCAAATGCTAGGCTAGGTTCTGGGAATACATCTCAGGAAAGAGGGCCTTCACTGCTGCTCTTGTCTCGTCCTGGACCTGGGTTACAGGATCCAAGCCCTTGCTTTATGCCGTGGCCCCAAGCTCTCCGTCTATCGCTATATGTGGGCCCTTGTTTTCTTCGCCTGTGCTTGAGCCTGTCTTTATTCTCTGACCGGTATCATAATTATTGAAAGATCGGGGACCTGGGGAGGCTCATGGGCATGTGGGGCCCCACTGCAAGTTACTGGACCCTCCAAGGGGGAAAGGCACACCCGGAGATCCGCTCTGAAGCAGGCTCTCCTCGCATCTGCCAGGCACCTGGCTCCTCTAATATTGCACGTGGTGTTCCCACTCGCCTCTTCTCCTTATTGCTGGGTCCTTGCACGAACACCTCAGTGGATCTGTCCAAAAATTTTGTCTTTGCTAGTCTTGCCCATCACACAAGTGGTCTTCTGGAGATTTAAGCCAGAAATCCTGGAGTCATCTTTGATTCCTCCTTCTTCCCCCCACCTAATCTAATTCATCAGCAAGTCTTCTTATTTCTACCTCCAAAATATCTCTTGAATCTGCTTTATTCTGTTATCCTCTCCTGTCATCGCCCAAGTCCGGTGTCTTCCTAACTGGTTTCCCTGTTTTCTGGTTCCTGGCATTTTATTTACTACATGTATTTAAAAATGCAAATTGGATTATGTCAGTCTCTCCTCAAATCCACACTAAGAATTAGTGCTGCTGAGCTGTGATTTAGCTGTCAGGAGCAAGGTTTGAAATCAGTGTTTTTGAACACTTGGTTCAACTCCAGGGGTTTTTGCTATGAAATTTTCAAAATAAAAAAGAGCACAATTACTACATTTGTCTAATTTTGTTCTCTGTTGCAAGGTATTTTGTTGCCAAAAGAGTTGGTTGGGAAAGGGGAAGATCAAGGCATAACTACTTGCAGTTTTAGCTCTGAGAGGTTGGTTTCTAGTCTTCAAGTGGGTGAGCATTTCTCCCAGCCCCCTGAGTCTTCTGTTTTGAGGGAAACAGTTTGTGTATTTTCCCATGGCCTTGAGAAAGTCTCTTCTAGTTCTGATCAGAATCAGCGTCAAGGACCAGCACTGTGTCAAAAATATAGGCTATTGCTGTGGCCGGTGTGGCTCAGTAGGTTGGAGCATTGCTCAGTAAAATGAAAGGTTGTGGGTTCAATCCCTGGTCAGGGCACATGTCTAGGTTACAGGTTTGGTCTCTAGCTGGGGTGTATACGGGGAGCAATGGGTCAATGCTTCTCTCTTGCATTGATGTTTCCCTCACTCTCCCTCCGCCCCCCTCTAAAATCAGTGAGCATGTCCTCATGTGAGGATAAAAGCAAATGAAAAAACAAAGCATAGGCTGTGGATGAATAAACAGAGGGGCCCTGAGTAGTCAAGGCTGGGTCACCAGACAGTGTCTGCACCAAGGACAGCTGCAGTTGGGGGTACAGCACACAGAGTCAGCAAAGAGCGGGAGGGAGCCAGGCCAGAGCCAAAGCAGCTTGGTTGCGGTTTGAGGAGAGGGGCATGAAGGACTGGAGGAGGTTGTCATAGCTGGGGGAGGATTGTGGAGGTCTCATAAACCTGGCAGGGCTCACTGGAACCTTTTCCTCAAGTTACTGATTAGCTTCTTTCTGCTGACCTGGTTTCTTTTCCTGGGGAGCCCAGTCCCATGGATACCTTATCAGATTTTAATGCTCTCTGTAAGTTGGTGGGTCTTGATCTTATTAGAGTTACTTGGGAAGCTTTTTTTGAAAAATAGGATGTCTAGGTTCCACCCACGAGTGACCGATAGAAGGAGTGCATAGGAAGGTTGGGGTGTATATGGCTGGTGGGGTTGGGCCCAGGCATATGAGATTCCTGTAAGAGTTCGCCCTGTGATTCTGATGCTCAGTGAGGGTTAAGAACCATCACTTTACATACCCTTACTTTGAGCAAACAAGGATCGTTCACATTGTCTAAAATTATTGTAAATTAGAGAGTGTTGTGACTTGAGACTGTTCTTGAGCAGTGTTTCTACACACTCCCGTGCATGTCAATCACCAGGGTGGGGGGTTGTTAGAGGGTAGATCTTGGTTTAGGTGGCTGGAAGTGGGAGCTAAGATGTAGCATTTCTCACAAGAGGACCACTCTGGTGCAGCCAGACTTTAGATCTAACACTTACGGAGGGCTGACTGTGTCAGGCCCTGTGATGAGTACTTTGCAGTCACTGGAGTCTCACAAGCCTGTGAGAGAGGTGCTGTTTATACTCCCATCTTACAGATGAGAACACTGAGGCCTCGATGAGTTCCACAACCGCCTGGGATTATAGTGCTGGCAAGAAGCAGAGCCACAATGGGGACTGAGGTTGTCTGATGCCTGAGGTGGTGAGCTTAACCACAGTGTAATATGGTTTCAATGGCAGGATGGGGCATTCAGGGACTTACCTGGAACTTGCTTTGTGTAAAAGTACATTGTCTTTTTTACAGGTCATGTAATTATTTGAGATGGTTGTTGGAAGAGGGGGATAAAAAAGGGGGCTAAAGAAGATATGAACAAACATGGAAATACATTTCTCCATTCATTCTTCCCCCAGATGGTCACAGTTATCTACTCTCAGGTAATGCACTACGCACTGGGGACGTTCAGATGAGCCACTCACAGTTCCTTTCTCTCAGGGACCCACTTTCTTCTGTCTGAGCAGACGCTGTGCCGTGAGCTGTGCTGCCGCAGAGGTCTGTTGCTGTGGGCCCAGGAGGGAAGGGCTGTTGGAGAAGGATTCGTGTGGAAGTACTGAAAGGACAGCTCCGGGCACGTGGGGGATGATTAAATCCACGGTACATGAATGACCGTGGGGTTTTATGGGAGACCCACACTGAGGAAAAGCCCTAAAAGGAGTAATTAATGGTTCATGGCATTTCAAAAGGTATTTAACTGACAAACACATGGAAAAAAATCCGGTTTCATATCTCTAAGTAACGGTAACAGTCTGCCAAGCCAGCAGAGACAGCCTGTGTTGGTTATGGTTTGCTGTACTAGTTAGAACAGGCTAGGTGTGCTCGCAGGAAAAATAACACCAGGATCAGTGGCTAAACCAGGAAAATTTATTTCTTGTTCACCCTTCATGTCTAATGGAGATGGTGTGTAGGTGGACGGGAAAATTCTGCTCTCAATACTCATCTCTTAGCAGGGCTGTCGAACTCATTTTCACCAGGGGCCACATCAGTCTCGAGGTTGCCTTCAAAGGGCTGAATGTAATTTTAGGACTGGATAAATGTAACTACTCCTTAACAGTTAAGCGAGAGCTGGGTGCTGCCGCAGGGTAGAAACAAGGTGGAGGACTGGATTCAGCCTGCGGGCCTCGTGTTTGCCACCTGTGTCTTAGAGAGATGGCGATTTCAAAATCTTAAGATGTGACCTGTCAGTGCAATACTCCAGGGCTTATCAAAACAAGGACAAAGCATAAAGTCAAGAACTGCCAATCACTGCTTTTGCCTGAAAGTGATGCATTTCATTGCTCAGAAATAATTCTCTGGCCTTATCTAAGTTCAAGGGGATGGAGGTATTGTAAGTCTTTGTGTTCCCTGCAGTACCTAACTGTTTGAATGTTGCTAATGTCTGCCATAGCCAGTCTCTTCTGTTCCACCTGAGTGTGTTAAAAACAGAAGGATTGTGCATGTCACACATGAAGAAAAAAAAGACTTCACTGCTATGCTATTCTTCTTATATTTTAATATACAGGGTAGGGCAAAAGTAGGTTCACAGTTGTGAGTACATGAAATCCAGGGCTTATTCTTCTATTATTATTCATTAACTTTATTGTATTATTATTATTTTTAATATTGTATTATTTATTTGTATTACAGCTGTACACCTACATTTGCCCACCCCTGTATGTGAGATTGTTGTTAATCAGATTTTTATTTAAAAGGAGTAGCAAGATCAGTCTTCATCAATATTAAAAGTGTTATTTTAGAGCTTTGAAATTAAACTACCCTGGCTATTCCTTGAGGCAGCATGAATACGAATTCCAAATATCAGCCAGTGTGGTGATCGGATGGCAAACACAACTGTAACAGAATGAATTGCCCCCGCTGAGCGCCCAGGGAGTACAAGAGCCGCTTCCGTGTGGAAGCTGCCCCAGTGAGCCGGTTTCCTGCGCGGGGCAGCAGCACAATGCGAGCACAGCCCGCATTCTGAACACAAGAGGTACTGTTTTTTGTTTTAATTGTCTTTAACATCTCTCGCACAGTACCACCTCCTTCCTCCTCTGTGCTCAGGAAATATGGGAAAGATTTGAGGAGGAGAAAGGGTGAAACCTAGGGGGGAAGAAATATGGAGTGGATTTGGTGAGACTAAAATTTTTTTCTGAGAAATAGGGACTGCTGCATTTCTTCCTTCCCTCCTTCTTGGTCGACACTTCAAGTGGTAAGGGAGCCACTTCCCCCTCCTTAGCTGTGCCCTCTGGAGACCAGTGCGGTGCACTGGGTCTCTCAGTGTCCGTGCCGAATGAATAGGGGGGCTGCCGTGCACAGGTGGCTGTGGAGCGCTTGGAGTGTGGCTCGTACACCTGAGGGAACGGAATTTCAAATTTGATCGAATTTAACACATTTAAGTAGCCACATGAATCTAGGTGATAGGAGAGAGGGAGGTTGTTTTTATTCCTGCTTTCTTGTAATGAACCTACTTTACACTCTCCCTCCCGCCACACAAGGAGTTGTTAAGGATGAGTTAGCCCAGGTGGAGGAAGGGGTGAGGGGGAACCTAGCAGAGACAGGAGCCTCCTGTAGGGCCTGCCTTCCTCAGCCAGTGTGGCCCAGGCTCCTGTCATGAACAGTGGGGACCAGGGGACCAAATGATACCCCAAAACTTTGCAGATATAAAAATGGGAACTATTATAGGGACCTCAGACCTGGTTGGTCATTTTTAAGGGAAGGCTATGGCTTTGGGTACGGGGGGAAAAGACAGAGGCAAATGAACCTACTGTGGTAACCTCATAATGTAGTATGACTTCTATTTCTCTGTAATGCATTTGGGTATAAAATCTTTATTGTGCTTGAAATTCTTATTAAAAATTCAATGAACTTCAGTTTCACATTTGCAGCCTTTCATTTCTCAAATCATTCTTCTGTAAGAAACAATTTTTTTATGGTAGTTGCTCCATGAGAGAGACAGGCGGTTACTGAAGGAAAACTGTCATCAGACATTCATCTGGTGACTCCTGTGTGCTGGGGCTGTGCTATTACAGTGGCACTTCACAACCCTGTATATTTACTTTTTAGCAAAATGACTTCTTATTTGTAAAGCCTGATGAGCGTGTGTCCTGAAAGCCTACATACTTTTTACTTTTGTTTACTGTTCATTTTGGAAGACATTTACTTTTATTATACAGTAGTGAAAATTAGTGCTCATATCAAGCAATTTAACAAACTGAAGTGTCTCAGGCCCTGTATAACCGGACCAGCCTTCCCGAGGCCCTGGAGCAGAGGCCGATACACGGTGCATTGATGATATCCTTGGATATTATTCTTGGGTCTTAGCATGAAGGCAACAGAGTGAAGAGAGTTAGGAAAGCTAGTATGATTCCAAGTAATTTGATTTTAAAAAGATAGAAATTCTTTTATAATTAAAAACTATAATTCACATGAAATGAACAGCACAAAGGAAGTTCTTTTCAAAACATAATATCCAATGACATCAATTCCACCCCCGCCACCCTCCACTGGAACATGTGTATAAACAGGAAAAATTTTTTCGGTGGAGGGTTAATTGTTGACACCACCATATTTACATTCACATGCAAGAGCATTCCTAGCCCCACCCCAATATTCCAGAGCCTGCCTTTATTTTACTTTGACATTGACCCAGCATAAGACTTTGATATGGTAATTACTTCTCCAGATTATACCCCTGGTTCTGATACCATAGGACACGTGTTAATGGTTTAGATTTTGAGTTCAGAGTAATTGAGTAACTGGTATCATCCTGTGGCAAGTTTCCCCTTTTCCTGAGGTCTTTTGACTAATGGCCCTATTGTTATTGTTGGAGTAGCTTGAGCCACACAAGAGCCATGACGCACAAGCTGATCTTTGGTAGAAATGCCTCACACGTTTATTTTCTCCAGGAAGCCAAAGGGCAACAAAGCCACATTCCAGGTTGGGAACCTGGCCTTTTGCACCATAACCTCACCTATTCCAGGTGAAAATATTAGGTCAAAAGTAGTTTTGTAAGAAAGCTTTTCCTTGGTTTCTTGCAGTGCTTCTCAGTCCTAGCTGCACATTGACATCACCTGGGGGTCTTAACGACCAACCCGCACCCCCCCACCCCCTGGCCTGTCATCTGGGTCCCACCTGGAACTTTCGAAAAAGCCTGATGAGGGAATCACATACTGACTGAATTGAGACTCCATGGAAGGCCTGAAGTATCTGTATTTTAAACCAGAGTCTCAGGTGATCAGAGAAATTTGGTCAACCTGATTTAGGATTCTGGTTTTGGGAAAGAATCCTTCATATCACATTTAAAAAATAGATTTAGTGGTGCTGAAGACATTGCTAATGCTGATGTCTTATTTGACTTATCACATACGAATACTAACAAAGACATTTAACAGGAGAGAAGGTTTACCATTTTTTATCTCTAATCAAACCACAGTCTCTGATCCGAGAGGATACTTTCTAGTATTAAAAATAAAATTCACATTTTCACATGGCAGCTTTCAGCAGTACCAGATGGTTAGTGTGCTGCAGCTCAGAGGCTGGACTTCACCTACTTTGGGAGGGAACTTAATACTAATGGAAAGGGTCTTGGGTTCTTTTTGTACTGTGAGACCAGCTTGTCATTTCATCTCCAAATGAAATAGCAAGGCATTCATGAGTTTACCCATTTCTTCCATTTAACAAGTGTTTGAATGTCTACCATTTGACAGATTCTGTGTGAGGTGCTAGGCATACCAAATAAAGGAAGCTGGGGTTCTTCTCCTCGAGGAACTGGTAGGTAGAGCAGGAGTTCTCCAAGTATGGTCTTGGACCAGCAGCATCAGAATTCTGAGCTCATTAGCCATGCACATTCTCGTATCCCACCCCAGACCTACTAAACCAGAAGCTCTGGGGGTGGGACCCAGCAGTCTGTGTTAACAAGCCCTCCACGTGTTGAGGGTCAGAAGAATCATTTCAGCAGTCAATTAAAGCACAGCAGATCCTCGAATAAAGTCGTTTCATTCAGTGTCATTTTGTTATGACACTGCTGAGAAGGGAAAAAGAAAATTGTTTCTGGCTTGGGTCACTGTGTGGAATTTGCATGTTCTCCTCATGCCTGTGTTGGTTTTCTCTGGGTACTCCGGTTTCTTCCCACATCCCAAATGTGTGCACGTGACGTGGATGGGCATGCCTACATTGCCAGAGTCCGAGTGAGTGGGGGTGTGCGCGAGTGTGCTCTGTGATGGAAGTACGTCATGCCCCGTGGAGGTTTCTGCCTGGCTCCCAGAGGGTTTGGCCACCCCCAACCCTGAACTAGAATTGACAAGTTGGAAAATAATTTTCTTTTTTTATTTAAAAATTATTTATTTATTTATCTTTAGAGAGGAAGGGAAGGAGAGAAGGAGAGAAATATCAATGTATGGTTGCTTCTCGTGAGTGCCCTGCTGGGAACTGGCCTGCAACCCAGGCATGTGCCCTGACTGGGAATCGAACCGTGATCCTGTGGTTCGCAGGCTCGAGCTCAATCCACTGAGCTTTACCAGCCAGGGCAGAAAATAATTTTCTTACTCGTTTTTATTAATCTTTCTTGCATGTATATACGTGCTCACAATTATTTCAATATTTAATATGAAAAGTGTTTTGGGTCTTTATTTAGAAGTTTGGTGATGTTTTGTGGCTAGAAATATGCTGTAGGAACTTAACTCTTGTTTATATCAATTAGCCTATGGGGAAATTGGTTTCATTATACATCGTTTCTCTTGAAGTCGCAGTTTCCCAGGATCTACCCACGATGTTAGGTGAGGACTCACTGTGCACTGTGATAGGTGCAGTGGAGATGGGGAGGGGCCGGCGGCACTAAGGGGCGCTTCTGGGAGGGGGCGGTGTTTGAGCCTGCTCAGAATAGTTGGTGCAGAGTTGGGGAGAGGTGCTCCTGGAGCGGTTGGCAGGGACCACGCAGAGGAGCTGGTGTTTTACCGTGAAGCATCGTGGAACCTTTCTGACCCTATAGTCAGGTCATTTGCTCTCACTGTCATCTTTTGGCCAAACAAGTAAAGAATGGACAAAGGTAGGACTTGTGAAGGGAAGGAAGATGTATAATGGGAACCTAGCAGAGTAAGCATTGGTGTGTGAATGAATTGAAAATCCTTCAGTATCAGAAAGGAATTTGCAAACCTTCAGTGGTTTAATCAAGGAAAATAAGTATCTCTTCCCATTCTCAGAGGAGCCAGAGCTCAAGGCTCAGAACTACCACGCGGGAGGGAAAGCGAGAGAGTAGCGGTGAGTCTGTCTGCAGCTCTCGCTGCCTGTGGCATCAGCACCCTATTGGGTTTGCCTCCGCACTTGTTTGAGGAACCGGACACATACTATTCTTAGTACATCTAGCAACTGTGAAGAGTAGATGTTGTCATTCCACGTTTAGAAAGGAACCCAACATCCCAGCGTGTTAGAATCCAAGGAAGAAGATAATTTATCCAGAGATCATTGGGCAAAACATCGCTATTCACTCAGAGTCAACCAGAGTTGAACACACTGGGCTGTAGTGTAAGGAGGGTGAGTGACTCGTTCAAAGTCAGCAAGCTGGTAACTGGAACAGGTGGGGTCCAAACGAGGATTGTGCGAGGGAAATTTGTTACCCTGTGCGATCAGAGGGGACAGCCTGCTCTCCGACCTTTTATTGCATTGTAGCTAACCCAACGGTTTACAAAACCTGTTTTTACTTTCTTTATCCAAACGGTTGTTTTATACTTACAATGGTTGTTTAACAACTTACAATGGTTGTTTTAAACTTACAGACTGTTTTATACGAACAGTTTTCACTGATCTCAGTAGACAGATTTTTTGTTTTATTGCCACAGCATTTATATGACTCTCTTCAAATGGCATCTGGACGAGGCACAGAGTGCACTGACTTCTCATGACAAAGAATTTTTTATAAATTGAACTTAATGGTTGGTTTTAGGTCATTGCATAAATGTTGAAAAAACAAAAAGTATATACATGAGTATATATGTATGTAGGTGTGTATATGTCAACAATCTATTTTATAGCACATTCTTGTACCTAGCACAGATTGTGTAGCATATATTATAGGTTTTTGTCAAAACTAAAAGGGAAGGGTAATAAATCATGTATAAAAAGCTCACTCATTTAATTCTATTTTTCTTCCTGTACTCACAATAAACAATGAAAGAGATAGATTTTAGTTAAAAAATAAAGCTTTCTATAGTTTTATTTCAAGCACAATTGGCAAAGTTTTATATTAGACATTTCCTAACTTCTTATTTCTGTGTTCTGGTTTATTAAAAAAAAAACACAGCATGACACAAGCTAAATAATGAATAGTCACTTCCTGTCTCTTCAGTTGGATTGTAAGCTTTTTCCCCTCTCCAGACAATTGTAAATATGTTTGTTTATAATCTTTTACTATAGAAAATTGTGGGGAATATACTATGAGGGATTCAGAGGGGGAGGAAATAGAACACCTCTTTCACACATGGGGGCAGCTGGGTTTTGGAAGTCTGACGGAGTCTCCTGAGAGTTCAGCAGGCTTGGAGAAGGTCTGCCTCGGTCTCTAAGTGGCTCTTGAAATGATGGATAGATTACAAACTGACTCAGTTCAAGAGAAGAGTTTTCTCTCCTTTCCTAATCCTCTTGGCCTTTTCTTAGTCAAAATCAGTAGATAGTAACTCAGATTAAGACTCACTACCTAGATATAAACAAAAGGGCTGATTAAATGGATCACTTTGCCAAGGGAGATGTAGCTGGAGTGCCCATTTTTCATTCAAACATTTCAGCTTAGTGTAAGTAGCTTCCAGCTCTAAATATATTGAATCCCCATTAACCTACTGGAAAAATAGGAACACAAACACACACTTTCTTATTAGATGAACATGGCAGGCTGTCTGATAATGCAAACAATTAAATGAGAGCATTTATTTATAGCTCTCAAAGGAGCTTGACAAAATTCCTTTTGTTAGAGGAACACAATTCTGTGCCTGTAGAGGAGCCCGAATGGAATCTTGACATGTGAATCCTTTGGAGTTTGTAGATTTGTATGTTTACTTGTTGGTAATGGATATCGGTTACAGTGCTCCATAATTATTAAATGTTCCAGGTCCTTACAGCTCAAAGTATGGCTCAGACCAGCAGCAGCTAACAACCTGTGAGAACTTTTTAGAATTGCAAAATCTTGAGTTTCACTTCTGATGCTCTGAACTAGAATCTGCATTTTAAAAGATTCCCCAGCTGATTTGTAGACACACTGAAGTTTGATAAGCACCCTTCTAGAAACCTGGACCAGAAAGATTAAAAAAAGAGTTTTATTTATTTATTTTTTAGAGAGGGCAAGGGAGGGAGGAAGAGGGAGAGAAAAATCGATGTGAGAGAGAAACATCCATCGGTTGCCTCTTGCATGTCCCCAGCTGCGGAGCTGGCCCACACCTTAGGCTTGTGCCCTGACTGGGAATGATCCGAAGACCTTTCAGTTTGCAGGATGAAGCCACCCACTGAATGAACCACACCAGCCAGGGTGGATCAGAATAATTTATTAAAATAGAGATTGCTGGGTTCAATCCCTAGACATTCTGATTCAGTAAGTCTGGGATAGGTTACCAGAATTTGTATCTCACACTTTTATTTAAATCATTATGTCCAAAATGTTATGATTTTGACATCTGATCAATATAAACGTAAAGAAATATTTTACATTCTTTTTTGGTAGTAAAGCTTTAACATTTAGTGTGTTTAACATTTATACTTACAGCACATCTCCATTCGAACAACCATATTTTAAACATCCAATACCCACGTGTGCCTAGCTAAGGCTGCCTTACCGGACAGCGTACTAGAGTTGGTTTCAAATGTTACTTCAGGGACTGTTACTCTTTGTGAAACGCTCACAGACCTCAGGAGAAATGAGAAAAATAAGCAACATTTACTCAATTTAAAGAATTCTGCTTTATTCTGAGATTGCCTTTTATCATTTTTTCCCCGCCGAAATGGCCTCTCTTTGATGCAGTGATTTTCAAAGTGTGGCTCTACAGACCAGCAGCACCAGCATCAGGTGGGAACTCGCTAGGAATGCAAACGTGTGTGCCCTACCTCAGACCTACTGGATCAGGAGCTCTTGCAGGTGGGGCCCAGCCGTCTATGTCTTAGCAGGCCCTGCACATGATTCCCAGGCATGCTAAAGTCTGAGAATTGCTGCTTTGGTGGTGAAATCCTGATAAAATAAGTGGTAGATTAAAAACATTTTGTAACTGCAATTGGCAAAACAAGAACTTGGTAACTTTATGCTAGCCCCTGAATTAAAACCCGTATTTTTTTTGTTGGTTTATGAAATCTGAAAGTCAGAAAAACAATGTATGGGAGGTTAGTTAAATAATATTTTGTGTTGCTGTCGATAAAATACAGTTTAAAAAATAGGAAAAGGCCAGGAAAACGAGTGTTTATATAAGCATACAAATGAGTCCCAGAAAGTCAATGCTTGGTTCTCATTAGTAACACCTTTATGCAATTACTGCTGGAAAAAGAGTATACTCACTGAACAGCACTCACTGAGAAAATTCCCATTTCCTATGCAAAGTAGTGAAAACGAGTCAAAAGAAAAATCCCATAAATATCGATGATCTCATTCTCCAGCTCTCTGGTAATTAGTTAATATGTGGCTGTTATTGCTACAAAAGTTGTTCTACAAAAATCATGATACCTGGTCCTTACAAAATTAAAAGAACTCAAAAGAAAATAAAATATTTTACCAATTGTACAGTTTCTTTTAGAAACATTACTAAATAAAGCATGAAGTGAGTATATTAAGTTTGGTTTCTTCAGTCAACTGAGAGGTGGGAGAATATTGGAATGAAGTAGAGAAGCTGAAATATGAAATAATATAAGGACTTAAGCATGAATGATTGGACAGGTGGAAGCAAAAGAAAACCTAGTAACCTAAAGAAACATGTGCTTGTGCTTAGGTGTCCTGTGGGATCTGGAATCCCAGGCCCAAATTCAGTTTTGATTGCCATTTGTGATGTTAGCCATTCTAGTCTAAGGCTCAATTTTTCTAAATAAACATGAATTGCAAAGCCAGAATATGTCAAGATTGTTGATTAAGGAACCAGAGTTTTAAAAAATTTTCTAGATTCCTGAGGAAAATGGTCTTAAGAAATTCACATCATTATTATTTTCCATTTACAAGAAGTTCCTGTTAGGCTTAATCAAGAGGAAATTCAGGGATATAAAGAGCAAAGATGTGATAAAAGTGACCAGTTCTATTGTTCTGTATGAATAAGTTACCTCCATGTACTTCATGCTAAAATTAGAAATTTTCTCTTTTGTAGTTTGGAGGTCTAATAAGCCTCTGGGTTTTGTGGGTGGGTCTCTCCTAATTTCTAGAGCTGAAGCCAAGTGGATCATTATTCATTTGGAGACTATAAAGCTGTGCTCTCCAGTATGGTAATCTCATAAGCCACATGTGGTTCTTGTGCACTTGAAATGGGGTTAGTCCAGATCAAGATATGCTGTGAATATAAAAGGCACACCAAAATTTAAAAAATTTACTATGAAAAAAATGTGAAACATGTCATTAATAATTAAAAAAATTATTGATCAGATGTTGGAGGCTAGTGAGAAAGGTTTTTTTTTTTGCTGTTTTTAAAAAAATTTTAATTCTTGTTCAAGTGTTGGAAGCAACCTAAGTTCCCATCAGTAAATGAATGATTCAAAAAACTATGGTACATTTACACAATGGAATACTAGGCAGTAGAAAGAAGGAGTTCTTACCCTTTGTGACAGCATGGATGGAACTAGAGAGCATTATGCTAAGAAAGTTTAAAATTATGTGTTTGGACTTCTGGTCAGGAAGGCAGTGTAGGTAGAGATGGTTCTGGCCTCCTCCCACAACTACATCAAAATTGCAACTAAACTTCAGAACAACCACCATTCAGAACCACCTGAAATCTGGCTGAATGGAAGTCCTACAACTAGGGAATTAAAGAAAAAGCCTTATTGAGACGGGTAAAAGGGGCAGGGACACAGAACAGGCTAGTCCCACACTCACAAGTAACAAATAAAAAATTGGGAGGGGTACCTCGGCAGCAGAGGTCCCTCCCAAGGAGTGAGGGATCCCAGCCCCACATCAGGCCCCCCAGCCCAGAGTTCAGGGCCAGGAAGAGAAATTCCCATAACTTCTGGCTGTAAAAACCAGTGGGGACTGAGGCTAAGGAAGACAGATTTTCGCTGGTTTCACAGCAGTTCCTTTTAAAGGGCCAGCAGCAGAGAAATACAAAAAGGAACTGAATTGTCTGGTGTTAGGGTGAGAGCTTAGGGGACAGCTTCCTCTCAGACAGAAGTGCTGGCAGATACCATTGTTCTTTTGGTGAGCCTTTCTCCGAAATGGGTGCCACATCTGAGCCTCCATCAACTTGGCATATACTGTTTCCCTGAGGCCCCACCCCACTCAACTTTCAGGCCCACCCAAGCTATTTTCAATGGCTTTTTCATACAAATGGCCTGTTTTAGCTCATGCTTCAGATTTTCAAACAAGTTACATCTGGCCTTGGCATTCATTGTACCTCTCAGTAAGTAGCCCCAGGCCTAGCAGTGGAAGCAGCCAGACTTATAGCTAGGCCTCGCCTGGGTACCTCTAAGCCCAACAAAAGTATTGGGCATCTGCAGATTGCTTTGTAGTTCATGCCAGGTAGCCCCAGACAGAGCACAGGTAGTGGCTGACCTTGGCCTACACCTTCTGAGAGGTCTCAAAGCCAGTACACCTAGTGGAGAGTTTCAGACCACCTTGAAGAATCACTACCCAACTACTTCTACAAAATGACAGACTCAAAGGTTGGACTCAGTGGGCACCAGAGCCCTGCTGAACTAAGTTCTGCTCTGTGTGATGTGTCCCTGCACAGCAGATCCTTCACAGTGGTCAGAGGTCCATGGTTAGTGGTCATAGCCAGTCCTTGCAACTGATTGGCTTGGGGTTAATCCTTCCCAATGACATAACAACAGCAATCAAGGATCAACTATAAGAGGAGAGTGTACTTAGCCCACGTGGGGGATGCAGTTTGAATGCCCAGCTTGGGTGACTGAGGAGACTGTGCCACTGGAACAGACCTTACAGAACACCTACTACATTAGGCCAATCTACCAAGTTATGGAGTCAAACCAGTTCTATGTAATATACAGAAACAAACACACAGCGGCTGCCAAAATGAGGAGACAAATATGGCCCAAATGAAAGAACAGAACAAAACTTTCAAAGAAGAACTAAACAAAATGGAGATAAGCGATTTACTAGTTGCAGAATTCCAAATTCTAGTTATACGGATGTTCAGTGAACTTAATGAGAATCTCAATAGCATAAAAAAGGACTAGTCAGAAATGAAGGATTCATTAAATTAAATGATAACTTAGAGGGAAGCAACAGTAGAGTAGATGAAGCTGAAAATCAAATCAGTGATTTAGAATAAAAGGAAGCAAAAAACACCCAATCAGAACAGCAAAAAGAAAAAAAGAATTAAAAAAATGAGGATAGTGTAAGGAACCTCTGGGACAACTTCAAACATACCAACATTTGCATCATGGGGGTGCTGGAAGGAGAAGAGAGAGAACAAGAAATTGAAAGCTTATTTACAAAAACAGTGACAGAAAAGTTCCCTAACTTTGTGAAGGAAAAAGACATATAAATACAGGAAGTGTAGAGAGTCCCAAAGATGAGTCCAAAGAAGTTCACACCAAGACGTATAATTAAAATACAAAAGCTTAAAGACAAAAAGAGAATCTTAAAAGCAACAAGAGAGAAGCAATTAGATACTTACTAGAGAGCTCCCATAAGACTGTTAACTGATTTCTCAACAGAAACTTTGCAGGCCAGAAATGATTGGCAAGAAATATTCAATGTGATAAATGTAAGGACCTACAACTGATATTACTCTACCCATGAAAGCTATTGTTCAGAAAAGAAGGACAGGTAAAAAGCTTCCCAAATGAGAAAAAGCTAAAGGAGTTCATCACTGCTAAAGCAGTATTGTATGAAATCTAAAGGGTCTTCTTTAATTAGAAGAAGAAAAAAAGTAAAATATGATCAATAAAATGCCAATAAATATATATCTATCTACAATTATATCTAAAAACCAAAATGAACAAACAGAACAAAAACAGACTCACAGATACAGAAAACATTTTGACAGTTGCTAGATGGGAGGGGGGTTGGGGGATGAATGAAAAACCGTGAAGGGATTAAGCAGTACAAATTGACAGTTACAGAATAGTCATGGGGATGTAAAGTATAGCATAGGGAATACAGCCAATAATATTTTAATAACTATGTGTGGTGTCAGATGGGTATTAGTGTTATTGGAATGATCACTTGGTAAGGAATGTAATGTCCAATCACTAGGGTGTACACCTGAAACTAATGTAATGATGTATGTTAACTGTAATTGAAAAATAAACATGATTTAAAGAATAAAATCACTAGTTTGGCTTATTCTATGTTTCTATTGAATAGCACTGCTATAGAATGATATTTTTGAATATTATGAATGCTTCAAGAATAAAAGATATAATTTCTATCATGTCTTCAGTACTATGAAAATATACACTGCTTAATTAAGACCTATTGCTAGATATACAGGGAGTGGGTAAAAGTACTTCTTTAAATTTTATCATAGACAAAGAGAGGTTTTGTGACTCTCTTTTACCAGTGAAAAATTGGAAGTGGAAATAATTCTTGCGATTCAGGCAAAATATTTTTTATCTGAAAACATCAGGTCATCAAGGCAAATGTTTTAAGTTTTTGTTATAAAATATAGCAAATATACAAAAGAATGTATGAAATATATGTTTGCAGTTTAAAGAAAAAATATATGTATACATATAGATATATGTATACATATAGATATATGTACACATATAATCACTCTCTATACAGCACCAAGTTGAGAAATATTGGGTTGTCAAAAAGCCCATGTGTTTTTATTTCCATAAAATAAAAGGCACATTTTTAATTTTCCCAATAACTTTATTGAAACTATCTCCCATGAGGTCTAATATTGATTGTTCTCAATTAATGTCTTGATTTGATTGCTATCAGCTTCAACTGGTCACCCGACCATGGAGCATCATCTAGAGAGAAATCTCCAGCATGAAACTTCACAAACCACTTGTGACACATTCGATCAGTCACAGTACAACTGCACAAATCATTTTTGTGTGTTTTAGTTGTGATTTTACCCTTCTTGAAATAATAAAGCATAGTATGTCAAAATGTTGCATATTTTCTTCCATCTTCAATATTAAAATGGCTATACAAAAATTAACTAATTTTGATAAGTTTTTTTAATGTATGCTGCTATAACAGGTGTCACAATACAATCTAACAAAATTGTTTCAAATGAAGTTAAGGACAGCTAAGCACTGCTAGAGCCATCTTACAAAAAAAGAAATCAAATGGACTTTTTGGCCAACCCAGTAGAACATTATCACATCGCAGAATTCCGCTATGTGTCCTTTTCCTGCTCTGGAAATATGGCCATGTCTGAACTTTGTCAATTCTTTCTTTCTTTCTTTCTTTCTATGGCCATCACTGCCTATTTACATATCCCCAAACATTGTATTGTTTAGTTTGGACCCTTTTAAGCTTTATATAAATAAAGACACACTCTATATATTCTTCTGTGAATTGTTTTCTTTTAATTTATTTTCAAATGCATCCATGTTGGTTTATAGCTATAGTGAATTAATTTTTTGGTATGGTATTGATTATGAAAAATGCCATGTTATTGATTTATTTTTTTATTTTTATTTTTAAAAAATATATTTTATTGATTATACCATTACAGTTGTTCTATTCCCCCCCTTCATTCCCTTCCACCCGCACCCCCCCTCCCCCACCATTCTCCCCCCCTTAGTTTATAACCACGTGTCTCAAGTTCTTTAGATTCTATATTTCCCCCACTATTCTCGCCCTGCCCCCTATCTATTTTCTGCCTACCATCTATGCTATTTTCTGTGCCTTCTCCCCCCTTCTCCCCCTCCCACCCCCCTGTTTCTAACCCTCCATGTGTTCTTCATTTCTATGGTTCCACTCCTGATCTAGCTGTCCTCTTGGTTTGCTTTTGTTTTAGGTGTGGTTGTTAATAACTGTGTGTTTGCTGTCCTTTCACTGTTCATATTTTTCATCTTCTTTTTCTTATATAAGTCCCTTTAGCATTTCATATAATAAGGGCTTGGTGATGATGAACTCCTTGAACTTGACCTTATCTGAGAAGCACTTTATCTGTCCTTCCATTCTAAATGAAAGTTTTGCTGGATAAAGCAATCTTGGCTGTAGGTCTTTGGATTTCATGACTTGGAATACTTCTTTCCAGCCCCTTCTTGCCTGTAAGGTCTCTTTTGAGAAATCCGCTGACAGTCTGATGGGTACTCCTTTGTAGGTGACTGTCCCCTTATCCCTTGCTGCTTCTAGGATTCTCTCCTTCATTTTGGTCTTGGCTAATGTAATTATGATGTGCCTTGGTGTGTTCCTTCTTGGGTCCAACTTCTTTGGCACTCTCTGAGCTTCCTGGATTTCCTGGAAGTCTATTTCCTTTGCCAGACTGGGGAAGTTCTCCTTTATTATTTGTTCAAATACGTTTTCCACTCGTGGCTGTTTCTTTCCCCCTTCTGGTACCCCTATAATTCGGATGTTGGAACGTTTAAAGATGTCCTGGAGGTTCCTAAGCCTCTCCTCATTTTTTTGAATTCTCATTTCTTCATTCCTTTCTGGTGGGATGTTTTGTTCTTCCTTCTGGTCCATTCCATTGATTTGAGTCCCAGTTTCCTTTCCATCACTATTGGTTTCCTGTGCATCTCCCTTCATTTCAATTAGTTTAGCCTTCATATGTTCCTCTAATTTGTGACTATAATCTACCAGTTCTGTGAGCATCCTGATAAATAGTGTCTTGAATTGTGCTTCTGAGAGGCTGGCAATTTCTCGGTCGCTTAGAGTTATTGGCTCTGGGACTTTGAGTTCTTCTTGCACCATCTCTTGGGCTGTTCGTGCCTGTTCTGTAGCAGGATCAGAGCCCTAAAGTGTTCACTAGAACAGGGCAACTAAGTCGCTGGGTTGTGACATTGTATGTGGGGGCGGGGTCAAAGAGGGACAATGGCTTCCCGTCTGCCGCCTGCCGCCACAGCCCCGGCGCCGCAGCCACCACCATCACCAGGCCCACGCGTTTCATCCCACTGCACGCGAATGTGCCACCGATGTCAGCCCTCCACCACTGGGTTCACCCCCTGGGGCCTGTGTGGTCTGTCTCACTGTGCGCGAATGTGCGACCGCGGTCAGTCTGCCCCACACCCCGACTGATTCCGGGCTGCCTGCGCATCTAGGTCCAGGGATCTGTCCTGCCCGACCCAGCTCCGCTGCTGGCTCCACCTCTCTTACCGTCCCCATTGAACGGTTCGTAGTTGTCGGACTTCCGTATAATTCCATTTTCTGGTCTTTGGGTGTGTCCTAGTTCTCCAAACCTTTGTTGTGTTCAAACTTGGTTGTGGGAGAAGGCACAGTGTTTCCACCTATGCCTCCATCTTGGCGGAAGTCCCCATGTTATTGATTTAGTTTGTTGACTTCATTGAGGTTTTTTCCAGTTCTTTAAATTTTTAATCTTCACCTAAGGATATGTTTATTGATTTTAGAGAGAGATGCCAGAGAAATATAGATATGAGAGAGAAACATCAATTGGCTGCCCCACACACTCCCCCCTGGGGATTAAATCCACAGCGTTTTGGTGTATGGGACAGTGCTCCAACCAGCCAAGCTACCTGGCCAGGGCAGAGGTTGTTTCCTAATTTTCACTGTATTAAACAATGCTGTCATATATATTCTTCAATATATTTCCTGGCACAGATAAGATTTCTCTAGGATGTATACATGGGAGTGGAAATATTGGATCATGGCGTATATATGAAGACTTAGTTTTACTAGATAATCCTAAGATATTTCCAATTTACTTTCTCACCAGGAGAATATGAAGAGCATTTTCATTGCCCCTCAGTCTTATAAACAGTTGGCTGTATCATACTTCTTAAGTCTGGCGCTTTGGAATGGTCTTTCGTGGTTTTAATTTTCCTTATGTTCTGTGAGATTGAACATCTTTTCTTGTGTTTATGGGCTATGTATGCTTCATTTTTTTTCTATTTGGTTTGCCATTCTTGAAGATTTGCACAAGTTTTAAATGTATTTTGCTTTCTGATACTTAATGTGTTGCAATTATTTTCTCTCAGTTTGGGCTTGTCTTTTTCACCTTTTAAAATGCTTTTGATCAACAGAATACATTAATTTTAACGTAGTCAACATTTCCCTTTATAACTTGAACTTTTTATGTCTTGTTTAAGAAATATTTCCCTACTTTGAGACTATAAAGGTACTCTACTATATTGTATTCTGAAGTTTTATAGTCTTACTTTTCATGTTTAGATCTTTAATTTACCTGGAACTAATTTTCGTTTATTGTGTGACGAGGAAGTCTAGTGATGAGGGAGTCTAATTTGATTTTTTTTCATATTGAAAACAAATTGTTTCATCACTATTATTGCAAAACCCCCATAATTTCCCTCCTGACCCGCAACAGTACCTCTGTAATGTGTTAAATGGCAATTTCTATGTGGGGTTCATTCTGGACTCTATGCTGTTTCATTGATCTAAGGTTCTATACCTTACTCCTTTCTTAAAAAATATCCCATTATATAGTTCTTCATTAATTAAAGTGTTCTTTAATATTTATCAATAAAGTTTTATATTTTTCTGCTTAAAGGTCCTACACATTTTTTGCTAGGTTTATTTCTAAACATCATATTTTAATGCTATAGTAAATGACATATTTAAAATTATTCTCTGCTTGTTAGTAGTATATGGAAATATAATAGATTTTGCATAATTATTTTATATTTAGCATATTTATAAAAAATTTTATTTTAATGACATAGTTTAGACAGTCACATCATTTTTATATAACAGCAGATTTGTTCTTTACATTTTTTTCTTGCTTTGTTTGACTGGTTTGGACCTTCAGTTTAATTTTGCAAACAAGTGGGGATAACAGGTAAATGTCCTGAGTTTTAAGTGGAATGCTTTCATGGCTTCAAAATTGATTTTGTTGTTTGCTGTGAGTTTTGGGGTAAATGTTCTGTATCAGACTAAGAAAGTTCACTTTTATGGTTTACTCAGAATTTTACTATTAAGGAATATTGAGTTTTATCAAATGCATCTTATGCATTTGTTGAGATAGTCATGTTTTTTCCCTTCAATTTGTTAATGTAGCCAGTTATATTACTTACTTTTCTTTAAATACTTTGAGAGATTTGAATTTTGTAAGTTATGGTTTTGTCTGGGATTTTTGCATTTATGCTAATGAGTAGGATTGGTTTGTAAATTCCTCTCTTTGAATATCATTGTTGAATTTTGGTGTTATGGTGATGTGAGCCTCAGAAAATGAGTGGAGTAATGTCTTTTTTTTCTTTGTAATCTGAGATAGTTTGTGTAAGTTTCTTGAATGGTTAGTACAACTTACCATTGAACTCTCCTGAGGTATTGTTAGGGGGAAAGATTTTTAAACTAATGATTAAATCTCTTTAATAGTTATAGGAACATTTATATGTTTTATTTCTTGTTGAGTCAGTTTAGATAAATTATCTTTTATAGAAATAATTTCAACTGTCTTTATTACTGAAATAATGCTTACACATCTAGCTATCTAGTATTGATTGGATTCTAATATATGTCCCCTTTTCATATATTTATGTAGTATTTTAATTTTATAAATGCACTATTTTAATTTTATTTGTATTTTGGGGTCATCTCTCTTGTTAATATTGTTACAGGTTTGTAAATTTTACTAGTTCTTTCACAGTACCAATTTTTGATGATTAATTTTGTAATTTCTTTTAATAAAAGATTTGTTTATTTTAATTGTTGTTCAAGTACAGTATCCTGCATTTAACCCCCCCACCTCAGCCCACTGTCCCCCCCAATTTTTATTTATTGTTAGAGAGAGAGGAAGGGAGGGAGAAAGAGAGGGAGAGAAATGTCAATGTGTGGTTGCCTCTCATGCACTCCCTACTGGGGACATGGCCTACAACCCAGGCATGTGTCCTGACTGGGAATTGAACTAGCAACCCTTTGGTTTGTAGACTGGCACTTAATTCCACTGAGCCACACCAGCCAGGTATAATTTTTTATTTTCTTCTTCATTAATTTTTGTTGCCAACTTTTTAATTCCCTTTTCTTTTTTTCTTTGTTTTCATTATTTTTTAACTTTCTTATTTTCTTTCTTTAAAAATATATTTAATTGATTATGCTATTATAGTGGTGCAGAGTTTCCCCCTTTGTGACCCTCTGCCCAGTACTCCCCTTCTCTTCAGCATTCATTCCTCCCCTTTAGTTCATGTCCATGGGTTGTGCATGTAAGTTCTTTGACTTCTCCATTTCCTGTATTATTCTTAACCTCCCCCTGCCTATCTTGTACCTACCAATTATACTTCTAAATCCCTATAGCTTTTCCTCCATTCTCCCCCTACCCCTCCCAGTTGATAACCCTCCAAAGAATCTCCACGTCTATGATTCTATTCCTTTTCTGGTTGTTTGCTTAGTTTGTTTTTTTATATTCAGTCATTTTGATAGTTGTGAATTTGTTGCCACTTTATGTTCATAGTTTTGATCTTTTTCTTAAATAAATCCCTTTAACACTTCATATAATAATGGCTTGGCGATGATGAATTCTGTTAGCTTTACCTTTCTGGGAAGCACTTTATCTGCCCTTCCATTCTAAATGAAAGCTTTAGAGTAATCTAAAGAGTAATAGAGTAATTGTATAGAGTAATCTTGGATGTAGATCCTTGCTTTTCATCACTTTGAATACTTCTTGCCAGTCTCTTCTTGCCTGCAAAGTTTCTTTTGAGAAATCAGCTGATAGTCTTATGGGAACTCCTTTGTAAGTAGCTCTCTGCTTTTGTCTTGCTGTTTTTAAGATTCTCTTTTTCTTTAACCTTTGGCATTTTCATTATGATGTGTCTTGGTATGGTCCTCTTTGGGTCCAATTTGTTTGGGACTCTTGGTGCTTCCTGGACTTGTATGTCTGTTTTCTTCACCAAAGTAGGAAATTTTCTTTCATTATTTTTTCAAATAAATTTTCATTTTTTGCTCTTCCTCTTTTCTTGGCATCTCTATGATTCAGATATTGGAACATTTGGAGATGTCCCAGAGGCTTTTTATATTAACCTTGTTTTTTTTTTTAATTCTTTTTTCTTCTTGCTGTTTTGATTGACTGCGTATTTCTTCCTTATGTTCCAAATCATTGATTTGAATTATAGATTTTTCTTTATTTCACTTAGTGCAAACTTCATTTCTTCCTTTTTGTTGTTGTACCCAATGAGTTCTTTTAGATTCCTAATTACCAGTGTTTGAACTCTGCATCTGATAGGTTGGTTATCTCCATTTCATTTAGCTCTTTTTCTGGGGTTTTGTTCTGTTTTTTTTTTTTTTCATCTGGGCTATGTTTCTTTGTCTCTTCAATTTGGCAGCCTCCCTGTGTTTGTTTCTGTGTATTAGGTAGAGCTCCTTTGATGCCCTGTCTTAGTAGCCTGGCCTATTGTAAAGTGGCCTATTGTGGAAAGGCACCTGTAAATTGTGCAGGGTGGAGCCTTAAAAATCGTCAGGGTGAGGCAACCTGCTTCACCACTTTGTGGCTCTGTGTTGGGGGAGGGCTCAGAGAGGGGACTGCTGCTGCCTGGCTTTTGGAGGTTTGCTCAGCACTTGCCCCATTTCCAGTCACTTCACCCACTTCTTGTATTCAACTGGCAATGTTGTCCTGGTGGTGAATCCCAGAGAGGATGGGTTTGCATACATTTTAAGTTCATGTGGCTCTCTAAATGGAGTCTCCTGAAAATCTGGCAATTTCTTCCATCATCCCAATCCTCACTTGTTTTCACAGCCAGAAGTTACGGAGATTTATCTTCCCAGTGCTAGAACCCTGGGCTGTGTGGTCTGGCCTAAGGCTGGGATTCCTAGCTCCCAAGGTATCCCTCCTGATTTTTGTCCATCGTATGTGAGTGTGGGACCATTTGTTCTGCAGCACCTCTCTCAGCACCACACTGTGTCTCCACACCTCTGCATCCATCTCCACAACTCCTCCCCTTCTACCTGTCTGGATGGATGTGGCTTCTCCAAATCCTTGGTTGTCAGTCTTCCGCACAGCTTGCTTTTCTGATGGTTCTGGTGTTACTTGTTTTGAGATCTAGTTGTAATTCTTCTTATGCTTGCACAAGGAGGTGAAATGTGTCTGTGACTCCATCTTGACTGGAAATTCTAGCTTAACTTTTCTCATTTTCTATTTTAGGAATTTAAGGATACACATTTTCCATGAAATTTTCTTTAGCTTCATCATGTAGTATTTTATCTGTAACATTTCGTTATTCCGTTCTAAATGTTTTCTGGTGTCTATTATGATTTCTTTTTTTGATCCTTGAATAATATAGAAGGGTGTCTTAATTTTCAAACATATAGTAATATTTCTAATGATGTGTTTTTGGTTACAAACCTATTCTGGACAGGGAACTTGATCTGTATGTTACCATTTTGGGAAGTGAGGAGGGATTTGTTGAAACGGCTATTGAAAACATTTGAAAACAGCATTTGATTAAACTGTTTCATGAATGCTTGGAAAGAATATGTGTTCTGAACCATCAAGTGCAGTGTTTCATATAAGTCCTACATACATGTGTTAGTTTAAATTTATTCATTGTTTTATTTAAATCTTGTATAAAACAATTGGTTTTTATGTCTGTTTTAACAGTTGCTGAGAAAGTCTGTTGAAATCTTTTAATGTCATGGAGGATTTTCCAGTTTCTTCTGTGGTTTTGTCAATTTTGCATCATATATTTCAGGGCTTATTTAGGTGTTCAGTGATATCTCCCAAACTAATTGATTTTTGCAGTAATTATCTTTGTTTCTAATGTTTATTTTTCTGTCATTGTATTTGTTGATTGGTCTAGCTATATCAGATTTCTTTTGTTTCATATTTTTCTGGTATATCTTTCTGTAACCTTTTACTTTTGTAGCCATGATCTTTTTGTAATCTTAAGTTTTAGATATGTCTCCTATAAACAGTGTAAAGCAAGATTTGAAAAAAAAAACCAACTTGGTTTGACATCTTTGCCTTTTAACTGCAGCAATTAGTTTGTTGATATTTATTTATTTTTTTAAAGATTTTATTTATTCACTTTTAGAGGGAGGGTAAGGAGGCGAGGAGAGAGGGAGAGAAACATGTATCAGTTGCCTCTCACACACTCCCAGCTGGGGCCCTGGCCTGCAACCGAGGCATGTGCCCTGACTGGGAATCGAATCTGTGGCTGTCTGGTTTGCAGGCCTGTGCTCAATCCACTGAACCATACCAGCCAGGGCTATGCTTATTTTCATTGCATACTTCCTGAGATTTAATTTTACCATCTTTTATCTTTTCTCTTTGTCCCCCATTTTCTATGTCATTCTTTTGTTCTTCCTTGCCCTTGTCTGGATTATATTTTTTCTCCTTCAATTTTTTTTCTCCACTAGTTTGGAAACTATACCTTCTGTTTCTGTATTTCAGTGATTACCTTAGAGACTTTGAACTTGCATAATAATTAGTAGCTTTACATCTCCTGAATAATATCAGAGGTATGGAACACTTTAATTCCAATTATACCTATGTGCTATCATTGTCATATATTTTAGATCTTTCTTTTTTTAACCCCACATAATATTATTGTTTTATACATTTAAAATTGGTTTCTATTTACCACTTATACATTTTATTCTTTTGTAAATCAGAGCTCTGACTAAGGATCATCCTCTCTCCCTGGAGTATGTACTATATTAGGAACACTTTTATTAAGACTATGCTAAATGACAAATTTTCAAATTTTTATTTGTGTAAAAAATGTCTTAATTTTGTACTTAGACATCTAGGTTAATAATTATTTTAATATTATTTTTCTTGGCATGTTTCATCCTATATTCTTTCTGATCTATTGTTATTATCGAAGTCAGCTATCAGTCTAGTTATCTTGAAATTTCACTACGGTGTATCTAGGTGTGAGTTTCTTATTTTTTCTGTTTGGGGCTTGTAGGATACTTGACTCTGAATTGTTGTCTATTATCAGTCCTGGAAAATTCTTAGCCATTACTCTTCATATGTTGCCTTTGCCCCATTCTCCTTTCTTTTTTTTTTGGAACTCTGATTACCCATATTAGACTGTCTCACTAATATTGTCTTGTAACTTCTGTTAAAAGCCTGCACTTCCTAGGCTTCACTACTTAGTGTGGCCACGTGTGTGCTCATTTCCAGCACGGGCTTTTAGGAAGTAGATGTGTGCACGTTATGCTCTTTCCTCTCCTGTCGAGGAATCCAGACAGGAAGGAGGCCCTTGACTGGGTGGTGGTGGAGCTGTGACATGAAGGAGCTACAGTCCCCGAGTCACTGCAGACAGATAGGCTCTCACAGGCCATTACTCCACTTGGGCTGTTGTGTGATAGGGAAATTAACTTCTGTTCTGTGTGAGCCATTTTGTATTTTGGGTATGATTCTTTCTGAGACCTAGCTTACCTTAATTAATGCAGACTTTCAATTAAAAAACATTTATTGAGAGGGAATTTACATGCCATACAGTTCACCCATTTAAAGTGTTCAAGTCAAGGTTGTTCTTTCAATTTTTGGGTTGTTTTGTCTCTTTGATCTTCATTCATGATCATTTCTTTTGTCTGTCTTCTTGTTCACTAGTTCTATTATGCTAGGTATTATCTGTTGTTAAGTCTGTCCATTGAGTGTTTAATTTCAAGTGCTCCTTTTAAAAATTTCTAGGATTAAACATGCTCTTTAGTATGCTTAGCTGAAGTGTTTTGATTGTGCTTCCTTTTGTTTCCGCTCTTTCTTACTCGTGGCTTGACTGGTTGTGTGTTTAGTAATTTTGAGCCTTGAGTTTAGTTTTCCTTGGAAATTTAATTCCTTCCAAATTTCCTTGAATTTGGAAACTCAAATTCATTGAGTTTCACTGTGTCTTGGAATGAAAGAGGGCTGGGAATATAAGACAGAAAACTGTACTTGAACAAGAATAAAAAAAAAAAGAGAAAGAGGCAGTTTCTCATCAGGGAGTTGCATTTGCTTTTGTTAGGCACCTGGGGCGTGACTTATCCAGAACCACTTCAGTTTTTTCCCCCCAAGTGCAAATTGGTGGTGCAACGTTGTGTGAGGGTCAGCTTCTGGTTACCAATACTCGCTGTATAATTTCTCCCCACTCTGCTCGCTGCCAAGTTTTGAAACTGTTAGTGTTCCTTGCAATCTTTTGGCGGGGGGCAGAAGTGGGTGGTTTATTTTGGGCCCCTCTTTCACTGAGTGTATGCTTTTGGGCTCCAGTTTCATGAAGGTTCTAACATAAGTCATTCCTGCTTGGATGGTCCCTGGGCTATGTCTTCTGTCTTCAGAGCATGAAAATCTATGCTCATGTTTACTTGGCTCAGCCAATGTCTCGGGTAAAGCTGATTCAGTGCTGCCTTCCTGGGTAGTCCTTACTCTTTTGTTCTCGTGTGGGTGCATTCAAGTGGTTTGAAAACACCCGTGGCAAACACAAGGCCCACAGGCCGAATCCAGTCCCCTCACCTCGTTTTATTGGGGCTGGGCGCCCTGTTTCTACCCTGTGGCAGGGCCGAGCTCTTGCTTAACTGTTAAGAGGTATTTACATTTATACAGTCCTGAAATTACACTTGACCCTTTGAAGGCAACTGTGAGGTTGATATGGCCCCTGGTGAAAATGAGTTTGATGCCCCTGAACTATGTCCAGTACTTTTAGTCATTACCAGGAAGGCTTGGTACTGATGCTTAATCTGATATGTTGCCAAAAACCTGACTGTTTTGGATTAATATTATTCACATAAGTGCTCATTTTTGATAAAGGCTTGTTTATCAATTATAAGTTTGTGGAGGGTCTTGGTGGTAGGTAGGGTTCATGTAATCATTGGCGTTTTCCATTTGTGGGCTTCCAGGTGTAGCTGGCAAGGAAAGGAAAGGCAAAGACAACTGAGAAAGACATGATGTATAATTTCCTAGGGTTTAAAATGAAAGTGTAGAGAGAAAGGAATTGACCTTTTGCTTAATAAAGATTAAATCATTAAGCTAGTACTTTACCTATGTTATCTCATCACAGCTCTCCTATAAATCAGACATAATTACAGATGATATAACAGTTAATATTAATGTTTACTGCATGTCAGGTTATTGCCAAGTAATTTACATGGAGTTTTTCCATCAGTACTGTTTTATTGATGAGGAGACAGGTTTAGAGACTCACTCACATAATGTCACTCAATAGCCACTGACCAAATATCCAGAGTGCTTCTAGATTTAGGCTAAGATAGTGGGATGTGCTGTCGGACTTAAAATCACACCTACTTTACCTCCTCGTGTCCTGAAAAGAGTGGTTCTAGAGTATTAATAACAAGAAGTAATGTTTGCTGCCTACCAGGTACCTCTCTTGCTGCTTTACGTGAATCTCCTGTTTAAACCCAAACCACCCTGGGATTGTTATCATTATCCCGATTCCCAGAATGAGGAAACTGGAGTTTAGAGAGTTTAAGTAGCTTGCCCAAGGTTGCTAATAAGTGGGGGAGCGAGGATTTGAGCCTAAGTGATCTGTACCCATCATCTGTGCTCTTGACTACCACACTATGCTACTTCTGAAATTGTGACCTGAAACTCTGAGACTGGAGAGAAAGGAGTTCTGCTTCGCGATGGAGTTGGGATTGCTTGCTAACACGTAGCCCAGACTTAGTCACCAGAATCAGGGGGAGGTTAAACAGGGGAGGGGGTAAAGAAAGGAATGGTATCATGCTTCAGAACTCTTGATCTTAAAATGAATCATGGAAGGGAAAGGCTATCTGCCATTGACCAGAATGAGAACCAGTGAGAAAGCTGTTTTGTTGGGGGGAGCAAGTGCCCAGGAAGGAAGAAATCAGTAGAGAAAAGCTTCTCCTGAGACTGACTCATGATAGCCAGGTGAAAACTATCAGGTGAAATGGAGAGTTACTAGAACTCGTGTGTGTGTGTTACCGATCTTAGAAAAAGCATTCCTAAGCTGCTCTCTCATTCTTCGGAATGGCCCAGAGGATTACCAATGGGTTAAAATATTTTGCACACTATTTATGACACCATTAAATATAACTGGTTCTGTTTGCCTGGTTTAAATACTCATTTACTCTGTGAGAGTGAGCAAATGGGAATTTGGGGATCATAACAAATTATTTTGGTGAAATTTTATACCAAAGGAGGAAATATAATGACTTGCTATAACTAAAAAAATGATTTTTCCCCAAATAATAAACCTAAAGAGCCCTTCTCTAGAGGAAACTAAAAAGGTATTTTGTCTTCCAAAGTTAGCAGTTTCATTTAGCCTTCCAGTAGGTGTGATTAATATTTACGGGGATCTCTGCTTGAGCCTGGGCTTGGGTTTGAATACGTGTGGATACATCTGGTAGGCGCATGGGACAGCACCTAAAAAATATTTGTACGGGGGCTGGGAGCTTCCAAGGAGAGAACTCATTTTAAAGAAAGGAGAAGCTGGGCATGCCTGAGTTAGTAATAGAAGTCTTGTCACTGTGAGAAGCAACCCGCCAATGAACGTGAAAATACAAACATAAGCTGAAGTTCTGTATGACACAGTCATATAAAAATCGCTACTTTGGAAACTTTAAGCAGGTTGTGAGGTCAACATTAGGCAGATGTTGGGCATTATCCCCATCCCACCATACATATCTGGTACCTCTGGTGACGTGGTGGCAGTGACTGGTGGCATGGAAGGGCCCGGTGGATGACAGAGGAGCAACAGCAGATACTGTGGGATTGTTCATGGACACACCTGAATTTCAGAAGTGCCCAACTTTAGAGAATACTTGGAAAGAGCACTTGAGGGGTTCCACCAGGAGGAGGCAAGAGCCCATACAATCCGAGTTCTGATTATTAGTGTGAGTCTGTTTGTATTCACTGGTTGGGAAGACCTGGAGAAATTCAGGTTGCCGTCAAATTTGTATATGTGGAAGATTTTCAGTGCAGCTAGAGGCTACCAAATATATATAGTCATGCTGCTGAACATGCAGTTGCCATAGGATTTGGTATCCTGAAAGAGCTCTCTAAAATGGGTGAAGGTGATTGAAAGGTACAAACTTGCAGTTACATCAGATAAACAAGTTCTGGGGATATAATGTGCAGCGTGGTGACTGTAGTTAATAACACTGTATTGTGTATTTGTAAGTTGCTAAAAGTAGATCTTAAAAGTTCTCATCACAAGAAGAACAATTTGTAACTATGTGAGGGGATTTAACTAAACTTACTGTGGTAAGCATTTTACTATATATAGATATATATCAAATCATATTGTACATCTAATACAATGTGATATGTCAGTTTATATATCAGTAAAACTGGTAAAAAAGCTAAGATGCATTAATTGACATATCACTGTTTTAAAGCATAGCATTGTTATATATATTCATAGGCTTTGTACTTGAAAATAGAATCAGAAAATATGAGTAAATTTAAAAACTTTACATTAATGATATTTAATTTTATATTTGGATTACTCTTCATCTCTTATTGGGCAGAGAAGGCGTTTGAGGAGAGCGGTTAGTAGGCACCAGTGAGAAAACAAATGAGTGGTTTTTAAATTTCCACTGGCAAAATAAATGGATATTTTCTATATCTATTTAATAATGCATTTTAGAGAGTAATTGGTTAGTAAATATGTGTTAAATAAATTTTCCTGATGATGCCAGTGGGCCTCGGGAAGTGTAAATTACCAGTTTCATCTTACCTAGCAATGCAGGGATTAGAAAACAAATTAGGAAGACTGAGCTTTCTAGTGTGAGATCAGAAAAAACCACGAATGTGTCAAAGACTGAAAAACATACAATGTGAACTTTCTCAGTTAGTCTCTCTCCATGTGGTATGCATCATTTGCTGTTACAGAAACCAACACTCGGGATTGTGGTAAAAACTTTTCTTAGTTGTTACTTCTAATTAGTGAAATTACAGCATATCTGATTTACATTGAATTTTATTTGATTTTGTTTGAACTTTACATATTATTCAGGGAAATTCTTGTCAGTGTTGACAGGAAGCTCTGGGTGGTCCTGAGGTGTCCGTTTCTTCCAGGGGGAGTTGAGGGCAGGGAGGAAGACCCCAGGCAATTCTGCATGGACACAATTCTGCATTAACCCAATTCTGCATGGATTGGGTTAATCCTGCCTACATCAGACGCTGCAAATTTTTGTTTTATTACCATTTGGTTTAATGACTGAAATAATAGAAATAGAAATTTTATGGCAAAACGGAATTTACCTGTTGACTATTTTGACAGAAAATGGAGAATGGGCTGCTAATTTAGGAGACTCCATCTTCATTATTATAAGTCATTATAGTAACTTTATAGTCTTACTAGCATTTATGAAGTAGCTGTAAGTGGTAAGATCTATAGAATGATGATTTGAGAATTTGTGCAAGAAAAGAATGGGTCTGCACTCAGTCTCCTTCAAAAATGTCCCTTTTAAGAAGTTGTGTTTTGCCCTAGTAATTGAAGTGTCGAAGTGGTTTTGTACTGCATTACCACACCAACGGTGCCAAAAGCCATCTTCTGTGTCTGGGGGAGGATTTGTTAGAAAGAATGTACTGCTTCACTTTTCTACTTCGTGCTACACAGACGGAGTCTTCAGGAAAAGCCCAAGATAATTACCTGTTTAAGTTTCTCTAATGTCTAATGTGTCTCTAATCTTTACTTGAAAGTGTATGAAATACGTATACATTGTAAACTATACCAAGCTTTTAGTTCTTGAGTCAGAAGGCAATTCCGGATCTCTTTTGGTGTCTCTGCTCCTGTACTTTATAGTCTTAAAGCACTTGCTCCTTTATTTACACAAAGAAATAAACCCAATTAAACAAAAGTAATTTATCTAATTACCAAATTGATACATATTTATTAACATAATGAAACAAATCACCTGTAGTGCCCTTTTCCAGAGAGGACTCTGCTATGAACTTGATTTCCTCCTTACCTGAGTGTGGATGTGAAGACCTACTTGGAGAAGTGGAATCAAATTATTATCGACTCATCTTTCTGGTGCTCAGGGAGGTAAACCTGAACTGGTCATAGGAATCAAATATTCCTTTAGCCAAGTTTACTGATATCTGAAAACTTTCTAATTTATTTACTGAAAGCAGAGCACCATAGACTGAAACATGTTCTTTATGGCTAGCGGTCCTTTCCTGTGCAAGATAATCCCAGCAGTATTCTTCAGGAAATTCTCCGGGTAATGGGGTCAAGGTTGCATGTCGTTAGTTTGGTGTCAGTGTTTTCACTCAACATCGCATTACCGGCATTTTCCATGTCACTAAATATTTTTCAAAAATATTTTTTAATGACTCCATGAAATTTCATTGAATTGGGAATACTGTCATTTTTTACTTTCCTATTTTTGGATATTTTATTTGTTTCCATGTTTTAGAAGCTTTTTTTTTCTTTTATAACACTGGAGAAAATACTTGTGTATAAACCTTTGACCTTATTTAAAACTATTTCCTTGAGAATATATGCTTTAAGGATCCATTAACCTCTTAATTGGTCTCCATAACTTTAGCCTATCTCCTGCCTATTGCTGCCGGAAGAATTTTCTTAAAGCATCAATTACGTCACTCATCGCATGCTCAAGAGCCCTCAGTGGCTTCTTATGGACCAGAGGGGGAAAGAATCTTCTCAGTTCTTTAGCTTGGGGATTAACATTCTTGACAGTTTGTTCCTTCCAATTTCTGTAATCCACATACCCTAAGTGGGCTCTTTGGGACGGACCTGTTCGCATCTAGCATCCACGTAGGGGATTTCCACGTATTATTTTTTACCCTCCCTCCCTTTCTCTCCCTCTCTGTCCCAAACCAACCATAAAATACAACTCCAGCGATGCATGGGTTATGTTGCATGTCATAAATAAACTATTTTAATGCATCTTGAAACATCTCAGTTCTTTCCCCAAGTTTTCTCCTTCCAATTAACCTTCTCCTTCTTCCCCGGCCAGCTTTTCTGGATATGGCCGAGTTCCCTGTGTGTGTAGCTGTTGTAAAAGGTCTGACAGGATACGTACCAAAGTTCATCTGTCGGAAAGGGTCCTTGGGTAGAATTTATAGAAAGGATAAAGGGAAATTCATTTTTTACTCTGTATACCTCTGTATTGTTTTGAACCTTTTCAAGTATTTATTTTTAATTTAAAAACAATAAAATTATATATATTTGTTAAAAATTCTTTATAGTGCTGTAAGATATAATGGAGGCAGGGTGTATGAAATTGCTTTCTGAAGTTTTAAAGCTTGGGAAAAATGCTAATTGTGGTTTCATCCGTGGCTTTGCTCTGATCCTCCAGAATGCACTTTGCATTCTACTCCACTACTTCAGCTCCTACCCATCTTTTATTTTTTATCTTATTTTTTTATTTTTAAAATACTCACTGGAGAATATGTTCAAAGCCCTGACCAGGGATTGAACGCACAATGTAGGTATGTGCCGTGACCAGTGATTGAACCTGCAATATTCTGGTGTATGGGATGATGCTGAGCCACCTGCCAGGGCTCCTACCTATCTTTTAGACCCCAGCTAAATTTCTTTTTTAAATTATATTTGATTGATTTTGCTATTATAATTGTTCAGATTTTTTCCCTTTTTCTCCCTCAGGCAATCCCTACACCATTGTTCATGTCCATGAATCATGAGTATAAGTTCTTTGGCTCAGCTCAATTTCTATAGCTTAATAGAGCCTGCCTTGATTACTGAAACTCACAGTTGTTTCTACTAACTCACGTGAAACCGACTTCCTTGGTCTGCAGTTTGCGGGGCTTGTGATGACAGATAAATGAGGTGCATTCAGTAATCTGAATTATGAAAAATGGTTCAGAATAACTCTTACTCATGTAACTCTCTTCTTTATCGTACTTTATAAGGATTTATTTTTTGTACTTTATTTGTAAGGATTATTTATTTTTTGCTTTTCATGTTTACAGAGGGGCAATGCCTGCAGATGCACTGCTCTCTGTGTGATCTTGGGAATTTCACATGTCCTTTGGGATTTTTTTTTCATCCAAAATATAGAGGGATTGAACTAGGCATACCTTCTAATGTAACCTCTGGTTCAAAAACTTTGTGATTCTGTTAGTTGATGTGATTTTTATCGGATAAGTGCCTCAATATGAAATGGTACTTTCTCTTAAAAAAAAAAAGGTCACTCTAAATCTTTTTATCTAAAGACACTAAATGGGACAACTCAAGATACGTAATCTATTTGACACAGTGAAAAGTGCATTGACTTTGAAATTGAAAAGACCTGGATTTGAATCCTAGCCCTACCATTACTGTATCCTGTTCTCTTAGACAAGTTACTTGACCCAATTAGTCTGTTTCCTTGTCTATAAAATGAGGACAGTTGTCTTTCCGTCCCTGGACTCTATGTGTGGATGAGTCCAAGACAATGCTTGGTACATGGCATGCTCTCAGTATAGGTTACGATAGTTTCCTTTCTTTCTTCACAGGAACTTTGATTTGTAAGAGGCACACTTTAAAAAGGAGCAAATTCTAGTTTATATACTTATACATCTATAAAGGAATTCAGAGAGAGTAGAGTGGGTGATTAAAAACTGAGATGTGACGAGTGTGAGTGTGAGGGAGGCATTTGTGAGATCATTATTCTAACTGAATGCTGACGTGCAGAGCCTTGGTAGGCCAGTGTGTTATTTCCCTTCTTACTGGACTCTGGGCTGTGGCTAGTCACAGAATGGTTATAAAAGTCAAATGCATTTCGATGCCATAGAATGAGTCAGTGAGGTTAGTCAGCACCTGGGAACCCTGTATCAAATACTGTAGTGCCTCAGGTGCTTTCTACAGGGCACAGGGACACCGTGCCTAGGGCCCACACTGTTTCTAGGGCCCATGAAGTTATTTTAATTTCTTTTAAGATCAGAAGAATAAAATGAGTGTTTAGGTTGAAGACAATATCTTAATATATAACATTAATATGTATATCTTTATACCAATGCAGTTGGAAATACAGTTTTTAATTTTTTTTAATGGAGGAAGGGGACTGTGAAAGTTACAGTGTAGCCCTGGATGCTTTAATGAAGTTGAACTCTCCCAGGAAGCATAGCTCCTGTGCAGGCAGGCTGAGCAGTGTCTACGCCATTGCACCCTTTCCTGAGGTGCCTCAGGAAGGCAGCCCACTGCCTCCTGGTGTGGTCACAGGCCCACCCCGCTGTACGGTCTCTCCGTTTTTATCCCTGGCTCCAGGAGAAGGTAGGAGATAAGCCAAACATGGCGGCAAAAGAGTAAAACTGTATTTACAACAAGCCTAGCAGTGAGACTAGAATTGTGAGAGCAGAGACTTCCCTCTTATCATAGGCTTAAATAAGTTTAATATATAAACACCATGAATATTAATGAATTTGTGAAAAATGGTTTTGGAAAAAAATGTTCAACAACTGAAGAAATTGGTAATCTAATTTTGGCTGAATAACCGAAAAATAGGAACTGCTTAAAACTAGGATATGTAGGGTAGAGACAACTTCCTGAGATGTGGAAAAGCAGGTAGTGTGAGGAAGAAGCTCCTTGGCGTAATGTCTCAGATGAGAAGGTTCCCACCTAAAGTAGAGCATTTGGTCACTAAATTCACTTTGAAGAAATATTGAAGCATTAAAGGGTGGAGCAAGGTGAAATTGGGCCACTGTGATTCAAGGCCAGCTGTTCCTGAGAGCTTGGCCATGGGAGTCTGCCTGAATCTAAAAGGCACCCCTTCTCAGAGGGGGTTAAGTTGGTTGGAGAGAAAAGGTAGAAATTGTTTTCTCCCACCACTGGGTTTGTGAGTTTTACTTTTCAGTTTAAACTGCTCATATTAGGTTAATAATAATTTATGCTAATAATAACTAACATATCAGGAGCACTTAGTATATGCCAGACACTGGGCTAAGTACCTGGATTGACTGTTTAACCTCCTGGCAGCCTTTGGAGTAGGAACTAATATCAGTCCCCTTTTGCAGATGAAGAAACAGAGTTTAAGGAGGTCGAGGGACTTATTTGAGGCCTTCCTCCAGCCGGGAGCCGAGACAGGGCACTGGAGTCTGTGTTCTAGCCTCTGTCGTTACCCCAGAGGACCCATCTTTGCAGATGACATTAGCAAAATGCAAGAGTGTTGAGGAGTATTATGGGTTTGCATTTTGTCCCCTTCTAAATTCAGATGTTAAAGTCTTAACCCTACCACCTCAGAATGTGACATTATTTGGATACAGTATCCACAGAGGTAATCAGGTTAAAACAAGATTGTTAGGATGGGTGCTGATTGGGTATATTGGGTATATTGTCTTTATCAAAAGGGGAAATTTGGACAAAGGGACACACACACAGAGGAAAGATGATATGAAGAGACATAAGAAGACAATGGCTATCTGCAAACCAAGAGCGGGGCCTGGGCCTTGGCTGGTGTGGCTCAGTGTATTGAGTGCTGGCCTGTGAACCAAAGTGTCTCCGGTTTGATTCCCAGTCAGGGCACATGCCCGGGTTGTGGGCCAGGTGCCCCGCAAGGGGCACATGAGAGACACCACACACTGATGTTTCTCCCCCTCTCTTAAATAAATAAGTAAATAAAATCTTTGGGACAGTTCCTTCCCTAACAGCCTGTGGAAGGAAACAACCCTGCCAACACCTTGATTTTGGATTTCCAGCTTCCAGATAAAGACATAGATTTCTGCTGTTTATGAGACTCAGTCTGTGTGTGGTACTTTATTACTGCAACCCCAGCAAGCTAATACAGGGATTAAGGCATCTCTGTGTGAACTACACCTATAATAAGATAAGGTCTGCCCAGTATTATTTTGGAGGGCCTAAGCAGGCTCTTTTTTTGTAGGTAGAGAATGATCAAATGTAAATAATAGTTTTTTTAAGTTTGTTTTTAAGAAGTTTTGACAACCTGAAAATAAAGGTGGTCTGAGGATTTGGAGTTAACGATGTAAGCACCTTGAACTTCTAATTCATGGCAAGTAAGACTTGGTACATAGTACAATTAAGTTGTCTTCTCTGCCATTCAAATAAATGACTTCTCTAACATGAGATATTATTAGCCAAAATGAATTTCTTGCTTAATCCAAATATTTAATGACAGTAGTGATGATGGTAGAGTCATCTGTCCTTTAGGACCTTTGGTCACTAATTTCTATTAGACTGAGCTGGAGTGTTTCAATCACAATTATGTATATGTCCAATGATACTGGTTCAGATGGCATCAGATGCAGAGTTGTTTTGGCCCAAATTATCCAGTGAAAAATTTGATACGATAATTTAAAAAAGCTTTTTTTCTTTCAGGCAGATGAATTTAAAACATTTTGTGTAAGATAGACTTAAAATATTATAACCACAGTTGCAGTGTTGCTCATAATATTTGCATAATGTATTTATTTGCATACTAATGAAGGGAGTAATTGGCTCTTCCTGGACCTCTCCCTCCGTCTCCCACAGCATCTGAACACAATGCTCACGGCCGGTCTGTGGTGGGAGTCAGAGGCGTCTCTGACCACCTGCCTGCTGGGGCGGGGGGGGGGGGGGGGGGGGGGGGGGGGGCGCCCCCAGGGGGTTTTTANTGGGGAGGGGCACCTACGGAGTTCACTTGATTTCTCTGTTTCCTTAAAAGCTCTCATTTGATATTTATTTAATTCTGCTAGTCATGAGGGGTTGGAGCAATTGAAAGTTCTCCAGAATATCAACTGTTCTTTCTTTAAACTAATATTTATTGTTTTGTAATACTGTCAGTGAAAATTCGTGGGTGAACATTCCCAAAAAAATCATAAAACTTTTACATATGTCTTCTTTAAAGGAAACCTGTGATGGGAAGGTATTTTTTTTCTTAGCCATGATTTGGAAACATAGGCAGGATGTGTTTAATTATGATTTTGAGTTGTATTTCACTAGGAAACAGCACACAAGACGTCTCAGTGTGCATGATCTGTGTATCAGACACTGTTCGGAGCCACGTGGGGTTCTCCCGCCTTTACCCATTTCTCTGGAAACCGGACTCCGCCTTTCTCTCCTGCTGTTGAATGGCGACTGACTTGGTGTGACTCCAGGGTGTAACAGATGGGAGGGAGCTGGTGGATAATTTCTGTTTTCCAGCCCCTGATGAATTGTTCCAAGAGAAAGCTCTCCGTATAGCTTATCCCAGGAGACTGTGCCTCACTGCCCTGCGATTACATCTCCCCATAGAGTTTAGAGTTTAAGCCTTGCCCCAGACTCAGTTTTCAAGGGAACTTATTTCAGGACAATCAACATCCCATAAATGTTTAGTAAATTGAAATGAATGCAGGCTAAATGAGCGCTTCTGTTTAACCCTCCTCATCTTCCTGTTCTTTGTATGCTCTTGTTCTGTGCCTCCTGACCCATTCTGTCTGCGCCTCTGGGTGGCAGGTAGGGTGCTGAGAAAGAAACGGCCAACAAATCAAAGTCTATTTAATTCATAGCAAGTGGCTGATCAGATGGCTCAAACAGAAGTTACGTTTCTAAAAGCTGATATAATAAGGGAAGAGCAGGAGTGACTGATTCCAGCTAAGAAGAGAGCAGGCCTGATCGGGGGCCCCAAGCCCGTGTTTTCCTCAGAGACACAGCTAATTTCTAGGTAAGTAATGGCCACCTCGTCTAACTGTTCCTGTTAGAAAAAGTCCTACATAAATTCTGGCCTTGAGAAGAAAGTATTTCTCTAATTTCTACCCAATTTCAGTGATTCTATAATGTGTACATGAGACTTGAAAGACTGAAAAAGCGAGACTGTTCCATTAAAGGGACAATAGAAAAGAAAATTTAATTTTTTTTGCCATTCTTGGCTTTAGTAAATGGCAATTGTTAGGAATTTCCATAGAAACTAAAGGAAAATTGTTGAAGACATTCAAGATGTTAAAAAAAATGATGTATAGCCTCTGTCGCGTGTTTTAGTGCATGTTGGTATCTAGGGCCAAGACCTTTGTGCTCTTGGGAAGAAATGCAGGCATTATTATTATTTTTATTGCCATCACTGTTATTAATAATAAAGAAGATTGTTACAGAAATGAAAGTAAGGAGGCTCCAGCAAAGCTGACCTGTACAAAACCTCTGTAATTTAATGAAAAGACAAGAAGAGACAATATTTAGAGTATTATTGTACCTATGTTTTGTGTGTATATGGAATTGGGGTCAAGTAAGTATGTTCTCAGGTAACATTTTTTAAGGACCATGTAGCCATATCCGTATTAAATGAGGAAAATTGTAATTTTCTATAATTTGGCAACTAAAAAGTATGGAAAGGAAAGCCCTGGTAGGGAGCTTTAAAAAATCCTGAAATGTCTGCTTCTATTGAGATGTGTGTGGGGGACATTTATTAAAAATCAACTGATTGGACTGTGACTCATCTTCAGGGATTTTACTGGAACTGGCTATTTGGATCTTACCATCACTGAAGGTAATGCTTGATCTTTTCACTGACCATAAAGATGGTGAAAAACAGTGACATAAACTGCACTCGATAGAGTCCACTGAGGCCAACTGCAGCAGCAAATGTATTTACGTGTTTAGTCCAGCAAAGACGTGATGTGCATCTTGCTTTGACTTCTGCTACAGGGCAGGAATGAAGAAACATTCATCCTGGCTAACATAAAGTCATTACAAATGAGGCTAGGGAGCAGCGGAGCAGAGAGAGCCAGCAGTCCATATCGTTGGGAGAACTGAGGGGAGTTGCGGTTCTTCGTGCTGGCAGGCTGGAACGGGGCCGGGTTCCCATGTGCATCCCTCGCTGTCATTTCTAAGCTGGCAGGAGTCCTGGACTGATGCGGGCTGATCTGGGCAGGGCCTGTGCTCCCAAGTTGCATCAGTGTGTTTAGCTCTAAGTGACAGGTGGGACAGAGGCGTGTAAGCAATAGACAGCATTGACAGGCTTCGGATTCAGGAAAAGGAGAAAGAATTGGAAATAAGTACAAAGGCAGACCATTCAACTAGACTCCTCTTCCAAGAGGAAGTCCCCTCCATTGTGTCCTGGAATAAAGTACAGTCAGTGGTATGGCCTGGTGGGACTCTAATGTCTCTCAGTAGGTTGGCTGTATCAGAATCTCCTAGGAGCTTTACAAATATACCTCCCAGAGGTTCAGATCCAATAGGTCTGAAACAGAACTTGGGATTCTGTATCAAAAAATCTCCCCAGGTGTTTCTTATAGGCAATCATGTTTGGGAACCTCTGATTGACTCTATGTGAGCACCAGCAGTAACACTGAACTCATTACTATTCTGTTCTTGGTTCACTGATGTGGTTATAAGTTGCTATCTTGTCTCAAGCCAAACTCTGCATTTTAAAAACATCCAACCATATTTTGGTTCTCTCTGGGACTTCTGGAGTAATTTAAAGGTCTCAGATCAAGTGGGAGAATTTGAATTTGTACCTAATCATCACAGTTTTGTGATTGTGTCCAGCAGCAAGGTAGTCTGGGAGAAGAAAATGTGTGGGGTGAAGTGATTCAGTTCTGGGGATTGGAATGCTGGGTGATCAATGAACTGAAGGATTTAAGGATGCTAGAGAGGGTAACACTGAAGTCACTGTCCATTGCCCCAGAGACTACTGAGGCCTTCAGGGCCGGTGTAGACTGGTGCTTGGGCAGCTGCTAACTGACTAAGGGGTTAAAGAGTGGGTTAGGCTGGTAGAAGACATTCAGAATGGGCTGTGTCTGTCCTTAGCTGGTCTTCCACTGATTTCCAAGACCCAGGTGCAATAGGTTCTTAATAGGCTTTTTTTTTTTTGGACAGACTTCTTATGGTAAAGGGCAGATTGAGTAGATATATGGGGATGGGAGAAGAAACTAAGCAGATTGTATCAGAAAAAGAGAATTGAATAGACATCTTAGAGATTACAAGAAAATCTAAGCTCTAGCTAATGTGTGATGGAATTGAAAGTGAGAGCTGTTGAGAAATTTTATGGTCACCAATATCGATGATTCTGTGATTGAGAACAATGGCCAGAGATTGGGGAGAGGAACTGTGACTCAGATGCTAAAGTGTTTGAATGATGAGTTTGGAGGTGACATGGACGTGAGATAGAAATGGAAAAGAGGATGCGGAGAGTATAGAGTGGACGCTCTGTCCTGTGGGTGAGTTTGGGCAAGTCCCACATCCACTCTGGACTTCCATATTCTCTCTGTCCCCCTTCGAGAGTTATTGGAAGTTCATATAAGATACAGTGATCATACGTGCAAAAGACACTTTAAAAATGTAGATAATCTCTAAGGGCTGTCCTAGTTTTGAGATCATGCAACTGAACCATTCCAGTTACTACAACATATCATGGTTAAGAGGTGTCATACAACGTATTACAATAAAGCTATAATTTCACTTGAAAGAAAAATGTCTAAAACCAGTATGCTAGCACAGAAAGCCAAACAACCATTAAGCTAGGTAAGTGACCTTTATTTCTGGAATTAATAGGTCAAGTTTGGGAAAAATGATTGTAATATTTCTTTTTTGTTCATAGAATACATATTGGCGCCTTTTGAAATATCCAGAAACCCACGTGTTGAATGTGAATCTGGGAGTGCTGTTGCTGAAAATGTACCTTCCATAATTTGATCTTCTGTAATGCCAATTACTCAGGCAAGAACAGGGTGCCACTGAGTGGTCCTGTGAGGCTGGTATTTCATTTTCAAGTTTGTTAGACTTAGTTATAATTCTGAAACTCTAATAAGTTCTAGAGACTGGCTGTTTTTCTTTAATGTTTCTTTACATATTTCTTGAATTGTGGCTCCTTTCTGCCTTTGGAATATTTAAAATTCAGCACCCATTCTCGGAGGAAGAAGCAGTTACAAGGATTAGCCTAAGCATTTTTTACACTGGCTTTGCTTTCTGTGCTGTTGTTTGTCATGGAGCACAATCTCAGATCTCACATATATCCAGAAACGGATTCAGGTACATGCTTTTTACGAATCCGTCTCTTGTCCCTCATTTCTCATAGAGTGTGCAAGTTAGTCTTTTAGATGGTTCAGAAGGACTAACTTTAAAACATATGGTTTAAAACATATACTCTTGGTAAAGGAAGGAGATATTTCTCGACTCATAGTGTTCTTCCTTGAAGT
Organism: Sturnira hondurensis; assembly: GCF_014824575.4. Taxonomy (NCBI): domain Eukaryota; kingdom Metazoa; phylum Chordata; class Mammalia; order Chiroptera; family Phyllostomidae; genus Sturnira; species Sturnira hondurensis. The sequence goes on from NW_028076767.1 coordinate 39,052,465, forward strand.
GTAATGAAAGGAACCGAAAGTCCATTTCCAAGAGCCCAGTCCTAGGCAGAAGCAATACTTAAAGCATAAGAACATCACAAATACCCTAGTTTCTTCATTTTGAACCCTCCTGAATGGTGTCGCTTCTGAATGGTGTTTGGAGGCCAGAGGTGAAGAGAGAAAAAACATTCTTCTGAGAAAGTTGTGCTCAAAATCCAATATATAGAAGGATTTTTAGCAATTTACAAGTAACTCTTGTCTGTTGATACCATGTACATTTATTACTCTCAACAAAATAAGATACAGAGCAATTGGCTGCAAGTTATTCCAAACCCTCTCACTAAAGAAATGACAAACATAGAAAACTCAGGGGAATCCTGGACCCAGCAGAAGAACCTATTTGGGAGCTAGACATCCCAGAATAGATCTGGATAAAAAGGTTATCAAGTTGTTCTCTGTGCTTTGAGTTATGGAGTTTGAAAGCGAAAGGATATTAATGGTAGCTTGCAGAAAAGAAGATTAAACAATAGTTTCAGAAGATTAGAATGGGAATCATTTGTGCTTCTTTGGCATTTTTTTCTGGGCCTACGTTACTGTAATATGACTATGGCATTGCCTTGCTCTGTTTTGCTCAAAGTTTTGCTTATTATGTCTTATGGATTGAATTGTGTCTTCCCCGAAATTATCTGTTCATACCTTGGCCAGTGTGGCTCTGTTGGTAGGAGCATGATCCTGTAACCAAATGGCTGTGGGTTTGATTCCTGGTAAGTCCGCATACCTAGGTTGTGGATTTCATCTCCGGCCCTGGCACTTATGATCCCTGGCCCATGGGTGTGTGATCTCCAGTCTGGGCGCATGTGAACCCTGGCACAGGCGTGTATGGGGGGGATGGGTAGATGCTCCTCTCTCGCATAGATGTGCCTCTCCCCCTTCCTCTCTCTCTCAAACCAATGAAGGAAATGTCCTTGGGTGAGGATTACAAACAAAAAAATCTATGCGGGTCGTAACCCCCTCAGAACATCTTATTCGGAAATAATGACTTTGCAGAGGTGATTGAGATTATTAGGGAGGCCCTAATCCAATATGACAAAAATCCTTATATAAAGAAGAAATTTGCACACAGTTGTAGACATACATGGAGGACAGATAATGTAAACAGACAGAGGGAGAAGACAGTCGTGTGAAGATGGAGGCAGAGGTTGGAGTTATGCTGCCTCAAACACCTGAGGCCCACAGAAGCTAGGAGAGAGCTATGGGACAGATTTTCCCTCAGCTCTCCACAGGGACCGATTCTGATTTTGGATGGCTGGCCTACAGGACTCTGAGACAATAGGTATCATTACAGCCACCCAGTTTGTGGTACTTTGTTGTGATGACCCTAGGACCTTGATACACTGTGCTTCTATCAAGCCTGGGAACTTCCCCCATTTTCTCCAGTCCTTTGCTGCCTATTGAGAAGTAAAATTTCATATGCTGTAAAATGCCCTTAACTTTATCTTTTACCCAGTTTCCTTTGCACAGCTGTAGATGAATGGCAGGTAAATACAGTCCCCGTTGGGAAGACTCTCACTTGTTCAGAAAGGTGGAACTGTGTGACATGAACTGCATGTGAATTGTGATGCAGATTACTTCCTGTCAGGACCAGTCAAACCCCAGACCTCACGCATCTCCCAGACGAAGGAATATCGACTGATCTTAACTATGGAGAGGGTGTTGGGATAACAGCGCCCTCCAAAGAAGGTTCAAGCAGAGAGAGTACCATGAACTCACATCAGCTGCTCCAAGGTAAAATACTAGCTGGGGCGTTGAGTAATCAAGATGGTCTTGTCCCTTGTGTTCTTGTGTTGGGAAATAACTTAGTTCAGTATCTTTAAGATTTATTCACCTTGTATTTATTTGCACTGATCACATTCATTGAACTGTGGACTGGAGCCAAGAACTATATATTGAAGCTGAGCTGGTGAGAGGCAGACTGTGTCTCAGTCCTTGGAGTGAGTCCAGCCACCTGAAATACTGAAGTGTTTCTTTATGATGCTCTAGAGATGTTTTCATCATGCCGTATTTTTTTGTGATCTGCTGAGCCCCACTTTTACATCTGAATGCTTTTCTAGGACAAGTAGATTCTCTTAGTACAAATTAATTCATAGCTGGTATAAATGAATGGCAGAAAATACCCACAGGAACAATCAAGAAATATAAATAAAATATGCCTGGTGAAAAGATAAATATTTGGATTTAATGCTTATGTATGTGTGCCCATACCCATATCCATACTCATATTTTTATTTAAGTCCAGTTTGTATTCTAGAGAGAAAGAATAGGAGCTTTAAAATTCATTTGTGTGTTCATGAGTACCTCCCTTTGTCATGTTAGTCCTCAGTCTGTTAGATGTTGTTAACCCCCATTGCTGCTACTTGCTGCTCCTACTACTATAGTTACCACTTAGTGGGTATTTACTGAGTACCAGGCAGTGAGATAATTGCTTTGTCTGTGCAGTCCCCTTTAATCCCTTCAATAACCCTATGAAGTGTATATCTTTGTGCCCATTTTCCAGACTAGGAAACAAAGGCTTAGAGATACTAAGTAGCTTGGACAAGATCACGTAGTAATTGGTGGAGCAGGGATTGGAGATCCAGATCTTTCTGACCCTAATGCTTGTATTCGTAACCACTTTGCTGTTCAGTCTCAACTGTACTGTTGGGAGCACAAAATCTTGTATTAGGGCAGGTAAAGACCTGCTATGAGAGCTCAGTTTTTGGCAGAGATTAGTGCAGAGCTGACATAGAAGGAAACAGCAGGAGTGCCTCAGAGACAGAACAGTCCAAAGCAGCGCCAGTGGAGAAGGAAGCCATTCCTTCCATGAAACAATCAGGAACAGCACCTTTAAATGGAAGTAATGAAGACTCAGCTCCTTGGCGCGTCTACTTTATGCAGCCATAGATGTAGACTGAGAACCTCGTGCCATGAGGGCCCTGATTCAGGAAGTCACTGCCCACGCAACGCTGCAGGGGAGAGGGACACGCAGAGTGATCAGGCAGAAGAAGGCTAGCAAACGTGGGTGACAGGAGAAGAGGAAGTGGGTGGGATGGGAATAGCCATAACTGTCTTGGCCACCTTTGGTTTAGAAGTGATTGTGTTAATATAAGAAATATAATTGTGTTAGTATAAGAAACCCATATGTAACTCTTTTAAAACATGGCCATGTATCCTTTGATACTCTTCTCGTGGAGAGGTAGGGGTCTGTGTCTCTTCAATTGGGGATGGCCGGTAACTGCCTTGGCCAAAAGAGTAGGATGGGAGTGATACTTTGTCACATCTAAGGCTAGCTCACAAAAGACCACGCGGCTTCTATCTACCTCATCACTCTTACCCTGAGGCTGTCATCCTGGGAAGGTCACGTTCTGGTACTCTGGCTCAGAGTCCCAGCTGAGTCCAGTGTTACAGCCATTTGCTTTCTGCTTCAAGGTGTCAGACACGTGATTCAGGCCATCTGCCAATGGAACACAGCAGAGCGATCACCATGAACACCATATGGAAGATGAATCACTCAGCTGAGCCCAACCTGAATTCCTGGTCGACACAAAATGACGGACCAGGAATTGTATCACAAGGTACAATAAAATGGTTATTGTTCTAAACCACTGGATTTCAGAATAATTGTTATGTAGCACTAGATAAGTGGAAACCCTAAGTATGGATTTCACTGAACTGGTGGAATAATTGCACGTGGAACTTTGGGGTGAGGTGTGGAACAACAGGGGTCTCCATCATGAGTGAGGTTGGGAGAGCTCAGAATGTATTAATGTGCACTTTTATTGAATGGTGCTGATTATATGAGAAAGTGGTTTGCTGGGAGAAGAAGTGAGTTGGGAGAGTGGGTCTAGCCCCGAGAATGGGGCTAGCTCTTTGCAGTTTGGACTCTAGCTTTAGTTTCCCTACTGATGGGCTGTCAGAACTTGGGCAAATCTTGCAACCTTGTTAATACTTGGTAGCAATACCTGCTGTACCTGCAGCCTAGGGAAGGAAATGTGGCCTTGAGGAAAACAGCTAGTATGTGCAAAGCAGTTTAAAAAGTGGGGAGTACTATAAAATGTATTACTTCTCAGTTCATTCATAGTATAATGACTTCACTGCATTTATACTGCTGCTTAGCACTTATGAAACTGTATTCCCTACTTCTTGTACCTAGAATACGACAAAGCTCATAGCAGATACTTAATAAATATTTGTTGAAATAGCTTTGCAGTTACCACTAGATAAGAAAGACTGAAGAAAATTAGAGACTAGTATAAATTTCTAATGGCATATTTCACAGATCTAGAATAAATATTCTAAAAATGTATATGGAACCCAAAAAGACCCCGAATAGCCTTAGCAATCTTGAGAAAGAAGAACAAAGTTAGAGGGGTCACCGTACCTAATGTCAAACCACACTACAAGGTCACTGTAATCAAAACAGCCTGGTGCTGGTATAAGAATGGACACATAGATCAATGGGACAGAATAGAGAGCCCAGAAATAAACCCAGGTCTTTATGGTCAATTAATATTTGACAAAAAAATAAAAGTATACAATAAAGACACTATTTTCTATAGTTGATGTTGGGAGAACTGAACAGGTACTCCCCCCCAAAAAGAAACTAGACCACCAACTTACACCATACACCAGACTAAACTCAAAATGAATAAAAGACTTAAATACAAGTCTTGATCTCATAAAATTCCTAGAAGAAAACAGGCAGTAAAATCTCAGATATCTCACATAGCAATATTTTTACCAATATATCTTCTAGGAAAAGGGAAATAAAGAAAAAATAAACAAACGGGACTATATCAAATTAAAAAGCTTCTGCACGGCTAAAGAAACTATCAAAATGAAAAGGGAACTGACTGTATGGGAGATCATATTTGCCAATGATACATCAGACAAGTGTTTAATCTCCAAAATATATGAAGAACTTATACAACTCAACACCAGGAAGACAAATAATCCAATAAAAAATGGGCAAAGGACCTGAACTGACACTTCTCTAAGGAGGACATAAAGAGGGCCCATAGGCATATGAAAAGATGCTCAACCTCACTAGCCATCAGAGAGATGCAAATTAAAACCAAATGAGCTATCACCTCACACCCCCTAGAATGGCCATCATTAACAAATCAACAAGTATTTCTGAGGATGTGGAGAAAAGGGAACCCTAGTGCACTGTGGGTGGGAATGCAGACTGGTACAGCCACTGTGGAAAACAGTATGGAATTTCCTCAAAAAAAAAACACCAAACAAACTAAAGATGGAACTGCCTTTTGACCCAGTGATTCCATTGCTGGGAATATACCCAAAGAATCCTGAAATACCAGTTCAAAAGAATTCGTGCACCCCCAAGTTCATAGCAGCACTATTTACAATAGCCAAGATTTGGAAAGAGCTTAAGTGCCCATCAGTAGATGAGTGGATCAAAAAGCTGTGGTGCATTCACACAATGGATACTACACAGTAGGAAGAAAGAAGGAAGTCCTATTTTTTTCAACAGCATGGATGGAACTGGAGACTATTAACCTAAGTGAAATAAGCCAGTCAATGAAAGCCAAATGACATATGATCTCAGTTATATAAGGACTCTAATAAACAGAAGGAGCTAATAAACTGATGAGAATAAACTATTAGAATAAACTAATGAGCAAAATAGAACCAGAGGCATAGAGTTGTGGAACAGACTGACAGCTAGAAGAGGGGAGTGGGGAGGCGAGGAGTGATTGAAAGAAAATGAAGGGATTAGTCAAACAACATATATGAAGGACCCATGGACATGGACAACAGTGAGGGGACTGACTGTGGAAGCGGGGGGCAGGCTGGGTAGAGGGGGTGAGGGGGAGAAAAGTGGGATACCTGCGATGCCATAAACAATAAAACATAAAAAAGACTGGAGAAAATTTAGTTAGAGACTAGTGTAGATTTTTAAATAATGTTTGTAGTATAGAAAGTGTTAGAAATAATCCATTCCCATCCATCTTAATTTTCTAATGCACTCAATAGACTACCATGTATTTGAACTTGACAAATGTTAGTAAAAAGCCCGATGAGGTCTGTCATCCAATGGTTGCAGTGCGTATAATACTTGCCGTGTCTGCCTTAAAATAGCAAGATGAACATTAAGAGAGAAGAATAAAGAGAAGAGATAAAGATGTGCATTATTTTATTTTATTTTGTATTTTTAAAAAAGATTATTTGTTTATTTTTAGAGAAAGGAGAAGGGAGGGCAAAAGAGATGGAGAGAAATATCAATGTGTGGTTGCTTCTCCTGTGGCCCCCACTGGGGACCTGGCCTGCAACTCAGGGATGGGCCCTCACTGGGAGTCAAACCAGCAACCCTTTGGTTCACAGCCTGTGCTCAATCCACTGAGCCACACCAGCCAGGACTGTGCATTATTTTATGTCTAATGAATATAGCACTGTCCAGGAAGTTTATGGCCTAGAAAACCTACCTGCTAGAAACATTGCAAGTTCTCTCCCGACAGGAAAATGTCTTGGATGCTCTGAAGAGTTACAGAGGAAGTTCATGGGCTGGTTCTGCCTTAGTTCAGATAAACAATCGCCGTGAGCCTCTGCTGCGCCAGATGCACTCTGGCTGCTCAGAGTGCAGACATGCCAGAGACACGGTCCCTCCCATGTGGGGTTTACACTCTACTGGGAAGACACTGCCTTCCAGTTGTTTGCAAATTTAGGCTGCAAAACAGTGTTTCTGGTGCTCTCCTTCCTCTGCCCAATAATTCCTCCCTTCTAAGATTTTGGGAATCTACTAACCACAAGGTTAGTAGGCAAGGTTTGAGGGGTGTCCTTATCTCTAAATAGCTCTACCTCTGATGATTCCTGAAATTAAATCTTTTTTGGAGAAATTTGGTCTTTAGATTCCCTCTTAAAATGCAAAATTTCTCTATACCAGAAGGAGGCAGTATGGTGTAGTTGAAGTGGGATTGAGCTTGAAGACATATGGGCCTGAATTTAAATACCTAATCTTTCACTTTGTTATCTTGGGCAAGTTATTTAACCAATGGACTTCAGTTGTTTTACGAATAAAATGCCTTAGATGGTTGTTTAATGAAATGCAAATAATGTCTCGTAGACAAAGTGGCAGACAGTCAGTGACGGGTGGTTCTTATTCCTGAGCTATCATGTCAGTGCACCAAAGCTACCATAGCACAGGGTAGGTGCCTTGGGAAGGAAGAGCCAAACCAGAAGGGTAAAGAGGGGGCAAGAAAGGAAGGTGCACAGGCCTTCAAAATGTTACCTGAGCCACAGTTTGTGGAGAACAGGGGATCTATGAACTTGGACGGGAAGAGCAACTTGTCTTTGTTTTCACTACACTCTAAGTGAAGTAGAACATTTCCTTTTATTATGTATATAAGCAGCGAACTCCAGTAATTCCAGTAGTATCTGAATTTGTCACCAAGTTGTAGATATTTTAATAACATATTACAGTGGTTGCAGATATTTCAAAATATCATTTATACTAATCACTGCTTTAAGGTTATGATAGATCTGAGCTCCTGCCGTCAGTGCTTACTGTTTAACATGCCAATAAAAAGCACATATAACCCTATGCCACAAAATCGCTTTAATATACTTTTATAACAGTCTTTTAAGATAATTACTGCCTTTCCCACCCGACTTATCTGCTTTATGAATTCTGAGAAGGGGTTCATACCAATCCCGTTTCCAAGAGCATTGAAACCCAGACTCAGTGGTGTCTGCGGCGCCGTGTTCCTTGCAATGCTGTACACGATAGCCAGGATCTGGAAGCAAATCCAATGTCCATCAATAGATGAATAGTTAAAGAAAATGTGATGGATGTGTGTGTGCATGTTAGGCATACACACACACATACAATGGAATAATAGTCAGCCTTAAAATCAAAGGGAATTCTGCTATTTGTGGCAACATGGATGGGCCCAGAGAGCATTATGCTAAGTGAAAGAAGCCAGGCACAGAAAAACAAAGACTACATGACTTCACTTATATGAGGAATCTAAAATAGACTCATAGAAGCAGATGGTAGAATGGTGTTTCCAGGGGCTGGGAAGAGGAGGAAATGGGGTTAGGGTACAAAGGGTACAAGGGAAATGGGGTCAAAGGGTACAAAATTTCACTGATGCAAAGTGAAAAAGTTCTTGAGATTGTAAAGAAAGTGTGTAAAGTTAATGATTCTGAATAGTATAGTTAAAATTTTGCTAAGGGGGTTGACCTTATGTTAGATGTTGCAGTCACACCCACACACAAGAAGAGGGTGAGAGGAAGTTTTGTCAGTGATGGATATGTTTATGGCATTGATTATGGTAATAGTTTCACAGGTGTATCTATGTATTATCTCCAGCTTCATCAACTTTTATACATTAAATATGCACAGTCTTTTGTATGACAGTCGTAAATCCATAAGAAGTTTTAAAAGAGGGAGAAATCTTGTCATATGCAACCCCATGGAAGAACCTGGAGGACAAAGTGCTCCATAAAATAAGCCAGTGGTGGGACAAACACTGTGTGATTGCACTTACACGAGAGATCTAAACAGGCACTCGTGGAAGAGAATAAATGGTGGTTACAACTCTAAGTTGCTCAATGGACATAAAGTTTCAATTAAGCAAGATGAATAAGCTCTAGAGATCTGTACAACGTAGTGCCTATAAAATACTGTATATTATACTTAAGAATTTGATCTGTACCTGAGTACAGATTTCATGTTAAGTGTTCTTACCCCAGTTTAAAAAAAAGTGGGCCCTGGATGGTGTGGCTCAGTGGACTGAGTGCCAGCCTGTGAATCAAAGGATTACTGGTTTGATTCCCAGTCAGGGCACATGTCTGGGTTGCAGTCCAGGTCTCAGTAGGGGCCACTTAAGAGGCAAATGCACACTGATGTTTTTCTCCTCTCTTTCTCTCTCCCTTCCTCTCTCTCTAAAAATAAACAAATAAAATATATTTTAAAAAGTGGTACAGCCACTTTCGGGGTTGGGGGGAGAACCAGGGTCCATAGGCTTCACAGAGGGCCAAAGGGGGTCATGGTACAAAAAAATTAAAAAAAAATTTGTCTAAAGTGAGAACCAGGTGGCCAGTAATGTTAATCAGAGACACTAAAGAATTTATCATCTTTTCTTAGGATTGTTGGTAATGACAAAACTTATCACTGTGGCCTTCTAGAAATCAAGCAAAGGGAATGGGAGATATCTATTTCTCCATATCTGTATCTACATCCCTACTTATGTATTTTTTCTCTCCTCATTTTCACACTCAGGAGTGGTCATCATGGACAATAAAGAGAAGTGTGCCAATGGAATACATTGCAAAGAGAACATAAAAAAAAGTTGCTGTTCTGTGTGACCTTGAACATCATATCTATTTCTTATGAGTGGGAAGGAAATACAAAGTGAGTCCAGTGGGGAAAATGGAGTAGAACCAGTTTATTATTTTATCTGAAACTGTTGAGATAATCCATCTGTTCATTCCAGTTTCCTCATCTATAAGGTGGTCAAGATATTCGGGAAGTGCTTTGGGGTCTTTATGCCTGGCTCCCACAGCTTCTCCCTTTACTTTTCTGTCTTTTAGGTGGGTTTTATACTGGGGAAGCTGAAAGAAATACTAAACGCTAGGAACGAAGGCTCCTCTCAAGTATAATGACTGAGACACAGTAGGGTAAGGCTAGGAGAATGCAGGGTAGGACAGGGTGCAAACAGGGAGAAAGGAAAGAGATCAAGAAATTTTGTATGTAGTTTGACGGGAAAAGAACCGGCTTCAGTTTTTGGCTCATGCACTCCATAAGAGATTTTTTGAAAGATTCTTTGAGCCCTGGTTGGTGTGGCTCAGTTGGAGTATCGCCCCGTAAACCCAAAGGTCTCTGGGTTTGATTCTCCGTCAGGATGTGGGGTTCAGTCCCGGGTTGTGGCACCTGTGGCTGTGGCGTGTTCGAGAGGCAACCAGTTGATGTTTCTTTCCCTCGCTCTCTTCCTCCCTTCCCCTCTCTCCAATTCAATATGCATGCCTTTGAGTGAGGATAAAAAACAAGACTGATTTGAGTTGACATCTAAAATTTTTATCATAAATTTAAAGAGTTTCAAAGTACATATTAGATGATGTACTGAATATCATCACATCCATGATTAAAGTATATCTTCAGCAAAATTTGGGCACTGCAGTTTAGCTTATTAAATTTATGGAGAGTGTCCATCATGTAAATTAATTGGTGAAGCTAATCCTTATTGTTAAACCATTCTCCCAAATTGGACTTATTTTCTGTCAGAAAAAAATCATTTTTTTTAAATTCAAATAAATGTGCTTGTGTGCAACTCTTTGCAAATTTATCCTTCTGAATTCTGACCCCAGGAAATAGAGGAAAGACAGGAGTGAGGGAAGGAAGAAAGAGCCTCCTCGTGAGTTTTTCACCCCCTGCAATATTTCTTTCCGAAGCTCTGTTGCTCTTCCAGTCAGGGACTCGCCCTCGCCCTCGGGAAGAAGGGACTCTCCCTCTCCCTGTGGAAGTTTCGCACCTCAGGACAATGCATTTGAATAAGACTATAGTGGGTGAGGTGTGTGCTTTTCTTCTGCAAAATAAGAAAAGGACTATAGGGGGAAAAGAGTCCTTATGGCCCCATTTTAGTCAGATGAAGTTCAGGGGAGAGAACACGAAGAAGGTGAAGATTAGGCGGTTGATTGGCCAAAGCCATCCCTGCCCTTGAACCCCTTGGAAAATCTCCACGCACCCCAGCGAATGCACCCCCATCCCAGTATAAAGACCCCTGAGGTAGTTCGACGTCATCACAGTTTATTGCAGTTTGCCCCGGTCCATGTTGGAGGAGAGCAGCACATTGTGCTGAACTCTCCGCCACTGCAGCTCCCATGGCCCCTGGTGTGGCCACAGGCCGTGGGAATCGGGCGGGTGGGGTGAAGCACTGACATTGCCCAGAATAAACCAAGTTTGTGGGTGATGAGGATGATTCTTCTTTGCAACCTCCTCTTGGTTAACCAGCCTTTTTTCATTTCACAGTGTGTTGGCTCCTTTCCCTTTCCGAAAAGCACACTGCCTTTGTTCTCCAGGTCCTGCTGAGAAGCAGGGGAAGACGACTTCTCATTCCCCGCTGCCCTTGCCAGTGAGCAGCAGTGTGGAGCCAACACCTCTTTTGAAACACAGGCGTTGTTTATGCTCCGAGGGAGAAAAGCTGAACAAACACATAGATCTCTTCCTCCAAGTGATGCCTCCACACCCCGCTGGAGCGGGGAGGGGTGCCTCGTCCGTGTGGGTGTGGGGCCAATTGCGTTTTTCCCCACGGGCACGAATTTGCATGGAAATTGCCGCACTGTGTTGGCAGGACTCTTCTAAACATTTCACCCGAAGAATTATACTCACCATGGGAGTTTGCCCTCTGGGCTGTGTCTCTGTTGGACCAGGAAAGTGAAATTCCTCGATGAGAAAGGACTTGCCTGCAGTCTTGATTCAGGAATTAGCCGCATAACACTCCAGCAGATTTTATCAGTCTCCTGAGTTGTCTGTGCAAATGTAAACGCCGGGTTGGTGCAGAGTTGTGGGGTAGGGTTTTGATCTTGTCTGAATGACTGGAGGAAGTGCTCAAATATTTCCCCCAGTTCCCCGATGTTGGCAGGCAGAAATACGGACTGTGCCGCAGGGCTGGAGGAGGAGTGGGTGGGAGCGAGGTGGGAGCGAGGTGGGAGAGAAATGCAGGCGAAAGAGGACAGCGGCCGGCCTTTGAGCCTGTGGTCTCAGGTACCCCGCCCTGTCCTTGGTGGGCTGCCCTCCTACTTCGTAGCCCCCGGTCATTCCTTTCTCCCACCATGGAACTGGCCCTGCAGGAGAATGCCTGAGAGTGGGTAGTGCCCCCTTAGACTAGACTGAAGTTTGCTGAAGCGTTTCCCGGGGCATGAAAAACTTGGCCTGGGGTTTCAGCCCTCTTGGGCAGGTGGGGATGTTTTTAGTTTCTATTGGATATTTGGGTAAATCTTGGTATACAGGTAATTGCCTACTGTTTTTTGACTCAAGATTGGCCTTGTTTTTTGACATTTTAATGCTGTGAAATAACCAGGAATTGGAAAGAATCCAGGAAATGAGGGATGAACACGCCTTAGTGTTGGCAGAGAGTCGAGTCACCGAGGTGCTTGATAAATATCTACAAACTCCCTCAGAGGGCCTCCAGTCCCAGCCGCCGTCCCTCAGGCAGGGTTAGAATCCCCAGGATGTCCAAGGGGGCACCAGCCAGATAAGTTGTCTGAAGTGTTAGCAGCTGAATGTTTGTGGAGAGGAGCTGGGGGCACTGGGAGAGTGACGGGTTGAACAGGGGGAGCCGCCAGGGTTCTTCACTTTAAGAACTGGGAGAGAAAAGATATAGTGTGTGTATGAGGCAATATCAAACAGGAATGAAGAAATGATTCAAAGATGAGCCTTTGAAATATTTGTATGTCCCCAGTGCCTACACGCAACAGAGGAGTCTGCTATGTGGCTTTTAATCAAGGCTTAAAAGTTTTAGTTGTTTTGACTTATCAAAAGTTACTTTGTTGATGTGGGAATTTGGATCTTTTGATATAATCATTATAATGGATTTTGATAAGAGGGTAGCATTTAGAGAAGGGAGCAAGGGTTTGGGCGGAAGGAATTAGGATGGTGTGAGTCAAAACAGAAGAGGAGAAGGCAGGGGAGTAGCCAAGGGGGAGGGGTGGAGGCTGTAGAGAGAGCACAATGACAAGGAGTAACTGAACAAAAGGCAAGGAGGAACTGGGCTTCATTTTTGAGCTTAAGGCAGGGATTGCAAACTGGTAATCCACAGGTGAAGGTCATATCTGTGTGCCCATTGCCAAAGGCACACATAGTTTAAATTACTTAAAAATTGATAATTTTTAAAAACGAAAACTTTACAGAAAAACCTGGGTTTCCGAGTCCTCTGGAAGAATGGAGGAGCTGGCAACGCTGACCACGGTCCCGTGTGGTGATGACCAGGCCAACCTGAGAGGCGCCGGTCCCCCTCCACAGAGCAGCAGCAGCTCTGCAGTTGGCACGTGTATGACTAACCAACCCCTGTTGCCGCCACTATTTAACCAATTATTAATAAAATAAAGGGGAGCAAAGGGGCTTAGACATTGAACTTAACAAACTGGGGAGCATGAGTTTGCTTGCTGAGCCAGGAAGCTGCAGCTTCACACCCCAGGGGACCACGGCATTGTTCTGCCCAGGGAGTGAGCACTCCTGCCTTCCCCCCACCGGTCCTGGATGTTTGGAGATTGACCAAAGGAACCTGCCAGTGTGAGTAGGGGCTGGGTCTATCCAAAGCCCTCAAAAACTTGGGAAGTTGATTGGTTCTTTTGAAAAAGCACCTGGTCCACCCCAAATCCAAACTAATACAATCCCGGGGAACAAAGAGGCACTATCTTTCTTTCTTCCGTCTCTCTCTCTCTCTCTCTCTCTCTCTCTCTCTCTCTCTCTCTCTCTCTCTCTCTCTCTCTCGACCTGCACTAGCCCCGTGCACTCACCTGTTCTCTCCTTAGCCATGTGGCCCGAGCAGCTGCATGGCCTGTGGCCATGCAGAACCCACACAGGCTCCAGAAGGGAGCCTGCATACCACAGCACAGCTGTGGACCAAGGCTGGAAACACGTGCTAAGCTAGGCAGATGCTGGACTGGACTGGACTTTAAGATGGAGCAGAAACCCTGGACACTGTCTTTTGCTTTGGCCTTGCTAAAGACCAAATTTTCTGTGGTGAGATGGACAGAGATGGGACATTGGGAAGTCAGGAAGGGAACCCCCTTAAGTTTAAATCATCAAAAAAGTCTATCACGGAAACCCATCCTCCCATGTGGGTCTCAGGAAATTCTCTTCCTTGCAATACCACAAGAGCTCCACTTCCACCGGTAACACCCTCACTCATGTACATCACCTGCTCTGCCTGTGTGGCACTTTGTTTGTAGGCCATGGGTTTAGCCCTTCATGGTGCAGGGAAGGGAGGCTGGCCCAATTCCTGGCTTCCCAGGCAAGTGACTGGTCCCTGCTGATGTTCCAGGGAACTCTTCTGGTCACAGTCGTCAGTGTAAAGGATATTGGCCTTGGTTCCTCCCTCTTGCTCTCATCATCACCTGTGGGGCCAGGCTGCCTTTTCCAAGCTTAACTCTGAATTACAGAACCTCAGACTGAAGTCTCCAGGAAGGCTGGGCCTCAAATGAGGCAGGGCATGGACATGGGCTGTGTTGCTCCACAGTGTAAAACCAACTTTGGAGTCAGCCTTCAGGGCCCTTGGTCGCCTACATTGACAACCATTATTTTAACTCACCAGGTATCTTCTTACATCTTTGTGCTCCTGCGTTGTTGATTTCCTTTCCATTTTTGCCAATTAGCATAATTCAGATAAAGTTAACAAAATAACGGGTACAAAGGAATAAGCAAATGGTATGTGACATTTCAGCAAATAGCAACGGAATGGGATGTAGATGGTGCATTTTGGATTGGCTGGTGAGGGAGGGCCCTGTGGGGCAGGCAGAAGATAGAGCTATAGACAGTAAAAGTCTTTCCAGAGAGAGGTCCTGCTATGATTGCATTGGTCAAGGACTGCTGCTGATGTTCGAGAAGGTCAAGAGCACACTTCTCAGTGGGATTTGGGGAAGTTAAGGAAACACGCCATGACACCCGGGAGACGGCAGGCACAGGCTCTGCAGTTGCACATTTGGATCAGAAATTGGAATGGCGCTCTTGGGAGGGGAGCTGACAGCTGTAGGCACAGCTCTGAGGTAGTGATTTTACAGTAATGAAGTGTGTTAATAAAGCTGTGAGAAGAGAGGTTGTCCTGCACTTCAGATAGTTCCAGCAGTGCTATTAACAGTAAATCTGTAAGTTACGTAGAGTTCCAATAAAGTAATGCATCTAAGAAATACACAGATATGAGTGAGGTGAAAACCCAAACCCACGTATCTGGTTTACTGAGATGTTTTATTCTCACATTCATGGTGCTCTGAATTCCAGGCTTAGGCCTTTAAGACTATTGTTTTAAGTGAACAGATTCTTGTCCCTCTGCATAACAAGGTCATTTGGCCCCTCTTACACCAGAGGCTCATAATGGTCTAGTAGGCAGGGCAGGCACTGAGATGAGCCTGTCTGGGACACCTGAATTCAAATCCTGTCTTTGTAATTTATTAGCTGTTAATCTTGGGGTATTACTTAAACCCTCTAAGCTAATTTCTTTTTTTAAATATTTATTTATTTATTTTTAGAGAGAGGGGAAGGGAAGGAGAAAGACTGGGAGAGAAACATCAGTGTGTGGTTGCCTCTCATGTGTCCCCTAATGGGGACCTGGCCTGTAACCCAGGCATGTGCCCTGACTGGAAATCGAACCCGTGACCCTTTGCTTCACAGGCCCATGATCAATCCACTGAGCTACACCAGCCAGGGCTAATTTCAAAAACAAAGATAACAATACATAATAATTGGGCTGCTATATTAAAGGATAAAGTATTCTTTATGTATTTATATGCCTATTAGAGGATAAATATATAAACCATGCAATTGGTTGTATGAGACCTGGTTAGTCTCAATAAATGGTGGCTTTTACTGCAAGGTGGTCTGTGTTGCTCTTCTCAAAACCTCTTTCAGAAGGTCTCACATTCCCTGGGTTGTACTAATTGTGAGCCTGTCGGGCTATGTAGCCTCTGGGTGAGATGAGACTATGAGCAAAGTGCACAGAGGCGTGATTGCCTTCACCATTTTATTCTCTCTCAGCACCTTTGCAAAGCCCCCATAAAACTTGTGTTTGCAGAAGAACCCCAGTGGGTAAAAATTAAGGGAAGAGCTAAAATAGATGGTTAGCACCAGGTCTGAAATATTAAACCAAAGATAAAAAAAAGAAGAGAGACTCTTTACAGCCTCTCAGAGTGCGCCTGGCGGAGAAGTAAGGCAGGACAGAATTGAGGTGCTTGCACTACATGCTGGGATCCTGCTGGCTGTGCTGGGGGAACGGTTGGCTTGAATGCCTTCCTGTGCTTTGACTTTCTGCCACAGCCTAGAAGCTAAATGAACCCAATTAAACAAGCAAGCAAACACTGCAACAAGGGGGAGCTGTACGGGGAATCCACTGGATTGGGAGCTTTAAAAGAAAATTAAAGCTGGGAAAAGGGGGTGTGGGGGGCACTGGGTGACCAGGGAAGCCTTGGCCAGCAGGGGCTGTCTGCAGGTTCTCCGGAGTCTGCAGTGGCTGGGCAGCAGGGTGGAAGCACAGTCCAGGCTGATGACAGCTGCTGGCGTCAGTGACCCTGTCCCTGTGAGAGCATCTCTGGCCCAGACAGAAGTGTGTGTGATCTTTGTTGGTGACAGAGCCTTCTCAGGCTCCCTAAAACTTTGAACAGAAATTTCTTCTAATGGTAGTTTATTTTCTTCTAATCAAACTTCTTTGTGAATCATGTAGCCAATATGCTTGCAGGTGAGGGACTTGGGGGCAGCTTATTGGGTTGTCTAAAGTCCCTCAGGTTTCTGAATGGGACTTAGAACATGAAACCGCTGACTGAACCAGCTAAGAGGGACTCTGAGAACCATGACTTAAGAGAAGACATGCTTTTGAGATTTGTGGGATAGCCCCCATCTTATGCTCCCTGCCTCTCCTGCTTCAACAGCTAAATGCAGAGATGACACCCATCTGTGAGTTCAGACCAGCCCTATGCCTGGGTCAAACTGGAAAAAGAAAAACATTGAATAAATCAGTAAGGACCTCCCTCCCACGCCTCATCTCTGTGTGCACTTAAAAGCAAGTCAAACTGTAGGCTCAGGCCTGGGAGTCCAAAGCGTGACTTCTGGTCTTCTGCATCCTTCTCTCTCCATGTTTTTGGTTTATCCAGCAAATTCACTTGTCACTCTTGTCCACCCTGCTCTGTGCTCTTGTGTGTCCTGCATCAGTTGGGTCCCTCCCTCCCCTTCTGTTGCATCTGGCCAGTGGAGAGAAGAGCGAGAGAGCCTGTCGCATTTATTCCTGGGCTCCCTCCTGCCAGGCCATGTGTTGGCAGTGGCTGTGCTCCTCCGGAAAGGCCACAGCTGCTGTGGGGTGGCCCTCTCCCACAGCCACGTCTGGCAACTCTCTAGGTCAAAACTCCTGAGGCCTTTTCCTTTTGACTCTTTAGTTCTGGGGATAGTAAATACCCCCACTCCCTCCTTCTTCCTCCACAGTGCATTAGGTCCCTTGTTGATTTCCTTGAACCTTGTCTCCTTCACGGAAAATAGTCCCATCATGAAATGCTCCCTCTTCTCTTTGGTGTGTGCATCTGTCTCCTTCCAGGACCCCAGAGGATCCGTCACTCACCAGCCCTCCATGCCCATGTGTCTTCTTCCTCACTGGGTTCTCTCCCTCTCTCATCTCAGTCAGTTCAAGGACTAGGCTGCTATTACCCTCAGCATCACAGGCTTCCTAGTTACTCTTCCTCAGACCAAAGCCTGCTTGACCGACACCCATCCAGTCCCTCTTCCCAGCTCTGGGCTATTTTTGCATGACTGTATAGACAGATCTCCTAGAGTCATGACCACAGCCTAGGACCCCTAGATACTGGGATGCCTTCTTCTCTACATGCTCCCTGTCTCCCAGATCCAATCGGAAACCCTCAGACTGAACTCAGTGCCCTCATCATGAGGGCTGAGTCTGCTGCACCTCCTCTCCTGCTGTACCATCCTCCCAGCCTGCTCCAGCACCCAGTCTAGCTTCTTCCATTCAGCCACCCCACTCTGTGCCTGTCCTACCTTCTCTTAGTGAGTCTGTGGCATGGGTGGCACATCCCTCCTTTCCCCTAGGTCAGCTAGAGCTGTGGTAGAGAGGCTAACTCAGTGAGCAAGTGAGTAACTCAGGTGGGGTAAAAGCCGTGATGCCTCGAAAAGTGACTTGCCAGGGAGCACAAGTGCATTGTGTTTTACATCACCCTGATTTGTCATGATACTAATTGTTGATTAGACAGTTTCCTGCCCTGACTGGTGTGGCTCATGTGTTGGGCATTGTCCTATGAAGCAAGGGATTGCCGGTTGGGCATATGCTTGGGTTGAGTGTTGCATCACTGGTCAGGGCAGGCACAAGAGACAGCCGACTGATGTTTCTCTCCCTCTCTTTTTTATTCTCTTCCCCTCTTTCTAAAAATAAATAAAAATAAAACCTTAAGAAAAGAATTATGACCAACTAATTTAAAGAAGAAATATGGGGTTGGCCAAAAGTTTGTTTAGTTTTTTCCCTAAAATAAGACACATTTTTCATTTTCACCAATAACTTTATTGATTTTGGCTATTTGAGTGTGTTGGTTATCTCCTGCATAGTAGAATGTTGATTGTTCTCAGTTAATGTATTGATTTGATCACTATCAACTTCAACTTGTCTACTTGACTATGGAGCATCACCCAGAGAAAAATCTCCAGCATGAAACTGCAAATCACTTTTGACAGATTGGATCAGTCACAGCACCTTCTCCACATGCTATACAAATCTTTTTTTTCTTTTTTAAAAGATTTTATTTATTTATCTTTAAAGGGGAAGGGAAGGAGAGAGGGAGAGAAATACCAATGTATGGTTGCCTCTTGTGTGCCCATGCTGGGAACTGGCTTGCAACCCAGGCATGTGCCCTGACTGGGAATCGAACTGCTATCCTTTGGTTTGCAGGCCTGCACTCAATCAACTGAGCTACACCAGCTAGGGCCAAATCTTTTTTTTTTATTTTAGTTGCATTTTTACCTTTCTTGAAATAATAAAGTATAATATGCCAAAACATTGCATATTTTCTTCTATCTTCAATATTAAAACGGCTACAAAAATTCACCAATTTTGGTTTTTAAATTTTAAAAAATTTTAATTTTATTTTAAAATTTAACCTTTATTGTATTTTTTACATTACTTTTTAGTTCCCTTATATGCCCCCCTCTTTCCAGCAATCACCACATTGTTCTTCGTACCTATGAGTCCTTTTTCCTTTTTGCCCAATCTCTCCAATCCCTCAACCCCTCCCCCACTAGCTGTCATCCTGCTCTCTCTTTATGAGTCTGTTCCCATTTTCCTTGTTAGCTCAGTTCATTAGAATCCACATACAAGTCAAATCGTATGGTATTTTTCTTTCTTTGATGGCTTATTTCACTTAGCATAATGTTCTCTAGGTCCATCCATGCTGCCATAAAGGGTTAAATTTTCTTCTTTTTTATGGCTGAGCAGAATTCCATTGTGTAAGTGTCCCATAGTTGTTTTATCCACTCATCTACTGGTAGATACGTGGACTGCTTCCATGTCTTGGTGATTATAGATAACATTGCAATGAACATGGGGCTGCTTATGTTCTTTTGAATTAGTGTTTTGGATATATTCCCAGAAGTGGGATCACTGGGTCAAAAGGCAGATCCATGTTTAATTTTTTGAGGTGTCTCCATAGTTCTTTCTACAGTGGCTGCGCCTGTCTTCATTCCCATTTTAAAAAATGTGTGCTGATACGACACCTTTCGTCATAGAATCTCACAAAATTGTTTTGCATGAAGTTAAAGACAAGTAAGCACTACCTGAGCTATCTTATGGAAGACACAAATTAACCCTTTGGACAACCCCATACTTTCCTAAAATTTCTAGAACTGAATAAAAATGTATAATAAATATAAATGTATATGTGTGTGCATATAGCAATGTATTATAGGACACTGTTAATATATATTTTCTCTTTATCTGAGTGTAATGTGTACTTTTAGCCAATGAAAGCTGACAGGGCAGCCGGGACATCCCCTCCCGGCTCTCAGCTAAGGGGCACTAGCTCACTGTGGTGCCAGCCCAGCCAGCACTGAAGCTCCCCTCCCCCTCCCTTGAGTGGAATGTATTCTTCAGTGCATGTGGTCACTTCCTTCACTCTAATTTAAAGAGTACTTTTAACCCCTAATGGCTGATACAAAGCCGCTGAGGGTAGCTCTGGACTTGTTGCAAAGACATACAAGAAAAACATCACCCTGGTGTTTGTGATTGGAGGAAATTTCAAGGGAGCGGTAGAGGGAGGGCCCGCAATAGGGGTGGTGAGAAGCCTTTACCATCTTGAAGAACCTCAAAAGCATCCCTGTCGCCTGGGACATAGTCCCGAAATGGTAGGCGTGGTATCTGGGAGAAATAAGCTAGGAGGCCTGTCATGACTGGAGAACCAAGGAGGGTCTCTGTCTGCTGACTTTCGTACCAATGTGGGGATGTTATTCATCACTCTGCAAAGGAACTTGCTCGGAGCACCCAATACAGTTCTAGCACTGTTCTGACCCTTTGTACTACGAGGGCTCCAGGAGCCCTTTCTTTCTTGCTCTCTGTAGCAGTTACTTTATTTCCCTTATCAGGATGTGTTCTGATATCACATTCCCTATCAGGGGAAATAAAGGGAAAAATAGGATTTCTGCATAGAGCTAGCTGCAGCTTTGCAAAAGAGGCCAAAATAAGCAGCTGTCATGCATTCATCTAATTCAGGACTCTCCCAAGTATTAAATCAATTCCATCAAAGCCAGTTTATTGCTGATGGATGAATGGATGGAAGTAGATGTATAGCTTTAAAAGGGCTTGCCATTTGGAGTAGAAAGCACACTGTGTGGCCCAGTGGCTTGGCTCCATTCTTTCAGAGTCTGACAGTATTACTGAGTAGGTTCCAGTTTTGTTGCTCCTGGGCTTACTTTGTTGAATTGTGCCTTTTAAAAAGAATTCTATTTTCCAAGGACTTAGGATCAACTCCAGAACATTTGTATGGTGGGTTGTAAAGGGCCATTCACCCAAATCATTAATGTCTAGGTTAGCACTTGCCTCCTTAGTTTCTTGGTGACTGTAGCAGAGGAAATAATATCTGAGTCTAATTTATTATAATAAATTATCTTATTATTTCTTCAATTAGCAATTTGACTCTTTAAACATGGGTGGCACATAGGAGTGTTTCACCTTAATTATTTATTGTTGAAATTTAAGTGGGAGTGAAATAAAAAAAATGGACCCTGTTTTATGTCTAAACACTAGCAAGGCAAAGTTGTTTTTATTTCCTGGAAGCAAAAAAAGTTTACATTGGCCTACTTGTTTTTCTTCACCTAGTCATCATGCTTGTGTAAGAAGGGGCTGGGGTTTGTGATTCACACCTTGGGCACATGAGAAGTGGCTTGTTAACACAATGAGTTGAGCACAGTGGCTCAGCTCAGTCTAGAAGCTACAAAGAGCCCTGGTCAGTTCCCTTGATTTCTTGTGTCTCTGGGTGTATTTCTATTTTCTAGGGATTGGCAACTGAATAAAGGAAAGGAACAAGAAACTTTCACCTAGCTGTATGGAATAACTTTCTCTTTAGCCATTGCAAATAACCATCTTTAAAATGACAGTCAGTGTACTTTTTAAAGGAATTCTAATGTGGGACAGTTTGGGTGAATGAGCAGAATTTCCCAATATGAGAAGAATTCTCATAGCATATTTTCCATTATGGAAGTGTTTTGTTTACTAGCTCTAAAGCTGTTCAAAGAAATAAAAAGATTTGACCTCCCTGTACTTGTTAACCATAGGAGTATAAGTCATTCAGAGAGGAGGATACTAGAGCGTACTTCCCAGCTCCCTGAAGATAACTAGAAGTGAAGTTCAAATGAAAATAGACTAGGGACAGAGTTTTCCCATTGGAGAAATTGGTAGATACTGAAATGAGCTGCTTTGGAAAACAATTGAGTTTTTTTATCTTAAAGACTTTTAGAAACAAGCATAGCTCCTTATTGTTCTGTACTGTTTTGATTCACAGACGTAAAGGCGTGGTCTAGAGCAGGACTTTTCTCTCTGTGCTCAGTGAGGGGCTTCTCAGGGTACGGTGAGAGGCAAGCTAAGTAGAAGGTGGTTCCTCTTCTCTTAGGATGTGCTACTAAACCCAGGAAAGAAATATAACCCTCATCTACTTAGTTCTGAATTTTTAATTCAAACAAGAGATGATTGCGCAGCAAATATTAATGGCTGAAAAGTATTGAAAATTCACTTTGGAATGAGAGCATTTCTTTAAATATTGGGGCTAAGAGAACTTTCCTTCCATTTCCGTGTATGTATGTTAGATAACTTATATGAACAGGGTATTGTGTGGCTCATAGCGGGTGCAGAGGAGAGCAGATGTAGCAAAAATACATTTGGCTTTTTATTACTTGAATGTTATTGTGTAAGAAAGAGGTCAGCATCTTTTTCTGGAAAGAACCAGGTAGTAAATATTTTAACTTTGTGGGCCATACTATCAGCTTTACTATTGAGCTTGAAAGTAGTCATAGGTAATACCCAAGTGAGTGGACATAACTGTGTTCCAACTAAACTTTATTTACAAAAACAGACATCATGCCAAATTTAGCTATAGTTTGCTGACCACTGGCACAGAGCACAGATATGATCAAACCTCTCAGCTTCAAGGCATATTGAGGTTAATAAGAGTATTAGGTGTGAGAATTATCACCAATAGTGGCTTATTGTTGGATCAACATTTTGTGTAAAGAGAGTTCTACACTCTCATTTTAGAATAGCTGCCTTGAAAGCAACTGCAGAAGATATATCAGATAAAATATTGTTATGAGCAATGTCCGAGATTTTACTGCCTATGTTTTCTTCTAAAATTTTTATGGTTTTGGGTCTAACATTTAAGTCTTTAATTCATTTTGAATTTATTCTTGTGTGTAGTGTAAGAAGGTGGTCTAGTTTCATTTTTCTGCACCAATGTGTTCAATTTTCCCAACACCATTTATTGAATAAACTATCTTTAGCCCATTGTATGTGCTTGCTTCTTCTGTCAAATATTACTTGACTATAAAGGTGTGGGTTTATTTCTGGGCTCTCTATTCTGTTCCTTAATCTGTATCTCTGTTTTAACGCCAGTACTATTTTGATGGCCTTATAGTATAGTGTGATATTAGGTAGCATGATTCCTCCAACTTGGTTCTTCTTCCTCAGGATTGCTATGCTGTGTGGGGCCTTTTGTGTTTCCATATGAACTTTTGAAATATTTGTTCTAATTCTGTGAAATATGTCATTGGAATCTTGGAAGGAATTGCACTGAAGCTATAGATTGTTTTGGGTAATATGAACATTTTAATGATGTTTATTCTTTCTATTCATGAATATGGTATGTGCTTCCACTTTTTTGTATTTTCAATTTCTTTCTTCAGTGCCTTTAATTTTCTGAGTGCAGGTTTTTTACAGGCAAGGGAAACAAAAGAAAAAATAAACAAATGGGACTACATCAAACTAAAAAGGTTTTGCATAGCAAAGGAAACCATCAACAAAATAAAATGATAACCCATGGAATGGGAGAACGTATTCACCAATACATCTGATAAAGGGTTAATATTCAAAATGTATAAAGAACTAATAAAACTCAACACCAAACCCCAAACAACCCAATTTAAAAATGGGCAAAAGTCCTGAATAGACACTTCTCCAAAGAGGACATACAGATGGCCAATAGACATATGAAAAGATGCTAAATGTCATTAATCATCAGAGAAATATAAATTAAAACAACAATGAGATATCACCTCACACTGGTCAGAATGGCTACCCACAATAAATCAACAAACAATAATTGCTGGTGAGGATGTGGAGAAAGGGGAACCATTTTGCACTACTGTGCGAATGCAGATTGCTGCGGCCATTTGCGGAAAGCGATATGGAGCTACATCAGAAAATTCAAATTGGATCTGCCTTTTGACCCAGCAATCCCATTTCTGAGAATATGTCTGAAGAAACTCAAAACACTAATTTGAAAGAATGTAAGCACCCCTATGTTTATTGCAGTGTTATTTCCAGTCGCCAAGATAATGAAGCAGTTCAAGTATCCATCAGTAGATGAATGGATAAAACAACTATGGGACGTTTACACAATGGAATTCTATTTGGCCATAAAAAGGAAGAAAATTTCATCCTATATGACAGCGTGGATGGACTGGAGAACATTATGCTAAGTGAAATAAGCCAGTCAGAGAAAGAAAAATAAATACCATGTGATTTGACTCACATGTGGAATCTAATGAACAAACTGAACTAGCAGGCCAAGTAGAAACAGACTCATAGATGGAGAGCAGGATGACAGCTAGTGGGGGAAGGGTTGGGGGGAGGGGTCAAGCAAAAAAAGAACAAACTCATGAGCATGGGTAACAGTGTGGTGATTGTGGGGACAGGAAAGAAGGGCCTAAGGAGAATAAATGGTAATGAAAAAATACAATTAAAAAAAGAAAACAACTGCATATGTATGTTGGCATATATTTATTTCATTTTGCTGTCATTTTAGCAAACTTTTTCTCTTAGCTCTTTAAACTCCTGTAAGGTCCTTCTACATAATAAAACATTTGAAAAATGGCTTTATCATTCAGAATGAGAAGTCTGATTTATGAAAAGCTTTTGAAAGATGTGGATGTGAAATTTTTAATCCGTAAAATTAATTCCCTTTCCTTCTAAGCACAGACACAGCCTCCTTTCTGAGGAAGGAACCAGGGAAAGCCAACGTGTTAGCACTAGGCAGTCAGCAGGACCACAGGCGGGATGCCGGGCACATTGCTGGCAGGAGCAGGACGGCTGACTCATAAATCAGCACGGGTCCGGTAAACATCTCATGTGCTACAAAGCTACTCTCTTTCTGGGAACCCTGACATATTTATTCTTATTTGCTCTCTGTCTTTATCTGTGTCTCTCTTTCACAAACACACTTTTCAATAATTACTGGCATGCATTTATATTTTATTTTATTACTATAGCTTTGCAGTGTTTTTGTCAACTATGTAACTGCAATAGTTCACACTATTCCAAATTTGAGCCACTCTATAAGTAGAACATTAATTATTTTGATTTAAAACAGTAAAAGAAAACAATTTTTATGCTAGGTGGATTTATGATATAAAACTATCTCATTAACCTTACCTACAGAACCATTAGCATGGTCAAAAAAATCCAGGACAAAATACTATTTTAGTACACAACTTTTCTTTTTTTTTTCTTTTAGCAATTTGTAGACAACTAGGAATAAATTTTATATATGCAAATTCATTTTTAAAAATGTCTGGTAAGTAACAAGTAGCTAATGATTATACACTTTCACGATTGTGTCTAGAAAGTATCTAGAAATTTAGCTGATTTGGTCCTGGGATTTTACTGTGGACCTAAGCAAGTCTTTTAGCTTTTATCCCAGTTTTTCCACTTGTAATATGGAATATCATTTTTGGAATCACAAATATAAGATAATGAGAAGTGGTAGAAGATTAAACTATTTGACCATATGCCTTTACTTTCATTTTATGTTACTTTATTTTTCCTAATGAAGTACCTGAAACTCAGAGGAAATGACTTGTCTATGGTCTCATAGCTCATTGGAGCTTTAGGGGCTCAGGGGGACTCTCTCTCCATCATCTCTCTCTGAGGTCTCACAAGAACAGTTCTTGGCAAAGGCAGGCGGTTCAGTTGGGGTTTTGAAATTATTTACCTGTTGGTCTTAGCAGCTTTCCTAGGTTCCACTGTCCCTGCGGGCCTCTCTAAATTTAGCTGTACTGACAGTGGGGTGGGGGGTGGGGGGGTTCTGTCATCACTTGTTCATGTGGGACCAGCGACCTGAATTGCCTTGGTCGTTCTTTCCACACCTCATCGTCTCAAGGAAACCAGCCGTTTCTAGCTTGTGATCTGTAAAACAAGACCATAACTAAGACATCTGGGGCATGAACAGTTCTGTTTCTAGTGCCCAGCACTGTGCCCGTAATCTTGGCGTTCACAGTTAATACTCGCATTACACATTTTTAAGTGGTTAGACAAGAGTACAGCAAAGTATATTCTTCTCCAAGACAATCTACTTTCTTGGAGAAGAATCACCAGATTTTTGGTGAAGAGACCTGGTTCTCACTGTGGTTCTTTTGTTCCCTGATCTGTTGCTATTCGTAGCCTTGGGCTCCTCATGTGGCCTCTGAGCCTCCCCTGGAAGGAGGGGATACTCCTGTCGGCCTCAGCGGATGGTGATAAGGGAGGGCAATCCCAGCTTCACTGTTTTCTAGTGCTGTGTGACCTAGGGAGAGTTACTCAACCCCCCAGTGCCTCAGTTTCCTCAACTATAAAGTGGAAACAGTAAAATAATATATGAAGGGGGACCCCCCCAAAAGGGAATTTACTTAAAAAAATTGTGTATCTATTCTTACATGTTTAAACTTTGGTCATCTTCAAAGTACTCTCCATTTGATGCAATACACCTATTGAGACATTGATGTCTTTTAGTGCTTCTGTAACATCGAAACTGTTTCTTTCTGAGGGCTTTTTTTATCCCAGGAAACAAAAAAAGTGTCTTGGGGTGAAATCAGGTGAATAGGGAGGATGGGGCACAGGGTCACGCCGTTTTGTGGTGTGGGCAGGTGTGCTCATAAATCACCCACCACGAAATGGGCAAACACGCTGAAAGAGTCTTCAAAAATATCTCTGAAGCTTAACGCAGCCTCTGACAACAATGCCGGCTGGTGCACTGGTAGAGATGGGTTCCTGGAACACTCGTCTCACAGGGAGGCCTGTACTACAAGGGGCCCACCCTCCGGAAG
Source organism: Sturnira hondurensis (assembly GCF_014824575.4). Classification (NCBI taxonomy): domain Eukaryota; kingdom Metazoa; phylum Chordata; class Mammalia; order Chiroptera; family Phyllostomidae; genus Sturnira; species Sturnira hondurensis. The sequence continues at coordinate 39,078,980 of NW_028076767.1, forward strand.
ATGATTCTGCTTTTTTGGGTCCCCCCCTTGTATACCCGATCGAATTTTTGTGAAGAATGAGTTACTTCGTGTCAAACACTTAGAGCAATGTCTGGCAAATAGTAAGCCCTAATACTTATTATTATTATTATTATTATTGTTGTTGTTATATAAAACTGCTTTGGCCCTGGCTGGCATAGCTCAGTGGATTGAGTGCGGGCCTGCGAACCAAAGGATCACGGTTCGATTCCCAGTCGGGGCACATGCCTGGGTTGCAGGCCAGTTCCCAGCAGGGAATGCACGAGAGGGAACCATACATTGATGTTTTTCTCCCTCCCTCCTTCCCTTCCCCTCTAAAGATAAGTAAATAAAAAATTTTAAAGAACTGCTTTGAAATAAGGAACTATAGTAAGGGAAATAATTATTTATTAATATCTAAGCTGCACATGTAAGAACTGGGTTTGAAAACATTTCTCATAGTGTGGGAATCCATCAGTATTTGGTAGAAAGAACTTGTTCCAATATTACTTCTTCTCCATGTTCCTCATTTTCCTTTCTTTTTATTGAAGTCTTTTTCCTTCTCCTTATCTCCTATTTCTCTTCATTCTCCAGAAAATGAAAAGTGATCTTGAAGGGTGGAAGATTAAATCTTTCAACTCCTCAGTAAAAAGAGGCTATAAAACTGCAATATAATAATGCTAACAATAAAAATAATATGTAGTCAAATCTGCAAGCAGTAAAGACAAACTCAGCCCGGTTCTGTTGCTGGCATGGCTGCCGAAAGCCTACAAGTTTCTCAAGTGACCTGCAGGCTGCTGAGCACACTCCAGGCTGTAAGGCCTCCCTGTAAGGGCAGCACAGCTGTGGGGAGTGGTGGGGACGGGTTTTGTAAAGTGTTGCTCTCTCGTGTGTTTGTAAGTTTGATATGACACAGAAAGTTTATTGGGTAAATAGATTAGAAGTGTGTTCAACTATGATGTATTGGCTGGAACTAACACAGTGTTTACAGACTATTGGAACAGCTGTGTTAAAAGTGGTGTCACAGAGGCTGACAATGGTAGGGATGTGGATTGTGTGAGAGTACTGAGAGTACTGGGAAGTGAGTAGGAAATAGTTTGATAGACAGCCTACCGGTTCCTGCAGGGTGGCTTCCATCTCATCTACACAGCTTGCTCTTTGGAGAAAGATTCTTTTGGACACTCTCCAGCTGCCTACAAAAACTGAATGTTCCGACCTGGAGAAGAGGATTCTGAGACCACCAGAGAGTGACTGGTGCCCACTGCTACCTCCTCCTCTATCTATCTATCCATCCACCCACCCATCCACCCATCTAGCTGTCTATGATCTCAGAATCAACTGAATTCAGAGACTGTTGTAGAAATTGTCAAGAATCCAAACAAAGTGAGAAGACACTAAATGTCCATCCACATTGAGGGCAAGCTGTGAAATGGGTTTGGACACAGTGAATCTCAGGAGACTTGTAGCCAGAGCTTAGTGAAGAAATGACTTATTTGTAAATGGAGAAAGTCCCCATTCGAGCAATGCGATTTAACGGATAAGAGCAATCCAGAAATTATACTGAGCTTGAGCAGTAGTATGCATATTTAAATCCCCCCAGAACACGTTTATGCAGAGAAGAGCAGCAATGGCCTATTGTGCCCATAATCTGTGCATTAGAGGGCCCCACAGTGCACATTTACACAGCCGACCGTGGTCTGACTCCAGGGGCAATGAGCTGTGTTCACTCACTGAGAGCTACCAGGCACTTCCCCTTACTTGGTAGTAATAGTTCCAGTGGAACCCTTACACACTTAGGATCTGAGTGTAACAAGCAGGATGGAATGAATGCATTTCCGCCTTTACTTCTATAAAGTTTTTTTTCCGTTTATAGGCTCATTTCTATTGGCATTAACTAAACACAAACATTCCCAGATATCTAAATTGAAAATGAGAGTTTCCATGTATACTAATAATGTTATTCCAAGTTGAATCATGTTATAATGTACCATATATTGTATATTGTCAATTGTTGCTTTAGTCTGCAGACATAATTGATTGTAAGTTAGCCATTAATAGTATGATAGATGATCTAGGAACCTTTACTATAACAAAAGCAACTAATATTTATCTCTAATGTACTATAATCTTTATATCATAAAGCATTAACAAAAAGTATATTCTTTAACACTATACTCCCAAGGGTTTATTTGAACTTTTTTTCTGGTTTAATTAGCTTCTTCATTGTAATTAAAGTACAGTATAACATTTACATGGTGATCAATCTGAAATTTAATCTGGTCTTCTTAAAAGATTAAGTACAGTAATAAATATAAAATAATAGTGATTATATCTCATGGGACCAGTACTTTGGCTACATGAACAACTTCTATGGGAAGTAGAAGCTTCCTTCCTCCCTCCCCCCTCTCCCTCCCTCTCTCTTTCCTTTCTCCTTCCTTCCTTCCTTCCTTCCTTCCTTCCTTCCTTCCTTCCTTCCTTCCTTCCTTCCTTCCTTCCTTCCTATTCTTTTCTTAAGAGATTAATGCCACAACAGGCCCTAGCTGGGTAGCTCCATTGGTTAGAGCACCATCCCATATGGCAAGGTTGCAGGTTTGATCCCCAGTCAGGGCACATACAAGATGTAACCAGTGGAAGAAAAATAAGTAGAACAACAAATTGATGCCTTTCTCTTTCTTTCTCTTTCTCCCCTCCCTCTCTCTCTAAAATCAATGAAAAAAAAAAGACAGTAATACCACAAGAATAGCTTTTTAACCAATTAAGAACTTCCATAAAAGCCAGATTTCCACCCTGGTGCTCATGAATATTCACATCTCTTGGGTTTGAGGTGGAAGCCCAAGACCTGCTCGGCGATCCCACAGTCTATATGTGTGTGTTTATGGTCCACTTCTCTCCTAGACTCTAGCCTCCAGGCCCAATTCACTTTGACCAGAGTCAGATGTTTCCTAGAGACAGGTGTGCTTGTTGAAAGCATTAGTCTCTAGTCCAACTCTTGCTTTTGCCCTTGGCAGATTCATTGCCTCTGTGGGCAACCTGTACAATAAGAACCCTGTCTCTCAGTTCCTTGGCCTCTGCACTGATGATGATGTTCTCGTCCCTCCTGACTTAGCCATTCACTTCCATTGCCAGAGACTGCATCACTTGGAAGTCACTTACTCAAACATGCTGTTCTTCTACCCTTACTTCCTTCCCTTCCTGCTTCCACTACAGCACTACTTCATTAAGATCTCTAGTCCATCAACCTCTCTATCTCCTCCTGTCTTTATTTTCTTCCCAGTTCACCTCCATTTCATGATCATTTCAATTTCCTTCTTGCAAATACCCTCAGTTCCCTGGCACTGCTCACTCCATAATAATACTTCCTATATTGGATGAAACGAGTCATTCGTTTATTTACCTTTCCCATGTCCATTCCTGAATGGAATCTTTCTCATCCTTCAAACATGCCTTTGTACTCCCACTTAAAAGGGTTCCCCCTTAACTCCACCTTCTCATCAGTTGCCTCTTTCACAGTCAAGGTTCTTTGAAAACTTGTACATACATTTTTACCTTGATTTCTCACTTCTTATTTGCTCTCTAACCAGTTCTAATTTGGTTTTCACTCCCACCTCTCCACCACAATTCATTTTGCTGAGGTTGTCAGTCACTGCCATCTCAGCAGATTTAATGGACACTTTCTAGTCTACATCTTCTCTTGCTTCACAGCCGTGTTCATCAGAGCTGCCAGTTCCTGCCATTTGGAAATACTCTACCTCTCGGCTCCAAAGATGCCATCTCTGTTTTGGAAACACGGGCTCCTCTTCCATTCAGGTTCTATGTAGAATATCTCAGATCTTGTCTTGGCTGCTCTTATTTTCCCAAATTCTTGAGAATTTTGAATCCTAAAGGTTCAAAATGCTCCTATGTGAAAACCACAAGTCCACACAAAGGAGTGTAGGTGAATTTTCATAGCAGCTTCATTCACAAAGCTCCAAATCAGAAACAATCCAAAGTCCACCCATAAGTAAATAGATACACAACATATGTTATTCATAGAGTGGAATACTACACAGCAATAAAAAAGAATGAACAACTGATACACATGACACCATGGGTGAATCTCCAATGCATTGTGATAAATGAGAGGAGACTGATGTAAAAGAGTACACACTCTATGATTCCATTTATATAAAATTGTAGAAAATGCAAATCTGTATGACAAAAAGCTGATCAGCATTGTCCAAGGCTGGGGCAGAGGGAGGGATGGGCTGCAAAAGAGCACAAGGAAAACTTCTGGGGTGATGGAAATGTCCTGCATCTTTGTTGTGAGGGTAGTTTCGTAGGTGTATACATCAGTCAAAACCCATGAAATTGAACACATTAAATGATTGCAATTTATTGTAAGTTACACCTCAATAAACTTGATTAAAATCTGCTGACAATTCTTACATTTAAGTCTTTAACATATATCTTCCTCACAAGCCTCAGGCTATGGATCCAGTTATTCACATGACCTCACCATTTTGACATTTCATGGGGATTTCAAATGTAAATCTAAAACTGAACCTTAGATTTGTTCTCCACAGGCTCCTCCCACCTCAGCAAATTTCTGTCTTAAGAAGACCTCAAAATACAGTGGCTTAAGTGAAATAGGAATTTATTTCTGTTTCACAGAGGTAGGGGAGCCTGGGCTGGTTGGGTGACTCTACGCCCATCCTGAACCCTGGATTCCATTTCTGGGTCCCAGGAGTGCATCAGTTCTCATACTGTCCCAGCCAGCAGAGGCCGGGAAGTGCCTGCTTGTTTCTCTTTCAGGGGCATAGCCTGGAAATGTCAAATGGCCATATTTCATCTCAAGGGAGGCCGAGAAATGTCATCGTTATGCAGTCGTGTGTTCAGCTAAATCTTTATTCCAATGGTAGAAGAAGAGAATTGGCATTGAGAGACCCAGCTTTTTCCACGGTGTTGTGGCAACTTAGGAAAATGTTTTTGTGGGGCCCCTTTCTATTTCTGCAATTTGATTAAAAATGAATTACAAAATCCATGGGCCTATGTGAAGTGTCGTTTTGTTGATGAAGATCTAGGAAAAAGGGTAGAGAAGAGTTACTAATCAGTGTTGTCTAATCAGTGCACAGGCTCTGGCATCTCTTCATGCTTTTGGTGGTCAATTGCATTGTTCCTGGACAATCTGCTTCGCCCATGCAGTGAAAGAAGTAGCTCTTTAAGATTGTTACGGTGCATTCTTGATGATGACTACAAATCTTAGCCAGAGGAGTCAGGAATATGCAAGTCATCATCTTTGTGTAGCCCTAAATTTTCTATTCTTAAATTTTGGCATAAAGGTAGAACAACGCATCTTCCAGACAGGTCTTTTCTTGAACTCCTCAGGTTGGAATCGCTGCATCCATAGAAGGTGATCTCTTACAATGTTGATTGTACTTCTACCAGGCACAGGGATGAGGTGCTCATGGGCAGAGGGGAAGGGTCCATCCGCACAAGGAATGTCCATCCCTCAGCACAGCTAAAGACTGACCTGAGAGAGCCTGGCATCACCGCCTTCATCAGCGGCAAGAGGAGGCATGGATTGCAAGGGTCTGTTGTCATTTGGGAGCAGTGGCCTTGGCAGCCTCAGAGGAGACAGTCACTCTGTCTCCTCCAGCCCAGGCTTGAGATGCCTGTCCTGTCCTCCTCAGTGAGAGCCCAGGGACACAGGCTGCTTTCTTCTACTTGTAAAAAGTGCCACCAGCCACCTTTTATGTTTTCTCTAGATGACAGCCAGTAGTGTGGGACACAGTGTCCTCAGCCTCTCCTGACTTCCAGCTGACTTTGAAGATAAGCATCCAGTCCCTTTAATGGGAAAGGTATGGGAAAGGCATGAAGTGGGGAGCTATAAGCTTCCAGGAAAAAATGATTAAGTTGTAATGACTAAGTCATGATTCCTAGGCTAGATACCATAGAATATGGTAATTGGACATCCCTTTGGAGTCTTACTCTTAGTTTAGAAGTGGAATTTCTCAAGTCACTCTTTTTTGAATAGTTCATTTTTATTGTATTTTTTCTGTTACTAATTATTCAAGTCACTCTTTTTTTAAAAGATTTTATTTATTTATCTTTAGAGGGGAAGGGAAGGAGAGAAATATCAATGTATGGTTGCCTCTGGTGTGTCCCCTGCCGGGAACTGGCCTGCAACCCAGGCATGTGCCCTGACTGGGAATCGAACCGCGGTCATGTGGTTCGCAGGCCCGCGCTCAGTCCACTGAGCTACACCAGCTGGGGCTCAAGTCACTCTTAACACAGAAGGCTTCTTCAGCTCCTTCTGGAAGTACCTTCCAGGCCTGGCTGACCAGACTTGGCAGAATCGGAGTTGTCATCTTGTATCTTTGCAGTTCTGAGGCCCTCCATGTCAGGTGTCTCTCCCCAGTTTCCCTTGAATGGCGGCCTCCCACAGTCTTGAGTATAAGCAAATCTGTAGACATCAATGCAACAAGACTAATGGAAGGTCTCACCGTTAACATTTTATGATTATTATCCCCATGGTACGTACCTCCAGCAGCATCATGGGGAATGATCGTTTTCTCCATTTTAAAGATGAGTAAAATGAGAGGCAGAAAGACTGCATAATTTTCCAAAATCTGTCTGACTCCAAAGAACTCAGTGTTTCTATCTCAGTTATTCTCTCAAAGGGAAGCAATAAAACACAGTTTATGTGCCTTACCCTGGTGCCACCAGAGAAACGGTTTTGGAGACATTTTGACTAGTCAGTGCCAAATTTCTGTCTCATAGACTGCTTGTTCCTGGAGGGTGCGAGCTATGAAAAGAACTGCGTCTCTGCAGGAGATTAAGCTGGACACAGCCTGGCCATCTGCTCTCCTGGCAGGGGCTGACATAGGCCGCCTTATGGATATGGGAGATGGAGCAGGGCACACCACTGGCTGACAGCGAGGCATGGAGGCAGACGGACTCCCAAGCTGCTGACTGCTGTCAGCATCGTAGAGTCCATGGAGCAGACTTAGTGCAAACTGTACATCTTGAAGGAGAGGGAAGAGGTGGAGTCCTGATAGCTGTTCAGATCCCGTGGTGGGAGGGAGGAGACCCCATTTTGGCCAGCAACCCTGCTAGGTATCGTGCTAGGTGCTGTTGTTAGAGCAATAAATAAGAGGACACAGAGGGATAGAAAGACATTAAGTAAGTGTTATTGCATATGACTATTCAACTGCGATTGTGTGACTCCATCATAAAGAAAGTAGATGCTCTTTGATAGCACATAACGGGGAGATCTGAGTTCGGGTGTGGGGCAGATTTCAGGGAAGGCTTTCCTGAGAAACTGACATCTGTAGCAAATCCTGTCCTGATTGATCTGAGTCAATAAGGGTGGTCTCAGGGCCTTGCCATTGATTGATTTAGACGTGTGTTAGCTTACCGCGTGTGATTGGTTAGGACACGTGTTACAAGTTTGGCTGAGACAAAAGAGAAGTCTGCTAGAGGGCTTTTGGGTGTGGTTTACTCTTTACAAGGAGGAGGTGAGCCTTTCAGCCTGTGAATGCTGTCCTGTCTGAACTTCAGTGGTGCTCACTTGGGGGAAATCCTGCTCCCCAAAGGCAAAGGAGGAAGATGGAAAGGATGCGGGCTCTTGCTGGCTTCCTTCACTGTGTGAATCAGCAGGGAGCCCCTGTGGCTTCGGAGTTTTCAGCATGCTCCTCATTATGTGAGCCAGTTGGTTTGAGTTTCTGTTTCTTCATGCCTGCAAAGACAACATAAGTTTCCTAGGTAGCAAGTGTGAGTGGGAAAGGCCATTCTAGGCAAAAGAACAGCATATGCGCAGCCCTGAAGTGGACATAGGAAGTAGTCACCTGTGGCCTGAGAGCAGTGAGTAGGGAGGAGTGGAACAGGATGACGCTGGAGAGTTGGTGGGGCCACTGTCAGTTTTGAACATTAGCTGATGATTTGCATTTGGACTCCTTGAAGGCATATTTAGGCTCAGAGCTCCTTGTTTTGAATGACTCCGACAGAACACAAGATGATTCTTTTACTTCTGCATAGTGGAGAATGGGAATCGTTTCATATCTTGACGGCCTACAATACGAACAGAATTCAGCAATTCGCTTGTTTTATGCAATGATAGCCTGAAGTGGTTCCCGTCCGTTGTTCTTGGATTCACTGTCTAGTGGGACTACCTGAGGGTTACCCAGTCTCCATGGCATTGAATTGGGTCCTGGGCATTTAAGCATTTCGGGCAATGCTTTAGAAAGTAGTTATGCTGGTTGAGTTTCTTATTATGAAGCTGGAAAACTTCACATTGTTTGGTCTAGGGACCTGAGGAAGAATCTGGGACTTTCATAAAGTAATGAGGTTTAGGGTCCAATGACTCTTGCAAAAGAGATCCCATGTGGTCCCAGCAGGTGGGAAAGTAAAGGTCCAAAACACAGCTGCTGGGGGTGTGGCTTCCTACAAGTTCTGTGAAGAGACCCACCTGCTTCACTCAGCCTTGCCTGGTGTCTTTGGTTCTGCGTGTGTAGGGCCTTTGCTCATTTCTCACCGGGCTCCTCTGGCTGTCAGGGTCTTGGGCAGGGCAGCCTTCTCTGGGTGGTAGACTGCAAGATTTGGACCCTGCATTCCAAAGGCTCGGGCTTTGGAAGCAGATGCTGGTTGAGTACATTATGGAACATCTCTAAGCCGTAGTTCAGTCTGTGATGTGAGGTAGCAGCAGCACCTACCTCACAGAAGGTCGTGAAGATCAGATGAAGTGATCTGTGATGAGTGCTCAGCATGGCTCAGATGTTCAATCTGTGATAGCTATTAAAAAAAATCATCACTGCTCATCTGTCCTCACTGTTATTGGCATTCATGGGTTGGGTCCTGACCCTCCTATAAGGGCAGTATGGAGGACCCCGTCATCTTTGCCATGGCCCCAGTTAATACAGAGCCACGGCACACCTGTTTATTGAGCTATGTGCCAGGCACTGTACTGGGGTCCAGGCACTTAAGAAAGCAAGAACAAACACACGAACAAAACAACCCCACAGTACTCAAAGTTCCAGACAGAAAAGCTTGGCTCTACCACAACCATTTATTCCTCACCAAAAAATCTAAATCAAGAATGTGATTGTGGTTTTTAGTATGAGTTTTAAAAATCAGGACTATAAGGATCTTTTAAAAAGATTCCTTGTAAAAATGTTTAGGATGTTGATCCATGCTCTTTAGAGAGGTTGAGCCTCTTAAATCTGCAGCTTCATCACAAGTGCCTCATATTCAGAGAGAGGGTTCTTGGGGGGAGGGTGGACCCTCCTGGGATGTCTCCAGCATAAGCACAGCTCTGAGCAAACCATGCTTTGCAGAGTCAGTTATTTGTTTTACTTCTGCCAGAATATTGAAAGTTTGCCTGGCGAACATTCCCCGAAATCAAAATGACTTATTATCAGGCTTCCTTTGCTTTTGATCCGGCTGCAGGATGGTGTGTTTTCCTAATGATGCAGAATCTCTCGTTAAGTTCAGGAAACAGGATATAAGGATAAGTCAATTGACTCAATTTATGGACATAATAAAACGGTCCCTATTACCTTCAGCAGTCAAGGCAAGACAAGGTGAAACACAGTGTTGTAAAGTTATTATGACAAAATAGTTTAGTATTTACCTGACCAAATAAAGTGAAAATACTGCATTTATTTTTGAAGCAGCATTTCAGACATTATGACCTAAAATTAATAGCAGTAGACGATCATTTATCCTGTCGCACAGGGATATTGCAGAGTTCACTCAAAGCCAGGAATATCTGCTATTAAATCATGGCAAACTAAAAAAAATTTTTTTTGAAGTATTTCCTCGTGTCTGCTCTATGTCTACTGTTGGCCCCACTGAGCCAGCGTTAACAGCTAAGGCATTTCTTTTTCCATCTTGTAATATAATTAAAAACAAATTTAGAAGCAGAATAGATGTTTTGTTCGTTAGAGTCCTGTTCGTTTTGAGGGAAGGCACTGGCAATGCACACAGATGTTTCTGACAATTAGAAACTCAGAAAAGCAAAAAAAGGGTGGAAAGAAACCAAACTGGCCAAATATGGTTGCCTTTGTCTTCCAGTGGGAAGCAAGTGTTTGGGGTGCCGTGGGAAGAATAGGTGTTAACCAAACATTTTTAACCTGTGGCTTCCATGAGCCATGGACATGAAGCTAAGGGGGCAGAAATGGTTTCAAGTAGTTGAAGATGGAAGACATGTAAGGGCTATGTATAGTATCAGTAGCTTATGAAAATACTTAAGGTTGGGGCTAAATGTCAGCTAATTTCTGGCTCTTGGTTATTTTCTCAACTCGAGTCTAAAGCCCAGAGCAATTTTGTTTCTGAATTAAAATGGACTATGACTCCAAGTTAGGTAAGTGAGACTGTGGGCATAGAGAGGACGAGAAAAGGTTACTTTCAATGTCATCTGTTTGCGTATGCTGATTGTGGGTTGCAGAGTGACCGGCAATTGGATCCTTCGAGTCCTTGCTATCAACTGCAAAAGGCCTACCCCTGACAACTCTTTAAAATGCATCTGCTCAGCTGGTGGGGGGCGGTTAGGGGGTGGAGGGATTGGGCAAAAAAGGAAAAAGGGCTCGAGGACATGGACAACAGTGTGGTGATTGCTGCAGGGAGTGGGGTGTAAGTGGGATAAATAAATGGTAATGTAGAAAAATATAATAAAGATTAAACTTAAAAAAATGCACCTGGTCATGCGCCCTTTGCTGTCCCCACTCCCAAACCATCTTACCCTGTGTTATAGTTCTATCGCCTTCTAACATTTTACATAATTTGCTTTTTATGTTTGGTATTATTTTCCCTCTCCACTCCCCATGTAAGGCTGGGTGGGATCTTTGATTTGTTTGCCAATGTATCCCAAGCATCCAGAGCATTGTCTGACACATAGCAGGTGCTCAATAAATATTTGTTGAACAAATGAATCATATCCTTCTTTTTTTTTTGCCTAAAACATGACAGTGATTTTCATGGGCTTTGTGATATAAGTGTAACTTCGTTATGTGGCGTATGTCATCCAGTTTACATATCCAAATACATGTTTCTTTTCATTTTTCTCCTGAATGCTTTCAGCTCTACTAAACCACACCCTGTCTTGCTTACGGGTGTTGCTCATGCTGATTCTTTCACTTGGATTTCTTTTTTGTTCTCTCTCTCCCTGGCTAACTCTGATTTAGTTTTTAGGACTCAGTTTAGATTTATTTTTTCCCCTAGGAAACTTTTCACTTGGCTTTCCAGGTCAGGGTTGGGTGTTCCTCCAGTATGTCCTAAAGTACTCTGTACTTCCCTTATTTGCTGCTTATAGCCTTCTTCTAAGAAGGCTTCTTCTTCTAAACTCTGTGGGGTCAAGAGCCAACCCGCCTTGTTCATAGTTTCCTTTGTGCCAGATGCCGTGGTTGGCACTTCGTAGGAGGTTCATTAACTATATTGAATCAATGAATCCTGAAAGGAAAGCTGTGTAACTCAGACATCAGCTGGGATCATCCCACCCAGTAAGATCTGGGGAAGCCTGGCCTAATGCCTTTGTCTAAGGTATTTTGACTATTGCTAGGGGTGTATCACACCTGGCCCTGATCTCTGTTTTATGTTCTTATTTTCCCTTAATTTAGTATATTGCAGTGCAGTGCCTTGGTTAAGCATATGGCCCTGGAGCTCCACCATCTAAATTCCAATCCCACCCTGCCATTTATTAGCTTGTTAACTTCTCTCTGCCTCAGTTTTCTCATTTGTAACCTGGGGGTGATTATGATAATAATAGCACCTACCTCACAGTAAGCTGTAAGGATTCAATTTGTTTGCACATGTTAAGTACATACAGTTTAAGACATCACAGGTCTTAGTAAATTTTAGCTCTCCCAATCAACTGCTTAAACAAGGCTGATGCATGAAGCAGAATTCTCACCGAAGTTGTGTAGGACCCAAGGTTATGTCACAGCAAATAAATAAAGACACCCCTATTGGGAAAAGGCCTCATGTCTGTCCCACCAACAGAGTTTCTCCTCAGTGCACTCCCTCCCAGCAGAGGGCCCTGGCCATTGGGTGTCTTGCCAGCTCCTTCCTCTCCTCTGCTTTTGCTTTTCTGTAATCTATACGTCTGCCTCTCTCCCCACAATGGCAGCTAGAAATGCCCGATTCTTCCCTCTGTCTCTTTGGCTTGTATCTAAGCTCCACTGTTCCAGGCTGACTTCCGCACTAGACTCTGCACCCGTCTCTAAATATACAAAGCTCAGTTCAATGACCGGGTTATTCCCCCGCTTCAGCAGCTGCTCATCTCCCCATTAACAACAAGGCCATATTCCTTAGGAAGCAGCTCTAGGTAATGGCAAATTTCTTTTTTGTTATAAGTAGAAGGAAAAAATGACAAGTACCTTCACATAATTTGTGAAGCCCCAAACACTAGGGGAACAGCAACTCTCTAGCGTTTGCTTGTAAGGTAATGCAGTTTTGCACGAACAGGACTGCGGAGGCCTCACAGCCCAGAGCTGCATCCTTTTGCTCTCCCCTCAAAGAAGTCGTTACTAAGTGCTGTGTTGGAAGCAGCCACATTAGCAGGGCTGAGCTGCTGCTGCAACATTGTAAATGCCAGCAAATAAAAGTGTCAGCAGCCTGGGCTGTGGGAGGCTGGCAGGGCCGTTAGTTTAGTGCTGTTCTGTCCAGGTCGGCCTTGCCAGGGGGCTGGTTCATATCCCGCCCACACCAACAGTGATTCAAAGTTATTTCCTACTGATGGCTCTTCCTAACCCCAGGAAAAGGTGTTTGGAGGTCTCCAGCCGCAGCCCACCAAGGAGACATACCTGCTCAACCTGAACTGCCCTCTCTCTCCAACAGATGGCTCCGTCCTGGTTAATGGGTGGCATTTGGAATGGCTGGTAGATGCTTCCCTCCACTCCTACACCGGTAACAGAATTTTTGTATTCCTTCTCATGGGACCCATAACCATGTGAAAAAAAAAGTTTTCTTTTCACCACTGGATGTATTTATTTACAGAGAGGGACTTTAAATGGCCAGAGGCACACACTCACTGGTAGTAAAACTCCGTCCTGTGATTCACTGATTTCTTGGGCTGTGCTTCTGCCCACACAGAGGGTCTGTAACATCACAATGCTCAGAGGGAGCCTCAGACACTTCTATGTTGTGCCACTGGACAGATGAGCCCTGTGTTTGGTGAGTTTGGGAAAAGCGAATAGTGTTTTAGGCCTAAGGGTACATTTTATATGTGAATCTGAGAGAAAATTGCAGCCTTGGCACTCGAAATTGTGGAGGAGAAAATGCCTGTTTCTGGGTAATGGATATTCAACAGCCGTGCCCCCAGAGCCTGTCCGCCCGACAGTGGGATCCTTGCTGGGCTGCGAGGCAGGGGTCACCTGGCAAGGTCCCAGCGGAGGCGGGGCACAGAGCCCCACGTTGCTGAACGCTCTCTGATGGGCATGCTAATGGCTCGGAAATCACAGACAGCCATTTCAAATGATGTTTTCAAAGAGTTTTGAAGACACGGGAAAATGCCTCAGATCATTAGTAAGTAAGGGAAACAAGTAGGATGCAAAATAGACACTGTATGATCTAAACTCTGTGAAACAATAATTATTAAAAGGAATAGAGACCAAAATGCCCATAGTGGGTGGCAAGCTTAGGAATCTCCTTTAGTCTTATGTCTATTAATAATGTCCGGTGATTTCCAGGCTTCCTAGAGTGAGCCTAAATTACTTTAAAAATCTGCATAAAATAAATGTTTATTTAAAAAATAAAGTGTAACAATTTACTTCCATCAGTGACAATTATTAAGGGTATGATTTTTTACAATGCAGCAAACCTATGTTTTTCAAAGATTTTATTTATTTAGAAATAGGGGAAGGGAGGGTGAAAGAGAAGGAGTGAAACATCAATCTGTGAGAGATACGTTGATTGGTTGCTTCTCACACGCCCCTAACTGAGGACCTGGCCCACAGCCAGGCACATGTCCTAACTGGGACTCGAACCTGCAACCTTTTGGTTTACAGGCCAGTGCTCCATCCACTGAGCCACCACCAGCCCAGGTACAAAGCTATTATTATTCCCTTTTATCATTCTCCATTGGGAGGTAAAATGGCCCCAGCCTACTGTAGCCAGCTCTTGTGATTTTCTGTGTGTATTCTCACCTCCAAAAGGATGTTTTACATATGATCTGAGTTAACATTTGTGATAAATGCCAACTTTGCAGGGGCAACTCGAGATGCCTTGGTTTTAGTTTTGATGCTAAAGCTTTTATCTTTTCATCTTAGAGTAATGTGATAAAATTCTATAAACAAAAATTGCAAGGTATGTGCATACGGTTAATATATTTACATATAAAAATTTGCCAGTGTTATTACCGTTATAAAATCTTGTTTAAAAAAGTAGTCAAGTAATTAAATATCCTAAGTTATTGAGCTTTTATTTTTGACATTGACTATTACAGGGAAAAAGGCAAGTTCCTTTATTGAGAACTCTAATACCCTCTGTGCGTCACAGTAAAACTGGTATATAAGTTTTAAATGCGCAGTTTATGAGATCTATCCTTAGGTCATATCTGTTTAGCCTAATCTCATCCATCTTTCACATCTGCATTTATGTTCTAAAACTCTAGAATTATATTTTGTGGAATAAATAGTTCCACGGCATACTTGCGAAAAGGGCTCTGTGCTCAAAAATTTGGGGAAACACTATGTACTGCCGTCTTGCAACTCAACTCTCAATTCATATACTCACAGTAAATGTTCTGAAATGTTCTGCAGTGAAGAAATCCTTTAAACTCTGTTTAAACCAGTATTTCCCAAATTCACTAACAAGGATATTGGAAGTACTATTTCCAAAACAGTGCAAGAACCGTATCATCAAAGAAATATTCAATGCCTTTGTTCTACTGTACTGAAAAAGAAGCAGGAGAGTAGACAATAAAATGAGGATTTTCTCTAACAATGACTCCAAAAGGGCTTCCTGCTTACATCATAATCCTCTACTCCAAGCCCTCTGATGAGCTGTGAATCCTTCAGGTTCTTAAGTGACTAGAGCAAGCGTGCTTTAATTCGGGTCATGGACACTAGAAACCAGAGTGGGGTTCTCCTTGGCCATCTCTGATCGTTTCAGTTTATTCCCTAACTTACGGGTAACGCTGGCAATAGCTGCAGAGTTGATCTATCTGGTGTAGAATGTTAGCATCCCACTCCCACTCCGCCCTGCCCCCAATAAAATCACCTTCTGTTTCTTTCAGTTTCTGGTCTTTCTTGTTTTGTCTCAGACCCCAAAGTGACTGTGAATACAAGGAGATCTCTTCTTAACACCGCTTGGTTTCCTAACTCTATCACTTATGAGAGTAGGCCAATAGATCTCCATTCTAACAGGCGGCATGCTTGCCCCACTTAAAGGACAGTTTTTAGGCTTTTTTTTTAGCAGAAAGACTGAAGATACTACATCTTTGAGTATATCCACGAAGTCTTCTGGACCTGCTGCTTCGCCTGTGACATTTATAGTTTTTCAGAGACTGTGGCTATATTTGTTTGTATAGTGCCTAATGTATTGGAGTCTTCCACTCTGTTTTCTAGGTACCTTTGAAGCCAGTCCCTGCACTCAGTGCAGTGTGGGAGAATCCAGAAACAAAGAGAAGTGGTTGGGATGCCATAGTTGTTTTGCAGAAGGTATCCATGACAAGGCTAATTGATTCAGGGGACTTCGTTTTCAATAAAGAAACAGAGATTAGTTTACTGTCGATCTTAATTATTCCATCCATCAACCATTTGTTGCCCTGGGCAACCGCCCCCATCTTTGCTGCCTGCTAATTTTCACTCATTTTACTTTAGTGAGGTTTGTTTCTTTTGTTTCATTTTTGTGTATTTGGATGACCTGACATTTCTATGAGTAGAATTCTAAGCTGTGCTGTGTTGAATTCACCAACAAAGGACATTTATCCCTGCCCTCCCACCCCCATTTTTTATTGCTTTATTGAAATTCATAAACTGTAGGAAGGTTTGTGGGTATATGTGCACAGAGTAACCAGTAAATTGATATAAATAATGTGAACCTGTAAAGGAACATAATCTGCCCTACTTGCAAACAAGCCAAAATAAGTGAAGAGAAAATATAATTACCACAGCCAGACAGTATTTGGCCAAGGTCTCAAAAGTGCACTGAAGTCTGGCTCTTGGAATTTAAGTACGCCCAGTGTTTTTTCAGTCATATTACTTTTAAATTAGTTTTGGTTTTATTTTGCTGAACTCCAGATGCCACTCTGCCTTTCTGCTCATCTCCCCAGTGCCTTTCTGTATTTCGCCTTGTCTGCCCCTGCATAGCACTGTCTTCACAGACCACTTGTGTACGTGTGGTATGGAGAGAGGAGCCTTCTGAAGGGAGCCTTAAGTGGCAGAAGAAGAAGAAAAGACAGGGATGTGTGTTGATAAAACACAATAAAATACTTTCAGCAAAAGGACAGCCACATGGGAACCTACAAACACTGGGAACCTACTTTGGTCAAAAAGTACAACATGATAATCGTCGTTTAAATACCGAGTTTAGATTTTTCACGTGTCCGGAAGGTAACCTTGACTCATTGGCAGGCAGCTTTGTTTACCGTGGGGAACAGGGTTATAACTGCTTGGTTGCTGCTATACCTTCTCATTGTTCTATATTCTTGGCACCTGACTACGCAGTGCAAGTCTGATCATACATATGTAGAGTTGTCTAGTGCAATCAGATGAAATTCATAACAGGCTAATCCAACATATTTATGTATCTTTTTTTCCCTGCATTGTAGTTCTCAGGTCACATAAATGACACCTGTGTTTGTCAGGTACACTGTCTGTTGCAAGGGTCAGAAATTCAGTTAAGAAAGCTCAAGTCAAAATAGTGTTGACTTAAAGGGCATAGGATCAATTTCATGGAACCCCCTTATGAGAAATGTGGCTGGGCTTCCCTGGAACTAGAATGCCACCAGGAAATTGCTCTCGATCTCTCTGCTTCTCTCTTCAGGCCTGCATAGACTCTCATCTATGTTTTGTTTTTCCTGTCAGTATACATATACTCCCCTGTGACAGATCAGCTTTCTTTCCAGGCTCTTGGGTTTTGCTCCTTCAAATTTCATGCCCGCGGGGTGTCTGACCATCACTTTATGTGCTCTCAGTTTCCTGCCCAGGAATGGGCTCTCACCGACTCCTTATTTCTCTTAATTCAAATGAAGATTATTGTTGACCTCCCCACGAAACTGCGAGCTCTGTGAGGGCAGGAGCCGTAACTTCTTTGCTCACCAGTATATCTTCTTGGTCTGGCACAATTCACAGCATGTTGTGGGTATACAAATCATTGGTGAGTAAGTGAAAACGCCAGTATCTACATCTTCTGGGGGTTGTTTCTGCTGTCTGATATATTTATATCTCTTGGTTTTGGTTAAATGATGTCCTACTGAGAGCTGAATGTTGTGTATGAAAAATTGAAGAGATTATTGGAGAGTCTGGATGATATTGTCCCCTCATCCCCCAGAGAGGACACAGTTTTGCTTTTGTTTTATCATGGTTTTATGTATTTCTTTGGTTTTTAACTATAGTTTTTATTTTTCAGTTACAGTTGACATACAATATTACATTAGTTTCAGGTGTACATAAACGCCAGTGATTAGACATTATATAAGTTACTAAGTGATCATCCTGATAAATCTTGTTGGCACCACATAGTTATTGCAATATTATTGACTGTATTTCTTATGCTGTACTTTACATTCCCATGACTATTCCTTAACAGCCAATATGTACTTCTCAATCCCTTCACCCTTTTCACCCAGTCCTCCAATGCCCGTCCCATCTAGCAACTGTCAAAATGTTCTCTGTATCTATGAGTCTGGTCTTGTTCTGCTTGTTAACATATTTTGTATTTTAATTTTTTGATACATACATACTTATTGCTGTTTTATTTATATTTTTATTTTTTTCTTCTTGAAGAATACCCTTTAGCATCTCATATGATACTGATTTGGTGGTGATGAACTCCTTTAGCTTTTTTTTTTTTTTTTTTTGGCTAGGAAGCTTTTTATCTGCCCTTAAATTCTAAATGATAGCTTTGCTGGGTAGAGCAATTTTGGCTGTAGGTCTCTGCGTTTCATGACTTTGATCTTTCTCAGAGGCTCCTTCACCACCCTTATTTTTTTTGTTCTATTTTCTTTTTTTGCTCTTCTGATTATGTTTTCTGCTTCCTTGTATTCCAAATTGGTCTTTTGATTCTCAGCTTTATATATTCTACTATTAATTCCCTGTAAATTTTTTTCTTCATTTCAGTTAATGTGTCCTTTATTTCTGATTGGTTCTTTTCATGTTTTTTTTTTGTCCTTTGTAGTGCTATTGAAGTCGTCTGGAAGTTCATCTACTTTTCCCCAAGTTCACTGAGCATCCTTATAACCAGTGTTTTGAGCTCTGCATCTAGCAGATCACTTGTCTCCTTTTTGTTTAGTTCTTTTTTGGAGTTTTGTTCTGTTCTTTCATTTGGGACATGTTTCTTTGTCTCCTCATTTTGACAGCCTCCATGTGTTTGTTTCTATGTATTAGGTGCAGCTGCTGCATCTTCTGGACTTAGTAGCATGGCATAATATAGTAGGTATCCTTTGGAGTCCAGTGGCACAGCCTGCCCATTCATCCTAGCTGGGTATTCCAGGGGCACCCTCTCCCTCTGTGGGCTGTGTGTACTGTCCAGTTGTAGTTGAATCTTGATTGCTGTTGGCATGTCAATGGGAGAGATTTACTGCTAGGTTGGTCAGCAGCAAGGACTGAGTGTGATCACCATGGAGGATCATGAGCCCACCCCACAGGAGCAGGATTTACTTCAGTGGGGCTCTGGTGCCCACTGAGTCTGTCCCTTGATTATCTTGCTTGTGGAGGTGGTTGGGTGGCACTTCAGTGTGGTCTGAAGTTGTCTATCAGGTGCGCTGGTCCTAGGACTTCCTGGGATGTGCAGGCTAAGGTCAGCTGCCACCTGTATTCTTCCCCTAGCCACCTGGCATGAGCTACAAAGCAATCTGTAAATGGCTGCTACTTGTGCTGGGCTTGGAGGTGCCCAGGGGAGGCCATGCTGTGAACCAAGGACAATTACCACTAATGCTGGGCCTGGGGCCACTTAGTGATTGGTATAGGGCACTTTGAAGTCAGATGCTGCTTGTTTGAGAGCTTTTAGGAAAGTCTGAAGTATGAGCCAAGAGAATCCACCCATTTGGAAAGGCCACTGGAAAAGCTTGGATGGGCCTGCAAGTTGGGTGGGATGGAGCCTCAGGGAATCCTCGTGAGTCTCAACCATGACACCTGTCTGCAGGCTCTGTGGGTAGAGGTCTTCGAAAAGGAACATTGGCCTCTGCTAGCATTTCTGTTTGGGAGAAAGATGCCCTCCATCCCTGGCCCTCACCCTTCAGTTCCTCCCTGTATGTCCCCAGCGTCTTTTCAGCCACTTCCTCAGTGCTGGATTCTGAGGGAGTAAGTTCCAGTAAGTCTGTGCCTGACCCTTTAAGAGCTGCCTAAGACTCTAGAAGTCCTTGGTGTCACTCAGCCACAATTCCCACTGGTTTTTACAGCAAGAAATAGTGGGAACTTCCCTCCTTGCCACTGGAACCCTGGCCTGGGAGGCCTGGAGTGGTGCTAGGACCTGTTGGTTTTCAGGGGAGAACCTCTGAAGCTGAGATATCCTTCCCAATTTGTATCTACTACACGTGGGTGTGGGACCAGCATATTCTTCATCTCTGTCCCTCCTAACAGTTTTGATATGGCTTCTTTAAATCCTTGGTTGTAAGAACATCCTTAGATGTTCAGTTAGATATCAGGTGGTTCTGAATAATGATGGTTTTGTAGTTTAGTTGTAATGTTGCTGTTATACTTTTGTTTCTGATGCTTGGACAAAACTATTAGGATAGAGGCTAATTACCTTAATCTAATCTGACACTCATAATTGGAGTTTCTGACACCTAATATTTTTTTTCAAAGAGGCTTTTATTTTTATTTTTGTAAAACAATTTCACTGTATTTTTTCTGTTATTATTTAACCCTCTTATACGCCCCACCCCCTGCAGTCACCACACTGTAGTCCATGTCTGTGAGTCCTTTTCCCTTTGTGCTCAGTCCCTCCACCTGCTAACCTTCCCTAACACCGCAATAGCTGTCAGCTGGCTCTCTATCTATGACTCAGTCCCTGTTGGCTTATTAGTTCAGTTTGTACATTAGATCCCACATATAACTGAAATCATATGGTATTTGTCTTTCTTTGACTGGCTTTTTTCACTTAGCATAATGTTCTGCAGGTGCACCCATGCCTGGCAGCTAATATTTGTTCCGGTTCCTCAAGTCAAGTGTCCAGGAGGCTGGGGAGGTTTAGGACAAAGCACAGTGACTGAGCAGCAGGGAAGAATGAAGGACCAGTGACAAAATGAGGCTTGAGGTGCATTAGCATGAGGCACCACCGGATACCTCTCTTACCTAAAATATATTGCCTGGGAGTCCCTGAACAAAGGCTCAGAATGAAAATATGTAGGTGAACTTCAAGGTTGATGATAATGCACACATTCTGGCTTGGCTAGCAGGTTAGAAACTTGGAATAAAAATAAGAAAGAGGTGCTTCATTGGGGAAAATGGAAGCAAGGTAATGAGTTAAAAATAAGGCTTTTCAATTTTGCAAATCAATTTTGCTTCAGCTTATCTTTATTAGAGTCTGGATAAATTGGAGCTATACTCCAGAATACTCTTTATCCTTTATGGCTACCTAAATTTGCCACTTAAATATAGCAATAACATTATCATTATCATGAGCGCTAACACCTACTGAGAACTTATTATGTTCTTAATATCCATCATTGTTTAATTCTCACCGCAGTGCTGTTTCATAGGCATTGTTGTGACCACATTTATAGATGATTAAACTGAGGTTAGAATGGGTAGGTGATTTTCCCAAGGTCACCTGAAGCTCAGTAAGTGGCAATGGCAACTTTTGAATTCTTGGACTGGCACCAGAACTTCTTAATGCTATACTATGCTGCCTCCCTGTGTACATATAATATGTATCAAAATGATTGTTTTTATGATTTCCTATGCAGTAAGAAATGTACATGGGGAAGTATGATTTTCCACAGGAAAGGATTTTCTGTACAGTGAAACGTTACATTAAAATGTCCATGCTTGTGTATTTACTAACCTGCTGCTACTATACGCAGTGACTCACAAGACAGATGCCCATTGCTCTTTCATCTAACAACCCAGGGAGGGGCAAGTGTCCAATATTACCCAGCAATTGAGGTTATTTCTCTCTCATTCCTCTGCCAGTCCCAAATGTGTTGCCCACGTCTGTCCAATTGAAGCTGGCTTTATGTCCACATTCCAGCCATGGGAAGGGGGGAAGAGAGAGAGCAGAGTACATATCCAGACTTCACCAAATGCTAATAGCTGGAAGTTGCGCACATCACTTCTGCTTATATCCTATTTATAAGAACTTGGTTTCATGGCCACACATAGCTGCAAGGGAGGCTAAGAAATGGAGTCTTTATCTGGGTGGTCTGTGCCTTGTTAAAACTTAGGAGAGGATTCTGTTTCTAAAAGGGAGATTGAGCCGATGAATACTGGAGCCCAGTTAATAGCCTCTGCCTGGTTTCCAAATTAGTAACACAAACAATATATTTATGAGTTTGGAATTTTTCAAGTTAGCTGTCATTGGCTATGTGATTCCCCCCCACCTTCCTAGTAAACCTATCTTGTCTTGGATATAATCAAGAAGATCTGAATAATGCTCTAACTCAAAGCAGTTTTCTATACTGCATTAAAACCAGAAGCATTTACAGGCCGTTGTTTTACTACAAAAGACATAATAAATATCCTTAAGATAAACTTCACTAGATAACTAAAAGATATTTATGGATATATGTCATATAAGCCCTTGACTAGATATTTGGAAACAGCTTACAGGGATTAATTATAAACATGCTACCCCTTCCCTATTTGATTTGTGAGATAAGATTGATGGGTGTACACCCAGAAGAAAGGGGGATTTAATAACAGGGTTCAGCCTCACACCACATAGGCGGTCTGATTTAAAACAAACACAGCAGTCAGCACACCAGCTCATGACTCTAACCCTCTAGGCTTGATTAGCATCCCTGGGCCAATTAAGAAAATTTCTTAAGGCCTCCTGGGGGCCCGTACAGGATGCAGTCATCTGAGCTGCTATCAGCCCAGAAAAGACGATGACATCTAAGACTGCCGCTTTATTTCCAAAGAATGTTTGCTTTGAACATTTCTGGGCATGTGTGTGGATGAAGATTCACAATGGTCCCAATTATCATGTAAAACAAAATGCCCTTTTGGGTGCAGTGAGCCTCTGAGTTACTGCCATTTGCCACTTTTCAAGGGTGGTTTGGTCTCCAAACTCAGGGCTTGTTTGTTTTGGTGATTGCACATTCTTTTTTTCCTCATGCAGTTTTGTAGTCCTCGCCGGAAGTGATCGTTAGTTTTAGTTCACGGGCCAGGAAGGAGCTTCTCTAAGGATGGGTACCCAAATCACAGGACACGAGACTGTAAGCATCTCACGAGCAGCCCACCCACCGGTGGGCAGATGAGGGAATCCAGCCTGGGAAGTCGAGGGGCTTCATCATGGCTTCCTGGCCTGCACAGGGCCCCTGGTTCCAGAACCTGCGTGTCCGCACTGCTAGTCAGCGCTCTTTCCTGGTCTCCCTTGGATTTATTAATTGCGCATATTAGGCAATTTGGGAATTTAATCGAAGTTCTCTGATGTCCTATGTGTCTAAGTCCACTTTAGAATCTGAAAGTTCTCTAGTAAATTAGGCATTTCCTGACACCCAGGGCCTGTCCCGAGGCCAGGAAGGTCTCGCTCTGACCAAGGGCTTTTATTCGGGCTTGGACATTATTTCCAAGTGAGTTATTTGTATCCAGTCATGGTAATTGTGTGTATATCATTTCAGCACATCAATTTGTTAACTCTGAACATTTAACTAGATCCAATTTTTATAACTGTTTTGACATAATGCATCCCATTTTAATCAAACAGGAGCCTGGACAGTTGACCACCTCATGATCTCTGAGACAGGTTCGGGATGACGCCTCAAAGGGGTATAGAGTGGAGGCGGAGCAAACACGTGTTGAACCGAGTTTGGGTCCTGATCAGAGAATTAAACTTCCACTCGGTCGCTTTGCGGTTGAGTTCAGTCCTGGTGAAAATCAGCGAAGCACAGCACGAAGAGCACAGGTCCCGATGTGAGTACGTGGACTTAGAACACTGACTCCCCTGATGGGTTACAGAGCCTTCGGCCAGTCCGTTGTTCTTCCTGAGCCTCCGTTTTCTCCTCTCTGATGTGGGGATAAAATTGCTTGTTCCACAGCAGCATCATCGTGAAGCATGTTCATATCTTCAAATAAGATGCTGTTTGTGAAAGTCTTTTGAAATGGGAGGCATCATTCAAATGTGAGGCAAATTGGTTTTTGTTGTTGTTGCAGTAGCTTTATTACCATACTATTTCAGTTGTAGTTGATTTCCAGTTCAGTGGCCTGCGTTCTAGAAGGGTACGTTAGGGTAAGCTAGATGGAAGAATGTGCCAAGCTGAGTGTAGGGAGTTGTGTGTGGCCCATACACTCACACAGCAATATCAGAACCTGACACCCAGCAGCGTACCAGCAGGTCCAGAATATCTTGGTCCACTGATGGGACACCTTTTTGGGGCCCATCCCCCTCCCAACCCCAGCTTGCTAGGAGAAGCCATTCAGCAGCTTCAGAAACCCCCAGAAAGTGAGGATGAGCTGTCTTTAACCACCAGCATGCTCCTTTGGTCTCTAGAATATCTATTCTCTGCTAATGACCTCCATCTCCCTAGGTCCATGTGGTCATAGTTAGGTGGCCAAGAGAGCAAACACTGTCCCTGATCAGTCAGTCACAGGGACCTTCCTGTCCTCTGAGCATGCATGACATTGACAATCTGAAACCCTCATCCTATCGGGTGGGGTTTTTTTTTTGGTATTGAAATATCACAAATACAAAAATCTGAGGGCATTTGTTCCAGACATAAAATGCTCCCTTCCAACAGTTACCCACTTTCTTCTTTGAGCTCTACCTTTGTCAAGGTTCTCATGTTACTCTTGCTGATTAAAGTGAGGAGAAATTCTTAATGGTGGCCTGGCAAGGATACTGCACCTGCAAAAGTTCAGAGGTCACTGAGACCCTGGAAGTCCAAGTACTTGAAAGATTCATTGTGTGAGGCACTGAGGCAGGAGAGGGCAAAAGGCCAAACAGGCTGGCCTTGTAAGCCAACAACGAGGAGAGTTTGCCGTTGTCCCTGTGGGCAGCAGGGAGCCACAGAAGTGTTTTAAGTTGGGAGATAACAAGGTCAGGTTTGCATCTGATCCCTCTTCTCCTCCTGTGAACCTTCGATGGGAGGCACACAGCTCCTGGGCCTGTGCATCTGGGAAACATGGGAGTGGAGTCTGCAGGCGTGTGTTCCAGAAAAACACCATGGCTTAGTGGGGTAGAAGGGCAAGCAATTTCCTTGAAAGGGAGAAATAATAACGAGGCAGATTATTTCTGGATTTATGGCAACAGAAAAGACTAAGCACTTTGAAGTCAGAGGAAGGTCCGTGTGGTCAGGGCCCTGTGGTCAGGGCCCCCCTGTGAGGGTTGTTCCCAGAAGTCTTCCTGGGGCCTGGTCACGGTCACATGCTGCTTCCATGGCCTGTGGCCTGCACACTGTGAGAACAAGTTCGATTCTGATCAGCCCTAACCAGACCCATCTCCAGCCAGCCTGTGCATAGCAAGCTAACTTTACATTGTAGCAAAGCTGGTCCTAAAATCAAAGGAACCTACACGGAGACCATATGGTTACCGCAGAGTCACTGTGGGATCTGAAGCTGTCCCATGCTGTAGGCAAACACCGTTGGCCTCTCAAGACAAACACAGCTCTTGGCACTGGGATCAGTGTTCTGGTTCATGTGAGGGCCTGTTGGTAGTTCACAGACAAAATATATCCTGAGCATCATCATGGGAACGGGCTCTGTGTCGGGGCACAAACTTCACAGAAAATGGGGTCCTGTGAATTAATCTTTGACAAACTTGTGTAATAATTTTAGGACATTTTATCACAAACGATTGTGATGGAATTAACACCTTGCTCTACACATTGGAGAGGAAGCGGGAGGAGCCAAACACTATTTTGAATGATTTCATAATTTTGCCTGGGTTTGGCCCTGGTCTCTTTTTTTGAATCCTGAGAACCAGTTAGGAAGGCCTTTCCTTTTGGAAAACCAGACTTGAGGTGTGTGGTGTGTGGGGGGGGGGTGGGGGAGGCAGGAGGCGGCAGGGGGTGCTATCTTCTCCCCCTCTCACTGATTTTAGTTCAGAAAACATTGCTTTTGTCACATTCAGTTAGTAAAAAACAGAGCCGTTCATATTTTGCAGGGGTGGTTTGGGTTGGCTGATAGATTTGCAAGGCTGTCTGGAGAACTACTCTTTCTTTTAATTCCTGCAAAGAGCAGTGGTGGCACTCCAGTGAGAGTCACAGGGAGAAAGGGACTTCTCTTACTTCAGGGCCTGTCTTACTTGCCTTTGGGCGAATTAGGTAAAGGAGAGGATAGGCTGGTGTCTGCAAGAGGGATGCCGGGAGCGCATTCTGAGATTGATGGGGGATGAGTGCAGAAGCCCTTCTACCGTCCCCTTTAATTGTAGGGCTCTGCACTTTGGTGGTGGGGGGTGGGCAGGGGGTGTGTGGAGAGAGGGACAGACAGAGACAGGGACAGGGAAGGAGGGAGAGGAGGCGAGGGAAACAACTTGGGCCTCTCCTAATTGTAAATGTGCCAGCTGAAATTTAGAGAGATTACCATTGCAACTCTTGTGTGAAGCCCAATTTCATTTCCTTTGGATTTTTTTCTCTTGTTTTCCTTCCTTTTTGTCCTTTTCTTCTCTCACTTTGCTGCTCCTAATGTTCCTCCTTTTACTGCTCATTCTCATTTTAAAAGAAGCTGGAAGATAGAAAAATTTCCCAATCTAGTACAACATTATTGGGGAAAAAATCAAGCGTTTATTTTATCTTGGGATTTTAGAAAATCTGACTCTAATAAAAATCATAAGAATGTGTGTGGTGGAATAGAATGGTAAAACATGCAGTCAGTTACACAGGTATTTTAAAATGGATGGTTTGGAGGGGTGATTTGATTAGGTAATTACCCTTGTAAAGGAGTAACTTAATCTCTGAGACACTTCCCCAGCAAAAAATTCATACTGCCCTAGTTTAAAATAATTTCTTCACAAATTGCACTTAAAAATAATTGGAAAATTTTAAAAAGCAAATCTAATTTTTCAATAAAAAAATCAACTTTTAAAATTCCTCCCTGGTGGTCCAGTATTATTAAATATTCTTCTGGATTTTTTTATCTTGCTTTATTGGAAGGAGAAAAACAATTATCTGTAAACGTAATTTTTAATGCATGGTAATAAAAATAAATGGCATAGTTCTGCCGCAGTTCACCTAAATCTTCTTCCCTGGTGGTCTAGTGGTATTAAATAATCGGTACCACATGTATTCATCATTTGCTGACAGCAAAAGAAAAACTTTGGCATTTTATTGTCTAAAGAATCAGACATGATGTTATTTAGGCTTCTGGGGTGACTTTGCTGATGGTCTGGGAAGAAACCTTCATTTTCCTTGTTGGTGGGGCTGTGCTTTTTTGTTAATTTTCTTGGCAATTAATATAAAACCAGAGACAGGCACTCTTACAAGGTTGATTTGAGTTCTTCTTGCAGGTTGCCCCGAGAATTTTTAAGCTTCTTTCCACATTAATCGGGGCAATGGAAATGTTTTATATATTGTTACCTCTGTGTCGGGTGGGACTCCTGCAGCTGGGCAGCACCAGAAAGTGGGTACTGAGTAAGTGCTGTTTTCTTGGCACTTGTGTTGAAGGTGAACTGTTAGCCATCTCAGGAGAGCATTTCGGCTTTGGTTACTCGTGCCTGCCTCTTTCATGTGGATGAGGCCGAGCTTATTACAACTTATGTACATCGCAAATTTCAGACTTGAGAACTGATTCATGTTCCTGCTCATGCGTATTAGAAACAATACCTTGTTTTCTTTTGTGAAGAAAAGACAGACTTATAAAAGCTTAAGTAAGATAAGGCCCTTACTGGTGTACATAATAAATACAGCGGTTATCTGGAACACAGGAAAACATCGGTTATGCTCCCGGTGTCAGGTTTTAGAAAGTGCAGTGGGAGGCAAAGTGATCTCATTTGCACACGTATTTGTTTACACATAAAATTATGCAAAAAGAGTAAGTCCTTTGTCCTCTAGAAATACATACCTATGTAATTGAAGAGATTGGTCACTGGCCAGGGCTCTGATTGCTATTCCTGGTGGGATGGCACCATATCATAGCAACCATAACCTTCCAGACCGTGTTGAGTTCAAATCCTGCCACTCTCCCTCATTGGCTGTGTCACATCAAGCAACTTAAGCGAACTGCCTGAACCTCAATTTCTGCACCATGGAATGCAGGGTGAGAGCACCTGCCTCACTAGGTCTGTGAGGGTTGAGAGGTCTCTGGGCACAGAGACTGGCGCATACTAAGGGCTCAGTATTTGCTGGCTTTAAAAAGAGGACATTTATAGAACAAATGACCAATTTGCATTTTGCGGGGAGAGTGTATTGCTTTGAATTTTTATAATCCTACTAAAAAATTACTCTAGTCTTGAATCATTCCATAAAATGAGATTTTTTTAAAAAGGGAGATAACATAAATTTATAACCTCCAAATCAAAAAAGAACAATACTCTCTGAGCCCATTTTCCTGAGAAATTTCCCAAACTGCCTTTTGCACTGCTTTTTTTTTTTTTTTTTTACCACCTTAAGCCCTGGAAAAGAGCTGAACATTGGACATCTGAGGTTGTCTTAAACGTCCAGAGCTTGCTATATTCAGAAGAGTCTGTAAGTACTACTTATATTACATACTATCCCATAGGTACTGTACTATATATACTAGATATTTATACTTAGAAGTAGAAGTACTACTAAGAAGTACTTGGATTATAGTTAGATGCAACTTTGATTTCACTATTCAAGAAGGTGTGATAACTCAAGGAATTCAAACCAAAATGGCAAAACACTTTTTAAAGGTAAATTCCCCTTTACGAGGGTCTCAACACGTCCCCCTCCTTGGATAGGCCACGCGGGAGGTGGTACCGCTTTCTTCCTGAGAAGCCCAACTACACGAGCTGTAGACACCCCCCCTCAAAGAGTTTCTCCCACGCTAGCAGTATTAATTTGAACTCTGATAGAAATCTACGGGTTGTAATTGGAAACATGTGTGCTGGGACCGCGCGGAGCTGTTGCCGCCAAGCTGTGTGTGGCAGGAGTGAATCTCCACTGAGCTCCAAAGCATTCCTGATTTTATGGCAAGTCTCTCCATTGGAGTCCTTATTAATAGGTTTTATGTAGGTGGCTTTTTGATGATCGACTGGAGAGTGAAAAGCTTTTTGTACAAGGGTTGAAAAGCAGCATTAAAGCCCTGGAGGGAACAGGTTTTAATTTTGTGGTGTTTTGATTTTAAATGATATTGGATGCTATGGCTTTGCCTTTAAACTTCTCCCCTAGTTGATGCTGGCAACCTCTCCGGACTTGTGCAGGGAACTCCCTCACAATGTAGCAATTACTGATTTACGTTCCAGTGATAAGAATGTGTTTTATTGTGGTCATAATATTTGTTCAATTTAACTACTATGTACTATAAAGTATCATAAAAACTTCTCCTCTGATCAAATGTTACGAGACAAAGGATCGTGAGCTGCTCCTGATCCAGGCACTCTGCTCCCGAGGTGCCTACGGCATGCCACCAGGACGAGGGCAGGCTGTGGTCCCCAGGGCACGTCTCTGTGTCCTCCAACGCCTATTTTAAAGTCAGTCCGCAGTGGTTGCTTAAGCATCTCTGACACTTTCTTGCCATCAGTTGAAATCCCTTTCAGGACTATTGCCTCCCCCTTTGCAAAAAAAGTTTGGAAAGACTCTTCGTTTCCCATAGCCAGCTCCCAGCTTCCCATCAGTCTCTCCCCAGAGTGCCTCTTTTGGAAATGAATTTCACTGAGTTTTGCTGTCAGTATTTAAACCTGACTTAGGTTCATATATATTCTATGATCAGAGATAAAGAAAAGAAAAAAACCCACAAACTGAACTTTCCCCCTTCTTATCTTTTATTTTGATTTATTAATATTAGGGACAATGGAGAACCTCAACTAAGTAGGCAGGGCTCTTTCCCCAAAGCAAGGTCACGACACAAGCTCTGGGCAAAGGGCTTCTCATGTGGCCTCTGTCGTGCGGTGGTCGGTGTGGTCTTCCCTGCTCTGAATTCCCCAGCAACGCCCCACAGCCTTCCGAGTCAAGGCCTGTGTGTTTTTAGGCCATCTCCAGGACTCCCCCATCTCCTCCTCACCATCTCTGCTACTCACTCTTTCTATCCTCCAGTCACAGGGAACTACGTGGATTCTCCAACGGATTCAGCATGCCGTTTTCTTCAAGCTCAGCATCTTTGAAGAGGCCTTCCCTGCTGCCCCAGTGGGCTCCCACAGCCTTCACTGTGGACCAGCTGGGGCTGGACTGGTGGGGGGATGTGCTCGATTCTGCAGTAGAACCACGGTCAGAGGATTCTACGTGCCGGTCCTGATCCATTCAATATGAAATCGAACAGAAATGATTTCTATGCTTCTTTACACCCCCCTGTAGACTGGGAAACATCACGTTTTCTATATGCCCTGTTCCCCCTTCCATCTGGGACGCAGCCGAGGCCAGTCAGTTTTTCTGCAGACACTGCCGAGGAAACCCAGGAGGCAAGGACAAGAGCAAACACGGCTTTAGCGTTGTGTTGTGGGATGAGCCTTCGCCGCCTTTACCCTGTGTGGGTCAGTCCTATGTAAAGGGAGAAGCACGGACACAAGGATGCGATGTGGTCAAGGGCCAGCGTTCCTTCTGGGGAGTAATTCGTATTCACCTTTTGCAACCAGGTAGGTATTTCTATTCATAAATACAAGAGTTTACGAATTTGATCACTCTATTGATTTTAAATGTCATTTTATTATAATAAAATGCTAATACCATTATATTATAAAATTAATCATTAAACCACTAATAACAATATCTGTAATCATTAGGCCTAACAGTTACGGAGGGGTTGTGGAAGGGAGTGGGGAGACAGGTTGAGGCGGGATTGCACTGGGGTAGAGCAGCGGGCTCTGGAGACCTGCTGTGTGGCCTTGGCAACTTCCTTAGCCTCTCTGTGGCTCAAATTTCTCATCTGTTAAAATGGGGAATAATAAACATACCTACTTCAGAGTTGTTATGGGGAATAAATGTGTTAATTTGTGTAATGTGCTTACCTCAGTGCCTGACACTTAGCTAATATTTACTGAGTACTTCCCGTGATATTTTTTGGGTCAATTTTTTAAAATAGCAGCTGCTTGTCTTCAAACACCTCTAAAGAAAAACCAACTGTGTCTGCTTACTTGCCATTCTCCTGACTAGATTCTGAATTTCTTTAGCCATCTTTCTATCCTCAGCACCTACCCTACAGGAAACGACCGTAGTTATTTCTTGAGTGAATTAATGACCGAATGGTAGTGAACTACTGCTCTTCCTGCTCTTCCTGCGTTCTGTTTCGTCGTGGAAGAGTGAGAAAGGAGCGTGAATTCTGCCACGGTGTGTGATTACTCTCTGGGGATTGTCTGACCATGGCAATTAAGAATTCACAAAGATGATTAATTGTACACGACTGGGCTAGTAAAATAACTTTGATAGGCTCATTGAACGGGAATTTCCCTCAAGGGTCATAGAAACCATCCTCCTGCTTTTGGGCAGGTGGCTCTAATATAATGTAGAAATGTTATCTGTGTACTGTTTCTAATAAATCTTCCAAAGAGAAAATCCTTTATCTTTCTTGGTGCTCATATATAATAATTTAGTAGCCTGTATCTCTTAAATAGGAACTTCATTGGGTAGTTTTAAAGGCATTAAAGATTTAGGTGAGGTATAATGAAAATTAATATCAGACATTGGAATAAATTCTCATTCAAGTATCTGTCTTTCCTACTTTAGAGAGTTTTTGAAAATACAGCTGGGTAAATGTCAATCCTGCATGGCTTAACCCTATCTAAGAAGAAGTCCATTGAAATACCAATTGATGTTCCTTCATCAGGTGTCTATTGAGTGCCTTCCATGTACCATACTCCATGCTCTGGACTGGGATACAGTAGTGTATACTGTGCACTTGGTCCCTATCCTCTTGGAGCCTGAAGTCTAATGCTAAAGCTAGATTTTGAACATGCAATCAAAAGGGCACTGTGTATTTTAAAGATGTTGGTCGAGGGACTCTTTCTGGGTGGGTGTCCTTTAAAGAACAGAAAAGGGGAGAAATTCACTCCTTTGAAGGACAAGGATGGAGAAGCAGTCAGGGGCCAGACCATGCTGGATCCTAAGACTGTACATGGTGGTTTCGAACTATGTCCACTTAGTGAAGTTGTATCATATTTCCCAGAAATCCCTTTCCTGTATGGTTCTGTGTTAGTGTAGGTCACAAGAGACATTTTGTGGGAGCTTTGGAGGGTAGAAGTGAAGCATCAGCCATATGTTTTGTGCTCTGAAGATTGGTGTAGGGCTCTATGCGGCAGCTCGTGCATGCTGTCCTTAGTCTGCCAGCAAACCTTGTTAGTGTGGGGCAGTACCTGGATCTAACGCTCCCCCGAGATCTCCTCCTTCAGCTTCTTCGATTCTGGGGCTAAGTGCCTGTGTAGCTCCATGGCTAAAGTTGAGGTTGGAGGTGATGAGAGACAGACATGGGTTCCACGTGCCTTCACTATTTCCAGTTGCCCAGTTCATTTTCATCAGGTTCCAGTTTGTCGTGGCTCTTGTCCACATCCAGCTGGTTTCAGATCACCAGTCTGGTTGGTCTGTGATAACCTCAGGCTCAGAACTGGATGCAGAGACACTGGCCAGCATAGACTGCCCCATCATCTCCCACAATTGTGTAAGGTCTACCCTGTAATAAATCTCTTTCTTCATCATGGTGGTTCTTCTTATCTAACCAAACCTGACTGATACACCATGGGGGATTTCAGTGTTTGTTCTAAGAGAAATGGTAGCCATTGAAAGGTCCTGAACTGGAAATCGTGGTCAGAATTTTTTCTCTTCTGTCTGGGGTGTGGAGAAGGGATTAGAGTGTGATTGGTCAGGACAAGAGCAGATGTGAAGAAATCTCTGGGCAGAGAATACTGATACTTACCAAGAAACATTGCATTTTCTTTCTGGCCCAGCTTTAGATAACTTTGCCAGCCCTTTCACAATTTGGTAAGGTTGTGTGGCTGGGTCCTGGCCACGCAATGAAAGTGAATGTGGTGTTTGCCAGTGCCATATTTGGCAACTCTCCATGTTTTCTCTCTCTCTCCTCATTTACTAGCCAGAAGCAGTGGATCCAGTAGTGGCCTTGCTGGGCTGTCATCCTCATCCTCTTCCTGACCGGGGCCTCTTCATGGAAGATAAGGGGCAGGGCAAGATGATCCTCAGGGACATATTTTTGTTCTGTTTGTATGTGTGTGTGTGTGTGTGTGTGTGTGTGTGTGTAATGTAATCATCAAGAGATGCTCAGTCTCTCTTGAGGAAAGATGATTGCTAGCCTGTACTGTTAGACACAATCTTTTACGTCTTGGAGGATATTGATAATTAAAATGGACAATAATGATTTTTCCATTTTCACTAGCTTTGGATATTGGCCTCTGAAAGTGGTATTAATACCCATCACCAAATAGGCATGCACTGATTTGTTTTCATAAGTCACCTATCAAGTTTGATGTAAACCAATAACCCAGATGTAGGACACATACATCCTGTCACTAATCTCTATATCCATAATCTTTATTTTCTGTGCTTGACTCTCCTTCTTTCCTCTGGGTGACAATTTAGACTGGTCTAGACTCAAAATGGATGAAAGACTTAAATGTAAAACCCAAGGCACAAAACTCCTAGAAGAAAACCTGGGCAGTAAACTCTCTGACATTTCTCCCAGTAACCTTTTGTCTGTTATATCTCCTCAGGCAAGGGAAACAAAAGAAAAAAATAAACAATGGGGATTATATCAAACTGAAATGGTTTTGCATAGCAAAGGGACACAACAAAGAGACAACCTACTGACTCGGAGAAGATTTTCACCAATGATAAATCCCATAAGGGGTAATTATCCAAAATTTATAAAGAACTGATTCAACTCAACACCCAAACAACAAACAATCCAATTAAAAAGTGGGTAGAGGACCTGAATAGACATTTCTCCAAAGAGAATATTCAGGTGGCCAATAAACACAAAAAGATGCTCAATGTCACTAATCATCAGAGAAATGCAAATTAAAGCCACAGTGGGATATCACTGCACACCTGTCAGAATGGCCATCATCAATAAATCCATGAAAACAAGGGCTGGCGAGGACCATGTGAAGAAAAGTGAACCCTCATGCATTGTTGGTAGGATTGCAAATGGGTGCACCCACTGTCGAAAGCAGCATGGAGGTTCTTCAAAAAATTAAAAATAGAACTGCCTCGTGACCCAGCAATTCTATTTCTGGATATTTCTCCAAAGAAATTCAAAACACTAATTTGAAAAGACATATGCACCTGTATGTTCACTGCAGTATTATTTACCATTCCCAAGATATGGTAGCAACCTAAGTGCCATTCAATAGGTGATTGGATGAAGAAGTGGTTCATGAATACAATGGAATATTGACTATAAAAAGAATGAAATCTTACCACTTACAACAGCGTGAGTGAACCTGGAGGGTACAATGCTAAGTGAAATAAGACAGAGAAAGACAAATACCATAAGATTTCACTTATATGTGGAACCTAGAGAACAAAATAAATAAACAAACGAAACAGAAATGGACTCATAGACTAAGAGAACAAGTTAATGGTTGCCAGAGGGGAGGGAGGTTGGGGGACAGGATGAAAAAGGTGAAGGTATTAAGAAGTACAAATTGGTGGCTACAAAGTTATCATGGGGATAGAAAGTATGGAATACATAGATAGCACAGTTAATACTATTGTAATAACAATGTATGGTGCTAGGAGAGTACTAGATTTATCGGAAGGATTACTTCAATAAATTAGGCAAATGTTTAACTACTATGCTGTACACCTGAAACTAATATAATATTGAATGTCAACTGACATTCAATTGCTAAGAAACCAAATAAAAAATAATTTAGATTGGTCTAAGTGTGTTCGTTTGTTCACTTACTCATTCAACTACTAGTTTGTTCCTACTCTACTCCAGCCAAGGAACAGAGTACTGGGGTTGCAGAACTCAAGAAGTTAGAGCTACTGTGTTATAGTTTATGCTTCAGTGAAACTATGTACAATTATTAGGGAGTTTTAACTCGGAGAGGTGAAGTGCCGTGGGCACGAACGTAAAGGAAGCAGAGCCCAATCTCAGGAAATCAGGAAGGTTTACAGAGGACTAACCGTGTAAGAGTGAGCAGGTGAGGAGTTTGGGAGGGAAGGAGAGGAAGCGCTTTTGCTGAGGAAAAGCGCGTGCAAAGGGGGCGATTTTCTGACCTTACGCAGGGTGGTTGGTGTAGCTCCATGCACTACCCACAGGACAGAGGGTTCGCAGGCTGCCCCGCACTGTTCACAGAGGACTCTCCCAAGGGAGCTGGACGTAAGAAACATCTTCAGCTCGTTCCTCCTTTCACGTTTATGTAGGATGCAGTTTTTCCAATATTTTGAATTTAAACTTGTTTCTGGATGTGTGTATATGTGAGTGAGTGTGTATATATATTCATGTCCTCAGGCTGCAGACAAATGCCCAGGTACATTGGGTAGGGTAAGACCTGGGGCTGAATCCAAATATACATTGTTTTCGTTCTTCTACAAATCCCTGATCGTGGTGTAAGGGAGACAATGATTAAAAACGCAAGGGGGAATGGATCTACATTTTAGGCACCAACATTCAGGGGCAAATGTGCTAAAAAAAAAATGGTACCCAAACAACATGGCTTCTGAAGTGAGTACATAGCTGTGGTTGGCGAATACAGGATGGCTATTTTTTGTGTCAATGTAGGAAACAGCTGAGGTGGCCTTGGGTAAACAATATGCAAAATTTCTCTGGGGTTTCCAAGGAATGCTTAGGAGATTCACACTGAGAGGTCCAAGGAGCACAGTTTTAGGAAACTGCTCTGAAGAAATCAGCTTAAACGAGAGGTTTAATTTCTCCTTTTTCCCACAGCCCCATGATATTATTTCCCATTTGTTTCTGGCTCTTCCTGAAGACATTTCCACATGCCGACACAGGGAGGGCACATTTGCAAATCGCATTCAGGCTGGCGAGAGAGATTGAAATGGAAGTATCAGCAGTTTGCAAAAGGAAGGCTTTTTTCCTCCCTCCCCAGGTCTGTTATTACCTTATTCAATTTACACTTTCTTTTGAAGCCCATGTGTAGAAATAAGCAAATTATTAATTCAAGCTCATCTTCAATTTTGTGCTTGGCCTGCAAACCCCTACCATCTCTCCCAGTTCCCCAGGCGGACCACTGAAGGCTTGGTGATGGGCTGAGGTGGGCATATCCATTATTCAGTATGAGCTGCAAGCGCTTTGATGTTTCCTGTGAGCATGAGGCAGAACTGGGTGGGTGGAGTGCCATTCGAGGGAATATGGCCTGGGCTACTACCATTTTTGTGTGTAGCCGAAGGCTTACCATGAGCTGTGCTCACATTTCAAGGGCAAGTCCGTTGAGAATCCTGGTTGCCACCAGGTGTTTCTGTCTCTGTAACATGTTCTATTTCTTTGTGCAGGGAAGCACTTCTTGAGCCAGGCCATCTGCTCAGCATCGAGGGGGCTGTGTGTGTGCCTGCTGGAGTGCTGGGAACAATGAGAGGCTGAACAGCAAAGGGCAGAGTCCCTGGGAGGCAGCCATACTGTGGAGTCGGGGGCCGAGGCTCTGGGAGCATTCCTAGGTGGCGTCTGCATCACCTGCCAACACCTCCTCCGTTCCGCTGGTGGGCGCCCGCCCCGTTTGAAGGAGCCCTGGACCTTGTGCTTCATTGTGAGAGAGATGTGCTCCCCATTCTTCCTCACACACCTAAACATGTCTTTGCCTCTGCTGATGAACTTGTAGGCTGCCACCAAGCTTAGGATCATAGAATTTTAGAACAGAAAAGTCATTCGAGTTCATTTGTTTTACACGCACCCCCCACCCCCCACCCCCGTCGCATTTCTACCTATGTGGAAATTGGGGATTGCTGGGGGTTAGGTGATTTGTCTGGGAGACACCGCTAGTTACATGCAGTTAATGGGCAGACCCCAGAGAGATGGATTCTTCAGTTGAGTGCTCTTTCTACTAAGATAGCAAAAACCTGGAACAGTGCTTGGAACACGGAGAGCCTCAGTATGTACACAGAGATGAAAGTATTTTTTATAAGCTACAATATCTCCCCGAATGTCTGGTCTAAGATGTATTCATTTTCAAAACCTTTTCCATCAGAAGGTCTGAGAAATGCCGTCTTGGTTATCTGAGAGAGGTGCCTGCCGCTTCTCAAGTTCTGGAGGCTGAACGTGCACCTCCCCCTCCCCCTTTCCCGGTGTTTTATGGAGGACCGGCTCAGGTCTCCCGTGGCTGATTTGTGAACTGAGTATTATCAGTGGTCACTGTGGGATGAGAACAGTCTGTGTGTTTGGAATAAACAACGAATAAGCTGGCATTGAGTTATCAGGAAGAATAACAATGGAAATGTCTTGGGTGCCCTCACCCCAGCCATTCTAAATCTTTTTTTTTAAGTAATAGACCTGCAGCTCATCTGCTCGGCTGCTTCCCCGATTTTGCCTGCAGCAGACTCCAGTGCCTAGTTCACTGGCAGACAAGGACACCCAGGGCACGAACAGAATGCAGCTAAGGAGCACGGGAGATGCGGTGCCTTAGCGGAACTGCTGGGCAAATGAGCACAATGCTCGGTTAGGGTAAGAAGTGAAGTGAAGAGACATGAAGACTTAGAAGCTGATTTTCCTCAGAGCCATGCTAAAGAAGCTTCTGAATTCCCAGTGTGCGTTCATTTTAGCTTCAGTTTGTACACACACACACATTCTCTCTCTCATACACACACTCACACTCAGGGGTGTGTTCGTTGTCACACACCAGGTGTGACTCTAAAGCAGTGGTTTTCCTAGGGCTGTCTGAGGGACCCTGGGGTCCTGAGACCCTTTCAGGGAGGCTGTAAGGTCAGACTATTTTCATCGTAGCATTAAGATATTATCCATCTTTCTCACTCTAATCCATTCATAGTGTGCAGTGAGTTTTTCAGAATATAAGACATGTGGTTGACAACAGACTGAGTGTAGGGGCAGGAATGGGAATCTGGCAATCCAGTAAGCCAGACATCAAAGGGGTTTGCAAGAATATGAAACGATGCCATTATCTTGCTAAATTTTGTTTTGCTCTGCAAAAAATGTATTCATTTTACATAAAAATATGCTAGCGATATTTATTAACATGTAGCAGGTTTATTATTTTATAATGAATCGACAAACACTTCACACATTTCTCACTTTTAATTTCCAATATGGTGAATATCAATAGCTATATTTCACATAAACTTCTTTGGCATCCTCTGTAATTTGAAAAGTGTAGGAGAGTCTTGAGGCCAAATATCCAAGGGTCACTGCTCCAAAGCAATGAGACGTTCTCCATCTCTCTCAAACAGATGCTGTACCATACATCAAGTGAGGGTTTTCCCTTTCCAAACAGCCTCTTTGAAATCCTATATTCCTAGTTGAGTGACGTCACTGCTCAGTCCCCTTCTAAATCTCCCCTTTGGAGCTGTCTTGCTGGCCAGTTTTTGGGCTTCCCAGAAAACCCAGTTTTATGATTTTATCTTCAAGCTGGTTTTTGATCCATAATGCACTGTCTCTATTGAGAACCTACATTGCTAATCAAACCAGGCTTCAAATGACTTTGGACTTTTTCCAACAATAAAATTCATCACTCAAGGGACCCACATCTGCAACCAATAAGTTGTATCAGAAAGCTGTGCCTGAGTTCAGAATGCAGGTCCTCAAAAGGAGTTTAAAAATGTTTAATAACAGCAGTTTCATGGGAATTATGTAGCTTTCAAGGATTCTGCTTTGGGGAAGAATAACTTTTATTGAGAATGCTTAAGTTCTGGCATAATTTTTAATACTTGTTCTTATTATTCTAGGATTTTATCTCAAAGCTCAGAATTACAGGACATTACACTCAGAGTTTGTGTTTTCGAGCAGAATGCTTATTTGTACACTACAATGAATTCTTGTGAATTGTCAAATACTTTTTGGCTGAGTGAAGATTAGATCCTGTTTCAGTCTCTGTGAGAAAACTCAGAAACGGACATGTACAGTGAATTCCCCGCTCCACTGGTTTCTCTGACCCTCAGCAGGATGGCAAGCCTGTGTGTGATAATTTTAAAAAGATGCATTATGTTTTCTGTGTTCGGTTGCCTGGTGATTCTACTTTAGAGCAATTTGTACATTTTTTAAAAACCTCACCCAAGGATAAGTTTATTGGTGAGAGAGAGAGAGAGAAACACCTTGACGTGAGAAAGAAATATCTACTGGTTGCCTCTTGTATGCATCCAGCGCCCTGACCGGGGATCAAACCCACAACCTTCTGGTGTGCGGGATGACACTCCAACCGAACCACCTGGCCAGAGCTGTACATTTTTTTTTGGGAAAAAATATAATGGTATGGTGCTTTGCAAATCTCTTAGGAAAGAGCAATCTTGGCATTTCTTGTTAGAATCGCCTTTCACTGGGCTGTGTAGCATCTTTTGCAGGTGAATTGCCCAGGGCAGTTTTGGTGGTGACCGCAGCAAGATTGAAGTGTTAAAGGCAATCAATACTCTGAACAGTGAAGTATTTCCTTTTCTGAGGCAGGGCTCTTTTGCTTTGTTTATCGATGAGTTATAAACACAAAACACCTTAAAAATACAGAGGCTGGTGACTTACCAGAAGCAGAGGCATTTTCAGAGACATCAGGGCCCAGGTCTGCATTTACTGTAATATGTGATGTTAGTGTTTTTTTTAAAATGGGAAACTACATGTGTTGATGGATTATAAACTGCCTCTCCTGTCTATTTACCTGCTTCTCTTCAGTTTTCCACTTCTCCAGGTGCAATCTCTGGCTTGTGCAATTTACTTAGAGATAGCAGTATATCATGTGTTCAATATACCTATATACATGAAAACAAAAAAGGAACAACTGAACGCCTCTTATGTTTACTTTCTTGGAAACATTATATACATTATAGTTATTATTTTGTGTGTACATATCTATATATTTTGTATTCTTGCATAGGACTGCTACTTTATCATTTCCCAATAGCACACCAAAGCCCAGGTGAAGTACCTTGTTTATAATTAAAGGCTAATGACGAAATTGAGATTTAGAGTCTGCCTATGGAGCACAGACTCTTTGCAGTCCATCAAGTTGTTTATCTCCTCCCTTAGCAAAGCAGTTGAGACAGAAGTTTTTTGTTTTCCCTTTTGAATAGTTTAAGCGCTACTCTGAAGAACAAATCTTGGTGAACTATTCTGGTGCATGATGTCTTCCCAAAACATACTACTTAAACTCACAACCAGATGGGTACTGATTTTTTTAAAGTATGTTTTATTAAGCCCTGGCTGGCGTAGCTCAGTGGATTGAGTGCGGGCCTGCGAACCAGACGATCGAGGTTCGATTCCCAGTCAGGGCACATGCCTGGGTTGCAGGCCAGTTCCCTGCAGGGGCCAGTTCCCAGCAGGGGATGCAGAAGAAGCAACCATACATTGATGTTTCTCTTCCTCTCTCTTTCCCTTCCCCTCTAAAGATAAATAAATAAAATATTTAAAAAAAATAAAGTATGTTTTATTGATTATGCTGTTACAGTTGTTCCACTTCGGATGGGTACTGATTGATTAGGGGATGGGAAGGCTAGGTATTTTCTTGGGGAAAGGCCCGCATTGGGCTGGAGGGATGACGCAGTGCGTCACGGTTTGTTCTAATTCATATATGTGTTGTGTTAGTTTCCTATTGCTG
Source organism: Sturnira hondurensis (assembly GCF_014824575.4). Lineage (NCBI taxonomy): Eukaryota > Metazoa > Chordata > Mammalia > Chiroptera > Phyllostomidae > Sturnira > Sturnira hondurensis. The sequence goes on from NW_028076767.1 coordinate 39,119,039, forward strand.
CCACAACAAATTACCAAAACTTGAGTATCGTAAAGCAACATGGATTAATTTTTCTATTGTTCTGTAGATTAGAGGTCTGACTTGGGTCTCAGTGGGCTAAGACCGAGGCCTCAGCAGGGCAGTGTTCCTTTCCGGAAGCTCTAGGGTTAGCTGTCTCATTCCTTGCCTTTTCCAGCTCCCAGAAGCTGTCTACGCTCTTCGGCTTGTGGACCCCTCCTTCACTGTAAAAGCCAGCATCGCTGCCTCTTTCAGCCCATCTTCTGTAGTTACACTTCTCTCTCAATGAGTAGGGAAAGGTCCTCTGCTTTGGTGAGTAGACTGGGCCCACATAGATAATCTGGATAATCTCCGTGTCTCAAGGCCCTTAAACTTAATCATATTTGTGAAGTTCCCTTTGCCACATAAGATAACATAGTCACAGGGCTGCAGGCTGCCTCTATGGATATCTTTGAGAGACCATTATTCTGCCTACCACATTTACCACACCTGGCTAAGCATGCGGGTGTGCCTGTGCACCAATCTGTTCCAACAGAGATGCCTAGGGTCAAAATGAACCAAGTTTAATGCTGAACTAGTGACTTTATTCCACTAGGATTTATTAAGTCTGTTGGACACTCAGTGTTTATTCAGACATTTTTAATACATAGATTTTATATTTTCTAGAACAGTTCTAAGGTTATAGAGAAATTGAGCAGAAAACACAGAGGCTTCCCATGTACTTTCTCTCCCCTCCCACTCATTACCCCCTATTATTGCATTGGTATAGTATATTTCTTTCCTTTTGTAAAAGGTTTTATTTATTTTTAGAGAGGGGAAGGGAGGAGAAAGAGAGGGAGAGAAACATAAATGTGTGGTTGCCTCTTGCATGCCTCCTACTGGGGACCTGGCCTGAAACCTAGCCATGTGCCCTACACTGGGAATTGAACCAGCAACTCTTTGGTTCATAGGCCAGTGCTCAATCCACTGAGCCACACCAGCCAGGGCAGGTATGGTATATTTCTTACAACTGATGACTCAATATTATCTCTACCTAAACTTCATAGCTTACAGCAGTTTCATTCTTTGTGTTGCACTTGTGTGGATTCTGCCAAATGCATAATGTCATGTACCCACCATTACAGTATCATACAGAGTACTTTCACTGCCCTGAGGATCCTCTGTGTTCCACCTACTCATCTTGTTCCCCTGCCCCTGGCAGCCACTGATTTTTTCAGTCTAAAGGATGGTTTTGTCAGGACTTCATACTGCTGGCATCATGTAGAATTTTCAGGCAGGCTTCTTTCACTTAGTGATATGCATTCAAGATTCCTCCACAATTTTTCATGGCTTAATAGCTCATTTGCTTTTATTGCTGAATAATATTCCATTGTATAGATGTACCATAGCTTATTTATTCATTTATTTACTAAGGGACATCTTGGTGGCTTCCAGTTGTTTGCAATAAACAAAGCTGCTATTAATGTTTGTGTGCAGGTTTGGGGGTGGGCATAAGTTTTCAACTTGTTTAGGTAAATATTTAGGAGTGTGATTGCTGGATCTTACGGTAAGACTCTGTTGAACTTTATAAGAAAATTCCAAAAGATCGATGGTTTTTAACTTAGAATTTCCAAATAATTGGGGGAAGTTGAACTGGCAGTGTTTTGGGCCTGCTCTCAAAACAGATTAGAAAAGTTCTGACTTAATGAATTTTATATATTGAGGGTCTGAGTTAGGATTGCTTTTGCAAATGATTCTGCTGCTGAAAAACAATTTGGCTCTGGCCAGCATGGCTCCGTTGATTGGAGTGCTGTCCTGTAAACCGAAAGGTCACAGATTTGACTCCAGTGAGGGCAGATGCCTATGTTGTGGTTCATCCCTGGTTGGGCGGTTTGTGAAAGGCAACAGTTGATGTTTCTCTCCCTTACCTTCTCTTTAAAATCAATGAGCATGTCCTCAGGTGAGGACTGAAAAAAAAAAAAAAGAAAGAAACAGAAACAAATAAAGAACTTGAAAGCTTTTGAAAAGCTAATGTGCCACTACAAAGGTCCTTCTCCTCCACTCTTGAACTTGACTGGAAGCCCCAGAGGTGAATTGCATTTTATGGGGTGGGGTGTAATTTGAAGGACTTTGATTATCACCCTGCAGTGGACCAGGTGCTGATCACACTGCTAAGAAGGCAGGCAGACCTTTTCTCCTGGAGAAAGATAACATTGCAGTATGAAACACAATGAAATTATTGTCCTAACTATAACATATGAGAGTGCACTGCAGCAGAACATGACTCCCTAAGGACTTATACTGCTCCTATTTGTCTAGATAAATACACACACCACACACCACACACATATACTCCACTGACAGCTGATATGCACAACCTTGGTCGACTCTTTTAAGTTGCTATAGAGCCTGTGTCCTAGTAATTCGAAGGGGTGACTTCAGCATGGGCTTGAATCCTAGTTCCGCTACTAACTTCCTGTGTGACCTTGAGAAAATTATTTCTCCTCTCTAAGCCTCAGTTTCCTCATCCACAAAATGGAGGTAATAGTAACATATACCTTGTAGGGTGGTTGTGTGGATATCATGAGAAAATGCACGTAAAGCCCAGTTCTGAGTACATAGTAAGAAGGGAGAACTAACATTTACTGCAAGTCAAAAAATGGTCCCTGTAAATGCTAGACAGGCAGTAAATGCTAGTGAGAAACTAGAACTACTGCTAGTTCTCAGTAAATGCTAGACAGGCAGAAGACTACCTTTCCTTTCAAACTCCCGCCTTGTGGTGAGAGGGGTCATTTCCCCCAAATGAGATCCCCACAGTAGGATGGTGTTTAATAGCCTCCATGTTCTCTCACTCAAGAATTCCTTTCACCCTGGCAACTGATTTGTTTAACCCCCATCCTCCACCCTCTTCACCTTTCCAGCTCATTCCCTTCTAGATTTCAGTTCCATCCTAGACCCCAAGAAGGTGGTTTTACGGTATCCAAGGATATGTGTTCATCGGCCTGGTTGGGTCAGTTCTTGCATCTGGCCTCAGTCTGAGCCTGACAGCTGAGCTCTTCCCTGGCCAAATCGCTGCCATGTGTTCCTCTTCCTTAGTGATATTAGATGGGGTTTTCCCCTGGTGTTTTATTTCCTGGATGGATTCCTGCCTCCTAACTCGTGTTCTCCCCATACATGGGTCATCAGAAAGGTGTCCCCCACCAAATCTGTGCTCACCACCGAATGCCTCTCATCCAGGTGTAAGCTGGTCCCTGTCCTGCCCAGATTGGAACACTTCTTGGCACCTGGACGAATAGTTCTTTGTGCCTCTTATCCTGGATCGGCATGCCTTCAACTACACCTTGCAAGGCAGTCATGCCTCTTAGCCCAACTGTATTTTTGACTCCCAAACTCCACTGTATCTTGCAATCTGTCTCAACACTTGGGCCTGACCCTTCCCCAGTCTGACCTACTCCAGTGTGGTCAGAGGCCTGAAACTGTTACTAGGACCTGAGCTACTACTGGCCACAGAACCTAGCATTACAGAAAGGCATGCCTTGACATATCTTACAAATTCATCAAAAATGTACATTTTCATATAGGAAGTGAATTATTTAGAACCTTGGCAGAAGACAGATGGCATATTAAAGATGGTAGTTGATGGAAGATTAATAAATAGGCTATCTGAAAACGTGTGGGTAGGGTTTGCGGAAAGCAACCAGGCACAGGGCAGAACTGCCAGGGGAATCCCAGCCTGGTTACTACACCACCAGGCCTGGTGAAACGGGAAAAGCAGTTACTGGAACCCAGAGAGAGACAGAATGTGCATTACGGGGATAGGACCACTGACAAGTACTGGGACCTTCAGCTGAGGCAGGCAGCCAGCTCAAAGCTACTATGCTGGGAGACTGTCAATAAAATAGATATCTTTATCTTATTCTTTTTCTTGCCTTTGATATACTGATATTCCCATTGGCTGAGCCTACCTGGAAGACTGAGATGAGGAAGCCCATTGGTTCAGTTTACACAGATTATCCAGTACAGTGAGAAGTGTGAATAGTAGATCCTCAAAAGGGAAATGGAAGCCAGGGGCCAGCACACTATGCATGATATCTGGCCGTGTATGGCTGTGTTCTTTAAAAACGCTGAGCACAATTATGTCAGTGTTAGTATTAAGGACGTTCTGCACCATCTCGATGGCCTTATGGTTTGTATTGACTTCTTTGATAGCTGACTACATACAATTCAGGCAGAACTGTGTGAGATTGCAGATCTACTACTTTAGCGGTAATAACAATGTTGTTTTGAGCCCATCTTTTGGTGATAGATCAAAGGCAATGACACCTTTGAAGAGGTGTGTTGAGGGTGGGAAGAGAATCTATTGTTTTATTTATGATTATTAAGTAAATGCCATGGGTTGAGTCACAGTACTCAAGAAAGGCTTGTTTCTTCAACTTCAATAATCTATAGTTTTATCGTCTTGTAGAAGTGTAAAATCTTTATTCATAAATTCAGAAGATGTGCTACTTGAAAAAGGATAATACAGGCCCAGAAAAACTGGATTTTCAAGATAGGTAAATGAAGAAGTTATTCATACCAATGTATATTTCTTGCTTCTCAAAGCAATTGAATAGCTGAATCACAGTAATTAAACATAATATATGACTTGATTTCCAGAATATAATTTTCCAGGATGTATTTTTGAGTGAAGAAAGGTATATTGGTATTAATAATATTTGTAAAAATGAACAATATTGAGGATTAATAATAATGTGACTATGGTTGGAAGGATCCTTGAAGGTACATGGTATACCCACTCAGCTAATGTCTGAATGACTTTTTCTTTAGCCCTACAAAGGGTCATCCAAGCTATGCTTGACATTATTTCCTCAGCAAATAACGGTTGTCATGGTTTAGATAAACATGGTCTTAATTTATCAGAATAATGTGGCTACTTGCATTATGATCATCTATTATTAAGATAGAAACTTGCTAGTGGTTTGAAAATAATTAGATTTGAACTGTAAGAGTCCTTATTTGCATCGGATAGTTTTAATTGGGGGATAACAAGGTAGAAGACTGGCTGGATTGAGATGACACTGCTGGCAGAGAACTTGAAAGAGTGAGGAGCCTAACATCTCCCTTCAGATAGTCAAGGAGCTTGACGCCCATTTCACAGATGCTATGAGAGGCCCTCCCAAGGGTAAGCATAATACCCAAGGCCACGGAATTGGTGAGTAGGAACTTGAACATAGAGCACCGTCTTGAAGGTCAGGGTTCCTTAGATGAACTTCTAAAGGGCAGTAAGTGTGGGGAGAGGCTGTCTGGCCCATGTGGGGGTATACTTCACAGAGTGTCCTTTCGCTGTGTGGCATTATTGTGAGGCCCCTTCTTCATAAGGGGAATTGAGGTGATCATTGTTCACGTTGGCCTGGTGTTAAAAATCTGGTAGATGGGGTTCGAGAAATGGCCATTTTTCATTCTCGCTTCTAAGGAGGAAGGGACAAGCCTGTGTGTGTACCTGTAAATTCTGTCTTTTACAAATAGCCTAATGGAACAAAGAAGTTAAAAATTGCCAATGCCATTTTTTTACTGGATGCAATTAGCTGACCATATATGTCGATTTGGTAGATTTATCCATTTAGCAAAAATATTACTGTGGTTAATATAACTGATTTCTTTCCTCCATTTCATACATATTATTGTGGCTTCCACTTTTTCTGGTAATTAATCCCCTGGAGTTCTCATTCCAACGTTTCAAAGGCAGGCCCCGTTTTCGCAGATCACATGATGATCTCCGCTGCCAGGACATGGATGATCCCCAGCTCAGCTGCCTTCACATTTCTGGGGCAGGTTGCCAGGCTGCCTTCTGGAGATGCTAGCCCTGTGGAACAGATCCCAGAACCTGCATTTTTAACAAGCTCTCCAGATAATTCTGATACTCCTCTAGGTATGCGGACTAATGGTCAAAGATTATGTTTCCAGGAAATTCCAGACGTAATTTTCTCCCCAGCCTTTAAGAGTCCTTGGAAAAAATGTAAGTGTTCTAAGTTAATACTTAGGGCCTTTCATTTTTGTAAGGCAGAACTATGGGGCTGGTGAGTGGGCCGTGGGGAGCTGGTGAGGTGGGGGTTGGGGTGGGGCTGTGGAAGATGATGGTGGTGACAGGCCTGAGGGATGAGGACTCTGCAATGAAAAGGTCTGGGGAATAATCAGAAAGAAACTTGGCCCTGACTGGTGTGGCTCAGTCGGTTGGATGTCCTCCCACAATGTGAAGGGTCACGGTGCCATTCCTGGTCACAGTGCATGCCTGGGTCACGGGTTCTGTCTCCCATGGAGACACAATGGATGTTTCTCTCTTACATTGATGTTTCCTTCCCATTCTTTCTCTTTCCCTTCCCCCATCTCTAAAAAAATAAATATATAAATAAAATATTTTTTTAATAAAGAGAAAAACTTCTCCCATTTGACAAGCATGCTTTGGGTCAGCTCTGGATGAGTGAGCACGGAGTGTAACCTTTGATATCTTACTTCCTTTGAGATGAAGATGATAATAGTAAGTGGGGAAGAGGAGTTTTAGGTTTCAGGAATTGTCATAGTACTGTGATTCTTATCCACTTCTCAACCTAAGAAACAAAATTGAATAGTTATGTCATCTAACCAGCAAGTCTGAGTGCTGAACGCAGACTTTGAGAACTGTTATCAGAATTTATTAGATGTAAAAATATCTGAATTCATCATGAGGAGGCCACATTCGGAATTTGATGGTGGAAAGTTGAATGTTCCAGTTTGTAAATATTGTATTATTCTTCACGTTGAAGAAAGTAGAAACATATACTTGAGAATATTCAACAGCCCTAAAGGGAATAAAGCCCTCGTGTGTGGTGGGAAAGTGGAAGCTGGAGTAACCAGGGGGTTCCTGCCCGGTCCTGGGTGCTGAGCCCCAGGCTGAGACCGGGGGCACCGACACAGGCAGTGCCCCTCTCAGCTGTGCGCACAACAGCCAGAAAGCCCAACAATAGGCAGATTAATTAATCAAAAAATATTGTCATTTAAGAAGAGTTACTGATACATCTTGCTCAAGAATTGCAAAGCAAAAAGACCCCACTGTCTCAAGTATTTCAACATTTTTTAGGTTATAGGAGATTTCTCCCCAAGTTTAAGACATTAGCTTCTCCTTGAATTGTGCCTTGTCCATTTTTCCTAAGAGTACGACACATTAAACTGTGATTTACTCATCGTCATAATTAGATGTAGTGATTAGAATCCCCTTCATCTTACTCTGCAGTTTTCCTTTATGGGGAATTATGAAAGAATAATCGGTAAAAAGTTCAGAATGGGGTAAAGAATAAACAGAATGCTGAATGGTAAAAGGAGACAGAATGCTGAATGGATAATAAAATATTTAGTGCTTTTCAATTAACTGTTCTCACGATTAGTACACTAGTATATTATATCATAAAAATCATGTCTATTAATTTTTTGCAGCCATTATCTTGACCATGATTTACTCCCCTGAAATCATTAACAATGCCATTAAAAAGGTGGATGGAGATGAACGTCCTGGAGAGAGTTCAGGGATGTAATAGGATTATTGTTCAGGGTCACAGAGAGATGGAAACCCAGAGAATGGAGGGAAGGGGGTTTGGGAGTGCAGTCTTCATGGAGAGGAGAAAATAGAAGAGGAAGGCCCGGAGCCACAGGGTTTGAAAGACAAGTTGGTCACTCAGTGCTCTGTCAGGGAAGAGTGCCTAAGCTAAGGCCATGCGTCCTTAATCCGTGGGAGACGTGGGTTGTGGAAAGCCCAGTGACTTGGAGAGCATGGGTTTTTCTCATGGTGGAATTTCATATGCACAGGGAGGAGAAGATAAATATGTGTGTGTATAAGAATCCCCAGGGTCCTATTGGAGGCAATGAAGCATTCTTGTTCCAGGTTATGCTGGCTGCTTGAGGGCAGCGTTTCCATCCAGCCAAAGAAAGGGCCATGACTCTTCATAAATAGTTCTCTTCTTAGGAAAATGAGATAAGCTGTATCACCAGAAAAGTGTCAGCCAAGCAGTCCAGTGAGACCCACGTTCTGTAGGCTTGAACTGCTGCTGTGAATTTTGAGACATTTACTTGTGGAAACTTCTTTCCTTCTTTTTATCTACCTATGTGTCTCTCTACAGTAATCAGTTAATCAATATTCTGTTCATCAGTCTATTATAGGTTCTGTATCATTAGAGTCTTGAAGTATCTTTTGGCTATATTTAAACACAAATTTTAGTACAATGAAAAGGAGTGACTGGAAGAGTCTCATTCTCCTCATTAGAACGTGGGACAACCAAAAGCTCTTAGTGAATATAGAATCTATTTTAGTTCAGGTCCTGCAGTTCTGACTTTCTGCTGGAGCTGCTCAGAGTGCAGGCTGCTGAAGGGCCAGTGAGTTGACTTTATACTTATATCAGGCAGGTCAGTGGTAGAGGCCAGAATCCGAAGCCTCTGGTTTTTGAATTTTAAACTCATCTTTTCCAAATAGAGTTTGGCCAGAAGACATGTCTTGGTAAAGCAAGTTAATCTGTCACAATTTCATAAGCAGGAAATTGGAACCGACTAATCAATCAGACAGCATTTTTAGCAGCTTAGTGTACTTGTGAGATAATAGCATTTTTAAGTTTTCATTTTAAGCAGGAAACATAACATTTCTCCTTACTGTTAATACCAGTCAGGGAAGTCAGCCTAGTTGCTCATAGCCTAACCTCAAAAGACTTGTTCAAAACATCAAGAAATCCTAATAAAAAGTTTTTTATTTTTTATTTTTTTAAATGTATTTATCTTTAGAGGGGAAGGGAAGGAGAGAGGGGGGGAGATATCAGTGTATGGTTGCCTCTCATGCATCGCCTGCAGAGAACTGGCCTGCAACCCAGGCATGTGCCCAGACTGGGAATTGAACCACGATCCTTTGGTTCACAGGCCTGTGCTCAATCCATTGAGCTACACCAGCCAGGGCAATAAAAAGTTTTTTAAAGAAAATCCTTACCCAAGGACATTTTTTTCATTGTTTTTAGGGAGAGAGGATGTGAGAGAGAGAAACACTGATGCGAGAGAGAAGCATCAATTGGTTGCCTCCTAAATGTGCCCAGACCGGGGATCACACATGTCTGGATGGGGGATCGAACCTGTAACCCGGGTATGTGTCCTCACCGGGAATCAAACTTGCAACCTTCTGGGTATAGAAAGATGCTCCAACTGAGTCACACCAGCCAGGCCTAAAAATAAATTTTAATGATAGTATTTTATAACCCAGGAATTCAGGTGTTATAGGTATTTTTCTAGATAACTGTCTCCCTAATTCCCATTATGAGATTATGTATAAAAATTATATATGTAATAGGTATTTATATGTGATTCATTATATGTTTATTTATACATAACACAAATATATACAAGTTAGATTATAAAATTTATAGTTATACAATTTAATATATAATATATTTAATATTGTACATTATAAAATTGTATACTATTAAATTTACAATCATATGATTTAATATACAATATTATATTTAATATTGTATATTAAATTCATATATTAATATAATATACAATATAATGCTGTATATTATATAATTGTTTATGTATATTATATTTATATACAAATATAATATAACACACAATACATTGTATATTAAATTTATATATAAATATAATAAATATTATATTTAACATTGTATATTAAATTTAATACACAGTTTAATATGATTGTGTAATTTATTTATATATTTATAATTACTCTGGCAGCTATGTAAGTGCATAAATGGACAGTGGTCCAAACCACATATGGCCATAACTTTCATGATCACTTTGATCATTTCATCTGAATCAAATCATGACCAGTTTTAGTCTTTAGTCTTCAGATTACAACCAGTAGCCTATCTGTGTGAAGTTCTGGTCATTGGTGTAACTATAGAGTCACAGAGGAATGAAGGTCCCACTTACCTTATGGTTCCCATGCTTCTAATAGTGGGAGTTCCCTTCGGAAATGTGGGGAAATTTCCTTTGTGCAGTAGCCAGCAGACTTGCACCTGCTGTGTAAGCTATAAGAAATCTGTTTTTGAGAATGTTTCCAGTAGGAAAGGAACTCTACGAAGCACATCCATCCTGTAGCATGAAACTCAGAGCACCAAATGTCTGGCAAGAGGCAGCCCACCACAGGCCTTCTCCAGAGCCTGGAGTCAAGACCTTTTTGCACCAGGGCCATTCGTGGTCGTGAACTCTTCCACGAAGCTGGCAGCAGCACCCTTGACTCTTATTTTCTCTGCTGGCATGCTAGAACAATGGTTTTCAGTGTTGGCTGTGTATCAGAGTTTTCAAACTACAAATTCTTGAGCCCTGCCTAAGGAGATTCTGATCCAGTTGTTTTGGGTGGGCCTTAGGCATTAGCATTTTTTAAAATTTTCACAAGCAATGATTACAATTTCTAGGCAGAGTTAAGAATTACTGCCCTAGGTTGTATAAAAGCAAGGCTAATATTATCTTATTTTCACACACAACAGGCAACTTAAACATTTTGAAAACTCACAAAGGAGCTGTGTCTGCTCATGGAGTATCAAGCGTTCTCCTTCCAGCAAACAGCCCTACTCATTTACAAATAAGGTGGGTAAATCTTATGGCTAACTCTAGGGTCCTTCTTACCTCTTACCAGGAGAAACTGTTGTCTCTTCTCTAATCAACCATTCTCTTCTAGTCTCGAGGTGTGCAGAACATTCTTTGCTTACCAGTTGAACTCTCAACAGAGGGTGAGTGTCCATTGTCAGAAGGAATCCAGGTGGCTGAATCCTGGTTGTTAATCTCCTCTCAGATGAAAGGGGTGCTCAGCAGCCCTTAGGCATGTTGATCCTGCCTTCCACATGGCTAAGAGAGGTCAAGCTCATGGTTCATATTCTTACAAAGCATGGTCGTATTTTGTTACGCCATGTCTAGCCTAGGAGCAGTTGGTAGACATTATCCTGACCGTAAGACAGGGAATAATTCACCTGAATAATATGCCGAGTGTTACTTGATATCTCCAGGGAAGGGTTTCTTAACAGCAACACTAATGAAATTTGGGATTGGATAACTCTTTGTTGTGAGGGCTGTCCTGTGCCTTTGTAAGATGTTTAGTGACATTGCTGGCCTCTTTCCACTAGATGCAAATAGCAACCCTCCCACCCAAGTCATGATAATCACAAATGTCTCCAGACACGGCCCAATGTCCCCCAGAGGATAAAATCACTGCCAGTTTAGAGCATTTATCAATGCTCCGAAGGGAAACTTTGGAAACTAATCATTATGAATCATAGCAGGGCTCAGTGTTAGCTCTTTTTGTGTTGCATTGCATCCCCCTGTTACTGTGTGTGGAATGGTACACTTTTCCAGATTTGTTGGGGTACTGCTTGAATGCTGTCCTCCGGTAGGTCTGCTTACCCAAGATATTTTCCTGAAGGTTTATTGAGGGTGTTCCCAGGGTACCTGTAGAGAACTAGGCAAGAGGCGTGGATAGAGGGAAACTTTGAACTGCTGGGCAATTGACATCGGGCCTCAGCCAATTCTGTGGGGAGTTCTGGAGCTAGGATGATGTCTCAGAGTTGTCCCAAGTTGAGGTGAGGGCGCCAGACCTTTGAACCTTCTCCAGCAGCCAGTCATTGAGTTTGAGTTTACCTCTTCCTCCCCACCCCAGGGTTAAGGGTGGAGGCTAATCTCAGTAAGGCAGCTGCCTTTAGTCAAGAGCAATTCTTATGGAGGGATTTGGCCATGATCTGGTCAGGGGCCAATATTCCAGATAGCAAGGTGAAGGAGAGTCTTGGCCCTGAAGGGTGATTTGGGAAGCACACCACAAGTGAAAAAGAAAGCAGGTTTAAGTCGTTTAAAAGAAGCTCTGGGGCAGGGAGTATGAGAACAGAAGAAAAATTGTAGTCGACATGGAAGTGGGACTATGCTGGAGACCTATGATGGGTGACACCAAGCAAAGGGCATTACTAATGCAGAACGTACTCTTCTGGTTTCTGAGTGGGAGTGAACTAGTCTTTGCCTCCCCTGATCCGTCATTTCAGAGCCAGAAATTACATTAGCAAAAACACATTTTGAATGGTATTGAAAGAACATGATTCCTGAAGAAAGGCAGATAGTGCTAAGGGGGGACAAATGAAAAATGATCCCTGACACTGTTTAGGCAAAATGTCACCTGTCACCATTATGGGCCAATGTATGTAATAAGAAGGCCACTTATCACAACAGACTCCTGGTAGCATTGCTAGGCAGGTTCCCGTAGCTGCAGAGGCCATGGTTGCAGCATATTTAACATTTAGCAGCAGCTTGCTAGCAATAGCTAAACATTGATTTGGAGCACGCAGCTGCATGCTTAGAAAGTTACGTTGGTCAGAATGGTGGGTTGAACTTTTGTGCCAGCCATGCCTCATTCAGTAATGCCAGGGAAGCTCAGAGGTGCGCAGTTAGCTCTTGAGATTCATTCCAGTTGCACCAGAAAATGAGAGAACCAGGACGAGGAGGAGACAAAGAGAGAGGGAAGAGGATGAGGAAAAGAAAAGAGAAAAACAGAGTGAGAGGAAGCTGATAAAGAAGATTCTAGAATGCTTAATTCTAATAGAAAGGGGCTAAGGTTTCATAGTACAATGCTTATACAGCTAGAAATATTTTCTGTTGTTTCATGTGAAGCAACCCAGGTTCTTATCATGGGGTCACTTAGGACATTTACTCTTCTTTTCTAACTCACTGCCGGACAGACACACATACCCCTCTTACTTTATTCGTGTTAGAAACAGCACCCCCCCCCCCCCCCCGCCCCGCAGAATGTGATGTTCTTTTCTTTTGCTGTTCCTTTATACTGTTCTCCATGGTGTTTTTATTCTTCTGGGTAGGTTCTAATTTGCTCTTTGGAAAAACCTTGTGCTCAGAGGTGGCTACAGGATTGCTATCTGGTTGGGTGAGGGAAATCAAGGAAATTGTCTGCAAGTGGCATTTGTGTAGCAAGCATGCTATTACGTTTATTTACTGGGGTCACATGGGAGGCAGCTTATAGAAATTATGGAGAACCCCTCAGCCCCAGGCTACCCTTGGAGCGGCCATGCCTGCAATATGGGAATACAGGATGATAATCATTTTTACAGAAATAGGGACCTGAACCAAGTTTCTTATTATGAAGGCATCTTCAAGTTGTTCTTTATCAGAAGCCACAAGGCCCTTCCCAGCTACCTGCAAACACATGCAGCCTGTTCTCACGCCATAACTAGTCCTGGAGATGAATCACCGCTAGCACCTCTGCTATCCTTACCATCTCGTTCTGCTAGGGACAGAGCTCCCGAGGATCTGCCATTGCCTTTCCCCAAGAGACCAGCACTTTTCCCAGCAGCTTGCCTGGTGTGTGACACAAAGCTTTCAGTGTGGTGAGGGAGGAGACAGGACGGACTGGAGGTGGCAGGTACAGATGGGGCGTCTGTGGGGAACAGAGTTCAGCAATTTAGAGCCCAGACAGCCCGACTGTGCTGCGTGGGCCTTGGTGAGCGCTTCTCATTTTATCAAACAGCACTCTACCTCCGTCTCCACCAGCCCCCGCAGCTGTCCCTCGGAGCAGTGTAGGAAGACAAAAGCAGCTGTGTGCGTTAGCGGCTTCAGCTGTTCCCACAGCAGTGCTGTGCTGCAGCACCCCAGGAGTCATCAAATATTTAGGAGGATGTTGTAGACCTTTGTATCTCGGCCACAAATGCCATGTGCTCAGGTTTGGATTCCACTGGGTTCTTGTTCATGTTACCAGAAAACTGTGAGAAAACCGGAAAGGGCTCTCTCACCGAATGGTACAGTGCTATCAGATCAACTCTGTCTTTATGCGCAGCACACAGTCACAGCTCTCCAGTGTCTTGTTCGAGAAAACAAAACAAGGACAGTACTGCAGTAAGGGTCTGTCTGTCCCAGATGAAAAACACTTGAGAATACTTCTTTCTTGTGATAATCCATTCACTAAATGTCATAGCCTGGCCCTCTGGGAAGAGTCACACACTATAACCCATCCTGCAGATGAGATTGTGTATTTAGAGTTGGCCTTGGATATAAATTGGAAAAACTACAAGCTGCCTGAAAATCCCCTGGTGACTCTGGATGCTGAGAAGGCAGCTGGGGGTGCTGAGAAGCATGTGCTGTTACAGCAAAGTGTGGTCTAAATTTCTACTCAATATTTCCTCTCGGATGTGTGACGTCTTTGAGGGAGAGATGTATGGTTCTTGTGATCTTGGACTAGAATACCCACTGGGGATAAAATTTGGTCCCAATTTAAAGCTCTTTTTTTTTCTTTAACAGCTTAAATATTTTTCTTAACACAGCTAAAATGGCTTTAAAATTGTGTCCTTTCTGGATGATAGGAAAGCCAATTTTTAGAGATCTGCATTGCAGCTTAATATTATGTCATTGGTTCAGTGTCGGCCAATGGGAAGATTAAGTGAATTTCCATAATGGCCAGGCTTGATTCAGTCCTAGTCAACACTCCCTTAATGACTGGGATGATGGAATAGGAATCTGTTCATTAGTTTTGCCAATAAAAACACCTGGGGGGGCGGGTGGGTAGCCCATGTCTTAGAGAGCCAGCCCTGAACTGTTTTTTTGAAAAAAAAAAAAGAAAGAAATGGGTGATTTAAAGCTATAGAATTTGAAGGCTAGTTACCAGATAATATTAGGGAGAACCATCAATCTGCATAGCATAAAGGGGTACCTAATTTCTGGGCAGAGATATTACAGAAAATGACCCAGAGTTTATAATAAACCAAAAATTTTGGAAATGGAAAATCAAGATGTATGTCTTCACATAACTAGGTCAGCACATGTATTTCCAACACCAGATTTTTTGACTGTTGCCTAGTTATATTGTGCACTGGGGATGGTGAAAACAAATCTCTATACGGTTTTGATGAGGGCTGATGTTGAGTTTAAGAATCCACATTGCAAAGATCACTGGTGTAATGGTTTCAGTGGAAGAAGGACCTGACTAGGTAGCTGGATTTAGAGTAAGGAAGCTGCTAACGCTCTCAGATGAGTCAAAAGGTTTAGACTCTGGCTCATACTTGGACTCTAACTAGCTGAGTGGCCTTGAACAAGTCTCCCAGCATCTTGGGTCCTTTATTTCTTGTTTTGGCAATAAGGGGTTGGATTAATATGTTATTTCTCAATCTGTGGTCCTTGGGGAGTAATGGGAGACTGAATTATCTTCAATGCTTTAAAAGGCTTAACGAAAGAGTACACTTCCTAGTAAGGAGGCCATATAGACTACTGTTTAATGAATACAGGTGGTAGACAAAAACTATTAAAACATAAATGCACATAGGGAAAATGATACAATTCTTCTTCTTGGCAGTCAGAGTACTGGAAGCGTTTCAGCCTCTGAACTAAGGTTTATGATTACCTTGATTGCTAACAGAATTGAGACAGCTCCAAGGCACTGTGTTGGTACTGCGTAAAGAGGGAGCTAGGGAAACATTATCAGTGGGCAAGTGCGTTTGTTTGCAAGATTGGAGACAAGACAAGAGGTATTGCTTATAGCCATATGCCAGCCACTTTTCGACATGCATCAGTCCACTTAATCCTCCAAACTGCCTTCTAAGGCAGGTATTGTTAGTATCCCACCTTGAAGATCTGAGGAATCTGGAGCACAAAAGTAACACAATTAAATTCATTAAGTGTTATCAGCTATTTCGAATGATCTGGATGGTTCCCAGGGATATGTAGTCACTGACCCCACAGATATGAGAGACAGGTAAGGAGGCAGAAACAGGGCTTCTCATCTTCAGTGTTCTTCAAGGATAAAATTAAGGACTCTGGATGAGAGCACTGTGCTGCTCTAGGTAAGGCTCTGGTACTAAATACCTGTGTGGCCTTGAGTGAGTCATTCTACCTTCCTGAATCACAGTTTGCTTGTCTGTAAGATGGGGCAATATTCCTGCCC
Source organism: Sturnira hondurensis (assembly GCF_014824575.4). NCBI lineage: Eukaryota > Metazoa > Chordata > Mammalia > Chiroptera > Phyllostomidae > Sturnira > Sturnira hondurensis. The sequence continues at coordinate 39,134,958 of NW_028076767.1, forward strand.
TGTTACATCTCCGGATTATTGGGAAAACACGGAGTACTGTATTTGCAAGTGTCTCGGAACCTAGAAGATGGTACAGATACGGGAGAAGAAGGGATGACCTCCGGCCTCAGTGGAGCTGCTCCCCAGTGGCGTGGGTCACTCGCTGACAGTTACACTCACAGTGAGCCGTGATGTGGGGGTGGGAGGAAACAGAGATCTTAGGGGAGCCCTCATCTCCTGTGGTGAGACAAAGAAGTGGCAGTTGGTCCCCTTGTACAATGTCATTGCTCAGATATTCTTGCTATAAAATAGTATCTTTAAATGGCAAAGTATCCTAAATTTGCTGCAGCTGAGTTTCCTGCCTTTGGCTCATAGTCTTACTTCTTGAGCATCTATATGTTCCTGCTTTTACCCTGTTGACATACCTCCCAGGGCTGTCTTTGCTGCTCGGCTCCATGATCAGTTGGTGGTCTCTGACTGATTACAGCCTGTCTTCACCCTGTCCCTCCAGCAAGTTGAAGCAGACACTTCCGGGGACCAATATCAAGACCAGTGAGGGGTTCTTGATGTCCCATTTGGGAGGCAGAGGGGCAGAATCATTTGTATATGCACTTCTTGTTTATCCGTAGCCACCAGCCAGGAGCAGAGGGGCACACATCATTTTCTTAAATGAATTGCATTTTATGAATGACAACAGCATTCACATGTATTTGAAAAAGCATAAGTCATATTATATGAGGCAGAGATCCTGTTTAGGGACAATACTTTATATGTGTGTAGGTTATCAGGCCTCACCCTGAGGAGCCCTAGGCCTCCCAGTGGTTGTCTGTGGACAGGTTCATTTAAGGTACATGTATTGGACCCAACTTTATCACTGAATAAATGATTAATTGAATCAAGTTATTATTCAAATATATATTAACCGGCCTTGGTATACACGGCTTTGGACAAAGAGCTGCCCTCATAGAACTTTTAATCAAGTGGAAGGAGCAAGGCAAATCTAAAACTACCGACGAGAACAGGAAAACACGGGAGAAACGAGGGAAGCAGCTCTGTGCGGATTAGTGGTCACGTCGAACCCGGCAGGGAAAAGCAAACGTTGCATAAAGGTCATGAGGTTCATTCTTCATCTCCAAGGACAGGTGGACCTTGGGGAGGTAGAGGTCACCCTCGAACACTTGTCCGGCGTTCTCTGCAGGAGGGACTGTGCACGTTACCGTGATGGCCTGCACAGCAGCTTCACCAGGTTCAGGACATTTCTTCACCTCCCTTGTGATGGAAGAGCCTGGACTTAGACAGGGGGCCAGAAACCCGGTCGGAGTCAAACAGCTAGAAAAGCTAGGTCCTGATTTATATTCTCGGCCATTCTAACCTTCCCAGGCTAGCAGTTTTTCTCAGTTTTCAGTTGTTTTCTTGCTGCTTTAATGATTTTTTTGGCCATCCATATATAATATTATTTATCTAATATGTTTTTGAATAGACTTCCTTTTAAAAATATTCCTACATGAATGCATTTTAAAAGCCAAGGCGTGCATTCATCTCAATAATTGAATGCTCTTGCTGCCGTGCGATAACAGTGGGCTAGGACCGGAAGGCAGGTGGCTTCTCATTCTTACACAGAGAACATGGTCTTACTTCAGATGAAATGCCCTCAGCTTTCTGCTGTGATAAATTATGTCCATGGACTGCCACAATCTCTCAGGTCATAGGTAATATACTAATTAATGCCATCTCCGTGTTGGAAACTCTATATTGAGCTGGAATCCAGAAGTCCCCTGCTTGAAATAAAAACCCTCATTAAGGGCTCTGTTTCTACACCAGGCCATGAATAACTGATACATTGTGCCAGATGGGCATGTTCAAAGTCAGCCGCGGAGGGGGCCCAGGAGAGGCTGCCATGGAAGAACAAGGCACATGCATTGTACCTGGGCAAGAAGTGTCATTTAAAAAAGGAAATAGAGACCAAAAAATATCCAGGGATTTGGTGCACAGTTCCCTTTCAAACGAGTGTGAATGTTAAGAGAAAATAAAAGCAACCCAGCACCCACTGGGTGGCTTCCAGAGAGGACGCTGCAACAGGTGGGCTGAGAGGGAGCCGAGAACACAGAGCAGCAGCGTTCCTTCTGTTTTAACTTCCTGTGTGTGATGGCCGCTTGTGATTCTCTTTTAAATACATATATTCTGTTGCAGATCTTAAGCGTGTAGCAGCTCTTTGCTGTTGCCTGTTAGTATCTATTGATACTGGTATCCATGTTCTCTATATCTTTCAGTATCTACAGCATCATGTACGTGTCTCCTTATAAAATTTAAAAGATGTCATTATCTCCATAGTTGTCATGTTTATTGAGAGGAAAATATATCTTTATGACAAGTGTGAGGTTTTGGATATAGAGAGAGACCTAGTTTGGAATCGTGGTTCTGGAACTTGCAAGATGCAGGAACTTGGGCAAGTTACTTCACTTTTGCAAGCCTTTGTCCTTCTGATATAACATGTTCTCTCCCACACTTCGGGGACATGAATAAGATAGTGTCTGTAAAAGTAGCTGGCCCTTGGACCAAGTGATCGTGTTTCTCTTTGCATATAGTTTTCTTACTCTCTTGAGTTCTGGAACCAAACATTATATTTCTCATAATTCATCATAGACTGTTTATTAGGTACTCAAAAATACTACTGAATGCGAATCTATTTTATGTTAATACCAAAGACATGAAAATGTCACTTTCTTGCCTTTTTGACTTACCTTTTTGACTTAAGGTAGAATGACTCATCCAGGGTTACACAGGTATTTGGTACCTAAGCCTTACCTTGAGCACAGTCCTCTAGTGCAGAGCCCTTAATTTTAAGTCAAAGAGGGAATTTATTCTGGTGTAGTCGATCATCCATCTTTGATGATTCCATTTTATAGCACTGTCCCTCTTTTATTGCACAAAAGTAACATCTAGCAAGTAATGTTGTCACTGAAAATTATTAGCCAGTCCAGTTATAAACCACGTTTAAGTTTACACTGACTTGTTGCTTTAGCTCAAGCCAACTCCAAAGCTATAGAGAATGAGTAATGCTATAGATGGATCCTTCAGCAAAACTTTTCTTTATAATAATTATATTCTTTCTGGAAAAACTGAGGCAAAAAATATCTGCCCAGAGAATGCCTAAGATTCCATAGTAAGTTCCTGTGAGAACCCCAGTCAATTTTCTCCAACTTCCTTGTTCTCAGTAACCATCGTCTCCTACCATCAACAATCTCTTTGAATGATGTATCAGGACTGGGAGAAAAAAAGGAACAGGGTATAAAAATATTCTGAAGAATTTTTCAGAAAGAATTAGTCACGGCCCACAGTGATGGCACTGGGCATCGGGTAGGCTCTTTAAGGTTCTAAGGAAGAGGTGAAGTCAAGGATCATCATGGACGAGGGGTTATTCTAAGGTTGTGTGGGAATGTTGGGCAGCTGCGGGAACCCTCTTGGCAATTACGTGCTTGTTTTGGGTCCCAGTGCTAATGTGTTTAAAACTTAGAGGAACATCTTTCAGTCCTAGGTACCTGCCTCCTTCTGGGTCACCTGACATTTTTCCTACCCAATAAGTGGGCTCTACCCAATAGTTGGATAGGTTTGCCATTGTATAACACAGCTTTCCTGCAGGGTAAAAGTTTTTTATGTCACCCTGAGTCATTGGTCTCTCTGGTGTCTGTCATGCCCTTTGACTTGAGAATCATCCCTCCAGAAATGGGGATATCGATTTGGGAGTCTTGCAGGTGGTAGGAGCCAGGAAGAGGGAATGATATAAACAGAAGCACAAATTGCTGCATGGGGCGTGTTTGGGGGAACATCGAATAGTTCATGATGGTTAGAAAAGTGTTTCTCAGTAGAAGTCTATGAACTTCTAATGAGCCAGGAAAGTGTTATTAGGGCAGCTATGAGTTCTCTGTCCATTGTTACAATTTTAGTTGAATTTCTATAAGATAACAAACATAAGCACAATTTTGGCCATTGGTATGGCCACCTCATCTATACAATCTGCACTGCACTGTGCTTATATTCCTTCCGGTGAACTTGCTCATGATTGGGCACATTAAACAGATATTATTTGAATTTTATGACTTCTGTGAACTTATTTGTATTTAATTCAAAAATAATTTTTGATTTGTAATTGTTTATGAGCATAAGTTTTTTTGCCAAGTTTTTGTTTGTTTATATTTAATAACATTATAATGAAGTGATTTAATTCAACACTGGGCATTCAAAAGGCTTTATTAAAAGGGATGGGTATTTTATTCAAATTGAAGAAACAGCTAGGGTAATACATTTTTTTTCGCTAAAGAGCCAGATAGTAAATATTTTAGGATTTAAAAATTAAGAAGCAAAATTTAGGATACTATGTTGGTGCTTACATAATAAAAGAGAAAGCAAATTTCCACAAATATTTTATTGATGAAATACAAATGATAATACTAATATTTGAGTATAATTTTTTGTAATACAGACTTACAGATGAGAAAAATGGAATTTCTTTTGGGGGGAAGGATAACACTTCATCTAATTGGTATTCAAAGTTAGTGTCCCCTATCATCAAATGGATTGCAAACATCCATCTATAGAAACCATTCTTAGCTTGCAGACTGTACAAAAACAGACAGCAGGCCAGATTTAACTGTTGGCCAAGTTCATCAACATTTAAATGAAAATACAAGGTATCTGTTGAGGGCAGAGCAATTTCCCTGACCTCTCCATATCTATTTGGGGTTTTGTAAGCTCTTTTATCAACTGGAGACTTTAAAAGCAGCAACCTCTTTGGGCTGTTGTAAAGATTAACTGTGATAATTCTTGAGAAGTACCTTGGTCACTGTCTTATCATTACATTAAATTTCATAGAATATTTTATACTTGCTTTTGAAAGTAATATAGGTCACTGGAGGATTCAAACATGGAATAACAACATTGGGGCTGCACTTTAGAAGGGTCATTGGGCAACAGGTTGGGGAGGAGGGAGGGCCAGAAGGCCAGGAATCCAGCTAGGAGACTGGTAAAATACCTCTCAGTCCTATCTCAGCTTCTTAGAACTTTCATCCACGTTGGTTATGTAGACTCCAAGTGAGTGGGAAGACCAGCTGTGGTAGGCAGAATGATGGTCTACCCACAGATGTCCAAACCCCAATCTACAGAACCTGTGAATATGTTACTTTACATGGAAAAAGAGATTTTGCAGGTGTGATTAAGGTTAAGGACCTTGAGTTGGGGAGAGTCCTTAAAAGTGGAGAACCTTTCCTCACTGCAGAGAACCAGAGAGATGGCAGTGTGAGAAGGACTCAGCCCACTACTGCTGGCTTTGAAGATGGAAGAAGGGGAGCATGAGCCAAGGGCTGCAAGCAGATTCTAGATGCTGGAGAAGGCGAAGGGATAGGTTCTCCCTTAAAGCTCCCAGAAAGAAATACCGTTCTGACTGACAGAGTGAGGATACCTTGATCTTAGCCCTGAGAGATATATGCTGGATTTCTGAACTACAGAACTGTAAGGTAACACATTTTTATTGTTTAAGTCACGAAGTTTGAAGTAGTCTGTTATGGCAGCAATACAACACTCATATACTAATACTCTCCAATTATACATGATAATAAGGGACTGGTATGAGAGAGTTCCAAATAAGCCTAAATATTAACTTATTCTAAGCAGTTTCCTTATTTCGAACATGAGAAGATTATTGTTTTTATTAATGGACAGTTTTTCCTGACCCCCCTGAATAAATGATAAACCAATATTTAAAGAACATTTGTTTCAAAGGCACCAAATTATTGGCATACATGATGTCTTAGCTTGGAAATCTGGAGAGGTTTCTCCAAAGTTAGTTCAACAAATTCTACCAATATTTCATGAGTCCTTTATTCTGGGATGGTTCCAACAAATGATTATTTTATAGTGCCTGCTAACATGCATGGATATGAATAGGAATATGAACCAGGCATGTCAGGCCCACAGTTTCTAAGTGTTCCTAGAAAGTGGGGATGATGCCATACCAGTTGATGTCCTTGAAGTGCTTGGTCTTAAAGGATGAGCAGGAGCAATTGGAGGGAGAGAGAGCCAAGGGTGGTCAGGCAAGTGTACCCAGGGCACAATGGAGTAAATGGGACGAGCCCTGGGAAGCCCTGGAGAGCTCTGACACCTGGCCAGGCTGGGACTTGCTCCTAACTGGATAGCTGTCATGGCTCTGTGGAGTCAGGAGGAGAGGATGAGGGGTGTTCTGGCAGAAGGTCTTAGTCTCCGAGCCTTGCACCTGGCCTTGACCTGCTGCTTGGCCTGTCTCAGATTCTTATCTTCCCACACTTGTCATTCAACATTTGGATGAATTGAAAAAAAACACCCTATTATTTGTAGAATTCCAACAAGTGTTTTTTTCTGTTATGTAGAGGGAAGGAATATTTAATTAGTCTACTGGTGAACCTAGTTAAAACAAGCAGTTACCGGGGAGAGTCGAGTAAATTGAATAATATTTATAAATAGTTAATAAATTAAGCATTTCTGACTAACAGAGTTGGTCCTGTGAGGGTGGGAAGGTATGATAGCACCTGAGATAGATGAGGAAATGAATGAGGACAGAGATATAGGGACAGGTCACCCTGGGTGAGGGATGGCAAGGGCCTTCATCAACTTTAAAAATGTTTTTCAGGAGGTTCCTTTCCCCAAGGCTGTAGACCTCAGGCTTTGGGCAGTGGAGAAATTGCCGAACATGATAACTCATTCACAATCACATTTCTTAGCTGAATCTGTGCAGTAACCCATAAAGCTGCCTCATAGCATCTCACACAAAAGTTAGACACATAACTCATAAGAGAGCTTCATGTACTCCCAGCTTTCCTTAGTGTCTGAATGGAGTCCATTTGGTTCTTGAGCAAATATTACTTTCGTAACCACAAAACCTAACAAATCACCATCACTACCACCATCGTTACCACCATCCTCAGTAACAAATACTTAACATTTCTAAAACAAAATGTAGTTTACGAATACCTTCAACTGTGTTCAACCTTTTGCTCTTCCTTGTGCGCCTCACATGTCCAGGTGGAGCATGGACGAATGCTGTTGGGGTACCGGGCTACTGCCTGGGTTAGGTCAACCAAAACTGTAATGTTCAATGAACTACAATGAGCCCTGTTTCTGAGGCTTCCTTTGTTGAACTGGACTCAAACATTATGGATATGAGAGGGAGTCTGCTGGCCTAAGGCATGTAAACAGCAAGGATTTAAATATACATGTAAAGAGAAGGATTCTGTATGCTAGTGTTGTGCTCCCAAGTTTCTCCAGGGATAGGGGTGAATTAGTATAAACATAGGGATGTGATTACGTGGGCTAATCGGAATCTAAAACCAACCCTGGGACAATAGTAAGGGGGCGACAGTCTGTGATGCCAGCACTCAAACGCCATTGTCTCCTTGTGTATCAGCAGCAGCAACAAAGCGAAAGCCAGCACTGACATATCTGATTTGTTCTTCATGAGTTGAGTATGACTTGGGGAAGGGTAGCTGCCATGTGCTGGAATCTAATATGCATAAAGGCAGCTATCTCCTGAGGACTATCAGAAGACTTAAAAAATTCAAAGACAAAAAGCTGATGAGAAAGATGAACTGCAGTAATTAGCTAAATATGTCAATAGCAGAAGCCTCAGGGTGGTTGTCCTGAGTTTTTGCTGCAAAGTACTTGTCTGCAATATTTTAAGGACTTAATAGAATTTTATTTTAAAGCTATGACATTAGCACGGTTCAGCCAATCAATGTTTTTAATAGCCTTTTAAAGGTGCCGTTTTAATTGTGCTCTGTGGGAGGGAAAGGCACATGAAGACTGGAAAACATCTAAAAATGGCTTAGTCAGACCCTTTCAAAAATATTTGCAAGTGCAAATTTCTGGCTTGGTTTGATTGCTGTAGAAGTGGGGTTAGAGTGTGAGATCTGAAGGGCTTATTCCCCAGTGAACAAGCAAAGACTTAACTCTTGTGTAGATTCATTCAGCTCAGCACCATAGCAAAATATTTGGAATCTGCACTCTTTTCCCTTTAGAGCAGCAAGAGTGAGAGTTGTGGTTTCTCTTACAAGAGAAATAGCTCCTTGCAGAAGTTTTCCTGTCCTCTTCCGGGCCTAGGAGAGACAGAGAGCGCTCACACCGCTCCTTCTAGCCGTCCTCTGACCTTCTGAATGTTTGCCAGTGATCACTTCAGTTTTTATAGGTAGAATGTGCTTAACATCTGGAAGAACAGCAAAAAGTGCCATTAACTTTCAACTTTCTTGTTGGCACAATGCCCACACTATCAGCAGAACCATCACAGTCCATCTCCTTTTCTTTATAGCTTAGTTTTGTGTTGCTTTATTGTTTAAAAAATGCTTTCATATATATAATCCTGTGGGGAGCCCCACAATAGCCATGTGATAAAAGGAAGTTATTATTACTTTCTGTTTTATAAATGTAGAAACTGAAGCTTGAAAATGTGAAGAGGTTTACCCAAGGTCGGTTCTACAAATTCAACCAACCTTTTGTGAGTAGTGTAGAATGTTTTATGGATCCCAGGGGGCTTTCAAAAATGATTACTTTATAGTCCCTGCTAACAAACTAGTGAGTCACAAATCTGTTAAATTTTCTTACTTCTTCTCTAGTGCTGTTTCCATGAAGTCGTGTTGTCTCTTGCAGGGCATGTGGAATTATCTAAAGAATCTACTTCTTTAAAATTTATTTAAAAAATGTACTTCTTAAAAATATTTCAGTCCAAGTAGTCAGTGGTTTGGAGTTGCAACATGAAGGTAGAGTATGGTACAGATAATTTGGGGGAATGAATTAACCATTAGAAAAGAGTACTTGGTCTTGCTTTTTGTTTTGATTAGTTTCTAAAGAGGAGTAATTTTGAGGATTTGTGTTTTCAAGCTTTTCAGTGCAGTGTTTCATCATAGTGCTGTGTGTTGCTGTATCGACCTGTTCAGTTCCAGCGAGAGGCCATCAGTGTACACACACAATGCGACAAACCGAGCAAGGGAGGGAGATGAGTTGGAGAAGAAGGGAAATGCCTGGAAACTGGGCTTCCATGGCCATCTGTGGCCAGGCAGGGTCTACAGTAGTAGATCTTAGTGCCTTTACATTTGGCCTCATACTTGGCTAGTCCTGATAGCAAATGACATGCTTGATGGTTTGTTGTTTTCCTTAATTTTCTAGAAAGAAGGTCCTTTTGAAAACTCTAGATTTTTCTATAAACTCGGAGGAGCGGGGTTTTACTGCCTCCTGCAACTCAATTTTGATTGAGGGTCCTTAATGAGAAATGTATTAGAACCAGAAAGCAGGAGTGACTATCAGGGATGGTGTAGTACTGAGCCAAGGAGGGGATCTGTTCTAGGTCAGAAGAGTGTGGTGTGGTCTCATTGAGCTAAATACGCACAGTAACTCTTCTGTATGATTCTTGGGCATTTAACCTTTCTGGGACTGAGTTACCTTTTAGTCAATTTGATCTAATAATGCTGATTTTAATAGGCTGTTGTGTGGGGTCATGTGAAATGACATATGTGAAGGGTTGAACAGAGTGCATTGTATACAGCAGGTACTCAACAATGGTAGCAGCTTCTATTACTGTGATTGTCATTCTTACCACCACTAGTGCAATCAGGACCGAGAGAGGAGAAAACTAGATTAGCTGTAGTCTACTGCCTTTTCCATCTCTTGGGTCCTGCTGTTATGGATAGAAGGGACAAGACTTCTATCAAGTAAACCTCAGTTAGAAATCTATGCCTCAAACAATAATATTTTGGCTAACGAGGTAGTACTGCAAGGATTTTTTCAATAGTATTTTAAAACTGACTTAGTTTAGCAGGGGTGTCCAATCTTTTGGTGTCTCTGGGCCACACTGGAAGAAGAGTTGTCTTGGGTCCCATATTAAATACACAAAGACCAACAAAAACTGACGAGAATAAAAGCCTTTTCAGTAAATTTACAATTTAGTGTTGGGCTACATTCATAGCCATCCTGGGCTGCATGTGGCCTGTGGGTGGCAGGTTGGACACCCTCGCTCTAGAGGGTGTACCAAGCACCGGAATTTTAGGTCCCAGTTATGTTCTCAGTTGGGATTCAACCGTTCAGCCACTGTGGTGACAAACATTAGTTTTCTGGATTTGAGTTTGCCTTGTGCTAAATGAGAGTGGAACTATATCTCAATCAAATCAAAATGGTAGATGTTTGAATTATACAGGCTGAATAGTCAGCGAATAATTTCTTGTGTGTCTCCTCTGTCCCCTTGTCCCCCACCTCCATCACAAACACCCACATTCCCTCTCTCTTATTTTTTTGCAATAAATACTTTGGTACAGTATAAAGACACAACCAGGGAATTCATGCTTTCATTTGTTCATTTATCCAAGGACCTTTTCTGAGCAACTATTGCATGTCAGGCGTTGACCTATTTAGGGAAGTGCTTGGGTTCCCTCAGGCATTGTAATGGAGAGCACATGAATTATGGGTTCATATATGATCTGACAGCATAAGAACTCTGTAAGTGGAAACAGTGGGTCAGGAAGAAAAGAGGCAAAGTCCATCTCTGCACAACGAGAGACTGAGCTTGGAGTGATGCACTGCAGTCTGAGAACCTCATTATTAGCAAGTCAGAGACATGCTGGAGAGTGTTCAGAGAAAAGCAACAAGAATGATAAATGGGTGGAAAGACTGATTTATGAAGACTTACACAACAAAATATGTATTCTTAGATCAACAAAGACTTCAGAAGAAATGTGATCACTATCAACAACTCTCTGAAGGTTGTGAATACCCTGGGGGGACCCCGGAGGTGTTTAGCCCAATATCTGAAGTAATGACACTGAATCAGAGGATGGCAAATTTACCTGTGGATCAGAGAAATAGGAGGCTGGTAAATCCATCTATGCCTTATCGACAGAAAGTGGCTTTTAAGGGCAGCATCCTTAACTTATTTTTCTTCACAAATATATTTCTGCAGTTGTAATGATGTGTAATCATCTGTTGTCTCTGTATGTTCAGGGATTTTATGTGTTTCCTATTTACACACCTTCCCTGAAGATGTCAAGAATAAAATATTTTATTATTTTTTTTACCTTCTATTTCAAAGGCTTGGAGATAAAAGAAGCTGAGTTATGAACAAATTGTTTTCTTAAACCAAAGTTTGCATGCTTAACCTTTGTTAAAGGTCATTGTCATAATGTATGATTTTATTCCTATACAAAGCCAAATGGGTAACTCTTTATAAAACTGTACAGTTTATATACACACACAAATGTACATATATAATACAAAGCTTTCAAAGGCTATAAAGTAAAAATTAATTTAGAGGCAGAATCCAGTCTCATGCAATTTTATTTATTCTGGATTCTTGTAAGAGGGACTATTTTAGCTATGGGGTAGAAGTGTCACACTTCAAGAGAATAACCCATGTGGGACCAGGCCACAGACAGTCTCAGAAGAGCTGTGGACTGACAGTTCTCAGCAGTCTCACTGCTAAGTGCTGGGAGAGGAAACTGGATCCAATGGAAGACTGCCATTAAATCTATTAAAAATACTTGTTGGCTCCAAAACCCCGATTTCCACTGATGACCTAACTGTTTTCTGGGCAGTGACTCCACGTCTGGATTGGGCCTGGGTTGAGGCAAAGGTTGAGCACACAGCCCAGGCTGAGACTATGATTGGTTCAGAGGTGAACATGTGACTTGAGCTGGGACTCAAAAAACATTTTTGAGAATGCTGCAACCCAGATCTCCTCATGAGCAATGTTGCATGCAGATGCAAAGGCTGGGGTACATTTGGCTCTCATGGTGAGAACCGGACTGAGAATGAGGCCTGTGCGTGGGCAAACGCAAAGCCAGAGCCCTGATGACAAAATATGCGGATGAGGTGCTGCCTATCTGTGCTGTTTTCTATTATTAGAGCTAATAAACACACTTTATTAAGCAGTTTTGGCCTGGGCTTTGGTCCCTTATGATATAAAGAATCCCACTTGCTGTTTGAATAAGCACCAAGTTGTACGGTAGAGATCACAAATTCTCTCTAAGTGCAGAGGGGTGAAGGTCCATGTGAGCTGGGAGGATCGTTATGGTGGTAGCTGGAGCATGGAGGGATAGGGGGAGCAAAGGGCAGGAGATGGCTACCAGTCTAGTGTCCACTGTGTTCCAGAAATGGAGATGGGGCCCCACAGTCTACCCTCTCAACATAGCTCTCCTGTTTGTCTCATGGCCCTGTTTTGTAAATGAGAAAACTAAGGCTCAGACAAGTTAAGTAACTTGCCCAAGTCGCCTAGCTAGAGAATGAACCTTCCAGGATTTGAACCCATTTCTCCCTTCCTCAAGTCTATAACTTGGGTTCACGATATCTGGGCTTCAGTCTCCATTCTGGCTCTTCACTTTTGGATGAGTCACGTACATTCCCTGTGCCTTAGCTTCCTCTGTGTAAAGTAGTGATGATAATACCCACTTCATCAGGAAGGTGAATATATGGGCATGTTGTTAATTGTGCTAGGTGATGGCGAGGCATTATTTTTAACGAGAAAGCCTTCAGGGAAGGAAAACCACTTAACACTATAGATAGGAAAAGAGGTAGATTTTGGTGGGGAGCTAGTGGGGAATGGATGAACTGAACAGATTGACCCGGGCAAAGGCATGGAGCGTAGCTGAACACGAGCCACTTGTGCAAAAGAAAGGGAGCTGCCTTAGTGGTTCCTGATGGGAAGCTTTAGGAAATAAAGTCACAGGCTGTGTTCCTTTGTTTGTTTGCTCACTTATCCTTCCATTTATTCAGGGAGAAATGCATTCTCACAACACTCCCTCTAACTTTCTTCTTCCTGCCTAAGTGCTAGGGTTCTACTGAAGTTATTCCGTATGTACAATCTGTCTAGCTTCCCTACCCAAATGGCTTTCTTTCCTCCTTGGTATTTTCATCCTTATCTCATATACTGTATAGTTTTATGTTTTACTTATTTAGCTTATTTGTTTCTTCCATTAGAATACAAGTCCCGCAAAGGCAAAGATGATCCCTTTCCCTCATTTGTTTATACTCATATCCCAGTACCTTGAACAGTATCTGGCCCATGGCAGGTGCTCAGTAAAGATTTGTCATATCACGGAATGGACCCCTTTTTATGTCTATCCTCTCTGAGGTGGGCAGGGCATGAATGTTATCAGAAAGAAAGATCTCTCTTTCAGCTGATTATCTCACACAAAGAGCTTAGAAATTGTTAGACAGCACTTCTCTCCCTGTCCTGTCAGTTTGTCTGGCTTCATCTGAGAAGAGGAATTGTCTTCTGTTTCTGGACCACCTTCCCTTCGGCTACTACAAATGTCATTGGCCTATTTCCAACCTCTCCTTCCTCTCAGGGTGCTAAATCTATCTTGGAAGGGCTTTATTAGGGTTTACTGTGTTCTTGGTATTGTTTTTTTTTTTTTTTTTGAGTTCCTGTGCATCACTGAAAAGGTCTTATGTCTTTCAAAGTCTTCACATCTACAAGGCAAACTTTTCCTGTGCTCTTGCTTATCTTCTCTGAGTCTAACTTTGATGTGCTGATGTACTCTCATGGCCTTTGTCTCTTTCCTGGGTCTTTTCAGCAACAGCCCCAGGAGAGGATGAAGAAAACCAGGAAAGAACGGAGAAAGTGAGAAAAAAGAATACTCCACCCTGTCATACCCATAGTCCCAATCCCTAATTGAGAGAAGACCTAAAAATCGAACTCTTAATTTGTCTTAATTGGGCTGAGAAGGTATGTTGGACAACAGACCTAATATCGGGATCACTCATTTTATTTCTTTCACCCCTACCTTCTTTTTTATTTAATGATGCCTAATAGTAAGTAATGGGTAGACACACACTGGAATATTTTTTACTGATGCAATGGCTAGTATATTGCATTAAATAAGTATGAGATATCCATTTATATCTACCTCTGATAACATTTCTTGTACTAGATAAAGCCTAGTTAATTTTAGCTACTTATTTTCACTGGGTGACACAGATGTTCTAATCATATCATTTTCAAATGAAAACATCTATGGTGGGCAAATGGGACCATAAAAGCAAGAAGAAAATAATTAAATTGGTAAAGTAACAGACTTCACTGCTTTAAATTGGGAACGTCTGCTGCTTTACCAATTTAATTACCAAACTCTTGGAGTTTGCATATGCACTTATTCCAATCCCTTTTCAATTGGAAATTTCAAAGAACCACAAAATAAGAAATGGACAAATGTCATGAAGTCAAATACCTGTCTCCCCCCAACCTCACCAAGTTTTTCCCATTGCAGCTCATTCCTTGATGCTTTTTCTGCTCTAGATATACAGTCGGCAGATAGCTTTTGTGTGGCATTCAGGTCCTTTTGTGTGTGGTCAAGGAACCACTTCCGTGGCACCCCCTTTATGGCACTTTGACTTGGCTGTTCTTCCTGGAGGCCAGGGTTGCTCCTGTGGACTTTGGGTTCCCTTTGGTCAAAGAGAGCCCAGTGTCAAGCTTTGGTCAGCAGTAAACCTCCATCTGATAAACAAGGGGGATGTGGTCATTTTGTTGACACCTTGGTACTGCCGAATCTGGGGAAAATCTCACCAGTGCAGGCTTCCTGGAGGCTTTTAGGGTTTCCTGCTTCTGGCTGGAAACCCAGAGGATGCCAACAGTGAAAAGTAACAGTAACTTCTCTTCCCCTGGAGAGAAGTGCTCTGCTATGTGTGCTGGTGATGTTTAGGAGAAGAGGTTTCACCTGGGGGCTGATTTTAGTTTTAAATGGACCATTAATCTTGCTGTGTGTCTTACAGGAAAGAAAAGAAATATTTCTTTATTATATTTTTATTCAGGTATGCTTCATGCCATTGTATTGATTTTGAGGTGGAAACGTTATTTTCCAGGGCATCCTTTTGTTTCTACTTGCCAAAGCATGCCAGTGTTAATTATTAAACTTCAGGAAAAGATGTATGTTGAAGCAGCAGGCTAGACTCAGATGGAAAGCAGGGTCTTTGGAGATCATCTAGACTACAGAGTTTAAAATGATTATTTAATTATTATTATTTGTGTTTCAGAAGAATGAAATGCGAAGCAGTGAAGGCCAAGAAGGCCAAAGTGATATATTCAAGTTCAAAAAGCAAGAGGCCACAAGGATAGTGGGGTCATGGTGCTTTTCTGCAGAGAAATACCACCCAGTTAGCTTTTCATGACTGTCTGTAAACATGGTCCACCTGCATCTCTGAGCCTACTTTGAATTTGAACCTGAACGAAGTCATAGATCAGCCAAATGACCATTTATGAATCTCAAAGTACCTGCTGGCCTACTTTTCCTGTCCTTATTAATTTTGTCTCTCTATTTTTATAATATTAAAATATCTCCAGTTTTAATATATGTTTTTGTGAATTCATGGGGCTATATATCTGAAATTCTTATCTTTTTTCTTTTCCAGCTTTACTGAGATAATAATTGACATATAACATTGCATAAATTTAAGATCTGCATTATGTTAATTGGATATACTTACGTATTTTGAAATAATTGCCACCATAGTATTCACTAACACCTCTATCATGTCACACAATTACTATTTTTTTGTGTGTAGAGAATATTTATGATCTACTTTCTTATCAATGTAAAGCCTATAATACAGTATTGTAGTATCACCACGATGTACATTAAATTCCCAGAACTTATTCATCTTATAACTGGAAATTTGTACCCTTTTTTTTTAAACTTAAATCACAGACATTTATTTCTCACAGCTCTGAACATGGGAAGTCCAAGATTGACGTGCCAGCCAATTTGTTTTTTTCTTTTTTTATCCCTCCCTCCCTTCCTCCCTTTCTCCCTCCCTCCCTCCCTTCCTCCCTCCCTTTCTCCCTCCCTTCCTCCCTCCCTCCCTCCCTCCCTCCCTTCCTCCCTTTCTCCCTCCCTCCCTCCCTCCCTTCTCCTTCCTTCCTTCCTTCCTTCCTTTCTTTCATCTTTTTTATTGTTGTTTAGTTATAGTTGTCCCCGTTTTTCCTCTATCACTCTCCCCTGCCTTACACACCCCCCACCTCCCACATTCAGTCCTCCCTACCATTGTCTTTGTCTACGGGATCTTTATACATGTTCCTTGACTTGAGCCTTCCCTTTCTTTCCCCCATCATCCTCCTGCTCCCCAGTCACTGTCAGTTTGCTTTTTATTTCAATGTCTCTGGTTCTATTTTTCTCACTTTTTTTTGTTGATTATCTTCCACTTATAGGTAAGATCATATTGTATTTGTCTTTCACTGCCTGGCTTATTTCATTTAGCATAATGCTCTCTTGTTCCATCCATGCTGTCATGAAAGGTAGGATTTTCTTCTTTCTTTCAGCTGCATAGTATTCCATTTTATAAATGGAATACTACGGTCAGTTTATTGACCCACTCATTTACTGATGGGCACTTAAGCTGTTTCCAGTACTTGGCTACTGTAAATAACTCTGCTATGAACATTGGTGTGCATAGGTTCTTTTTAATTGATTATTCAGGATTCTTAGGGTATAATCCCAGCAGTGGAATTGCTGGGTCAAAAGGCAGTTCTATTTTTAGTTTTTTGAGGAAATTCCATATTGTTTTCCATAGTGGCTGTGCCTGTCTGCATTCCTACCAACAGTACACTAGGGTTTCCTTTTCTCTACAACCTCACCAGCACTTGTGGTTTATTGATTTGTTAGTGATGGCCATTCTGACCAGTGTGAAGTAGTGTCTCAGTGCAGTTTTAATTTGTGTCTCTCTGATGGCTAGTGATGCTGAGCATCCTTTCATCTGTCTCTGGGCTCTCTTTGTGTCCTCCTTGGAGAAGTGTCTCATCAGATTTTTTGCCCATTTTTTAATTGGATTGTTTGTCTTATTTGTGTGGAGTCATATGAGTTCTTTATATATTTTGAAGCTCAAACTCTTGTCTGAGATATCATTGAAAAATGTATTTTCCCATATGATTGGTTCCTTTTTCATATTGCTGATGTTTTCTTTAGCCATGCAGAAGCTTTTTAGTTTGATGAAGTCCCATTTGTTTATTCTTTCCTTTGTATCCTTTGCTCTGGGGGACATACTGGTGAAAATATTGCTGTATGGAATATCTGAAATTTTCCTGCCTATGTTCTCCTCTAGGACTTTTATGGTGTCACTACTTATATTTAAGTCTTTTATCCATCTTGAGTTTATGTTTCTGTATGGTGTAAGTTGGTGGTCATGTTTCACTTTTTTGCATGTTGCTTCCAGATCTCCCAACACCATTTGTTGAAGAGACTATTTTTACTCCATTTTATGCTCCTGTCCCCATTGTCAAATATTAATTGACCATAGAGACTTGGGTTTATTTCTGGGCTCTCTATTCTGTTCCATTGGTCTGTGTGTCTGTTCTTTTTTAAAAAGATTTATTTATTTATTTATCTTTAGAGGGGAAGGGAAGGAGAGGAGAGAAATATCAGTGTATGGTTGCCTCTCATGTGTCCCCTGCTGGGAACTGGCCTCCAACCCAGGCATGTGCCCTGACTGAAAATCGAACTGTGGTTGTTTGGTTCACAGGCATGTGCTCAATCCACTGAGCTACACCAGCCAGGGCTGTGTGTCCGTTCTTATACCAGTATCAGACTGTTTTGATTACAGTGGCCTTATAATATAGTTTGACATCAGGTATTGTGATCCTTCTTACTTAGTTCTTCTTTCTCAAAATTGCTGAGGCTATTCACGGTCATTTGTGGTTTCATATACATTTTTGAAATATTCTATATCTGTGAAATATGTCAATGGTATTTTAATAGGGACTGTGTTGATCTATAATTTGCTTTGGCCAGTATAGACATTTTGATGATGTTAATTCTTCCAATCCATGAACATGGTATATGCTTCCATTTATTTATGTCTTCCTTAATTTCTTTCTTCAATGTTGTATAATTTTCTGAGTACAGGACTTTTACCTCCTTGGTTAGGTTTATTCTTGAGTACTTTATTTCTCTTAGTGCTATAGCAAATGGGATTTTCCCCCTAATTTCTGCTTTTGATATTTCATTGTTGCTGTATAAAAATGCCTTTGAATTCTGAAAATTTACTTTATATCCTGCTGCTTTGCCAAATTCACTTATTAGGTCAAGTAGTTTTGGGGTGGAGTCTATAGAGTTTTCTGTGTACACTATCATGTCATCTGCAAACAATGACTGTTTCACTTCTTCCTTTCCAATTTGGATGACTTTTATTTCTTTTTCTTGTCTGATCACTGTGGCTCTAAGGAAGTTTGTATCTTTTGACCAACATCTCCCCATTTTTCCCACCCACTAAACCCTGGTAACCTCTGCTGTACTTTCTGTTTCTATGTGTTTGGCTTTTTAGATTTCACCCACAAGCGACATCACACAGTATTTTTCTTTCTCTGTCTCACTTTTTTCCAGTTAGTACAATGACTTTAAGTTACATTCATTTTGTTGCAAATGGCAAGATGAAATACTTATTCTTAAATAATTATTTAAAAGCATTGGCTTTTCCTCCCATGAATAGAATGAAAGACTTAACAACTGTTACTTGTTAAGATCTAAATTCAGATCTTAGCAGTATTACATGTAATGTCATACAAAGATCTTTCTACTCCAGAAATGAATAATCACATTGAGTGTTAAGATGTTTTTCAATCTGTTAGTAAGTCATAAGGGGAGAAGTTCTGGAAATCATAACTTTCATTATAGAAAGGGAAGCAAATCCAACTCTAGACTGAGGTATATGGGAAATAACGGTAGGTTTATTTTGTAGCTTCAAAGGGCATAACTAATACAAGTCAACACTATCAGAACAATATCCACCCAACATAGAGATTTATAATAGCTGAAAATGTTAAAAATGAATGGGTCACCTAATAATTCGGTCAGTGAGGTCTGAAAGGCTGCTCACTGGCCAGGGCTGGGCATGGAAGTGGAGTAGATGATCATTGACAATATGAGGGAATGAGTTTCAGAATGGGGGGAATGTAGGGATTGGAGCCTAAAGATGTCTTATCAGAGGAGCCGGGAAAAATAAAACAGAAAAAAGTGAGGCCAGCATGAAGGGAATGGGATAAACGCCATGTGCTAATTAGTCTGTGAGAGGCCTGAGTAGATAATGGGCATGAATGATCTTTCCCAAATCTTGCCTTGTTGCCTAAATAATATATTTGACTTTGCTAGCCCCATGAGAACTATTGAAAGTATATACATTCCTGGTGGACTTGCAAAATCACCTAACCCCACTGGGCCCTATTCTTAGTTTCCAAGACCACCTTTCAGATTTCACCCTCTTGATAACAGTTATTTGAAGCTCCACTGACCTTGTCCCAATATTGCAACTTTTCTAGTGTATTTAATATGGGGAGGGGAGAGAAGGTATAGCAATAACAACAAAAACTAAAGCCACAACAACATGATTTATTGTAGAACATGTTCCTCAGAAGAGACAAAAACAGCATCAATGAAGAGCAATCATAGGAGGTTAGCAGTTGTCTCAGAGCCAATTCAACAATTCGTTAGAGGGTTGCCGTCATATAAACAGCTGCAGAAAAGCAGTTACATGATTTTCTTCACACTCTTGGGGGGAGACTTGGTCTAATCTGATGCAGTTGCTCCAAAAGAGTGCTGTTAATGACATCTACACCAAATATCAGTTCAATAAATTCCTTCCCTTCATTAATCTGAGTGTCAGTGTCTGCATTAATGGTGTTTACATAGCAGAAGGTCTCAGGGAAGGATAATAAGGACTCATTTTTAGTGACATGTGAGGGTGGCCCTGTAAAATTAAGGAACATAGCTGATTCCTTGACTCCAGTGAATCAAAATTACTGTATCCATTCATTCTTTCATGCCACCACTATTTGAGTGACTACTCTGTGCCTGGCACTGTGTTAGGTCCTTCCATAGCAGTTTGCCTTACATACAAAAGTCTTCAGGTAGCTTCTAGTTGCAGGCAAGACAGGAATCATCACCCACGTGTATAAGGGACTGTGATGAGAGGTGTAGCAGAAAAGGACAGATTTCTTTGAAAGAGAAGCAATGGAAACAAATTTAGATAGAGATTAATGATTTCTCTGGAAAAATCAGGAGTTTGGGGGAGTCTGTAGAAATGAATACTATGCCTCTCTAACCATCAAATCTAAATGGGACTGTCTCATTCAGATTGTGGAAGCTTTCTTACTGCAACTGTTAAATAACAGAGTTCTGCCTAGGTGCTTATAGATGACAGTGAGCATTTGCATGAATAACAACAGGTCACTATGAATGAGATTGAGACACAGTGTGTCTCTGGGAAGTTGTATAGTTTTTAGGCATTCCCCTCCTACCCCCGAGCCTTAGGTGGATTAAAAGCTACTCATCCCTATGCTGCCCGCTATGTGTGTGCATTGCTTCGGACATGAATCAGAACTGCCTCTGGACAGGGTATTTGTTCTCTGGTGTCTGTGAGGTAGCTCTCCTGATTCAGGTGTCCTGGAGCTTTTCTGACTCACCTTTAGACTGACATCAAAGGTCCTGAATCTGACTGGTTATCAGGGGGTGCAGAAGAGAAGGGCACTCTGGCTAGTCCGAGCTGCAGTAATGCTAGTCCAGGAGGAGCAAATGCATGTCCAGGAAAATTCCACTCACTGATGCCCGGAAATCTCACAAAATAGCATGAGAATATACCTACTATTTCCGCTTCTATGTCACCGAGTGAGGAAGTAGATGTTACAATGCATCATTATGTGACTCAGATGTATTATCATTACAGCCTTACCCCTACCCTGATGAAATCTTGTACATCAGGCACTATTTTGAAGTCTGTTTATCTATCTATCTATCTATCTATCTATCTATTCACCCCTCATTTAATTCTCACAATGAATCCCCAGAGTGTAACACCCAAACTCAGGGATTTTCATGTTATAAATGAGAAGACATTTTCTAGTTTTCAAAAAGAGAGCTAAGAATAAAAATGCAAGGTATCTCCTTCCCCTACCTTCCCAATTGTCTCTTAGAATGTTATTCAGAACTTGACAGCCATGTTTAGCTTCAAACTGGCCAGGGGAGGCCAGACTAGTTTGGGGAAATCTGCCACGTCTTTTGAGTTCACAGGTACTTGGGCACATAATATACAACTGTATACACGGGTCTCCCAGCCATCTTCTCAGGTTAGCAATGGCTGCAAGTCTCATGAGGGTAGAGATTTTTAGCTGCTTTTTCAATGGTTATCCTCCAGTCACTAGAAAAATGCCTGGCTCAGTAAATATCTGTTGAGTGAAAGAAGATATTTGGTTGAATAAAAGAAGGAAAATCTGGGTTTCCCAGTTGGAACCACTTCTAAATTTGTGTAATCTTGGGCAAGACCTCTGATATTTCTGTTTCTAATTTACCCCTAGGTTTGGTTAAAAATGAAATAGTGGTTGGAAGCCTCATGGAGCATGGAAGGTAAACAGTTGCTTAAGAACTAAATATTTTTCATTGATTCATTGAAGGTAAGAGAAACAATCAAAAGTCACCAAGTGGCCTTAACAGTTTGGCATGTGTTCACCCATGTTTCACCATAATTCATGTCACCTGGAAAGCTGTGTGCTCTAAATCTTCCTCTGCTTTGCATTCCTGTTGGTGGTGGTGAAAACGAGGGATGTCATCAAGGCATTTGTGGTCATACTTGGTGTCTTTCAGCTCAGCAGTAGTAGCTTGGAATCCTCAGTGCCAACAAGATGTCATGAGCTCCTGGTATTTTATGAGCCTCTTAAGAGGGTGAGTGTTCAGGAATGATACCTGAGCAGTTTGTCAGGGCGCTGTGCAATAACTACCATGGGGAGCTGCTTCTTGGACTGAACTCAAATCGCAATGGCTCCATACAGATGACGAAGGTTTTAATATCAGGCCAGTCCATCACCCACAGACAACACTATTAATAACCAGGTAAAAGCCTTTGTGTATAAGCCGATTCCATTTACAGTTATATCATGTCAGGTGAATGTCGGTGTCCTATCTTGTCTCAGTCATACTGACGGCTAATATGATCCATGCAGGATAATAGATGGGGTAGGAAGGATTACGGAGTTAAAAATCAATCAGGGCTTTCTCATACATTTCTATGCTTTTGTGGCTGGTTAAATCATCAAAGTCTCAAGATTGATTTTTTTGCTTTAGTAATCAATCCTTCACAATCTGTTACCTTTTCCCTCCTCCTTCTTCTCCCACCTTACTTTTTTTTTAAACATGTAGACAAGAGTTAAAAATTTTTTTCCTCTGGGTAAATACAAAGATGTGCTCTTTGCTCCAGAGGGGAGATTTATCACATTTTGAAGGCAGAGCTGAAAAGTTATGTATGCTACTATACTGGACAGGCAAGATAGGAAGTTTGATAAGTATGAAGTAGTTTGTTCTTTTCAGAAATGTCATTTATACTAGGAAATTTGGTATTTTATTTTAGCAGCTAAAGATAAGTCTCAGTTTCTATCTCTAAAAAATCTGGTTGTAACATTTATATAGTGGGAAGCATCAGCATGAAACACTGGAATCCTCAAGCACTGAATGCAGCAAGAGAACATCTCTCTTGGGCTTTGAGACATATATGAGATATATGTGTGTTCATGTCTACCAAGGTCCTAAGACTCAGTGATGAGAGTACTAATTTGATACAAAATGCTCAAAGGGAAAGACATGTATCTGCTATTCCTGAGAAGTTAGAAATGGTTTCACAAAAAAACTATAAAAATCCAAGTAATTGTCTCCAAACAGGTTGAAAGCCTTAAGTATATGCATGAGGGGTGAGAAGGAGAGAGAGTGGGACTTTGAGATTGATGAGAGGTGGACTAGGAATGATGTGATAAGCCTATCTCAGGAACTGGGGGAGATCCAGTATGTCAACAGAACTTAGGGTATAGAGGGACTGTTACCTGGGGAGGAGTTGGGGTCAGGGAGATCCAACACAGAGTGACAGCATTGCTATGTGTTGTAACACAGGAACCTGGAAGGGGCTATTCACCCATTCACATAGGCACTCTTTCATTAAATAGGCACTGTTTGGGGAGAAGCAGAGGCAGATGGACATCCTCAAGAACCCATTGTCTCATGGGGCAAAGGGATGTAAACAAATAATTTGGATGCAAGTAGATAACCTCCACAATTGATGAGGGCTAAAGACCTGGGATTCTGAGCAGGTGGGCAGGCAGGAAGGCTTAGGGTTCTTTGGCCACATACTGGGGACAGGTTAGCAAGAACAATCCAGTAGCTGTCTCCACAGCATCCCAGACATAGCCTGTGTCCAGGCTCTGCTGTTTGCCTCTCAGAATCACTCAACCTTCTTCACTCTGTGTGGACCAATTATTGGACTTGCTTTCCCTCTGGCCGACACTGAGTCCTGACAGGATGTTGAGTGAC
This sequence comes from Sturnira hondurensis, assembly GCF_014824575.4. Taxonomy (NCBI): domain Eukaryota; kingdom Metazoa; phylum Chordata; class Mammalia; order Chiroptera; family Phyllostomidae; genus Sturnira; species Sturnira hondurensis. The sequence goes on from NW_028076767.1 coordinate 39,158,267, forward strand.
TGGGTGAGTGAATGAATGAGCAAATTAGAGGATCCAGTTTTAGAAAGAACAGAGAATGAACCAAGTTTTTAAGACAGAGACTCAAGCAGGAAAAATAGAAGAATTGGGCTCTGTTGGGCTCCTAGAACTGTATTTCTTGTTAGAACCAGATATAAGCCATGTTTTGGAACTGGGTTATGTGATAATGTCCAGGTGAGAAATCCAGAGTCACGTCAGGGTGAAAGTTCTTCATATTTTTTTTTGCGTGTGCCGTGGATAGCTTTGGAAGTCTGATGAAGCCAATAAACCCTTTATCAGAGACATGCTTTTAATGCATAAAATACAATATCTAAAATTACAGAGAAAACTGTATTGAAACAGTTATCAAAATGTTCTAAAATTGTGACATAGGAATATATACTTTATTAATAGATCAATAATAAAATCTAGTAGTGTACCCAGTAACCATCAGAATTTTCAAGTAGTCATGAATGTAAATAGTATTTTGAAATAGATGAATGAACAATAATGATGACATGAAAATATATGATTTCTATATGTCCTGGATGTGCTAATTCTGCTCTGCTCATAAGTTGAGGAAATACGGAATTTAATAAAACTTTTTTATAACCCAACTTTGCATGCATCCTGATTCCTATCCTTTGACCCTCAGGAGTTTAGAACCTTGATGGGGCTGGGCCTGGAGGTGGAAGTCCAGCAGCTCCTCCAAGACAGCGGGCCTGGCAGAGGCATACACTGCTGCCAGACGCAGCTTTTTGGGAACACTGAACGACGCCAGTATGACCAGAGATTGGTAATCTCAGAGATTGGATCTAAGGACACACCTTTTAACCAGATCCAAGCTACAATCCTTTTAAAGACTGAATTTCTCTGGTGAAAATCATGAAATAGAGCACTATCTAGTGTGATATTTGGGGCATCCTGCTTCCCAATCGTTGAACACTTCAAGGAGGAGTCTGCATACAGTACCTCCGTGCATCTTCCTGGTCCATTTTTATCCCCATACATATCAACATTGGGAAAATAAAACCTTGCAGTTCTGCAGGACATTCCATGCATACTTGCCGTAAAAAAATCCCTCTTGAAGAGTGTTTTAGGGTAAGGCATGTAGCTCTACCCTTACACCTAGAATGCGTAAGCACTTACAGATGGGGTTCCTGAGGCTCATTCATCACATTTACGGTCTATAGATTCTCCCCAAAGTAGTTTCTTCTTTAACCACATTGGTTTGGGATGTGTGGAACACATCTGCAACTGATCAGAGTTGGAGATGCTCCCACTTGCCCCACTTTAGAGGAGGGTTCACTCAAACGTGCCTCCTGCTCCAGGCTGCGAGGGAACAGACACAGAGCAAGACAAACTTTTCAGAATGCAGACCATGGCTTAATATTTGCCTGGATGTCTTGCTCCTCATCAATCAGAGGGCTTCAGTAGGTTGCAAATTTCTATGATATGGAATCTCTAAAATTAACGAGGCTCTTTCCCATGCATTTTGTGTTTGGAACTTGACACAGAGGTTTACCGCTGGGGATAGCTAAAGCTCTTCTAAAGCCTGTAATAGTTTGGCCCGTGGTAAGATTGTTTTGGTCTGGTCAAAAGAATAGAGAAATTTAAATCTAGGCATTGAGTAATGGAAGGGGCCTACAATCCTGAAGTGTATTCAATGAAAGTGTTCTTTGGTGTGCAGCTCTTGGAAATCCTTCATGGTTTTCTCCTCATGTGCTGCCTATCAGCTTTTCTTATAGCAGGAGGGTTTCCCAGGAGTAACTAATCCTAATGTGTTGTGACAGATCTTGGATTTGTGGCAAGTTTTCAAGTGGATTTGAAATGTTTAGGGTTGTTGAAATAATTCACAGCAATGTGGCTTGACATGTGACATCTTATTTTATTAAGCAGAGAAATTGGAATGGAAATCAAGAACATGAAACATTCTTTGCTAAAATAAATCAGCAATAATTCCCTATAGGTTTGGAGTAGAAATAAGGTTTAGTCTTTAAGCCCACCCTTATGACATCTGACAATCAAATTAAAACCAGGTGTAACCTGTATCACCACAGCCTGTCCCGTCCAACCACTTCCTGGTTTTCGTAGCTACTCTATGTGATTCTGATAAGTAGCATATGCTCTCCTGGTAGGGACTTGCAAAAATATTCAGTAGAAATCATGAAAGCACGTAAAAGGGCAAAGACCCACTTTGGGGTTTGAATTTAGTGTGGAGTGTTGAGAGCTTGTTGCTCATGGGAAAGATTATTTTTCATCCTGTCTGCTCCAGCCCAGCCAATTGTTGTGTGCTCCGATGGCCTCCCAGGCCACGGTTCTCAGAGAAGGTCAGATTGAAACATATTACACCTAACTGGAATTCAATCCCCAGTGACAGGAAGTCACGGCTGAACCTGACTTAGGGCTGTGGCCCGGGATCTTCAGAGCCAGCGCCTCTTCCTCTTTTCACTCCTAGGTTAAATGCTTATTACCCTTTAAGCCTAAACTTTTACAAGTAATTAGCAGTTGAACCTTCTCTGAGCTCAATGCTCTTATCTATTTTCTAACCAAATTCCCATTGAAATCAACAACTAGGCTTATTGATTTAATTTAGACTAATTTAATTTGAATCAATAACTAGCAGTTGCTTTAACTAGAAGTTTAAATTGAGAAAGTCCCAATGAAATAAACTAATGGATTTTGGTATTTCATAAATATTTACCTTTGAAAGGCTAAGTTTAGTTGTGTCTATAGAGGAAATGAACTTCTTGAACTTTTAGAAAGCACAAGGATGAAGCAAATGATTTGTCAGAAACAACAGCACACTCACTTTCAACCCCTGACTTCTATCCACTGTCTAAAGCCTTATTCTTTATGTTGAGAAGTGATTGGCTTAAGAATAATTTCCCATGAGCCACTGCCTTGAACATTCATTCACCTTGGGAGCCAAGTCAGAGTGAGGGCAGCTTTGTCGAGGGGGTGGGTCCTGACTGCACACATTTTATTCCTTTCAGATTGCTCAAGGGAATGGTCACCCATGCAGCACACACAGAAGAGAGGTCCAGGTCTTGATGTTGCTTTGTTGTTTTAAGAACAATGATTAGTCTCTTTCTTGCTCTGAAAACTTTAGCTCATTGACTTTCAGGGCTTAGGAATAATCTGAAGATTGAACTTGCTTGTTGAAACCTCTGGGAAATGCTACAGTCAGAACTGACCAACATTAACTCATGTTTTAAATTCCGTTTGGTTCTCCCCTACTTCCATTCTGTGTTCTAATGTCTTTTCATCCTGGCCAGAAGCTGCAGCTATTTTTCTCCATGCTTGACCCAGCCATTTATCCCACTTTCTTTTGGCAGAAGAATAGAAAACAACATTTGCAGCATCCCTAAATTAATTATACTTTTCTCAAGCTAAAGAACTGTGACAGAGCCACAAAACAGCAACTGAAAACTAATTCCTTAAAAGAATATGAAAAAAGGAAGTTGTATAAGATAGGGTAATTAATCTTGCAATAAAAATAATTGTTTACAGTTAAAATTAATGTAACATGCATTCCTCAGCAGATAATAAATTATGGACTTTCTCATTAGCATTTGAATTGATTTCCTCTAATTTCTGAGGAACACATGAGCATGTGACTAGATTAAGTTTAATTGGACTACAGCTGGTGCTGATTGTATGCACACAGGATGGGGGCTTTGCTGACTGATTGGCTGTCTCTGCATTTTGTTTCTATTGTCTTTTTCTTTCTCCACTGTTTTTTCCCTACTGGTAGAAAGATTGAAAATTCCAGGGTCTCAAAATAGAATCGACTAGCGGAAGAACTGTGATTTGGGATGTTAGGCAATGAGCTCCTACCAGGAATGATTATGATATAATGCACAATTATCATATGAGATAATTGTTATTACCATCTTCTCATTATTATACAATTATTATTTTGTCAACAGCTAACTTACTGAGCATCTACCATGTACCAATATTGTACTAAGTACTTCACATGGTATTTAATCTGTGAAGCTTTATTGTAGGTGTTAATTCTTCCCATTGCATGAATGAGTAAATTAAGACTCAGAGGGGTGAGACACTTGTCAGAAAGTCATGGCTGAACCTGACTTAGCATGTGGCCCAGGGTAATACATATGGATATGGAAGAGTAGATATTAGAAACCAATTAAAAAATTCTAGGGATCATGCACTTAATCACTTTATTATTCTGATTATTTGAAGAATCAGGCAGTCTAATTACCCTGTGGATGGGGAATGAAAAATGGGTAGGGTGTGTTCCTAGCCAAGCAACTGGGCAGGTAGCGTAGTGTTACAGCTAAGAAGGGGTTAACATAGGGCTGATGAAGGACTATAGCATCACCATGGAGATAGGCAGGGTTTCTAATAGGCCCATAATTAGGGGGAAAAAAGCATGTGTCCAATTAATATTGGAATTGTAAAAAGTAGAAAGAAACCGATATTTCAGAGAAGGCAAGGGGAAGAATTGGTAAAATTTAGGTTCCCTTCTCATAGGGTGAGTCTGGTAAAAGCTGAGAAAATTGAGAGCAGAACAGTACTTGTAGATTTTTTGTTATACAATTTGATGTTTTCTCTTAGAACATATTTTTTCAATGAAGTAGAAAAAGTGTTTAGAGCAATTTGAAAATCAAGCTCCTTCAGAGAAATCTATGGGACTTCTGTGGTGTGAAGCTTTGCATCTCTCTCACTTAAGGGAGGACTTAGGCCCCCTCCCAGCAGAAACAACTCAAGCCGTTTGCTTTACTGATATACAGGAAAAGGTGAGGGTGGAGGTTCTTCAGCAGATCAGATACCTTTTGGTGAATTTAATTGCTTGTTCTGGATTGCCGTTAGCACCTGTACTTAGCTCAGGGTCCTCATTTTCCTCTTCCTTGTCATACAGTAAACTGTTTATGTGATGGTTCCCCATGGGCTTTGGACTCCTTGAGGATGGGGCTGACACTAGGTATGCCATGTAGGTACGCTGAAATGCAGGTACACAATACAATTCCTGATAAAATTTTCCTGATTTTGAATAGTTAGGTTTTCAAGTTTTTTTGACCTCTTTCATTTGCTGAATTGTCTCTTTCTACATGATGTTACATTCAGTGGGTTATTCATAAGTTCAAGTTGATGTTGACTATATGGAGAAACAGAAATTGGTTGTGGTACCGAGATTGGTGTGGACAAAAAAAGGAGACTCTAGGAAATGTTATATGTGTGTGAGATTATAGGCATGCTACCTTTGAATAGAAGAATGTTGTGCCAGGTAGAGACCCACCAGAGTATTAAACATGGGACCCATATTTTAAACACACAAACACACACACACTTTAGGTCTGGGAGAGAAACAAAATGTGACTCTGGCCTGGTGTGCTGTTATTTTAGCTGAGCAACTGTGCCCAGTACAGGGGTCATGGAACCAACCTGCTTGGAGGCCATTTTGGTCCTTGGACTTTTTGCATTTTTTAATAAGTTCCTATATGTCTCCCTTCTTTTTCACTCTCTGCTTGTTTGGAACTGTGAAAAATCTGTAATCCATATCCCTTGTTTCAGTTTTATCATAAGCTGGAATACAGCCTCACTTAAATTTTCCCAATAAACAAAGTGCCACGTTGTTGCAGCTTTGCCTTTCACCTCATTATGGCGGGAGCAGAGTGTGATGTCACACTTGACCCAATACCAGTCTGCCCATAAATGATACAGGCTGTTCCCCCTTTGCTTCCTGGCTCAAGTGCCGGGAAGGAGCTTAGTATGAAATTCATGCCGTGATGACAGATTTAAAAGTTGCTACAAACTCGAATAGACAGCAACTGCAGTTTGTAGACATACACAACATGTACCGCTCTCTTGTATTCTTAAGTGATGACATTCTTCGTTTAAAGAGTTACGTTTATATAGCTCATTACTGTTGCCTGTCTATGAAATGAGGGTGGTAGAGAGAAGGGAAAAGAAGCCTAAATTGGATATGAAGACATTTACCAGAAGAACTTTCCAAATGTTAATGAGCAGCTTAAAGGGCTGCACACATGTGTTGCGATGTAATTGGGTTTGATGCCTTCTGGGGACTTTGAAGCTTTTCCGGTCTTGCCCATTGTGTTTTGAGAGGTGGAATGAGCCCCTTGGATTTCTAACACTTTTGGCTCTGAAGATCCACGTGGTGCTATATTGTAAATCTGCAGACAGCCAACAAACAGAAGGCCGAGCTCCAGCGATTCTTGTTTGGTTTGGGTTTTTCAAGCAATTAAGTGAATGGCAGTCTCTAAACGTCTTTGGGGAGGTACAACGTGCTGTGAGGGGAATTTACTGGAAAAGGGCAGGGAGGGGTTCCTACCCTGTTACTGGGGCTTTTCCTGGGGAAAAAAGCAATTATGTCCAAATGTGTCCTGAGAATTTGCCAACCTGTTCCTATCCCTTAGTTCTCCTCATCTTCATAGTCTAAGTTCTACTGGGAAAGCACTGGGGTGGGGGTGGGGGGTTGTTGTTTTTTTTTTTTTTTCATGTGAAGCAGTCATAACACAGAATGAGCTTACATTATAGTTAAACGAGTCTATGTTTTTAAAGATTCCCTTTGGTCCTTTTTTACTCTCTTGGAATGTAGTTATGTCTATTCACCAAAGAAGGAGCAAGATGCTCCCAGGGCTTGGTCCAAGTGGGCAAGTTGTTCCCATTGTGGATTGTCTCCAGATTTCCGGCACTGGGGGAGAACACTGGGAGCAGTGAGGCTTTGGGTGGGGAACCCAGATGCCAGGGCTCCTGCCCTTTCCAAAATAATGCTTGTTGCCCGGTCTGGGTGAAGTTAGTTATGACTATCGTTATAATTCTGAGGAGACATTTGCATTCTTACTTAAAGCTCGGAACAGTCTGAATACTGGGTGGTTTACTGGGTTCAGCAGAGTCTTTAAACTAAACCATACGAACAACTATGAGACATCAAGGATCATTAACTCCCCTTCTCCCCTCCCTCCTCAATATGGCCAGTTATGTGTGAGGCTCTATTTTGGGTGTCAGGAAGACATGAAGAAGTTTGGTACATGCTTTGGCCCTAAGTAGGGAGTGAGGACAGACACAAAATCATCTAATAATTGGAGGTGGCTCAAAAGTGCAGTGGCAGAAACATGCTCTTGGAATTCGGGAGGAGAGCTCACTTCTAGCCGGGGTGGTTGGAGAAAGTCATCACAAAGCTTCTATTGGATGCTTTCACACACATTGTTTTATTTAATTCTTTCAACATTCCAGAAATGCAGGCATTATGATTTTTATTTGTCTAAGGAGGAAACTGAGGCTCCCAAAATTAACTAATTTGATCAAGGTCCCAGAAAGAGGAAACAAGTTAGAATTTGAACCCAAGTCAGACCATGTCAAACTGGAGAGCAGCATTATGAGGAGATGCTTGAAAGGCCACCGGTCAGGGGGCAAACACAAACACCAGGAATTTGAAGTTTATGATGCAGTTCTGTTGGTCTGACCATGAGGTTTGGGTGGTTTGGGGGACTGACTGGGAGAGGACGGGGTTCTACTATGGAGGGTCTGGAATGGCTGGCTCTAGTCAAAGGCTCTTGAACTGACTAGGAGACTGTGTCTGTTAGGTACCCTGTGGGGATCCCCAGCACCAAGGACCAACCCTGAAACAAAATAGACACTCAATGGATATGGAAGGGAGAAAGGGAGGGACAGAAGGAGGAAGGGGGCAGGAATCGATAAACTTTATTCTTTTGAGGAGTGATTTGCTGAATGGTGTTTTAGGACATCTAATTTGACACAGATATTTAGAATGGCATGTAGTGGGTAGTAGATCCTGGAGGCAGAGTGAAATGGTAGAAGAGAATCAAATTTAAATTACATGGTCAAATTGGGATTTAGAGAATTTTTGACTCACTATCCATATGTGAATATTGTGCAAATTTTGTGCTGTCTTGAAAATCTTAGCTGGATTTATGCTTCCTAAAACAATGTCATATCTGGTTGGGACTCCCTCACCCGATAAATAATGTAGAATCGCTGGAGATGAAGTGCTTAATCGCTCGTTTAATGTTTCCCATATACACACAGTTGGGACTGTCTTGATGCTGCTCAGCCTTAAAATTTACTCTTTCAAACATTTCTCTTAATAAATGCTAGGTTATTTTGGTAATCAGGGATGGTTATTGTGATAATGGCCAATTGCACATGAATCATTAGGCTATCAGGGTTCAGAGCTTTATGTGATCAGTCAGAAATTCGAGGAAAACAAATTTGAATTTCACTTTGACCTCTGGGGCCCAAGAAGGGCCTGGTGCTCAGTAGATATTTTCCATGTGAACAAATGAGTGTAACAGTTGATCAGACCCCTTAAACTTTACCTGGGGGTTGGATGGGGAAAGCAATGAGTTAAAATCAGTTAATGATGCACTGTAATTTTCTCAAATTAATGTCTGAGTTTTTGTTGTGATTTCTGCTTCTTAATTCTAGGTTCATATCATGTATAATTGATTTCTTTGCAGTAGTTTAACAGCTGGTTTTCCCGTATTGCACCTTTTTTTCCTTTTCTTTCCCTGAAATCTCTAATAGTTCATGTTCAAATATAATAAGCTTCTGCAAAAATTTTCATGTTTGTTCACTAATGTATTCATTCATTTGTTTGTTCATTTGAAAATCACTTTTGAATGCCTCTCCTGTGTAAGGTAGTCAAACAGGTGTGGTGGAGGGCAGGCACGCAGTGAGGGAGGAGTCACAGCACTGCAGCCGGCTGCCTCCAGGCTCCATAAGCAGCTTTTGTCTTGTAAAACTAAGCTCTCCATTTTTGACTTGGGAAAGTTGAGAGGTAGAGTCAGAATAGCCTAATAACCTGGGCTGAAACTTCTTATCCTGATCTTCAAATCTCTTTCTGTATCTTCTTATCTTATTTCTGTTCCTTCCCTTTGAGGTATAACCTTTATCTTTTTTTCTACAATAGATCATTTAATGGCTTCCCAAATCGAATCATGTCCCCCATAGGTACCACACTCATTTCTACTTTTCTGTTCTTTTTGAAACCGTTGCCTTCTTCTCTCCTGGCACAGCACTTCTCCCTCCTTTCGGCCAACGCATTCTTGAACATCCAGCTCAATCTCTGTTTTTGCCACTGAGCTGCCTTATGCCCCAGCCTATATTTACCTGTTCTTTCCTGAACCACAGAAGTTTGTCTTTTAGTTGTATTTTCTATCGTGTAATTATTTCCCACTTAAGTTTCTCCAGTCCTCCTTATGGATGATGAATTCTTTGTCAGTGATTTTATTTGGGGTTTTTGTGGCTGCCTCACATTTCCAGCACTCCACTCCATTTAAAAATCACTGACCAGTTTCAGTGGGGTTGCCAGAACGCTAGCTCCTTTCTTAGGTGAGGGTACAGTTGTGAAAGTGGTGAATATGAGACTGTTATCAGCATTCATTTTTTTTAATAGCACTTAATAGAATACAGAGAATGGGAAGACAGCTGTAGATTTTTTTATACACTCAAGAGATCAAAATGAAGATTTATCTTACACAGCTGTTTTTATTACACGGAAAGATTCCTTTGACTTATTCTGCCAAAATTATTCCATTATTGTTGTCATTGTTAATTTTATTGATTTAAAACAGAAAATTTTAAATTGCTGTTGGCTTTCATAAATCCCCTATTTTATGACCCATTGAGAAGACTATTTTGTTGCAGAATTTAAAGAGTGCTGAACAGGCATTATGGAATCAGAAGGAATTTGGATATTTTAAAGCCAGCTGTACTCTCCTGACCAGGGGTCTAGATTAACAACATATCAGGGAAACTCCGCAGGGACCAAACATTGGCTGTCTGAAGCAGGTTCTCCTCAACGAGGTGCGTGCCTGTGTGGAGGTCAGCCAGCAGGTTACCGCATCGTTGTTACTCTACCCTTTGTAAACTTTGGGGCTCCTATGTAGCATCTCCAGGAAAGGAAAGAGAAACTTTTGTAGAATGCGTCACCTGCGAATGAGCTTGAGTGATTTTCGGTGGTTTTATCCCTTGTGTGGTCATTACCGAAACATTTCCAGCCAAGCTCCGGCTGGATCTCTCCTCACAGTTTGAAGCTGTGATACTCACGTCCATATTCTGCAACAGCTTGTTAAATTGTTTTCTGACCAAATTAGAGTTTTCCATTGGGATTATGTTATTTCGGGTAATAAATATGGAATACACAAAGTACCACCTGCTAATTGGCATGGACAAGATTTCAAAAAGATTGATTTTTTCCCCTTCAAAAATATTGATAAATATGATAACCAAAGTTATCATTAAATTTTTTTCTAGTAGTGATAAAAACTATGCTCGTGTAATAGCTATTCTAAGATATGTTTTCAAAAGTTCTAATTTGATTTCCAAGTAACATTTTATTGTTGACAAAATGAGCAATTCATCTTAAATCTCATAAAAATGCTAGATTTTCGTGTCATCAAAGACAAGTACTCAAAGGAAAAGACTGATAATTTGACTGCATTAAAAATAAAGCCATAGTAGAACCAAAACGTACTTCATAAACAACAGCAATGATAAACTGGAAAAAGATATTTACAAGGGGATATAAATAATTTGATATGACAAGGGAAATACATCCCTAATATGTAAAGAGCTCCTACAAATTAATAAGAATGTAACATTACAATAGAAAAATACAGCTGTAGCAAATCTAAAATAGCAAAAATATGTAAAAGAATATTAAAACCTATGAATAAGCAAAGAGCTACCAAATAAAATAGCAATGGATATTTTCTCTTATGAAACAAATAAATATTGAAAATCTCAATGTTGATAGAAAAATAGCAAACCATATATTCTTTAAAGTTTTGATAGTGATAATAATTGGCCTAACATTCTGTTGGTAATTTAGCAAATTCTCAGTCTCAAAGAGGTGTGTACCCCTTGGTTCAAGAATTTAGCTTCTAGAATTTTATTTGAAGGCAGTACCTGAATAAACACATAAAAATGTGTGCTTGACAGTATTCATCACAGCACTGTTTATAATAGAAACCAAAATACACCTAAGTGAGTGCCAGTAGTGACTGGTCCAATAGTGAATGGTACAACACCACAGATTGTCTATAGGCATTAAAAATGCAGACATAAATTTGTATTTATTAACATGGAAAATATACTCTGTATGTTGTTCAATGGAAAAAAAGGGCAGGCTAGAAAACTGTAAGAATTTATGACCCAAGTTTTTAAAAAATAATGAAAATCTATATTTGTACCTGTGAAAAAGTATACATTGAGAAAAATTTAAAAGATAAAAACAAAATGATAATGATCATTATCTGACTATTAGTGAGTTACTAATTTTTAAGAAAAGAGAAAAGTAAGGAATCTGTTTTTATTTTTGGGCAAATACATCACAATATGTTTCCGTCCATAACCACAGATATAATGACAAAACTGTTTTTTAAAGATGCCATTCCCACATCTGCTTCTTCAGCTCACTCCAAGGACATGGGCACAGCCAGGCTATTAGAGGGTGAAGGTATCTCTGGACTGAAAAATGATGGTAAATCAATGAGACAAGCATGGATTTAGGTGTAGTGCTTCTTAATAAATATTATTTTGGATTTTAATGCAACACTAACATCCCAGAATGAGAATACAAGTTTCCAAAAAAAAGGCAAGGGATGACGAGTGCGTATGAGCCAGTTGGGAAAAATCTTCTCCCCACAACCCCCTACCCTGCAACACCACCCACTCAGAGCATGTTCTGTGCACTTCTGGAGACATGTAACACATCCAAACACAACACTGTTTCCCAGGCATTTCCCACCAACTGGCAAGCTGCTTCAGACTGGGAAATAGACCTCACTCATCACTCATGGTGTTGCATCGTGCATTGGGCATGTAATATGTGCCAGGCACAGAGCTAGACACGAGAAATGCAAAGGTCAATGCAAACAAACCCTGTCCCTCCCAGGAGCCCATGGGGAGCGGGACAAACCCATTAAATAGGTGATTTCAGTGTTGGTTTTTTTAAAACATTTTTTTATTGTTCAAGTACAATTTTCTGCCTTTTCCCCCACCCCTCCCTACCACCCCACCCCTCCACACCATCCCAGCCCTCCCCACCTCCTCTCCTGTTTCCACTGTCCCTTTTGTTATTGTCTATGTGTCCTTTATAATTGTTCCTGCAAACCCTTTCCCCTTTTTCCCCTATAATGCCCTCCCCTCTCCCCTCTGGTCACTGTCAGCCTGTTCTCAATTTCAGTGTCTTTGGTTATATTTTGCTTGTTTGTTCATTTTGTTGATTAGGTTTCTGTTAAAGGTGAGATCATATGGTATTTGTCTTTCACCGCCTGACTTATTTCACTTAGCATAATGCTATCCAGTTCCATCCATAAGGGCTTCAGGAGGGTTGAGTGTTGAGCTTAACTCTGTCCTAACCTGTTTGTTTAGTAGAGGTCAGGGAAAGCTTGCTGTAGAGCTACCCAAAGGGGAAAGATGAGCAGCGATTAGCTAGGACTGGGGATGCAGGAGTGAAGACAGGGCTCCAGGCAAAGGAACTTCTCAGTACGGAGCCTGGAAGTGAGAAGTAGCAATTCCCAGTGTGAGAAGGAAGGACAGTGAGCCAGGCTGGTGGTGAACAGGAACAGAAGTTTTCAGTCCTGGCCTCAGTGGGAGATGAAATAAACAAGAAGCCAGGAAATACAACACAAAGCTGCCCCCAGGTCCCACTCACTCCACCCTAGTCTAATTCAGTTGGCCTCTGTGGGTTGGGGGTGGTCTCTGGTGTCCCCACCGCCCCCTGCAGGACACCCTCCCTGCTACCTGCCCATCAGGTCAGAGTCCCCCAAGCTGCAGCTTTCTCCCTTTATCTAACAGACCCCTGGGTTATCGCATGGTGTGCAGGGAGAATTGAGAACATGGGGAGGGTATGGAGGGCCTGGTCACCAGGCTAAGAAGTTTGAATTTGCCCTAAGGACAAGGGAGTGCCTGGTTGAGTAAGTCTATATGCCACAACCCACCATTAATAATAATGTTCAAAGAGACTTCAGCATGTTTGCCAAAGATCTGGGATTTTTATGGTAACCACCTGGGCATATAAATGTTTTGTGCAAAGGAATGGGGTATAAGGAAACACAAAAATAGATACGTGATAGAATGGGTTATAAATCTATACTTCAGTACACTCAGAAGATTCAGTTCTGAATAGGTGCATATAAATGGAAAACTTGGAAAGCAAATCATAAGGCCACCTGGGGAGGTTGCTGTTTAAAAAGTCAGTGAAGTAAAACCTACTGAAATGTTAACAATAATTCGTAATTTATTTGTTCTGGATTATTTGGATTTTCATATACAGTAATGAGTTTTTAAAAGATGGTACACACATGGAACATTTGCATATTTATGTAAACCATGAAGTATGTTTCACTTCATCAGAGGAGAACTAGTCGGGGCATTTGAGAATAAACATGGGCCCATTTTCAGACTTTAATTTGAAGTTTAAGGGTGGATTTTAAGAAAATAATATAACATCTCAGAGACCTTTTTTTTCCTTGTCCATCGTATAGGAATAACACCCCCAGCCACCGTGCAGGTTTGTAGTGGAGTCTTATAAGCAGGTACAGCAAGTAAGGCATCTGGTATAAGTCTGGTGCATCGTAGGGACTCAATAATTGGTAGCTATTACTAACCTGCTTTCATAAGAGTTTTAGGGGCCTTAAAAACTCAGGGGCATCTTGGAGTTTGAACTTCCCCAGCCTTTCCTAGATTCAGTTTCCAAAGCAGACTTTATGGATGAAAATGGTTGGTTGTTGCTAGGTGTTTCTCAATTATTTAACAAAGTCCTTATATCTAACCAGAGCCAGAAAGGATAATTCAGCATTACCCATAGAAGATGAAAATAATTGTTTTTTTGGTTGGCAAGCTCCAAAACTCAGCGAACCTATTACATAATTCCAAGCGGTTAATTGGCAATGTGTTTTATGGCTCACGCCTGCGAGCCCCCTGGGAAGCGGCAGAATTCCCATGCTCTAGGTCAGATGAAGCTTGGGTGTGTTTTTGAAGCTTTTCTGTGGTTAGGGTGGATGACTAGCAACACCTGCTTTGAAAATTTTCCAAGCCAAACGGTTTCTGTTGTGCTGTACGTCATGGAACCCTGGGGCCTGAGCAGAGCATTTTTCACGTGCTGGAACTGACCCCAAGCTGCCGAAGGGGGACAATTGCGGCTGCTCTTGCTGCAGGGGCTCCGGCAACCCACCCCCATGTGGTGGTGGTGGTGGGGGGTCAGGGGCACCTTCAGTTTTTAAAATAGATGCCTGCTGGTGCCTTTTCCACCCTTAATCTCCCTAATCGAGAATAAACTCTAGGAACCCCTGAGAGGGGATGATTTCAGACTTTCTGCAACCCAGCTTGATAACCTCCAACATTTTAAAATTATGTTTTAGAGTGAAATTAATTAGGGTGAGCAGACATCCTGGTTCACGTGAGGTAGTCCCCAGTTGGCATCTGTTGTCTCTGTGGCCCATGTAATTAATAAAGCACCCTCTCTCTCTCTCAAGTGTGTTCTGGGTAATAACACACTTTATGCCATTACCCGAACCTTAGTTAGATCCATGCAACCTGACTCTGCCAACCTCCCAGCTCATGTCCTACTTTCGCTTTGCGCTCTTAGTGCCAGCCATTCTGGGCTTCTTTTCATTCTTTGAAGACCTCAGGCTTCTTATTGCCTCAAGGCATTTCTCCCACGCTAGAGGGTTCAGCCTGAGATCTGTGTGGCTTGCTATTTCTTTTCATTCAGGCCTGAACTCAAGGGTCATCTCCTCTAAACTGGCCCCACTCCCATCCACACACTATCACTCCACCTAGTTTTATTTCCTCCACTTTATATCACAATCTGAAATTATTCTCTTAATTTATTTGCGTGTTTATTGTTTATCCCCCTCCACTAGAGTGCAAGCTCCGTGGGGGCAGGGCTCTCGTCCCCCACGTTTGCTGTCCCATCCCAGCTGCCGGAACCAGGCCTGTTATGTAGAAGGTGTTTGGCAAATGTCGCTGAGTTAGTGAATGAATGCAGATATCCAGTTTTTGTCAAAAAGTGGAGAGAAATAGTTAAAATGGGATTGTTTAGACATGTAATTCATTCACTATTTTAAAAAGTTTTATTGAGATTTAATTCATATATCATACAATTGACCCCCTAAAAGTGAATGAGAGCTTTATGTAAATCCACAGGCTTATGCATCTATCTCCACCATCAACTTTAGAACATTTTCACTACCCCCAAAGGAGCCCCACACCCAAGTCACCTGTACTTTGTCATCACTCCTAGTCACCTGTACTCCCAGCCCAGAGGGCCACCAATCTACTTTCTGTCTCTATAGATCGGCCTATTCTGGACATTTTATGGAAATGGGATCAGGCAATATGTGGTCTTTTTTCACTTAGCACAGTGTTTCTAAGGCTCATTAATGTTGTGTTATGTCATGTACTTGTCCAGGTTTATGAATTGTACCCCTGGATGAAGTTAGACCATCGGAAGACTATACACACTGGGATGGTCTCAGAGGGCCTCAGTTATAACTGCTCATCAAAAGTTCCTTCCCTCCCCCAGCTCATGGAACTTTTAGAGAACCCAGAGTATGGCTCTATTCTAGAGCCTGTGGGGTGCATCCTGAGTTGAGAACCGTCGTTTGCTAATTACCTCCACTGGATTGTTATTGAATGTTATGCATTTGACTTTTATTTAAAAGGCGAAAGATTTATACGATCTGAAGAGAAACCAGAGTATTGACTTTTATTTAATATTGCAAGGACAATTCATGCAAAACTTGGTGCTGCATGTCCCCTAACCAGGATGTTGGGGAATGAGATCTTGGATGTTTATCATTTTACAAGCATGGAATAAGGGAAAAACCACAGAGTTGGGTGTTCTGACAGCCTTACATTCTAACTTGAGCTTTTTCCTTTGGCAAGCTTTTCAACCTCTTAACACCTCAATTTCTTTGCCTGTAAAGTGATCTATTTCCTAGGGTTGTTGGAAGAAAACAACAACTAAAAAATTAGTGTCTGGAAAGCACACAAAGAATTACAAAATGTATAGAAGTATGATTTGTTCTTATTGTTAAAAGGTAGAACCACGGAATCTTAGGTGTAGAGTAGGATGGAGTAGAAGAAGGAGCAGTCTGAAAGTCGAGACTCAGTTCCACGTCTGGTGATCCGGGAGCTGAGCAACACCCTCACTTGTTTTGATTTCTCTTCCTTCTGTAAAATGTTATGGTTGGGCCAGGTAATAACTAAAGGCCCTTCAAATGAAAAAATTGTACCAACCAGTCATTCTCTGAGCCATTACAGGTACTCATCTCTAATACTTCAAAGGACTTCCTGTGGCTTGAGCTGACTTCACCTTGACAGTACTTTTAACGTACCTGTAACTTCTTCCATTTAGTTAATATGCAGATCTCTTGTGAAATCTGCTTCCAACACTTGCTCCACCAAAGTACTTTATTATTACAAGAAAGTGCTATATGGAAAAAGAGAGGATATAATATATTGACCAACCATAAACCCATCTTATGTAAAAGTTGGTCATATTTCTTTATCATATTTGGGAACAATTTTAAAATAATTTATTGATAGTATTTGACTTCAAATATTACAGATCACATACATAAAACAATCATGTTATTTTCCTACATAACCATAATAGCATTATCACACCTAATGAAATTGAAAATTTTCTGATATCATTTAACATCCAATCCATATTCAGATTGCCACTATTTTCTCCAAAGGTGTCTGTCTTACAGCTGCTTTGTTCGAGCCAGAATGTATTGCAGTATGTGCCTTTACAATGTCTCTTACTCGGGAGTCCCCCTCTTGGGCTGTTTAGTCTCCATGAACTTGACATGTTGAAGAGACTTGACTAGTCTTTCCACAGGGCACTCTACTTCTACTTTTTCAGGTCTGCCCATTTCTTTGTGGTGTCATTTAACTTCTTCCTCTATCCTCTGTATTTTCTGTAAGCTGGGAGTTAGATCTATATATTGATTAGGTTTAGTTGAAGTAATTTTGACCAGAATGCTCCATGACACTGAGTGTTTTCTTTGCATCCCATCAGGAGGCGATGTCATACCAGAGACGCAGAGCACTCCCAATACTCCCTGAAGCTTAAACTCATCGGTATTGGTTATGACAGCACTGGAGAAAAAACAAAGTAGAATAAAGAAAGCATTTTATTTGAGTGGACACTGGTATTATAGATTGTGTTAATTTATGGGAGCTGTTTACTATTCTTTCTTAGAGAATAACACCGTTATGATTATGTATATCATTAAATCATGTGCCAGAATCATTTTAAGATAAGTTCTATTTACTTAGTCTGAAAGACCCTACATGTGCGTGCTCGGTCTCCAAAGACTGCTGTTGGCTAACTCTGTGGTTTGCTGCCTCAGTAGTTGCCCCTGCCCCAAATCTAGAGGAACAGGGTAAGACATTTTCACTCATGGAGACACGCACACACACTTTCTCTTTCTCCCTTTTTTATTATGTCTTTCATTTTAAATTTTAGTGGTAACAATAAAAACCAACGTAACATTAGACATGATATATTAAAAACAAAATTTAATTACTTACGATATACAAATTTCTTTTAAACATATTTTATTTTTTAAAAGATTTTATTCATTTTTATATTTATAGAGAGGGGAAGGGAGGGAGAAAGAGAGGGAGAGAAACATCAGTGTGTGGTTGCCTCTTGTGTGGCCCCCACTGGAGACCTGGCCCGCAACCCAGACATGTGCCCTGACTGGGAATTGAACTGGTGACCCTTTGGTTTTCAGCCCATGCTCAATCCACAGAGCTATGCCAGCCAGGGCCAAATTTCTCTTTTATGCCCTCTTTTCTTTGCCACAAAAAGAAATAATGTAAAAGTCTATTTATTTAGGATTTACTAAGAAATTAGTCTATTTGAAAGGGAAAATAAATGTAGGTGGGAAACCTTGGCATCATTTTTGTCTCACTGTTATTATTCAATATAGTCACAGGAAGGCCCTCATCTGTTTTCTAATTGTTTCTTGCACCTGGGAGTGATTTTCCCCTATGTCTATTGCCCCTTACAGTGCCTATAAGAAAAGCCCAAATATTTCCTTTGAGCCACCACCTTGATTTTTCCGATAGTGATTTTGTCACTAAACAATTCACTGCTGCTTGATTCTTGTTACTTTTAAAATTGTCTTTAGTTATTTCCTTGATCATCAGAAAGTTGTAGTATTATATATTTTTATATCAAGCAATCTTGGTGCTTCTGTGATTAATATATATATTTTTATAGTTTCCTATCTTCCCTTTTTCCTCTCTTTTTTCCTCTTGCTGCTTCATATTCTCCATCACCTCTCACTTTTTGTACTTTCAATTTGCTTGCTATTGAAAAAGCAGAATATATTATATTATTTGCTCTGTCCTTTAAATTCTCATTCTTTTAAGTAGATGTGAATGTTTGGGGGCAGCTTTTCTTCCTGAGGGTTTGTATATTATCAAGAAACCTCTACTAAAAAATCAGTTCTGCGCCCTGTGAAGAACAGTTTGAGGACTGTAAGTAGGCTGCTGATTTTATCTCCTCAGTCCTTCAGGCCCTCTAAACAGTTGATAATTCTGGCTTTTCAAAATTTGATATTTCAGTAGACTCTTGTAGTTTCTGTTACGTCATCTTCGATAAATGCTTACGAGATGAATACATTTTCAGTCAGCCCTGCATGTATAACTTATTATTTGTGAAACTGTGTTATTAAATGATCCTGGGTAATTAGTACAGAAGGCAGTCACTTCAAGAAATATGAGAAATAATTCAGTTTAAGCCACTAAATCATTAAGTTTGGGATTTTATCATGTCAATAAGTTCAAAGTTTCCTGTGAAAATGAGCCAACTTCAAAATATACAAGCTTCTAAAGTTTTCTAATACAGTTTTTAGAAAGGTAGAATTAATTTTTCACTTCCCTCTTTCTCCTCCCTCCACCTCACCTGGGATGGGCGGATGGTTCACTCGACTCTGTAAATTTACTGCCAATAAAAACAAACAAGAATATTTGCATTGAAACAGTTGTCTCATGATGTCACTTCTTAAATATAATAAATGAAACAGATGATGCATAGCTTACGCATACTCTTTGCATAGAGGTGAATAAGAGATTTACCATTTGGTGTAAGATATTTACATCCGTTCATCAAAATATGACTTCCTTTGTAGTCTTCTAAAGCCATGCCTATAATATACATTATTATGGTAATTTAAAAATGGAACATAGAGTAGAAAAAGAACATGATAAATGCATATCATCTTACTTGTTATAGCTCCAGTAAATTTTGCACCTTAGGCTGTACTGAATGCACTCTGTGTTTCTCATGCAACAATCATTTGGGAAATGTGTCAGTCAACAGGCTTCCTTTACTCATTATCATTTAGCCTAAAGATCTGAGGGCTCTGTTTTTATTCTGTTATCAATTTATTTCCAAGAAATGCTCCTGCCTTTGCCGACTTGAATGAATATTTTTTCCCTCCCATTTATAACGATTGTAAAGCTAGACCCTTTTCCACCCTCATTTCATCAACTATTTCCAAGGCTGCATGGTTCTTTTTCCACAGGATGCATTCGTCTACAAATTAGTATAACAGATATTTCAGAAACAGCAGCTGAGTCTCTGAAAAAGTATTTGTCTCCTCTCTCAGAGCAACGGGGAGAGAATATCTTTCAGCATTATTTTTCTGTGTTTTCCAAGCATTAAATCCTTTCGCTCCAATCCTGGAAAAATAAGTTGGATGCATTTGTTGAATTACACAAAGGGCAGGTGGTTGCGACCTTGGCACAAACACAGGCTGCAGCCTAGCTGTCCAGGCACTATCCTTCCCTGCAAAGGTGAAATGATTTAGAGGCCTAGAGAAACTTAATTTTTCTTGATCACCATGTGCAACCCGGAATTTTAATGGCAGGCATAATTAATTCTTCTGATGTTAATCATCAGGGCTGGGCTCCACAATTATCAGTCTGGTGCAGCTGGGGCATGGTGCAGACATGAAAAATTAGGAAAATGAATCAGTAATAGGGTGGCAGATTTAATCTGCATCATGAAAACAAAGTTAAAAAGAAGAAGATCGAGAGAATTTCAGCTGAAGCTTTTGTGCCAATGCACAGTGACAGAACTGAAAAATGTTGCCGATGTCCAAAGTGATTGGTAATTACCAAGCCATTGAATTTTTTATTGTCAATTTATCATTGCGCCAGAGGTTAAATTTAACATCTTCTTCTAAAGCCATCACTCTAGGAAGGCTCACTGCGTACCACGTGGCTCAGAGTCAGTGAAAGGTTAATCAGGTATTTCTTTAGTTTGCATGTGTCTCCAAACTCGCCTTCCTTCTGGGCTGTGCCAGGCCATTGCTGAATGCCTGCCATGGGAGATTTTCTACTGTTTCTTACCTATGACTTTCAGATGAATATCAGGTCATACTGGCCACACACATCCCTCCCTCTCTATTGGTATTTACTAAGAACCCTGGTGCAAGAAAAGAATTATTTCTCAAGTAAGAAAAAATCCCATCATTTCAGGCCCTGGGGATACTTCGTTGAGGTGCAGCTGAGACGGGCTCTTCTCTCTGTTTTAAATGCTATTTGGTCAGAGACATTGGGAGAAATGATACAACCTCTTCTTAAAACAAAATAAAACTGTGCAATAATTTTATATGATTCAGATTTAATTATATTTGTATTTCTTTTTTTTGCACCAGATACCCTTTATTAATGGTCGCAAAAGCTTAGTTTAATAGGAAGGCAATATTTATCCATGTGAATATGGAATTCTTCAGATAACTGTTTCTTTAAAGACCTTTCTGAAATATTTGAACAGATCCAGAGCAGATATTGAAATTCCACAGGAAAAAACTTATTTTTAAAAAGTGACCTTGCTTAATTCAGTCACTGCCCCAACCTTTAATATCACCTGTTTCATGTTTTAGTTATTTGCTTGATTGTACCTCTTCTTCCACATGTATGTGGAAATATAGAGCAGTCTCTTATTAAGGGAATGGTATATATTTTCTATAAATTAAAATTGGGAGTAGCCGTAGGGGGGAATTGAAAAAAAATCAATGTGTGCATTAATTACTGCAATTCATTACTCACATAAAAGTGGCTTCAACTTTGCACTGGATACAAATTTAGGGACTGAAGATGTTTGTAAAAGACAAAGCCTGTGCTCGTGATCATGTTAAATTGCAGATCAAAGACTCTGTGAATCCAGGCCTGGTAGAAGCTCCTCAGGGGATAGGCTAGCGGGGCTCTATCCCAGCAGCTGGGCAGTGAGTTATTACTGCTGAATACAAAAGCTGGTCACGTGACTGTCACCTACCAGCAGTGGCATGAGTCCCTCTCCTGCCTGGGCTTCCCGAGACCTTGCTTTTCTGAGCTCTTGCTTTTCTATAATTAAATCTGAACCATAAAAGCCATACCTGTCAAATGACCTCCAGCTGCCCTCATAAACAACACTGGAAATTTTGCTGGTAGCAACTCTTTGCTTTTGGAAAGATCATAGGAAAATATCCTATTTAGCTAGAGACTTCCCTTCCCTCCCCTCCCCTACCTTTTTTTCCAATTCTCCCACACCGAGCTTCCTCTTTCCTTTTGTAATTTAAGTAGAGGACTGGAAAATACACAGCAAATAAAAAATACAGTATAATTTATTGAAAAGATTCCGCTGTCTTCTCCTGAATTAGTAACCTGTCTTTTCAGGAAGAAGAGAGAAAAAGTGGAACGAAGGAATGTAATTTTTCTAACAGCATTTGGCTGCCTTTCTTTGATCATGTTTTATGACTAGAGGATAAATTACCATGTGAAGGTTCCTGTTTAAAACCCGAGCATGTTTAGCATGATTTGGATCCTGCCATATTTTGCATAGCTGCCTTGTGCCCGAGCAAGTTCAATGCAAAGATCAGCAGCTCAGAGCATAACGCATATTAGCCGGTTCTTTCCTGCTATAGGAATCCCCCCACTATTTTAATTGGATTTTTTCCAAAACTGCAACTAATTAAGAATCAATTCAGGACCATTAGCAAGTGGGACAAGCTAGCCAGTGTTGCATATTTCAAAAGAGTTAGTTTTAATGAGAGGCGTTACTAGATGGGGGGAAAAGAAACAGATTAAAGATAGTGTAGGGACCTTCTTCAGCTAAACTGAACGACTAATGGTACATGGAAAGATGCTGAACTTGTAGTCCTCTGTAATTGATCTACTTACTGTTCTTAAAGAAACTTTAAAAACACGAATGCAGGTATTTAGAGGTACATTAGAGGTTCAGTAACAATTTATAAATGTTACAAATGGTTGGCTTCTGTAGTAGAGTGCTCCTTTTTTTGGAGAAACATATGCTGTCTGCTTTCAGACCCGTTAACCTCAGCATTGCCAAGCCATTTTCTCCTCCCTGGGCTTTGTACTGTGCACATCTGCTTATCCAGACTTCGGTGCCTGCAGATGGTGCTTTTTAATTTGTTAAAGGGTTAGCAGTGCCATATTTTTGACAGCTGTTCTTGAGTTCCTTTAACACAAAGAAAAACTTTGCTAGAACCTGGTGTTTAGGGAGAGTAATTTGATGCTCCGATCCTCATTAGTTTTGGGGTTTTTTTTCCTACTCTTTCTTGGATCTCAGTATCCAACCCTTTGTTATTATGAGTTGTCTGCAGGCTGACGTTTTTCTCTAGAGGACGAAGGTGGAAAGTTAGTATGCAGTGGACCTGCTTTGAACATTAGAATACGACTATATATGTGGTTTTAACGGTGCAATGAATATTTAATCATTAGAAAGGATAGGCTATAAATCAAGTGTCTCAACTTGGATGACTTATCTGATGTGCTTGATTTCAGACTTCACCTCCCTCACGGACTTCTGTCGTGAGAAATTACCTAGACTAAGTTTCTTCATTTGAAGTGATCATAACCCAACTACAGAGCTTTTATGATTGTAAGATAATAGCCAAAGAAAGAGACAGAGAGAGATAGATTCTTGGTTTCTAGTAATGGAGACAGATAATAAAAATATATTACTCTATAGAAAAATAATTTTACTAAGTTTAGGTTTGATTACATGTTTGAGATGGTGTAAAGGAGATATTGAAAAGGCAATTACAAGAATATTGGAGGCCTGTAAGTTTAAAGGATTCTTTAGAATGTGCAGGGCTGAGGGAAGGCATGCATACTTATTGGGTAGGTTTTTCCCTAGTTACCATTGTTATCAGAACAATAGAGAAGCTACTGTGAATCTAGGTACTGTTATTTACAATTGGGCTTGCAACGTGCGGAAATGTCTGTCCTCTGCAGTACCATCCACCCAGTCACCTGGCAGTCGTCCTTGATTCCTCCCTCACCCTGCCTTTCGACATAATCATCACCAAGACCTGTGGATTTTTCCATCCATCATTTCTCATTTCTGGTGCTTTGGCTCCACCCCCTTTCCCTCTTAGTTTGGACCTCCATCGTTGCTTGACTAGAAGCAGCCTGGATCTTTCACCTCTGCATCTCCAGCCCTAACACAGTGCACACACTAGCTCAAGAAAAGTAAACTGCCAAATGAAATACTTCCTACTATATAATAGGACATGTTCTAGGTCCTGAGGATATACCTGGAAGGAAACTCACAAAAATCTGTGTATTTATGGATTCAGGCTCATGTGAATAGCCTGAATGTTCAGGCTAGAACATGCAAATGAATAGTCAATCTCAAACGCTCGCTCGCCTGCCTGCCAAGTGAAATGTGTAGGTTGTTCTAGCACGCAGTTGACCAGCTGAGGTGCACACAAAAGAAACCAGAAATGACGATGAGACATCTTCCAACCTCCAAAATAAACATCAGTAAATGTTTTAAAGATGTTGAAGAATGAAGTCACCTTGGAGTCAAGGATGTGTGGTAGATTGTAGTAATGCCCTCCAATTTGTTCATGGCTTCCTTGTACCCATACCTGTGGACCGTCGTCCACCCTTACACAGACTCTGAGCTTGACATGTGACTTGCTTTGGTGAGTGGTATAATAGCAGATGTGAGACAGTCAGAGAGGTGAAGCATGCTTGCCACTAGGGCTTCCCCTCTTTTCTTGCACATTGGCCTGCCTCTACTGCCACTATGTGAAGAAGCCCAGCTAGCCTGCTGGATGACGAGAGACATGTGACTTGGCTGCCCTCATTGCTCCAGACAACTGCAGATCATCTTCCAGACATATGAGGCCATCTTAGACCATCCAGTTCCCAGCTGACCAGCCAATTGTCTACAGATGCATGAGCAAGCCTAGGAGCAGCCAATTCTGGTGCAATCAGCAGCAGTACCCAGCCTACCAAAGACACAATTGTGAGCAATGAAAAAAAAGGCTATTGTTTGAAGCCACCAAGTTTTGGGTGGTGTGTTATACAGTAAAGACTAATCAAGGCAGCAACCATCTCTTCCATTCCAGCTAATCAGAACATACTGGCAGACTAAATATTTCATTACAAGTCCCAGCTAAAAAAATCCTAGACATAGGTTGGGGTGGGAAAGATTGTTAAAAAGGAACTGATTTTCAACCCAGGGATGTGACATTTTTGGTCTTAGGTGTCACTTGTTCATTTGCATAAGAATATAGAAAATAGGAGGATGATAAGCAGTGTGCTGGTGGCGGTGTGGCGGAGTATGCCGGGACTGAGACTTGGGAACCCAAACTGAGCAATGAGCAAAGCAGCATGGTGCCAGGTGGGTGGACCTCAATTAGAGCTACCTTTCCACCTAACACTCTAAAGTTCTAGTGTTTTCAAAGACCAAAGGTCATGAGTGCGGTATGGTTTGCAGCTCATCTCTTGAAAACAAAACAGTTAAGACTTTATTCTAACTAATATTCTAGAGTCATTCAAAAGTAATGAGAAGCAGCCATCATTTTTAGTTTCCTCCTTTTGGACTCATGACACTGAAGTTTTATTTCATTCACTTGTTGAACAACTATTTGCTTATTTCCTATAGGTGCCAAGGGTTGTAATTTGTGCTAGAGGTATAAACTCTCTTTTCTCAAAGTGCTTTCACTCCAGAGGGACTGACAAACAAGTGAGCAGAACAGATATTTATAACAGGATAAAGGCAGGAACAGCCTGCTTGGGCACACGGTGGGGAGAACCTCCTCCGTAGGCTGAGCCGATTGGCAAGAACAGAGCCCTGAGGACATTTATATTAGAGCACTTTGGTTTCACTGACCACAGTATTCAATACAGAATGATAAATTGGAGAAACATTGAGGTACCAGTTCCCTCTTCACCTTCAACCGTCTCTCTCACGCTTGCTTTCTGATGGGTTCACATGTGTTCTTGCTGGAGGAAGCCCAGGTGTTCCAAACCAAGGTGGCCAGCCATCAGCCTGAGCACCCACCTGACCAGGTTATACCTTCTCCTGCCTGACGGCTGGAAGAATAAGGGCTTTATAAAGCTGAGCCCTGTGTATATTTAGGGCTATTTTTTTTCTCTTATATATTCACTTTCATGTCTGAATTTCAGGAAGACTTGCTTTATGTTGGTGAGTGAGGGATTTAGATTAGGCTTAGATGTTACCTTGTAAAAAAGAGAAGCACATTTAAGGAAGAGGTTTAGAGAACGTCCTTCGTTGAAGATGTCTGTCACTTTGGAGGAACTGCCTAGCTTTGGAGCCCTCTTTTTCCATCTGGGAATTTGTCAGTGTGTGACACTTGGCATAGCCTTTCCCATTTAGAGAAGCTGGAAAATACTAGGTAACTTTAATTTTTCTTTCTGATAACCTTTCCAATTTTGTCAGCTGTGAGAAGGCATGTAGGTTTGGTCAGCGGGGTACGTCCACTGGGGGTGCTGCCGTGGAAGCACTGCTCTGGAGGGCCAGTGGTATGAACTCCCTGCCCAGTTCTGAACATTTTCTATGCCTTTCTATGCCTTTGAAGATTTTCAAAGCAGTGTGGATACCCTGCTTTGTGGCTGACCTTGGACTGCGTTTTTGCTTCCGGGCCTCCCTTCGCTTCTCTTTTCCAAACCTGGATCCCTAGCCTTCCATGGCAATTTTGTCTGATACCCTTCAATACTTTTTTTGTTCCCCTTTAAACAAGGCAGTTACTTACAGCTAAGGATGCTGACTGATAAATACTTTGTTATTCTAGTTTTATTAGGGTCAAGACAAAGCAGGCTGGCTAATCATATTGATTGAAGTTAAGTTGCTGAGAACAGAATTCACTCTAGCCAGTTTTAAGGGATTTAGGAGAGGGAGTGAATTGAATTGACTGGTAGAATCATAGGAAAAGTTGAAGAAGCATATCTAGGTTGAGCTTTATGAAAAACTCTTAAGTAGGTTCTTTACTTATTTATTGATGTTGTTTACTGTTTACCTTCTCTCTTAGAATATAAACCAATAAAGGCAGCAATCTTTGTTTTATTCTTGTATGCACTCCAGGCACTAAAACAGTGTCTGGTAAATGTAGGTACTCAATAGCATTTTAATGTTGATAACAATAATGAAAGGTACGTGAGGAAAGATTTTAAAAGAGAGAAACCAGAAAAAAGTCTTTAGCCTATTCCCAAATACCATGTTATAAGCGATTTTCTGAGTTGAAAGATATTGGATTGGCCAAAAAATTTGTTCTGTTTTAAAGTACAAATAAAAGACACCTTCTTCATTTTCATCAATAACTTTATTGAACAATGTATTCACCGTTTTTGTTTCACTACCTCCTGCCATCTTTCAGGCAACTTCAAAATTCCATCTTCTCGAAACTTTCTACCTTTTTAAGCAAAGAACTGCTCCAGGTGCTTTTTGTAGTCTACCAGGGAATTGAAATATTTTTCATTAAGAGAATTTTGTAAAAACTGAAATAAATGGAAATCTGAAAGTGCAATGTCTGGTGAATGTGCTGGATGACTCAGAACTTCCCAGCCTGGCTGTAACAGTTTATACCTGGTCATCAAAGAAACATGAGGTCCTGCATTATCCTGATGGAAGATTATGTGTTTTCTGTTGAGTAATTCAGGATGCTTTTCATCTAGTGCTGCTTTCAGTGGGTCTAATTGGGAGCAGTACTTGTTGGAATTAATTGTTTGGTTTTTTGTAAGGAGCTCATAATAGAGGACTCCCTTCCAAACCCACCATGTATGCAACGTCACCTTCTTTGGATGAAGACCGATCTTTGGTGTTGGTGGTTGTGGTTCATTTCACCTCTGGTCATAATTTGTTTTAAAAACAGAACATTTTTTAAAAAACAAAAACAATACTTTCCTTATGTTTTAGTAGAAAGTTGCACATGGAAATACAATCAAGAAGGTTTTTTCACTTAACTTATGTGGAACCCCCAAATCAAAATGATTAACAAAACCAAGCTGGTGCAAATGATGCTCAACGCTTGACTTGGATATTTTGAGTATACTGGCTATCCCATGTGGTATAACATTGATTATTCTCCATTAATGTTTCAATTTGATCATATCAACCCCAACTGGTCTACCCAACTGTGGAGCATTATGCAGCAAGAAATCTCCAGTATGGAACTTCACAAACCACTCTGACACGTTCAATCACTCATAGCACCTACTCCATTCATGGCAGAAATATTTTTTTCTTACTTTTCAGCTCTGTTTTTACCTTTCTCGAAATAATAAAGCACAATATGCTGAAGATGTCCCTTATTTTCTTCCATCTTCAATATTAAAATGGCTGCACAAAAAATCACCGATTTTGGTGTTTTTTAAAATTCACGCTGATATGACAGCTGTGACAATACAATCTAACAAAATTGTTTTGAATGAAGCTAAAGACAACTAAGTGCTACTAGAGCCACAGCATAAAAAAAATCAAATGAGCATTGTGGCCAACCCAGTCTTTGGTCATATGTTGGGGAATACAACCAGATCAGACCTTCCTGTCAATTGTAGGGAGCTATTTTTTCCCCAAGAGGATGAATCCATATAAATATATATAAATATATTTCTATTAATGTGTGTAACTTAGGCTCTTTCCCATTTAGACATGAATAATGTATACTTCTAGTTTGTACTGCTTAACAATTTGATTAGAAGTTTTTATAAATACAGTAAACTCTAGCATTACAGAGCTTGATATAAAGCTGGGTTTACTTAAAAATTTGGAAAAATTTGGATCAGGTAAGCCTCAGTCACAATGCCAAAGTTTATCAATGATAATGACTTTCTTATGGATTCAGAGGAAGGGCTTGACAGCTTTCACAGGTACAGAGACCAGAGGAGAAAGGGCACGACAATCTGGGCTCCACGTGCAATCCCAATGGAAGCGATTTATAAGACTTGACCTCTAAATTACTACTTTAACTTTGATTTGGAAGGTATAGAGCATTAACTTATTTTCTTAAGGATTTTATTTATTTTTAGACAGAGGGGAAGGGAGGGAGAAAGAGAGGGAGAGAAATGTCAGTGTGGTTGCCTCTCACGCGCCCTCCACAGGGGACCTGGCCCCCAACCCAGGCATGGGCTCTGACTCGCATGTCACTGAAATCAGACCAGTGACCCTTTGGTTCACAGGCTGGCACTCAGTCCACTGAGCCACATCAGCCAGGGCAGCACTAACTTATTTTTGGTATGCTCTAGTAACCATTATAATTCTGATGATCAAAGTTTTTGCAATATTACATATAGTGTTTGTTTTATTAGTGTCATAGTAAGGTGATTAGGTCAATGGGAGCAGGAAACCCTGTGCTCTATAGCATGTCGAGGATGCTCTATAAACATCACTGTCATCTCGGAAGGACTGATAACATGAGGGCAGGAATTTTAGAGAAACTATAAAGAATCAGCATGTTTTTTGCTTTTCACTGACTCTTATTTTCAGTCCTCTTCTTTTTCTATATTTAAATGGCATGTATGACAGTAGTCTAAGAAATCTCAAAAACCAATTAAATTCATTCATGAAAAATTCCATTAAAAGAACATTAAAAAATATACTGTAATTCAGTAGGAGCAAGGGAGGGGACTTGGAACAAGTCTGACACTTCTGTTTTTAATCACTAAATTTTTATTGACAGACTTGATGACAATAATCTGTGACTTAGTTAACTACTTTTATACCCCAATAAATCCCACTCCACTGTCCTTCTCCATGTCCAAACAAAAAGAAAAACAAACTGTCTCAAAGAACATTGCTGAAACAAATGCTAGAGGCTGAATAGTTATAGAAATTAATGGTATAATTAACCGTGCCCAAGTTAGCAAGTTGCCTATTTACAATGCAGTTTTAGTTTAACAATGGACTATTTTTGCCTGTCAGTAGTGCAGGCCCTAAAGATGCATTTTCTTGGTAGGTGAAACATTTCACTGTGGCTAGCTGGCTGGCTGGGGCCTGCCGGCCCACTGAGACGTGTCAATTAGTTGCTTGGTTTTCCAGTTGCACAGGAAGACCTCCTCCTCCCAGAGACCTGATTCTATCAAAACAAAACTAATCATGTATGAAAGCTTGCAAAAACCTTGATCGTTAGAATCCAGTGGATAGTAGAGTATCCCCAGATCAAAGAAAGCCTGGGTTTCAGTTCAGATCCATCCTGTTCAGTAGCACTGTTTTCAAGTTCATTGATGGTTCATTTCACTCTCAACCATATCACTGCCTGTTTGCAAACTATCTTCATGTAGAAGGATTGAAATCAATGTATTTTTTACAACCTGTTGAGAAGTCTTGTAAAATCTCTTTCTCCGAAGGGGAATTCTAAAACTTACTGCGTGCAGTGGTGTTTGAGTATTATCAACGACCCATTAAATGCCGACCTCAGGATCATCTTCCCCAGTGAGCCTCCCTTCATTGTCTGGGAGAGAAATTTCCATTGAACAATGTATCCTTTTTATTTATATCTTATTAACTACTCTAAAAGACACCCCCAGGCTTTTTGGGGGATAGAGTTGTATTTGAAATACACAGTATCATTAAACTTAGATACCATGTGTATTAAATACATGTTTGAAATAGATAGAACTTTAAGTGCAGATTATTCTTAGAGGACCATTCAGCAACATTCACTCCCAAGCATCTGCTGTGCACAGGGCACCCTGTGGGATTTGGCAAAGAAGTCTTTCCTTAAGGTTTCTTTCTTTCTTTTTAAATAATAGAAAGAACCGACATTTGATTTGTCTGATTTTGAGGTTGGCTATTTTTACAAACTGTTCAAGAAATGAAATTTTATTGCTATATAAGAAATTTAATTTCCATCTCAGGACTTTATTTTGCCTGGTGGAAAACTTTGTGCATTCAAGATGTGTCAAATCAGGATGATTCTCAGTGAATTCAAGGATTCTCTTTTCTTGCTTCTTTACCTGAATTCTTAGTACTTACACAGAATCGAGGCAGCGGGGAGGCCTGGGCACTGGCGGGTGTGATGTCATCTCTCCACGCAGATAGGTCCTGTGCTGTCCTTGGTCCTGTGTGGTCTCTGTCTGCATCTATTGTGTCTTCCCTGTCCAGCTAGACAGCCTTAGAAGGTCACCTGTCTCTTGTCTGCATTTTATTGCTTGGTGAGGTTGCCCTGAGTCTTCTCTGCTAGACGGCATCAGCAGGTATTTCTACTCAGTGGAACCAGACTTACAGTGGGGTGCAGCAGGGTCCAGACCTAGCTGCTCCACCAGGCCCACATGGAACAAGGCACTAGCTGCCTCGGCCTTTGTCTCCCCAGAGTCATCGAGAGAAGCCCTGCTGCTCTGTCTCCTACCTCTGGGATCAGTCTAGGAGTGATGGGTCAGAGATTAGGCCACTTCTCTGGGAAACTCATTGGAGTCTATCTTGATTGCTCTCTAGCTCTCTCTTTTCCCTGGCCTCTCTTCTTTCTTCAGCGTTTAGAAAAACTGGCCTTGTTGCTAATCATGTACTTTCCAAATCTCTGTTTTAAACCTGAGCTATGTTTTGATTCTTTTGAAACTTTTGATTCTTTTACTCCCTGAGGCAATAGCTAGCACCTTGCCTAGTTGCAAGAAAAAAAAGGTTGAAGGGTAAAGATTCAGAAAGCCTATTGGTTGGTATACCGCAGTGTTACCCAGCTATACTGGGTTTTCTTACTTACTCACGACTTTAATGCAGTAGTGCCCCTTATTCGCGGTTTCACTTTCCACAGTTTCAGTTAACTGAGGTCAGCCGTGGTCTGGAATTATTAAATGGGAAATTCCAGAAGTAAACAACAATTCAGAATTTTAAATTGTGTGCATTCTGAGTAATGTGATGAACTCTTGCATGACCTACTCTATCCCACCTGGGACTTGAACCTTGCCTTCGTCAGCATCTCCATGCCAAACATGCTCCCTGCTGGTTAGTCACTTAGTAGCCATCTTGGCTACAAGACTGATTGTTGAGGCATTACCATGCTTGTGTGCAAGCAACCCTTGTAGTTGCCTAACACTGCATCATAGTATCTATGTCATTCACCTCACTTCATCTCATCACGTGGGCACTGTACCATCTCACATCATCTCAAGAAGAAAGGTGAATGTAGTCCACTAAGATATTTTCATTGACCAAGACCACATTCATGTAACTTTTATTATAGTCTGTTGTTAGAATCGTTCTATTTTAGTATCAGTTGTTGTTAATCTCTTACTGTGCATAATTTATAAATTAAACTTTATCATAGGTATATATGTACATGAAAAACATAGTATATATAAAATTTGGTATTATGCACGGTTTCAGATACTCACTGGAGGCCTAGGGACAGGCCTCCCGTGGATATGGGGACTCCTGTATTTCTAAGTTAGTTTTCAACATTTTCTTTATGGGTCTCTCTGCTTTGCAAGGTCCACCTATCTGAAGGTCTGAAGTTCTACCTGTTTTATGGCACATGCTATAATATGTATAGGGATGGATGATTCCTGATTTTCTTTCCAAACAACCCAGTAACCTGAGCAAACCGACCACTCCCTCCCTCCTGAAGCCCCAGAATCATTTCTGGAGAATAGGATTGCTATAAGTTATAGTGGAAAGAGTTAGTCATTGATGTAGTTTTCTCAGTTGGTATAAAATACTAGCCATCATAGTTTTAATTAAAGAACCCATTCTTCCTTGGTTATGGTTCTAGGAGAGAACGATAATACGAAGATGATTCAGTTATGAATGAGATGAGGTTGGATTGTAACATTCGGGAAGGTGGTGGGCATATGTAGAAATTGGGTTAGATGACAGGGAGACTGGAGCTGGGTCCGTATTTGTGCTGGTTTTTAGAATGCTCAGTAAACCATGCGGGATTTTCACTTGGCTTTGAATTTTCTTTGTCACAATATATACTAGCATTTGCCTCAGGATACAACAGCACATAGCACCTCGGAAGACAATACTCTCTATCTGGACTGCATCCATTCACCTGGCAACCTATTATTTCAAACCCAGGTGGATGCTGAGATATAGGCCATGCAGATAACAAAACAAAAGCAATAAACTAAGGCACAAGTGGAGGGCTAAGTGACCCATAAAGCTCAGGTTTTCCTCAGACAGACTCTCGGTAAGCCATAAGGTTGTGGTAGAATTAGGATTCAGTGGTTTGAACGGAATTCTGAAAGGTCCACAGGATGATTCAGGGCTCAGCCTCTCCAGAGAGTGGTCCTAACAGACTGGCTGACAGAGTCATCTAATGGTAACTTGACAAGTATCTGGTTCTTAACAAGTGTCCTGTGTTGGGGTCCTCTCTCCTCCCAAACTCCCAGAGTCTACATTTGAATTTTGTCACATGACAGATATTGGAGCCCTCAATTAATTTTGTGTTGGGGCCAGTATCACCATCCCATGGACACTTGAGACCATAAATAGGTGACATTGTGTGCTCATCCTCCTGGGTCATCAGCCTGGAGAGGAGATTTGGGTCACCAGAGTAGTCACAAAATGTACTTCCCTGCCCTGCTCCCCCCCGACTTTGAGGTTCCCAAAGGTTGTCTTCCATGTTCTGCAAACCTGGCTACCAGGAGACCACCTGTTTCCCCCTCCCCGTTGGGCTGGCTCTGGGAAGACCTCTGGTGGCTGATGATGCCCGAAGCCAACAGCGGCACTGCAGGGTCTGCTGTCAGTGCTGAGAGCTCCCAGAGCGGCTGCTGCTGCCTTGTCCGCTCTACCTGCTCCTTTGCTGCATGCCTGTGCCCTGTCCCTACTGCAATCTTGGAGAACTTCTTGGCCCCTGTCTTCTCCTTTCTGATGCTGAGCATCCGTTGTGTTCACATTAGTGTGTCTCAACATCAGGATGCATCTTTTCTCAGGAGGTTCTACACCCTCCACCAAATTCCTCACTCTTTCCCAATATACCCAGATCCTTAGACTCACACTGGAACCTTTAGATATCAGAACACTTGCAGTGATGAAATCCTGTTGCCACATATTCTTTTAACTCAGTGCATCCCCAGAAGCACTCTTCTGATTTATGGGCGTGTCCCCTGAAGGACTCTCTCCTGCTTATCCCTTAAGCCTAACTCCAAGCCTCCCCTCAGCCCCGAGGGCCTTGCTGGAGTCTAGTATGGCCTTGTTACTCCAAGTTCACTAAGCTGATGCCTAAGCCCTGATGATAAAGGTTTAATTCTTATTGTCTGCTTTAGTCTTCCTATGTGTCAGTGGGGTTCATTTCACCAGCTACTCTACAGGGTGGGTGTAGTTGGAGAGCTAAATCTGGGAATTAGGTTGCTTTGGTTTGAATCCTGTCTTTAACAAGTTATTAGCTTTGGGGGAACCTCACTCAACCCCTCTATAAGCCTCAACTTTGTCATCTACAACATGGGCTAAAGGGATAATTCATGGGTTATTGTAAATATGCACTGAGGTAACGTATGCAAAGCACACTGCATAGTGCTGCATAGCAGTTAATTGTAAGTAAGTGATTATGATGCGAAGTATGACGCAGGGCTGCTGTTCAGAAAATTCTGAACTTTGTGTGTTGCTGGCTGCTAATATGTTATCAGCATTACATTTTAAATTATGAGATGATCTACAAGGAAAAAAACATGGCCTTTCCATAGAGGAGAGGAAGCGTACAAACCTAGAGTAAGAAAAAAAAACAGTTTAACTCCTTTGAACCTCTTCAATAACTGACTCTTGTGTGGGTAATGTAATTACCAGTGGAAAAATGAATAAAAACTCGAACTCAATAAATTACATTTTCATTGAATTTTTTTGCTTATTTTTTAAGGGGATAGGATTTAGAATTTTTGAAACACCTTTTTGCCACTTTATTTTTTAGGCTCTAAGACATGACATAGTATGCCTTTTAATGTATTCATTCATGGCCAGTTTCAACAAAACTGGGTGGGAATTGGTGTCCCATAATTCATATTAGGGTGTCTTACTACAATTATTAAATTTTATTCTAAAATGTTTTTTAATATTTATATTGTTAATTAAACGACAATGGATCCTCATAAATCCTGAACAGAGAATTATGGTTCATTAGTTCCTGCTCAGACTTCTTAAGAGCCAATTGGAATATTTGATTTCTTCTTCTACCCTATTCAGGTATTTGATGGTGAAGCTCGCTGATGATGCTGACTCCTTTCTCTACCTCTGGAGTCGCTGAAAGAAGGAAGTTCTCAAAGAAGTTTGCAATGATATTGAAGTTATTACCAGGTGGTCATTTTCTTGGGGATGTTTTTAGAGCACATTGTGATGATGAAAAGAAAAAAAAACCCCTCCTTTTGACCTTCAGTTTCCAAGGAGGTTTTCATACTCGGGAAAACAGGTATGGTAGCTATAAAATCTGCAGTCATGTCCTAGTGTACGGACTTTTGCCCCCTACACCCACATGCACACACTGTGGTCCCCAGAGCTGTTGTGATTGGACATTAAGGAGCGAGGCAATGGCCGTCCTAGCAGAGATCAGAGGGTCGGGAGCCAAGAAACCCTGAGAGAGATGTAGATGGGCACTGCCTGGTAACGTAGCCACCAGCTACGTGTGGCTACTGGGCACTGAAAATGTGACTATTGCCACGGAGAAAACAAATCCTAAAAAATGTTTAACTTTTAATTAAGATTTAAATTTAAGTAGCCAGTGAATTTTTTTAAAATTCAGTTTGTCAGTCACACTAGATTTCAATTGCTCAGTAGTCACTTGTAGCTAGTGGCTGTCAGGCGGAGCAGTGCAACTATAGATAGAACATTGCCCACATCCCCGAAGGTTCTATGTGTCGGTGGGTTCATTTCACCAGCTACTTACAGGCTGGGTGTGGTTGGAGAGCGAAATCTTGGAATCTGGGCAGCACTCATCTTTGGAGTCAAGGGGGATGTTAAGAAGATGTAAGAGTCTTTTCTCTTTTGGTTCCACCTTATTCTATGGCCCAGTATCCACAGCACTAGAGAAATGAGATGTTCAGAAACAGAGCGGGGCATTGATAACACAAACCTCAGAAATGGGCTTTGGGGTGCACAGGGCTGTAGCCAAGGCACTGGGTGAGCAAGCTCCGACAACGGCGAGAGGGTGGTCGCATCTTCCGGGTGCTGCGCATGCGCATGCTGATAGGGCACATGTTTAGTGAAAGACTGTGAAGTAGCTGTGTTAGAGAAGAAAAATGTTGAAAATAACAGCCAGCGACACAAACCTTTTCATCTTTCTCTCCCATACTACTCTTTCCCTGGGATCCAAAAGTCGTCTTATTTGCATTCCTTTGCAAACTTCAGTATTCGTATCAACCACCTGAGGGATCTTGTTAAAATGCAGATTCTTATTCAATCTGTATTCTGACAGGAGACTAGATATTCAAATGGCCAAGGCCCACATTTTAGGTCGCAAGGATCCAGAAGGTCTAGAAAACATTTGCACTTGAGACCTTCTGTACAAACACTGTTCTAATTACTGGTTTAAACGCAGCCAGTTACACCTCTCCAGAAATCAATATGCCTTTGGTTTCAGACTCAGACTAGGGAAGTTTGTCTGGGAGTAGGTCGTGGAGGGAGCCTGTTGTTTTTGGAGAAATTAGGCTCATTACCTGGAATCCCAAGACTGGTATAAATATGTTCCCATGTTTTCACACAGAAGTAGGAGATATTTAAAAGTTGAGGAGCACTGCCCTGCAGAAAAAGAATCCATCAAATTTCTTACATAAATAAACAAGTTACATGTTTTGTTTTAGTGTTGTCGTTACTATTTTTGTAACACTAGCCCTTTGAACAGAAAGCAGTTTCTATCCGATACTATGATTTAGCGTGAGTTGAAGAAAGAATTGATTGTCGGTAGAGGCTGGCTATTGATCAGAAAGGGGAATGGGAAACTGGGACATTTCTCAAACAGAGAAAAGTTCAGAATGAGAAGCCAGAAGGCAGGGAAATGACTGTTTGAAAAAATACAGCCAGGCATTTTTATAATATTTAGATGCACTGTGGAACTTTTCTGCTTCTGATAAAGATGGAGAAGCTGGGACTAGCAGAGGACCTAGAGGAAAAGAGGCGTCTGTTCCTCGGTTAACTCCTGCAGGGGCAGTGGGTTGTCAGGGGGAGAACAGCGGCTGGAGCTGCCCTTAGTCTAAAACACAGGTGCCAAACACAAGGCCCCAGGGGCCTAATCCGGCCCTCCACCTTGTTTTATCTGCCCAACACCTTGTTTCTACCCAGGGACAGCACTGAGCTCTCACTTAACTGTTAAGGAATAGTTACATTTATGCAGTCCTAAAATTACATTCTGCCCTTTGAAGGCAACCTCAAGGCTAATGTGGCCCCCGGTGAAAATGAGTTTGACACCCCTGGGAAGCACCGTTATGAGGCTATGCTGGGAAGATACCCAAAGCAAAAAGACACCTGCTCTGTTACATCTGCGCCTATCTAGCGAGGAACCAAGACGCGGTGGAGTGGACATCTAGTACTGCAGACATCCACATCAGGTTCATGCTTTGCTTAGTTGCTTTTTAAATAAAGAGTTCCATGTTTATGGAAAAATCAAAATCAAGAGGATAGGTATACCATTTAGATTTCCCATTTATTCATGCTCAAGGGAAGCTGAGATACTAATTTTTTCATTTGTTGTTTAACAAACAAAAACCCTTTTCACCCAGTGGCAGCAAAACAAACAACAACAAAAGAGTCTTTATACCTGAAAAGTAATGGTGAACAACTCAAATGTGGTACCATTGTAGTAAAAATAATGCACCACTAGGTTACTGGGCCAGTGTGAGAGAGAGGGAAGTCCAACGGCAATTAGGAGACCTATCGCCAAGCATAAAAGAAAATCAACTCAGGATTTAAGAGAGCTGATAGAACATGTAATGGATGAAATGTATGGCCTTTTATCTTCACAGGCTAACTCCATCTACTGTCCATTTCCGGGACCCACTTGCTCAGATAGGTACCATCCAGGGCCACACGGTAGGGAGACAGCTCCGCCTCCCGAGAGGAGATAAGAGGGCTTCTGCAGCCACTTCTGGGTTTACTTCTGCCTGAAATCCTTTTCCTCTTCTCCTTCCTCTTTTTTCCTTAAGGGAATTAGGTGTCTCCGTCATCTCTTATGCATCCCTCCTTTATGCTTTCTCGGTATACTGATAATTATTTTTCAGTTGGTGACAACTTATCTCCAAAACCTTTGCAGATGTTTCCTCTTCCTCTTTCTTTTTTCCCGTCTCCTTTTTTAGTATTTTCTTTTGCACTTTCAGATCTAAACTTCAGTGTTATTTCTTCCAAAACCTTTCTCTGATGTCACAGGTTAAAGCAGGGCCTGGTACCCATGCTCTTGCCACACTGTTATAAAAAATCATACATTTATCACACATTTTTGGTACCTACTGACTCCCTCACAACACCAAACTTGGAGCAGGATTAAGCCTATTGTGGCTGTGTGCTCTACTGTACAGTAAACATTGTGTCTCAGACATAACGGGCACTCAATACATAAGAGTTAAATGAAAGAAGGAATGGCGTTTTTACTCTGCATCTCTATCATTAGACACAGTGCCTACACATAATAGGTGATTCATAAATAGCTGTTGAATAAAGATAATGCTTGAGTTCTGACATGTCAAAGAGTCTACAACTTTATAGGCAAAATAGTGGCTGATTGCAAATTATTGAGCATCTAGATTCCTACGAAAATTCTTTGCAAAATAGAAAGATTTTCAAAATACGGTCAGACTACCTCCATATAACAGATTGGAAATATTTCCACTACTCCAGACTCTGAGCACAAAAGTGCCAGACATTCCGCAGGCCCCCGGGCAAGTGTTCACACACCTCGAGGGCAACCCTACCCTTCTTCAAAGCACAGCCTTCGAGTTAGAATAATGTAGCAGTTAGCGGATGAAAACCATGCTTTATTAAAAAAAAAGAACGTGAAATGTAAAGCAAGCTGGCCAGTTCTTTATAATTGCTTACTATTTCCCTATTGCATTTTAAAAATGTTACGTATCAAGGGGCAGCTTTTTAATTTGGTTTAATTTTCTGAGGCAGCACTGCAAATAAACATCACTCAGAGAACCCAGATTCCTGCCAACTCTTCATGATGCTAAGGAGCCATGTGCAAGTGTCTGAGTTCAAATATAACTTAAGACCATTGTAAAAAGAAATCAGGCAGAGTGGAGCTGCACCGTGAGCGAAAGCTGTTCTGTTTGCCCAGCAGGGGATCACTGCGTCCGCAGCAAGTGGGAAGAAATGAGAATACCTGCCATGAAGATTTGAGAGGGAAATTGATTGCACACATTTAAATAGATGGGCCTAAGAGTTTTTCCATGACAGTAAAACCCCAGGATTGTAAGATGAAGAATTTAAGGACAAATGCTTTGAGGTGGACACAGGGGGAATGTGGACTCCTTTTCATCCTCCCAATCTGCGCATCTTGGACGCAAGCCAGGAACGTTCTCAAACTGCTGGAACAACTGTAAATTTGGGGCAGAGAGCACGCTGCGTCCCTGCTGTGTGGCCTGGGAACCCTGCTTGCTGTTTGCTGCAGAGACCACGTCTTCCAGAGGGAACTCATCTGGAAGGCTGTGGAATCTTGGCTCTGGCCCCATTCATTTATTGGTTGGAAGGAGAAGGTGATGGAAAACGTGCCTTGGAAAAACACAGATGGGTTTGTGAACCAGCAACCTTGTGCTTAACCCTTGATGGCCTAAGGGAGTGGATCTCAGAGTGTGGTCCTGGAACTGGCAGCATCGGCAACAACCTAGGAACTTGTGAGAAATGAACATTCTCCCGTGGGGGCTGACCGTAGACCAACTGAATCAGAAACTCTGGGGGTGGGGCCCTGTACTCTGTGTTTTAAGAAGCTTTCCAGGTGGTTTAGGCACATCAAAATTTGAGAACTCCTTTCCTGCTCAGATGAACAGGTAAGATACTCAGAGAACATGAGGAAGATTGTTTACCAAAAAGAATAAGATTATGATGCCTCAGAATCAATCTATTACTCATGCTCATGAATGAAGGGAAGGGCCAGATAATCGCAAATATTTTGAGGTGTGACAATGTCAACATCATTAGTATCAGCTAATGTTATGAAAGGTTGATGTAATAGTTAGCCGACACTATGAAGTTGCTGCATAACAGACAAGCACAGCATCTCAAGGGCATGCAGCAGTAGACATTTTCCCCTCACATCTGCAGGGTTCATTTGACCTCAGCTGGATTCCCTCTTGGGTCTGAAGGCTAGTCAATGTACTTTGGGCTTGTTTGCGGTGACTTGCCTTTGCTCCCAAAACCAGCAGGTAACACAGGCATGTGCTTGTCCTGGCAATGGCAGAAGTACAAAGTGACAAGCAGAAACACACAAGGCTTCTCCAGGTCCAGGCTTAGTATTGGCACACCTGTCAGTTTCATCTCATTCTGTTGGCCAAAGCAAGTCGTGTATCAAAGACCAGATTTAAGGTGTGAAACACTATACTTGTCTATTTAGTAAGAAGAACTGCAAAGTCACAGGACAAGAGGCACGGATACAAGTAGAGGTAAAGGATTGAGGAGATTCATGCAATCAACCACAATCAACAGTGAATAATTTCTCTTTGAATTTATAAGCCATGCTTGCACAGTAAATCCTAAATGTGAATTTGACTTAGAAAAAATGTATCTTTCTTTTTGACCCCAAAAGCATACTGACTTTTACTGATTTCATTTGGACTAACTGCATGATTGAAAAAAAGTTCTGTGGGTAAAGTGCTATCAAACAGCACCACATGTAATAGAGAAATCGTTCTTCAAAGGAAGAGTCAACAAATGTGACAGATGTCAGTGTTGTCTTCTTTTAGGGAATTGCCAAAGCCACCACAGCCTTCAGCATCCTCCATCCTGATCAGTCAGCAGCCATTACCACTGAAGTAACCTCTACCAGCAAAGAAATTACGAATCTCTTAAGGTTCAAGATAAGATTAGCATGTTTTAACAATAAAGTATTTTTAAATTAAGGTATGTGCATTTTAAAATACATAATGCTATTTCACATGTAATATTCTACCATATAGTGCAAACATAAATTTTATATGGGTGGGGAAACCAAAAAACTTGTGATTCACTTCATTCCGATACTCACTTTATTACGATGGTCTGGAACTGACCTTTGCTATCTCCAAGGTATGCCTGCAGTTAAGTCACTTTGTTTTTCGATGATATATCAAATCTACTCCTTAAAAGCAAACTGAGGGAAAAGACCTTCTCTACTTCAGACTTTCATTCTTTTTTTTTTAAATAGAATTTTTATTTAATTCTTGTTCAAGTACAGGTTTCTGTCTTATATTCCCAACCCTGTCCGCCCCCCACCCCATGCTCCCAGCCTCCCTCCCCTTTCCACCCCCCACCCTTAGTTATTGTCCATGTGTCTTTTATACTTGTTCATGTGAGTCCATTCCCTTTTCCCCTGTGATTCTCTCCCCTCTCCCCTCT
Organism: Sturnira hondurensis; assembly: GCF_014824575.4. Classification (NCBI taxonomy): domain Eukaryota; kingdom Metazoa; phylum Chordata; class Mammalia; order Chiroptera; family Phyllostomidae; genus Sturnira; species Sturnira hondurensis. The sequence continues at coordinate 39,199,011 of NW_028076767.1, forward strand.
GGACCCTGACAGCCTGTTCCATATTTGAGTGTCATTGGTCGTATTTTGCTTGCTTGTTTGGTTTGTTTAGATTCCTGTTAACGGTGAGATCATATGATATTTGTCTTTCACTGCCTGGCTTATTTCGCTCAGCATAATGCTTTCCAGTTCCATCCATGATGTTGCAAAGGGTAGTAGTTCCTTCTTCCTTTCTGCAGCATAGAATTCCATTGTGTAAATGTACCATAGTTTTNAAATCAAGGAAGACACAAATAAATGGAAACATATACCGTGTTCATGGATTGGAAGAATTAACATCATCAAAATGTCCATACTACCCAAAGCAATTTACAGATTCAATGCAATACCTATTAAAGTACCAATGGCGTATTTCACAGACATAGAACAAACACTTCAAAAATTTATATGGAACCAGAAAAGACCCCGAATAGCTGCTGCAATTTTGAGAAAGAAGAACAAAGTAGGAGGGATCACAATACCTGATATCAAACTGTATTACAAGGCCACTGTAATCAAAACAGCCTGGTACTGGCACAAAAACAGGCACATAGACCAATGGAATAGAACAGAGAGCCCAGAAATAAACCCAACTCTCTACAGTCAATTAATATTCGACAAAGGGGGCAATAACATAAAATGGAGTAAAGACAGCCTTTTCAACAAATGGTGTTGGGAGAACTGGACAGCTACATGCAAAAAAATGAAACTTGAGCACCAACTTACACCAGACTTTCATTTTTAAGTAAGCTCCTGTCATTCTACAAAAGGTCATCTGATGAATACCTCTGTTTCAAATAGAATTTTCAAGCGAGATCCCAGCACAGCTTTTTGGGCAACTTAATGGTTATAATACTACATTCCTAACTTGCCGCTGACATGGAACTATGGGGGCCCAGGTGGCTTGCGCATTTTCCAGGTCTGACCATGCATTGAGCAGAGATTCGATCGGGGAGAACTAAGTGTCTGGAAACGTGCTGCAAGGGCCCAGAATTAGAGAGATCCCTGCCTTTTTCCCTGCTGGTCTCTTTGAGATGTTGATCCAATGGAAGAAGTGGCAAGTAGCTATGGCGCAGCTTCTGAAGATGAGCATTTCAGCATTTTTGTGAACACACATAAAATTTTCTTTTGTTTTTCATAGGTAATGGGAATGGAATTATTTTTTTCTCATTGCCCTGAGTCTTAGCATTGTTTACAATCTCAAAGAAACCTCAGATCATTTTTAAAAACTCTCTTATCTTCCTGGGGAACAGACAAGGCACCTAAAGCAGTGATGTAATTTGTTCCAGGTCACCCAGGTGGTTAGGAAAGACTAACTGCAGATGCCAAGTTTTCTCATTGCACTACAGTCTTCGTTTGGGAAGGGAGTATTCGTGACTTGATGGATCACGTCCAAAATTGGGAGAGTATTATGGTCTTAGACATCAATGGATTTCAATTTTCCTGTTGGTGAATTGGAGATAAATATTTTTGTAAAGTGCTTAGAATGTTTGAGTCAGAAACAAGTTCTTTTCTTTTAAAACCGAACAATTGTCATTAAACATGATTTGGAAGAAAGCACCACTGGCCAATCATTTGAAATAAATTCATGTGGCCAACAGTGGAATCTGGAATGGAATAGCCTAGGAACAGAGTGAGAGATGAAGTTCCATGTCTTTTTCAACATCTGTAGTTACCATATTTTGCTCTGTATAATGAGCACCTTTTGCCCAGATTTTTGAGGGGAAAATAAGGATGCACACTATACATGAGTTTAGTGACTACACACCATGTGTATAATAATAGGTATCATAATCCTGTGTATAATGTGGACAAAAAACCATGGGTGTGCATTATACACAGCAAAATATGGCATTTGTTTGATTAGAGATATATTTTAAGAAATCCTTTGGGGTACAATAGGAAAAGGAAATAGGGGAGTCGGACTGCTCCAACACCTACAGCTAAGGACTCTCAGGGTACCCCTCTATCCCCTTGAGCCAGGGGCTGCCAGAAGCCTAGCCTAAATTTGCCTGGAATCCATTCCTTCTTCCCTTTCTTTTTTATGATGCTGAAGCTGCGGATGAAAAGATAAAGGATTGCATGGCTTGGCACATGAATGCTTCCCCACTGCGTGCCGCTTTTGTGGGGAGGAAGTAGCAGCCACCAACCGCTGTTTTATTAATAATGAGGCATTCATATAAATTCCATGCAAAATTGATTTTTGACTGTTATATAAGAATCAAATACCAGGCTTTAAAAAGTAATTGAGAAATCTATTTGTAATTTACTTTGCCTATAAGAACCTGCTGTCCTGCCATAAACAATTTTACAGTATTTTTCTCCCTGTTAAACAGCCATTTTTATACATCTGTTTGGCCTCTCTTGGATGACATGCAGTCAGGAGGTGTAATGAATGCAGGTTTGAAACAACATGTGGCCACAATTTCTTTTAGTTTCATCTTCAAGGGGATCTCTTGCAAGTTGTGATATCATTTTCATCACAGTGCAGGTGAAGTATGTTAATGGCTAATTATCTGACACTGGTTGTTGACGGATGAATCATAAATATGCTTCGTGGCAATAAGAAAGTGTGATGAAATAGCTAAGTACTGCCAAAAAATCCTGAATCCAAAAAACTGACAAACCCAAACAATCTTTCTCACTTACCTTCTAACTCCTTAATCGGCTATGGTCTAATGAAACTCTTTTGTAACAAAGATTTTGTCTGGAACCCTTTTTAATATCCAGTAGTCTTGTATGTTAAGGTCAGCCAAAAGTATTTAAGGTGTAATTGATTTATTTCTCATTTTTCTTTAAATGAAAATTAGAGGGACCCCCCCAAAAAATAGCATAAAAAATCACTATTTTATATATCTTGTGTAAATTGCAGAAGAAAATATACTTTTGTTCTTATGCCAGGACATTTTGTTTCCTTTCTTTATAAGGGATTATGAAGCCCTAGTAATTAAAAATTATTTCACCCCAGTTTTGTTGAGACGTACCCTTCATACAATAAAATTCCAAGTGGACAGATGAATGAATTTTGCTGATTGTATGGAGTGGTACAGTCATTCCGTGATCAAGATAGGACATGTCCATCACCCTTAAAAGTTCCTTCATGCCCCTTTGCAGTTAATCCATGTCCCCAACTCCTGGCCCCAAGGCAACGGCTGACTGACTCTATGTCACTATAGTTTTGCCTTTTCTAGACTTTCATATACATGGAATAGTAGTATGTAGTCTTTTGTGTTTAACTTTTTTTCACTTAGCATGATGCTTTTGGGATTCACCCATATTATTGAGTGTATTAGCATTTTGTTTCTTTTAGTGCTGAGTGGTATCCCACGGTGGGGGTATGCCACAATTTGTTTATCCACTTGGGTGGTTTCCAGTTTTGGACTGTTACGAATAATGCTGCTATAAATACTCATATCAGTATTTTTGTGTGGATGGACATGTTTATTTCCCCTGGGTAAATCTCTAGGAGTGTGGTCGCTGGGTCTCATAGCATGGGTTTGGTTAATATTAATATATCAATATCAACAAAACTGTACAATTTTATAGTTTTAACAAGAAATCTATGAGAGTTCCCATTGCCTCATCTCCCCACCAATACTTGGTATTGTCAAGTGTGTGGTTTTAATAGGCATTTCCCACATAATTTGTGGTGTTGAGCATCTTTTCACGTGCCTTGCTTGAATTTGTATGCCTTGAATTTTTATTCCTTGCTTTGTAAAGTGTCTGTTCAAATATTTTACCCATTTTAATATATATATATATATTTAGATTTTATTTATTTATATTTAGAGGGGAAGGGAAGGAGAGAGGGAGAGAAACATCAATGTGTGGTTGTCTCTCATGCATCCCCTGCTGGAAATTGACCTGCAACCCAGGCATGTGCCATCCTCTGGTTTGCAGGCCCATGCTCAATCCACTGAGCCCTACACCAGCCAGGGCATTTCACCCATTTTTTTTATTGGGCAGTTTCCTTCCTATTGACTTTGAAGAATCCTTATATATTCTGGATATAAGCCTTTTGTCAGATCTATGTTTTGCATGTATATTATCACAGTATTTTGCTTGCCTTTTTTATTCCAGTTTTATTGAGATATTTTATAATGTATAAGATATAATATGTAAGTTTAAGGCATACACAGCATAGTGGCTTGACTTATATGTTGTGAAATGATGCCTTTTTGTCTTTTTAACTATTTTTTAAGAGCAAAACTTTTGCCCTTGTGCCGGAGCTTCCCACGCCCAGCCATGGTCATTCCTACGGTGTTTTTGGAAGGTGAGCCCTCAGGCTGTGTCTCCTGTCTCCTCTGAGCTGTTTGCAAGCAAAGTTCCAAAGACGGCAGAAAACTTTCATGCTCTGAGCACTGGGGAGAAAGGGTTTATAAAGGTTCCCACTTTCACAGAATTATTCAGGGATTTATGTGCCAGGGTGGTAACATCACATGCAACAGTGGCACAGGCGGCACCCAAGTCCATCTTTCTATGGGGAAAAATTTGACAATGAGAATTTCATCCTGAAGCACGTAGGCCCTGGCATCTTGTCCTTGGCGAATGCTGGCCACAACACAAATGGTTCCCGGTTTTTTTGTCAGCACCGACAAGGCCAAGTGGCTGGATGGCGAGCCTGTGGTCTTTGAAAAATGATGGCGTGGATGCTGTGACAACCATGGAGCACTGTGGGTCCAGGAAAGACAAGACCAGCAAGAAGATCACCATTACTGACTGTGGACGATTCTTGTAAATTTGACTTGTTTTTCACCTTAATCGCCAGACTATTCCTTCTGTACCTCGGGAGAGCCCCTCATTACCCCCATTTGCTTGGAATGTTTTATAATCTTGGTGCTCTCCCTGCAGTTCATCAGGTTCCATGTTTTTCTTACCCTCCCAAGTCTAGCTGGATTGCAGTTAACTTCATGATTATGAAATAAAAACTAAACAACAAAAAAGAGCAAAACTTTTCATTAAAAAGGTCAATTTAATAAATATTTTCTTTTATGATGTGTGCTCTTGTGCTTTCCCTAACTGGATGTCACATTTTCTTTCATACTTTTATCCCGAAATTCAATACTGTTAGTTCTTATGTTTAAACCTAGGATCTTGTCTGAGTTAATCTGTGTATGTGTTACAGGGTCAAGATAGAGTTTTTTCCCCTACAGAGATCCAGTTGTCCCAGCACCATTTTGCTGATTTTCCTATTTAATTACCTTGGCATCTTTGTCAAACATCAATTGACCATGTAAATTCAGTTGTACTTCTGTACTCTATTCTGTTCTGTTAATCTATATGCCTGCTCTTACTGCAATGCCACACTCTCTGGATTATGGTAGAGCTCTCATAAGTCTTAGAATCAGGCAGGGTAATTCTTCCAACCTTATCATTCTTTTTCAAAATTGTTTTGGCTAGTCTAAGTCCTTAGCATTTCCATACACATTGTAGCTTCTACTTGTCGATTTCTTTAAAGAAGTCTGATAGAATTTTAATTAGAATTGAATTGAATGTATAAATTAGTTTGGGAAGAATTCATGCTAAAACATTAAATACACCTCAAACTATTCCTAAAATTGTAATAAGTAGAATGTGCCCACTAAAATGTGATGTGACCATTGTTAACACACTGCAGAAAATGAACATGTCAGTATGTACAACCGGGTAACAAGTCTCTTTTGCAGACAACACATTTTTTTCTGTCATTTGTTTGATAAAAGTGTGAGTTGAGATCACAAAACCCTAGTAAAAGACTGTTAAAACCTCTACTAAAAGGCATTTGCACCTACTGACCCATGATTTTTTATTTTATTTTATTTATTTGTTTATTTTATCGATGTTCAAGTATAGATGTCTGCATTTTCCCTCCCCCCTCCCCCCACCTCCCCTCCTTGGTCCTACCCACTTTGGCTTTGTCCATGTGTCCACGTGTTCCTGGACAACCCTCCCCCTCCCCCCATTGTCCAGTGCAGCATGAAGTGAGAGGAAAGAGCCAGGCTGCCTATCGCACCTGTGTTTAGCAAGGCAGCTTCATTACTTCATTAGCTGACTTTTTATTTCTGTCTTTCTTTCCAGCTTTAAAAAAATATGTATGTGTATACATATATAAAAATTGATTTTACGCTACAAATGCAGTATTGTATTCTGCCTTTTAAAAAAGACTGTAATAACTGAGTAGGGTCATACTCTCTTGGACTGTGTTCTCAGGCTGGTAGTTTGTTGGTTAATTGAAACATTGGGTTTAAAGCAGGTGAGGCAGATGCTGTTGTCATCTTCTTACTGCACAGCAGTGCCTTTTGTCATCTTAGCTAAAATGATCGTGATTTTGTTCGGATGTGTGGAAATGACTTGTCCAGTTATTTGTCTATTCAGATGACCCATTTACATTTTTTGACACAATGGATGATTTCTATTGCGTTTTGAAGTAATCCAGTTCATCAATATTTACAAATTTATTAACATAAAGAATAATTATCTTTTAATTGTATTCGTTATATCCTCTTTTTTCTTCTTTTTAAATTCGAAATGGTTTTTATTTTATACTAACTGCTGGTAAATAATAACTTCTGGCTCCCATATGATTCTTTCTGCACATGGGTATAATCAATCATACTACCATAGTCAATGTATTAACTATTTAAAACTACCTGTTACTGATTTTACATGAAACAATGGGTTGGCTGGTGACATTTCACATTTGTAGTTTGGCTGCTCTGGTGCTACAGAAACATCCCTTCAGAGTAAGCACAGAGAAGCCTGTGGTGTGGCAGTAGGGGGCCAGGTTGCTGTGTTTGGCTGAACACACACTAGTTATCGGAAATTCGGACGATCCTGAATACCCTGTTTCCCTCCTCTAAGTCCATAAGATGCATGAATGCTGCCCTGTCGGCTACAAAGGGGAGAAAACAAGCTACTTGAGTGATAAAATTGAGACAACATCATTCTCAAATCAAATAATATTTACTGAGTACCAATAAGTGATATGTTTGTATAGTACCTGAAGGTGTTATTTAGGTGACCCTCATAGCAACAGAAAGCTTGCAGGAAGTGTTGCTTTTCAGATTTTTATGAGTCAAAAATTTAAGGGTCAGAGAATTTAATAGACTTTCTTATGGTCGCTAAGGTACACATTGGTAGAGGTGAGACCAGATTTTGTTTTCTCTCATCTCTAGTACTCTGTTCTTTCCTTCATCTCAGTGTAGCATTAATAATACTAACACGATGTTGCTGTCTAACATTTATGGAATTAGGCATACTTTACACCTTACAGTTCAATTTTCTCCTCATCACAGGTCTGTGACGTAGGGACTATCACGTTCCCTTTCTACGGATGAAGCAACTAAGGCACAGAATCTATTACGGCAGCATGCCAGGTACCGCGGGGACACTCCAGGTTGCATGACCTGAAACTTGCTCTCAAGGGATTTATAATCAAATCAGGGCAACATGTCACGCATATTGTAAAGGACAAAAATAACATGCTTGAATAATACTTTGATAGTGAAATACTTTGATAATCAAAGAGCACATTCTGAGGGTCCAGTACTGAGAATATGCCCCAAATCAACACAAGTATACTTCTGAGTAGTGAGACAGTTTTGCTTATGCGAGTCTCCTAAACTCTTTTTGCAGTAGATGGTCCTGGCAGCAAATAAAGCCCTTTAGTAGGTCCTGTCTTTTGTGAAGGGGTTGCAGCTACTCCCTCATTAGTTGAGTGATGTCCAATCTCCCCACATAACTCCAAGCACTCCTTGGTGAGCATCACTGCTCTGCGAATTGGGGAAAGATGTTTCAGAGCTCTCAAATCTCTGAGTTCCTGTCTTCTTTTTCTCATCAAATTTGCCCTTGTTTTTCAAACTTGACTTCCAGTTGCAAGAAGAAAGGTGTCAGAGAGAATACGAAGTTGGAGGTTTCCCCTACCGGGTTAAGACGAAGCCCTTAAACAGTGCCAACCCCCCTGAATGAACAGTGTGTTCACTTTGGGGACCAAAGCTCTATTGGCAAACACAGATTCCCTGCCTACTACTTTCCTCAGTAGAGCCAGCCAAAACTTAGATTAGGAGGGGCTGGCAATCCAACCCACACCCGCTCAGTTTGTGCATGAGGGTGGGAAGGCCAGGGACCACAGAGAGATCCAGTAACAGGTGTGAGGTTACCTAGTTAGGGAATGTCAGCACTCAGAGGAAAACTCCAGTATGCGACTCATGGTTTAGAATTCATAACAAATAGAGTATCTTCAGTTGTTGCTAGAATATTTAAACTTCTAAGCATAGAACATTGTAATTATTAATTTTTGTAAGTGTGGGCTTGATCTGGAGACCCTCTGACTGGCTGGTGGTAATTGTGGGAACACAGGGGCACATGCGTGATCATAGAACCTGCATGCTGTTCTACCCCTAGGGAACCTTCAGTCCACATTTGCTGAGCTCTGCATGCACATGCTTCGATGGCCCATAACGTCTGACTTTGCCCGCACCCGTGTCTCCTGTTCCCCTAGTCTCTGTTCTATGTACTGACCACTCTGAGCCTAGTTTCTCTAGCCCGTCTCCCAATGGAAGAAACATAAAGTGACTGATCGCAGTTGTTTACCTTCTTCTACCAGGTTCCAGCTAGTGACACGAACTTGATTGTCGAAGGATGTCACGTAGAGGAACAAAGCAGGAATGCCATTTCGTTAATGTCAGATATAAATATTTTTATGAACCTTATATGTCTGGATTCATTAGCCATTTAATGAATTTGATGCACAGATGTTCAGGAAATTAGGAGCAACTGACTTCATCGGCGATGTTAGTGAGCTTGGCGCCATCCAAGATATCAAAAACATGCTGTTCCTACAATCTGCCAAGAAACAAGGTGTAGGAGTGGTCTCCATGTTGTATGTAAGCTCAGTATTAACACTCGATAAATGTTGATTGTATGATAATAAAAATATGAGCATGACTCTCCCCAGTGGAGATCAGGTTGTGAACATAAAGGGATGTCCCCCACCCCCTGTATTCAGACTATATTTTTCCTTTGGATTTAATTACATTCACCTGATGGAAAGTAAAAGCGTTGAGAAAGAGCTAATTGGTGCCTAAGGCTGAGGTTATTCAGTTTGAGTCACAAAAATTGAATTTGGCTTACTGAATTTGTCATCGAAACCATTGTATCACATGTCTTGATTTGCTCAGCCATTCACTTTGTGGTTCGCAGACAGCGTGAGTGAAGCGTGGAGCAGGGGAGAACAGGCAGGCGCAGGCCAGACAGGGCGCCGAGGCTGGCTGTGCAGTGAGGTTCACACCCAGCCTAGAGGGGGGCATCATTTTTCAGGGTATTTGTCCTGCTTTATTGCAAAATTTGTCATAGTATACATTTTGGAGGCAACAATATGGAGGGAGGAAAGGGGCCAAATAATTCCATGATATGTACTTGAAAATGTTTTTCCTTGGTAGTGGTACGTTGGTAAATGTTTAAAAACTGGCTCTCTCTCTCCCTGCAAAAGCCCTGATTTGTAGTTTGCCTATTTGCATGGTGTAAATGCTCCCTACTGTGGCCAGTTCCAAGTCACAGACTGCCCTGGAATGTAACAATCAGCTCTTGCAAACTGAAACAAACGGCTCCAGAGAACAATAACATACAGCTGTCCTCTGTCCTCTGTCCTCTGTCCTCTGTACATGGCGATCATGGTGATAGGTGTGGGTAGTGATTAAAGAGGCTCTGGAGTGAGTAATTCCTAAGGTTAAATTCTAGCTCTGACTCCTACAAGCTCTGTCGTCTCCAGCTAGTCAGCTGCTCTGACCTTCAGTCTCCTGGGTGCCACGTGGAAATAGTCTCTCCCATAAGGTTGATATTGTATAAGGCAGATAACAAATGTAAAGTGTCCATCGAGGTTCTTGGCATGTACATGCTCAAAAATGCTAATTGTTATTAATATTTTTATATCTTAAGGTTAAATATGATCATTCCTTATGTGGGAATACTACAATGATTAGAAAATATGAAATATTATAGATAACAGTTTGGCCTGGCATGTGAGTTATGGGAAATTTTTATCTTAATATTCACCAGATATTTATTATAATAGTCTTGTATACACAGATGGGAAAGTACCTCACAAATAGCCTTAAAAAGGAAAATATATGTGCTTTATTTCTGAGAAATACAAAGAAGAATCCATACCATATTGTTTTAAAGATGCTGCCGTCAGTGTGGATAATGCTTGTGGTATCTTTTTTCTTCATGAGTTGTTAGTAGCCTTTATCTTTAAAAATTAGTCTTTTGAACCGGGTGGGCATAAACCAAGAGTGGCAGGTGCAGAGCTGTGTGAATGTCCTGCTTCTCCTGACTCAACAGGCCCAAGTCTCCTAACTCAGCTCAGAGACACGCTGATCGTCTGGCAGGGGCCACTGCACACTCTCCCACCAGGGTGCACATCTCTTCCCCTTTGAGCACCGAGCAGCTTGACAAATGCAAGTTCCGAGGAAACAGGCCTTCTTTCCCCAGGGAACCAGGGAAACCTTCTATCTCCCTTCTCAGCCATTTAAAATGATAATCGGTCTAGCAGTTGTACTCTCTGAATCAGTTCTTGGCGTTGAAATCCTTTGAAAGACAGCCGACGAACACAAATGTGCAACACTTTGTAAAATAGGAATTTCTGGTAAGGGAAAGAAATTTTGAGCATCGCCATTAAGCATACCTCAATCTTGCCATGCCTTGTTAAAACATCCCAAATAATTCGTTGGCTTTCCCTCCCACCATTATCAGGAAAAGCTAGCCTTCCATCACCAAATGCCAGCATAAACTGCTCAGGGCTCTATTATTGTATATCACTAATTTTATTTGATCCAGATTCAGAAAGCTCTTTCTCTTTGTAGCATGAAAGCATTTCAGCAGGGCAGCCATTAGCACCATGAGTGGGGATCGTGAACAATCACACACACAAAGAAATTGCAAATAAGAGCCATATTCCTTATATCTTCACATGGCTGACTGAAGTAAGACAACTCCACAAACAATGCATTTTAAAGCACATTTGCAGGGTGAATATATTACAAATATGGCTAGGAAGTGGGCTGCTGTAAATCTTCAAAAGTGACTGATTTAAACCCAAACTTAATGTATTTTGGAGGCCAGCAATAATTTGACTTGCTGAGTGGATGGGATTTATGGGTATAATGCAGTGCAAATAAAAACATCCTCTTTCAGTCATAAAGGTGTATGCTGTGTCCATGCTGGGAAATACAGCTTCCCTTACCCCTGACTTCTGCTGGGAACCCAGGGGAATAGCTGAGTCAGACTAAATGCATTTTCTTTGTGGCCTTATGGAAATACCAAGTTTTATTTTTGTGTGTAAGAGGGTTTATGGTGCCATCCTTGGATCTGAGCCTTTGTGTTTGAGAACCAAATAAATAAGACAAACCCAGACCCGCACAGCTGAGCCTCACTTTGTTGTCCTCATGAGGCCGCCAGACCAGCGCGAAGGGACAGTAGAGGGGAGGATGGAGGTTTAGGGCACTGGATGGCCCCATGTATCCCTCAAAAGGATGACCTAAGGACGATCTAAGGATTCCATGAGGTTGGTAAGAAACAAACTGTCAAAGAACTTCTGACTTTGGGATTTCCTACTTCTGACCTGTTCTTTCTGATGTGTAACCCTGAGGAAGAAACCTCTCATGGTACAAGTGGCCAAATGTCCATGATGCACTGAATTTGAGGTTAGAATACAGGAAGGGATGGATTTCTGTGGGTAAATTGGCATGAAGTGAAATAAAGCCTCCAGGCTTCCTCTCCTGCGTCCTCAGTATTAGAGAGAAGCCCTGGTTCTACCCCTCAGGTCTTCACTATGCATCCCCCCAACGCACATCCCCAACACTTCAGCATTTGCACACACAGCCCAGCGATTCCAGGGGGAGGAACAAGAGCAGGTTGGTCATGGGTGGTGGAGTAGGTCCTTTCCTCTCTCAGCCGCTCTTCACTCATGGAGGACCTGTGAGTTTCGGCAGCAGGCTCTACCCTCGTATCCAGAGGACATTTTCATGTGAGGAAATGCAATATTGTCAGAATCTAGGGGGATTCATACTGCATCAAAAATTCTCGGTTTACAGGCCTGCAATGAAGGCAGAAGAACATTACAATGGTGTATTCTCAAGCATTTTGTATTTCCTGATGTATTTTCAACATGCATTGTAGTTTTTGGAGAAGGCATAGTCCTGGGCCCAGTCCAATAATTCCATCAGTTTCTTGAGAAAAATCATAAAGATCTGTCAGGTCACTATTTGTGTCAGAGATCTGGAGCAAGTAAATGTTTGGATATCATGACCACCCTCCTCTTACTCCATGGTTGGTGATTAGTCGTGTTGGCCTTTCTGAGGTGGACAATGGGAGGGAAGGAAGAGATGCTGGGGAAACATGTAGGATAACTACGAAATCACCACACAGGGAGTAGCCACAAAATGCTAGGTGCTTAGCGAAATGCTCAAAGAGTTAGTCCAAATCTCCACTGGAATGTCTCTCGCGAAGATTTTTTTGTTGGATGTATACTATTCCTTTGGCTAATTAGTGAATCAGCCAGACTTTTATAGCACATCCTTATTGTTTAAATTCATTGTGCATTTCTAGGGTGCATCGCAATAATTGTTTTCCCGAAGGAGGGTGGCAGCTTTTAAACTGTATGGGAGGTACTGGAGTGATGGGGAAATAGAGCTGGTTTCTGATGGTTCTGCCTTTGCCTGTGGTTCTGGCTGTGACTTTCCCCTGTCAGCCTAGGGGAGTGCATGACCTCATGCATGTACTGCCAGTCCTTTGTGTTTGTGACCTGTGTGCTTGAATCCTTAGCTGGTTCAGGTGTCCAGAAGACTGAACATGGGGTTGGAAATCCATACTGCAACAAGTTCAAAGAGGTTTGTTGCTGTGACATGTAGTTAAAATCTCTTGTTCTAGGCCCTGATATATCTTTCCCCATCCTCTCTCAGATTCCTGTCCCGCATTTCCTTAAAGCCTTGGCTAATTCAAACCAGCAGGCTTCTTGGCCTTTAGAGATCCTTTAAGCTTTTTCTAGGATGATATTAGATTTGGGGGAACCCTTAAGATGGCCCAGATTTTGGTAATATATAGGCTGGGGTGATAGAAGACCTGGGAGAAAGCACAGTAACTACCCATCTTGATGGGGCCTTCCTGCTTTCTGGATTGGCCCTAAAAATTGGCCTTTTAGAATGATTTTCTTGAGACCTAAGGGGGGATAAGTTGTATTAAAATTTCAGTAGCTGGATTTTTCCAGTTAAGACTTACTTTCCAAAGTTGATGGGTAGCATTCCTCTGTACTCCTCTCTGGTGCTGGTATTCTGTTCGGTTGCTGTGTTTTGAGAGTGCTTGTTCAGGCTGTCTTACTGGGTACATGGGAGGAAGCTGTGAGGAAAACAAGAACTGTGCTGACCAGAAGGCCTCCATTCCCATCCCTTTCCAATGTTACACTAACTGCTATAACCATTTGATTTTCTCATCTGTAAAAGGGGAATGAAGGTACTACTTCCTCTCCTAAACAAACCTCATGGAAGTAGGCTCCTGGTGGTCACTTTTGGCGTTCTAGTAATTCAACCCATCTGGGTGAGTTCCAAGATTAAACCTCGTTACTCCAAATCTCCCTGTGAGAGAATAATACTATAGACACAATTTCTATAGTTCTAACTAGTTTCTTTCCTTTCTCTGTAAAATAGTAAGAGTTCTCATTTATCCAGTACCAACTGTGTGCCCTCGTGTGACTCATTACTAACCACTGCAAGGGTTCTTTGGGTTGGGGGATATTAACCTGAGTTTAGAAGCTCAGAGGGCTAAGGACCCAGCCTGCTCTGGGGGTGGCAAAAAGGCTGGAGGCCACCAGAAATGTCAGAGTCTGCCGCCCCTGGTTTTTGTGACAATACCCGGATTCCACTTACTTACAAAGCATTCTCTGTATTAGTGTCTTTAAAGAAGTTCTGCTTAAAATACCTTCTAAGCAATCAGAAAACCCTAAACACCAAATTGTTCTGAGATTTAGGCAGATGGTGAAAAAATGCTTTCAATACAACGTCCTTTCAAATTTGAATAATCTGCAGTTTACAAAACACTCTCATATAGCGTCTCATTGAATCTTCAAAACCCATTAGAGGGGAAGATGTTTATTTATAATGTGTTTAATATACAAGGAGACTTGGAGAGGCCACTAGTTACAACGTCCCAAAGGTCCGGCAGCCAGAGGAAGCAGGCATGGGGCTTGGGCCTGCGTCTTCCAGTGTCCTCTTATGGTGTCACAGAGCTCATAGTCACCGAGAAAAGGGAGCATGGAGAGAGCCGAGGTTAGGGGCGTGATGTCAGAGAAAGGGGAGAGTAGGGGTTTCTGACTGTTGTCCTCCAAAGAACACTGATTTCGATGATTACCACAGATGAGGGCGCTTTGAGGCAGTCTGGGACTCCCAGGGAGAAGTGCCAGCATACCACGGAGGACAAAAGATCCGAGATTGGAGACATCGAAGAGGGAAGAGGAACAGTTTCATTTAACTCATAAATTTAAGTATAATTACTCTTAAAACTTTTTGGCCTAAAAATTACTAGTATAAATCTATTGGTTGGAAAGGGGGTAAGAATTCAATAACATTTGTTTGCGTGGTCCAGTGATGGGCACAGATTCTGGGACATAATGATCTGGGGTGTCTATGGTTTGGGGAATGGGGTTAGTGAAGGCTGGTTTCTGGTGGCACCTAAAAAGCTCACTCTTCCCTATTTAAACACCTCGACCTTTATAACTTTTAAGCTGCTTTGACTCAGGATTCTTCCAGATTACCAATTTGTAAATTTATAAGTAAGAGGCAAGCCAAATTCCTTTTTCAAAAAGCAAGAGAGCATGAGGAGCAAGTGGGCTTTAATGTTATTCCTCTGTGACCTCTGGTATTTCCTTTGCACTCTACAGAGTCACCTGCAGAAACAACATAGATTCCTGGTGAGATTTAGCTGAGCCCTTCTCTTGCTTCCACTCTAGATATGGATTATGCAACATGGATTCATTGCAAGGCCTTTGGATGGCCCAATAGATGTAAAACAGGGGTGTGGTCTAGCCCCTTTCTGTTTCATATGCATTCTAATAACTTAATGCCACCTTTGGATGAACTGGGTCCAGGGTTACCTTCCTCTCCTCCTTTTTTATTTAATACAGGTGATCTAGTTTTTATACACTAGGAATGGTCCAAGACAAAAAAGTTCAAAGTCCATAGATTAAAAGGAGAATCAATATGTAGGTAAAAGCTTTTCTATACTATCTTGCCTCGAGCTAAAAATTACACACATACACACTTACTTAGATACAGAGATGTAGCTATAGATATAGAGGAAAGTATGTGAGAAAAGCCAACTCAGCTATTTACGCAGGAGTAAATAATGACATCTGAGTGATATTCAAAGTAAAGTAAAAAGGTATATTATTTCATGTTAGGTATTCTATGGGTGGTTTGCTAATAGTTTTATTTTTTAATGACTCCTCAATACCTGTATGTTGACAGGAAGCAGTATTTCTGGAAAGGCATCGTCTGGTTCTCCTCCAGAATTGTGTTTATTAAGTTACCCTCCGGTGCGTGCTCAATGCGCCCTGTGAAACACAGTGGTGTGTTTACGGGCCTTGTGTTGAGGAGGATGCTGTGTACGACATCATCAAGGTCTGGTTTCTGAGAAGCCGGGGAGCATTCTCTCTGGTCTTAATACCAGGAGTTATTGTGCGTTTGCATTTCTGCTTTTTGTTTTGCTTTAACCACCGAGACGTGGAACTGTGGCTGATCATATTCCCCTTTTTGTAGTGGCTGCCAGGAAGCTCAGAATCAATTTTATCGTCCACCTACTCATAGACTGTATTATAATCTTCTTGAATACATTTTCTTTACTACATTCACTCTCAGATTTAGCCTATTTTTCTATTTTTAGTTACCACCAGCCATAATTTGTTCTCTTTCGTATTTTTGTATCGTGCTTTAAACCCTTCCTGTGGTCTGGAGGAGGAAAAATAATTTCCTTCTACCCTTCTAAGTTCTTCTGGCTGGCCTAATAATCAAATTTACACAAGGCAAATTAAAGAAGAAAGTAAGCAACTTTGTGCATATGTACCTATGGGGTTTCTGTAAGAATATGTGACCTGAGGACAGATCAGGCTGTTAAGGCTTATATGCCACTGTGAGCGAAGGAGAAAAGTGGGAGTCATGGTTTGGGGCTTCAAAGGAAGGAAGGCAATTCCACATGCAGGTGGCAAAGCAAATATTTGCCAAGTAATTGTTTGCTGGGCCATCTTCAACAATGGGATGCAGGGAGGACTTGGGTCAAGTGGACCTTGCCCAGTTCCTCCCTGTCACACACTAGTTCCTATTAAACCCTCGTTGTCTCTGATGGTAGCTCCCTTCCTGGGGCAGGTCCTCTGCCTACTTTCTTTTAGGCAGTTGAGGGGAAGGTCAAAGACTCCTCCTGAGTCTTTTGTTTCTTAAAAATAACCAGCTTAAAATAATTAATATACCATAAGGCGTATTTCGGGGTGGTAAATTCTACTCTCCCTCAATGGCAAAGCAGAGTATAAATATCTAAATCACCACAAGTGGTGGTAAAAATATGGTCAAGAAGGCAAGAGGAGAACATATGGGATCAGAGACCACCTCTTTCCTGAATGGCCTATTACACTCGACAAAAGACGCCTGCTTCCTACCACTGTGAGCGAGCCTCATGCACCTCTGTCTCCCGGGCTTCAGGAAAGCATCTCGCATTCAGTGGGTGCCCATTAAATACTTGCTATATAAACAAGAAAAGTTTACCTTCAATTATAGACAATGGTTATGACAAGGTATCTAACTTAAAGTTTTTGGTGTTTTAAAAAAATATGATGAGATACAGAGCGGTTTACATACTATTTTAGTCTTTACCTAGACTGAGTTTTAATACTGATTTTTATTTTTAAGCTATGCAGATGGGATTTAAACAATCAATATCTAAGCTGGGAAAATACTCTTTTTTCATATAAGGAGGGGCTTCTTTCATGCAGGTGGATGCATTTGTTATTACCTGACAAGAATCATTCTCCAAGCCATAGTTTTTCAATTACGGTAATAAAAAGTTAGTGCCCCTATCTATGGATTGAAACAGATTTCATTCATAGACACCTACCCTTGTACTGGCATGTAGCCAACTTATCCAAGTGTTTTTGAAGTTTTATAACTTCAGCTGCAAAAATTCATTTTCACCGCCTGTGACTGCTGTTGCTGCTGCAGATGGGCTGCCTCTCGGCCTCCCGCGCTGTGTTGGAACGAGAAGGGGCAGAAATAAATAATTTTGTAGAATTGGTTGACTGAGGTTCTTGACAAATCAGTCCAAGAGTAGCGATCGTTGGCATGTATTTTCATTCAGATTAGTGACCAATGTGTAAATCATGATTTTTTCCCAACATAACATTTTTCAAAGATATATTTTCAAACATAACATTTTTCAAAGATATATTTTCAAGGAGAATATTTATTTTATGAAAGATGCCAAAGAGACCACGTCACCTTGTTTCCTGGTCTGTAAAAGGAAAGGTTTGGGTGAGACTGTCATGAAGCTCATTTTCAAAGACGATTAAATAAAACATCCACAGACCATGGGAGTATGACACAGAGCAGGAAGATTCTGCATGGCGTTGCTTTTATTTTCACTGTTCCTTCAACTGAGGTGGGAGAGTGCATTCTTCAGCAGAGAGGGGGGATTGAATCCTAACTATTTTATATGGAAATTGGACCTCTGTTATTCTTTGCTTCTGAACCTTCAGTTGTTGGGAGACAACCATCTTATCAGCAGGGCCAATAAGATCATTAATGGAAAACAGTGTTGGGCGCAAGTAGATCTTCACTCCTTGATCAATAGTTATTTACTTCTGAGGGGTCACAGCTTGGTTAATATAGCTGAATAATTTTATTGATAGAAAACATAACAATGAAAAATAAAGTTTAGAATAGAAGATGAATGAATATAGCCCTTTCTTCAGTGGCGAGTGTTATTATTTGAACACTATGATAGCTGCTGGAAAGTTGGAAGGGCAGACAACAAAAGCATTGAATAATTGTCCTAGGACTATAATCAGACTTCCATTATTGACCTCTGTTAATATTCTACTGTAACTGTCTGCTAAATTGGTTCCTTGGGGCTTGAAATATACAGTGATGTTATGAGTTCCTATCGTAAATTGCCACACAGTAAAGTAGCGAGTCTCTGAAATAGTGTTGGCTCTAGTTTGATCAATACTCAATTCAAAGCAGTGCAATGGGCAACTGTTTCCATAGAAACATTGATGTCACAGAGGTTGAACAGCGGCTGTTACAACAAATCATTTCCTTTGAGCAGTTGTAATTGACTATATGTACAGTTCGCTGTCACTTGAGACCATTTACATCAAGCAAGTAGCAGAACCGCATTAGTTATTCCAGGAGTAAGAGGGTTAGCTCTTCCTTTTGTGACCTTACAAATACCTAGGAGGATATTGCTATAGCAACCAGCAGTATAACAGGAGGGACATTAAGGTAGCTAGCTGCCTTAATGCAGTAGCATTCTTTTGGAAGCTGAAAGGTAGTTTTAATAAAGTTTACCCAGTTGTTACATTGCCACAAATCCTTTGCACCCCACAGTAATGACTGAGTTCCTCTCTCACAGACATCACCAATGACACAGGCACTACAATTCCATTTGCACTTCATTTCCTGTTCCTTACCTGTGATTTTCCCCTCGGCATCTGGCTGTGCAGGCAGCACACAAGCACACTTGGCATGATCTTGTTGACGGAATGCAGTGTGGCCCTGGAGAAGCACTGAAGTCTGAAGTGCTTCCGAGTTGAGAAGTGAGATTGTAAGAGAAAGGAATCTTTATCAAAAAGTTACATTCTTACTCTGAGTAAATAATACCTGAATTTTAAGGACATGAAAGAAAACAGAAAGAGATGCAAGCTTAACTTAACCTCTGTTGTGTTCCCTCAGGCCAAAATCATCACCAAAACCGAATTTCCTATTTGAGAATCCTTCCCGTTACCCCACTATCTTGCCACAGTTTTCCTGAGGTGGCTGTGCCCAAGGGCACATTTGGAATATTCCATATACTTTTTTGGAATTAAGAGCTTTGTGTGTTCTTTTGTAGGTAAACAGGCAGAAATGGCATCAATATATCATCAAACTCCATGCCAAATAAAAAAGCATAAGCTAATATGAGTATTTCTAGAATTATGAGAATTAAATATGTCCAAACATAATACCTAGTTTTTAAAAATCTTGCTAGCATCTCATCTGAGCTGATGGGTAAAATGATCAAGAATAAGAAGCTGTAATGGCATTAACATTGTGTGCACTGCCGTTGATAATGGGGTGAGGCTTAGAGGGTGTTTGGGAGATATGTCAGGGTCTCAACAAGCAATTGAAGCCACAACCAAATAATCAGGCTTTATGTGGGAGAGGCAGGCATGTGTCTCAGCTGTAATGTAACTGCAGGTGTGATTAGCAACACTGTCATCTTGGCATCTTTGGAAAAGAAAAAATATACATGACCATCAACGAAGAGAAGCAGCAAAAACCCTTATAGTAGGTGTTTACTTGCAAAGGATTTTCCAATACAGACCCACAATGATCAGCCTATAGATTTTTGGCCAGTCTGCCCTATTCCTTGGGGTGAATCCTCAAAGGTAATAAAATTGAATTGCAATCAGTATTCTTTGATACTGGCCTGCCACTGACTGTTATTCACCTTGAACTAGAGAGCAACTATTTATAAGATTGTTTAGAGACACAAATCCAGTAAAGTACTCTGTTTGGCCTTAAAAGAATGTTTGACTTGGAGCATAGATATGACTATAAATCTTATAGGAATAATTTATAGGACAACATAGTGAGTGGTAATCTTCTGTTTACAATGGGCAAAGAGAGACAGTTTGAAAGGAAAAAGTATTCCCCTGCCCAAGGTCAATGAACTTTTCCAAAGCCCTGCATACAGGAAATTTGGTAATGGCACCTGGGCATCCTGAGAGAGAAGGGAAACAGCTGCCCTTTGCACGTATGCGCTTTCCTGGAGCAGTTCTCTTCTCGTAGCTGGCCATCTTTCCTTTGACGACATGGCTCGGCCAGTGGAAAAGGAGAATGAGTCAGCCGTTGCCGGTACCCAGAGGGATCTGTCCATCAGCGGTCAGTCAATAGACCAACAACCTTTCACAAAGGTGTTCCAGTCAGAACAGCTGGCTGGTGTGTGTGTGTGTGTGTGTGTGTGTGAGAGAGAGAGAGAGAGAGAGAGAGAGAGAGATTGAGAAGGAGAGAGGGAGAGAGGGAACGAGGGAGAGAGAATACAACAGGAACTATGCATTCTAGCTAAATATGATAATTCCTAAACATATAGAAAATTTGGTCAGTCTTGATACATAGTTCCATTGATGAACATATGGTGTTATATTAGAGACACATCTTAATTTTGTTAGTAGAAAACTCTATTATTAGTCCTGAGCGTCCAGATAGTCTAAAGATAGAAAAATAATATAGTAAAATAAAAAACAGAGGAAATCAGGACAAATGAGTTAGAATTTTGGTTTTTCTAGTTGCTGGTTTAATATCTGTGTTTTATTTCCTTCATATGAAAATAAGCCCTAATGATAAATTTATGCAGTGAAATAGTCAAGGAGTATAGATATTATAACAGGACAACTTCATCCAGCCTAGAGACTTAAAAACATATTTAATTGGTTACTTTTGAGCTTAGGGGAACAAAAGAAAGCATCCCAAACTCATTGCTTCTTTTCACATTGTGTGTCTTAATAATTTAAAAGTAGTTACATAAAGGAATGGATTATTTCAAAAAGTATATAATTAAAGCAGGTGAGGCTAGTTTCTTGGTACGTGATTTAATTTTTGATTTCTGAAACACATAGGAGTATCAAGTCTATGCAATATTGCCAAGATGAATTTGCTGTGAGACTATCTGTAACCAAATTACTTCATTTGAATTTGATTAAGTAACCCTAATGAGGTAATATCTACCTCATAGACATGTTGATCAGATTAAGTGGAACAAAGCTTTTAAAAGGATAACATTTTTGTGAAGTATAGAGTATGAACATACTGTATTTTTCAGACTATAAGACACACTCCTTCCCCCCAAATTTGGAGGAACATGGGGGTGTGTTTTATAGCTCATATGTAGCTTACCTGGCTCGCTGGGGGGTGGGGAACAGAGACAGGAGGCCCGTGGAGGTGGAGTGGGGAGCAGGGTCGCCACTGCAGTTTTCTCCCAAATTGGGGGGTGGTGCGTCTTATAATGCAAAAAAGTAAGTATTTCTTCAGTGGTTGGGTACTTTAATATCAGGATTATTATCTCAAACATCAGTTTTTGCTGTTTTGTGTGGCTGGAAAATGTATGAGGGTTGAGTTGAATGTGGATAGACTCCATATTCTTTGTTGACTAAATCTCTAAAATGTTTTTTTTTTCTTTGCCATTGTTTCCCTCCCTGTTTTAGAATGGAGGGCAGGTGAATAAAATCTGGTTAACCATATTTCCAGTAGTTGGGTTTCTGCTGGTTAGTATGTTGACATTATTGTCACCAAGCACAGTAGCACTCCTCTGAGACCGTGTGAAGTGCCTGAACTACACCTTTGGTGGTGGTATGAGGGAAATGACATTGATGAACGTGGTTTGACTTCATTTTTCTCACTTTGATAACTTCAGTATCTGTGATGCCTTGGGGCCAGTCTTAGCCAGTCCGTCTCTGGCCTCCTGTTGGCACTGGGTTCTGCCCCCTCCCCGGCACATTCTGACTGCTTGTGTCAGCCTGTGCTGGTGCCGTCATGCTGTGCCCTCCTGGAGGTGAGGAAGGTGGGGGCTCCCGTGTCTCCCAATTGCTGGCTTCACAGCCCATCACCATTCTCTGCCTTCTGCATCTCTCTCCTGCCTCGGGCACTATAGCCCATCCTCTATTCTTAAAAACTTTCTCCCATCTTACTTCCTTGATATTTTGATTGTTTCTTTCTCTTTCTCTCTGACTCCTTTTCTCCCTTCACCATCCCTCATACTTTGTGTTTCCCCAGAATTAGCCTTTGGCCTTATGCCCACCCTAACTTTGTCTGGAAAGGCTCGCATTTATTCCCACAGCTTCCATTCCCAGTGTCCCATTCTGTCAGTCTCCCAGTGTGGGGGATTCTGAGACATTTGAACAAAGTCAACAAGGGAGGTAATCCAAGGTGGGAGGCCAGCGGGAGGGATTTCATCAGGACATTTGGGAGTCTATACTTGGGGTAGGGTGGGTGCCTGTGTAGGAGAGACACCTGAGGGGGGCGGGGCCCTGTGGCACGGAGAAGTCCGCCAGTCGTTAGCAGCGACTGTCACCACTACCAGTGTAGTACTAGTCCTAGTCTTATTACTGTGGGAGTGGCAGTAACACCTACGCTTTAAAGCAGTAACGTTTTACATTATTTATAGTCAATCCATCAAAAAAAGATTAACTCAACGACTTTCTATGACCAAATAAATGCCTGGAGAATGTGAGGGGCTGGTACCCAGGCAGTGCAGAAGGCGGTGTCAGGGAAGGGTCGAGGAGGTGAAGGAGCAACCTTCCTGACATCCTGACACCTGGTCCCAGTGCTGTCGCCCTCCCATGTGAACGTCCACATCCTCCTCCTCCTGGCTCTTGTTTTCAGATGCCTCACGCAGACAGCTGACGTCAAGGTCACCTTCCCATATCTTTGGGTCTCTAGGCACAGACCACTATTTCCCGCAGGAAAACTAGTGACTCTTTCAACAAGACAGTAATCCCTGGGTTCTGCTGACATCGCGCAGCCCCGGTGACCGGGTTTTCCAGTCTGCATTATGGTATTTGCAAACCCGTCGAGGAGAGACCAGGAAGGGTCTCCTCAACAGGGTCTCCTCGACCTCACATCTCCTCAACTCGTATGTCCTGCAGCCCAGCCTGGAGGCTGCACCAGTCCCAAATTCTCAGGAGAGAACATGGGATTGGCCTAACCTGGGCCGGTGTCCTCCCCAACACTTTTTTTTTTTTTGAAAGGAGATAATACTGTGTAAAAAAAAACTGCTTAGGGCTCCCCAGAAGGGTGAGACAGGCAGCTTCTAGACAAAGATGGCCAGTGGGGTCAGAGCAGATATTTCAAAGACCTTTTCTACATTTAAGTAAATTATAAATATAAAAAATATTTCTAAGTTTTTCACTTAAGAGCATGGGTGCCCAGTGTGTTATCAATTGGGTATGTGTCATTTTATCCAGCAGAGGTAATGGCTAATGTTTAAAATATTTCTGAGGGAGCAGACACACAAGTCTAATGCTAAAAGTATCCATGGGATTGGGCAAGTCTCCTGAACTCATAATTCGTCTGATGCCGATGACTTGAGCAAGGACCTGAGTTCAATGCCAGTTGAGCTCAGTCACGCTGGGGCCGGCAGTGCCTGTCTGTAACCATGTAAAAGGGAAAGGGAAATGATCCAAATACATGTTGAATTCTGAATTTTGCTTGAGGCTCATGAGTATCACCTCCAGTTAATAGAAGGGAATCTAGGGCTTTTGGGAGGGTGGGAGTGGGGATGGGAGGGTGATATATTTTAGGGATTTTTAAATACACTTGCTTCTATTATGTCACAATAAATTTGTAACACAGATCTTTATATGATGACTACTTGTTTGGGATGGAAAGCCAGATTTTCCAGACCAAGGTTTTTAATACTCAGTTTTGTTTTCTGTGTGGAGGTTTTTGAAGCATAGCTTGTAATTACGACCATATAATAATATATCTAATATGAAACTAACTGAACTTGAAGAATGACCTGACATTTTGATTTAGATATAAAAAAATTTTACAGCTTGACCATAAGAATGAGATGTTTTTTTCTCCCTCAAAACTAGTAGGCAGTGTCTCTTCGGAAATAGCCAGGTGATCTGCTGGGGGCAAAACGAACCTTCTCAGACCCTATGTCATCGTTGTGATCCTGCCATAAAAAGTAGAAGAAACCCAGCAATGAAAATGTGTTATTTCAGCTAAAAGAAATTTTGGTTTTGGATGCTCAGGACAATGAAGACAAAGGCATTATGGGTAGAGAAACCGGGGTTGACTAATTTTGCCTGAGGTGTGCTGAGCCAATTTAGACCTACTTCTGTCATTTCTAACTCAGTGGGATGGCTTTTAGGTGACTTTCATCTTTAAGGTTTCAATTGCTGGATTTGTAGTTGAGTCTAGTGTGCGTGCTGCCAAAGTGAGCATGGCTGACTGTGATCTAAATCTCATGTTACGTAGAAGCCCGGGAGCTAATCTGTGCTGTCAGAGCCGGGGCAATGCTTATAGATACTTATGGATGATTAATATGTGACAAGCAGTATCCTAACATTTTGCATGTATCGATTCACTTAGTTGTCAAACAACTTCATGTGGTAGGTGCTGTTTCTGTCCTCATCTTACCAATTAGAAAACCATAGAGAGGTGAAGTCAATTGCTGGAGGCGGCACTGGTGGTCAGGATTTGGACCAGGATTCAAATCCCCGCAGCCTCACTTCAGAGCCGAAACGCTTCACCACCGTGCTGAACGCCCAGGGACCTTCTGGGCTCTGAGAAAGCTGTTTCATCTTGTGTCTAATTCCTTTGTCTTCAAAGGGCTATAACAGCACTTCCTGTCTCCCCAGCTCGGAGAAGTGTGCTGAGATTAATAGCAGTGTGTGTCCATTTCAGCCTCCGTGGGTCATTCCCTTATGCGCCAAGCTCCCTTTGAAGTCAGTAAAAACCTCATGTGTGTATATGAAGGGAAGCAGGGCCCTTGGCGGGCAAGGGGATGTGTAAATATTGAGGGACATCTATAAATCACTTTTATTTTCTTGGAAAATGATCTCTATAAACATCAAATGACGTGAAGGGCTTTGTATTGTGTGTTTGCAGGTAACATTCTCCTGTGTGTGATACTCTCATTTTAAAGTCACAATCCATGGAAAGTGAATAATTAGGGAATAATTTTATGTTTCTAGTGTTTGCTCCTTCCATAAACTTCTCAGGGGCAGGAACCAGGTCTGATTCATCTTTCTTCTTAAAATTTCCTTACCTTCCCCTTCCCACTCCCTTCTGCCATCTGCTTTGGTACTTGGCACATGGTAGGTGCTCAATAAAGCCTTGCTGAGGAAGTGAAAGCTGGAAGAATTGGATTTTGTATAGTGATTTCTCAGTTTGCTTCATTCCTAGGGAGGACACCTAGAAGGGCAAATATTTGGGGAGAATTTTGAGAAGACCAGTTTTGAAACACTAATCTCAAGAGGGAGTATGAGAAATTGTGGCTAGATATTAAGAAGAATTTTTTGACCAAGAAGACTGTGAAAAGCTGGAAATTGTCTTATGGGTCGAGGCTGCAATTTTTCTTTACAGACTTTGAATATCAGGTTATCTGGTATATACTCAGTTCTACCTAGAAGTAGGGGGTAGGTCAAGGGAGGAAGAGGTGGTCCCCCTTCTCAGCTCTGATTCCATGGATGGCGCATGGAAGTGGCAAGGAAATCATTTACCACAAACTGAGTACAAAAAAAGAGCAGAGTGATTTGCCCTGACTGGTGTGGCTCCATGGGTTGCGCATCATCTGACAAACCACAAGGTCCTTGGCTCCGTTCCCAGTTAGGGCACAGGTCTGGGTTGCAGGCCAGGATCCTGGGTGGGGGCCTGTGAGAGGCAACCAGTTGATGTTTCTCTCCCACATTGACGTTTCCCTCCCTTCCTCTCTCCCTTCTCCTCTATCTAAAAATAAATAAATAAAATCTTTAAAAAGGAGAGAGAACAGATTGTCAGACAATGGCTGTGCCACAGGAAACTGTCACTGCGGAAGTTGTTTCCCCAGTTAAACTTTCTCAGACAGAGTGACATCTCCTAAGGGTTTGCACGGCAGGGCTGTTTTTCAGACGCTAGCCTATCCCACTCACTTTAACATTTATCAAGGCCAAGGACAAAAATCTACTGAGAAGCGAGTAACTACTCTCTCTTGGGAACTGAGACTTAATACCCAGGAGAATGTCATCCTTGGTATCCATCCCCCCTGGAGTTCATTAATTTGGGCCCTTGTTTTCCTCATTATCCTAAGGGGGACAAAATAATCATGGCAATTTGAATTCCTAATGACAGAGAAGATCAGTGACTTTCACTTTCATTTTCCAATCAGTTAATCAGTAAATTCATCAATATTTTCTGTAACTGTTCTGTGACAGTCATCATGCTACAATGACATTTAATATCAAAAGAACAATTTGAGGGTAAGGAGTGATCCAGGGATACAAGGATAGGTCAACATTAGAAAATTTAATAAAACTCATGTAAATCTCGTGAGGCAGAAAACCATTTGATTAAAATCAATATTTAATCTTAGTAAAATCTTTATATGAGATTATAATGATGATACTTAAAATAAAAAGTACCTATCTGAAGACAAAAGCTAGAGGAATTTGCATATAAAGAAGAAACGAGACAAAATCCACTTTCACCATTGTTATTCAATACTGTTTGGCAGTTTTAGTCAATGCAATCAGACAAGGCAAGAAAATAGAAAGTATAAATACCAGCATTAAAAAATAAATAAATAAATAAATAAAATTACAGCATTATTTTGCAGATAAGAGTCAAATCGAAGGCTATTAGAATCAGTAAGAGTGCCAAAAAGGTGGGCAGTTATAATTATACAAATGAACCAAAACAACAGCCTTGCAAATGGACTCTTTTCTTTTTAACTAAAAATTTCTGATTGAATAGAATGAGAAATTCTATTAATAATAGCAATGAAATAGAAAATTTATAGAAATGAAAAGAAGACAGCAAGGCCTAAATTTTAAAAAAGTATATGTATATGTAATTTAGCTATAAGAAATAAAAGAGGACTTAAATAAATGGAGGTTAATGCAGCTACAGATATAAAATATCATGTTCCTGGAAGGATTCAATATTGTGAGGATGTAAAAAAAAATTAATGCAAATACAATAAAAATCCTAATGGGATTTATTTGGAAGCTTGACAAAAATAATTATGTAATTTGTTTGGAATAATAATACACAAAAATAGATTTAAAAAATCTAGAAGAGTAATGGGAGAGATGATCTAAAGAAGATAAAAATGTATTTTAAAGATTTGCTGATTAGAACAGTGTGATACTGGTCATAAAAAAATAGAGATAAATCAATGAGTCAGAACAGAAACCTGCAAAACACATCCAAGTGTTCATCAGAATTTACTATATCATAAAGTTAAAGTAGAAGGATGGTTTAGGTATTATGACAACAGGCTAACCTTTAGGGGAAAAGTTACCCCTTACTTCATAATTTAAACGTAACTAAATTTCAGATGAGTTGAAGTTTTTGCTCTATTTTACACTTCATTTTACTATAGAAATATATAATATTTTATAATCTTCTAATAGGTAGAGACCTTTCTAATAAAATGCCAAAGGCTTAGACCACAAAGTTTTGATAGATATAACTACATAAGAAATGAAAAACTTTGGTATAAAGAAAAATCAAATCAAAATGCCTCAGCTAACTAAGGTTATGTGCTTCACATGGGTGCTTGTGCCATCCATCTCGTACCAGATCTGATGGTTAAATGATCAGGAATTTTGCAAGCTGATTGTTAAACAGAGCCATCATTAAAAATGAAATCAAAGACACTTGCAATTAAATAAGTTATGTTAATAACAGAGGTAATAAATAGACAGAACAACATATCTTTTCCTAATTATTTTACTGCATTTTGCTGTAGAGTTTACATCTATTATAGATGTATGCTGGGAATATAATCAGATTACAGGGGAGGACAACTGGAACTGGGGCCTGGGATGCACCAGCACCTTCCACCTACCTTCCTCCTCCTGCTCTGCTTCTTTCTGCATGCCAACACCATCCTCTTCTACTGAAGACCAGTTTCTCTTTTTTAAGATTTTATTTATTTATCTTCAGAGGGGAAGGGAAGGAGGGAGGGAGAGAAATATCAGTGTATGGTTGCCACTTGTGCATCCCCTGCTGGGAACTGGCCTGCAACCCAGGCATGTGCCCTGACTGGGAATCGAACCGCGATCCTTTGGTTTGCAGGCCCGCGCTCAATCCACTGAGCTACACCAGCCAGGGCTGAAGACCAGTTTCTTTATGTGGCTGGTCCATGTTAGCCCGCAGCTCTTACGCTTCCATCTTTAATTCACTGCCAGAGATAGCTGAAGATAACAATGGCCCAGAAAAAAAGCTCTAACTGATCTGTTTGAGCTAAGTGCCATCTCCTGGACCAGTCATAATGGCCAGAGGGGTTTGCTCTATGATTGGCCAAAATTTAATCAGGTGGCTGGTCTTAGACTAATGTTAAGTGGGTGTTCAGCTCTATGAGAACGTGGCAACCTCTTTTTTTGAGACACATGTTAGAAAGAACATTTCCTAGAGAAGTATTTTGTTTTGGACAGACAAAAGAATGGATGACCATGACTCTGAGCTTTTACCTAAGTGTTAGCCAACTTTTTGAGAAAACCCTTCTTAAATTATAGGACTTGTAGACCACAAGAAATTGAGCTGTGCTTCAGCCCAAAGCCTACATTGTTATCAAAGTAGTTGGAGATCGGGGTACAGAGATGCTATCGTCTTCCCCTCTAATCTGATGCTGTTCTACCGATCCTCACTGCCATTGTCAGCTGAAATCATAAGCACTGGGAGCCTTAAAAAAACTAGCATACATTTATTTCTAAGAAACTAACATTAACTAACCAACATGAACTCCTAACTAATATTTTGGAAACCATGAAGAAAGTAAAAGCTATCACCGTTTTTCTATTTAATCTTCTAAACATTTATTGTAGATATGAATTTAGTAAACACTTATTGAGCACTTGATTACTGTGTGCCTCAGGGTGGTACCAAGAAAAAAAAGTAACTTCTCTCAGAGTCTGTATCTACTGGGGGACTTGACGTAAGTTCTACTGGCTTTGTCTCAGGCTGAGATCCCCTGCTGGTCATGGAGAGACAGGGGGTGGGGCGGGGAACAAGGAGACAGGGAGGGAGGGAAAGGAAGAAGCAGACTCTTTATGTTAGGGTCCCCATGAATCTGAGGGTCCAATAGCTCAGTTGGATGAGTTCTTGAAACTGCTTCCCTGCCTCCGGGTAAAGAGCTAAGAATCCAGGCATGAAATTAATCCCTGCCCATAGACCATGGACCTAAATGAAGTCTTATAGCACCTAAAGAAAACTAAGCAGTGGACCTAAAAGCAAATTAACATATTTGTGCCGTCCATCTACTTTTGCGCTGTGGTATTTTCATCACTTATGATGTTCAACAAAGTGAGAATTATTACTTTCTTCTGTTTTTATTTATGCTCTGTTTATAAATAAAAATCCATATACAAGGAAACATTCTCAGGTTGGCTCTTACAACACTGACAATATGGCTATTCATTTCTGGTTATGGACAGGTGTTTGTAAGATTATGTTAATGCCAGTGATTGGGGATTTAAGACATTCAAGAGCATCTGGAATAGTGGTATCTCTTATGCTTCGTCTGGATGCCTAGGTTTTGGAAAGAAATGCTCAAATGCTGATTTCAGTATTTTATCCAGCTATGGAAAAAATTTTAAAAAATGTGATTGTAGGAGGGAGAAGGGAGGTGGTACTCAAGGTGGAAAATTCTAATTTTAGAGATATGGTGGAAGTTTCAGGGGCCTAGCCATTTTGGCAATCCCATTCTCGGCTGACACACTCAGGCCAGTTTCATGAGCCTCTGTAGCAAGACAAGGAGTTGGGCCTCTTCCTCTGACTTGGAAGACGAAGGCTGCTCCAGGCCAGAGATGTCAGTGTGTATAGTTAACTGTTATGGATCTTACAATAAAAATTTGTTGAAGGTCATTGGACACTCATCTCTTTATGTTTATTACTTTAGTCTTTTATTTGTTCGTAGACATGGATCGTTTGATGTCAATTACCACCACACTTGGCGTTTTATGCAGTAAAGGTCCTCATGGTTCTTGGTAGGTAAATAAACAAGCTAGTAAAAAAGCGACAGTGACAGTGGCTCTTGCGTTTTTGCTCCCTTAGCCTGAAATGAGAGTGGGAGGGCCTGCCTGCAGTTGTGTGCTCTGTGGGTGATGCTTTGCTGTGAATCCATAGCCCTGTGCTGCTCCGCTCTGCATCCCACATACTTTCTTCTCCAAGTGTTACGATGACCTTGGCAACTCCCAGATGAATTTGGGGCTTGGATTTTCCTTTCTTCTTCTTCCTCTTCTTCTCCTCCTCATCCCTCCCCCTCCTTCCTCATCTTCTTTTTTCTTCTCTTCCTCTTTCTCCTCCTTCTTCTCCTCCTTGTGATCCTCTCTTCCCCTTCTTTCTTCTAAGTCATCACAAAACACCTATTTATATGGAATGCTGATTTTTTTTAGCACTGTATAAAGAGAGAAGTTTATTCTTTTACTCAGAGTAATCTTTTTTTTCTTTTAAGATTGAGGTCAGGGAATTTTTTTCTTTCTTTTGCATTTACTTTTTTTCATGATGCATTTAATTCAGAGTGACTCTTCTTGTGTCAAGTCCATTTTGAGAATATTTAGCTCAGCGTCTCTTCAACTATACACATGATTAGATGTTTTCTCATTTCCCTATTACGGGCAGTAAGCCTGAAAGGATATATTAGTTACTCTCTTGGTACGTGTATCCTGTGTCCATCTTCCTGCTAAATATTCTGCCTACATGATCTGATACCCTTCTGACACAACTATAGGTAGGTACTAATGTAATCCCATTTCACAGATGAGGAAACTGAGGCAACCACCTGCTGAAGATCATACAAGTAATAAGAAGCAGAACCAGAATTCCACATCAAGTCTGTCAGACTTGCCAGATATTCTCTTGAGCACTTTGCTGAACCGCTCAAACTTTGTTAACTTGCATGCCTGATACAGCAATTATTCTGGGGGGAAAAAGAACAACATTAATGTGTATATGATATTCAGAAAATTTTCAGATTATGATAAAATGTACTTAGCTCTAAAATGATACCTGCCACAATTTATTCTTGCTTTAAGGTTTTATAAAATTCTGTGAAATCTTTCAAGACTATGAAACACCAATTATCCTCATGTTGTGGATATGAAAGGATGCCGGGTAGTAGAAATTTTTATTTCAAAGAATCCATATAATCATAGCAAACACTATAGGTGGTGTTAAAAAACCTTTAAAAAATTAATGTTGTGAAGCTGAAGAGGAAAAAGATGGGCTGTCCCTGAATTTCAGTTGAATGACTTTAAAAGGAAATGTAATGAGCTTAATGTTGAGGAATAGGTAGCCAGCTCACATTAAAATAATTATTCATTTCTCTTATTTTTGGAACTCCATTTCATAGTGAGATTCATTCATTGTATAGTTGGCCATGTAATGTTTATAACATGTAATGGAGAATCATTAGTATTTGTTTTAAAAAGAAAAATAGTTCAGGAACCAATTGTATTGATTTATTCATTACATTTATTAAATACCCACTAGCTAAAAGCTAATAATAATCTATGCTTTCAAATATATAGATCATTTTGAAATTATACCTAATAGTCAAAACATAAACTGTTTCCTAAAAGGAAAAATGCTTCTTACTAAAGAAACCCTTTGTGTGACAATACCCGTGAATTCTAGGTCTCTCCCCAGGAACACTTGCATATGTGTTTGGCGGCTTCCTCTTGAAAATTAATTGCAACTCCAGGAAAACAACCAGGTGAGGCAAACCATGCCTGTGCCTTTGTCTTCAGACCCGGGGCATCTCCGTTTGAGTTAGTGCTGCTCTTTGTCACTGTGCTCTTATCACCCTTCTTTTTAGCACTCACCTCACTTACAGTGAACTAACATTATCATCTTTTATTTACAGGCACACTTGTCATATTTATTAGAACTGGCCATTTCATGAAAAATACTTGTACTTTAACATTAAGCATAAAATGTTATTTATCAGCAGATGATGAATTAACCATCATATTTAAATCCTTTTTGTACATTTAAGCATATTAACATGTCTAATGCATTTCTGCTTGAAGTGTGTAAATCTTTAAGTGCAACATTGCATTACTCAACATAATTCTCTTAACATTTTTATGTATATAAAAAGCTCACATTCATATAAAATGATACTTTTCCTTCCCAAAATAGGAAATGTGGGCCTAATATAGAATGTGCTATATATTTCTCTCCAAAACAGTTCATGATTAGCTGAAGTCTAAGCGTTTAAAAATGCTTTATACTTTTATATGTATATGTGATATATTATATATAATATACATATTATTGTTGTTCAATTACAGTTGTCCCCATTTTCTCCCATTATTCTCCCCTGCCCTACCTACCACCCACTTCCCACATTCAAAACTCTTCCCCATTATCTCTGTCCATGGGTCCTTTAAACATGTTCCTTGACTTGATCCTTCCCCTTCTTTCCCCCATAGCCCCCCCTCCCTTCTCCCCTCTGTTCACTGTTGCTTTGTTCTTCTCCCTCCTTGTCTCTGGTTCTATTTTGCTTGTTTATTTGTTTGTTTTGTTGATTAGGTTCCACTTATAGGTGAAATCCTGTGGTATTTGTCTTTCACTGCCTGGCTTACTTCACTTAGCATAATGCTTTGCAGTTCCATCCTGTTGTGAAGGACAGGAGCTTGTTGTTACTTTCTGCTGCATAGTAATCCATTGTGTAAAAGTTTTTTGATCCAGTCATTTACTGATGGGCACTTAGGCTGTTTCTAGCACTTGGCTATTGTAAATAATGCTGCTATGAACACTGGGGTGCACAGGTTCTTTTGAATTGGTGATTCAGGATTCTTACGGTCTAATCCCAGCAGCAGAATTGCCAAGTCAAAAGGCAATTCCACTTTTAGTTTTCTGAGGCAATTCCATAGTTTTCCACAGAGGCCGCACCAGTCTGCATTCCCACCAACATTGCACTAGGGTTCCCTTTTCTCCACAACCTCACCAGCACTTGTTGTTTGTTCATTTGTTTGTGATGGCCATTCTGAATGGTGTGAAGTGGTTTTGATTTGCATCTCTTGAATGGCTAGTAATGCTAATCACCCTTTCGCATGTCTATGGGCCCTCTATATGTCCTCTTTGGAGAAGTGTCTGTTCAAGTCCGTTACCCATTTTTTAATTGAATTGCTTTTCTCTCCAGAGTGGAATCATGTGAGTTCTTTATATATTTTGGAGATCAAAACCTTGTCCGAGGAATTATTGGCAAATATGTTTAGCTATAGGCTTAGTTCCCTTTTCATTTTGCTGATGGTTTCTTGAGTCATGCAGAAGCTTTTTAATTTGATGTAGTCCCATTTGTTTATTCTTTCCTTTATGTGCCTTGCTTTAGTGGACGTATCGGTTAAAATTTTGCTGTGTGGAATGTCTGAAATTTTCCCGCCTGTGTTCTCCTCTAGGACTTTCATGGTGTCACTACTTATATTTAGGTCTTTTATCCATTTTGAGTTTATGTTTCTGTATGGTATAAGTTGGTGGTCATGTTTCACTTTTTTGCATGTCGCTTCCAACACCATTTGTTGAAGAGGCTATTTTTACTCATTTCTTGCTCCTGTTCCCATTGTCAAATATTAATTGGCCATAGAGACATGGGTTTCTTCCTGGGCTCTCTGCTCTGTCCATTAATCTATGTGTCTGTTCTTATGCCAGTATCAGACTATTTTGATTATAGTGGCCTTATAATATAGTTTGATGTCAGGTATTGTGATCCCTCCTACTTAGTTCTTCTTTCTCAAAATTGCTGGGGCTGTTCAGGGTCATTTGTGGTTTCATATAAATTTTTGAAATATTCTATATCTGTGAAATATGTCAATGGTATTTTAATAGGGAATCTGTTGAATGTATAAGGTGCTTTGGGCAGTATGGACATTTTGATAATGTTGGTTCTTCCAATTCATGAACATGGTACATGCTTCCATTCATTTGGGTCTTCCTTAATTTCTTTCTTCAGCATTGTGTAGTTTTCTGAGTACAGGTTTTTTACCTCCTTGGTACAGATTATTCCTAGGTACTTTATTTATCTTGTTGCTGTAGCAAATAAGATTTTTCTCCCTAATTTCTGTTTCTGATATTTCATTGATGGTGTACAAAAGTGCCTTTGATTTCTGAATATTGACTTTGTATCCCTCTGTTTTGCCAAATTCACTTATTAGGTTGAGTAGAGTCTATAAGGTCTATAAGAGTCTTTTTTGTGGAGTCTATAAGGTTTTCTGCACATACTGTCATGTCATCTGCAAGTAATGGCAGTTTTACTTCCTCCTTTCTAATTTGGATGCCTTTTATTTCTTTTTCTTGTCTGATCACTGTGACTAGAACTTCCAGTACTATGTTGAATAGAAGTGGTAAAAGTGGACACCCTTTCTTTTTCCTGACCTTAGTGGGAAAGCTTTTAGTTTTTGCCCATTGAGTATTATGTTGGCTGTAGTTTCTTCTATATGGTCTTCGTTATGTTAAGGTATGCTCCCTCTACTCCCTCTTTTCTGAGTGTTTTTTATCATAAGTAGGTGTTATGCCTTATCAAATGATTTTTCTGCATCTATTGATATGCTTATGTGATTTTTATCTTTTGTTTATGTGATGTATTATGTTAATTGATTTGCAAATATTGTACTATCTTTGCATCCCTGGGATGAATCCCACTTGATCATGGTATATGATCTTTTTAATGTATCGCTGGATGCAGTTTGCCAATATTTTGTTGAGGATTTTAGTGTCTATGGTGTTAAAAGTGTCTATGTTCATTAGCAATATTAGCCTGTAGTTTTCTTTCTTTGTTATGTCTTTATCTGGTTTTAGGATTAGGATGATGAATATAAAAGAGAAACAGTTATCTTGAATCATTCCAACACTCAGCCAAAGTCTAATTCTTTAAAATGTCAATGACCATATAAAAATATATATTTGTGTCCTAATCTGAAATCTGTTACTTATTTTTTTATTCCATGAACATCTCCTTTTGTATTAAGCTTTCCTGAACTATAAAATAATTATTATGCCATAATACTAAAATTGTATAATGATAACAATGATACTATTTAATATCTTAACCAATAAACAGATAAATCTAATTCCAACTAAAATTCATGTTTTATATTACAAAACACCTCCAGTGGTGACCATTTCTACTTAAATTAACATGGCTGGAACTACCACTCCACTTATTCTCTTACTTGAAACTGGACCTAGATTCAGAAGATTCAGGTTCTAGTTCTGACCTACCACCTAAAGAGTTCTGTGACTTTGGCAAGTCAGGTCACAATCTGTCTCAGGTTGGGTCTCCTCTTCTGTAGGGAATTATGTAATATAGACAAAACCCTACTTTCCATTAGTTACAAATGTGGTTTATGTATTGTAAAGGGATATGTAAGTAAGTAGCATTAATTCATTTCATCTAAATATGTCATACTCTAGAAATACTTTGGATGAACTGTCTTTGATTCTTTAAATAGCAGGGGTTACATTCTTTACCTTTTTTCTTTGTGTCATGAAGATTTCATCAAGACAACTATGGTTAGAAGCATTTTAAGAGCAGAAGAACCAGGTTCAAACTGAGTGCCCCTTGGCTTAACTGAACAAAATTCAAGTGCAACAAAATAATTTTGAGACATCCTTGGAGTGGTGATGAATTCTGTTCTATATTGTAACAAAAAGAACTAACTTTGGCTTGTAATTATTGGTAAAAATAGGAGGATCTTATATAACCAATGCCTCGCAGGTCCAGAATGTTCAGTTTTGTTTAGTGAGTCTGAACCAGAAAGGGGTAAGAAAATGAGAAATATCTAAGTGGGTTGGTGGCACAGTGTTTGGGTTTCAGAGTCAACAGAAGCTGGATTTGAATTCCTCCTTTGTAATTCCTCCTTTGGGTAAGTTACTTAAAGTCTCCCCAGCTATCCTTGGGGATATATCCACTGAATAGAGACTACTATTATTTAAGTCAAGTTGAAGTGAGAGGCATTTATAGAAGGCACAAGGCCCCTGTTTGTAGTGATTTCTACATATTGTGGTTATTTTCTGAACACTGAGATGCCCCTTTAATGAGATCTTTAAAGAGATCTTTAGCAGTGTAGAAGTTCCTACTTTTCAGTGAGATGTTCTACTAGATAGTGAAATTTAGAGTATATTATAATAAATGCAAAGATTAAGCAATTATAAACATTTGCTGGAATAAGCTACACCCTAAAAACTTGATGTGAATGGCATATCTGCATTTTCCACAAAGTGCCCCCTGGGTCCTGTGAATTGGCATATGCACAGAGGCTACCTGTATTACATAGGCTGTCATCATCAAAGAGGCCCTTTGGGCTAAACATTATTAACTTCCTTCTACAGATGGGGAAACTGAGGTTCAGGGAGTTGAAATAGCTTACCCAGGTTTAAATACATAAAAAGCAGAGGAGCCAGAATGTGAATCCAACTGTGTCTAAATAGAAAATTCTCATTCATTCAACCACATAATAAAAAAGAATTCACCAAAGTCATCGGATGGGCACATGTAGGAAGATGTTACCCTCCTTGCTTTGATGCTATGCTCTCTAGTAGAATCGATAGGCTATCGATATGGCAAAGAGCCTCAGCAAAGAGAACCACATTGTATGTCAAAGTTACTTTCCAGGGAAACACAACTTACATCCAGAAGACATGAAAAGGCCATTCTTTCCTGAGAATGAATGAAGCAGAAGGTCTAGATTTATTTCTAGAACACTACCACCCACCACTAATAAACTCTTAGCACTGTTGTATAACATATTGGATAACACTTGACACTTGACATCGCATAAATAGTAAAGAAATATTTATTCTTCCCTTAAAAATGCTAGCTTGGTGGATAAATTTTGCTCTAAAGGGAATGACCATGAAAACCTATAGATGCAGTGCATGAGGCAGAACGAGCAAGAATAAAGATTTTCCACCTCCACACTCAACTCCATCAACTCCACATCTGCATCCAGATGGTGCCACACAGAGGAGTCTCTCCCCTTTTTGTCTTCCCTCAAGACAGTAAAGAAGGAATAAGGCGTCCACCTGTGCATTTAGCATGGAGAATTGCACAACAATGTATTATTGCCACCTGCAACTAAAGTTACAGCATAGCACACCATTCCCATAGCTTAAAATGTTGGCTTAAAGCAAAATATGGCCTGTATAAATGAATTATTTAATTGTGGAAAGTATAATGTGGGCTCTCTTTGTTTCTTGTACATTTGCTGATGGCACTACTTTTCTCTTGTCTCCTTCTACTGCTTTCTACGTCCCTCCTCAGCTTTGCAGCAGCAGCAACTAATAAAAAGAGTAACAGAGCTAACATTTGTGGAACACATTATAATGGCCTAAGCATTAAGTACGTTATATGTACTGTTTACTGTCCTCTCCACAAACTCTAGTCATAAAAATTATTGTCATTCCCATCTTACAGAAGAAGAGACCAACATTTTGGGATTTTCTAGTTCTTAAATATCTAGTAAATTCTGGTTCTCATTAAGATTTAGTAAATATAGACTACCCTGTTTATTCTACTGAGGGAAGTTATAGAACCTGGATAGAATATATGGAGCAGTTGTTTGCAGACACTGAAAAGTGAATAATAGTAGACAGACTGGGAAAGAAGGCCAGCATTTGAAGTGCCACTAAGCAGGTCATTGTTTTGCTCTCTGGTTTGAACTCAGTGTCCAAACTGCAGGAGAGGGCACCATGGTGCAGAGGGAGTTTCCGGAGAAATCCTTTATGTCTGGATTGAATAGCAGGAAAGGGAGTTCTTAACACTCAGAAAGAGTGGGGGAAATCATCATTTTTCTTTTAAAAAAGCGTCCTTTCCATTTTCTAACACCCTGGTCTTGAAGCAGTCCTGTAGCAGTAGTACAGTAACGAAAGCCCAAACTTGGAGAGAAGGAACTTTCTTCTGATCAGTAGAGCTGTGGTCCTAGAGAGTTTGTCTAACAGGGCGAACCCCTGTTGGCTCTGCTACCAGTTAGAGTGACTAAAGGCATGGTTTTCTGGCCGGGGGACTGAAAGTATGGGAAATTATTTTCTCAGAAGTTCCCAGTACCAGAAACTCCTTGAAAGACCATAAAATGGAAGAAACTTTGGAAAGTGATCCCCATAAAATTGCTTGTGATCTCTGGGGTTCACCCACTAGATCTGGTCCTCATCAGCATACAGACTATTTCGAGAAATAAAGTAACATATAGATGCTGCCCAGATCCCAGACTGACCACTGGGTGACAGACATGTGGGATGGATCTGAAAAGCAGTGTTACGGCTTTGAAAGCTGAACTGACATCAAAACTTCTACCCACAGGAAATGGGGGGCAACTTGCAGCTTAAACTTCACCGGGTTGATTGCCTGCTAAAACAAAAATATCGACACGCTCACAGGATTTAAACAAGATCCAGAATCTCATAACAGCACGAAAATTGTCAGACATACTCAAAATTACTTGGCTTTCAAAGAACCAGGAACAAAATCTCAGCTCACCTGGGAAAAAACAACAGGTGCTGATTCCAAGATGACACTGATGTTAGAAAAAGCTATGATAGACTTCAAAGCAGCTATTAGAAAACTCTTCAACAAGTGATTGCAAACACTTTTGAAATGAAATTGAAAATAGAAAGCCACAGCAAAGAAACAGAAGGTACAAAGGAGCATCAAAAGAAAGTTTTTGAGCTGAAAAATACGATAGCATATATTTGTATAGTAAAAAACTCACTGGATGGGCCAAATAGCAAAATGGAGATGACAGTAAAAAGCCAGTGAACTTAAAAATACATCAGTAGAAATTATTCAAGCTGAACAACAGAAGGAAAAAAAGGTTTTAAATGGACAGAGAGTCTTCCAGTTTCGGCTCCAACACGTAAAGAGCTCGGAAGTCACCATTCTTATTTCTACAAGAAGAAAAACTAAAGTGAGATCAACCAAAAAACGAATGCTTCTCTTAAACTATCAGGCCACGAGGCGCACATTACCCTGAAATCTGGAGAGACAGGTGCATCCAGAAAGACACAGCTGAGATGCGTTTGGCTGAAGCAGCAGCCACTAGAGCCATAAACCAGCAGAATCACTTACATGATAATTTAGATAAATTGCTGGAAGTTGAGCGTGGAGGAATATGACTGTGAGAAATTCCTGGCAGTTGCTGTCTTTCCTGGGCTGTCTCTCCAGAAGCCCCACCAAGTTCTCACAACAATATCCGGAAAAGATCACCTTGTGGCTTTGGCAGGGGAGAGGAAGAGTAATTATTATGAAAAAGACCCAGAACCTTCTTCATAATAAAGGCTCACTCTACACGGGAAAGAAATTAGCCAGAGCTTTATTCCACCCCCTCCGGGCTTCTTGACTCACTTTAGGGAGAGCAATCACAGTTACCAGAAGTCAGGGATTCGAGGAAATGAGATAGAAATGTAGCAGCCAGGGACGGCACTAAGGGGCAGGTGAGGAGAAAAAATTGTACTGGAGGAACACTTATAAAGGTCACAGGCAATAGGTGCAGGTCCACTAAATGATGGAGATTGAATCAGAAGATTGTAGAATGTTCTTCCTCACCCACAGCGTGCCACCATGCCCCAGAACTTCAGTATAATAAGTGGGTTGCAGCAGAAAGACCTTTAAGACACAGACTCAATCTCAGCAGGAGAACTTAGGTAGGGCCAACGATAAAACAATGGCACTAAAGAAATTCGAAGCCTCTGCACGTACGGCCTCAGCAAACATTATACACAGCTTAGCTCCTACCCAGATTAACATAAATCCTCACACTAAAGTCCCATTTGCCTCAGTTCCTATTACTCGATATAACATCTGCTCTCAACAAAAAATTATAAGGTATGCCAAAAGGAACAAAAAAAACAGTCTGAAGGGATGAAGCAATTATGTGACTAAGATTCAGATATAATATAGACATTGGAATTATCAGTCAATAAATTTTAAATAACTGTGATTAAATATATTAAAGCATTTAATAAAAAATACACAACATGAAAGAATGCATGGTTAATATAAGCAGAGATGGAAACCCTAAGAAAGAATAAAAAGTAAATACTAAAAATAAAATACAATAAACCTAAGAAATAAGGAAGTCTTAGATGGACTCATCGGTAGACTTGACTCAGCTAAGGAAAGGTTCACTAAACTTGAAGAAAGAGCAATATATCTTTCCAAAATGAAATGCAAGGAGAAAAAGAATGAAACAAACAAACTAGAATAGAACAGACCATCCGAGAACTATGAAGCAATAGCAAAAGATATAACATATATATAATTAGTATACCAGAATGGAAAGAAATGGAGAATGCAGCAAAAGAGATATTTGAAATAGTAATGGCCGAGAAACTTCAAAAATGCATGACAGCCCTGGCTGGTGTAGCTCAGTGGATTGAGCACGGGCCTGCAAACCACACGATCGCAGTTCGATTCCCAGTCAGGGCACATGCCTGGGTTGCAGGCCATTTCCTGGCAGGGGCGAGTTCCCAGCAGGGGATGCATGAGAAGCAACCATACATTGATGTTTCTCTTCCTCTGTCCTTCCCTTCCCCTCTAAAGATAAATAAATAAAACATTTAAAAAATGAATGACAGATAACAAAACACAAATCCAGGAAGCATAGAGCTCACCAGACAGGATAAATAAATACCAAAATGTGCACTTTGAGGTATATCAGACTACATTAAAATTGCAGACAATCAAAGACAAAGAGAAAAATCTGGAAAGAAGCCAGAAGTTAAAAAAAAAACCCCACACTTATACCAGAACAAGGATGAAAGTTACAGAGTATTTTCTATCAGAAATCATGTAAGGAAGAAGGGAGTGAAGTGAAATATGTTAAGACTTGAAAGAAAAGCATCACCAACCTAGAATCTATATCGAGCAAAATTACCCTTCAACATGAGGGAGAAATACTTTCTCAGACAACCGAAAGTTGACCAACAGATTTAGCAAAATATAAGAAGTTCTGCAGGCAGAGGGAAGATGGTATATGTCAGAAATTCTGTATCTAAAGAAAGAAAAAGTGTCAGAGAAGTAATAAATAAAACAGATATTTCACTTTTTTTGTTAACTGATCTGGAAGATAATTGTTAAATAATAACAAAATATTAGATCGTTACAGCATATGAATAAGTGAAATAAACGACAGAAATGTCATGAGTGATGGAGAGAAGAATGGCAAATTATGAGGTGTGTGCACTACACACGAGCTGCTATAGTGTTGTTTGATGGTGGACTTCACTTAGTTAAAAAGATCTGTTGTAAAGTCTAGGTAAACAATTAGTTTTTAAAAGCATAAGTATGATAAGATATGGTGAGAGGAGGTAAAATGGTATCATATAAAATGCTCAATTAAACCCAGAGAATGCACAAAAGTTGGAGATGTGTAAGTGAAGAGCATACACAATGAATAGAAAACAGTTACAAACATGGCAGATAGAAATACATCTATATAAATGGTAACTTTTCAAACAGAGAGTCCGGCACCTGTGGGGTAATAACGTGAAGTTTTAACATCTGGGTTATCAGAGTCTCAGAGGATGCCTTTTATGATCTGGTTTCTGCTTTCTCCTCCTGCAACGTCTCCCTGATTTGTACCAAGTATGTTCCAGCATATTTAGCAACTTCAACCCTTTCTGCACCCCTTTTCGTGCTTTTTTACTTGGTTGATTCCAGCTCTTATTTTCAGACCCAACTCCCTAGCCGTCCCTGATATCCAGGGAAGAGTGATGAGTGGCCATTATTTGGTCCAGTGTTCTGTAAGGTTCGGCAAGTGCCTAGAATCATACAGACATCACCACACTCAAGTTACCCAAGAGGTTCTCCACCCCTCCCTCTCTAACTGCTTCACGCTGCGCCTCTGCAGTCAAACCCTCCCCCACATTCAGCCTCTTGCAGCCTCTGATTTGCTGTTTGCCCTAGTAGTTTTGCTTTTCCGGAATATCATGTAACTAGAATTATACAGTTGGTAGCCCTTTAAGACTTCTTTCACTCTGAGTAGTGAGGTTGAGATCGGCTATATCGTTGCATGTAGCAGTAGTGTTATGGACTGAACTGTGACTCCCTGACCCAAATGCACAATGTTGAGATCTCAACACCCAGCATGTAAAATGTGACATGGAATGGGGTCCCTTCTTTAACTTCTTCCAAAAGAAAATAAATCTAAAACATGGGTTCAATACACTTTCCTTGAGACTTTTGGAGACCAGGAGAGGTTTACATCCCAGCAAAGTGAACACTCGAAAGTCAAATTTATTCATTTCCTCTTTAAGAGTGCCTCCACAAGCACTACCAGCACATGAGATCTTTTTCACCAGGCACTTCATCTCTAAATGCTCCCGCCTTGTGCCACTTTCCTGGCTTCTCTGTCCTTTTGGTTCCCTCTCCTTTGCCCTCCCCTCACTCCCCGTGAGGAGCAGTTTTAACTCTCTTCGGCTCTATAACTCTTGCTAAATATGAGTCCTCTGGGTTTCATCATCTTGCCCTCAAAACTTATCATGGTATTTTCTTAAAAAATGATTTTTTAAGAGCAATTTGGTACTAGCTGTTAAGGTATTTTTTATTCTCCTCAAAATGTGATAATTACAAAATGTTTTAAGGTCCTTACAAATCTCATCCTTGATAAGACATTTTGTTGTTTTGGCTAATCAAATATATGCCTCATAGGATGCAAATGTATACATATTGCCATACAGAATTCTGCACTCTTTTAAATGCTTTATACAGACTCCATTGACCAGAGAATCTCTAGCAGAGGGAAATGGGAACATATGAAAATTTAATCCAATATCTAGAAAATTAAAAAGAAAAAAGAAGGTGTATCTCATATCAGTGAATCATAAAAGTACCCAGCCATGTTCTATGAAAAATAGAGACATTTATTGAAGGAGATGCAAGATACAAGAAACATTATACATGGAACAATGACACCTCAGTCCCCTTTGAAGTAGGCACCTTGGGACCTCACCCCATTCTAATCGCCATTAGCTGCCCTGTCATATTTTCCTGAATCTCATTAACAGTCTGAAATCTCTACTTTTTCAAAGGTGATTTCAGTTTGGGAAAGGCCAGAAGTCACA
Organism: Sturnira hondurensis; assembly: GCF_014824575.4. NCBI lineage: Eukaryota > Metazoa > Chordata > Mammalia > Chiroptera > Phyllostomidae > Sturnira > Sturnira hondurensis. The sequence goes on from NW_028076767.1 coordinate 39,242,048, forward strand.
GCACACCAAATTGAGAATGTAGGGGGGCTGAGTCACCTGCGTGATTTGATGTTTTGCCAAAAAACTCTGCATGAGATGTGATGCATGAGCAGGTGTGTTGTGATGAAGCTGCCAGTCACCAGTTACCCATAGCTGCAGCCTTCTGAGTCATCTGAATAGTGTCCCTGGGGGAATGCTCCAACTTAATGCAAAATCTGATGCAGGTTCCTTGCTCTCCTTGCTTGGTCATTTTGAATGTGACAGCCACACAGTATACAAGCCCGCTCAATGGTGTCTACCACCCCTACTGACTAGTAAAGTCATCATTGTTCACACATGCTCATTCCAGTCCACTCTCCTCGGCTGCCAGGTTACATGGATATTGAACAAACTGTTCTCATTATATTAACAATGGCTGGACTCTTTCTGTACAGACCTCATATTTCTACTGAAGAACTGTGCATAACATCTTGAGGAACCTTGAGTAGCTTTATAGTTTGTGAGGGAAAAAGAGGGCACTGGACCTGACCTTCAAGTCTACACTGCAGTGATGGTTGGGCTCTTCTTGGAGTCGGGGCCTTTATGGGTGTTTGCAGAGCTGCCATGGGCACTGTTATTTGGCCATTTCTTCTTGGTGGTCTCAGTGCTTCTGCTCTTCTCCTTTCCCCAGGCTGTCCAAGTGCTCCCCATTTGAACATGGGCCAACAGCTTGTTTGCAAGGTCAAGGAGAAGAGAAACAGAGATGTGGGTGGAGACATGAAGCAGCTGTTTCTAAGAAGGGAGCTCCCACGAGGACAAGTTGACACAGGAAAGAAGGTGTGTGTGTTTCGATCAAGTGGCAGAGGGTGGGGGTGAGTGATGGCTGGGAAGGGGATGATGTGGCTCAGGCAGACCTCCTTTACTGCCTAAGAAAGGGGTCTTTTGAATTTGTGAAGATGATACCTTTTGGGAACGAGGAGACAGAATGCTGGAACACCAGGTTTCTCCTTCTTTTGTCCAAACAGCCCTAATGTTGTCACTTTTCTCTTCTCTCATTCTCTCTTCAATCATTCTCAGAGGTCATTAGCACTATTTTCATTTATACATAGGGCCTAATGATTTTAAAGGCGACTGAGGTTTTGCTCACAGCCCTTGGAAAATTATCTGGTTGGGCAGGAGACAGTGGTGGGCAGAAAAGGCTGGAGCCCTGTGGACTCTGCTTTACGGGGGGCCCACTGGCATTTCTCCTTCCCTTGGGAGGGGCCCAACCCTGCTCCCTGGGGCAGCTCATTGACACATCTTGCCCCATGCTGCCTGCCCCCCCAACCCCGTCCCCCATACAGACAGGCTGCTTTGCCTTAGCTAAGACAGTGCACACCTCTCCCTGTTGGAAACATACCTTGGAGATGATCTGTTTGAGTAAAGGTCTAATAGCTTTATTTTCTTTCAGCATGCAGTTTTATACAAGAAAGTTTGTATTTACATCCATGTTGGGCATATGAAACCATATGGATTTGAGGTCACTAAACAATATGCTAAATGGCAATTCTTCCCTGCAATACCGAAGTGTTCTTGTTGAACAGCAAACAGTAAACCAAACACTGCCCGGGCCAGCCCTGACTAGCCCCTGAGCTGGGAGAGCACAGAGTGAGAGAAGGCAGGCCACTCAGCTTCCACGTCCGGCTGTGTCCTGCTTCTGTTTCTGACCTCCTGGCATCACTTCTCCTTTTATCATCTTCCTTGTAAACTGTTTTCCTATATTTTCAAGAGCAATATTTTCTTTATTGTCTTTAACAATTTGTTCCCAGAGTGGTGATGCTTCTGAGGGCCTACTAGGTCACCCCTTCGATTTATAATTGAGAAAATGCACACCTCTGTGCTTGCAGTTAAAAAAAGCAGAACCTACCATTTGAGAATCCAAATGGTTTATTTTATTACCTGCTTCTCTTTGTGGCTGCCTTGATTTCACCTTTAAATTTCACTACCACAGTCATATCAGAGCAAACATCCGCAGAGCTCGCTAATATTTAGAATAATCCATGGGATGTGTTTTCATTTCATTCTGTCAAATGTGTTTGAAAGGTTAGTTTCAGCTCATTCCAGGCTGCCTGTCCATCCTCAAGTTCCATCCGTTTTGAATTTCCTTTCCTTTTATTTCTGGACGTAGACACGCAGTCCAGTCAGTTTTAGCAGCGCTTTTGAAGTCTGTGACATCCAGGCTTAAGAACATTGCAAGACCGTCCAATGTGGAGGCCAGGATAGTAGCTCGTTTTCAACAACTGATTAAACAAACACAATCTGCAATGTTGTTATAATAACAATATAGCTCTAATTATAATAGACTCACAAAAGAACTGTTACTACTCAGGCCATTGAGATAGTCAACTGGGTCTGGCCACAAAGTGCTCATTGCTCCTCTTTCTTCCTTTATGGCTGTTTAACAGTTCAGCTGAATACTGCACCACTGAAGAAGCATGGAATGACGAAAACTAACATGAAGCCTTGTTTAGTATTTGCTGAGGGATCTCACATTGCTACATGCATGCTGACCAAAGAGGCAGTGACATTAAACTGTACAGCTAAAACAAGGTTTTGAGCTCTGCACTTTTTTGGACAGGAGCGAGCCAATTGCAGCAGCCTTCATTCAGGAACGGGATTATCCAATAATCCCTTACTGTAAAAACGGAGAATCGGAAAAAGCCTGAGCAACCAATTATTCCAGTAGTTTTCATCCTCATCTGGATTATGACCATCTTTGAGAATTTCATAGAAGTTACAAAGCAGAATTCAGAAAAAGATATCTGCATGCATGCAACATCTGGCCCAGGGTTTCGGAGGGCTCACGGCTATCAGGTCCGTCCGTGGGTCCCCATGAGATGCAAGGACCCAGCTCAAGAACCCCAGTCCGGTCCAAAACCAAAAGAGGCAACTGAAGCCCAAAAGTATAGGTGACCTCCTCTGGGTTGTCCAGCTTCATAAGCTCCTTTTTCTCTTCTCCTCTCCCTTTTGTTACTTGTATGCATATTTTCATTTGATGCTAAATTAATATGTGTGCAGAAAACTTATTCCTTTATTACAAATCTCTTCCCAAATAATGGGCGATAGGGAGTTTGCTCCCTGTCTCTTTCTCTGCCTCATTTAATAGATGTGGCACCACAATCCCCATTAAAGGACCAGGGTAACAGATCTTCTTTATCACAGTGGAAGTGTGCCGTGGTGTTACAAATGGCCAACATGGCTGCAGATGCTCCAGTGAAGACATACCACCAATGGTCCTGAGAGTTGTGTGGGGCAAAGGTCAAGCCAAGCTCTATGTTGTTGCCTTCTGGGTAGCTAGGAAGTAAAAATACTTATGCCGACCGAGTTCACTCTGAAGTGGTTTGGCCCTTGACTTGGAAAACTCTGGCACACCTAATCCCTTATTACTGTAATACACTTTTATAAACATTTAATGTTGGGAAATTACACATTTTGATCAAAAAGCTTCCTTGTCCTTCTCCTTCCTAGTAATGAGTAGCGATATAAATAGCACTTTAGCAGCCCCCTGATGTCATGTCGGACGGCCCAGGAAACAAAATGTGTATGTGAGCATTCTGGGTGCTGCTCAAGAAACGTCTGCAGCCCAAGGAGGGCACTTGGAGAATTCTGCACTTTACTCCTTTTGCTCATTAGAAGTTTAGAGCAATAGTCTGTCTTTATAATCTTGACCCATAAAAACTATGCATTTTCTAAATAATTATCTTATTCACATCAGACTCTTCAGAGCCACCAGAGACATAGCCGTGAGGCTATATTACCCAATAGGCTTTGTTTCATTCATGGCTTTTTTATCATTCCATCTCAGGCGCTCTGAAACATCTTCCTACACAGTGTGTTCTCTGTGTTGTGGTAAAGTGCCTCTGGGTAACTAATAATAGTTCTGACTCAGGTCCTTTCTAGGCCCCAGATTGCTGTTTGAAAAAAGGGGGGCAGGGTTAAGATTAAGGTCTCACGAGGCAGGTATACGATAACATGTAGGAGGAATTCTAACTTAAGGATGGCATAATGGTTGTGCCTTGACAGGCAAACGCCAATCTTCAAAGGTTTCTGTTTTAAAACATAATAAAAATCAAAAGCAATCACTTAAGTGGGCTAGGTAAATAATTTGTCATTTGTGGGCAGCGTCTGCAAAATGATCAAAGACTGTGAAGGGCTGTCTTCCCTGGAAAAGCTTCTAACGGTTGAAATCACCACCCTGGTGTTATTACCTGAATCACCTCCGGGAGTCAGATACACACCTGTAATCTGCTGGTAATTCAGCAAAGGAAGCAGCCCTCCTGTATCTCGTTTTTTACTTTCAAGTAGTTCCTGTGCAGTAAACCACGTGCTCAATTTTGGATGCGCAGCAAGCTAAGGTTACTGCTCTGCGCCAAACATCCGGCCAACAAAGCTGAGAGCAGGAAGAGCAGGGCGGTTTAGCACCTCAATATGGTGTACTTAAAGATGCAAGGCTAACTGCAAAGACAATAGATCCCAGTAGTACTTGGAAGGCAATTCAGCCATTCAGTTTAAAAATGAGAGTAAATGATGCATGTTTGGAAGAGCAGAAAATGGTAGCTGTCTTGTTTAAACTAAATGTTTAAACCACGACATGGCTATTGGAATAATAATCTCCTGGAAAGCAATATTTAAATGTATCCATCATCATTTAGGGTTTAGACACACAGTTAAATATTATTGATCATTTGCAATTGTGTGCATCCATGTGTACATATATTAAACTGAAAAGTAACGGTAGCATGGAAAGTGTAGAAGATGAAGTGTAAAAATAGTACTTGAGTTTCTAATTACCAGTTTTTAATTAAGAAAGCCACAAGCAAATTATAAACATCCAGTTTATAGCATTGCAATCTTAGAGGCTTACACTCATGAATATGGTAATTTTTTATTTTATGTCCTCTTGAGATGTCTTGTTAAAAACATTTTATTGGTGATCCTAAAATTCAGTAAATTTGAAGCCCTTGGCACCTTGTAGATAGTTAAAGTTCTTCAAAAAAATGCCAGCAATAAATATTTGGTAAATATAAAGAATATGCACATTTTCCCAAATGGGTGATTATTTTTTTTGCGGTTCTTATATTCGAGTGATGACACTGCAGTTCAGAATGTGAATGCATATTGATATTTTCTCCCAGAAACTGCATGGGTTGCTGGGAGAATACGGCTCCCACAGAGTTATTTTTATGCAGGCACCTGGAAGTGGTGGCATACTTGCTCCAGCTTGCAGAGTTGTTTTGGACAATCAGGTGTACATATGAGCAAGTGGTCTTTATTCAGACCAATTAAAATTCTCACATTCTCCTCTCTTGACATGCAATTACTAGGGCTCTGCTGTTTCCACTAATTGCTCTTGCTGGGGACATTGGTGAGAAGCCAATGATTTTGATGGGTAGCGGATTATCATTTTTACTTTGCTACCTGAGAAAAAAAATCATTTGCAAAATCCCATGTGTAATTAGCAAGACTCATGATTAATTGTCCTGCAAAATTAGCTTCACTGTTGCTTTTATTTTACTGCTTCAAATATTAATTAATGTTAACTCCTTTCCTTCAGCTCTGGCTTTTGAATATTCAACGTGGCTTTGAAAAATTATCAAGGTTTCTGGTTGCATTAGCATGCTACAGCGTTGATTTCAGGAATAAGTATTCTGATTTAAAAGATCACACTTGGGTCATAAATAATTTTTATAGGAGGACAAACAAAGCATCAGAGCATCATGGGAAGGCATTCATGCACTAACAGAAAGTAAATTGTTTCAATAATGATTCATTCCCACGTGCTTTGGGGGGGGGGACGTCAGCAAATATGCAAACCACTGCATTGTGTGGGGGTGAAAACCATTTCCTGGTGACAAGTAATGTACACTGACATTTTTCTACCTGTAAATATGTGGTGGATGAGGCTCAGAGCCTTGGCAAGAGATTATGACCTCTCTGGTTTAAAGGAATCACAAACATTATCTTGTCCAAAGAGTCCCAGGCCTACAGGGCACTAGAACAGCTGCAACATTTATGAAAATTATGGATTCCTTAAGTTCCTCTCCAAACCTAATGAATCTGACCATATGGCATCGAACCTGGAAATACATAGTTTTTTCCAGTTCTCCAGGACATCGTGGTGAACATCTAGGTTTGATCTCACTGAATCACCCAAGCATCTGAACTCCCTCTACAACAACATATAAGCCAAGCAGTGCTTACATACTTCCAGTGTCAGAGAACTCACTCTGTTTACCCTTGAAAATAGCTTTAATCTGTGCCTTGTCTTTGGTGTTGATTCCTTCTGTTCTGTTAACGGCAGGTGGTTAATTTTGTGGTGCAAGACTGCAAATGCCACTGTCTATGTTGCAAGGGCCATTCTCCATCAAATGCTTGGAATTAGACTGATGGTATCTATCACACTGACATGGGCAAGGTTATACATTATATCTAGACTCCATGGTCAAGGTTATACTTTATACCTAGACTCCTGGGAGTCTAAGTATAATGTATAACCTTGCCCTTGCTTAGTGAAAATCTCACCACTCTGTGCCGTCTGGTGAAGGGAAGGTGCTGTGGTCCAAAGGACCCAGCATTTGACTGCTAAAATGGGCCCAGGTGCCTCCTTCACCCTCCCACCAGCTTCGTCTTTCCAATCACCCAGCCCTGGAGCAATGGCTCTTGCAGATCTTAAGGGGGAGGTTCGGCCTGGCATTCCTTAGACCTCGTTTCCCCCTGAGATCTCTTTTGGCACAAGGTGCCCCTCCTGCAAGTCCAGAGTCAAGGAGCCACGGGGGTGGACTCTGCTTTGTCTCTGCAGGTGTCGCGTTGAAGGACTCCTTTTTCTGGCATTGAGCAGACTTTGCCCTGGACACAGGGTCCAGCTGTGAGCCCTTCCAGTGGGCAGCAGAGAAGGGGAAAACTTGGGGATGAGGATGGGCTGTTCCAGGGTGTCCTTCTCAGGGCCCTTCCCTGACAAACAGATGTCTGGATAGCTTAGAAGAAGTTGTGTGGAAGCTGCTACTTCCATCTGCTGTGTGACCCTGTGAAAATTACTCAACTCCCCAATGCTTAGTTTCCTCGCCTGTAAACGGGTAATAGCAGCACTCTTTCCCAGGGTTCCAGTGAGGCTTTAATGGTTAAAGTCAGTAATGCTCAGAACAGTACCAGGTATACAGTGAGGCCTAAATAAGTGATTGTTGAGCAAATAAAAATACACACTACTGTGACATCCGTTTCATAGATGAACACATTTTAAATCCCCAAATACTACTTCCTAATGAATTTTAGGAAGGCAACTTATAAAGAAACCAGTGACTGGATACCGGACCTGACGAAATCCAGTCTTTTCTTATACTCTAGAGCAGAAGAGGTTTCCATTTAGATTTATCTTTTAACCTGGAAAGCTCTCCAGGATATAGGTGGAAATCACATGTGGGCCTGGAAGACTGCACTTTTTTTCTTCCCCCAAAGTGGTTCCAAAGTCCCCTCGGCTCCCTTTAAAGCTGGCCTATGAGGGGAAGGTAGCCCCTGTGTGGGTGGCCAGAGAACCACCCTTGTCACCTTGAATACAGTTCTTGTCCTCATTTCCTGTGGAAATGAGAACTGCCCCCACTTCACGGTAACTAATTGTCTTTCAGCTTAGAAGCTGAAGGAGAGCAAGACCTAGCTAGACGCTCATGGCTTACCCCCAGCACCTGGCATGTAGGAGTCAGAACAGGTTTGTTGGAGGGGTGGGAGAGAGTAAAGGTGAGTCAGGTAAGGCCCTGACAGAATAATGCCTGCTGACATACCACTAGTATGGTTGTGGGTTGAAATGGCAGGAGACACTGAGATATCTTTCTACTGTAGAAACTTTATCAGTAAGAATTGTCCACTTCTGTAAGGGACTGGCTATTTTTTTTTCTGTGCCCCTCAGCGTCGTCAGCCAGTGTTTCAAAGAGGTGAAGAGTAAGCCCAAAGCTCCCTTCAAAAGTAACTCAGAATCCCTGGGAAGTGCACCAGGAAGTAATGCCTCAAGGCAGGGACCTGGCCCAGGCTGGGGGCAGTGCGCACCTGTGTGGGTGAGATCAGAGGGCCAAGCAGGTCCCTGGTTAACGTGCATGTGGCCCTGTGGCTGCTCATACTTACCTGTCAGGGTCTCCCCCTAATTTCAGTAAGACATAAAACAGAGGTCTGACTATCTGGAGTCATTGGAGGGGTGATGCTCCCCTCTCCCCACACCAGGGGGAGTATTTGGGTGCTTTGGTTGAGTGGTGGCTGCATCAGCTGCCTCCTGCCTGTCGCCGTGCCCCTCCTCCCTTTCTGCCAGGCCTCTGGTGTGTCCTCGGGTCCCTTTTCTCTGTGCAGCATTGCCTCCTGCCCCAGGAGGGGGTGAGGTTGGCATCGGCCCCAAAGAGGCTTTTTTAGTTTAAAGGCAGAGTGAGAAAATGTCTTCCGTAGTCCTTTTGGGTTGATCTCACTTTTTAAAAAGTTAGCTTAATTTCTTTATTTCTGTGTTATTGTTAAAGCCAGTAGAGCCACTGACTGTTGGCAGATGTTTTGATATACCAGGATATAAAAGACAAAGTTCAAGGAAAATGTGGTAACTCTGCCTAGTTATGTGGAAGAGGAATTGTCTATGCCATCGTACGATTCAATTTGTGTTGTCGATGATCAGATGGAGAAGAGAACAAAGATGAGGACTATCTTCTGATTGCTTTTATTCCATTGGTTTTTCAACTCTAAGAAACCTGAGGCTAACAGTTTAAAAGAATTTAAAAACCCCAGACAATTGGATAATGAGTCCAAAGCTTATTTTGGCCCTTTTGTAGAGTTTTATACCCTTTTGAAGCTAACTTGGATCATAAAAATATTTATTACGGGTGCATCTAATGAAGAACAACCATTGTGCATACCAGTTACCAGCAGTAACTCAGTGACATGGTAAAGGCAGCAACAGCTTCTTCTCTATGAGCTAGTGTGGGGTCAAGGTTACTTCTGATTGGGAATATCTGGCATATGACATATTTGCAGGTAGGCTGTTTAGTTTTAAAATGGCTTTGACATCATATTTACTGCTAGGTTCAAGTACTATAGACCCGTTGTTAATATGAGAAATGCAGCTGGTAGACTGTTCTAACACAACACTAACGGAAAGTTAAGGCCTGCGGGAACATTACATAAATAGTGTTCCTCCTGTATTATGTTAATTCTTAGAATAACCTTGCAGCAGCATTTCATCGTGACATCTGCCTCTATCTACCCTCATGAAGTCTTAGGTTGCTTCTTCAGGCACAGAAATATGTTCCTCTTCCCTGTGGCTGCCAGAGTAAATAGAAATCAATGGAAGGCACCAGAAGTGCTGAAGTCATTCCAATAAGGAAAGTGCTTGTTAATTTAAATTTTACACTTGACATTGGTAAGGACTTAAAAACAGAAAATAATGTCCTGTGCTGACTTCTAAAGTCATTTTGGTCATCACTCATCCTAGATTTCTTTGTTGTTGCAAAAATAGTGTTCTAAGTAAGAAACACACTAATTGCATCAGATCATTAAAATCAGGGGCAGGGGGAAATAGAAGTTGTGTGTATGTGAGTGACACTACGTCCTTGGGGAAACTTTTGCACAAAAGAGATCTTACCATGTCCGTGGACCAAGTGGCCTCTGCGTGTGTGCGCACACAGATATGCATGTATGCATGTGTGAGCATTTTAGAAACTTCAAAAAGCACCTCCTGCTGCTTTCAAAACCAGGCAAGTATGTTTGAGGCCTGGTGGTAATTTAAAATAGGGAGATATACACAGAGCTGAAAGTGGCTCTACAGGAAATTAGAAAAGTCTCGAGTCCTCTGAGCAAAATGAATGTGCCATTGTATCACTAATAATTGGAGGGGTGGGTCTGTGTTATTGATGCTAAACAGGTGTCCATAAATCAGAATAACTGTTTGCAATTAATCGTTATTAGTGTTAATAACAAAGGGTTTCAAATAAGCTAACTTGCTTTTACCTCAGTTAAGTCTTGTAGAGTTTATGGCTTGTCATTCCAGTCCTGAATGGACCGGATTGAGATGCTTACGTGTTATTGAGGATTTCATACGAAAGCAGTGGAACAGTGTCACCTGGAATCTGTTATCTTTTTTTCCCCTCAGCAGAACTCCTAACTTTAGACAAAAGTTAGGTTCCTGATTTGAGTTGCAGAGTCCCACGTGCTGTTGGAACACCCAGTTGAAAGGAAACACCCAGTTCGTCAGTTTTGGGGGTGGGAGTTTCAGATTGTGTCACGGCTGCCTGCTCTGCTGTGGGCCTGCCTGGCTCCACGCCCGACTCCAGGAGATCCACTGTGTTAGGTGTGCCCAGAACATCTGCTCTCTCTCTCCGTCTTTTTCCCTTCAAAGACAACTGTTAAAGAATAACAGAACTCTCTAGACTCACTTCTCAGATTCATGGGAAAGCCTGAGTCAGGCACTTTGCATCTCACCACACCTTTCTAGGCGTGCTCGTGGGGCATGTCATTATTTAATCCGTACACATTCCTGTACAGGAACAAGTCTGGGTATGAACGGGCCAAACGTCTGGGTAAAGACACCGCAGAAAAGAAATAGCATAGGGCTTAAAACCTACTTTGTGTTCATTCTAAGACTGTCACCTGGGGCAAGGAGACAAGGGGAGAAAGAGTTTTGAATCCTGTAAAGGTGAAGTCAATGTTTGGAAAAGCACGGTGAGATCGCTCCATCAGTGGACATAGACAAGAGTGCTAAGACTAATTGCCACAGATGGAATTCAGAGTCCTAGCAAATGCAAGGAGGCATTTATTCTAAACTCAGCAACATAACAGCAAAATATTTTTGAGAATAGGGTAGCAGTCAGAAAACATTTCATAGCTAGTCGACATCGAGGACGGTGGGATGTGCCTAGTGGATTGAAAGGAAACAGGTTATGCTCTCTGTTTCTATTTTGCTCTGGGTTTTGATGCTCTTCCAAATGCTATCGTCATCAGAAATCTGGGGAAAGATGCTATCTAGACCACAGCACCACTAGGTGGGTGTTCAACCAGCTAACAGGATACAGCCAGCCACGGCGAGGTCAGCATGACCCAGACGGCAGGGCAGGGCGGGGTTTATGAGTATCGGGCTGAGCCGGCTCTTGCTCAAATGTTTCGAGAACGATCTTAAGATGGAAAAGAGAGATAGGAGAGGCAATGCCTGAAGCAGGCCAAATGTGAGACGTAGCTGGGCTGGCTCTAACGCAAGCGTGGCAGAAAAACACTCAGAGGCCAGAATATGCATTTTTATTTGTTAATTTTTTAATGTGCTAGCAGCATAGCACTGAAGTGAGGAAACAATGTGTTCTGTCAAAGATTTGGAAGTATTTCTATGTGAAAGATGGTACGGTACAAGCTGGTAATTTCGTCAGCAGCGCATGCGCCTGGGTCTTCTTGGGTAACAAGGCTCATGGGGCCGGGTGAGAGGCGGCTGTTTTTCCACTCCTGACCTGAGCTCACTTAGTCTGCGTCAGGATGTTCAGAAGTTGCCTCCACAGCACCTTCTGATGGGCCGGCAAGGTCCTGGCCACCACCCTCGGCCTGGGCCAGGGTGAAGGGCCACACCATGGCTTAGTTCTGCTTTCTACTAAAGATTTTCTTGCAGTAAAAGTTACCTTTTTGGAAACATTTGGAAGAGTGAAATGCCATCTCTCTGATTTTCTAGCTGTATATTCTTCTGCCGACGTTTGGCCTAGAAGCTTAAGCAGGAAGACGACTTGAAGCCAGACTTCAGAGGAATCTGTCTCTAAGGAGTAACTGTCAGATGGCATTGTTCAGTTTTGCAGTTCTTCTTAAGCTACTGTAAATTATCAGCATAAATCTTCAGAAAGACTTCCTCCTCCACATCAATCCCTTACAAGCCTCCGTTTCTGCTCCCATTTCAGAATCTTCTTTTTAACAGCCAAAGGCAGATACAGGCAAAACAAGAACCCAGACTCCGCACCAATGGGTCAAGTTGTATGTCAGAGGCACAGCCATGGTGTACTACAAGCATTTCATCATGTAATGCATCACTCAGGGAAAACACACTTGGGGTGGCTTTTCTAATTCATCTTCCTAGTGTTAAATGAACACATCTTTGGTGTTTGTGCCCTTCTGCTTCCATTAAAGCAACCTTTTAGGAAGCAATTAAGGGTTTATTACTTTTTGCTTCACTGCTGATATTCAGTTTCTCCTCTTGGTCTTCCCTTCCCAATACATTTTTTATTTTTTAACTTTTTTAATATGGTGTTGCTTCTCAGTACAGAATACAGTGCAGGCTATTGTTTGACCCTATGGCCACTGATAAGATGCACCTTGTTTCATGAACTCCAACATGTGTTTATTGTGGACTATGTACTCGATACACAAGTGGGCAAAAGAAATATAAAATGGTTCATGTTTCCAACAGGAAGAAAAGAAGTCAGTACTTGAAATCACTAGAAAACCATTCACTGTCAAATATAGAGCCAAACATTTGACTTCTGGGGCCAAGTAATCAGGAAATTTAAAATAAAAAAGTAGCCCTCTCTGTTAAGAAACTCTTGCTGGAGGGAAGAGTAAACCATTTCTCAGCAAGGAAGAGAGGGGAAAGCTTTCAGGTTGAGAGATGGCCTGAGAATAGAGAGCAGGATCAGGGAACTTGGCTGGAGACGGGGATGGGCCTCATCTGACCAAGGAGTCGGGGGCTCCTCTGCTGGGAAATCAGGTGAGGGCACTACTGATGGAGACCTTGAACTGCAGAGCTGATGGGCATGTACTTGAGGCAGGGATCCTGGAGGCTCTCTAACAGAGAAAAAAATTAAATGCAGTGGATAGAAGAGTATGTGGCTTTACCCAGCAGTGGTGTGCAGGGTTCTCTAGAAGAAGAGGTAGAATAGAAGCACAGGTATTTGGATCAAATGCCCATGAATGTTCTTCCTAATATACTCTAGAGAAAATAAAATGAGTGAGGGAAAGAGAGACAGACAGACAGACAGACTTAACTGGAGGTACCAGCAAAGGTGGCATAAAATGGGTGGATTTAAATTGGTGTCATGGTGATTCGAAGAGACATTTCAGGCAGCAAGAGTGGCAGAAGCGAAGGCAGAGAAGTATCGGCAAGTATGGGGCCATATGGAGAACAGCTAATAGTTCAGTTCGTTTGGAGTAAGGGTATGAAAAGGAACCCTGGAATAGGTCGGCATGCAGTAAAGTCTGGCTGTTGGAGCTGAGAGTTGTATGGAATCTGAGGTTATCTCAGCAGGTCCCCTGCCCATCTCCATGGTGGGAGCCCTCAACATTTTCTGTGTGGTCCGCCTGGTTTTGAACATGGAAGCTCACAGGCAGCTCACCATCTCTCAAGAGAACCCACACTATTGAAAAACAATGTTAATAATGAGAAGAATTCATCACGTTGATGTGAAGTTTGCCCTCCATCCCCTCTTTCTGTTGATTCCCCTTCTCTTCTCTGAGATGGACAGAAAAGGTGTCAACGTCTGGAAACCTGAGTGCCAGAGACCAGGTTGAAGAGTTTGAGCTCAACTCTCGGTGAGCATCGCATCCAGGAACAGGGGGTGGACTCCTCAGTTTCACCCAAGCATCAGCAACACCCAAAGCTTTCTGAGTAGAAGGATGCTCCATCTTGAGGAAGATCAACAAAACAGCTGTGCGGGACAGAAAGCCAAGTTGGGGAGAACATGTGGGAGGCAAAGAAATCATCACAGAAGGAGAGGTGGAAAGCTCTCTAGAGTGAACGCTTGCCTCAAGTTACTCAGCAAACCATGGGGTTGTCTTTGGGATTCTGCTTTCTCATCTCAAAAGTTGAAGAAGTTGGACAGGTTACCTCAAGGGATACTTCCAGTTCCACCATCTTGCGACTCTGAGTTTTGGGAAGTGAAAGAAGCATTCAAAATGTAGGATAAAGTTGTGTTATTGTAGGTGAAAACAGAGAGGGCCTGGAACAGGACTGGAAAAAGGGCTGAATCCAAGAATTTGTTGCAGAGAAGCCTGGGAGGCTGTGGTGACAGCGTAACCATGTAGGCCAAAGGGAAACCAAAGATCAGCCCCGACTCAACTCCAAGGTGAAAGGGTGGGTGTTTCTAAGAGAGGAATAAAAAGTGAAACCACGGAGGGTGTTGTGTGAGAATGGGAGAGGCCTGGGAAAGGGAGAGAGGGGAGGGGTCACAGGAGAAGCAGGGCAAACACCAGAAGGAAAGGGAAACACCCAATATGCTGCAGGGGTGGGCGTGGGCAAAGGTTCAAGATTAAAAGGGAAAGACCATTTCTAGAGGCACCTGAAACAAAAATTGAGACAACTGTAATAGCATAAACAACAAAACATTAAAATAAATAATAAAAATATAACACAAGGTAAAAAATGCCGTAGCTGACATTTATTTTTTTTTAAAAAAGAAAATACTTTCAGTGAAGTAATGGCACTGGAAATCAACCTGTAATAAATGAAAGATGTTCATTCAACAGAAATTGATTAACCACCTGTTAGGGGCCTGGCACTGTTCTGGTATGGGGAATAGAGCTGTAAGCGAGACAGACAAAGAATGCAATGTAAACTCAGTAATGTAACATTGGTGGTTGTTTTAAATTGGTCACCAGGAATGGCTGTGCAGGAAAGCCACTGACAAGAGAGCTGTGAGTCGGCGGAGGCCCTGAAATGGGAAAGGACTGGTGTCTGTGAAGGACAGAAGAGGGCTGGGGTGTCGGCGAGTAGAGGTGGTTTCTGAGAAGGTTGTGAGATTATTTCAGAGAGATTTTCAAAAGCCAGAAAATGCTGGGGTAAGGAATTCACACTGTATCCTGGGTGTGTTTCTAGGTGTGTTGGGAAGTGATGGTAGGTTTTGTGCAGGGGTTTGACATGATCTAACTTCCTTAAAAGGTTACCTTATCTGCCTCGTGGAAAATGACTAGAGGGATGGAGCCAGAGGGAGGGAGGCTATTGCCATGGTCTAGGTAAAAGCTAAACGTGATTTGTACTAGGGTGGTTGCTGTGAAGTTGAAGGGAAGAGGAAAGATGAGGGATGTGTTTTGAAGGTGGAGTTCATGAAATTTATCGATGATTTGGATGGAAGAAGGAGGAATATATTATATTTAAATCTGAAAGTCACATAAGGTAATTTGATCAAAGTTAACGGAGCAAATGCAAATCCCCATTTCCAACTCAGTTTGATTCGGTTGTCAGTGATGTCCCTACTACGTGTAAGACATTTCCAGATTCATTCATTTGATAAACACTTACAGAGTACCTACTTTGCCCCAGGCACTACTGATAACATTTTGGACAAGGCAGACACAGGTCGTTGGGAGGGAGGGAGTCAGTTATTCATCAAATAATGACACAGTGAACACACAGCTATACATCATTAAGAAGGGCTAAGAGAGAAAAGCGCCCGACATTTTCGAGCTTAAAAATCAGTGAATCTAATTTAACTTGAATGGTCAGAAAAGCTCCCTGGAGAAGGTGACATTTGAGCTATCTGAAGGATGATAGCAGAGAGAACACCATGTTCAAAATCCTGTGGCAAAAGGAAATGTGATTCAAGAAGAGAAGGAAGGTCAAGGTGGCTGGAGCCCAGAGAACAGGCAGCGGAACAGGGGTGCTAGGTGGGCGGTCAGTCAGTAGTCAGATCATGGAGGACCTCATAGCCCTTTGTCCAGGACTTTGCTCTTTATTCCAATGGCAAGAAAGAGAAGCTGAAGTGATTAGGTTTTAAAAAATATCTGTGGCGAGTTGAGAAGAGACATGGAGAGAATCTTCACACTCGGGTCTCCTAGGGGAACACGTGGATTGGCTACAAGCACAGGGCACATGGGTCACATGGGCTGCCGCAGGAAGGGGGTGGGGGCGGGGGACCAGAACAAGGGGTGTGGCTCTGTTAGAAGGCCAGGAGAGGGAAGCGCGTGCTGGCGGGCAGCCACACAATATATCATGGTCACCTTCCCGTGTCGGCACATCTAGAAAGACTACATTTCCCCCCAATGTCTATATAACATTCAACTCTATTGGTATGTCATATTTTAATATTATTTAGCACCTCCCTATGAGTGGCCATTTAGGTTGTTCTGATGTTTTATTATAACAAACAAAACTGCTAATTGGAACATTCTTAAACATTTATCTTAGCTCTTGTGAGATGTACAGAAGTAAACATGCCAGGTCAGGGTACATGAACATTTTAAATGTTAATAGATTATAATAAATTTTCCTGAAAACTGTGATGCCAATTTTGAGCAGTCTTTCAAGAAATAACCTTGAACTGGTGTGTGGTGCCGGAGCTGGGGAGTCTGGAGTTACAGCGGCAGCAAGGAGCTGGGACCGCGGCGCTGCATTTCTGATCGCCCATGATGGTCTCTCTTGGGGTTTGTGGGGAGGAGGTTGACTGGCGGACCATTTCAAACGGTAAGTCCCTGAACTTCTAGTGCGCAAACCACAAGGAGGAGCAGGAGCCTTCTGAGAAACCGGCTATTCTACTAGGAGCTAGAATCCCAGGAATGGTCTCCTTTCTTACTCCCGCACTCCTCCTCTCGAGGGATGCCGGCAGCACTCAACAAAGCCACCCCTCCACCCCCCTGACATGCTCTCCTTTCCGATTTCTGCAACAGCACTCTGCTGTTTCTCGGCTTCTTTTACGGGTCCTCATGGGAGCACCTCGTCTTTTGTTCTCTCTTCATACAGTGATGCCTCCCAGACTTTGACTCCGGTCTCTCTTCTGAGGCATCTCTAGCCTCTCTCCTCGGATGACCTCATTCCTTCCCATGCCCAGTATGCTGACAACTCCCCAGTTTTCATCTCTGGCTTGAAGCTTCCCTCCGAATTGTGCAATCATACACCTGGAAACTAAACTTGTCAAACCAGAGCACTTAAGTTCCACTTCCAGTGTGTGCCCTGCCTCACCCAGTATTGGCAAAAAGCACTTTCTTCCACACAGCTGCTCAAGCAAAGACCTGAAAGTCGTTTTGAATCTTACCCTCTCAATGCAGTCTGCCTACAAGACTAGTCAAGTCCAATTCCAAATTGAATCTATCTACTTTTCTGCCTCTTAGTTCTCCCACCCTAGCCCAGGTTGCCATCTCTCTTCCCTCAAACATTGCCCTCCCATTCACTCCCTGCACAACAGATAGAGAGGCTTTTGTAAATGGAAATCAGATCATGTCACTATTGTGCTAAACCACTGCCCAAGAATTTCTGTTGTTTGGAGGAAAAAGTATGAATGAGTGACTTTGGCCTACATGGTCTTGCGTAAACTGGCCAGGGCCTACCCCCAGTCACCACCTCCTTCCCAGGCATTCTCAGGAAGTTTCACAAGGCCCTGCCTTGCTGTTTTCCTTTCAGCGTCTCCACCTACCAAGTTGCTGTCTGCCTCAGGGCCTATCCACCGGAACTTTCTTCCCCCTGGTCTTTGCTCAGCCAATCCCTTTGCCTCCCCCATGTCTCAGTGTGAGGGTCACTCCTCAGACAAGCCTTCCCTGACCATCCTATATAACGGAGGCTCCCTGCATTTGGTTCCTACCATACCCCTCTGTCTGTCTCCTTTGTGCCAGTCATGCAGCTTGCCATTTACTTTTTACTTTTTTTTAGATTTTTTCAGCTCTAGAATGGAAATTTCATGAAAGATGGCATATGTACGTCTTATCCGGTACGGATTCCTCATTATTCGCAGGGAGCAGTAAATATTTGTTGGATGAATGAATAACAGTCCTATTTATTGGTTTTATTCTGCCAAACAAGAGCCTCATTTCTCTATAGCGGTGCTATATTCCATTTAGAAAATATAACAGTAGTTTATTGTCTGCTCCTACTCTTTTTAAATCTCCAAAAAGACAGCATCACCTTCATTCATCCTGGCTGTGAAATTGCTTTTTTTTTTTCGGTTTCACCGAGTCAGATATTTGAAATTCAGCGAGGCCTTTTTCTCTGTACAATGCACAAAAATCACATCTGAAATAATTTGCTGTGCCCTAAGTTAATTTTTATCAAGTGTTTTTCCTTTGATGCAGGACCTGTATATGCTTTAGCATCAAAATGTCAGGCAGCCTTAAGGAAGATGTGTTTGCTTTTGTGAAGTGGCTCTCGCACCAACACAGGGTAGAAGTCACCCCCTCAACCAGCCACAAGGAAATGACAGGGGGCCCTGTTCATGGGGCTCTACATGTTCTTTCCTTGTATCAAGAACACTCCTTCCTCATCGGAGAGCCGATCAGTACATTCACTGCTGCCATTCCTCCCACAAGTTCAAGACTGGTCAAGCAGTAGGCGTCTGATGAATTAATCATGACCACCCAGCTACTGGCTCTTTGAGGCATTGAAATCTACTAAATTTAGTAGTTGGCAGGACAGCAAATAACAGGAGGCCTGTGACTCGTGGCTTGACTTTCTCCTACTTCTGGGGCCTCTTATTTTAATCTGTAAACCAAAGAGTTGCATGTTTACCCTCCTCTATCTCCTGAATCCATGAGATTTCTCTCTGCCCGCACACATGGATGGGGATGAAGGAGAAGGGGAGGAAATAGTATCTGAGAAGACATTGTGAAAGTACTGTACTTATAGAAGAACTGCATTAAACTTTTCTAACCAGAGTAAATCTGACTCTTAAATGTTATCTACTAGCACAACATGAATGTCTACCTCTGTTCCAACAACCTGTAAAGGTCATTTTCTTCCTAAACCAAAGTCCGTCTTTATTTGAGTATGTGAAGGTTCTGACTGGCTTGATTTTATTGCACACTAAAAACTGTGAAAAAAATTTGTCCCAAGAATGACATGGCCTGTTAGAAAGCAACACTCATACCAGTGTGGTATGGAAGTAGGATCAGATAAGTAGGTCAATCAAACAGGAGAGAGGGCCTGTAAGGGGAGCAGTGCATATGCTAAGATGTGGTTTGTGTCAGAGATAATCCAGGAAGACGGGGAAGAGAATTAATCCACCCCATGGAAGAGAATAAATGAGACTTCTGCTTTATACCATGCCCAAGTGAAAATTCCAGGTGGATTAAAAGCCTAAAATGTAAATCATGTGACTCTAAACCTGTGTGGGGGGAAATGTGTACCCTCAGAGTGGGGAAAGCTTTTTTTAACAAGATAGAAAAACACACACTACAGAGGAAATGGTACTTAAATTTGACTATCTCAAAATTTAACCCTTTGACATGCAACAAACAAACAAAAACCCCATTATAAAAAACGTTAAAATACAACTTGAACAGAACAAATGACCCTCTTTGTGTTGAGATGTTGACATATGACATTATATGAGTTTCAGGTGTACGACGCAGTGTTTCAATATATGTGTGGACTGCAAAATAAGTACCACAGTGAGTTTAGTTAGCATCCATCAACACACCCGGTTACAGTTTTTCTTCTTGGGATGAGAACTTTTAAGATTTATTCTCTTAGCAGCTTTCACATACGCAACAGAGTGTTGTTAACTGAGGCTTCGTGGTGTACATTGTAACTCTATGACATTAGATATACTATTAGTGGGAGTTTGTACCTTTTGCCAACCTTCATGATTTTTTTCAAATAAATAAATAAATGACAAGAGAACAAGTGGGAAGAGAGTTCTTAAGGACTAAAAGAGTTCTAAGAGACAGAGCAACCAAATGAAATGTGTGGACCTTGTTTGGATTTTGATTCAAAAAAAACCACTACAAAAAGATGTTTGTGGGTCATTTGGGGAAATTTGTATACTGGCTGGTTATTAAGTGATCATAAAAAATTACTGTTAATGTTTATGGCATGACAATGATAGTGTGGTTACTTAAAAATTCCTGCTTCTTAGAGATACTACTGAAATATTTATGAATAAAAGTGTACAGTGCCTGGCATTTGCTTTAAAATAATCCAGCAGGTGTGTGAAGAGAAAGGGCTGGGTACACAGATGAAACGAGATTCGCCTTATGTTCTTAGTTATTGAAGCTGGGTGAGGGGCATGTGGGAGTTTATTATAGTCTTTTCTTTTACATGTTTGACATTTTTCATGATGATTTCTTAAAACTACAAGTAATGGATATAGAACTCTGCGTGGTGTGTAATAAACACTCGATGAATGTTATCCACTATTATTATGTTGAATCTTAAAAAAGACAAGCGACCCAAGCATTACTGGTGGGAGTGTAAACTGGTACAGCCTCTGCAGAAGATAGTTTTGAACATATTTTTAATAATAAAAAATTGCAAGCAACCTAAATGTCAACTGGTGAGAAACTGGTCACGTAAGCTCTGATCCATACAAACAAAGATGGCAGCCAAAGACAAAGAAATAAGACAAAGTAAACAAATACAGAGAAAATGATAAACTGAGATAGAATGAGTTTTATCATATCTTTAAGTGAAAAAAGCAAGATACAGAAAGAATGCAAAGTATGCTACCTAAGGAATTTATAAAAGTGAGCGCAGAGCCATACATAGGCTGTTTTTGCACCCGAGTAGAAGTCTTCGGGTGGTGCCCTAGGACAGTGCGCAGAAGGCTGGCTGATGGGGGAGGGGGAAGGTATGAGAGAGGCACTTTCCTCTGTTTACTCTTACAGTGCTTCAGGTCCTCACCACCTGACTATATTACCAGTTCAAAATAAGCAGAGAAGATTTATTTGCAATGCATGTGATATGCAAAAGATCTACCATCCAGGGTACATGTAGAGAATCCTTATAAGCTGGTAATAAAAATACAAATGACCTGATACAGTAATTTTCAACCTTTCTCATCTCATGGCACACATAAACTAATTACTAGAGTTCTAAGGCACACCCAAAAATGTATTTTTTGCCAATCCGACAAAAAATAGGTATAATATTGATTTTTTCACATTGGATGGTTACTGTTGTGTTGGCTGTTATCATTGTTTAATATGACAATCGAAGGGAAAAGAGGTCAGTGCCCCAGATGAAACAGTCAGGTATTGCAGGTTTTAAAAATTCTTGTGGCACACCAGTGGAAAATCGCTGATTTCATAGAAAAAGAAGCAAAGAATATGACAAAAGAAAACCATTAATTCCAATGGACCTGTGAAAAGATAATTAAATTTACTAACAGTTATGGAGATGAGAGGTAAAACCATTACTTAGCCATTATTTTTGAAGCATTCAACTGGATAAAAACTGTGTCCAGTAATATCACGTACTGATAAGCATATAGGAAAATGTATCCCATTAGTTGCTGCTGGTGGAAATGTCACTCTCAGAGTCTTTTGGCAGCACCTGAGTAAAGTTGAAATTGTGCATAGCATAGGCCCATACACTCCACTGCTGAGTGTGTGTCCAAAACAATACTTGGATGTGTGTACAAAGGGACATGTATAAGAATGTTTGTTGTAGCATTATAGAAAATAGTGGAAAACTGGCAAGAACCTAAATATCCATTAACAATGGATTGGAAGTGTGATATATACACAATGAAAAAGGATTAACTAGATCTAAATAGCTCAACATGGGTAAATCACCAAAAAGCTAATATTAAATAGGAAAAAATCAAGTTGCAGGAACTAAAGAATGATATAATTTATATAAATAACATAATACATAAAGAGAGTAAACTATATATTTCTTGTGGGATGTATGAATGTATACTACATATATAGTTTTAATAGACCAGAAGGCTCCACACACACCCCATTCATGTAGGTAGTTCCCCTTGGGTGCAGGGGAGTGGATTGATTGAAGAGGACAAGGTTTGGAATCTGAGCTATAGTATATCTTTTAAAAAAATGGAGGGAAAAATATGACCAGATGTTAACAGTTAAGCCTGGGAAATATGAATGTGAGAGTTTAACTTTCCTCTATTTTTTACATTTCTCAAGAATAGAAGGTGGGGTGGGAGAAAACTTTGTCAGCGCAAAAGAATCATGTAGACTTCCCTCCGAGCTTTGGAGGATCCAAGCAATGTGCGCTTCTCTTTGTGAAAGAAAGACATCCCAGTGAATGCTTGGCTCCTCTACAGGAACGTGTGCTGTTGACAGCTCATTTCCCTCTTCCTGGCGGCTCCTCCTGCCCTATGTGGCAGACGCTCCGACAGCGCTCCCAGGAAACACAGCTAACTTTTCACACTGGGGTATAAGGCTCAGTCTGTTTGCATGAGATCATGTTTGAGAATAAATAATTTCCATGAACATGATCGGTGGGTTTTAAATTCTGCACTTTGTGTGTGTGTGATATTACTACTATATTTTACTGTAAAACTTGCTGTATCATAGGAAATAAATAGTAGAAAGTGGCTTCACATGTTGAACCAAACTTCCAAAGGTTATATACATTTTAAGTGACATTCTGAAGAAGGGATTATTTCTCCAACATTTTCCCAAAAGAAAAGATTGCCAAAGATTATTCATAAATTCTGTAGAAAAGAAAACATTTTGGAGAATGTGACAACTTGATCAGGAGACATATTTGGTAGTAAAAGGCCTTCTACTTTCATGAGCTCCTTCTATTTTACCTATAAATAAGGCTGGTTTTCAACAGTCTTATTGGGGAAATGGTCCCATGATGCAATGTGGGTGGCGAATGGGAACAATTTGGGTGGAAGAGCAATTATCTGGGCCCATCATTCTTCCTGTACTTGAGCCCAAGTGTGGACAAAAAGAGCATAGGGTCTTCTTGGAAAAGGAGATTTTGGGGTCAGTGGGCATCAAATAGTACCTTTTTTACACTTTAATAAAATAGTAGTAGCTTATTGCACCAGTTGGCCGCACCAAACTCTGCTCTCATCTCCTTCATGACAATGACAGAACTGTCCACCCATTCGGTTTTCAGAAATGAGAACTTGCTTGTTGTGACCCCTTTGTGTCTGTGAAAGAGAAAGTGCCAGATAGTAATCAGACTGGAGAGGACTGCCATCAACGGGCAGAATCAGTTCAGAATAAGAGCACCTCTCAGTACTCGCCATTCAGGAGAGGTAAAGCCTGAGGAGGCTCTGGAATTTACGTGCAAATGTTAGCCCAGTTCTTCTCCTTTTAGTTTGGACAACATATGGTCTCCTTTCCAAACATTCCGTGTGTCCAATTAAAGGGAAGTTCACCCTACCCTCCAATCACTTAACCTCTTACAATGCTTGATACTAAAAAAATAGTATGTGAGCAACCACAGGGATTCCTATTTGTAGAGATAAGTCTTTGCTTCTTACTTAAGCCTTGATTTATTATCTTTAGTTGTTTTGGGTAGAGGATGGCTAATTTTTGACAAGAAGATAAACTTACAGATGGAAATTCTTTTAAGCCATAAATACCACTAACTTGCCTGGTCTAGGGAAGTTCAAATAAAGACACTGGGATTTAGCACTGCTGAAATGTTTTCCTTCTTTTTCCTTTGGCCAAGAAAAGGACATACCCCAGCATCAGTGTGTAGGCGCCAGGGCCTGACCTGGACCTGGATATGTAAACCATTTAGAGCTCCTCTTGCAGAGAAGGGAGGCAGAAGATGACAAATTGGTCTACACCAGTTGACCTCTGAAGGGGACGTGTAACTTTACACAGCAATCTCTAATGGTTTCCTTATCTGCTCATTTAGTATAAACACTGTTCGAAAGTCCTCCCTGATTCTCCTACCAGGCTCCAAGGATTAATTCTAGGTTGTTTGCTGAATTCACCACCTCTGCTCCCCAATATTGTTTCTGCCTTCTTTCTTAGTCTAACGCAGATCCTGGAAGATGTCAACTCTGAGGGCTGGTGTAGTGTAGCATCTTGTTTACACTTGGAATCTATCGCTGCATGGAGCACAGCACCTGTGACCTAGTAGGTAAGCAATGGATGCTTGTCAATTGGTTAATTCAGTAGTCTCAAGTGCTGCCTGCACATTAACCTCCTGTGGGGGGCGGGGCCTTAAACGACAAACAGAAAATGCTGACCTGGCCTTACTCCACCATCTGAATCCCCATCTCAGGGCGTGGAGTCCCAGCACTGGAGCTTTTGTAAAGCGCCCCAGGTGATTCTGGATTAATTAACCTGCTGCTTTACTTGGCGACCTTTTGTTTGCTTCCAAGTTTGGGAAAAGACTGTTTTGCTTTGTTTTTAGTTCTTTTGAGGAATAAATATCCCAATCACTGAGAAGATGCCAGTGCTATTTGACAGTGAGAGTAGAATAAGTTTTCTCATCTGTGAAATGGGACAAGTAAAGTAACTAACTCCCTCTTAAGATTTTTTTGTAAAAATTAAATGCAAAGCTCTTAGCACAATATCTGGTACTCAAGTATTTGACATATAAAGTCCAATATGAAGAAGAGGATGATGTGTTTGTTTTTATTATAGTTGGTTTCTCATTTGGTTTATGACTCCAGTTTCCTCCCAGACTGAGCTCCCTGAAGTTTTTGCCTCGTTCTCCCCTTTGCCCCTGCTCTTTGGACTGACCCTGCAGCCTGGAGTCTGTCTGTCCTTCTCACTCCCATTGCCCCAGTTCCAATCGTCACTCTCTCTCCTCCCTCTCCACTAGACCATGGCCATCAAACCAGTCTCTTTGCCAACAATCTACCTGTGTGTCAGACATCCCTGCACGGCTCCCAAAATGCCCTAAAGTCAGGTGGTGATGTTGGTGCTGCCAAGCTCAATGCTCAACGTGTATCTTCGTAAGCAGTTTAGTTACTTTCTTCACACCGCCACTTCTTCAAGTTTAAATAGGTTTCATCTGACAATACTTTCTACTCAGTCGGGTGGTTGTGAGAATAGAATAAGAGAATTCTCATCAGTAAAGCATCAAGAAATCTACATGGCATGTAATAAGGGCTCAATAAGTGTTTATTAGTAGTAGTAGTAATAATAGTAGTAGTATTTGGAAATTGGCTGCCAACAACTCTCCACCCATCCTAAGTGCTGGCCATAAGGAAATCCCCACTGTTCCCAGACCACACCCTGAATGAAGTCTCCGTTCCCATCGTTTTCACTTTTGGAATGCCTGCTCTTCCCCTATAGGTGTCTGAATCTTGTCAGTCTTTTTCTTTCTTCTTTAAGCAAAAGAAATGTATTCTCTCACAGTTTTGAAAGCCAAAAGTCCAAAATGAATGTGTCAGCTTGTCCACACTCCCTTTGGAGATTCTAGTGGAGAATCTGTTCACCGTTTCTTCCAGCTTTTGGCAGCTGTGAGCATCCCTTGGCTTTTGGCCACATCACTCCGATCTCCACCTTCCTGTGCGTCCCACCTCCTCCGCATCTGTTTCAGTTCTACTTCTGTCTCTCTTATGAGGCTTCATGTGGTTGCACTTAGGATCCACCCAGACAATCCAGGATAATCACATCTGCAAAGACCCTTTTTGCAAACAGGGTAACACTAACAGGTTAATTAATTAATCCTGGGAATTTGTACATGAACGTATCTTTGGGAGCCATTATCAACCTAGCACAAACACTTTACAGAGTACGACAAATGCAGTGAGAATTCAGGATAAATAAATTAGGACAAGAAATCTGTTGGGTGCCAGAGGACAAAAATCCAGAATGGAAGAATCCTATCAGTTTTAAAGGGCTACCTCCTGGAACTAAATGACTCCCTCTCTTGACATTGAACAAAAAACCGCTGGGATTCTCACACTTCAGCAGACATTGGGTTCGCCTGAAGGGCTTGTTAAAACACCGACTTCTGGGTCCACCCCAGGAGATCCTAATTTGGTAGGTTTAGGATGGGGCCCAAGAATTCACTTTTCTAACAAGTTCCCAGGTACTTCTGACCCTGCTTGTTCAAAGTCCCTACTTTGTGTAGTGCTGTTTTAGGACCCTGAACACCTTACAACTTCTGTTAGAGTTATCTGAGTATAAATTCCTTCTCCAAGGAAATTTTAAGTTCTCAATGCAAAGGCCAAAGCCTACCTTCCCTTTTCTTTGAAGGAGGTAGGCCTTGGGCTGGGACTTAAATGGTGTGCAGGGTTGAGAGCCCTGCAGTTAGAAGTCCTGGACCAAGAATAGAAAATGTCTTGGTTGTGGGGGCATGAGTGGATGGGATAAGAAGACATAATGGGAAATAAGCCTAGAGAAACGTGTCAGGCTGGATTTGAGAGGTGGGTGTGGCGGGGGGACCTTAAAAGGCAGGCAGAAGAATGTACATGTGTGTTGCTAACTTGCAAAACTCAGCGGCTGAGCTGCATGGTGTCATGATGATGGCCCCTTCCATCTGGACCGTAAGCTCATGTAAAGCTTGGATTCTTTTGGCATTTCCAGTAATGTGCACATCCTAGGTGCTCAACAGGTGTTTGCACTCCTAGCTCTCAGTCTGCCGTGCTGTGAATGACTCTCATCTGTAAATACATGGGCTGAGGCTCAGGGACACCAACTGAGCTTGCATACCTGGGCCAACCCAGAGCCGTGAGGTCACTGTGACTGATACCCCAACACACCGATTCTCGCCCATTCCTCTACTCAGAGCAATTCGTACTGGTTTGAAAGTTGCTTGACCAGGGAGCCAGAAACATTGCCTGTAGAAGCTGGGTTTAAGGAGATAATTGTGAGAGAGAAAGAAGCCACCTGGAGGAAGCAGGCCTGGGCTCAGTGAAAAGCGAGTGGTGGTGTTCTGCAGGTTTTCTGCTATGCCCGCCGCACAGGGTGCTGACCAGGCTAAATGATTAGTGTATGTGAAAGTACTTAGCTAGCTCTAGAGCACTGTAGGAATACAATTAATTATGTCTATAATTGTAGGTAATGTAACTATAACTGTAGTTACTTTGTGGGCAGAAGCAAAAAATATGTGTGTATATACATATATACATATATATCATATATACAATACATATATATCAAACAACCATGATGTGTATACGTGTGTGTGTGTGTATATCTCATGCCTGTTTGCTAGTAAAATATCCTTGGTGGATATCCTTGGTGAGACCATCAAAACTTGATATACTCTCTTTGACTTTTTTTTCACCATCGGCATATATGTGAGACTTTGGCTATAGAACTTATAATTATGTGTTAGAAAATGGGGATGAATACATAGAGTAAAGCTGGGGGACCCAACACATCAGTAGAAATATTCATTGGCACCTATCTATCAGGAAGATAAAGTAAACACAGTTTACTTTAGTAATATAGCATATAGCAATATATGCTTATATATGCTTATATATAAGCATATATAAGCATATGCTTTATAAGCATATAAGCATATAAATATATGCTTTACCTGCATATAGCAATCATGCTTGCAAAGATCCCATAGTCAAATGAACACATACATATCATTTATATAACTGATGTGTTTCTATAGTATTCCAAGTGAGTTATTTCCAGAAATCCCCTAGACTCCAATACAATCTAAGATGATGACACTACTGTGTCCCTACATTATCTGGCTGCTCTGTACATCAGGCCATGCTTATTAGTACTAAGCTAGAAATGTAATGTTAGACGATTTTGCTTGTTCAGCAAAACTAGTAAGCTGGAAAAAAGTGCCAGCTAGTTTACTTCCTCCCATTAACGTGTTTTATCTTAATATATGACAGTGCTTGGGTCCCTGTTCTGGAGAAACAGTTATCTTTCTGCCGGAGGGAAGCATTCTCGGGCTGGGAGTCTCGCAGTGTACCAGGGGTGTCTGTGCTCCACCAGGACCAGTGTCGGTATTTTCCCCCTTCGGAAAATCAGCGCCACTCAAGGTATTTAACAGGGAAAATGGCCCTGGTGTCTCCCTCCCTAAAGCGGCAAGATTCCGCCCGAGAAGTGAAACATCATATTTCTTTGGAGTCTCTGACATTCTGCCCTTGTTCCTATGCACTATTAATTGTTGTTAATTTCTAACACCTCATTAATTATTTCCATTAAAGATGTGGGAGAGGGAAATGCCCTTCACTCATGGGTGGTCACAAGAATAAACCATTAATAATTACAAAAAGTGTGTTAGTTTAAAAGTAAAGAAGTGAATTTGAGCCATTTGTGTGAAAGTCTCTGTATTTCTGATGGCTGGGCTGTGACACTTTGAAATGGCGGTGTAGGTGGGGACACCTGGAATGACAGTCGTGGCTGAGTAAGAAGCTGAGCCTTTGCTTCCTTAATGACTGTAACATTTGGCCTGTGGAGCATGATGTACTTTTCAGAGAACTTTTACTCTTTACTTCTTCTTCCTCTGCAAAAGCAGCCTTAAGGTGGAACAGCTTCCTGCAACGTCACAGCCCAAGTCAGTCCCTTGATTAGTCCTTAACGCACACGGAGTTCCTGACCCCACTCCCATTCAGCCCACCAGACCATGCGGGGAGGTCAGCGCCAGCTCTGGTGACTCTCACGCCCACCTCCGGCCTCCTCAGAGGTCGGGGGACAGGGCCATTTCACTGACATCCAGCTCCCAATCTCTTTTTTTGAAAAATGCCTAGACTTTCATTTAGTGTTGAGATTTTTAATTTGGTGCCTATCTTGAAAGCTCAAGCAGAAGATTCTTTTCACAGGTTTCTAGGAGTGTTGAGGATTAAACATTACATTGGAAAAGAAGCATGAAATGTGGTCTCTAGGTTTGACCAACCAGCAGAACTTTTCAAGTACAGACAAAAGATTTAGGGAAAATGAACAAAAGATTATTTTATGGACATAGATTTCGACAGTGAAATTCAGACAACTTAGATTCTATAGCTAAAAGGTAGACTCATTGCAAGGATCATATTTTGAAGTTGAGGGGTCGATGTAGTTCCTTCTAGTCAAACCCTTTATTTTGCTAATAAGAAAAGGGCTGTCCAGAGAGGTTCATGGCTGTGTTACTGAGGGAGATTTCACGATTTCTTGTTTTGATTCTGCTTTTCATCTGGACTGTGATTTCAAGGGCAAGGGCAACATACTCGTTTTGCTCTCCTTCCCCTTTTCCCTTGCTCCTCCCGTTCTGTGCTAGCACACTGGGGAACACAGAGGGGGCGAATTTCTGTTTCCTGGAATAGACTGAAAACTGTATCAGGTAACTCGGGGTAGCAGGTGACATCATGGACAAAGGCCAGGCTGGGAGTCTTCCACAAAAGTCTTATTTTAAGAAATGGTTTCACTTCAGGCGCCCATTCCTTTTCATCTGTGAAATGAGGCACTTGTATTTTAACTCTTAAAGCTTTCTAGACAGCTGGATTTTACGGTCTGAATTCCCCCCTAATTTCTTCCCATTGTTTTAATAATTTCTTTTCATTGTTATACAGTAGTTCATGGTTGACACAGTTTCATATTTTATATATTACTCTTTTATGAATGGACATTAAGGTTGTTGGAAATTTTTTCCATTCACAGTCAGTCCGTATTAACATTTTTGTTCAAATCTCTTCAAATATATGCATAAAAATTTCTCCAGACTTTCGATTTTACCAAATGTTGTTAAATTAACCTGCAGAGTAACTGTGCTAATTTATCAATCTTTGTTCCTTCCACCTCAAGTCCTGTAAATGACTACAGGGGGCTGGCTGTCTTACCATCTGATGCTGGCCAGAAGGGACCACATCCCTATTATTGTTGACGTAATCCCCCAGCATCTCTGTTCCTCTCGCTTCCCTTCAAGTCTCCCCTCTCTGCCAATCATGGGGATCTTTTCTTTGGTAAGAGGTGAAGAGGGGGAGCCTAGCTTATATTTATGTTTGCTCCCAGCTCTTTAGCCTCTGCCCTAATAATGTCTTTATTCCCCCCCAGAGGGCTATGCTTTCAAAATATGCAAGACAGGAAGAGAATTCTTGCTCACCCCTCCTTGAGTTATAGAATAGAGGTATGTCCAGCTGCTTGAATGGGGGAGAAGGAAGGTCAAAAGGGGAAAAGGGAATGCTAGAGAAAATAATCAGGCAATACTTTGAAAAATGTATCTTTCAACATGTGCATTTAACAAATTGCCTTTTTTGAAATTAATAAAATTACTTGAAATCTGAACTGTCTGGGAAATGTAGCACTTAGAGCCATTGTTACTATAACATTTATTTCTGTCTTGGATTATAGGATAGATAGTATTTCATGATTTGCCTGTGGGTCTTATATTTCCTGTAGAAAGACAATGGTCTTGAATTAGGTAGATGAGCTAGATATATGCCCAGGGAGTGAGAAGAAAATAGTAAACCCCAGAAACGTTTCAAAGGGGAACATATGGAATGAAGGGAATTTGATATCTTCCCCTTCAAAAAGTTGGGGGAAAGTGAGGAGAAGCTCATGATTTTGAGCCATGGAGACGAGATAAATGCTTGTCCCTTTGATAAAAAATGAGACATGGATGGAGCTTGAGATGATAGGTAGAAGTTGATGGGTTTCAATTTGGAATAAAAGTGTGTTCATCCCCAAGAGAAGTTCATTCCAAGACATCTGCCTTTTCTTTAAAACCCAGCCGGGATGGAACGACACTTTTGCTGTGTTTGCATGTGATCCTCGAGGATACCCTCCTACCAGGTGGCATATTTTCCTGCCCACTCCAGGTGGCAGTCATCCCCTTCAGCCTGCCAGGCAGCAGCTTTCTGCTTCTTTGGTGCACTCCATTCTCTTCTCAGGTCCTAGACATGGTCTTTGCAGGAGCCTGTGTGAGCCTGTACACACACACAGACTAGAGACCCTGGATGCACACTTTCCTTCAGGGAAAGGACCAACTTCCTTCCATATCTTAAGAATCAGCTTCTATTGACTTTACCTGTGAGCATCCTTAAGTAGAGGGCACTCTTACTATAGTCTTTTTGTGATAATTCATTTAATTTAGGAAGTAAATTACCCCACGGCCTGTTGAACATTCTATTGGAGGTCCCCACCTGGCATCGACATAAACAGGACTCACAGCTCTGTCTTCTCATGAACCTTCTGGTATATTGGTATTCCTTGTCCCATTTGAAGGTTTTTGAAAATAAATTATTCAGCAAATTTTATTCAGTTCCCCTACTTTCACCTCCCACAACATCAAGACCACAGTTACCTCAGTGCTGACAGCACCCTCCTTTTGTCCCAGCCAGAGACAAACAGAATGAGGGTATTTCTACCTAGTTTCATTGGAACACTGTCTTAAACAGACTGCTCTGAGTCATCACTGATGTCCTGTTTTTAAGACAAGGATTAATTGCTCTGACCTCAGAGTTACTCTTTTCAAGGACTCAAGTTTAAAGGTTATGAAAAGCTATTCAAACTCAATTATTTCTAGTTCCTCTCTCACTTTTTGTACTGCTTTTCAATATATGGTAGCATGCCCATTTATAGACATGGACTAGTTTAAGTAATGTATTCTTCCAAGATTGTAAAATGTACTTAAAGATGCATTCATTTCTTTAGATGCCCTTTCAACCAACATTTCCCAAAGGCTCTGGAATGTTAGGCACATACACCAGGTGCCGACAGTCAGAAATATCCTGGGAGATGCCTTCCGGATTGAGATCCAATGGGAGGCAATTGGCCGTCGCTAACCTGAGAGAAACTGTCCATCTCTTCTGCTGTTTCATTCTCTCCACTTTTCTTCCTTTATCTTTTTATACTTATTTATCTTTCATTCTTTATTTCTTTTGGTTTTTCTTTTTCTTTCTTTTTTCCCTTCTTTTTTTTACTACTACACTATGCCATGCTATCTTCAAAATCTCAACTTTGTTTTATTTTGTTCCCCTACTTTTTTCATAGCACTAACATTTGTCAGTGAATGAAGGACAAACCACCACTCGGCCTAATTCAGAGTCATTTGACAATGTTAGGTATCTGAGAATATACCAAAAGGTTTTTAAAAAATGTGTAAACCACTGAAAGAGTGAATAAAGCTATTAAAAAAAACAGTGAGAATTTTATGACCCAGAATGAAGAACCGTATTTTCTGAATAAAAAGTTTCTGGATTGCTCAAGATTGGCAAGGTTTCACTGTGGTAATGAGCAACCTCCAAATGTCAGTGGTTTACTATTTCTTGCTGATGCTACACGTCCAACATGGGCCTGTGGACTCACCTTCACTGAGCTGTTCAGGAATCCAGGATATCAGGCTTGTGTCATCCCAACACAAGCTTCCAAGCTCACTTTGCAGAGAAGGAGAGAGCTGGGGGTTCTTCCACTGACAATTGAAAACTTTGGCCTGGAAAGTACACACAGTGCCCTTGCTCACAACAGCACACAAATCACTTGGCCTATCCACCCACCAACCAGCCAAGCCCTGCAGACTCCATATGTCTGAGAGGAGAAGGTACACGACCCTTGGTGACACAAGTAGTGTCCATCATAGCATTTGGGGTCAGCAAATTTGAAGTGAAGACCATGGAAGACCCCAAAAGGTCTGGAGGCTATGCCTGAAGGGCAAGTGCGGAACAGGGAGCCAACCTGTGTTGTGCAGCAACAAGGCCTCACTCCTAACCCCCCTGGGGTGTGTTTTATATGTAGGTCTCTCCGGCTACAGAATCCCCTCAGTGCATCAGGTGGCCTTTCACACAGATTCTTGTACGTGGAGGCAGCATTTTCAATAAACCCAGATGTGACCTTTTATCCAATAAAATGTCAATCTTAAATTACTAAGATAATTCATCCCTAAGGTTGAACTAGTCCTCTTAATTTACTTCTTTAATTAAGGGATGTGTGGGGTTTGTGAGGCTTGGGCCATTAGGAAGCAGAACTGTTCTGAGCCAAGGCTGGGAGGCTGTCCTGTGCCTGTGACGGTGTGATGGAGCGAGGCCGCCAGCAAGCCAGGGTGTCAAGGATGACAGGACAGCCCCATCTATTGTGGCCACCAGCCTGAATACATAACCGAGTGTTATCACCTCCCTCAGACACATTCTCTCCAAGTGAAATGAACTTTATGGGGTGCGCAATTGTAAAGTCTTTTTGAATGGTTTTATGTAATGACCTGGGAGTTTTCAGACAAGTGACCTCTAGGCAGCTGTAAACTAGAGTCAGCATACACTTCTGGACTTCCTGGAATGCCAAAGATCAAGGTCCTAAGGGTCATCCCTCTAAAAGTATGTACGTGCTCATGACTGACCCTTTGATGGAGACCGGCCTGAAAGAGAAAGCTGCGGAAGTCAGCTTGACGCAGCGGCGATTGAGAGCTGAGACTTCAAATCCAGGCCCGTTCTGGGTCTGCATCTTGGCGGCTCACTTAGGAGCTGGTGTGACCTTGAGCAAGTTATAGAATATCTTGAAACTGTAGTTTCCCACAAAATGAAGATGAAAATAGTGCTTGTCTCATGGGCTTGCTGTAAGAATTAAGTGAGGTGATGATACTTAGCATAGTGTCTGGCTCATATAAGTGATTGGAAAATGTTAACTGTTGCTAGTAGCTGTTATTATTAATATTGCTCAGGGTAGTGAGCGTGTATGTAGTATATACCTTAATCAAAACATGGTGCGAGACAGTAAAAGGTATATCTGGGCAAATAGGTCAGGGATCTGTGTGTGTGAGAGAGAGAGGGAGAGACAGAGAGAGATGTGAGGGTAGCATGAAGAGAGAAGAAGCAGGAGAGAAAAATATATAATAACTAAAATAAAAATAGATAACATTTAATTGTGGGCTTACTCTGTAATAGATACTTTGGACACATAGATTTTATACAACCAATCCGATTTAACGTCCACACAACAGCGTGGGCAGGAACCTTTAGTGTCCATGTTACATTTGAAAGAAACTTAGAAAGATGGAGTTAGTGGCAGTGGGTGGCTCGTGGGACTGGGGCAGGGACCGGACTGTGTGGTCTGGCTTGACTGGAGAACAGGTGAGGACTGGATCAGTAGAACATGATGTACCAGGTGCTCCAGGGAAGTCCTTCTCACCAGCTCACGTAGTCATCGCCCATGTGAAGTCCAAGTCTACCTCTAATTTTGCCCACAAGGTCATTAGTGGTGTGCAGTTTGAGAAACAGAAGACTGCCTTGAGGAAGTCACCTCGTCTTTAACAGTACGGAAGACTAAAACACATATTCATGACTTGCTTAATCTCAGCTCCACATATTGTGGCAAATTCAGGGCATTTTGGAAATAGCAGCCAATGGCAAACCAGCCCCACAAAGGGTCCACTGGAGGTGAAAACTTCATGTGATCCAAGGTTGGCCACTAGATGGAGCTCTGACAGTTACGGTAGCTGAAGTCCGCAGTTAGAACTCAAACCAACCTCCCCACCCCTCCACCTTCCATTTGTCTTTTCAACCCTAGGAGGCCAAGCCCACCGTCAATGCTAGAGTTTTTAACCCCTCCATCCACGATTGTGTTTTGTTATGGGTTCGGAGGTAAAATGTAAAAGTATAAGGAACCTTGGAAGCTTCCAGATTCATCTAGACTTTTGCCCCATTAAACACTTGGGGAAGAAAGGTAATCTCCACGTAAAATCTCCATTAAAATAACCTTGTAGGCTTATCTGAAATTAGCACCTCCAGAATTCTTGTTTCAACTGTTGGTTTAGTTGACCTGCTCATGTCCTGATCTTATACTTGATAAACACTTCTAATCAGATAAGAAAAGAATTGACGCATTTCTACATTGTAGATCAACCTTAATGTTATTTGAAAACAGGAGTTGGTCTTGGGACTTGGGTTTTCCCTTTGTATTTGTGTGTGATTTACTGTTCATCCTGCACTAGACACTAAAATGCATTGTTTAATTATCTGAGCGCAACACACCATTTTATAATTCATTAGTCAGTTGCTCTTTGCAAAAGCTTATTTCTTATGAAACAAAAGTGGGAATCATACAACTGGACTATTTATCTCTCTTTAGGGGTTGGGGGTTAATATCTGATAGCTCATAACATCTTTATTATAATGCATTTATAATGATTTACTGGAATCATTCTATGGCTAAGTATCTAATGTCAAAGCTGGGATCTGGCATGAAATAAAATGCTGTATCCTTGGGTAGCTCTAGGGAAAAAAAGGCCTCAGCCAATATTTTCTGTGCAATTCTACAAACTGTAATAAGGGTAGGGGTAATTGCCTTAATGTCAATTAAGCTATTAATAATGCCCATCTTGTCATTCCTAAATATAGCACTGTCTCAGTCCTCCATTACTGTCCCCTGTTAAAACTACACAGAAATGAGATCATAGTTTATGTGGATGAGGAAGTCTTACCTCCCTTGTATAAAAGAAGTTCTGGAGTGGATTTACTTGTTTTTGATAAAAATTTCTACTTAGACATGTATGTGTATTTGTAAGGGCAAGGGTTGGTAATACTTGTGAGCAGGGTCACATATTAAAAAGAGTTCTCTGCTCCTATTCTGCTTCTAGGTGACCAGAGTGAGGTGCTCCACACAGGACTCCTGTTTCAGGGCCCAGACCCCTGCCTGATGGTCCAGAGTGGTTGTGACGACTGCCTAGGCATTTTGGAGTCGGGAACCCTCACTCCGGCTCCATGTGGCATTGCACTGTGTGTGTGTTGTTCCCAAGCAACTGGGGTGCACACAGGTGCCTTAAGGTAAAGCAAATGGTACTGAGGCTCTATCACCACAGAGTAGAGGGGCCAGTGGTCTACCAGCAGATTTCAGCAGCCTATGTTCAGGGTAAAGTCGTATTTGGATTAGGGATTAGGAGGAGGTAAACTGTGGGGTTTGGGTGAGTGGGGAGAATGTCACCAATTCTCCCAGATCAGCTTTAAATCAGAACCACTTTAGCTCCCAGCGAATAAACAGGACAGGATCTCCTTCCTTAGTTGGCACTTACATTTCTCCTGGGCTAAGATTTCTGAGCAGCCACTTCTTTCTGCCCCCCTTGCTGGCCATCTTGGTGAAGTGAACTTCTACTTGATGATATTTAGAGCTCATTAACTTGTCCCAAGGAAGCTTATTGTATGGCAGTTTAATGACAGAAACCTGTTTTAATGCAAATGGACACCTAATCCCACTAAACCACTCTGAGGGTGTAAATTTAAAACAATTGCTGAGAACTGACACCAGTGTTTAATAAGATGGAAGGCTCATTCCTAAATCCCGGTACGCCCAGGGGACCCTGCTTGGACATCCAGCCCTGGCAGTTTTAGTGCAGCCCCGGGTTACCATGGAAATTAGGAAGGGAGGGAGGAGCTTCGGGGAGCCCCTCAGGTGGAGAGGATTCTGAGCTCAGGTGGAGTGGGTGAGAGTGCAGGAAGGAGCAAGGCTGTGAGAGGGGCGAAGTGAAGGGCGCGTGGTGAACTCAGCCCCTTTTCTGGCTGGAACGAGGTTGGGGAAGATGTGACTGAGACCCAGGAGGCTGCCTTCTGTCCTGGCTTATTCAAATGACTGATCCAGGCAAATCCCCATAGAAAGAGCACAAAACCTTGCCTGGGACCCCCTCCTCCCAGCAGGTAAAGGGGAAAGCCTGCCTGGGGGAGGGGCGGTGGAAATGAGACCGAGGCGGGAATTGTTTGTGAATATTTGCTAGATTATAATGCTGTTGGGTACTACATCATTCTCCAGAGAGCCCTGAATAAGGTTATTATGGGTGAAGTCATTTTTGTAATAAAGTTGGCTGTAACTCTGGGTCATAAATCATGGGTTCTGGTACTAAAAAAATTACTAAGCATGCCTTCGTTACCACATACTGTCCTCCTTTTAAATACTTTGATTTTACTACAAATTCTCCATTGACTGAGATGGGGGAAATAACACAATGAGCAAATGATTCCTTCCGTCCCAGGCAGCAGCCCTGCCGGCATCTGGGCCTCCCGGAATGATTTCCTGAGGTGTGATGTTATTTATGGCGTGCTTTCTCTATCAAAACGGCAAACAGCATTCCGAGTGACCCTGAGCATTTGCATCATTGCTTCTCTCCCTAATTGATTCATCCCCTGGCAGGGCCTGAGACACAGGCTGTTGGCTGGACACTCTCTCCCAGCTCCAGATCCTATGGACTAAGGTGCATGATAAGCAAAGATGTTAATAAAATTGTTAAATGTCAAAACCACAAAACCCACCCCCATTCAGGGTCCATCAGTTCTTCAGGAATGATTCCCTAAAATACTGTCTCCTCCCCTTGTCCTTTGCTCAGTCAAAACTTCATAACCTTTGTCAAATAAGGAGATTAAGAACTGTGATTAACAACACTGATGTCTCACGTCTTTGGTAACTCCTTCCTTTCAAATAAGAGCCCGGTGCAGAATGACAAGGAATGTTATCGTATGAAGTGCATGTTAGATGTAATAATAAAGCAGAAAGGGGAGCGTGGCCCCAGCGGTGGTTGAAAGAGGGACAAAGTGTGGATCTCTATAGCTCAGTGGCTGCACAGCAGAAAATGAAGATTGTAAAAACGTCACATAAAGAAAAAATGCACAGTGGGTTCGTTTTGCGATGCCCATAACTCAGTAATGCCTTTAAGTAGCTAGAAGAAATATAATAAATGTTTTTCCACAACATTGATCATACTGTATCAGAGGAAATATTAGTGTGCAGGGAGCCATGATTATACTGGTAGTAATTCTCGGTGCAGAAAACTAGTAGAAGATGGGACCCTTTATAGGCCAAACTTTTATTGGCTGCAGTTATTTACCTTTAAGAATATGTCTAATACATTGTCCTATACCTAAATATTTTTTGTGAAAATTCAAGGCAGCCCTATCAGTAAATCAGAAATCCTGCCACTATTTTATAGAATTTATATATTTTTTTTCCTGAAGATGCTCTGATGTGTTCCAGAATACAAAACCAGCCAATTGACCATGTAAAAATTCTAGAATGCCTGTAAAGCAGAAGCTTCTTCTGTATTCTGAACCCAGACAGGGGCAGACAGGTTTATGGCACCTGGTTTCATCCTGATGCTGTGTATGTGTATAGCATTATATATTATATATGTAACATCTGTATATAACATTATATATAACAATATGTTACATAGAACAATATATATATATAACATCGCTCTAAAGAAATTAAGTGCATTATTAGGTTAGACATTACAGTAAAATGGTACCTGAAGCTGTAAGCCTAGAAAAAATGTGCAACTGTTTTTCTTTCTTTCTTTTTCTCCCCCGCACCTTGTCCTAAAACACTGAAGAAAGCTTTGCAAGGCCTGTTTTTTTTCCCTTTGGGAGAACAGAAGCGAACTGATTCCTCATGCTGGCCTCTTGCTTCGTGGCCTGACAGGAGCTGGTAATACACGTGACAGCCGTGGCGAGTCTGGTGCAGGAGGCCCCAGTGTGTCAAGGAAAAGTTCCACTTTCCCTCTTGAGGGATTCCAGGGCTTGACCCCAGAGATCACTGAGTGAGGGTTTCAGGGTGCACAAGATAAGAGCTAGCCCAGCCAGATCCCTGCAGAACTGAAAGGAGAGATGAGACCTGTGCATGCTAATTCTCTCTCTACTCCCCACAAAGCCTTGCTGTGAGAATGACTGAGAGAAGCAAGGAGCCAGAAGCATCTGCAAGTGAAGATACCAGGAGAGCAGAGACACTCGAGGCATTCTTTTCCTTCAGAATCCGGATAATCCAGCTTGCAGTTCAAAGGCCCCATGAAAACAAACAAGCCTGGCTAGAGGCTGCAGATTTACCTGCTCTGTTTCAGTGCACCTCTCCCCTAACTCTCACTGGCACATGTGGGAAGAATTGCCCAGACTTCCTTGCGGACACTATCCATCCCCGTTTGGTCCCTAGACTCCTTCACTCTCTGCTTTGTGCAAACCCCAGGTCTCATGCACACACGCTCCTTCAGTGCAGTTTCTTCTCCACCATTTGGGCACAAGGAGGGTATATTAGCTGAAGGGCATTTGAAGTTTTCATGGAGCTGTGTCTTAATTTTAGTACCTTTTTACTAGAGTTGGGTAGCTGTTTTGTTTGATTCCCGCCCCCTACACTCCCCCATTCTCTAACAAGGAGGAAGTGAAAAAGGGTCCCCTTAAGTTCTTACTTGAGAACTTTAAAGAGGCAGGCAGTTGAAGGGAAAACCCCCCAACATGAGGGAACTGAAGATTTCGGGAACAGCTCACCACAAGGTGACAATTTCTCAGAAGGAGTGCCACCTCGGAAGTTGGTAAGCAGTCACTTGATGTGCTCAGCACTGACAGGGACATAAATAACTGATAGGCCGAGGTGACCTAACAGGCTTCTTTGGAGAGATCTTCCCAACATGGGGAAGGGGGACACATTTTAAACATTTTGTTACAAGTGACACTCTTCAAGGTACTTTGAAGCAATGGCAGCTGTTCTCAGAAAATTTTTTTAAAGAACTTAAAAAAATCAGTTAATTGCCTGGCAGTGTTTGAAAGGGTGCAATTTAAAACAAAAGACAATTTTCGGAGGCCAAAATCTCTTTGAATTCCCTCTTTAGCTATATTGTCACATTCATAAGTAGTTGTTAACCGTCAGTGAGTAGCCCCACCCTTCTCCTTCCTTCCTTCCTCCTCCATCCTTTCTTTTCTCTTTCTTTCCTCTTCTCCTTTAGTTTTCTTTGTTTTTCTGCTCTTCCCCACCTTCTTTCTTTTCTCCTTCAATGACTTGAAAAGTCTTAATGAACTTAAAGGATTTCCACCACAATGAAAATGTTCAGGGTCACAGATGCCTTTTCTGGAGTATTTAGCAGTGGAGTCAAACGCAGCTTCCGTTTTTGCTGTGTGTGCAGTATGCACGCAGTTTCATTTACGCTTGCAAAAAGTTCTCAGCTGAGGACCGTCAGAGAGGCCCTTAGAGAGTAGACCCACTATAGTTTTAGTAAAATTTAAAAAACAACAAAATAACAATAACAGAACAACAGACTTTGGAAACTACTTAGTAAATAAACGGAAGGAATTTTGCTTTACTTAGCATTCAGCTTGAATTACTGACCTACATTGTGGTCAGATAAAGAATGTAGACAACATCTGATAATACAGAATATTCGATTACAATATATAAAACTTCTATTTCGCAATGAGATACACTTGCAATTATTTCTATGACCACTAGATGTCACTGTTGCATATGACTGACAGTAAACATTCCTCACTCAGGCAATCTGACACTAGTATTTTAAGGGCTTTCAGGCTCCCTCCTTGGTGCTCTACCTTTGGATTGAACACATGCTGTGTGCTACCACGACTCTCTTCTCCACTCAGTGCAGGGAGCCCAGTTCTCAGTTATGGCACTCTACTGGGAATTCTTCTAATTTACATAGGGTGAGGTCCCCCAAACACAGTTATTCACCATAGGTAAAAGGCCTTTGGTACTTTTATAGTAGTTCCCAACACTGTACATTAGTTATAGCTAGCACATTCTGGCTACTAAATTGAGTGAAGTAAAAACATAACTATAAAATACCCTGGATTTATAAAGTCCTCTTTTTCTCCCCCTCAAAGAGCCTGCAGCAGTTCTCATATCTACTTGCTCATCTGTCTTTCCAACATCCCCAGGGGGTTACCTGTTTTAATGCTTTTATGAGTCAAAGTTGACCTGTGAAATAAATTGAATGAAGTAATTATTTGCACTGGCATCCCAGGAGTAAAGCAAAAGCAAACATCGAAAATGTGTTCCAGACAGCCAATTCTAGTCTGCGAAAGTCACTCATTGATATTTCGGTAGTTCTGTTTTTTTTAATTACTTTTATAATCCTTTAATTCAAGGACCCTTTAACTCTTCTTTTAAAAATTCATCTTCAAAAAACCTGGGCGATCTTGTACAGTTGCCGTTATGCGAACAAAAGGTCTGGAGACTTTTCCAACCAGAAAAAAGCCTGGCCTAATGGAAGTGTTAGACTAGAGCAACACCAGAGAAGAGAAATGGAGAACCAATTAGAAGAGTAGCTAGCTTTTTCTATAGGTGGAAATGACCGTGAGCTTCAATTTAGCTGTCCAGTTTAGTCTCTTT
Source organism: Sturnira hondurensis (assembly GCF_014824575.4). Lineage (NCBI taxonomy): Eukaryota > Metazoa > Chordata > Mammalia > Chiroptera > Phyllostomidae > Sturnira > Sturnira hondurensis. The sequence goes on from NW_028076767.1 coordinate 39,282,590, forward strand.
CTTTTTCCTAAAATCTTGGAGTTGTTTTCTTTAACTTCCTCCCAGGCTTTTGCCCTGGAGAAGCCAGAGCTGTTCTTGGAGGGCTACTGGCCTAGATTTTTGCGGGGGGAGGGGGAGGGGAGGCCTCTGTTCTAGGGAGTTATCAGAGAGCCGTGCTGCCTGCCATCTACAGATGCTTTGATCCAAATTTCAGTCATTGTTTCCACATTTAGGGGTTGGAATGAACATCAAAGAAGTGGTGCACGGAATTTACTGAATGCCAAAGAAGTACAATAACATACAGAGGATATAAGCAAATCCCAGTGGCAAAATTTGCTGCCAATTCTTGCACATAATAGAAGCCCTAAAGTGACAGTCTGTCTTTGACAAATGCATAATGATATCAAGGCCAAGGAAGGAACTAGCATACTGAAAGGTGAATAAAAGAGTTGGGAACAATTCAGTGGACGCACATATTTCCTTCGTGTGTTTTCACATAGCAAGGAAAGCAGATGACACAAACGCATTAGGTAATTGTTGGACGGGGCTGCAAACTCACCAGCAGCTTTAATCCGACCTGGCTCTTTCAGAATCCAGCTCTAGAGATGAAAATAAAATGTGATTAGAAAGCATTTATCTTCTGGGAGGAGGGTCAGGGGAAGGAACAAGTAAAGTGAAAATAGCTTTCTTGTTCTGTCTCAGATAGTTCCAGATTTTAAAGCCCATATGTTGTTTGCTTATAACTTCTTCGCCTCCCAGGGCCAATGCTTTCCAAATGCTTCAGCTTGCGTGTTGCGCCCAGTAGTTCAGGGAGCTAGCGCTCATTTGTATCCACAGCCTTTGTTCAAACATGGATTAATTTTGGTTAATTTCAGTGGGTGCACGTAAAGTAAAATGCACAGAACTGAAACCAGAGAACTCAGGCCAGTGTGTGATTCTCTAAAAACCTACTTTTCAAGCTCCTTTAAGTTTTATTTTTGAAATAAAAACAATAAAATGACTGTAAAAGTTTCCAAAAGCGTTGACATTATGAGCAATTGCTAACCAAGGCTGTTCCCAGAATGATCACACAAATTTGGATAGAATTCTAGAAACGCTAATGGCCCTGCTGGGCCAGCTATGAATATTTCATTCAGAAGGTGATTTGAGAAGGGTCCTGTGGCACGTGCCCCTTGCCTCCAAGACCAGGTACGCTGCTGTCGTCAGGGCCAGCCTGGGAGGGCAAAGGCTGACTCCTGCCCTGACACTGCCATCCTTTTCCTTTGGAGATGAAGGGGTGAGGCCTTCTCCAGGGTGCTTTAAAGAACCAGACCAGGTGTGGATGTGCAGAGAAAGAAGTCTCCAAAATGACACAATACATGGAAATCACCAACAGGGTTCACAAGCACAGTCTGGTAATGAATCAAATACAAGCAAGACCAAGAAGTATATGTTTACTTGAAACCCTTTTCAGCCGAGCCAGAAATTGTGCCAGCTACAAATAGAGCCAGCACTCCCCTCCTTTGCATTTGGCGATCAGAGCTGATTTGTTTATATACACGGAAACCATTTCCAACTTAGGCCACAGAGCTCTTAAAAATTTTCTTCTATAGCCTCACACTGCATAGTGATGGAGTTCATGGAGGTATCCTGCTTGTTTTTATTGCATATTGCTAAGTAAGTGCAATGGTTTTCATGATTTCAAACTCTATAATGAAATGACTGAGTGCCCAGCAACATTAGAAAATGGACAAACAAGTATTCAACTGGCTGGATGAACCTTGGCTTTCTGGCATTAAAGGTGTAATATTTATGAGTTAATTTAATCATAGAAGAAAATATTGAGTAGGTGACTGGGTAAAATGATGACTGTGTATTATGTTTTTGCCATGCAGCTGGATAAACATATTCAACGGCAGACCTTGGCAAGAACTGCAAAGATGCTCTTGACAATGCTATGAATAAATATTAGGTGCTGCCTAGAATTCACTGTATTTGAGGTCTTGAGCAAAGCCAGATGGGTTTTAGCTGGAAAATGTAGGAGAAACTATGTATGCACATTGGGATTACGTAAACATTGGAGTCCTTCTCTGCTGCCTAGGAATTGCTCTAACATTCATTTTTATCTACATCACTGACGGAATTATTTTTTAATCATCATCTTTGTACTTCTAGGAGTGTACTTTAAGACTGTACTAAGTACTTTAAGTGTACTTCTCTGGCATTAAGACTCAGCTTTTGGGAAGTTCCTAAGTTTTTAAACACCATGGACTTGGAGAGAAAAGAATTATGCTGCTTAGGCTACATAGGGCTGCCAATAAAGATTGTACTTTACAGTGATCTAGTATGATCTCTATGAAACAATAAATTAAAATTTGTTTAGATTGCATCCTGAATTTCTTTAGAATATATGGTTTCTGATTCCAAGAAGGACTGTAAAAGAAGACAATAGTTGGGTCGATATTTTGAAGAGTGGAGATTAGCAATATCAAGTCTTTTAATGAAGAAGCATTTGTATTCAGTGCAAAAGAACCCAACATGCAATGGAGTGTTGCAGAAGTATGCCATTGTGAGTTTTTTCCCTGCAAGATTGTCATTTTCCCAATACAGAAAACATTTTTTGTTTCCAATTAAGATGTAATTGACATGTAACATTGCATAAGTTTCAGGTGTAGGTGTTGACTTGATACATTACATATTGGGAAGTGGTGGTCACTGTAGCATTAGCTACATAACTAATGGAATTGCCATTAGTTATTGCCAATTCCAATAACTTCATGGAATTGCCATTTCATTTTGTGGTGAGAACGTTTAAGATTCTACTCTCTTCAGCAACTTTCAGGGATACAATACAGAACTGTTAACTATGATCACCATGCTGAAGACTAGATCCCCAAATTTACACATCTGGTAACTGGAAGTTAGTACTCTCTGACCAGCAGTTACCCATTTCCCCACCCCCATCCCCTGGTAGCTACCATTCTACTCTGTGTTTATGAGTTTGACTGTTTTTTAGACACTGCAGAGAAGTGGTACCCGCAGTGTTTGGCTTTCTCTGACTTAATCTCACTAGCATCGTGCCCATCCATGCTGCTGCAAATGGCAGAATTCCTTTCTTTATCTTGCCTGAATAATATTCTAATAAACACACACACACACACACACACACACACACACACCCTCATCTTCTTTATCCCCTCCTCCTTTGATGAACACTCAGATTGTTTCCATGCCTGGACGTTGTGGATAATGCTACAATGAACATGACAGTGCAGATAGCTCTTTGAGATCCTGTTTTCATTTCCTTTGGACAGATATATATACCCAGAAGTGGGAATGCCAGATCATATGATAGTTTCAGTTTAAATTTTTTGAGAAACCTCTGTATTGGTTTTTATAGTGGCAGTACCCATTTATATTTCTATTAACAGTGCACAAAGATTCCCTTTTATTACATACCCATGCAAACACTTATCTCTTGTGTTTTTGGTAATAGCTATTATAACAGATGGGAGGTGATATCATATTGTAGTTTTAATGACTAGTGATGTTAAATATCTTTTCTGGTATGTGTTGTTTATTTCTATGTCTTCTTTGGAAAAATGTCTATTCAGTTCCTCTGCCCATTTTTAAATCAGACTTTTTTTTTGCTAACGAATCATATGAGTTCTTCATGTATTTTTGGATATTAACCTCTTATCAAATATATGATTTGCAAATATTTTTTCTGATTCCCTAAGTTGCCACTTCATTTTATTTCTTTGCTCTGCAGAAGCTTTTTTAGTTTGCTGTAGTACCACTTATTAATTTTTGTGTTTATTATTTGTGCTTTTTTGGACATCATACCCAAATAATCATTGCTAAGATCAATGTCAAGAAGATTTTCCCCTATGCTTTCTTTAGGAGTTGCATATCTTATGTTTAAGTATTTAATCCTGAGTTAATACTTATGTATGGTACGAATCAGGTCCCAATTTCATTCTGCTGCATGTGGTTTTCCAGTTCTCCTAACACTGTTTAGTAAAGAGACTATCCTTTTCCCATTATGTGTTCTTGACCTTCCTGTCAAGTAGTACTGGACCATATATGTAAGGGTTTATATCTGGGCTTCTATTCTATTCCGCTGGTCTATGTGTCTGCTTTTATGCCAGAGCCATACTGTTTTAATTACTATGGCTTTGTCATATATCAATAGTTTGGAATCTGAAAGTGTTGTGCCTGTAACTGTGATCTTTTCAACATTGCTTTGGTTATTCAGGATCTTTTGTAGTTCCACATGAATATTAGGATTTTTAAACATTTCTTGAAAAATGCCAATGGAATTTTATAAGGGTTGCATTGAATCTGTAGATGGCTTTGGGGAATGTGAACACCGTCTCTCGTAGGGGGCACATAGAAGGGTCTTGTTTTTGTTTTTTTTAAAACTATCCAGCAACTTACTCTACACCTTTTGATTGGAAATTTAAAGTTTATTTACATTAGAGTAGTTGTCAACAATAATCACTGATAAGGACTTGCTAACGTCATCTTATTGTTTTCTGGCTGATTAGTAGTTTTCTTGTTTCTTCCCTCTTGCTGCCTTCCTTTGTGAATGGAGGGTTTTTTGCAGTGATATGCTTTGATTTCCTTCTCTTTATCTTTTGTGAATCTACTCTAAGTTTTACTTTGTGGTTACCATGAGCCTTATAAAAATGCCTCCCAAATAGTAACTGGTTGGACTAAAGTGCTAGCACTTTCTTACTAAGGTGTAAATGGGTAGGAAGGAGACGAGAGTGTAGTCATTTGGAGAAAACATCCCCCTGCCTGCTCACATGGGTCTGGGACCGTCTACCACCCCCGCAGAGTTGAGCCCCAGCTAGTCCCCTGAGCCTGAAGGGGGACAAAGCCTGCAAAAAGATGTGGGAGGAGTTAACCCCCCACTTACGTTTCCTCTGGACTGAACTTCCTAATCCCTCCCTACAATGATATACTGAAAATCTGAGTGTGAATAACTTATTTGATAACCACAAAGCCAAGGAGGGGAGGGGGCTTCCAACGGCAGTGGGGTGACTCTGGCTGCTGCAGAGATCACAGGACGGGGCAGAAAGCAGCCGGCCTCACACCGAGTCTCAGGAGGATTCTCAGAAGGATGAGGCACACAGACTCTGTTATATACAGACTTCATGAAGTCTGAACATTTGGTAAACAGGACATTGGGGCAAGGAGCACGGGGGTATCTGAAAATGCTCTCCAGTCTTACAATCTATCTGTGGGGAGAAAACCAGCAGGTGAAGGACACAGTCTTGCATAGTGTCTCCAGGCTGTGACGCGAGTTTTGTTGTGGTGTTGTCTTTGCTTCTTACATATTTTTAATCTCTGTTTCATGCATAGAATGTCCAAATGCAACAACAGGCAATGAAAGCATGATTCAAATTATCCCCATATTTTCCAAGATCGAATACTGTTTCTGTATAAAAATTTTCTTCAACTAGGCTCTCTGACCAATATCTGAATACTGAACTCTTAGATCTGGGCATTATATTTCTAGTTCTTAATTATTGTCTCTGATATATTTGGTATAATATCTTGAAATACCCATATAAGGGGTCAATTGTTGGCAAATTTTTGCACCTACACAAGGAGTCATTGTGAGCAGACTTGATTCTATACTTCCCTGTGCACATGTGTAGGTGTGAATACATGTTGCTCCAATGAGGATGAAAGCTACATTGTACATATAAAGCATTTAAGACAGTATCTGCATCATAATAAATCCTCTGTAAGTCTTATCGGCTGCTGCTTCCCCTACTACTATTGAAAAGCCCACGGGCTGTGTTGTGACCCAGTGTCAGCCGGGCAGGTGCCATGAGATCTCCCACCCCCTGCATGGACCTAACTCATGTGCAGTGGTTTAGAAATTTGCTTCTGACCTATGAGTGACCCTTTGACCCTTTGGGATGGTCATCTTTGCAGCTCCGCATTTTTGCCATTGGGTGTCCCTTGGGAATTGTCCGAGTGTCAAGGCGAAGCCCTGAGACCTGAGCTGCAGTGGAGCCATTGCTCCACAGTAGCATCTCCAACTTTCTGTGGTGGGGGATTAATTCTTATTTGCAATCTGCCACAGCCTGGTACTTTGTAAAATGGGATAAAAGTAACTTAAAATGGAATAAAAAGTAACACACACAAAATTCAAGGCCCATTTTTAAAATTAGATTCAACAAACTTCTGCCTCCAAATGGCTCTCAACAGTTCTAAGTGCTCCCTCTCAACTCTGCGCATTTCTCATCCCCGGACAGTAACCCACGGATCACAGAGGGTGGGCCTCACTGTAAGCAGCAGTGTCATAAAGGACAGTGAGGAACCCGACGGACTGTCATTTTCATACAGCTGTTTTTTTTCCCAAAGAGCTCAAAGGGCTCTCATCAGTTGGGGGCGCTACGGATCAGCTTCAGGGGTGGAACCACTGATATGAAGCCGGCGCAAAGCCTGCGCATGGTGGGGGGTGGGGGGCCTGAAAGGTCACCAGGGAAAGCTACTTTGTCCTGGGTGCTGGCCATCCCCTCAGATGGGAATTTATGTGCAGCTTTACAGTAGGCTGTTTTGGGGCAGGTGCACAGGTGTGCGAACAGTTTGTGATAGGCAGGTTTATGGCAAATAAACACATTGAATGATATACTGTAATCAACTACATAAACAACTTTAAAATTGTCTGTACTTCATATTTCCAGCATTTGGTTTTGTTAATCATATGTCTTCCTGACAGCAATTAAATAACCTTGAGAGGAAATGTACACCTGCCGTCTCCCCCAGGGAAACGACATCTCTTTTGTGAATGACATAAGTTCTCCATAAAGCATAACTGGAGATCGGAGAATTGAATTTGGAGATATGTCTGCTTTGTCTTTTGTTTCATCTCTCCTTGAACTGGAGTGCAGGTTTTAATGCAGCTAATCTTTTTCTGGATTCCTACTCTGAGATTCTTTTCAAACCAAAATATTTCCCTGAGGGGCGCATTTGAGACAGTGGATAAAGGAGGTTGTGGTGAGTATCATAAAGGTGGGGAAGATCCCACACCCACCTCACAGGGCCTGGACTTTCAACCTCCCCAGTTTGTCCCCCCCATGCCCTAAATTCATGCTGATTTACACAGCAGATCTCATCCACTCTCGTGAACACTACAGTGGTTCTTAAAACAAAACATGACAAAGTGTTTGCTTTGCAAACCAGGTCCATTTGTTAGAACTGGTGAATTAAAAGTCTGTTGTAATTGGCAGGTGTTGTGGGCGAGCTGGAGTAGCCGAGTGCACTGTCGCCCTTCCCCACCACTCCCTGGATGTACCAAATCTTCCACGGGCAAAGCTCAGGGTGTCAGTGCCCTGGGGTGTGGGGTCAGCCGGCCCAGGGCAGCCAGGGTTCTAGTGGCGCTGGCGGCGAGGGCAGCGGGTCAGGTTCCAGTGCTTCGTTCATGACAACTGCCCGCCTGGCTTCGACTGTGCCAACCTCTCCCACCCTAATGAATGGCCTTATCGTGGGGCCTGGATGTCATCCTGACAACGGTTGTCTTAGAACTGGAACTCTGAGGAGCTGAAGCCTCATTGTAATTCAGTCGGTGGGAACAACTATCTGGAAGAGGAACATACATTGTGAACTCTATCACTCACTTTTAGAATGGTTCCATTCACTCTACTTACTTGATGAGAAATACAGCTTCAAAGTACAGCGTTTTGTCACTAAGAGAACAATGCCAGAGCTACATGACTCTGGTAACAGGTACAAACCTGTTTGGTCTCATGACGGGTGGGAAGGTCCTGGTACTTACTGGAACTCTCCAAGTTATGTTCCTCAGCTCTACGTTAGCCCTGGCAAGATTGTGTCGGTAGTAAGTGATTGATGGGGCTGGAAGTGTTTCTGTTTCCATGGAAGATACTGCAGCTATGAGGATAAATTCAAGCCAGGGAGTTTGCTAGATCACAGTGGGAGATGTGCATTGCCATCGACCAGTCAGCCAGGGCTTTCATGGGGACATGGTCATGTCTGGCAGTGAAATGAATCTGAAATCCTTTTTGGTTTTGGTTCAGATACTAAGTTTGGGAGACAACTATGTTCTCAACATTGGACCCCCGGGAGATGGCCTAACTGTTCCCATCTTCCAAGAATGCCTTCTTGCTCTTGGTAAGTGGCTGAGCATCAGCGAGGAAGCTCTCTGTGCATGGAGGGTGCTGCTGGGAAAGAACACAGTGTCTCTGTGCGACACTGCAAAAGGATCAGAACTTTTAAAGGTTCGAGCCCCATAACTACCTCAACTGCAAAGTAAGGATGCTGGGAATCCATGAAAGCCCGAAGTGGTCCACAGATCTGGATAAAGGTTTCCTCATTTCCCTGCCCCAGTTACTGCCCTCTGCGCTCTCAGTTCAGTTTGCTTGGACTATAAAGCCGACAGGAGTGGGGTGATCATCGGCTTTCAAGAGGAAAGAAACACTGAGTGCTCTTTGCTACTTCTGTTTTCCTTGTGCAGTACCATTGTAACAAACGAACTGTTTTTCCCCACCCAGAGATGGCAGAGATGGCTTTTCCAACACATTTAAATTGAAGGAACTGAGTGCATTACACCAAGCTCTCAATAGACCGAGTGTTTGAGTCCCATTGCTAGTATACCTCTCTCTGGTCAGCAAAAGGAGGGACTGAACAATTAGGCTGAGTTCATCCACTCCCACCATTGGAAATTATCTACAATGGAAACTTCCCTCCATTCTTCATGTTCGATAAACCTACCGTACTTGCTTACTCAATGACCATAGTTAAAGAATAACCCAAGTGGCCCTGTTGCCTATGGGAGGAAGTGGAGAGAATTTGGCAAGCCCAACTGCATACTGTTTATTTAGCATCAATTGTCACCAACCCTCTCCTCTCCAACGCCCACTCCTACCCCCAAGTGCAGGAGAACTTGGAGGGGAAGGAAAAAGCTTGCTTGGCTGCTAATGGTCAACCCTTCAGAAGTTTCCAAAGCAAACCACGAGCTCTGAAATTCAGTCTCTTTATAGTGACACTTATGAAGAAAATAAATGTGATTCTACCTGCCTTTTAAAATATGATCCAATAAATGTTTGCATTTTACAAAAAGTTTGTAGGCCTTCCTATCATCTCTCTTTATTTTTTCTTGCAACTTGTTGTTTTGGTGGTTGTTGTTGTTGTTGAAGAAACCAGCTGTTTGTCCTGAGGTTTCCAATAGTTTAGATTTTGCTGATTGTGCCCCTGTGATGCTTTTTAATGTGTTCCTCTGCTACTGTAAGCCGTAACTTGTTCATTAGATCTAGAGGCTTGATAAGATTCAGGTTCAATTAGTTTAGCAAGAGTATTTCATACGTGGTGTTTTGCAGTTCCATTAGGAGGTGCGCAATGTTTGATTGTCTTGGTGATGCGGGCAGTCATTGGTGGTCATTGCTCAGATCCATTAATTCATCATGAGGTTGCAGAATGATGATATCCTAATTCTATCATTCTTTATTCATTTATTAGCTGGAAAAATTCTATAAAGAGAAACTTTCCTTTGACTCTTTGGTTACTCTGAGATCAGTTCTTTCAACACAATAAATTGATTCTTTGGCATTCTCTAAAGGTGATTAATGAGTTTAGTTTTTGTTATCATACTGAACTTACAGATTTAAATATACTTGATATGTTTTAATTCATTGCATTTATCATCCTACTGATGTTCAAATTATCTCATTTTGGCCAGTTGGATCCTCTTTAAGCTGGTACCCAAGTTCTGTGGACAGACCCTAGTGGTTTTTCTCAGCTTCCTTGGTGCCTGGTATAACAAGAACTGGAGACTCCTTCCTGCCTCAGGCCTAAAATAAAGCATTTTTCTAAGAGGCATGGTGTTTTTGTTTCTTTGTTTGTTTGTGGAAAATTTTGTTTAGAGGCACAATTGAGGTTCCAGGAGTTCACTGATGTTGGGTTAGCCGTTGTTTCCAGGCCTTTCTGTGGATAGAACTAGGAAATGTGTACTTCTTAAGCCTAAGCCACATTGTAAATTAGTATTGCTCCCTGAGATGTATTTTCAGAACTACAGGATTTGTACTTAATCTCACTGATCTTACATTTGTGTCTGCTATCATCCAGACTGAATATCTCAGTTTCAAATATATATATATATATATATGTATATATGTATGTATATATATATATATATATATTTGACACATATATATATGTGACACATACATTCTAAAACTTAAAACTTAAATATAGTTTTACACTTAACATGGAAATTTGTACTTCTTAGTTTGTATTTTTTATCAGAAACTCTGTTACATTATTGCAGCCTCCATCTCAATGGTCCTAATGTCTCAATGCAGTGAAACACCATATTGACCCTAAAAATTGTTTTAAATATTGAATATATGAAAGTTGAAGGACTCTTCACAATTTTTAGTTTATTATCAACGCAGACAGTGGCTTGGCTAAATTATTGTACTGGGAACACTTGGAGGAGGTTGTTGAGTTTTAAAAGACAGAAGGTACCAACTGATTGAAGGTTTCACTTCTCAGCTGGTATTTGGTGTTTGTGCAAAGTAAGCAATTACTTACAAATGTTATTCCTGCCCTTCCCTGGCATTCAATTTGTTCACATTTTAATTATTCATTTTCACCAACGCATCTCAAGCCCAGCCAACAAACACTAAATTTCTCTTTCTGTTTCCTCAAGAAAAATTATCAAGCCAATTATGCTTTCTCTCCATTAGGAACATAGTTATTTATAGGAGTGTGTGCAAGCAACAAAATTTATTTCATAAAGATTTATGAAGCACTGACTGACGTACCAGGTTTTGTTCTAGGCATTGGAGAGTCAAGGACAATAAGGCAGACAAGTTCTCTGCTCTCAAGGATCTTACCTTCTGTAGGAGGAGACAGAGGAAAAACAACAAACCAAACACAAAGCCAAATAATATCAGAGAGTGACTGAGGCAGGGAACTGCCTTAGCTTGGATGATCAGAGATGTCTCTGCTTAAGATTTGAGCCACACAAAAACCCAGGTGGTAGAAGGAACAAGTGCAAAGGCCCTGTGGCAGAACTGCACTTGGTGTGTATGAAGGGGAGGAGCATATGGAGTGGAACTGGACCCAACTGTAACTGACCTCCAAGTATTTAAGGCTTTGCTTATTTTTGTTAGTTTACTCATTCACACTCTATCTTGTTCCAAAAAGGATCTAAAAATAGTTTTTGGAGTGTTACTGATCTTTAATGTACCTATGTGATTTAAGAAAAAAATAAAAGGTAGTCCTTTAGCAGGTAAAGTCTACAGATAGATCTGAGATAGGGTATAAAAAAACAATGCAGGATGTTTACTTTTTTAAGGCTCACACACCTTGAAATGTCATTTAAGAAATTATTTTTAAAGAAAATTGTTGTACTGAATTTAATTTCAAATCAACAGACCCATTATATTCTCAAAATTAATCATGGCACATGCTATTTACCAAACTCCTGTAAAAACAAATTTCTTTTATACACATTACAAAGAAATGTTACATAAAATTAAGCACCAAGTAATGACTTTAATTTGTGGTTAGTTAATAATACACAGATGATCACGCAGCTGTAAAGGAAGCCTCTTGGGACATTAACAGAGATGCTGGCACAGAGGAACTGGAGGCAGGCAGACTGTGAGCTCTGGGAGGGGAGTAGAAAAGACTAAAGAACGAATGGACATTAGTTGTTTTGACTTCCAGTAACAGGCAGAAACCTGCTGAAGTCCTTAGTCCAGAGGAGCCTGTCTGAATGCCTTCTAGGTTTCCTCATTGGTTTCTAAACTATGTTTTTACTTCTTGCAAAGCAAAACAGTTTTACAAAACTTAATGGGATTTTCATTTAGCATAACTTTGCTGAATGACCTTGACTCAGAAGTTCCTTGCAGCTTTTCAAGAAGTTGTAATTGTCCCAATTTCTGAGTCACTTTATGCAGTTAATTTCTTGGCCCTTAATACATCTCAAACTAAGGGGCTCAGACTTTACATTTCTGGAAAATAAAGAAAGAAATAAATGAATAAAAACAGTGTAAAGTCCTTATATTTGAGGGAGACCAATGTTACATTTCTTCGAGACCTACAAGCTACATAAGCAATTGTTTAAACAGACACACAGAAATGAACCTTCTCCATCCCATGTTGTAGAGGATGGGTTGGAAAATCAATGGCCCAGAGAAGTTGTGACTGATATTTGTTTGAACTTCTGGCAAGGAGGAATGGAACACTGTTAGGAGACCAAGAACAGCTCACTTTTCTCTTATGGCCAACTGTTCTGATATTTTCTCAATGCCACTGCTTGCTCCCATCAAAAAGCCATTTAAAAGGGAGTGTGCATAATAAAAGCCATCGTGATGAGTTTCAAGAGAGGATTTCGATGCCCTGAGAAATCCTCCAGGCATGAGGATTTCTCACCGATCCACAGTGAGACTCTTATTTGTCATTTCCTCTGTTCACTTGCCTCCTTTGCTTTGTATGTCAAATGGGTATCAGAGAACTACTTGGTCATGATGACTTAGCTTTCCAAGCAGGTGACAGGCATCCCTATCACCTAGGCTGGAGATTGCATCCAGGCTGTCATCGCTTCTGTCGTGCATCTCTGCTGGTCTCTGTTTCTTTTTTTTTTTAAATATATTTTATTGATTATACCATTACAGTTGTTCTATTCCCCCCTTCAATCCCTTCCACCCACACCCTCCCTCCCCCACCATTCTGCCCCCCTTAGTTTATAACCACGTGTCTCAAGTTCTTTGGATTCTATATTTCCCCCACTATTCTTGCCCTCCCCCCTATCTATTTTCTACCTACCATCTATGCTATTTTCTGTGCCTTCTCCCCCCTTCTCCCCCTCCCACCCCCCTGTTTCTAACCCTCCATGTGTTCTTCATTTCTATGGTTCCACTCCTGATCTAGCTGTCCTCTTGGTTTGCTTTTGTTTTAGGTGTGGTTGTTAATAGCTGTGTGTTTGCTGTCCTTTCACTGTTCATATTTTTCATCTTCTTTTTCTTATATAAGTCCCTTTAGCATTTCATATAATAAGGGCTTGGTGATGATGAACTCCTTGAACTTGACCTTATCTGAGAAGCACTTTATCTGTCCTTCCATTCTAAATGAAAGCTTTGCTGGATAAAGCAATCTTGGCTGTAGGTCTTTGGATTTCATGACTTGGAATACTTCTTTCCAGCCCCTTCTTGCCTGTAAGGTCTCTTTTGAGAAATCCGCTGACAGTCTGATGGGTACTCCTTTGTAGGTGACTGTCCCCTTATCCCTTGATGCTTCTAGGATTCTCTCCTTCATTTTGGTCTTGGCTAATGTAATTATGATGTGCCTTGGTGTGTTCCTTCTTGGGTCCAACTTCTTTGGCACTCTCTGAGCTTCCTGGATTTCCTGGAAGTCTATTTCCTTTGCCAGACTGGGGAAGTTCTCCTTTATTATTTGTTCAAATATGTTTTCCACTCGTGGCTGTTTCTTTCCCCCTTCTGGTACCCCTATAATTCGGATGTTGGAACGTTTAAAGATGTCCTGGAGGTTCCTAAGCCTCTCCTCATTTTTTTGAATTCTCATTTCTTCATTCCTTTCTGGTGGGATGTTTTGTTCTTCCTTCTGGTCCATTCCATTGATTTGAGTCCCCGTTTCCTTTCCATCACTATTGGTTTCCTGTGCATCTCCCTTCATTTCAATTAGTTTAGCCTTCATATATTCCTCTAATTTGTGACTTTGTTCCTCTAATTTGTGACTATAATCTACCAGTTCTGTGAGCATCCTGATAAATAGTGTCCTGAATTGTGCTTCTGAGAGGCTGGCAATTTCTTGGTCGCTGAGAGTTATTGGCTCTTGGACTTTGAGTTCTTCTTGTGCCATCTTTCGGGTTGTTCGTGCCTGTTCCATAGCAGGATCAGAGCCCTAAAATGTTCACTAGAACAGGGCAACTAAGTCGCTGGGTTGTGATGCTGTATGTGGGGGCGGGGTCAAAGAGGGACTATGGCGTCCTGTCCGCCGCCTGCCGCCAGGGCCCTCACTGGTGCCGCAGTTGCTGCCGTCACCGGGCCCACGCGTCTCGTCCCACTGCTCTCGAGTGTGCCACCGCCGTCAGCCCTCGCCCCCTGGGGCCTGCATGGTCTGTCTCACTGTGCGCGAATATGCGCCCGCGGTCTGCCCCGCACCCCAACTGGTTCTCGTCTGCCTGCGCACCTGGGTCGGGGGCCCTGTCCTGCCCGACCCTGCTCGCTGCTGGCTCCGCCCCTCTTACCGTCCCCGTTGAACGGTTAGATGTAGTTGGACTTCCGTATAATTCAATTTTCTGTCCTTTGGTTGTGTCTTTGTTTCTCCAAACCTTTGTTTTATTCAAACTTGGTTGTGGGAGAAGGCACAGTGTTTCCACCTATGCCTCCATCTTGGCAGAAGTCCTTTGGTCTCTGTTTCTCAAAGATGCTGGGTGAAGTCATTCTTATCATTCTTACTGACTACAGAATAGGATGGGAAGGAGGTCTGAATGATTTAATCTGGAATGAGAAATCGACCACCATTATTTTTTTTAATTTTATTTATTTATCTTCAGAGGGGAAGGGAAGGAAGAAGAAGACAAATATCAATGTATGGTGGCCTCTCGTGTGTCCCCTGCTTGGAACTGGCCTGCAACCCAGGCATGTGCCTTGACTGGGAATCGAACTGCAATCCTTTGGTTCATAGGCCTGCGCTCAGTCCACTGAGCTAAACCCCCAGGGCTTCACCACTGTTCTTACCAGGCTTTGGGGCAACAAGATACTGCACTCACACAAACAGGCATGCACCCCTTTGCAGGACTAATGATGAGCTCAAAATTAAAAGGAAACTTAAAGAAGGAAAAGGGATTATTCAACAACTCCCAGGCAATATCATACTGTATTTGTTTTATGAGAATATTGACTTTGAAGAATTAAACATGTGACTAAACATTATGTCATTATCCCTGTGAAAGAAAGTTTCTGTGTGATGATTTCAGACCAAAGGCAAGGCAGAGCACCAGAGGCAGGGTCGGGGCCAGCACATTGTTGTAGCTTCCCTCCTCTGTAGGGACAGGCAAATGCTGTGCGTGTGGCTGCCGTGCTTGAGTGTTTAACCTTTGTTTCATCACCAGGGATGAGAGTGTGGTGTAACACAATCACTCTACACACACACACACTCGCACGTAATTTGAGCTGGAAGAAGGAGAAGGCATTAGGAAAGGATCTGTTCCTACCTCCTTTGACTTTGCAAAGCCATCGCAGACATCTCCAGATGTAGTCTGGGACAGGGAGAGGAGTCTGAACACAGGAGAGTTGGAAATGGCGTGAGGTAGGGTGAGAGGAAGTAAACAGAGGGTTCTGAAGCCCACACCATTCAAACAACATAAAATACAAGTCAGAGACAGGAGTGATTTCTTTCAGAATGAAGGCCTCATTGGTTCTGAAAACCACAGTCCCATGACTGGGCAAGTCATGACGGTTTCAAACCAGATTAGCTGGGAGCTGACCAACAAGGAAGCAGTGATGCTTTGATGTGAAATATTTGTACAATGTGAGACATGTATGTATTCTTTCATGTAAACATCTTAGAGCAAGCTGTCTCAGGGGAAATCTTGACTACCTCCCGGTGGCATGTTTACTGACCGTGTGGGTTTGGATTGTGATGTGGTAGACTAGGTGATTGGTCAGCAAATATTTGCTCTCACCCCCAACTCCCGCCCCTCTGTGCCCTCATGAAAGTGTACTTTCCTGCTCAGTGTTGTTGGGCTTGGCCACTCAACTTACTTTGCCTACTCAGATATTAGCAGACGTGACAGAAGCAGAGACTGGAAATGTGCTTGGCAGTTGGGTTGGCCCACCTCGTGCTTCTGCCAGGAAAGAGGATGCTGAGGCTAGACTGCCAATCTAGAGAGGATGAAAAAAAAAAAACATGGAGAACGGATCTTGACTCAGTCTGTAGCTTGAAATCAAGATGAGCTGAACTGATCCTGGACCAGCAAAACCCAAAGGCAAGAGTGAGAATAAATGATCGTGCTTTAAACCACTGAGACTGGGGTGGTTTGTGGCACACCATTCTCTGGCTGTGGCTAACTGACGCAAGCAGAACTGCTGAATGAGCAATTACAGGAGGCAGGGAAGGTGTGCTGTGCAGATTCACGGGGCACAGTGAGTGAGCGAATGGTGGGGCCCCCAGCAGGGGTATGCAGGGCCATAAATGGTATGGGCTACTGTATAGAGCACACCCTTGGTGTATGGTAGCAAAGCTCATTGCTGAACATGGATCAAGGGTCAGAACTTGGCTATTTATAGAACAGAGACTATTTGGGGTTTCCTAGTACATGTATGTACCAGTATGTACTGATGACTGTTCTGAGTACAGCATCGTATGAGTAAGTATCCATGAGAGTTCTTATTTTGGGAGCAGGGGGAGTGAATATGTTAGTGTTGTTGTTGGCTTCTTTGTTTCAATTTGTTTTATTCTGCATGGCTTTGAAAGGGACACATAGACATAGAGAACTGAAGATACGGTCTAGCCTCTACCTACAACACGTTCCCTGGGCTGGGTTATCACCCGATGGGGAGAAGCTAAAAGGGCTCTTTCATAAGAGACTTTGTCATTGAAACCCCAAAGCAGCCCCTCTTGTGCACACTGAGGTGCACCCCAGAACTAGGGCGAGGAGCATTCATCCTTCTGCTTTGAGGAGGCCAGAGATCACTGGCTCCTTGGGGACTGGTGAGTTGGGGAGGTGGTGCCTGTGATGTCACCATGGGCATCCCCCACTGTGGCCACGGTGAGGTGTCCTCCAGCCATGTCCTGAGCGGAGGAGCTAGAGCAGGAGTGGACGGTGTTGGGCTGCGTGGGGACCTGCACGACAGGTGGATGAGCCAGGTGTATGAGCCAGGTGGATGAGCCAGGTGTATGAGCCGGATGAGCCACTCCGTGGGGACTCTCAGGAATGTGTTGGGAAGATTTGGCAAGGAGTTGGAGCAAAGTAGGGACCAGAGGAAGAAATCTGAAGTGACAGTGTTAATGAGACCTTATTTGAGTGCACAAGGTACATGATATCTAGCCTCAAAAGGTAAAAAAAAAAGTTCTAACATACCAGTGAGGGAGATGGCAACAAAAGTTCCATAAATGAACAAATAAATAAAAGGTATAAGAAGTATTATAAAGAAAACAAGCAGGAGCTTAGAGGGAGAAAAAGATACTTGCATTAAATAAGGTAATTAGGGAGAACCTTTTTATAGAGGTGCCATCATCTTGGGAATAATATGCTTATGCATAAAATGGGGACGCTAATGAAGTCTTCATTGGGTCATGGTGAGGCCTAATTAGATAATGCATGTTTAACACATTTGATTTAGTGCCTAGCATATAAGAAATGCTTAACAAATATTTACTGTTTTTTCTATCTTGGAGTTAGTGTGTAAACTTAGCAGATAGAACTTAGCACATAGCTTTTCACCTCATAGGGACTCGATAAACACAGGGTGCTTATTGTGAAAGCTAAAAAGAAAAGCTCTTAGATTCTTTACAGATAATTTTGACCGTGGTAAATTTTTGAAAGGCTATAAAAAATGGCTTTCAATTTTTATCACCACCTTGTGAAAACAAAGTTTCTCTTCAATGGAGACTATCAAGGATTTGAAGAGCTCATTAAAAAGGCTTGATCAGGACTTGCCTACAGTCATTTCAAACATAAAATTTGGTGTAAAATAGTTATGTGCATGGAAGCAAGCTCAACTTTTTCATTAAAATTTTTGAAAAGATTTTATTTTGAGCTTTTATACAAATTTAATATTTATTATCTATCTCTAATGTTCTGCATTTTATTATCATAGTAATAAAACATAAAGAACATGTCATAAATGCTTTCACTGAGTTCATATAGATGTCCACAAGTCCCTTCCCATTTACCCCAGTGTGGTACCCAAATATTATTATATCACAGCATTACGTAGATGTCAAAACACCTGGGTTTGCTGTTAACTTTTCTTTCACCAAATCACACAAGCAATTTGGGCTTTAGTTCTCCCATCTGTAAAATGACTGAATTAGGTTGAATTATTTCTAGGGTTTACTCCATTTGCTAAGTTATTTTCACAAGTCTATTTACTTCTATACTCATGAAGAGAATATATTTATTTTTTATGATGCTACATACTAGTAATTAATCAGTGATTTTTGGAAAATCTTTAATAATAATGGCTTGCCGCAAACCAAAGAAGCTTGTGTGTATTACACAGATAAAGGAATCAGGTATGACTTTGTGACTTAAAACAGTTATCAGCAAGGAAAATTTAGCTAGCTCCTTGACTCCAAAGAGCTCGAGGTGCTAATGCCACAAGTCTATCTGCTCATGTTAACGCCCCTCAAGCATTTCCCTCGTCTCTTTAAGTTTGGGAACACATATCAGTTGAAGAAAGTCTCGGTATGGTACCCTCTCCCTTTGCACCCAGAGGGCACTGCTGATACAAATCAGCATGCCGATTTGTGCCCATGCTGATCACACTTACTTCCCAGCCGACCTGCCCACTGACTTCCAGCCATCTCTTTTCTCTTTGAAAACAGAGTGAGACCAAGGATCTGAAAGGTTGTCACTACTTTTTAATCAGCCTTTTTGAGCCAGAATCCTACCTACCTGCCTTTCCTCCCCAGCTCCCTCTCCTTCTACAAGCAGACATAGAATTAATAATAATAATAATAATAATAATAATAATAATAATAATGCCCTGGCTGGTGTAGCTCAGTGGATCGAGTGCAGGCCTGTGAACCAGAGTATCATAGTTCAATTCCCAGCCAGGGCACATGCCTGGGTTGCAGGCCAGTTCCCAGCAGGGGATGCATGAGAAGCAACCATACATTGATATTTCTCTCCTTCTCTCCTTCCTTTCCCCTCTAAAGATAAATAAATAAATAATCTTAAAAAAAAATAAGTGAGCCAGATACATTGAACAGCCAAGAGTGGAAAACAGCATTACTACAAACTCTAAAATCGACATACTTTAGAAATAGGTCTAAAAATGTACATCTCTGAATATCAGAAAACCTTGAAGCATTAAAGCATTCCTTTCAAAGGAAAGGACTTAGAATAACTGACACTGGCTCTCTGATCAGACATGGGCAGCTTTGGCACAAGCTACCGAACGTGTAAGTGCTCGACTCCTACCTGCTTATGGGCGTCCTAAAGTTAGAGGTACGTGCAGCCTGGAGAAGTCTGAGCAGGAGAAGGGGCTGTAGGTGTGCATCACAAAGTCACAAACTCCCCTCTGAGAAGTGTAGCTGGGCTTTCTAGGAAGATTGAACATCAAAAGCTTTATGAAAAAGAAATGGCCCAACATTGTCAGCTCGTTTGTTCTAAAGATTAGTGTCAACATCACACAAAACAGGCATTACAGGGTGGAAGCAAGAGTGCAGGGTTTGATCTTTGGGTGAAGAAGATAAAGCAAAAGCCAGGAATTAGTGAGGACTTAAAAACAATGGGGTCTCTTGGGTTCCAGCAGGAACTGAAGTTGCATAAATGGAACAGTTAGTAAAGATGAAAGACACCATAGAAGACTGTAAAATTCAAGAGCCTATATTTTAAAACCATAGGAAGGAAATAACATTTATTAACTATCATCTGTAGGACTCTGTGATAGGTGCTTTCACATCCTTCAAGCTAAGTATAACCATAGCATCATTCCCCTTTTTAATCAGTGAGGAAACTAGGACTAATAAAAAGGTTATGGAATTTGTCATGGGTCATACAGCTGGTGGATGATCAAAACCAGCTAAGCTCAGACTTGGTGTAGACTTTAACCATACACGTGATGGGTGTGTCTATTCTCGGGTTGATTGAGGGGAATTTCTCCCACATCATAGTATCTTCCCTACTCGTTCCATGGAATCTCACAGTTGCTGCTATGTTCCTTAAAATCTTGAAGATATTTAAAAAGGATTTATGATCTAAATTTAATCACCCATGGAATGTGGGCAACTGAAGTGGTTTCCAGGAATTTATTCTAAATAAAACCATGTCTTAGTAATCTTTACCAGGAAGCCAGGAGTGAGTCCCCATGGAGCCGGGGTATCTCTCCTGGGTTCTGGGACTACTGAGGGAGCCACACCACCCATTGTCTATTATTTACTGTAGGTATTGTCTATTCTAGGTATTGTCTATTCTAGGAAATCTTACAAAAACATTATCATAGAATGAGGCAGTCACAGAGTATGAAGGCAAAAATGGAGAGAAATCAGCAATACAGAACTGTATCAGGCAGTTAATGAATAAAAATGTTATTTTTCTTGATTTTTTGAAACTTGTGATATTTGTAAATTTTATGAAATTTTTTATTTGATGCATTTTCTTTGCTTATTCAAATTAATTTTCCCGCTCAAACCTGATTGTGCATTTATCTTTTTGAGTTCCTCTTCTTAAACCTTTTGGAAATGATTTTATTTTGAGTGCCCCATAAGATGAAGCTTTAGGCACCACAAACTGGGATCTGTTCCTGGAACTTCTGCTGGGCATAAAAGGCCATGCTTGGTATCCCTGCGTTCTCAGGGCTAGTGTCTCTGCCAACAGGGATGTTAGGAATTGGTGCCTGGTTCAGCTTCGTGGAAAGAACAATGCACTGGGGTGGGAGTTCATTTCTATTTCTGGATTAACCTTGTTCCAATTACTTGCCTCTGGGCAGGAGACTGTAATGCTCTGTGATGGTATCCTCGCATCCTTAAAATGATATTCCAAGTAAGAGCCCTTGCGCCATTTCTCAGGGATGCCCTGCATGTAGTTTTACATGCAGATGGTAAAAGCTCTGTAGAAGAAGGCAGCTGACAGAATGGCAAAGACATCACTGTCGCTCCTTGCGTTTTTCTCTGGCGAGCAGCACACTGAGCTGATTGGTAAAGCTATACCACCTTAATATGCTGTTCCCACATAACCCTTAAGACCAACAGAAAATCCCTACACACCCCTTTCTAAATTTCTAAAAAGTGTTGTTGTTGTAAGTGGTGTGCTTACCTTCATACATATATATTCATATATGAGTATATACATGAATTCATATTCATATATATATATATATGAATGGAGTGAAAATACTCCTTCCCTCATGTTCTCATTTCTCTGTCTTTTAAACGGACTCAGCCCCTCTCCTCCATACCCTCATGAGCCCCACCCGTCAATAGCCCGATGCCATTGCCCTGAACTTCCTGTCAGATTCTAACTTGGCCATTACCCTCTTCCAGAGGCCTGTGAAATATTCCAGAACTGGCCTGGTATTCCACTCCACCAGTCTTAGCAATGTTGAAGACTAACAGAGGGTCAGCCTCATTTAAATTTGGGGAGGGCCCCATGGTGATGAAGCCAACATGCTATGTGCTCCTCACTGCTCACCTGGTGGGATCACATGGGGTCCTCTGACACCTGAAGAAGAAACTCCTGACCTGTGTTCTCTTCCTTGTCACACCCTCAAACCACACAAGCTACTTTTGGCTTCTGAAATGTGCAGAAAATGAGCAAATAAAACAGGGGGAAATAATGCATAATGTCAATGGCCAATCAGCCACATTTCAGAAGAAAAATTCTTCATTGTCAAAGAAAGAAGAACACCACTCTCAAACATGTCATCCATCAACACGACGAGCAATGAGTTGGTCCCATTTGGAGATTTTTCTGTGTCTTGATAAATTTGCTTCTCAAGGTAAATCACCAGTCTGTCTAGCCACATTTGTTAACAATGCATGTAACTCTTAACGGCATCTCAAAAGCATACTTACTCTCAATTTCGCTTCTCATTTGTTTTTATGATGCTAGAGAAATTCAGATTATATAGGCTTTCTTTGTGCTGAGATGGTAATTTTATATCACTGTAGATTAATAGCATTTTTAGTGATATTTGGTATCACTCATTTGTCTCTTCTGGTCGTAAAGATATATATTTTTTTCTAATTTGGCTTTGCCAACAAATAAAAAATAAGAGTCCTTTTCTGTTGAATGAGCGAAAAAGTCATTCTGATGATCATGAAGAATTATTCCCTTTTAACATACCCACAATCCACCATCTAATTGTTTTTGTTATTGCAGCAATACAGTTTCTACCAGGATGTGTGTGTGCGTGCCTGCGTGCATGCACACAGTTTGGCCTGCAGAAGAATCTCTCTCTGCTGCTACTTGATCTTCACCTTGAGCTCTGATTACTGAGCCTCCAGCTTATCTGTTTAGAGCTTGCTCATGCAGGCACCTCTGCTTAGGAAGACTGAAACCTCCTATTTCTTCTCCTTCCTGCCCCCACCCCATCCTAGAGTTTTGCAGATTTCTTTACTATGTGAGCATATTGATATGTCTGGAATTCTGTTCCGAGAACTGGTCCTGCAGTGCTCACTTGGAGCAAGTACCCATTCCAGGGACGGTTATTATGGAACACAAAGGCAGTCAGACTCGGTTTAGCTATCAGCTTTTAAGAGCTTCCTCCATCTGCTAAAATGTGCACTGTAAAGTTGCACATAAAATGCTGATGAGTACCTCCGTGCAGATTCATATAATGATCCACTCTCTCTTGGTTTACACCACACTCTCCTAACTACCTATTCACCTGTTCTATTGGAAAATTTTAATCATCTCTCTGACATTAGCTTGGCAATTTCAGCGGCCACTTCACAATCTTTCAAAGTCTTTCTGCTCCATTTCATTCCTATTTCTTCTCTGCTTGTGTTAATTATTTTTGCAGCCAGCATACGTGTTTGTCAATAATGCATTACATTTTCCATGTGTCAGTTCCTCAGCCTATCAAAGGACCCTGCTTTATACGTGCTGAATCTATTTCCCCCTTCCCCTACTCAGCTCATTTTGCTCCGGGCCTGCCTCTACTCTTCATTCCAAATCTACTGGAAGCCGCATGAAATTTGGCACTTGCAAAGCAGTCCCCAGTTTAATGGGGTCCAGTTCTCCACAGAGCATCGAGTTTGGGCCTGCAATGGACTGCAAGTTGTCTGAAGGCTCTGTGACTTCTTTGATACCCGAGAGGCCTTAAATGCCCCACTTTCTGGGATGCCTACTTCTGAAATGTATACCAGATAGTTCTCCCATCTTGAATCAAGAACCAGGGCATAAAACCCCCATTAAGCTTGAGGATCATGACAATCACTCTTGACCCCACTACCTCCATTCGCCATGTGATGCCTTTGCTAAATGAAAAGAGTGGCCACCCAGAGAAACATGTAGCATAGTGCTAGGCACGCACCAAAGCTCTGCAAATGCCAGTGCAAACCAATGTGTTGGAAAGGGCTTGAGCCCCACAGGCTGCATTTTTGGTGGTGCAGAGAGGAGTTTTTCTAAAGACCGCTAGCATTCTCTCTTCTGTCCCGGCATAACCTCTTCTTGGGAATTTTCTAATGGTTACCATTTCCTTTTCCATGATTAACATCAAGGGTAGATACCTACAGACCATCATAATCCCAAGACTCTTATTGTTGCTTCTGAGAATTCACTAACTAGTTCCCTCTCACAAGCTAAGGAAACACCATTTTCAGAGAACTCTCTCTACTTCTCAGGATGAATGCCCTCAGTGAAGGGCACATGCAGGGAAGTTTCTTTTCTTGTGTTGCTTTGTTTCAGATGCCTCTGGGGCAACTGAAACACACATCCTGTTGTAATTCCCCAATTCCTTGGGGAAGCACTCAGCCTGACGGGAAGAGAAGGGCCCTGAGCCCCATGGCCAGGGAGGACGTGAACTGGGCCTTGTTTGCATCTGGGCTGCCCACTTGTTTTCCCTTCTGCCCACATAGGTCATTCCTGTGCATCGGAATCCCCCAAGTGCCACACATTGACCCCTGGTACGATTCCATTGCTTATTTCCCTTCACCATGATCTTCCTTTGCCAGCTCCTTCTGATATTTTTAAACTGCCTTCTTTCGCTTGGGAGCCCTTCATCTCCATGCTGGAAATGGCTGGGCTGAGAAAACAGAAGTATGGGAAATGGGAGCACTAGGAGTGGTACAAATACAACCTCTTACTGAGAAACAGTAAATTCAGGATTGGGAATATCTAGTAGGATCGGGAATATCTTTCTTGTCAGTCCTTTTGGGGTAATCACAACAAATAATCATTTTCTGCTAATTGTCCCACAACAAACATTGCTGTTCAAATATTCTTCTGTGCAGTCCCCGGCCATCATTCTAACAAGCAAAGATGTTGACAAAGGTCAACTAAGGGCAGAGACAGTGACAATCGAGTCATGCTTCCTTTGTCATTCCAACATCTACCTAATCCTTTGCTTCTGTAGGAATAGAGGCCTTCTCATCTGCGTAAGTGTCTTCTCTCTTTATCCCAAGATCTTCTTGGAAAGCCTTTCTTGAACTTGAAGACCACTTCCAGATATTATTTTCCAGAATGAAAGACTTCTACTGGAATCTTTAACTTACAATAACAAGAAGATGAAACATTATTGTGCCACCTCTGAACTCAGTGTCCTTGTATTTGATGTTGGCACAGGACTGATACTGGGCAGCTGACCTTTCCGCTCCATTTTTCAGTTCTAATATCTAGGGCAGGCTAAGAAACTGCATCGCTGGCTACTCCCTGCTTGGCCCAGATAAATACAAATAAACTGCTGTTATTATATGGTTTACTAATTCCTTGGGTAAGGGTAAGCTAAAGAAATGTGAAAACATAAGAGGAAATGTGGACAAATTCTCTGTGCTTATTTATAGTCAATAATGAAAATTAACCATGCTTTAAGAAAATATTTCCTTGGAACAGTCACAGCAAAGGGTTTTGTTAAGAGAAGTTGAGAGTGGAAGGCTTCTATATCACACTCTCTGCTGAATTTAAAAAAATGAAGGCTTCCATAAAATTCAGTAACTTTAGCCAGTGATAATCTCACCCAATTTCCACATATGTAAAATGGGAATTATAAAATTACCTGTCTCATGGGCTTCATGGGACTACTTAATATAATTTTTAGAAGAATATGTGGAATGTGGTAAGTATTCTGTAAACGTTAGCAATTATTATTATTGTCAACTAATAAAATTCTCAGTTGCTCTTATACCATATGATCCATTAGGGAGAGGTTGCAAACTAATAACCCATGAATTGGATGCAGTCGGCATGAGCAGAGCGTTCACATTTTTGCTTTAGTCACTGCATTTAAATATGAGAGATTTCTCTCTCTCTCTCTTTCTCTCTCTCTTTCTCTCTCCCACACACACGTTATTTCCAATTTTGCTTTGACACAGGAGGTCGTGCGACACAGGCCTGTGTTCCCCGTCATGTTTGCATCTTGCCCATGCATGTCCCTAGGCTCACGGAGCTCCTTGCATGTCCCTCTCTTGTCTCTACAAAGCACTTCCAAACAGGCCCTTCTGTGCTGGTTCACAAAACCTGTAAGATAGGAAGTTAGCAATACTCTCCACATTTTATGGTTGAGAAAACTAGCAAAGGGGTAGGTTAACTGTCCTGAAAAATGTCACATAGTGAGTCTCATGGGATTGGGGCCAAAATCCAGACCACCCTCTTTTTTCCCAGCATCGTGCTGTTCCCAAACCCTGTGAACAAACACCCTCACATTTCCCCAAGCGCTGTCCTCAGTCAGGTGCAGAGTGTTCTTTGCTGTGATTTTAAACAGCAGGCAACTTGATATATTGGTTTCAAACGGTAAGTTATAGTGTGACCTAAGGGGTCCGAGGAATGTTGAATGTCCTCTCCATCTGCTAATAAACAGGGCGATCTCTAATTATTTGCATGGAGTTTGTCTCCCAAGATAATTCAGTGTCCGTGTGGCTCTGTTTCACCTCTACTTATTTCCATTACCTTGCGTATTAGCTATGTCAAGTTGATGGGCCTGCTATTCCCCAGGGTGGCTATTAGAAACATTGGAGCTACAGTGAAACACTTCCAGTCTTCTGGAACCTCATTTGAACTAAGCAAGTTCTCCATAATGATCATTAATGATATATTGCTTGCATATAAATGTTGGACATTAATCTTTTGTTTGCTTTTCTATGTCATCAGACTTTTTAGAGGTTCTCTGTAATGTGCTTTTAGTAGATGACCATGGGTAGCTTCTTCTGTCTGGGACTGAGTGGTTATTTTAGTTGACAGTTCACCGTGGCAGATGAAGGCTTGATCGTGGAGCCCTGGCTGACGGACAGCTTTCCTTGGCAGATATGGCTGCCCAAAGCTCTTGGAGGTTATATATCCTCAGTGCCCCAGGACGGAGCCTTATCCGAGTCTTTTCGAAAGTCTGCCGTCACTGACTACTGGCTCGTAAGTATTATGAATAGGGGACAGGAACATGTCCATGTCAAGAAGTTCCTGTAAGGGGACTAGGATGAGTCTAGTCATCAACTCTGGAAGGAGGGACATCACGGGTGCTGGATATAGACTATTCCTTTCTCACAGGATCTGAACTGGGCCTGTGCTATAGTAGGTCTTAGGGTTCATCTGGTCCCTGTCCTTTAATAAATCACTTTTTACCAAGACCCAGATCCCCAGTGATGGATTAAATGTCAGAATCTCTCATTACTTGGGACAGACTCTTCTTCCTATATTGAATTAGACTGGAAGAAATACCTGCAGTTTGGTTTAATTTGACTTTATACCATGGGCTATATCAGGAATAGATCAGCATCTTGCAGGTAGTGACAAGGTGCCGATGTTCTTCATGGCATAATGCCACTGAGCTTGAGCTTGAGAATGAGAGAGACCTGGATTCGAACCCCTGATCTGCCAGCTACTTCCTATGAAACTAACTTCTTTGTGTGTCTGTGTGTGTGTGTATAGTAGACTCTGTGGTTTCTTCCTAGTATTATTGATATATAATTGGCATGATATATAATGTCACATATGATTGACATTTAACACTGTAAAAGTTTAAAGTGTATTTAAGAAGCTTTCTGAAACTATTTAAGTCTTGGTGTTCTCTTTATTTAATAGTAAGAATACTAAGTGCCCACTTTAGAGGGTTGTTGGAGGATTAAATGATTAAATATATAAAACAGCCTAGACTTTAGTACTAAGCAGTGTTCAGCACTGAGTATGAAGCTGTCCTAATTATTTGTTATTCTGTGAGTCTGCACTGGTCTCAGCTGTAGAGCCTTCTCCTGAACTTACACACCCTGAAAAGAGGCTGTTAGCTGTGCTGTCACCACGTGCCTCTCCCTGCACTGCAGGTCTGGGAGCAGAAGTTAAATGTGAGGCTGGTGAAGAAACCTTGCTGGGTTTAGTCATGAGCAGGATGAGGACATGGCTCTATGCCAATAAATTCACCCCAAGTCTCTTATGGTAAGGAATGCACATGAAAGACTGCTAGGGGCAGACATGATGAAGACATGCACACTCATGTCTGAGGAAGGCGTGGAGAATCCCACAGGAGAAGTAGGCATAGACACTGAGGCCACCACAGTGGGCATGACATGGTCTGGGGTCATGTGGAGGTTTGTTTGGCCTATGGTTGCTCTTCATAGCAATAAGTGTGGTCATGAGTGAACCAATGTAATTGTCACTGCTCTTTAAATTCGTATCATCTCTCACTTGAAACATATGAGAAGCTATGACTGTGCTCCCAGCCGTCATCCTCTTCCTGCTCTAATTCTTCCTCCACACAGCTGCCAGGATGCTCTTTCTATAACACAGTGCTAGTCATGCCCTTTCTCTGCTCAACGGTTTTGGCTGGTGCTCAATACTTACCCAAGTAAGTTTAGTGGCCAGAACCAGAAGGATAACCTTTAGACAGACGCACACTATTGCCAATCTCCGGAACTCTGAATCCAGGTGGATTTAGTGGCCCCACACCTAAGGGCAGTGCTAGCAAGAGGCTAGAAAACTCAGGAAAGGTTTTTCATCACGCCCATGAAGCATTCATCCAGTGATGTGAACTGGAGAAAGCTTGAGGGAAGACACACAGGAGTTTGCTCTCTGGCCTGGAGATTAAATGTCTTCACAACCAAGGAAATGTTTATGGCTTCCTACACCTGGAAAGCTCTTCAATCCTGAAAGTTCACTCTGGAGCCTCCCAGAAGAGTCACTAGAGGAGACTTGGGACTCGGCTTTTTCAGATGAAACTCTTTCCACGTGAAACCAAGCCTTCACTTCTGCTTCCCCGGTGCCTCGAACGTACCAGCCTTCTACGCTTCTTTAAACGCATGCTGGTAGTATCTGGTTAAAATTCCGTGACTCCGATGCGAGCCTCCCTTACATAAGGCTTTTTGCTGCTCCCTGAATAGTTACTTTATCATGTGTAAAGAGAAGATGGCTGCTCATCACCAGATGCTTTTGAAAACCCGAGTTTCTTCCTCAACAGAAAGCAATGGCTGCCTCTTCAAACCAGGAGGCTTTACTGGAAGGCAAGATGGGCCACTTTGGCAGAGGTAGATGGTACATCCTTCTTGTCCCCTGCCCCCGACTTTTTGCCATCCCTTAGTGCCTGTATCAGCTGCGTCTCTCCTAGGGATTTAGGCAACTGGGGGCCACAGCAGCAGTTGCCCAGCCTTCCACAGGCCCACCTTCATCCCAGACAGGGCCGCCATTATATGACATGTTCCCATTT
Source organism: Sturnira hondurensis (assembly GCF_014824575.4). Taxonomy (NCBI): domain Eukaryota; kingdom Metazoa; phylum Chordata; class Mammalia; order Chiroptera; family Phyllostomidae; genus Sturnira; species Sturnira hondurensis. The sequence continues at coordinate 39,311,071 of NW_028076767.1, forward strand.
CAATACTCAAAACCCAGAAGGAAACATTATATCCAGCCCTTTCTCAACACTGAACTCACAAAAATTACAGGTTAGAAAAGCAATTTTTAAAAAGAGACGCTACTTGTGGACCCAGATTTACCTGCCCAATGCAAATCAAAAAAGCTTTGGCCTCTGGTTTGGGGTTGAGCCAAGGCACCGCAGTTTCTGGCACAGAGGGGACCCTCTGGGGCCCAAATGCCCTCTGACAGCATTGACTGTCTGAGTACCAGAGACTTGTCAAAGCTAGATCTACCAGACTTATTTTTAATTTTTTGTTTCAAACATTTAATGAAAAGAGGTAATTTAATTCCATATCATGATAAGCATTTAATGAAAATACAGAGAATAACTATTAATTTTCTCCTTATCAAAGAACAGGGCTGGTGACACAGCAGAAGTTCCTCACTGACTTGCTGGGAATGAGGGAACTCAATGGTTCTACAGGCAGAAGTCCCATTCATATAGTCATTAGCACATAAATCTTTTCAATTAAGAATCTAGCAAAATGTTTGGTCTTTCAGATTATTGACCTGTGTCCCAAATCGGTTTTTTAAATACGAGACTATTTTGCTCCCATCACCCCTGTTTGTCACAAGGGATATGACCCGAAAAGTGTCTGTCATAAAAACTTGTACTGAACAGCCTAGTTCTTAAGTTAGCCGAGTACAAAACAAAAATAGAAGTTAGTGATTTCCTACAGGCCCCAAACCGCTTTGTTCTCCCAACAGAAATGCTGCCACACATTACTCCGAAATGTAGATCAGGACCCTTGGGTGTTTTACAAGTGAACAATGGCTGAGTCATTTAATTTGAGAAACACAGCTAGCTAAGCACTCATTTATTTGTGCAAAAAAATTCAGAGTGCTTTTTATCATGCTTGTACAAGATCCAGATATCCGAAGGCTCTGTGAGTCCATAAATACCCTCTGACATGATGGGCCATTACAGCTCTTAAAGACTCATTGCTATCTGTTAGATCAAACTGTGCTTCATGTTGAAGCCTGGGAAGAAGATTTATAAGTCAACCATTCCAAATCATATCTCTATTTAAAACTCACTCTCTTGGGAATGAACTTCAAACTATTTTTTGCCTGCTGGGATGAAGCACTACGTTTCCCAGCCAAGAGAGTCTTAGGAGCATTTCAATTCCCTGGGCTCACATCTATGCACACCTACAGCCAAATCTCTTCCACTTTTCCTCTCCCAGGGGAAGAGCTCAGCCTGGTAGACATGCCCAATGGTCTGAGACCTACCATTTGACTTAAACTTGACCTGAGTCACACACTGCTTAATCTTTCAGAGATGAGTGTTGGAATGAAGACTGAATTTCTTACAAAAGATCATTTCTTAAGTTTTTGCTCATGACCAGAAAGTGAAACAAAGTATTGCTGCCTCATTAAAAGACACAGAAAAAAAGCTTCAAGAAGCTGGAGGTAGTAAACAATCTCATGTGGGAGAGAAAGGTTAAGACCTCTGAAAAAAAAACTTGGGTTTTATAAGGGTTCTGGTACTCAATTTTTCCCCAATGTGAATGGGGGTGATTTCCACAGAACACCAAGCAATTCTTGGAACACCAATAGGGTGTCTGAGAATTCAGTTATGACTTTACCTGTCTAGAGATAGTGTCAGACCCCACGGGTAGTGCTTGGGCCCACAGCACTCCCCTCTCCACCGTCCGATGCCAGCCACAAGCCCAGTTTGTCATCAGTGCTTCCGACTGACCGGCTATAGGTCAGAGGTTCCAATGACCCCTACTCAGGTTTGATTAATTTACTGCAGTGACTCTCAGACCTTAGGGAAACACTTACTTCACAGGTGGCAAGCACAAGGCCCTGGGGCCAACTCTAGCCCTTCATCTTGTTTTATCCAGCCCAACACTTTGTTTGTACCCCGCAGCAGCACCGAACTCCTTGTCCCTAGTTAAGGAATAGTTACATTTATACAGTCCTAAAATTACATTCAGCCCTTTGAAGGCAACCATGAGGATGATGTGGCCCCTGGTGAAAAAGAGTTTGACACCCCTGACATATTTACTGGTTTATTAAAGATATGATAAAAGATATGATAAGATATGATATGATAAAAGATATGATATAGATGAACAGCCAGAGGACAAGAGACATAGGTGAGGTCTGGGAGGATCCCAAGTGCAAGGGCTTCTGCCCTGTGGTGTTGGGGTGCATCACTCTCCCAGTGCATGCTCACCAACCTGGAACCTCTCTGCACCCCCTTTCTATTGGGATTTTATGGAAGCTTCATCATGTAGGCATAATCAATTATTGACTCCATTTTCAGCCCCTCTCTCCTCCCTGGAGGTTGAGGAATAGCACGGAAAGTTCCAAGTGTCTAATCGTGGCTTGACCTTCCTGATGACCGGCTTCTCCAGGAGCCCACCAAGAGTCATCTCATTAGGGAAAGCAGTGCCCTTAGTGTTCTTATCACTTAGGAATTTGTAAGAGTTTCAGGAGCTCTATGCCAGGAACTGGGCGCAGAGATAAACATATATTATATATATATATATATATATTTCTTTATTTTAAAGATTTTATTCATTTATTTTTAGAGGGGAAGGGAGGGAGAGAGGGAAAGAAATATCAATGTATGGTTGCCTCTCATGAGTCCCCTGCTGGGAACTGGCCTGCAACCCAGGCATGTGCCCTGACTGGGAATCAAATCGCGATCCCTTAGTTTGCAGACCCTCGCTCAATCCACTGGGCTACACCAGCCAGGGCTGTGTATATATTTCTTATTATTTCACAGGTTCCAACCTCTCCCTCACTCCCCACCAACAGATCATTTGGTCTGGTTGATTCTAGCTCCACAGTGTCTCTCAACTCCAGCCCCTTCTTTCCACTCCTCCTGCTCTAGACTCAATTCTGGCCATGGTCATCTCTCCCCAGGACTGTCTGTTTCTCTGCTGGCTCCACATTACCAAGAGCAATATCTTTGTAATATATGGAAATGATCACGTAGTAAACCAGGCCTTCCACCACTGAAAGCTGTTTCTCCCACTCTCCTAACCTGCCCACTACCCATCCTTCCTGAAAACAGCTTGGCTCGTTCCTGTCCCTCTGCTTATAACATCCTCCCATATCCATGCTCTCACCATTGAAATCCTAAACTTGCATGAAGGCGCATCAGTCCACCCGATGAGAATTCACAGCTCCTGCCTCAGATGCCATATCCCCAAAGCTGTCTTTATAGAACTCATAAGGTTGACCTTCCGTCTTATTCTATAATTACTCACCTGTATCTGCACAGCTGCTTTTTGCCCAGGTTGTAGACTCTCTGAAGGCAAGAATCATACCACTCAATATCTAGCACAGGATCCTATATGTAGCCCATGCTTAGTAAACACGCAATGAATAAATGAGTGTATGTACACAAGAAGTAGACTTAGCAATTGATCTTTGAAAGAAGAGAGTTAATAGGGTCAAAGAGACAGACTCAGAATTTAAGACAGTGAAGCGAGAAAGGGTGGTGAGAAAACACATGTCTTTTGCAAATAATGTCATGAAAATATGACTTGCATGTAGGAATCTTCATTTATGAAGGTTGTTCTCATGCACTGTTAGCTTCTCTCTTCCTGTTTCTCTTCTGTCTGTAGCCTGGAGAAATTCCATTTCTTACCATTCTCCCATCCAGCACTGAAAACTTAGCTATATATAGCAAGGTCTTTGCTAATCTGAAAGCCTTACAAATCTCAGATTTGTTTAGTTAACAGAATCGGCATCAGATATTTCTACAGTCTGGTTTTATTTCTGCTTCACCCAACATCACTGCTGGCGCGTTCTGACACATCATCTATTTTTTAAATCCTTTTTATCTTCGGAACATTTTGAAATTATCTCTAAGTCAATTCAAGTCTCATATTTTCACTACATTTCTTATTTTTCCCGCAAATTTAAAACGTTTTACTCTGTCAACTTAAAAAATGAATGCCAGCCTCTGGTACCATTTATATTCATTCAGGCCCTTCCAAATAGATTCCACCTCTTCTTTAATGTCACCAATTTCCTATAAGCACAAAACCTTTCCATTTGCACCTTCATTTACATGTTGAGACTCAGCAGATCCTCTGGTCTCTAAGGACCTTCAAATGGCATTGGAAACATCTCAGTGATGACAACCTAGAGTTGTCCTCACTTTTGTTTTCAATCTTCCTAACAGGCAACATTTACTCTCAGGACCTACCTCCCCCATTTCCTCTGGCTTTATACCCTCATGTTCCATGACAGCTAAGACCCAACTCTCACCACATCCAACTACTGTGCAAGTTGCCATGCAGTTCTCATTACTTACTGTCACCAAGCCAGCTTCCAGAATGGTTTCTGATTTACTCCCCTTTACCCACCACTTGCTCAAATGAGTCCCAAAGGATTTCCATTCCTTGGATGATGCCTCTCAATGAGAGAGAAGCTGGTATCATTGGGTGGAAAGTGGGGGTAATCTAATTCTATTTATCCCCAGCTGCGTGCCCGCCACCACACTCTGCCGTCCTCTGACTCTTTTGTCTCTTACATGCCATCTGATGCTTTCCATAATGCCATCAAAGGAAGCCTCATTTTTATCTCCTTTTCTCTATACCTCTAATTCATTTATTATTGTCTACAGTTACTATTTGTAAACTAGCTAAAAATTGTTGACCTCTTACATTCCCTCTTACATGAGAATGAGTGCTACATTCCCATGCCCGCTTTACAGAGCAAAGAACCGAGGCTTAAAGAGGTGAAATCACTTGCCCAGGGTTACACAGTTAGGGAACAACAGCGATGGGGCTGAGCCGTCCACTCTTGCTTCAACCTCGCACTGGACCGCCTTGCTCTGTGAAGCTGATGCTGATGGCTGGTGCAGCAGAGCAGGATGGAGATGCTGACTTCTTGCTTCCAGCCCACTAAGTCCCAGAGAGCCTCCCTGGCAGAGAGCCTCGTGACGGCTTCCATGGAAACAACTTTGGTCCACACCTGCTTTGGCTGTTTCCATGGTGCAGCAGCTCCCTGCAACCTTGGCTAGTTCTGGTTCTGGTCTGGCCACTTCTTTAGCTAACCCCGCTCTCCAGACAAGTGGTACACCAGTGGGCACTGGGCAGCAAACACCCACCTGCGGCCCAACCTGCTCTTAGAGAAACAGCATTGATACAAACTTCTTCATGAAAGAACCCTTGCCTCTACATATGTTTTCCTCTTAGCTTCCTAGAAATATATAACCATATCCAAGTTTGTCACCCCCCAGCCCTTGCCTGAAACTTAGCTGTATTGCTTACCAGGAATTGATAAAAAAAACATCTGAATACAGTAAAAATTGAATCCAGATACAAAAGAGATTCCCTGCAAATTCTTCTCTGTCATCATTTCCTACTTTGTGCTTAAATAGACTATTATCTTAAATGCATTACTTTTATTTCCCCTAATAAAATCTTTGAAATCGATGGAAACCTTTGAGAGTGGATAAAACATTACTATTTGATATTACTATTGCCATCATCTCGGTCGGCCTACGCATGGTATAACGAGCCAACACCAGGCTGGTTTATCCCCAGCTCAGCTATGGGACTTGAAAATCTAGGATGTTTCCTCTCTGCACATCTCCACTGCCACCACCGGTCCTCCCACCTTTGGGAAAGGCGTTTGAAGAGCAAAGGTAACGAGGTTTTGATCCTGTTCAGGTATCATAAACTCAAAATTTCAAAACAACTTCCCTGTTGATGTCCTCAGAAGTCTTTGAAATTCATATCGAGCTTTAAAAGCTAAAGTTTTCTAACATCTTCTAATTTTTCCACCAACATAACATACTCATTGGCAAGGTCTTCCTTAATAAAGTTCGGCACCTGAAACAATGTTAGCTGGAGATGTGGGACCACTGCTTCTGTGTTTTCAAGTCACTGTTCTCTTGTCACCTGTCCTCTGATGTACTTGGGTAGGAACGGGACAGAGGTGGCTACGCTGTGATGGGACAGGCGTGAGCGGGGAGAGCACACCTGGGCATTGGGGGAGGGCATGATAGAACAGCTGGCTTAGGAGGAGCACACGGGTGTATGAAAGGATGCAGCAGGTCTGAGGAAAGCAGGTGGTGAGGTCGCCTCTCTCTCCTGAGTCCAGGGTCCATCCTCTCCTTGCCTCCAGCTAGGCCTACCCCAGTTCTCCTTTTGGTTCTTGTCCTCCCCCTAGGAATCAGTTCCCTGCCTGTCACTCCTGTGAAGGCTGCACCAAGTCTCCTCTGCCTTTTTTCCTTCTCCCAGACTCAGCTTCAGCTGAGCCTGTGGTGTCCCTTTGTCCTTGCTGCTGGCTCCAGGGCCCCAGGCATTACTGTTGCCAAAGCTACTGGCTTTGAGGGCTGTGATTGAATTCCTATTTTGTTAAGAAGGGAACAGGAGGTCTGTGTGTCTCTAGTGGGCTGGAGCTTGAAAATGTAAAGTCCTGTGCATTTATTACTACACCTCTGAACGATATGGTTAGCTCCCTGGGTCCCCGTGTGGGCACTTGCCCATTAGCATTGAGACTATGCTCTTGTGCATCAGAGGGCTTGACCTGCAATAGCGCCCCGGGAGATTGATCTGGACACATTGGTGTGCGGAGCAAACGAGAGGGACTGGAAGGTAAGCTCTGCCGCACAGCCACCTTCTCCGATCGCCTCCTTGCGCTCCATCACGCCTAGCTTCAATTCTAAGCATGGGCCTAATCGTGCGATTAGAAGTTACTAAATATAATGAATGAGAAAATAAGGAAACAAGCAAATAAATAAGTACAGTGAGTGAAGGAGCGAATGGTTGGATAATGCTGTCTGGAAACAAAGAAGGACTGGAACGTGGAAGCAAAGGATCGCTTGTCGGAGCCAGATGGGCAGTGAGGACACCAGCTCTCAGGCTTCCGCCCGAGCTCATGCCCGGCGCTCAGGGAAGCCAGGCCGCCAGGGGCAGCTCTCAGATGAGGCCCCTGTGCAGAAGCACATTAACAGGCTGCACTGCTCTGCAGCTTAAGATTAATAATCATAACTAATACTGGTTCTAGGGGATGACTTTTTAGACTATAATTCTTTAAAATTTATTATAGTTTTAAACTTAATTGGGTGAAAATATTTATTGTTGGGGGAGGGGATGCAATTACCCAATTATCAAGGCAAGAATGAACCCTAAGAGGGGCACTAAAACCATCTTTAAGTCCTGGGAGGGTTTTATTACAGTGACTCTTAAAACAATAATAATCATTACGTGTGCCTCAGTCTTTTTCACAATAGAAAAGGAACACAATTTTCAAACAGAAAGCAGATTTGCATTTGTGGGGAAAGAAATAAGAAGGGGCTCTGTGCCAACAAGTTTTCCTTCTCAAACCCCCACCCCCTAAAATCACTTTCTTTTTGAACATTAAGAAAAAGGCGGGTGGCCGGGAGGGAGGCTCAGGTGAGGTTACAGACACGGGCATGGAGAGGTGGGAACCGGCATTTAAAATGAGCTGGCATTTTCCCGAAGGGCGAGTGCTGACAAGGATAATCCTCTTACTGAGATCACATCAGCGATGGGGCAAAGGAGAGAAAAACAAGATCTTGTGCGACCCGAGTTGCTGTTCCTCCACAGAAGCCTCAACGCACTGCGTCAGTCTGTCCCCCGCCCACCCCACCCCGCCCATGGCCCATAGTGCAAAACAGTGTCAAGGAGGCTTTTAAAACACATCACTGAGATTATACCACCTTTTAAAACAAACATGACTGAATGCCAACACAGGTGAAATGTCACTGGGCGAAGGGGGTCCGATATTCCACGGCGTGCTTTATGGCTTTCCAGTGTGTGATAAAATCTGTTCACCAGATGTACTATTTGTCTCCTGTGTAGCATACTTGAGCATCCTGTAGGCCTGAGGCCCATTTATTTCATGTAATTGCCTTTCCTGTGCGCACCTTAGGGCACCCTAATTCTCCATTTTATTCCAGGCACTGTACAGGGTACCATCTGGTGGTTGAAAACTCGTCCCATTTTATTGCACTACCGCAGTGGCCATATTCGGCTGTACTGCAGGCTTTCGGTGGAGACAGACTTCTCACTAACAGATTTTTATTTCTGCCTGAAATCAAGTAGGCTTGAACTATCAACATGCAGGATTCACACGTAGATCATTGCCGGTCCATACGAGCCTGACAGAGGTTCCCAGGCAACCTGCAGACTCGAAGCACTTTCCTATTGCTTCACACACAGCTGTTAACTCACAGAATTGGGATCTAAATTCTTCGCCTACTTCTGCATGTAATGATATCTTTTTAGTATCTCATTTGTATTATTTCAGTTCAGATGAGCGCAAAAATAAATGTATTCCATCACATCTGGAAAAGTACCACAGAGAGATTGCTTAATATACAAAGCTGCACACCTCATTATGAGGTTCGTCACTCATTTCAAACCCAACTTTACCTCTGTCCCTCATTAATGCAGCTTTTGTTTCACTGTTGTTTTCATTAAGTTGTTAAATCATTTTTTCAAGGGAATTTGCGAGATCTTGAACAGGCGAGTTTGGAAATAATATACTTGGCAGAAGGAAAATAAATCTCCGAACCACACAGCCTTTCAGCAGCAGGTCCCCAATGAGAGCGCTTTCCCTCAACTTGAGAATCCATCTCCTGTTTCAGACTAGCCACCCCGCCCCCCCCACTGATGCGCCCACACAGCTGGGCAAGCCACTTTAACAAAGGGTCCCTGATATGCAAATAACGCACACCCAGCTGCACGTTTCCAAATGAGTCATTGTTCACCTGCTGGTTCCTGCCTCGCCAAATCCCTCTTGCTGCATGTGTTATGCACCCTTCCCCCTCCCCTCCCAGTTCAGCAGGGAAGGTCTATTGGCTTCCGGAATGGCAAAGAAAAGGCTGCAAACAAGAGGGGTCCAGGAGGGGTGGTGGGACAAAGTGAGTGATGAGTTGGCTTACCAGCCACTGCTGCCTCTTGACATGTGTTATCTCGGCATGGCTCAGGGAGATTACCAGTCTTTGGCCCCAGATACAGAAAGACTTCAGTGTACAATCTGCTACCTGGCACGAATGACCTGTGTGAAAAAACCAATCAGGGAGTGCCGCCATTAATGCTGGCACCTCGGTGCCTCCTGGCAGTGTGGGGTGACAAAGACTCAACCACGATCAAGGATGGGAGACTATTTGAGGCGGAAAAGGCTGGACAGAGACCCCCGTGCAGCAGATTCTTTACATGTTTTGCATTTATGTCAATGACAAATGTTGCTAAATGCACCTGGTTGTAGCTGTCTGCCTTGATCTAAAGCCTGTTTGAGTGAAAAGAATAACATCCTCGTTATTTATTGTTGGAAACAGAGTTTACTCTGCTGTCTTTAACCTCAGTAGACATCAGAAATGCCAGTTTGAGAGCAAACTGATGAGTTCTAGGTAACGGAGCAAATAGTCGTTGGTTGGCATCTTGTAAATCAGTAAACGGAGACCACCAAACAAATAGATCCATATTTATTTTCCTAGAGTTTCTCCCTTCTTTGACTCTCAGGCAATCTTGCTCTATAAAAATGTTAATGCTGGTTTGAATATGAAGGGTAATTTTTTTCCCCCACAGCTCTGTCAAACGTAACTTTCCAATAATTAAATGTGCATCCTTGGGCTCCAAGAGCATTCTTGTCGAACAAAGCAACCGCGAGTCCAACTAACCTTTGAAGAACGAGGGTGTCAGAGTATAAGCAGATGTTTTAATTTGCACAATGCCGGGATTTTTTTGGATACCAAATGTTCCTAAAATAGTTATTGTATCTGGACAGACAAAGAAAGATACACGCAGAAACGCCCATGAGCCTCTCAGTGGCAGCGACACTGTCTTGTTCAGCAGAAGTGGTGTTTAGAAAGCTGTATGTTAATCAGCATCTAACGAAGTATCATAATTCTATGATTATAATGTATGAGGAGGATGAAAAAGAGAGCAGGACAAAATCATAAGTACGCATACACATACCGTCGCTACAAAGTCCACAGCTAAGTTCAAAGCAAGGTGAGATAAAAACACTCACACTATCCCTCGAGTGTGTTAAAGGTTTCTACAATGATTTAGGAGAACTGTGCTATTTTTTAAAAAAGGAGGATACATATATTTGAGCCTCAAAATTGTGGTATCACGTTGTCTAGCTAGTTGAACTTGCATTGCTTTGGAGAAGTATTAGCCCATGTTTATTACAAGTGGATGTTGGCAAAAAAGATTTATATTAGACATGAGAAAAAATGTCCTGACCTTCAGAAGAGTTGTGAGAAGTCAAAACAGTTTACCCAAGATGGCTGTGGAATTTACCTCCTGGAGATTTTTAGCAACAGACAGGAGATCCATTTGAAATAAGCCCATATGTCTGGGTTTATGTCAGAGTAGTTTGAAGTGAGTAGAACGGGCTCATCCAGAGTTTCCCAGTCTTTCTCATTCTGCCACATGCCTGGGAACAGGCGGGCAGTCCAGCTGCCAGCCGCTATGCCGGACCTCTCTCCAGCCCTCCTCGGGATCCCTCCTCCCTCCAGTCCTGGGCACGGCTTACTAGACCCTGCTGATCTAAAGGTTAAGCTAGGGAACTCCAGGGCACTGCCGCTGGAGGGTTGGGGGTGGGGTGCAAATGGGTGAAATCTCTATGATGAGCATTTTTCCAAAATCTACCAAAATTAAAACATCTGATTATATAGCTTACATGTTTCAAAATGACCTGTAAACTAGTGATTTATCGCAGCAATATTTATAATAGCAAATAATTGGAAACAACTTAAATATCCATTAAAAAAGACATTCAGTAAGTTAAGGCAGATATATATTAAAAGAAAGAGGCAGCTCTGTATGACCCTATAAAAAGGATCTTTAAGACGCTAACAAAAAGTAAGGAAAATAAAATAAAGTATTAACAAATGACAAAAAAGGTACAGAATATCATACATAATATGCTACTGTTTGTTTTAAATAGAAGAGACTCACTTCCCACAGTATAAAAAAACAAACTTTGAACTGGTATGTCTTTTGAATTTGCATGTACTACTACCTAATAAAATGAAATAAACTACAATAAAATAAATGACTGGGGAAGTAGGAAAACTTTCTTCCCAGGCCAAACCCGGTAAGCTACTTAGTGTGAGGAAGCCAGCCCGTGGGGTCAGGCTTGTTCGACCCATTTTTCTCCTCCTTCCTGCAGCTGTAAATTTCAGAAGAGAGAGAAAAGGAAGAAGAAGGTAGGGCCTGGTGAGAGTGCACCAGAGAGCATGTTCTTGCTTCACAATTTGCTCACAGTGTTAGTCGAATTGAGTAGAGCTCCCTGAGGTTGCTCAGAGGGTAAACTGCTTAGGACCATGGGGGACACAAAAGGTGCCCATGGGCAAGAGGTGGTCAGTTCCAGAGATGGAGAAAATGCAGGGCCACTCTCTGCGTGGGTCCCGCTGGGCACAAGGCGAACGTTCAGCCCCATCTTGGGGGTTTTCCTTAGTAAGATCCATATCGATAAGGCCTAACAGAAAGGTAACTCAGTGTCACAGAAGCACCAGCCGTCAAAAGGAAGTTCAATCCCTTTGTGACCTCTGACCAGAGGAGGAACCGTAAAAGGCATTTCAATGCACCTTCCCTCATCAGCAGGAAGATTATGCCTTTTCCTCCAAAAAGCGGAGACAGAAGTCCAATGTTCAATTTGTGCCTATCTGAAAGGATGATGAAGTTCAGGTTATGCGAGGACATTACCAAGGGCAGCAAACTGGCAAATTAGCCCAGGTTTACAGGAAGAAATACGTCATCTACAATGAACGAGGGCTGCAGGGGAAAGCTAATGGGACAACTGTTCATGTGGGCAGTCACCCCAACAAGGTGGTCACCACTAGACTAAAGCTGGACAAAGACTAAAAAAAGATCCTTAACGTAAAGCCAAAGCTCGCCCAGTAGAAAAAGAAAAGGGCAAATACAAGGAAGAAACAATTGAGAAGATGCAGGAATAATGTAATCTTATATATAACTTTCATTAAAAACTTGAAATTAAAAAAAGGAAATGTAACTCCATGATATTAATTCTGGAAATTATCAACTAGAACTCCCTGAAAATTACTTGAAACCACAGTTGTAGAATCATTTAAAGCATCAGCATCTGTAGCCAACAGCACTGTTGGATGCAGGGATACAGGACTTAACAGACACGGATCTACGACCTCTGGGCGATGAGAGGCCCCGGCCAGTGCTGAACCACAGCACCGAGTGCAGAGGTGGCACCCACGAAACAGTGGCCAGCGGTGTGTTCTGCTCAAGTATTTGCCACCTCAGTTACTCTGATTCTTTTCCAAAAGTCTTCTTCACTAAGAAGAGACCCTTGGATGAGGTCATAAGAGAGAGATCCTTACCCCATTACTGATATAAGGCAGCTAAATTAGAGGTGCTCCCCAACCTAATCCAATATGTGGAGATGTCAGTCCTCAAAAGGCCAGAATAACTGTGAAAGCAACTGTTTAATATGTTAGATATTATAATCCTCCATCTAAAGATAGCCTACTTAAAAGAGGGCGAGTTAAGTTCCAGCCTTCCACTCCTGAGATTTTTATTTAAAGAATACCCCATCTTTACTCGCCATGGAGAGGCTGAAGATTAAAAATTAGCCACTATACAGTAGCTGAGCAGTAACAATTTTTCATAAAGGTTTTTACTACACATTGGGGATTATAATTTCAATATTATGCAAATGTATTTTATGGATCTGTAATACAGAATGTGTACTGGTGTTAATGTGCATTAGCAGGCAAGCACAAAAAGTCTCCAAATGAGCCATTTTGGTGTCTGCTTTCAACATGTATTATGAATAATAAGTTAAATGTTCTGGCTTTAAACAAATATAAAATGTGAATTCCTCTTGATGTGCATCAGTGATATAGCCTTACGCACCTCCCAAGGAATTCTTCCATTGGACACAATTGAAAATTGGTTGTTACCAATGTATTCCTGTTTATGGCTTCTCTTCTGGAATGGGAAGTGAAAGTAAAACAAATATAGTGGATATGAATAGTTTCCCCCAAATCAGCCACTAACCAGAGTGGGTTAGAAAGAGCATGACCCCTTACATGTCAATCCAGTGGCCTGGGCTACTTTTACTTTTAGATACTCTGAGTGTTAAAAAGTGAAGAAACATCCAAACAGGGTTACAAAACTGAGTGTCATATTTTCAGTTAATAAAATTAACCAGTTTCATGCCTTTAACACAAAATATTTTGAACAAAGTAATTATGATGTTCCTAAGATATCTAAATAATATATAAATAACATTTCTTAACAGTGTGCTGCAAGCCTTGTGATCCCATATGGCGACCCAGGTTGAGATATGATGTATATTTTCTTTTAAACCTGTTAGTGTGTCTCTATGGGTATAGATTAGAAAAATCCTCGAAAACTAATCTGAGGCTCTTCGTGCATGCAGAGGCCTGATCCAAAATGCTCTCCAGACTTCTCTGAGGTAGAGTCAAAATATACATTCTTTTCCTTTTTAAATTTTTTAAATGTTTCCACATTCCAATTTTGCTCAATAGCAAAGAAAGTGAGACTAAGCAATATCACATGTGCTCTAGGTGTTAGCTGATTACTTATAAGTGCTGTGAGACTTCTGTTTGCATTGATTTTGTTAGGAGCTTGGGTCTATTGATCCTGTTTTTCACACATGTACTTAACGCCTCCCCCATTCTTTGGCGGTCTGGAGCAAGGCAAGATTGCCCTGTTCAGTGGTTAGGAGCTGGATATTCAGCTGAGTCAGAATAATATAAAAATCTTCTCTTTTAAACAGACATCCTTAATGTATTTAATGCGGATTGAATAATTTCTCTTCAAAATGATAATAAAAATAGCCACGCACTGAGTTCTTACTGTGTTAAGTGTTTTATAAGCATTATCTCGATTGACCTCAAAGGCAATCTCTCAAAGTTGTTTTTACAATCCCTGTGGAATGGCTGAAGAATCCGGAGTTTAAAAAGATTAATTTGTACAAACTCACACAGCTGTGTAGGTCCATCTAATTTTGCAGCCCAGCTTCTTGACCCCTGTATACCCCTGCGACCACTATTAATAAGGTAGAAAGCAGTCTTGGCTTCGTTTATCATGAAAGTATAGCAATGTTTTTTGGTCCTCCAATCCGATACCAGCACAATTAATACTAATGGCTGATCATTTACAGCACTGTTGTGTACACTGCTGCAGTCGGTCGCTGCTTTCCGTCCCCCAACATGTCTCCATTCTGGATGGAGGTTTGCGGAAGGGAAGACGGACACAGCAAGAAGGTCTCTACAAGAACTGGCTAAAAATACATGCTGAGCAAATAAATCGCACTTTAAAAGTTTTTCAATTCAGATTCAGCAAAAAGCCTCTGACTACCTACAGAGTTTAAGCAAGCTACGGTTTCTGTCATCGAGTCCTTAACATTTCAAAGAGGTCCAAATGAAAGATTATTAGTAGCAAGGGAGTCCTTCCAAGTATTCATTTGCAATCAGTTTTGAAAGGAGCTGAGTATATTGTGTCCTAATCTGAAAACAAGCTATTAACCATATGCAGATAAGGCTCCTACTATAACAGCCATTCCTAGTAGGTGAAATATGAAATACTGAATAATAAAACCCGCAGTTCAGGGGAGTAGGCCTCAGAGAACCTCCTCTGGACACGATACCACTTACTGAGTTGTTTTCTGTGCACTTGACCTTTGTATGGTCTTACTCCATCCTCACAGCACCTGGTTAGGTGAATATCATCTTCACTTTACAGATGAGGAAATTGAGGCTTAGTTAAATTAAATTCTCCAAGGTCATACTGTTCATAAGTGGTTGAATAAGGATTTAATTGCAGGTCTCCTTGATTACAGAATGAATGAGAAAGAAACAAAGAGATGATAATGATTTTTAAAGAATGAATCTCAAGTTTCTGAACTGCTACAGCAAGTCTTGTTTTTCTTATGGTGCCTAATCATATTCTGCTCTGTTATTCCTTGGTTTCTTATATACTTAATGCATTTAATTGTGAGCTATCATGATTAATTATAACTGATTCTATTCGAGAGAAGGGGACATGTGCAATCCATTTTCGTGTTCTTTATAGGGCCTTGTTCAGTGCCTGGTACAGAGTGGATATTTCATTTCCTATGGTCTATTTCATTCAATAGGTATTTCATTTATTCCTCCTATACAGAGCATTTTCTCTGTGGCCAAGTCCAGTAAAGAAGACAAGTAGTCATGCCCTCCAGAAGCTTCTAACCTGTGCAGGTGGTTAAAGATCTGAGGCTCACTGGCTGTCAAGGTGCTGTGATGGAGGAGGCAGGGATAGCTGACAGCTCCAGGGGGACTCAGCAAAGGCTCCCCAGAGTGTTCTCTGTACCCCATCCTCCAGCATCAGCAACAGCTGAGCAAAGAGCATGGGGAGGGCATCACAAGCCAAGAAAACAAGAATTGCAAATGACTCCCAATTAGAGATAAGCACATGGCCTCTTCCAAGGATTACAAGTTGCCTGAAGCTTATGGTTCACACAGGGCGAGGAGCGGCTGTGGGAGAGGGCAGGGGCCAAGGGGACCAGCAGGAGAGGTGGTGGAGAGGTATTGGGAGGGAGGTTCAGAAAGAACAAGTGCACCAGGATATGGTGTTTGTGCCTTATCCTGACCATTCTGGGAAGGGTTGTCAGTAGGAGAGAAGCCAGACAAGACACAGTTTAGAAAGATGGTCAGCTAGATTGAGCAGGACAGACTGTAGGGGGCAGGACTGGCGGCAGGGCCCAGGAAAGAGACCTGAGAGGTTGCCACAGCCAGTAAGAGTGTGGGTCATGCCTTCTAGAGCAGAGAAGGCCACTCTGTGTATAATTCAGAAGGACACACAAATATTTTGTTATTCTTAGAGCACTCCCAAGTCTGCTTTCTCTCACCATCAATCCGTGAGAGCCACCTGGACTAAAACACCAAAGGAACCTTCCCTTCGAATGTCCTTGTGTTTCGACGCCCCAGTGCAACTCTCGGAGATTTAATTAGAGTTGCGTTGAGGCACTTTTTATCTTAACAATCTCTCTGCGGGCAAAGGTAACAGAATAACAGGAATCGATAGAAACAAACCTGAGACGAATACTGCAAAAATAAATATTATTTTTGCTGATGCACCCTCTTTACTTTGAAAAATCATGAAGATCTCCATTAGGAAATCATTCTTCCCTGGCATTGTGTTGCGTGCTCAACAAATGTGAGGTAAATATGCTAAAATTAGTGCCTTTTTCATGAAATCACATGACTGTAGAGCTCTTTCTTTTCTTTCAACTGCTGAAAACGTTTGTGTCGACAATTTCAGTAAACACGTGGAGAACTGAAACTGCTCTCTCCTACACATGTGGTTCTTTATGAAGAGGTAATTTTTATCTATGTTCTACTCAGTGGCATATTTATAAGTCTGTTTGGTCTCAAAGGTACCTGATCTCCCCCAAATACAATTGCCCTATAAAGCTAAAGTGAGATTTATTCAGTTACCCTTTAAGAACTTTGCGAGTTATTTTCATTTTCTCCCTATGAATTCATTCCCAGTACAATCCTAAATTTGTCTAATTTGCTGTGTTATTGCAATTAGTCAATTCTCCCTTAGTTACACAAATAATAGCCTTATAAGTTTGAGGCTGTAAATCATTCATCCATTAAAAATGCCATTTCCTTGTACTGCAAATTCGATTCATTTAGAAGAGAAAAACCATGGCAGGGAACAGAATTATGCAATGTCATGGACACATTAACATTTGGATCAAAATTTTACATTGTGTCAGCTGGTAAGCAGTATAAATGGTTCAGATTTACAATAAATAATTGTCTATTAATACTTGGGCATGCTGCAGCAAATTACAGTCTCACTTCAGTAAGCACAGCTGTAGGTAGGCGCCAGGGCAGAGGGAAGCAAGTGCCACAGTTGGTTTGAGTGGAAAGAGCCCTCCATGCAGGGATGCAGGGCCGCTCTCTCCTCCAGCAGCTGGAAGCCTGGCTAGGGATTAAAGGCTGTGTTTGTAAACACAGGGGCTCTAACTGTAGCAGGAACCTGAGATGCCAAGACTCAGTCCTTTGCTAGAAAGTCTAGAGGTGGCATAGGTGATGAGCCCAACGAAAGTATCCTTCATCTTTGCTGAATGTGAAAGGATTGGTGGAATATCTTATTAACCCTAAACAGGCTCCTAGTGTAGAGGATCGATCTTGGCAGGAAAATTGGCTTCGGGCTGGGGTAGCCACAACATCCGGTTTTGATCTTGGAGCCATTAAGGGACTGCCAGGAAGCTGGGCTCTCCCCAGAGCCCACCTCATGTGCGCAGGCAGGATTTAGGCCCTCCAGAATCTTGATCACTAGCCCACAGAAGAACTGTAAATTAATGCCATTTTCACTGTGTAGCTCAAGGCGAGTCCAGTTAAAATGTGGACAAGGTGTCTAGAAAGGCTGGTATGTTAGATATACTAACACTTGTTAACACCGTAGCAGGCAGCAGGATATCTACACGGCCAAAATTAGGGCACTGACTGAGGGGCATGCACTGGAATTCAGGACAGGAAACCTGTCACGCGGGTGAGAGGAGAATGAAGGGCTGCCCAGAGACACCAGGAGGCCAGTGGACACTGCAGGGTGCCGGGGCCCACTGGGGACCAGAAATGGACCATAAGGGTGGCTAACATTGGTATAGTTTATCTGTAAGGGTAGGCACTGCTATTATCATCCCCATCTCCCAGGTGAGGAAACTGAGCCCCAGGAATGTTAAGGAACCTGTTTATCAAGTTTACCCAGCCACTGAGACGATTTAAACGGAAGAATCAGGTATCTCTAAAATCTCGTTTATCTTAGTTCATCATTTAAGTTCAAAGCTTTCTAGAAATAATAGATTTCACTTATCTTAAGGTCATGTGGTTCAATTAATTTAAATTGTGACTCTTAGCAAAGACCAAATTTTATGGAATTCTCTATGATAAAAAATCTAGGCTGAATTCAAAACAATAAATTTATTCCATTATTACTAGTATTATCCTATTCAAAGTCAATCAGCTCATAAAGAAAAAAGAACCCTTTAATGGCCTTCAGATTTAACCCTCATTTACTCTAGGTCTGCATGCTTAAAATCCACAGAATGAAAGAAGCCTTATGAACTGTATTTTAACAAAAATATTGCTATCTGAAAAAACTGGGTCTCGAGAGAAATTCGATTTTTCTTGATTGAATTGGATAATATTTTCATCACAATTGTAAGAAAAGTTAATTGAACACCTATTAAGTACAGGGCATTGTCCCAGATTTGGGGTGATTGCCTAATTTTGCTTTTCATGTCTGCTGAAAGCCAAGTTTAATTTGGAGCTGCGTCTCAGGAAGGGGGAGCAGCTGAGATTGATTTAC
Organism: Sturnira hondurensis; assembly: GCF_014824575.4. Classification (NCBI taxonomy): domain Eukaryota; kingdom Metazoa; phylum Chordata; class Mammalia; order Chiroptera; family Phyllostomidae; genus Sturnira; species Sturnira hondurensis. The sequence goes on from NW_028076767.1 coordinate 39,329,435, forward strand.
TTAAATACTTTAGAACATCTGCAAATTGTTTTCCAATTCACCAGAGAATATTAAACCCTTGTGGCTGTATACTACCCTTTTCAGCAGTATTAGTTTTTCTCTCATGCTTGGACAGTTGCTGTGGTCTCACAACTGGTTGCCAGCAAGAGCTACTTTTTCTTGCACACCACTAAATTCATCCTCATAAAAAGTCGTCTTTGTGACATCGTTCTCCTACTCAAAACTTTCCATGTTTCTTTACTTTCTCCTGCATAAACTCTTGAGCTGGTATCCAAGGCCTCCACCATCTGGGTACCGGCTACCACTCAGTACATAGTTCCCGTTGCTTCTTCATGCAAACCTGTGCCTGGCACGTGCTGACCCCAGGACGCTGCATTCTCCATCCACCACACTTGTTCCCCTTCCTCCATTCCATCAGTCTGCAATGTCTCTGCCTTTCCTTCCAGAGGCCCTCCTACACACTCCCCACATTTGTTTTTAAATCTTTTTTGATCACCCTAGCTCCCTTTCTCTCTAAATTCGGTGATTTGGCGGTTTCCATAGAATTGTGAAAAGTTAGAACTGGCAGGACCAGGGGTGGGCCATTCGTTACTGTTTCACAGAGCTTCTTTCAATCTTTCTTTAGTGCAGTTGTACTGGGTTAGGAATGGGAAGACCCTATTCTACCATTTTCCCAGTGGATGACCAACAGCTGACCTTGGGCCAGCCACAAGACCTTCTCAAACTCAGTAGCCACATCTATAAAATGGAGATACCTGGCCTACCTACAAGTGTGTTGTGAACATCAAATGTGATCATGTATAAGAAAGTGATTCATAAATTCTAAAGTAATAAATGTTTTTACTGTTTGTCAGATGTCCCCACCCACACACAGCACAGTCCTCCTGTCACCCCCACCCCCACCTACCCAGTGCCAAAGAGCCACTGTACTGGGGTGGACCAGGCCAGGAGTTAGCAAATAATGATGTTGCATAACTCAAGGGTCTATCTTCTTGCATTACATGGATTGTGTATTTTATTCACTTTAGATGTCTTTTGGGCTGTAGAAATTTCTGTCATCTCTTCCTGCCATTGTGGAAATAGCAAGATTTCTGGGGATAATCGGGTTCTTTTTATTGAGTTTATGGGGAAACACAAGCTCAAACACATACCTGAACACTACAACCATTTCTCCTTCTACAAAAGCCTGAAGAAACAGCAGACTTCGTTACTACCTATTTAAAGATTTGGCCAACTTGATTCTGCTGCCATAGTTCCTATTTTGTCAATAAATATAAATAACTACTTCTTACTATTCATAATTTAAAAACATTTACAAGGCTTCTTCTGTTTTTGTCACCAAAATCATGTATTTGAGAGAGATTTGTAAAAACCGCCACCCGGGCCTGAGAACCTAGGCGGCTCTTCCCCATGAGCATTCCCTGGTGTTGGTCAGGCCACGGCTTTGGCTCCATGTCCCCAGGTGGACTGCGGTCCCCGCACCCTCAGCTGACCTGCAGAGCGCATGGTGGTCTAGGGTGGGGGTGAGGAGCCTGGGTTGGGGACAGGGGTTGGCGAAGATGCCCTGACAGGTCTCTGCAGCTTGGCTCTGGGGGCCCCATTTTTACAAACTTAGGTCCTGCTTGGAGCGCGGGTGGCAGAGACCTCATGTAGCTTGGAGGAAATCTTTATTTCTCAAGTGGATAAAAATAAAGTTGCAGTGAAAGATGTTACTGTAATGTGCTTGAGTCACTTGAGAGGCATACCCTAAGTTGTTAACTTGGTTTACAACAGAAAGTGGTCAGAAAATCTTTGTTTTTGGCCAAATAAAATAATCAAATTTATTCCTTATCATTCAGTGGGAATGTGATGATTTTTGATTATTGATGTTTACACTTCCAAGCAAATTTGCTCACGTAATTTTAGTCACATTCCTCAAATATAACTTTCTTCAGTGCCAGTTTTTCCAAATGTCTAAATACCTGCACAGGCCTGGAAGCCACTAACTTCTAATACATCCACCTTTACTTGTTGAATGGATAGGACAGACTTAAAAAGATGACCTCTCTCATAGGGGGCACTGGTCTTTAAAACGTCTTCATCTCTGAGTGCCGAAACGAAAGATAATGACTTCCTTCTTTTGTGCGCTATACACCAATGACATTACCTAATTGCATATCTGCTATGCAATAATGTCCCTTATTACATGGATAACTACACATTAAGTCCACTGGAAATGCTGGTAATTACACAGTATGTTATCTTCTGATGGTCATATCACTAATTCATCTGACCCCTATAAATCTGTTTTCTACCATCATTTCTTTATTCTGGGCCTCTTTACATTACTTTATAGACTGTTAGGAAAACAATCAAATCATCTATTAAACTATGCAATTGAAAGTATTTTAAAAAAGTGTGGTCCTAGCGCATGCGTGTGCTCACCACTCCTCCCTTGCCACGCGCACACGTAAACAGCTTTAGATCTGGGTAACATTTTATTTTTTGTGACATTAGCATTAGTTTCACTTTGTAGAGTGTTGCAGCAAGGTTTTAATTAGAATTTAAAAACTTGTCTGGTTCACAAACAGAATCACAGCTTAAAAGGGCATAAGTTCACCCTGAAAATGTTGATCCGGTCTCCACAACACCAACACGCTTCCCAAAGGGAAGTCCACATCTGTGGCTGGAACCGGAGTCGACCCCAAGTCAGGCTCAATCTGGCTACACCAAACTTCGCTTTCCTGCAGTCGGTCCGCTCCCAACTGTTCCCTCTCCCTACGAGCCCCCTTTCAGCTGCAGAGTGACGCCAGCCGGTGAGATGAAGTCCCATAGCTTTTACGTCCTTACTGCCAGGGCTACAAAACAGATAACGGCTTGGAGCTGAAGCCAGTGCTTTTATTGGACTAACTAACGATATAAATAAAATGGTCTCTGACTGAGCTTGAGAGAATCACTGTGTCTTTATCAGGCCATAGAAAACAGATCCAGGAGGGCAATAAATACGGCACATAACAGAGTGGAATTAAATGATTGGGCCTGAATTAACACCCTGTTCCTCAGCCTCGCTTAGTGTTGCACGGCCCCAATGAAACACTGCATTTCACAAATGCGCAAGGCCCATTTAATTTTTATTTCAAGCTAGTTCAGAAGATAGGATTACCTATAACCATTCCATTGTATGACTCTTGAAGTAACAACGCTGATTCTGTCTAGACAACTGTTAGGAAAACAGACCGTGCCGTAAGAGTCACAGTGTCTCTCCAGAATACTGCCTCTAAGAAGTCATGTTAACAAAAAGGGATCAAATTCCTATTCCTGCCACAGTGACAGGACTGCCCTTGACGGGAAAAAACAAGACTTCATGAACTCAGCCTGAGTACTTCCCATGGTTATTAACAATAGAACTCAGCAAATGTTAATCCGAATTTATTTTCTTGAACACGACTAAGCTCCTGAGTTCTAACTGCAAGGTGGGATTTAATATCGCCTTGGAGGGTAGTGCCTGGTGGCCCCACTCCCCACTGTACCGCATGTTGCATGTTAAGGTGAGCGAGTCCCACTTAAACCCTATTTGAGAGAAGTTAATACTGTTCCACGATTTTCCACTTAAACAAGGGCTCTAGAACAAGAAATCCAAGGATGACGTTAAAAGGAAGCTTCATTATACCAGTGAAGTACTTAGCAATTTCAAATGAGCAGCCAGATAAAACTGAGGCACAAAATCCACTTTGTATATCTGTGACTTGAAATGATTTCCGAGACTGGGGTATATTAACAAGGCAAGGTCTGTAAGAGCTGAGAAGTAATGGAGATCGCAGTTTTGAGCACTTAGTAGATGCTTAGTGCTGGCCTGTTTTGTCATTCAATCATCACAACATCCCATAAAGTGGACATGACTATTCCCATCTTACTAACAAGGACCTCAAAGCTCACAGAGTAGGCTGAGGTTCAAATGCAGTTCTAGCCAATTCCAAAGCTAGACCTTTCCGTCAGTGCTGTGGTGTCGCCTGCTTAAGACTCCCAGTTCCACTGAAACTTTGACTTAGAATCCTCTGGAATAACCCAAGAAGCCAGATATTGCCTAGAAGAGAGATAACACTGATTCAATAGAGTCCCAAAGGGCAGGAAGAAGAACCAAAAGGTTTTGGCTCTGTGTGAGAACATCTTTTACAAAGTCCCAGGAGATCCAGACATTCCACCAGTTGAGAAGCTTTTCCCTGCGATGTAGGCGAACCTGCCCATCCCAGATGGTGTCAGGGTGTGAGCTGTTGTGTAAGTGGAGTTTACAATATGCCCCCTCCTGAAGGAGCCCCACGAGCCCTGACAGAACAGAGGAGGAGGATGCTGTCACATCCTCGAGAATACGGGGTCTGCCTGTATCCAAGTTTCCCCCAACAGCTTAATGTGGTATATACTCGTGTACATGTTCGTTCAGGAGGAACACCTATTCGGTCAAACCTCCTCCTGCTCAAGACTTTTGAACGACAAAATTAGTATAATCCTAACACAAATTTATGCTTGAGTACCTTCAATGCAATGCACAATATCGCACACAATTTTTTCCTAAAGGAATCTCAACTGGCCTGGCCATTGAAGACTACATTATGGAGAAGTTCTAATAATAAATTTATTTTTAAAAAAGATGATCATGCCCTGGCTGGTGTAGCTCAGTGGATTGAGCACAGGCCTGTGAAGCAAAGGGTTGCCAGTTTGATTCCTAGTCAGGGCACATGCCTGGGTTGCAGGCCAGGGCCCCAGTAGGGGACACATGAGAGGCAACCACACATTGATGTTTCTCTCCCACTCTTTCTCCTTCCCATCCCCTCTCTCTAAAAATAAATAAATAAAATATTTTTAAAAAATGATCACTAGTAAGTTTACTGGTGATAGAAACACTTCAGCTTAAGAGTGTTATGCTGCTGAATTATGACCAGGCACTCAATAGGTAGTAATATGCCTAATTTCATGTCTTATGTAATATCCAATAAATTAATTAAAATATTTTGACAGTCAATTAATATTATCTGGTAATAATTACATCTATCACTTTATGTGATAAATTCCTTAAAATATTATCTTTTGAGAAATGATTTTTATTTACCAAATAGGGATACTAATATGATTAAGTGAGTTTAATTGGGAATATTAATTTTTTATATCCTTGGTCAAAAGTTCTTAAGCAAAAGTCCAGACTGTAGTTGTCCACATGGGGGTCTCAGCACTAGTGACTGTTCTTGGCTGTGTTTTTGAGAGGTAACAACAAGGCCCTGATACCCTGTGGCCCAGACTTAGGCACAATCCCAGGCATTCCTTGGACCTTTACTTTTCAGTATTAATTCAAGGGAAGTAAAATCTATCCCCACTGTGTCAACAACAAGAGCCAGACTGTATCTTTGAACTTGAGTCCTTGTCTACTTGACTCCCCAGCGAACCATGGCTTCAAATAGCTTGTTTGGTATAAAAGACCAACTTGAGCATTTTCCCACCAATTTGCTTATTTAAGTGGTCATTTCTGCATTTTGAAGACACCAGTTCAGTTTTAAATATCGACACAAAAATGGAGAACACTTGGGACAGAATAATGGACTATTAGAAGTCTTTATTTTCAACTGGTATGTGGGCAGTGTGTAGTGTAATCACAAAGAATGTTTGGTTTAAAACTGTGAGGTATCTGTATTTATGAGCTGTCACAGAGTGAAACATCGATGGGAGAGAGAAACATCAATTGATTGCCTCTTGCATGCACCGCAACTGGGCACCAAAACCACAACTCCGGCATGTGCCCTGACCAGGAATCAAACCATTGGCCTTTTGCTTTGTGGAGTGACACCCAACCAACTGAGCCACACCAGTCAGGGCAGAGTCACCATTTTTTAAGCTAAATAACTTTTTTTGTAACTTATTTTCTTAATATAATTGTGGAAATCCAAGGACATAAAATTATGAATTGTACTGTTTAAAAAGTGGCATGCCAGTATAAAGTATTGGTATTAATAATTCTCAGTAAAGAATGGCCAGGAATTTTTAAAACTTTCAATTACAGTTGACATAAAATATTGTATTAGTTCCAGGTGTACAACACAGCGATTTGGCATTTATATAACTTATGAAGCGATTACTCCAATCAGTCCGGTACTTTATAACCCTGTGACTATTTTTATAACTGGCAATTTGTACTTCTTAATCCCTTAAACTTTGTCATCTGTGCCACCATAAGTCCCTGTCTTCCCCATCTCTGCAACCATCAATTTGTTCTCTGTATCTCTGAGTTTGTTTCTGTTTCCTTTGTTTATTTTGTTTTTAGATTCCACATATAAATGGAATAATATGGTATCCGTCTTTTTCTGTCTGACATTTCATTTAGCATAATACCAATCCATCTCACAAATGGCAAGATTTCTTTCTTTTTGTGACTGACTAATATTCCATTGTGTACCACATCATCTTTATCCATTGGAAGACTAACCAGGATTTTAAGTTTTGATCCTTACTGTGTCACTTTTTATTACTCATGGACAAAAATTCTCCTTCCCTGGAGCCCTCATGTACTACTGTTGGAAATGCAGACTGATGCAGCCACTGTGGCAGACAGTATGACGCTCCTCAAAAAATTAAAAATGGAACTGGCTTATGACCCAGTGAGTCTACTTCTGGGGATTTATCTGAAGAAATTCAGACACTGATTTGAAAGAATATATGTGCCCCTGTGTTCACTGCAGCATTGTTTACAATCGCCAAGCTATGGAAGCAGCCCAAGTGTCCATTAATAGACAAGTGGATAAAAAAGCTATGATGCTACATATGCACAATGGAATATTATTTGGCAATAAAAAAGAATGAACTCTTATCATTTGCGACAGCATGGATGAACCTGGAGGGTTTTATGCTCAGTGAAATAAATCAACTCAGAGAAAGACAAATACCATACGATCTCACCTATATGTGAAATCTAAAGAACAAAACAAATGAACAAAATTAAAACACCCTCATAGACACAAAGAGAGAACTGGTGGTTGCTGGAGGGGATGGAGGGTTGGGGCACTGGGTGAGAGGGTGGAAGTACCAAGGGGCAGAAATAGGCAGTTACAAAATAGTCACAGGACAGTAAGTACAGCACAGGAAATACAGTCAATAATACTGTGATAACTATGTATGGTGCCAGATGGGGTACTAGAAATATCGAGAACATTATGTAAAGTACATGGTTGTCTAACCACTGAACTGAACCCCCAAAACCAATGCATATAAAAATGTATTTCACACTTTGTAAACTCAGGCCTCCTTTGATTGGTTCATCACCAACCAGGTAGAGTTTAAAGCCACAATGTCAAACTCAAAGCCACCTCTAGAGCTGTGCTGCCCAATCACCTCAGTGTCTTCAGCTCCCATCTTTTGGTCTAAACCCTATCATTTCAGTTTGACAACACGTTTTTCTTTTGACCTGGATTTTGCAGAACTAAAATTATCTGGGAAATTATTTTGCAAGAACAACTACTTTCCTGTTGGACATCAGCGAAGCTGTCTTCCCAGGCAAGCATGCAAACACACAGCACTTTAGGCAGGTCTCCGCTTTACTCCACGGAATTTACTGTGATGTGAAACCTTACAGTTCACCCACGGTACTTATTTACCTGTTTATCATCCATCTCTGTCCTCTGATCTGTTAGTTCCAGAAGAGAAGGAACAGTGCTTGTCTTTTTCACCCCTGTCCCCCGGGCGTGAAATCCTTGGAACACAGTAGAAGCCAAATAAATTGTTGAATGACTTGCTGCAAATAGAAAAGGTCACGTTTGATATCACTAAAGCATTTAGGTCTGACCACCAGTTTTTCCTTTCCCCATGAAGACTTAACCTGTTCTTAATCTCTCACAATAAAAATTTCACCAGTTAGGTCCTTGGTAATATTAATTTGCTACTCCTATTGCTGTGTTTTTCAGGGCCTGAGGCTGGGCCAAACATGACTGAGGTTTCTAAGATATATTTTTAATATAATTTTAAAATATACTCACTAGGGGAAGGCTCATAAAATTCAGCTTCAGCCACAATCTGGTCCATGGACTGCAAGTGCTGCATAAATAAATCATCGAGTCATTTTGGCATCCTGTGGGCCAGAAGGAGTACCGTCCTCAGTAGATTTAAAGAGACATGGTTCTGAAAGAAACAGGAGCAAAGTGAGTGATTAAGCATGTACTCCCTTATTCTTCTGGAGTTTAGACAAATTTCTTGAAGCAGGAATTACCTGTTTTCACCAAAGATAGATTCTTTTTTGTCTCTTCACTTGGAAATCACTGTGGTGTTAAAAGAATCCATTCTAATATCCACAATGAATGCTCCCCGCCCACTTTGCAACTATTGGTACACAAGAAAAAGAAAACTACAACACGGCAGTCAGAAGAGCAGGTTACAGGGACCATTTGTGTACAGAGTGGATTCAGAGAAGTCAGAAGCCAAGCTTAGATGGGGCCAAAGAAATCCCTGCAGAGGGTGGTCTGTGGGACGTAGGAGTCTCGAGGGGCTGCCTAATGGAGAGACTCTGTATCAGTGGCCCAGGGGGTGGTGGGTGTTCATACTAGAGCTCACCTGTGCATCTCTCTCTCTCTCTCTCACACACACACACACACACATTCACACTCACACACTGTGATCCTCTGCTTCCTGGTCACATCTCCTGGGCTAATCCAATCCAGGCCACTCCACTGCCTGGTGGCCTTCAGAAACTTGCTGGAATGAAGAACACTGAATAAAAACAATGTGATGTATCTATTTCCTGTGGATTCAGAAGCCAGGCCAGGAGTCTGAATCCTTCCTCTGACCTCAAAAAAAGAAAAGAAAAGGCCAAAGCAGCTCCAGGGTTTGCAGAAAGCTCTTTTTAAAAACTGTTCACTAAAAGAGACTGGGTAGTAGCCAATGAGGGCCAGTGGAGGCAAACATTGCATATGCCTTATCAGAAAAACTGATTAAACTATGGGGCCATTGGTATAAGAGAGTGTAAAACCTCACTCATTCAGAGGAATGCCAAGAAATTTGATGTATGAGGTACCTGTGGGAACACACACTCAGACAGAAATACAGGCTGGGCCCACTACTACCCCATGTTTGAACACATGCATGCACACACAGCAATCCCCTTCTTAACCAGTATCCTTTTTTTTTGCTGCTTTGTCTTACATGTAAGCAGGACCAAAAAATTAAAAATTGCATATGGTTCTTGTTGTATTGGCTGCTACCCAAACCAGGCCAGTTTGAATTTTACTCTTAGAAAAAAATGTTTTTCATGTCCTTTTTATTATTGTTTTTAATTTTTAATTTTTATGTATTGATTTCAGAGAAGGAGAGGAAGGGAGAGAGAAAGGACCATTGATTTGTTGTTTATGCAGTTTTTGGTTGCTTCATGTATGTGCCCTGATCACAGATTGAACACACAACCTTGCTGCATCAGGACTATATGCTCCAATCAACCAAGGTACCTGGCCAGGGCTCAGACATTTCTTATCTGACTACTACCTGTAGTCTTAGTAGCTGTTAGGCCCTTCTTGGGCTAACCAGTTGGTAGCTCCCCAAAAGAAGCCATTAGCTTCTTACATTACTCAGGGTGCCAGCACATTGCAGGTACCAGATCCTCTCATGCTGGTTCATCTTTAATTTAATCTCTAGATTTTTCAGCTCCAACTGTCAGCTGGATTCCACTTAATAACACATTTTTATCTGTTATTGCTTTGGTGGTGTTTTGTTTTTTAACAACTCAATAACCAATATAATGATGACAGAACTGACAAATTCTGCATTAGTAGATTTCCTCCCCCCATCCAAGGCTCCAAGCTGCCAAAAGCTAGAAAGGATGAAATAGATTCCAGGCAGTTACAGGTTAAGGATCATTTGCATAAATTAGCAAGTTTTGCAAATGAATTCATCTAGTGAGAAGTAAGACACGGGACACTGCATTTTAATAATTGACATTCCACATGAAATGCAATGTTCTTGAGGAGGAAATTGAGCTCCAGGTTGCTATTAGAACCAGCGGAGCAGCAAGACTGGGAAGAAATGCCATCCCCCATTATGTGAGTTACCGCTCCTGCATAACAACTACTGCAGCCTGATGGACTCCTCTTAATGAAAGTCCTGGTGCTCGCTCACTGAGAGGGAGAACCGAGAGGGGTCCACACATCGGGCAGCACTGAACAGGAAATGAAAATGAGGAGCTCTTCAGGATGCAGCCAGTAACTCGTTACATTCTCCTTTTCCATTTGACGGCGGCAGGTCCCCCCGCCCCCAACTCTCTTCCTTTTCAGTTTTATAAAACTCCTGGGTGATTATTTTAAATATACAGTGTGAGTAAAAATTTTTAATTATCCAATTTGGAGGTTGTCTCTGAAAACGTTAGTTAAATTACAAATAAAGATTAAGTGGCCCATTTTGCTGCCTCCTCCTGGCCCGATTTGTTTAAGACCATGCCACACTGCAAATATTGGTGAGGTTGCCAAATTAATGCCTTTCCCAAAGTGGTAGCCAGTCAGTCAAAGTCAGGGTATCCAGAATGTTGAAAGTACAAACTGCTCACATGCAGTCCAAGAGCTGGAAACAAGTCCACCTGAAATAGTGTTTCCTGGCGTAATGTATAATTAACATAAAATGAATTAAATCACTCATTCGATAGACTTTGTTCCAAGTTCATGTAGAGTAAGTGTGTCATATCAATTAATTCTCAATGAACTGCAGCAGCCAATAAAATTTCTCCCAGACACTGGTAATAACCCAAGATATTGATGGAAGAGGTATCGCTATTAATATGAGTGCAAGCCTCAGCTCATGTACAGGGAACAGGCAGCTACAGTTTCTTCCCTGGAAAGGAAGCGTGAGGATGGCTAGCTGCCTGTTGTTCTTTTCATTCTGTTAAGCTCCCTGTGTGCTCTCACTTTGCAGACTGATAGCCTTTTAATTTTGCCTACACAGACAAATTTCCCTTGTGGAGCTGTCTGTTTTCAGAGGATGTCTAATCTGAAAAAGTTAATACATGTGAACAAATTAAACAGATTCAAATAGAAAGGATGGATTATATTGCCCATGTAATTGAGACATTTCAGTGGCTTTTCTACATGCTCAAAACCTCAAATAACTGATATATATTTAAAACCTAATGCAAACAGATCTTCGGTCTGCAGGATTCAAACAGGAATCTAAACTAATACTTTGGGAGAGTCTTTTTTTTTTTTAACTGAACTAATCAGTTGACTTTGGTACTATGCAGACAAACTGTCAAAGCCCTACATTTCTTTGTTGATAATATGTGATTATACAACAAAGGAGCCAACAGGCCGATTTGTCACTTCCGAGCTTGTGTTACCTGGTACTTCACTGACTCATCTAGCTTTTCCTAAACAATAACACCTGTTCGCCAGAAATGTCTATTATTTTATGCCCATTTTTTTTCACCTAGAGAATACTCTTTGGTCCTGGGGTTAAATGTGTCTGACAGTCTGAGAGGACAGCCTTTTGTCTGCCTTTGCAGCCGGCGGCAGCATCGCCCAAAGGGATCCTGGCCAGCCCCTAGGTTTGGGTAATGAGTCGCCATGGCTCTTCTCCCAATAAAGGGTGTGTTCAGACGATGCTTATTTATAGACCAATAAAGGAAAAATTTTCCACTGTTCTTCTCAGCAGGCTGGGGATAAATAGCTCTTCCGTTTCTCCCATTTAATGTTCACAGACACAAAAAGAACCACTTGGCCTATTAAGCCAACATTTGTATTTTTTCCTACAAAGGGGAGAAATCCTTAAATGTCAAACAGTGGAGGATTCAGATATAATCCTTCTCTTCTTAGAACTGTTTTATTGCAACCTGTTTTCCTTCACAAAGAGGCACTCGAGGCTTAATTTGGTTACTGGCTGAAACATGGACTCCTTCCCCGGGCTTCGACAATTTTCTCCTCGACCTCAGAGCTTAGATGCTCCGTGGCAGAGACCTCCTTCCTGAAGGCAATGCAGCCGGAGCGCCAAATGCCCTCTCCCGGGGCAGCTACAGCTGGGGCGAGCTGCTCTTCATGACTCTGTATGCGGCAAACGCTTTCTATTTCCACATTCTAGAGCAAAGAACAGCATAAATTATCCCTGATTCTTGATTCTGTGATGAAGTAGCCATCTGGTCTGATAGTACGGTGACAATGATATAGGAGGGAACTCTCTGTGCTTGGTCCACTGCACAGAAGAGGACAACAGGACATATTTTAAAATGTCAGGATCCATCAGAACCATCTTCAGGAAAGTTTGCATTTATGAAAATAGATTGTATTGGAGATACATCATGAAGCAAATCTAATCATGGCTGCCGGGCAGCTGAATTAAATTAAGAGTAAATCGGAATGTTTCCAATTAAAAACATGTTATCCCTCCCTTTCCGGCCCTGTTTTCCACGTCTGTGAAAAGATGCCTTATTAAACTTTTGGGGGGAGCTTCTGTCACAACGGCTATTGACCTGTGCTCCTCTCCTTTGACATGTATATGTGGAGTTCTTTGGCTGCAGCTATGTGATGAGTTTCACTATTTCCAGTCAGTTATTAATGCAAACTGTGTTCACCACCAAACCTGTGTTCATCAGCAGATAAGAGGGAGGCATCGTTGGCATGAGGACTATTGAGATAAGCATGTGAGCATAGGCGTATTGATAGAATCATAAGAGGTTTATTTTTCGAATGGTCTCCCATTTAATATATTTTTTTCATCCATTTATTCATTTAACAAACATTGACTGAGCACTTTTTCATGCACCAAGCTGAATTATGTGTCTTACTGAAATTTGGGACAGAACGATAACCCATTTTGAGCCTCCTAACTAGGCGGGCATTATTACTTCAGTAGGAGTGATTGTCTCCGAATGTCCAGAGGCATCGTCTGCATCGTTGCTACAGGAAGCCAGGCAGATGTCTATCAACAGTGTAAGATCTTAGTCTGGGACAGAGGAGAAGGTGTCTGAAGCTACGGAGAACACCTGCTCATTGGGCGGGCGTCGTGGGGGCTAAAGCCAGCTTGCAGAGGCCCATGTCAGTGCAGGGTCTGGGGGATCTGGCAGGAAACTCAGCTACAATCCCAGCAGTCAGAACCCAGAAGCAAAGCCAAAGGGCAGACCCACAGCATCAAGATCTGAGCAATAATGAGTGCCCCAACTCTTAGTGGAGACAACTCTGAATAAAAACTCAGCCTTTATTTTCTTAATGTCTCCCAGATACACGACACTATTAGGAGACCTCACTAGATACTCTTTCTGTGTGGGACCCAGATATTGGGAAATAGTCATAACTTTTATTTCTGAAGGAGTAAGGGGTTGAGATACTCAAAGGACGATTATTGAGTATCTGCTCTCTGTCACAAGTTACTCAAATCCTTGCCCAGAACTGTCCCATTATCTTCTCCATGATCAGCCTGTTTCTGCTCTCTCCAGCGATCACCACCGCCCAGTTGCCCAAGCCTGAAAGTTGGAAGTCATCGCGATTCACTACAACTCTCCCACCCCGTCAATAGCTCACCAAGTCCCGTAGAGTTTATCATGAAATATTTGATCTCCGTCCTCACCACTGACATCATTTCTCAAAACTTCAATAGACTATAGCAGCTTCTCAATGGATGTTTCAAAGATGACAGCCTAGTCACATATTTTCCTGACATGTCCCACAATGACGACATTGATTCTGGAAGTGTATCCATGGTCGGACTACTGTCCACTTCCCTGACCTTGTCCCCAGTCCCCTCACTCTCCCTGGTATATCAGACGTTACAGCCATGCTCAGCAGTGTGCACCCTGCCTTTGTCTCCCAGAGTATAGCTTTCCAGTGGGGTTTCTCAGGTCCTTCACTTCAATCACTGTATAAAGTAACATTTTCTGCTTCCTCTTTAAAAGCTGGTCCAAAGATAAACCAAGACCCCAAGATTCTGAGACTGACTTCAAGTACTGAGGTAGTAAGTCAGGTCCCCTATCCTATTCGGGGTCCCCTGCCCCCAACACACTCTTATGTTCTTATTCTAAAGGGTCAGTAGGCCCTAATAGTCCCTGCCTAGGGGCCTTACTCCCCAGCCTTTAGTTTGCATATTGTTGTCCTTCATCCCAACACACAGGAAATAGTCTCTTGACAGTCTCACCAGCTCTGAGAAGAGCATTCTCACTCTGCTGTCTCCCTGAGTAATGCCTCTCAACCCTGGATTTGGAAGTTATCTTCTTCCACAGAAGACTGCTAGCATTCTGACAACTGGTACCACGAAACATCCTCTTATTCAAGTGAAACCCTACTTCCTGCCTACGTGGGGAATGTCTTTGACCCTTATCACCCAAGCAATAAAACAACGCCTTTACCAAAAAATGATCTTTTTAAAAAATATATTTTATTGATTATACCATTACAGTTGTTCTATTCCCCCCCTTCATTCCCCTCCACCCGCACACTCCCTCCCCTACCATTCTCCCCGCCTTAGTTTATAACCACGTGTCTCAAGTTCTTTAGATTCTATATTTCCCCCACTATTCTTGCCCTCCCCCTATCTATTTTCTACCTATCGTCTATGCTATTTTCTGTGCCTTCTCCCCCCTTCTCCCCCTCCCACCCCCCTGTTGCTAACCCTCCATGTGGTCTTCATTTCTATGGTTCCACTCCTGATCTAGCTGTCCTCTTGGTTTGCTTTTGTTTTAGATGTGGTTGTTAATAACTGTGTGTTTGCTGTCCTTTCACTGTTCATATTTTTCATCTTCTTTTTCTTAGATAAGTCCCTTTAGCATTTCATATAATAAGGGCTTGGTAATGATGAACTCCTTGAACTTGACCTTATCTGAGAAGCACTTTATCTGTCCTTCCATTCTAAATGAAAGTTTTGCTGGATAAAGCAATCTTGGCTGTAGGTCTTTGGATTTCATGACTTGGAATACTTCTTTCCAGCCCCTTCTTGCCTGTAAGGTCTCTTTTGAGAAATCCGCTGACAGTCTGATGGGTACTCCTTTGTAGGTGACTGTCCCCTTATCCCTTGCTGCTTCTAGGATTCTCTCCTTCATTTTGGTCTTGGCTAATGTAATTATGATGTGCCTTGGTGTGTTCCTTCTTGGGTCCAACTTCTTTGGCACTCTCTGAGCTTCCTGGATTTCCTGGAAGTCTATTTCCTTTGCCAGACTGGGGAAGTTCTCCTTTATTATTTGTTCAAATAAGTTTTCCACTCGTGGCTGTTTCTTTCCCCCTTCTGGTACCCCTATAATCCGGATGTTGGAACGTTTAAAGATGTCCTGGAGGTTCCTAAGCCTCTCCTCATTTTTTTGAATTCTCATTTCTTCATTCCTTTCTGGTTGGATGTTTCATTCTTCCTTCTGGTCCATTCCATTGATTTGATTCCCAGTTTCCTTTCCATCACTATTGGTTTCCTGGACATCTCCCTTCATTTCAATTAGTTTAGCCTTCATATGTTCCTCTAATTTGTGACCATAATCAACCAGTTCTGTGAGCATCCTGATAAACAGTGTGTTGAACTGTGCTTCTGAGAGGCTGGCAGTCTCTCGGTCACTGAGAGTTATTAGCTCTGGAACTTTGAGTTCTTCTTGCGCCATGTTTTGGGCTGTTCGTGCCTGTTACGTAGCAGGATCGGATCCCTAGGTGTTCACCAGAGCAGGGCAACTCAGTCGCTGGATTGTGTCGCTCTATGTGGGGGTGGGGTCAAAGAGGAACGATGGCGTCCCGTCTGCGGCCTCCCGTCTGCCACCTCCCACCTTGGCCCCCACAAGTGGCCGGTGCCGCAGCTCCCACCATCACCTGGGCCTGCGTGTTTCATCCCACTGCACGTGAGTGCGCCACCGCCGTTAGCCCTCCACTGGGTTCGCCCCCTGAGGCCTGCATGGTCCGTCTCACTGTGCGCGAATGTGCGACCGAGGTCAGTCTGCCCCACACCCTGACTGGGTCCGGACTACTTGCACACCTAGGTCGGGGGATCTGTCCTGCCAGACCCTGCTCTGCTGCTGGCTCCGCCTCTCTTACCATCCCTGTTGAATGGTTCGTCGTTGTCGGACTTCCGTATAATTCAATTTTCTGGTCTTTGGGTGTGCCTTTGTTCTCCAAACCTTTGTTGTATTCAAACTTGGCTGTGGGAGAAGGCACAGTGTTTCCACCTATGCCTCCATCTTGGTGGAAGTCCCTAAAAATGATCTTAACTGTACACAAGAATCACTTATAAAAAACAAGGGAGATGGAGTTATTTTATGAAATAAAGTACTAGTCTGTTTTTATATATAGATTTATAAGCATGGGTGTTATATACTTATTCATATATCTCCCATTAAACAAAACCGTACTTAAAAACAGTGACATTGATAGAATCTGCATTTTCACAGAACCAGACACAACAAATCTGCATACTCCCTCTGAATGCTGAATGAGAGGTATGTGATGTTCACTGAATATCCGTGTGCTCCCAGGTGATTAGATCTGGGCAATGGTCCATGAACAAGACCCACTCCTGGGCTGAAGCATTCGGAGTCAGTGTGTGACTCTCTGACTCTCTTTCCTCCTGCCACGAGACAAAGGACAGGACGTGCTGAGCTGGTGAGACTGTAAGATACAAATTGTCTGGATCTTTGTGTCACAGCATGGAGGGCAGCTACCCTGAAGAGTTAGCAGACCCACTTTGGGACTTAGCATGAATAAAAAAATAAACCTTTATTATGTTAAGTAACTGGAACTCCAGCATTATATTTTCACCACATCAGAGCCCATGCTATCTTGACACATACATTTCATTATCTCAGCTTTTCACATGCACAGAATATGGAAGGATATTTTAAAGTTGACAGGTTTTGATACAGGGAATCGTAACAATTATTGTCAGTTTTTTATGAAGAGTCTGTTCATCTTATCTGAATACATGGAAGACATGGAAGACACTGATAACTAGCCTGAGAGCATCTGATGCTGGCAGATTATTTGAGTGAACGTGAACTTTTAATACTGAAACTCGAGAGAGGTTAAGAAGCTGGACTCATACCAAAAATGCATTCATTGCAGCAAATCATTTTGAAGACTCAATACAAGCTTTAAATATAGGTTATGGAAAATGAAACCTTTTATATATAAATTTGATTTAAGCCCAGCAGTTCCAAGATGATTTAGAGCACAATTTGTCTGATGGAACTGCTGGAGGCACAGGTCTAGTCAGATTTGGAAAATGGATTCCATATTAAAGGTACTGTTTTCTTTTCTATGGTGGATACATAACCCATATTCAGCCACTCATCATCAGATTCTTAGTCTTTGGAAAGATGTTGAACTTGGACTTTTTCTCCTTATTGACCACTTACGATCGGTCATGATTTACCTGCTTCCTCCATATCGGGACCAACAGGACACAAATAGTTACCCTTTCCAGGATGTTTCTTGGTTCTTCTTTTTCTTTAAACCAGGATAAACTTCTAAAAATATTTTTTAAAAATTATGTAGTTGTTGTGCAAATCATTGGGAGATAGAATAAACATGGGGTGGGAAATAAAGAGTAATGGCATCTGAAAATTTGAGCTAAGAATTGTTACAATTAAACATTAAATTTGGCTGTGAGTTTCCTAGCAGCCTAGGCAAAAAAGCAATCTGGGGAGTTTCATAGGTTTGTTTCAATTTTGACAAAAAAATGTTACAGGAAGGGTGATTAGTTTACTATGTGGGGTCATTAGAAATTGTTTCAGTGGTCTGGTTGGGAGCTGCACTGCATCCCCCTGCCCAGCCAGAGGAGGTGGCTACTAAATTTATCTCCATGAAACGAAATTAGCTGACCAGCTGAATGAAACTATTTTATCCTATAAATTCTTTTTGAATGTTGAAGTGAGGATATTATATCTGAAAAGTAGAGAAACTGGATTAGCAGGATGGAAACTCACCATTCAAATGAAATAGTTACAGATTTTTTCCCCTGGAGTCTTTCCCACACAAGTCAATCAATTCTTTGCATTAGTATGGGTAGTGGTTAGCAGGACCCACCTAGATGGCATTCTGGGGGTTCTCAGTGATTGTGCAACGGTCATGGTTGTACCGGGGAAAATAGCTCACTCATGCAAAAGGAAACGTCCCCTTACGTGGGTGATTAAATCCAGAAGTCTTTATTGACCCAGTTGTTCTGCAGCAATCTCTTCCAGCATGTTTTTTGCAGAGAGTGGTTGCAAAGAGAAAACATTTCTCTGTGAAGTCTTCTGTGGCCATCTTATCCTTCCAAGTTTGTTCGTTCGTGGTAGCGTTTGCAAATCCAAGAGAAGGTGCTTCGTTACCCAGTAACCACACCCAGAGCAGACAGAGTCTGCAGACCCGAGCCGCACAGCGATCCACTGATCAGTGATGGACCGCCTGCGCCGCACTGGTGAGTGCCGTGTACCGTAGGTGGGTCGCAGACTATACCATCTACGCTTGTACACGCGCACTTTATGGTGTTCGCATGAGGAATCGTCTGACAAGGTATTTCTCAGAACATATCCCCATCATTAAGCAGTCATGACTGTATTTTATTTCTGTGATTCCTTGTACGCGATTAATGTGGGGCTGGGCTCCCCTAAGAAGTGTCGTCTTTGCTGTATCCTAAACTAGAGGTCTCTGTTTTACTGTTACTACTGCGGTTTGCTGCCACTACAGAGCACCCTTGGCTCTGACCTGTCAGTGCACCCACAGCCTCTGAAGCCCAGGAAGTCAGTCAGTCTGAGAGCTTGGACTGAAGCCAGTTGCTCACTTTGTCCACACCGCACAGGACTGCTGGCCGTGACATGCTAACGAGCAGTATAGTTCTTGGTCTCAGAGAGCAGGATTTAGAGACCTTTTCTGAGTAGACTTTCTGTGTGGGTCTCTGTGCCTAAGTCCTTGCTCAGTTCCTCCAAGGAGGGAGATCCTGCAGGGAACTGCCTGGGACAGTTACTGTGACATTCACCTTTGGATGTGTCTCTTCCTGGAGCTCTCCTGGAGCAGAATGGTGGAGTAGAGTCCCTACGGAACATAGGTGAGTTTTAGGTGCAGTTCTCCAGGGAAAGACTCTGAGACAGCCGTTTACATGGAGAGGCTCGGGGGTGAGATCTATAAAGGGCAACACCTGTAAGAGAGCGAAAGCAGGCGATCTGGGCAGAGGGTGAGTTGAACTGGGCTAAGGTTACAATAGGAGTCTCAGATGATCCTACAGGGGGGTCTGGAGCTGGATGGCCTTTCATAAATGCCCCCAAATTGGAGCAAGAGTGCTGGGCTTTGTACCCACTTGTAGTCCAGGCATTAGATGTGGGCTGTCCCTGAGGAAGGCAGGTTAACTTGGGCAAAGCAGCTTCCTTTGGGCCAGGGTAACTCCTGAGGAGGCTCTCAGCCGTGAACTTCCAGCAGACAATACTGCCAGCAGCTGGGGGGATAGAGAAATCTGGATGGTACAAACAGCATCCGCCATGCCCTCTTAGCTGGGACTTCTCTCCCAGTACCTTCACGTGAACAATTAGCTTCAGAAATATTAAAGGGAATGACATATTTAGGAAGGAAAATGATCACTTGAATCTTGGTCCAAACTCTTTCAAGGATACATATAAAGTAAAGGGTTAATTACTAAATAAAGAGTAAGAACACACTTCACTAGAGAGGCTGTGAAATGACTCCATGATTCCCACAAGCTTTTAGAGCAATTTTTAAAAAGTGATGGTGGTAAGGAGGCAGGAGTCATTTGTGCTTACATGATCTAGCTCTAATCAGCCATCTGAGGTCCACCCACCAGAGTTTTTCCGGCATGGAGTGAAGCCCAGAACTGGTCATCTTTCAGATCAGATTTGACCTTCGAGGTCTCTGTGGGAGGCATATTATCACCCCATGATTACCACCCCAGGTCCCCAGCAATAGCTTCATAGCTCAGCTTCCCGAAGACTACCTGCCTCAAACTTCCCTTGTCAAGAGACATTATACTAATAGACTATGGAACTCCTTGCGTTAATAGTTTTAACCTAAGTGATCTCTCAAGGTCATTTCAAATCCTATACTACATTTAGATAAATATGCATACATTCAGAAAATATAGAATAATGAAATGAGAATTAGAAATAACCTCAATCCCACCACACTACCATAATAGCATGCAGCCATCCTGCTATTCTTTTTCTTTCTTCTGTTCATATGCAAGTCCTGTTTAAAAATAACTTAACAATGGAAACATCTAGCTCTGGCTTCAAGTCCTTGTTCTACCACTTACTCTTGGTGTGACCTCCAGTAATTTAATCTTGATTCATTAGTTCATGTATACTGCGGGAATAATTACACTTACCTAATGGAGTTGCCTTAGACTTCAACACACGGTATAAATCATCTATTCCATTTCCTGGTACAAAACAACCATTCAATAAATGTCCTATCCTTTACTTCCCCACCTGAGGAGCTAAACTGAAAAAACGACAAAGAACCCAACTTCAAGAACTTAGTTATGATCTGAGAAAAGGCTCCCTTAAAAAAGATCTCAAGCTTCATTGCTTAAATTAATTCCAAACTTTTCCATGCTATTAAAAGGCAATGCGCAATTTGACTCAGATACGTAACACGAGGCTATGTAATTAAACATATATATCCTAAAATTAATTTTACATTCACTTTTATATTACAGTACACTTATATAGAATAACACATGGCTCTTGATTAAACAGCAGACTGCCGTTCAATCTAACAGCTCAAGATAGAGCATAAAACGCAAAAACGCAGCATCAGCACCAAAATATGGTTATGGGATTTTAATATTCACTGCCACAGTCTTACCTAGGTAGCATAAAAACAGATATTTCAGAGAGAAAATGTTAAGCATTAAGTATATTACATTTCTACTTAAACGCTATTGGGTCATCTGGATGTGTTGCAAATAAGAGAAATTTAGAGATTTGTTCTTCAAAGTAAAGTTAATCTGGATCAATCTAATTTTGGTTTGAAACTTTCAATTACAGAAATAAAAAACTTTTAAAGGCATTGGAGTTTATTATTTTCTGTACTTCTTATTTTATTTCCAAAATAAAATCTAGTGAGCTGTGCACAGATTATGGTGAAAATATTTCCAAATCTCAACTCTAAATAATCCAAATTCTTGTATGGTGGGGGAGTAGGAAAAAGGATAAATGCAATCCACAAATAATGTCTTAAAATCTTATTTCATTCTTTTTTTAAAAGGTTTTATTTATTTATTTTTAGAGAGAGAGGAAGGGAGGGAGAAAGAAAGGGAGAGAAACATCAGTGTGTGGTTGCCTCTCCCACACTGCCTAATGGGGACCTCACCTGCGACCCAGGAATGTGCCCTGACTGAGAATCGAACAGGCAACTTTGGTTCACTGGCCCACACTCAATCCACTGAGCTATACCAGCCAGAGCCTTAATTCATTCTTTAATGTGCTTTTCTTCCGGTCTATAAACCTGAACCTGAGCAGTAAGAATGATGGTAAAATTGGCCATTTGACTTTCATTTCACTCACCTTCCAAAGATGGAAGACTTTTTAGGTAGGGAAAACCCTACATTCTACTCAAACTCCAGTGCTCACTGTTCTTACATGAAAGTCATTTCTCTTCAGTCTGATCATGCCTGAATAAGACCTAGCAAAAATAACACATATTTTTAAATGTAAACATTTTATTGAATTATACCTTGTTATGAGGTAAAAGACTCCATGAGTCTCTTACGTTTTTGCATGTCTTGTGAGCAGAAAAGCACCGACAACCTTTGGACCCAGCCACTTTCCTTCAAGGATGATTGTGTAGAGAACAGCCTTGGAAGGTAAGTGCCTTCCTCCTAAGTAGGGAATAGATTTGTTTACTGGTTAGTTAACAAAGTTATTGTCTCCCTCCAGGCAAAGGTGTGACAGGCTTGCTTGCATCCCATTATGAAAGATTTGGGTCTTCCAAACTTGGGGTTCTTCAACTGACACAAACCCATTCCAAGCCTCCCCAGACGACTCTGAGGAGGGGGAAAGGGAGTAACCAGAGGGAGCACAAAGCTCATGCTGCTTTCCTTGCTACACGACTAATCAACTTCTTTGTCTCTGACTCAGGAGTATCACGTCTCCGAACAGCATCCATAAAACTGTGGCAGTCTTGCCAGAAGGGTAAATCTCAGGACCTTCACCATTCTTGACACACAATATGTCAGAAAGGTACACAGATTATAGGTGTACACAGGTGAATTTGCACAAAGTAAACACACTCATATGAGCAAAATCCAAGAAACAGAATGTTGTGCGAATCCAGCATTCCCCTCATGTTCCCTCCCAATCACAGCCTCCCAACGTAGGGTAACCAACCACTGTGCTGACTTCCAATGCCATCCGCTTTGCCTTTCTTGAACTTTATGTGAAAATAATCATACAGTTCACATTTTTAGGGCTTATTTTACTCAGTATCATGTTTGTGGAATTTGTTCATGCTGTCGCATATATTTTTAATTTCTTCATTCTCATTACTGAATATTTCATCATGTGAATATATCACATTTCCTGAATTTTTTACCTTGTTTTAAACTCTCACAATCCTTTAGTAGTACAATTTCTGTTCAATTGATCAGTTTTTATATTGCATTTTATTAAATAAATTTGTTAAAGTATTGTATTATTTCCTATAGTAGGCTATTCACTCTTTGAAGACTTAAGCCTCAAGAGAACCTGAGCATTATATTCATTCATCCGTTCGTTTGTTTGTTCATTCATTTATTCAATTATCCTACACACATTTGTAGAGAAACACATGTCTTTCTACACTTAGATGCCACATTCTGTCATCCACATAATGCATTCTAGAAAGTATTTGATGAATGATTGAGTAGTTAATAAGCAGGAAGCAAAGAGAAAGAAAGCCAGAAGAAAATGGCTCAGGAAATTTACCAAAACAAGTGTCTTGACTAATGTAGAGTTGATAGTATTTCATAAGAAATGAGACTAGTTCTTAACAAAGATTCAAGGATTTTGTGGCAAACTGCCTAATAAATTCTTCATATGATTATCTTAATTGTCATCTTTCAACCTTAACAAAAGAAAACTTATAATTTACATATTCTTAAATTTGATCCTGCACGAATCTTTTTTATCCCATAAAATGTACCACAATCTATTTCAGTTGTTCAAGCCAAATATATTAACGTCCCTTTCTCTTTCCTTTCCCCCCACATCCAGGGCACTAAGTCCCGTGGACCCTCTCTGAAGCACACCCCAAATCTGTACTTGTGTCCGTCTGCGCTACTATCGGTCTAGTCCCGGTGTTTCTCTGCGCCTACTCTGCCCCTGCCACGTAGCAATCACAGTTACCTTTTGAAACATAAATCAGGTCATGCTACATACTTGCTTAAAACCCTCTGATACTATCTCTTTGCTCAGAACAAAACCTAAACTTTTTACTCTGGTTTTTAAAACACAGTCTTAACTGTGATTTTATCTGATCCTCACCTACCAAGTTCCAGCCGTCCGCCTCTTATTTGCTCGTTTTGCCTATGGCCTTTGCACTTTCTCATGCCTTGTCCTGGAGGCTCTGCGATGAGCAGTCAGCCTAAATGTCACTACCCTGAAGAAGCTTTCCCTTTGGGGAAAAGGGGAGACTTACATTTTGCAGGGAAGGAATCTGAAGCCTTACCAATCTGAAGTCACCATCTAGTTACTTTCTGTCACGTGGCCGTGTGTTAATGCTTTGCGATAGCCTTCTCTTTATCTGATATTTTGTTTCTAGGTTTTGTGTTTATTATCTTTCTCAGTTGAAATGTAAGTTTCATAAAAGCAGGGATCTAGTCTGTTTTGCTCACCAAAAAACAAGTGGGATGAGATTAGGTAAAGACATATGGGGACTGTAATTTAATTGACAATGTCTTAAACTGACAGGTACATCAATATTAATTGTATTACTCTTTGTACTTTGTATATACATCGTATGTATTTTTTGTGTTAACTATTTTGTAATCTGAAAAGTAGAACTAGTATGAAGTTATTATCTACTTATAGCTAAAACTTCCATATTCTGTATTGTACTTTTGGTAACTATTTTGTCTGATCCGTAACCTGATATCTGTGGTGCTGTGAGGTCTAATGTGTTTTCTCCTCAGATGTTGCAATGGCTTGAAAAGTTTTCTGCCCAAAATGACATGTGGAAGTCTTAACCCCCAACATCTCAAAAAATGAGTTTATTTGGAAATAGAGTCATTGGAGATGTGACTAGTCAAGTTAAGGTGAGGTCATACTTCAGTAGGGTGGGTCCCTAATGCAATAGGACGGATGTCCTTATAAGCGGATGGCCATGTGAAGACAGAGACACAGGAGGACTGGAGTAATGCATTAATGCATCTGCAAACCAAGGAAAGCCTGGCACTACCAGATGCTAAGAGAGAGGCATATATCTGATTCCGCCCCATAGTCCTCAGAAGGAATCAATCCTTCCCAAACCTTGATGTTGGACTTCTGGCCTCCAGAATTGTGAGACAATAAATTTTTATTGCTTTTGAAGCCACCCAGTTTGTGGAACTTTGTCATGGCAGCCTTAGGAAAGTAATACCTGTTTAAAGGGAATAGATCAAACATGCACATGGATGATTTAGGGTCTTTCTATGACAGAAGAGTGAGACTGTTCAGGACCCAGCAATGAAATCAAGTTCTTCCACTCTTACAGTTTCTCTTCCTTCTGCAGACTCAATAATGCATGTAGTGGCAACACAATGCGCCTGAGAGCCAATCCCAAGTTAAAGGTGCTTTAGAACATACTAAGGTAGATGAGAAAATGAAATAGCTCTTTTTCCCTGGGACCTTCATTGTCGTCAGTTGAATCAATCACTGAGCTGCATTTACAGCTATAATTCATAGCATGTCTGGTACCATTATGACCTCTCAGATCTTATTGGCTTAGTTTCAGTTAGTAGAATTCCATTTACATCGATTTCTAAAGGGCGGTGTGTTTGAGAGCATGCTTGGGTGGTGTGGACCAAACGGGGCTGACTGGGGATAGACACAGATGAAGAGCTGAGAATGGTCCAGAGCCAGCCAGATATAAAACTGAATTTCATTTAAGAATAATTGGATTTATGTTACCCATAAATCTGAATTGTATCTGAGAAATGCTCCTTTACATCCAATCAGTGTAAGGGCAGGATTAAAATGAAAACAATATTTAATCTCTCAAGATCACACGGCTTGACCATGAAGAACAGTCCGTGTTTTGTTTCCAATACAGAAACTCTGTGAAATGCCAGTGTGTGGCCATGGTACATCCCATACTCAATTCACAAGGAATATATAGTAAGTATTGAATAATGTCACTTGGACAGAGTCTCTCACAATGTGGGAAGACAGCCCACCCATTAACGTTCACTATTGTAAAGTTTTTATCTTGACCTACATAAGTCATTATGACTTGGTCAAGAGACTTGTTTCAAGGTTTGGATCGGTGACGTTGCATGTGATACACTCAGATCTGAGTGGCTTCTGAATGACACAGGGCCAGATAACCTCTCTACAGGAGGCCTACGCACCAGTGGCTGAGGGCATGGGAGTTGGAGGCAAATATACCTGAGTTTGAATCTTGGCTCCATTTCTCACTAACCTTCAGGTAAATTATTTAACTTCACTGTATTTCAGATTCCTCCCCTGTAAAATGAGACTTAACATCTCCTTTCTTTTTCTTTCTTTTTTCCCTTTTTATTTTTTAAAATGTTTTAATCTTTATTGAATTTTTTTCATTACCGTTTAGTCCCCTTATGTTCCCCTCCTCCCACCAATCACCCCACTGTTGTCTTTATCTGTGAGTCCTTTTTCCTTTTTCCCTCCACCCTCTAAACTTCCCCCACCTGCCCACTTGCCTGTCATTCTGCTCTCTATCTGAGTCTGTCTCTATTTTGCTTTTTAGTTCAGTTTGTTCATTAGATTCCACATATGGGTGAAACATATGGTATTTGTCTTTATCTGACTGGCTTATTTCACTTAGCATAATGTTGTCCAGGTCCATCCACACTGTCACAACTGTTAAAATTTTCTTTTTTTTATGGCCAAGTAGTATTCTATTATGTAAAAGGTCCCATAGTTGTTTTATCCACTTGTCTATTAATGGACACTTGGACTGTTTCCACATCTTGGCAATTGTAATTAATGCTGCGATGAATGCAAGGGTGCTTATGTTCTTTCTAATTAGCGCTTTGTGTTTTTTCGGATATGTTTGCAGAAGCGGGATTGCTGGGTCACAAAGCAGATCTGTTTTTAATTTTTTGAGGTATCTCAATACTGCTTTCCACGGTGACTGCACCAGTCTGCACTCCCACCAACAGGGCAAAAGGGTTCCCTTTTCTCCACATCCTCACCAGCACTTGTTGTTTGTTGATTTATTGGTGATAGCCATTCTGACAGTTGTGAGATGGTACCTCATTGTGGTTTTAATTTGCACTTCTCTGATGTTAGTGATGTTGAGTGATCTTTTCATATGTCTATTGTCCATCTGTATGTCCTCTTTAGAGAAGTGTCTATGTCCTTTGCCCATTTTTTAACTGGGTTGTTTTTTTATGGTGTTGAGTTTTATTAGTTCTATATAAATTTTGGATATTAACCCTTCATCTAATGTATCAGCAAATATGTTCTCTGATTCTGTGGGTCATCTTTATTTTGTTGATGATTTCCTTTGCTATGCAAAAAACCTTTTAGTTTGATGTGGTCCCACCTGTTTATTTTTTGTTTTGTTTCCCTTGAGTGGGGAGATTTATCCGATAAAATATTCCTATGAGTAATGCCCAATATTTTGCTGCTTGTGATCTCTTCTTTGATTTTTGTGGTTTGAGATCTAACATTTTAAGTCTTTGATCCATTTTGAATTTATTTTCATGTGGGGTGTAAGAAGGTGATGTAGTTTAATTTTTCTACATGTATCTGCCCCAATTTTCCCAACACCATTTATTGAATAAACTATCTTTAGCTCATTGTATGTGCTTGCTTCCTCTGTCAAACATTAATTGACTATAAAGGTGTGGGTTTATTTCTGTCCTCTCTATCTGTTCCATTGATCTATGTGTCTGTTTTTATGCCAATAACTTCATTAAAATGTCCAAACTAACCAAAGCAATCTATAGATTCAATGCAATTCCTATCAAGATTCCAATGACATATTTCACAGAACTAGAATAAATATTTCAAAACTTTGTATGGAACCTCATAAGACCCCACATAGCAAGAGCAATCATGAGAAAGAAGAGGGAAGTTGGAGAAATCACACTACCTAATGTCCAACTGCATTACAAGGCCATAGTAATGACAGTATCTACTTTTTAGAGGTCTTGTGAGGACTGAGCTGAGGCATGTAGAGAGGTGAAGGGTTATCACTGCTGTGAGTGCTACTGCTACCCACCCCACTGCCCGCTAGAGTGACTGACACGAGTTTCCGAGCTTGGCCAGCCCACCTGAGTCTCCATGGTTTGCATGCAAAGGTGGTCACTTCCCTAGCATCTATCTGTTCTGGCCCAGTGGATGAGTTGGAAGCTAGATCCTGGCAAGTCGCACCTCAGCTGTATCTCTGTGCCCTCTCTCCTCCCCTCTTTCCTGCTGCTTGATCCGTGGTGGGTTGCTAAGAAAATGACCAGAAGACGAGAGGCACTTTCAGGTGGAGTAACAGCTGCCCTCTTCCTCTCTGTTTTCTCTCCTACTGCTCTCATCTCTTGTACATCTGTTTCACTTTGCACCCCGCCAGAAGCTCTGGTTCCACCTCCTTCCGTGGCCTGCTCTCCCATCATTTGCAGAAGCCCTGGCCATAACTCAAATGTCCAGGCTCTCAATCAGACAGAGTATTATTAACAACTGGTTCTGGCCAATCATAAGGGACATAGGTAGCCCTGGGGAAGAATCCAGAGGCCCCCTGCAGGGTCAAGAGCCAATTCTTCATTTACTGGATTCTGGGGAGAGCCTGGAGGGCCCTCCCTGGGAAGGGACGGAACAACCAAGGGGCAGAGGCAGCAAGCCTGGCAATGGAACACTGAGGGGGCTCTATGAAATGGCTTTTGACATGTAAATACCTTAACTATTACGTTGTACCTGTGTGTGCCAGTTAAATATCAGCCCTGATCCCAGCCTTCTCCATTTTCAAAACCTGTTATCATTTATAAAAAATATTTTAAATTAAAAGACTATTTTATTGAGATACAAGTGACATATGACATCACATTCTCTTCAGGTATACAACATAATGACTCAATATCTGTATATATTGCAGAATGACCACCACAATAAGTCTAGTTAACATCTATCACCCTGCGTAGAGACAACATTTAATTTTCTTGTGGTGAGAACTTTTAAAATCTACTTTCTTAGCAACTTTCAAAGATGCCACACGGTATTATAAAACTACCCTTTAATTGTTCTTCTTTCCCTTTTTCTCCCCTTCTCTTCTTGTCTCTTGTCTTGATCTGGCAAATGTCCAATAACACACATCCTGTGCAAAATACCCCTTCCTTTCTTCAGAGAAGCCAGTGGAGCCTCAGCTCAGGGGGTCCAAGGTGGGTCTAGGTTAGTTTGCCAGGGCAGCCATAACAAGGTGTCTTAGAACAACACACATTTATTGTCTCACGGTTCTGGAAGCTAGAAGTCCCAGCTCAAAGTTCGGCAGGGCCATGCACCCCTGAAGCTTGTTGGGGAAGGGTCTTTCCCCATCTCTTCCAGCTTCTGGAAGCCCCAGACGTTCTTCAGCTTGTGGAAGCATAACCTGCCTCTGTGGTCACATGGTGCTCTTCCTTTACCTCTTCACAGATGCCCCTCTGTATCCGTCTCTGTCCAGATTTCCCCATTATACAAAGGCATCAGGAATACTCAGTCAGGGCGTACCCTGATGACCTCATTGTAATGGCCAAGACCTGATTTCCAAATAAGGTGACATTCCTCAGATCAGGGATAAAACTTCAACATATCTTTTTGGAGGGGACAAAATTCAACCCACAACAGGGAGCCTTCCCTACCTTCCCCAGGTAGTCCCTGGGTGAAAAATTCATGAGGTTCTCTTTTCTCGTGCCAACACCAAAGTCATGATTTAAAAACTGACTGCCCTTGCTCTCTATTCAAGCACAAAGCATGCTGGTCTGAGGACATTTGGTCCATTTCAGAGGGCAGCGATGCTCACCAAGCTTCAATTCAAGAAGGTACTTCAGAGATTTCTATGAATGACCCACTCACTTTCTAGATAAGAACACGGAGGGTCAGAGACAAGATTTACTTAAGACCTCAGTGCTTGTAAAAGTCATAGCCAAGAGTAGAACCCATGCCTCTCATTTTTCTTTTTTTAATCCTCCCCTGAGGATCTGCTCATTTATTTTTAGAGAGGCAGAAAGGTGAAGGGGGGAGAGAAAGAGACAGAGAAACATTGATCGGTTGCCTCCTGTATGCGCCCTAACTAGGGATCGAACCTGCCACCTAGCTATGTGCCCTGGCTGGTGGAACCCACCTTTTGCTGTATGGGACAGCACTCCAATCAACTGAGCCACCTGGCCAGGGAGAACCCATCTCTTTATTCCCCTTTCACTATTCTGCTCTTACAGGCAAAGGCGTTGGTTTAATAAACAAGGCATATGCTTTCTTTGGGGGGCCTATTTTAATCCATTGCTTTACCTTACCTGGTCTGTGTAGGCAGAGCTGCTAAGATAATCCCTAAGGAAACACTTCTCAGAGATACCAGTGTATCCAATGAGTCTGAGGGTAATAATGAGGATCAGTGGGCAAGGCATTCTAACAATCCCCAAATGTGTTTTTAACACTGCTATTGTTGTTTTAACATTGAATACACTTAACCAGGAAATCCAAGCTTCTTTCTGAAGCATTCCAACTGTTGTGTTTATACCCAGTTGCCACACAACAGTTGCTCCTACTGTTTTACTTGGCAGGGGCTGTAGGAAGGGGTTTTGGGAGCCAAGTAGCCTCAGACAGGGACTCTTTCCAATCCCCAGGGACCTGGCATAGCCCCAGAATCAATAGTTACAGGGACAGATGCCAACACTCCTCTCATCTAGTGCTGTAGCTAACCTTGGATCAACCCCCCATGTAGGCCCTGAACCTGGGTGGGAAGAACCAGCTGAAAAAATAGAGCCCTGCAAAGGTTATAGATAAATAAGTAAAAGCTGCATTTTTTTCCATCAGGGAAAAAAAGGGAATCCTGTAGGTGACACACTACATTTTCACTCCCCCAATTCACCTAAAAAAAATCCCTCAAATGCAGCCATGTTGCCAGTCTCCCGAATTAAAAAACGGACAAGCACCATCGGTGTCTCACCCTCGTCACGTATCTTCCAGATCACAGCACGCGGAGGTCTGTCACCGGCACAGAGCCTTTCTGACTTTCATTACACGATTTGGAGACTGGCAAGGGAAAATATACATGATTTAAATGGCAGTGTATAAATCTGACGTCTTTCTCCATAAGACATATCCTTCATTTATTCAGCAGACTTTGACTGAGCTGGGCCTCAGTCTTGCTTACAGATTGTCAAGGATGACATTGTTCACCAAGTACGGTCCACTGTGACACTCTGGCTACATAATAAAGACACATGAACAGTCTAATAAGGGTGTATATGAATAATTCTGCCTTCGAGGAAGAAGTGGAGGATGAGGGATGTGTCAAGAAAGGTTGGATCTACTTGTTGCTTTACGGAGATGACCACAGCAAGAGCCAAAGTTAAGCAAGCAGCGTGCACACTCTGTTCACCTCCTCGGGCTCTGGCATTTTGCATGACTATTTAAAAATTCCTTCATCTGTCTCTTTCTCGGAATGAAGTTGTAAATGGGGAAGTCTCTGTGGCCATTCTAATATATCCCACCATGAAGCAGGTCGAGCTCTGTGGGGTAAGCCTCACTTTTCTGCGGATGGACCTGGTGCAGCATGGGCTGAAACAGGTCTGGTGACCTCTAACATCCTGTCCAGGAAAAAGCTGCATTTGTCCACTTTCTGGCCCAGCACCAGATTATCCCCTCCAACTGAGGATGGGCCTGCAACTGTGGTTGCTCTAGAGGTGGGGTGGGGGGTAGTAGACAGGTGAGGAGGAGCAGAAGGGGCAGCAGGGAGGGGAGGCTGCAGGTGTGGAACTATTTTTATTCAGATATAGCTCTCCTGCATTCCAAATGGAAAATAGAACTGAATACTTATGATTAAAAAATGCAATACATGCTAAGAAAATCTAAAGTAATTTATGCCTAGTATTAAAGTGTTTTGCATGAGAATATAGTATGATGGAGACAACCCAAGAATTATGTCTTTCATTAAAAGGTTTGCAATTCAGTGTGCAGTGATATAACTATAGCAGTTTTTCTGTCTTGGTGATGATTTTTTTTAATTTTAAACACCGCCATGCAAACGAAGGGATCCAACTGCATTGGGAATGCTGGGCCTCTGGGTTTTAACTTATTGTCACCTCTTACTAATCACTTCCCCTCAGTGCTTTACCTGCCTGTGCCAAGGTGAAAGGTGAATAGTTATACCGCCATTGCCCCTCAACCCCACGTATCCTGAGCCCAGCCATAAAGTAAACTGTCATTTATTTCTTCATTATTCAAAGTTAGTGTTCTCTAGTTCAAAGCCCATTTGCAATTATGCATCAAGAATGATATACATTAAGGTTGGGATTAAAGGAAAATCAGTTACATGAAAGAAAGGTGTTTTTGCCACAAATCTTGTGTGTGCATGTCAAGAAGTATATTCACTGCCTAATTTCAACAGAAACCAGGACGACGCTCAGAGATATATACCTGCATCTGGCCAGTCTTTCAATAAGGGCGCTTTCTGTTTGAAGTTCGACTGTGAAGTCAGAGGAAAAACATCTCTCCCTGGCTAGCACATGCTGTGTCTTTTAAAAATAAATAAAAAAGAGAAGGTGCAAGTCTGACTTTAGGCTCTCATGTAGAGTAAAATCAGACGTTTATTCATCCTGAACATGCTTTGACAGGGAAAGAAAATGGGCTTACAAGTAAGGCTGAGAGATTTAGATTAGAAATAAGGAGAGGCTGGACGACCTTCCAAAATCTCTTCTATAATTTTATTGATTATTGCCTAATTATATTCATGATCTTGCTGGCCTGTGTGGAGCAACAATTCTCTGATTTGATACAAATCTTGATGATGCCCAAAGTGAACCAAGGGACACACAATGGGTCCAGCACTGAGTGAGGTGCTTTTCATAAACCGTTCCATTTATTCCCCCAATCAGTGCCTGGATTCAGATATTATGAGTTCTGCTATGTATTATCCTCCCAACACGATTTATGGCATAATGCAGACCATTTTTAAATGGGGTGCATGAGGTCTCAGAGCTGAGGGGATACTGGATTTGGAGCTTCCGTGATTATATTTTGTGCAACGTCTTAGAATGCCACGAACTCATGAAA
Source organism: Sturnira hondurensis (assembly GCF_014824575.4). NCBI lineage: Eukaryota > Metazoa > Chordata > Mammalia > Chiroptera > Phyllostomidae > Sturnira > Sturnira hondurensis. The sequence continues at coordinate 39,361,749 of NW_028076767.1, forward strand.
CAACAAACCATTAGAATGCCTGTATTGTTGCTGGACCAGTTTTGCCACATAGAAAGAGAATATAACGTGCACATCGAATAGTGACTAGGGTTACCAAGATGCTGTACTCTCTCTGGAGCAACAGGCTCCACAGGCTGAGGGCCCTGTGGTCTCCGCAATGCTCCCAATTCCACCCCAGGTCCCGGCAGGTCTGGTGTCAGGGACGGGTTTGATAAATGTGTGTGGAACTGAACTTAGTCACATTAACCTCTCTTCCAGGCCCCTCCTAGAGTGCCCTGAGTCCTCTCGCTTCCAACTATTACGGGGGGAAGGTCAGAGGGGTGAGACCCTTCCATGTGTTTCTCGCATCCTCTCTGATCAAGGCTTGATAAGGAGCATTATCTGAGGCCTCCAAAGCAGATGCTCAGAACCCATTTCTGCTTTTAACTCAGAGTCAGATTTTCGGCAGGACTTTTGGGGTCCGGATGGGGCTCCGTGATCTGGAGACTCTGAGTGAAAGCACACTTCTTTACCTCAGGGATGCATGGAATATTTCAGGGGGTAAAAACTCGTATGGAAAACATGCCTCCGTCTCACAGTTTTGTACCCAGCCCCACCATTCCATCACTTCCATCTGGCTCTGCTGGTTTCTAACAGAAACACAGAACTTGGCAAGGATCACCCCCCAAATATGCTTTCATTGCTGCAGAGTCTCTGTCCAGTCAACAAAGGAGAATGTTTTCTTGTGGTTGATGTCACTTGCTTCATGGGAAGGGCTAACTAACTTAGCAACAGTAAGTTAGTTACTAACTAACTTAGCAACGGTACCTAATCCTGAATAACTCTAATGGTTTGAGAATTAAGGACAAAGCAAACATTTATTGCGTCCCTTAATTTGAGCCAGGTGTTTTATCTAACATAACTTTGTTTCCAGCTATCCATCTTACAGGTGAGGAAGGGAGGCTCAGAAACACGGGCCATGAACTCGTGACACTGTAACAATTTAGTGGCGTCGGTGACTGACTTGGGACTCACGCNGGGAAGGGCTAACTAACTTAGCAACAGTAAGTTAGTTACTAACTAACTTAGCAACGGTACCTAATCCTGAATAACTCTAATGGTTTGAGAATTAAGGACAAAGCAAACATTTATTGCGTCCCTTAATTTGAGCCAGGTGTTTTATCTAACATAACTTTGTTTCCAGCTATCCATCTTACAGGTGAGAAAGGGAGGCTCAGAAACACGGGCCATGAACTCGTGACACTGTAACAATTTAGTGGCGTTGGTGACTGACTTGGGACTCACGCTCAGGTCCACTTGAGAAGTGAGCCCAGCCTTTTCTGCTAAGCTCTGGTGTCACTGTTAGAGACATGGAAGTACTGAATGCTAACCCTGCCTCCCTGTGCTGATAGCTGTGAGTCACTCGGGCCTGTCTCTCTGTTTCAAGGAGGACACGTGAAGTGCTGCCCGCAGTCAATACCCACCTCTGTGAAGGTGGACACCTGGGTGTTGGGTGTGTTGGAGGGTTTGGGAAGGACCAGAACAGGCACCGTGGGCTAACTCAGGAGCCCTGGAGCGCCATTAGTGCTTCTGACGGACATAACAGCAGGTGAAGCCTCTGAGGCCCTATCAGGGGTGTCCACCTTTTAGCGTCCCTGGGCCACACTGGAAGAAGAAGAGTTGTCTTGGGCCACACATTAAATACACAAACACTAACAAAACCTGATGGGCAGGGGGGAAAAGGTTTTAAGTAAATCTACAATTTTGTGTTGGGCAACATTCATAGCCATCCTGAACTGCATGCAAACTGTAGGCCGCAGGTTGGATACCTCTGTGGCCTGGATGGATGTGACTTTGTCAATCCCAGTGAGAAAGCACCAGGTGCTGATGGGCATTTCACAGGGGCAGCAGTAGTACCAGTGTGCAACCACAACACAAATAAATGACTCCGACTTTCGTCAGTGAATTCTTCCTTAAACAGTGCTTAAAATGGCTACACGGGTATATCATGAATACTAAAAAGTATACAAATTTGTGAGTCCAAAGAGCAAGGCTGACCATGAGGTTAAGGTCATCCACTGCACACAGTGCTGTCTTTGAGTGAAGATGTGTCTCACGCTTGTTCATAAATGAACTCACACATGTTTGTAAATAGTCTACTCTCTTGCTTGTGGAAAAAACTCAATGCATAAAATGAACAGAATCAGCATGTTTTTCTGTTCCATTGGCATATGTTTTAATCAGCTTGAACGAGGAGGTGAGTGCCTATTTCTCAAGTTGATTAAAAATACTGTGTAGCCAATACGTGTATACGACTGAATTACTTAGCACTGGGTTGGCAGAAGAGCACATGGTTATCATTTTTGTTATTTCCCATGGAAAACCCACAGATAGGGCAGCAAGCTTGAGTTTGTTCTCAGACACGAAGAAGCTGTGGGCAGAGGAAGGCCAGCGTTCCGCTCCGGAGCACACAGCGGCGAGGAATTCTAACACACGCACTGGGCTTCCGGCCAGGGCCACTTTGCTAAAATAACCAATGTGATGCCCAGAGGCAGAGACATAAAAATAATAATGTGGCCATACAAAACATTTTCTATAAAATCATGCCTATTCCCAGAGGAATTCTTGAAATTAAAGTTTGGAGGAAAACAGAAAATCTAACATCTCTGTGATAGACAAATTTCTTAGTCTACACTCATTTAACAGATCTTGATAAAGAATTTTTGTCCGTGGAAAATATTTCGGTTTGGTGGGTATAGATATTTTTCTTTTCTTTCAATGTGAACATTTAGTAATGTTTGTCTACATGGCACCTTACTTGATTTCTGCCCACAGCCACCCTGTGGGAAATGGAACTGAAGTTCTGGAGGAAAAGCAGTGTGGCTAGCACCCCAGGGTCAGGAGCGGTAGAACCAGCACTGGGACACGAGTCTCTGCCCCACAGCCCGTGCCCTTCCCAAGACCCTGCCCCAAACCTACTCAGTGAAGCTTTCCAGAGGGGTCCCCTACTCACATGGCTTGGAAAGGATGTGGAGAACATGAGGAAGACCCATGTTAGACTCTCACAGAGCTTCTCACAGGCCAAGGCTGACTCACAAGAAAATGGTGCGGGTGCAGCAGTTGGTTTCACTGATGGCGTGGCCTTCCCCAGCTCTGGGGCCATTTGGACGCCATCACTGTTACCAGCAGCCCTGGAATCTCATTTCGGACCCGTGAACTTTTTTTATCTAGATATTTTCTCTCTCTACCCATCCTCAAAATCCTACCCTTTCAACAATATCTATAGCAACCAATAGATGAATAGGTAATAAATCTGATAATCCAAAACTGTTTTTGGCAGTGACCTTGTGGAGATATTCATATCCGCAGGCATGACTGCTACAGTGGCAATTTTAGATACAGCAGCAGACTAGTGGGGGAACCTTATAGGAGGGTTGAGGATTGGACAGAACCCCAACAACCATTCTGTCCACCTAGACTGGGTGTGGCTGGCCCTGGATCAGACACACATGTGCATCATGTCCTTGTTGCAGACTCATCAAATGTTAGGTTAGGGAGTATTTTGGAGGATACATGTCTGTTATGAGTTGTGGAAACTGATTTAAACTAGCCTAGAGAAAAAAATCTATGTTAGGAATGTGGAGGTGAGAACTCAAGGAGAATTGAGGAAACGTTGAGCAGTCAGGTGTCAGGAAGAGGCAGGACAGGGGGTGCACTGGAGGTGCAGGAGGAGGATTTAGAGTTTGTTTTCTTGCTATTGTAACTGAACAAAAATGTGGATTTGGCTGCCAGTCACCACAACTGCCAAACTCCTGAGACAGATGCTGGTGAAAAAGGAAAGCAGTGCTACTCAGGTGCTGCGCAGTCTGGGAGAATGGGGGACTCCTGCCCCAAAGCCCATCTCCCGAGCAAGACAGAAGCCACTGTCCAGAGTCCCTGCTGCAACTTAAAGTGCATGCCTTTGGAGCCTTCAGGCAGCTGCTAGGGAGTCACAGTCCCATCGAGGTAGCTTAGCTTGTTCCCAGCTGCTGTTCATTCCAGTATCATTCCTGGAGCCTGTATGTGGAGCCCGAATGGTCTTGGACCATGTGGCTGCAGCAGCTGCGAGAGTGTGTGAACATACCAGCCAGTGTGTCACTGGGTGGGCAAGAGAACATTTCTATGTTTTCTTGGGATTATATTAGCGGGGTGAGGGGCAGACCAGGTGCTTTCTCCTGCTTTCGGTGGGTCCACCTCCCAACCAATCCCTTCTTTCCCCAGGCTAGACTGACAGGCCTCTCTGGATCAGCACCTTCCTCTGTGCCATTGTGACTTCAGTGGTGCATGTGCCTGCCTTCTGCTTGTCCTATTCTCAATCTGGTACCAGAAGAAGCTGGAAGGGGGGCGCTTTTTTCTATGTCCAATTATCTTGCGAGCCTTTCACAGAGCTCAGTGTAAGAAACTCCTATTGCCACCATCTTGGCCAATGGGCAGAGACTCCCTGGCACTCAGGACAGACTACCTACTGGTAACACTATTAGTGTGACTTAGTTCCCAATACTCAGATTGGCTCTTAGTCCAAAGTTTTGAAAAAAAAAAAGAGCCAGACTGATCCAGTCTGAGTCAGGTGACTACTTTAATCCAATTAACTCTAGACTGTGGGGCGTGGTCTGAGGCCCAAACACAGTACACGGAGGAGAAGAGAGTTCTCAAAGAGAGATGTCTCCTGGGAGGTTGTAGTATCAAAGTGACCACCCTCGAGTCGGTTCTCTTCAGTTTACAGGATTGGAGGCAGGAGTCCAGAAAAATGAAGTGACTGCCTCAAGGCCAAATAGCTGGGAATGAAAGAGTTGCACTAAATTACCAGTCCCTCCTGACTCCTGGGACAAGGCTCTTTGATCTGTCCTTCTGCCTTTGTTTCTTGTGAATTCATGGCCTCAGTCTATCTCCCCTCCCCCCCGCCTCAGTGCCAGCATAGCAGTTTTCCAAAAGCCCCAAACTAGTCATGACACTGCTCTCCTATTTGGCCATCTATCTAGTCCAAACTCCTTAGCACTGTAAGCAAGACCCTGTTAATCCCATTGACTAGGTGGTTTAAGCAGCAGAAATCGATTTTCTCACAGTTCTGGTGGAGGAGAAGTTGAAGATCAAGGTGCCAGCAATCCTGAGGCTTCTTCTATTGGCTGGTAGATTTCGGGCCTCTCACTGCATGGTCACATGACCTCTTCTCTGTGTGCTCAGGGAGAGAGAGAACTCCGGTGCATCTTCTTCTTCTTCTAAGGACAGCAGCCCTATTGGATAAGGACCCCATCTTTAAGACCTCATTTAACCTTCATTGCCCACATAAAGGCCCTGTCTTCATACACGATCACATCGAGGGTTGGGGCTGCAACACAGGAATTTTGGAGGAACACAGCTCATTCCCCAACGTGGAGCTTTTCCCATTCTTCAACACAGTCTTTCTCTTCCCATTCCCCTTATGTTCAGGCACTGGACCTACCTCACCCCAAACTCACAGCCAAACTCTTTTCGGTTCTCTCCCCCTGGAATGTACTCTGCTCTCTGTTCTCTCCCTCCCAGCTCAAGGGCCGGCATAACATGGAGCCTTAGAGACAGAAATCCTCTGTTAGATGCTCCCCATGCGCTCCCTCAGTGTTGTTATGCACGTGCGTGCCACACCTGCGCCCTGTGTATGAGTCACGTGTAAATATCGTTGCTTTTGCCAGGTCGTATTTAAATTAGTTTGTTTATGCATTGTTGCTATTCGCCAAATAGAATGTGAATTTCTAGAGGGCAGGAACTATCGCTGGATTTTAATCTTTTCTCCTTACTACCAACCCAGCATTTGGCACATAGTAGGTCTTCAATAAGTGTTGGTTGAATAAATAAGTAGAATGATTATGGAAAGGAAAAACTAGTCACCATATTCTTTGCCTCCATTTCATTACCATCTATTTCAGGAAAATATTTCATGAAACATGGAAGTATATGCATACTAGAAATTGAAGGGGAAAGCAAAGTGTAGAAATTAGAACATTTTTTAAAATGAAAAGGGAAGCAGAACTTTGCTAATTTACTAATGACAATGGGGAGACCCACTTCAGATTATGAGATTTTGCACAGTGGATCCCTGGTGCATAAACGAGGGATGAATTTATCATACTCTTTCATGCTGCTCTCTAATAGTGCTACCAGGCTTTCGGGAAGCTGCAGTGGGAGGCCCATGCAACAACCTGATAGGCAGATGAGAAATAAACATGATAAAATACAGGAGTACCACACCACCATAAGACTCACTTTTTCATTCATTTTGACAAGAGTAATGTAGTTTTAATTACTAATGATAATATATATTGCCTACTAGTAAATGGCTTGTGGTGTATTTTTGTAAACTTTTCATCTCAGAATACCGCAATACACCCAACTTTGTTCATTAAGACTTTGTTACAAACCAAGCGGTTATTGGCTGTCAGGGGAAGAGGAGAGAATCTGTGAATCAGCAAAGGCTCATTAATAACCTCCCGACTGTAGCAATTGTGTACCTTGAAGATTAGAAAGCAAGATGCAGTGGTCTTTTATAATATTTTTATTTCATTGAAACATTATAATGTCGAAAGTAATAAATTGAACAAATGCCATACTTAAATCTGTTTCGAAATGATTGAAAAATTGATTAAGTCTGAGTCTCATTTTCAAGGTCAAAGAAGTAGTGTGTAAAATGTGTTTGCCAGACAAGCCACCGGAGACAGACAATTATTTTATTTTGTTTATGTTTATAATTTGTAGCACTCAATACTCCTATTGATGTGTGTTTGTCCTCAACACAAATCATTCACAATTATCACTAAGAATTCAAAGAATGCAGCCAGAGTGTGAAATTATACAAATCATTCCACTGCAAAGAAAAGGCCTGAAGGTGAATGGTATCATTAAATTTTTCAAAAGAAAATTATGTGTTTGTAAGTGTGTATCAGTCGATGAAATTATTGTCATAGAAAATTAAATCTCACCTTGAAAGAAATGAGTAAGAATGAGAAAAATCACGATAAATTCTCCCTAAGGGAACTGTACTTCTTTACAAAGAAATTTTTGTCTCAGTTTCTATTCATAGTATATGATACATGTCAACTACACATATGTTCACATATGGCTTGGCATAAATACACATGTTTACTCATGCTGTATTCTTTGGGCCTAATCTAGACTCATGTCAAGGGGAAAGAAAGAACTTCTGCATCTTCTAATTCTGCTTCTCAAAGTGGGGCCTATAAACTGCCTGTATTAGGATTCCCTCAGATACTTACTGAAAATACAAATTGCCAGGTTCTAACCATGACCCACTGAATCAAAATCTCAGGGACAGATCTTAATGAGGCAAGTTAAGGAAACACTTATCTAGATAATTTAGTCAAAGCTTATTTCCAACTATCCAACTGGTTTCAATACATCAGTGAAGGGTCATAGAGGGAAGCTTTACAAATCCATTGATGGTGAAAAGGCTTTTATGACTTAGAAAAGGCTTTGGTAATAAAATACTTTTCAAAAAGATGCAGTATTAATATTTTTAGTGCTGTGTATATTATAAATGAAGCCACACAGGAGTCTTCGCTCTCCTGGCGTTGCCCTCAGTTGCAGGCAGTCGCCTCACCAAGGACAAACCCTCTCTCCGAGGCATCCTGCAGGCAAGACTGGCCTATGGAGTTGGGGAGGGGGTTCCAAAGGCCTGGTACCCTTTCTTCAACTTGAAACAACTTTTAAGGGTAGTCTTAGGCTAGAGCTCCCCATGGGACATACTGAGGCCTTGGACGTGACTGCATGACGTTCAACTCCTCCCTCTACCGACCCCTGTGGCTGTGGCTCCTTTGCAGGGGTGGATCTCAGGGCACCCCCCAATACACTTCCTGCATGCAGACCACTGTCAATGAGCCTGTTTCCAGGGCAACCCACTTAAGACATCTGGCCCCTCCCAGTGAGTTAGGACCATTCACAGCCAGTCCCGTAGGCGGGAGGGCACCATAGCCACCACTTTGCAATGGTCCGAGGCAAAGGACACTAGCGCTTCTTTGCCGTTTCTGCTCCTTTCTCTGAGGCCCACTCGTGAAAGTTCTGTACTTCTTCCAACTCAGCTTCCAGGAGACCCTGGTAGGAACATTCTACACATGTCTCTTTTCTGCCAACATTATATGCGAGTCCCTGTGTGATTGGTGAGCAATTTTAAATTATGACCATTAACTTCTTTCTGAAGTTAGAACTTCTTCTCCCCTCAACTAGGTCTTCAGAGAATCCAAAGTATCAAAAGGTTTTCTTGTACTTTTTTCCCCACTCACCATATTTGCATCCCTGTTAAAGGTTGGCTCATTTTGAAGAAAAGGATCTGCTTTCGATGTCATGTCCGGACTAAAAATTAATTCTTACTCCTGCTGAGATGGACACCCTCCTGAAAACCTGGCCATGTGGTCCACTTGGGCATAAGACCTGCCCTGGGCTGTGTAGCAGGACTTCACTCCCCCTCCTCTGCAATCCCAGGAGCAGACAGCAGTCTAAGTGCTTCATATGCCAAGTTGTGGCATTCACAACTGTCCACAATCGGGCCCCGACCCACATCTCTACCTTCGTTCTAATCCACACACACCTTAATCCAACCGCAGTCGTCACTCCCTAATCCCAACCACGGTTTTGGTTTGTGAGCCTTTGCCCAAATCTTTCACTACAGTGAACCATTGTTTTCCTCATTCTGTACAAGCTTCATTCACCCAAACTGAAAAGGCCAACTCAAGTGCCACTTCCTCCATGCAGCCTCTCGGATTCCCACATGAGAAGTAACGTGTGCCCACTCTGAGCCTTTGCCACCTCTCTCACAGCATCGACACACTCTGTTTTGAGGTTGACTGTGCATGATTTTTTTCTCCCGCTAAAATACTAGTTTCCTGAGGCCCGGGGTTGTGTCTTGACAATGTTGTAGCACCCGTATGGCCTAGTACAAGTGCCTTCACACAGTGCAGAGCATCCAAAATATTTAGTATACCACTGTCACAGTTACAGAAAAATACTGGTGTGAGGGCCCCCGCAACTCAAACCAGAAGTATCTTCTGGAGGGCAGGCCCTTTGTGGTACACGCTTCCCCTGCTGGGTGAGTGTTCTAGGAACCCATCTGTATCAGGGCACCAGCTGGCGTTGTTGTGAGATCCTGCATTTGGCTTCAGTGAATTTTTTGGAGGTTCTTTCAACCCATTTGCTCATTTCATGATGAGTGATTTACAAACACACCTGCCCACACTAAACTGCGTGTTTAACAGTTTTTGCCCAAAACAGCATGACCCACATGCCCCACCCTCCCTATTCACTGGCTCTCTCCCTGAGCAACCTTTTTTTGTTTCCCCAGATGAGAAAACTCTGCCAAAGGAAATCTTTTGCAGATACAGAAAAGGTGGAACAAAAAACGGCAGAATTACTAAAAAGGCATCAAAATTGACAAGTTCAGAAAAACTGTTTTGAGCAGTGGAAAAATGTCTCGATAGGTGTATTGCATCAAATGGAGAGTACTTTGAAGGTGACCAAAGTTTAAACATGTAAGAATAAATATACAATTTTTTATAAATAAATTCTCAGGTTTTTGGGTCTCCCCCCCCTTGTACATTGTTGCTTCTGAGACATTTTTATAAACACAGTCCTGTTATTCTCCAAAAGAAATATGAGCATTAAAAACCAATAAAAACTATATTCTTAAGAATCTGTGCCCAGGGCAAACCCATGTAGTGTGTTGCTCCCTAGAACAGTCCCAATTTACTCTTGCCATTCTGGTGTAATTATTTATACTGTTCCCTTTCGCTCTGAGAAGTGCCCCAGATTGGCTGATAAATTTTACAGGCACCCCACTTACACAACTCAAACCATCAGTTAACAATGTGCTCTGCTTGCCTGCTTGTAGGAAAATTCCACACTAAGAATTTCAGAATGAGAGTGTGCCTTGCACCCTTTACCTGCCCCCACACACCCCTTTTCCTGAATGCTTTACTAAGGGCCAGTGCACAGAGTCGTTCCACACCAGGGCTTGTAGGAACCGTCTCCAGGGTGTGGACACCGGTGCAAGCCATGAGAGACCCTCTGTTTAAGGTCCAGCTACTGTTCTCCTTTGTGCCACCAACAGAATATGGAGGCCATTTGGGGGTCCCCGGTTTCTCTCATTCAGTTTAACCAAAGCTAAATGATTTCCGCTTGAGGACAGATACATCCCCTCCAAGGCTTTTCAGCAAAATGACTCAGATTGGCACAGAGGGCTCAGCAGTGGATTGTGATTGCCTTCAAACAGCTACTGCCCACAGAAAATGCCCCAGCCTCACCGACATGGTGCGGAAGGCCTTAACGTATCATTCTGTTTATGTTTTCAGTTCATCATCAAGTAAGTAGATAATAAATAACTCATACACCTAACCCTCACAATAGTCCTATTGGTTGCTCTTGCAATTACTGTTCTACAGATTTTCATATTTATAGTTAACATTAAAATAACTCCAATTTTTTTAGTGTTTCCCATGCTTACGATATTAGCCTGTTTAATCCTCACCGCACCAGCTGAATGCAGGCCTCTTTGTTAGTCATTACCTTGTCCCCTCAAATACAAGCTTTGTAAGGGCAGGCTCTTGCCTTCTTCACAACTGTATCTCCTGTAAACACATTGAGAACTGTGTTGAGCACAGAGTAGGTTCTCAGTAAGTACTTTTTTGAGTGAATGAATAGATCAGTGAACAAGTGAACGACTGAATGAATGAATCAGCAAGCCTTTAAGAAAGGTGTTCTTATCTGTGTTTTGCAGATGGCAAAACCAAAGCTTGAAAAGGTTAAGGAATTTGCCAAGATCCTGTAGATTAAAAAACCGAGGACTGAGAGGTTACGAAGCCTTAAACATGGCAATGCACCCACACCCCTCATTTTCTGACTAGAACATTATGGCTCAGCCAGTTAATTGACCTGCTCAGGACACACAACACACTGAGTTAGTAGGACTCAGACCCAAGAACTCTGACCAACACTAGTCTCTCCTTGTCATGCTGATGGGCGGCAGGACCAACCCCCTCTGTTCACTATAGAGTCACTCACCAAGTGTCCTCTTTAGGGGAGGAGGTCGGTGGTTTCCTTAAGTAAAAAATCAAATCCTTCTGTCAGGAGGAAGATGAATGATAATCTCCTGACTTACCCTGGGCATTGGGGTTCAGCCATATGAGAATGAAATAGGGACCAGAGTTTATTACTCAGGCTAGGGTAGTGCTCACTGCTCCAACAAACCATAACATTTCAGTGATTTAACACAACAGCTACTTATTTCTTGATCACACACCATACACGATAGGCATCTTGGTGAGAGGACAGCTTCGTTCCATGTGGGACTTCAGAGACCCAGACTCTTTCCCTATTGTGGCTCTCGCATCCTAAGGGCTCGAGTCCTCTGTTTTCAGTGGCAGGTGAGGAAAGAGAAAGCATGAAGAAGGCTTCTTAAACACTTTGGCTGACACACCTCACCACTCCCTAACCGTTGATGAGAACCATTCTAGATGCAAGTGGGCTTGGCAAATGGAGACCCTGGGCAATCCATTTCCCAGGGCACTGTGGAGGGGGGAGCACAAATTGTTGGTGGTCAGCCAACATCACAGCCACTATGAAAAAAGAAGGGCCCCCAGGAAGAGGTGAGAGGTAGGAATCTGGGCTGCCATTTACAGAAGGATGGAAATCTAAAAGAACAGTGGGGAGAGGGCAGCTAGTGTCAACTTTGCCAGCCTTTGAGGGTTTTGCAGACTTTTCCTCTTTAGTAGTGATGCAGGCTGAGCAACATATCTTGTTGCCAGTTTGATACTCACTTGCAGAATAGCTTGGACCCCTACACTGAAAAGTGCTACCCAGCAGGTTTCAATTCCCATTCACTCCTGCCCTCACCTTTTCCATTTGAGTTGTAAATTTTGAATCCTGCAGAATTGGACAAGATCATAAAAGCCACAAGATGTATCAAATACCATAGCCTTTAGTTACTTTAGTTCATTCAACAGAAAAATAGTACTTCTTTTTTTCTTTAAGGGAAAACAGGACCAGGTAATGTCACATAATATTTCAAAGTAAAATTTATCTTTATCAGCCGCGTAATGAACAAGGAAACACTAAATGTTCTTTTTAAGAAATGATTTGCAATGAATTTTAATCCATTCTGATGGTCCAATAAAAAGAGAAATACAGACTTCTGTAAGTCTCTTAATATAGATTGCTATAGTAATTTATAAACAACAAATAATAATAAAGTAATGATTCTATCATGCTGCCAGTGTGCTCGACAGCAAACAGTATATTTAAAAGAATGAATTTGCCACTGCAATATATGCCATTGACTGGGCTCTAGCATTGCCTTCAAATTAAAAAGATTCATAGGATCATATTCATGCATTTTAGAAAGATATTTACCCTGACAGAGATGAAAATATTAAAAGTATAATTATTCATAGTCCTTGTCCCGTCCTGCCTCCCGAGGGGGGTCCTTTTGTGCCACCAGTAATAGGTAGGGTGGGACAATGGATAGTGACAGATCTGGAGAAACTGAGAGGCTTATTGGCTCGACACATGCATGAACATGAATCTGCCTGGAGAAAACAAAACCTTGAGAGTGGGGAGGAAGTGAGGGGATCTCAGCCCGAAAGGGAAGAACTGAGAACTTTTGGGAAGCTGATTGGGCAGCTACTATGAGGAGGGGGCTGTGGGGAAGAGAGTTCAGGTAAAGAGATGAATTCAAGATTCTCGTTTCTTGCTATGCACAATTAACCATCATAACCACCTTGCTGGAGAGAACCTCTCCTGAACTCCTTCCACAGCTGGCCTCCACTGTGGAGCACAATGCCTAGAAGACTGAGACAGCAACAGCTAATGCCCATGTAAACATAGTTCTTATGCGCCAACTATCAAGCTAAGCTTATAATTGACATTTGCTCTTAATCCTTAAAATTTCATGAGGTAACACTATTATTAACCTTCTTTTATAGGTGAGAAAACAGATGCACAAAAAGGTCATGAAACTTTCCAAGGATACACCAGATAATAAGCAGTAAACCTGGGTTCTGGCCCAGGAGGTCCGGCTCCAGGGTCGTTGGTCTGGATCATAAGCCTCCAGCACCTCTCAGGCTGTAGAAGAGTCAATCTAGTGAACACACAAGCCTTACGCCATCAGGGTGATTCAAGACTGCACTAAACTCCAAGTCAGTGTCACACCCCTTCACATACAGTACTCTATAGGTGAATGCTCCTTTAAGGGAAGAGTATGAAACTGTATATGCTAAAATGCCAAGCTGTTCATGTACTTACAATGTTAAAAAGTTATTATTTGTTAGCCATTAGGAAAAAAGACTAAGAAAATGGAGGTATAAGGAACTACGCTTTTTCCAAATTTCATTTGTTTCTAGCCTCTTTGCGATGATTATGTGTGCTGGTAATAACTAAGTGATATTGCAAAAGATCTCTGAAGCATTGAGACAGTCTCTTCACTGTAAGAGCTCCATTTTGACTGGGATTGAAACTAATTCACAGAGACTTTTATTTGTCCAGTTCTTGGTCTCTTCAGGTCTTCTTTTTTAAGGGTACCCATCACCAGTTAAGACCTTTGCTGTGTTCCAGGTGGAGCGCACGTCTACAAAATGTCTTAGGTCTGTTGTTTCTCACATGTTGGGCCGTTGACAAGAAGAAAACCACAGTTTATTCACTAGATAAACTCCCAAATGGTCACTACAGTCAGGATGTGTCTTTCACGGATTTAGATACAGATAAGGACTCTACCCTTGCTCTCTCCCAAAAATAGGAAGAGGACAGAATTCTACCTTTCATAGTTTGAGAGACAGTGATGCTTTGTTCTGTAGAGCTAGGTTGGAAAATTGGGGTTCACCAAGGAGTGTATCTATGAGGTTATCTTCTCTGGGTTGACCAACCAGACTGGCAGTGATGTGGGCCATGTCATACTGGGGGTGAATTGACAAGTGAGGATGTGGGCTGAAGGACTGACCTTTAGTCGTGAGAGCAAAGAGGACTGGGTGACCAACCGCGGCAAACCAAGGAAGAGAGCTGCAACGTGGTCGGTCTGCTCGGGAGCCAGGGCTGCCACTTCCATCTTATGATAAATTGCATTGATCATGTAGGTTACAGAAGCCCTATCAGTATCAAAGAAAAGACATTATGTTTTGACATTGTCAATTTCTGGAAGTGTCGCACAGAGCTCTGGGGAATGGCTCATTTAATTTTAGTTTATAAATTAAACAAAGCAGAAAACCAAGATGATAAATCCAAAATGCTCCAAATATTTAAACTTGAAATATATCAACTCCATAGAATTGGGGCCAAAATTCATGCTACCAAAACTTTACCAAGAAGGTTTTTTGGGCCTCTTTTGGGGGGGGCGGACATAATAGTAGGAGTACAATTACAACAGGTAATATTTCATTCTATTAGCTTATTTTGTCCTATTGGGGCTTTAATTTCATTTTTCAACCTTTTGTTTTGCAATTCATGTCATCTTTTTAAAAATTTAGAAATAAATTTAACTTCTGAAATAGACAAGTTCTTCTAGGCATTGGATGGTGAGACAGGAGGAACCTTTAGGAACAGGGTTCTGGGAGTCTTTGGCTGTTTTCATGAGGAGTGTCGCCCCTCTGAGTGTCCTGGTCTCACGTTGGAGCTCGCCTCCCAGCAGCCTGGTGGAGCTTCATCTATCTTAGGAGGGGACATGGTGGAGTGGAGCCTGCCTGATTCTGGACCTGTGCTTCCAAGGTGGAGAGAGTCCAAGATTTTTGTTCAGTCCATTAAGCAATCCCTTTCAGCTGAAGGGGTCCATCTATCAATCTTGCTTTTCAGCCAGTAACCTGCTTATTTAGAGGTTTAATTACATTTTCAGGTCACCCAACCGCTTCTCCTGGATATTTAATAAAATGAGTCCTTATTTTACTTATCACATGGTTTGTTTTCCTTGAGCTTCCTAGTATGGGGATGGAGTGAAGAGGGGCAATTACTTACAGAAAGATAAACACATGAGATTCCCACCTTCAACGTGTCCAGAGTTAACGGAGGGATTATTTGGGGCTCGGGGCACAATGACGATAGCAGATTGATCTAAAACTGCATGTAGCCGCCACCATTACCGAAACAGAAAGTCAAATATTGATTTCCCAGTGCTTTTATGACCCATTTAACAACAGGCGTTTTGGATTGGTTATTTCTTAGGGCTGGAGAAAATTTTCCAGCCAGCCGCCTTTTGAGCTTCCTCTTAATTATCTTCCCTGAGAGATAGGTGAAAATTGATGTTCTGCCCTGGCTGTGCACACTCGCACACTCACACACCCGCACACACACACATACACACCATAAAGGAGGCCGACACAGCTTGTGGCCCCTAACACTATCTACGTTAGCTTATGGGGAGTATTTAGGTATTTTCCACAAAACCCACCAAATTGGGTGAGGGGGAGGTCCCACTGGGTATGTCTGCTAACAAATTCTCGCTAATTGACACCAAGCCGGTTAATTTCTATGTAATAAGTGCTGAGTGATTCGAGGTTCGGCCAGACCAGCCGAGGGTGGGTCTGTACAAAGACGTCTACCTGCTTGGCTCTAAGAATGGAACATTTAATGTTTTGCCAAATTTTCAAAAAAAATGCTGAGAGTAGAAACAGTGTTTTTAATCTTTTGCTCTTTGGGCTACTAATTATGTAGCAAAAGGGAATAAAGAAGGCTTTACAAATCATTATTTCCATTAGGAAGGTGTTAGAATCAATTCCGCCGAGGGCTCCCCTCCGATTCGGGCAGCTGCAGCTCCCAGGGGAGGCGGCCGCGGTGGTGCTGGTTGAAGCGGGGCTTCTGTTCTGTTTCCCCAGCACTTGGAAGGAAAACAAAACAGCCCTAATGAAAAACACACACGGGAAATGCTTTATTATTTCATCATCCTCACCTACTGCGCTCTGGCAGGCTCTGTGATTAGGAAGGGCTTCTCCTCTTGCCGGCGTGTTCCCTCTCCGAGGGTTGGCCATGGGGTGGTATGAGGCCGATACTGTGTCATTTCCTGTCAGATCATTTCGGAGGAATTTGCTCTTATTTCCTCCCAGCCCCTCCTCCACCCCCCACTTCACTCCTCCCTCACCAGCTCAGGATTGCCCACATGTTCCCTGGCAAAGTTGTATTTACTTCAAAATGCTGTGTTTTGGGATCAGGGAGAGTTCTGGAAACTCTGGGCACCAAACGCAATCAACCTGGAACGTCTGGAGGCTGAGTAGTGGGTCAGAGCCACTGAGTGGACCTTGACCTCCCAAGGTGGCCAAGGAGCACCCCTTCGCTGGGAGACCAGTGGGATGGGGGGGGCAGGTGCTGAAGTGAGTCAGAGTATCAACTCAGATGGTCATCTTCGCACACGCATTTCCTTGACTTTTCACCAGAAGGGAGAGTGAGAAAGCAGACATTCCCCAAATCTCATTGGACCATTAGCAAGTGAATAACTTCTTTCATAAAAAATGTCTCCATTTCTTTATTCCAGTGAAACCTGGATATAATAGACAATGCATTTATTCACATGGTACTCAGCCACCTCCAGCGCCAAATAACCCAAGTACGGTCAGGCAGCGACGGCTACCAGGAAATTGCTCTAGGTCAGGCCCCCGTGGGGCCACCGGTGCCTGTCTGCGGTGATGCATCAGTAAGGGCTCTTTTCTGTTGTTTCAGTTCGGCAACTTGGAAACCATATCATGCCCTCTCTACAAAAATACTTAATAAGTATTTGATAGATTATCAATAAATATCTGATGAATTGAGTTGGGACTATATGCCAGAGTGTGGAAAGCTAACCTACCAACCCAGTTTTGCAGCAACAGAAACTGGGGGGCCTTCCTGCTGAGCCCCCTTACATTGCCACACCCTTGGGGGGTCAACCTCACACACTAACGTCACTAAATAATGAGTCCTTTGGGCCACACTTCCTTGGTGAAATTTCTAGCAGACTGGTTTATAATGGGTATTTGTTTTTCTAATATTTGTTAAACTAGTCAATAGCATGGGTAATACAGTACTATTGATATTTATTTAATTCACTGTGTGGCACCTTCTCAATCAGTATTTGTTAACCAGATCAGTGAATAAGTGCGATGTTGGTATAAATACCAAATGGCTTTGTGGGGGACAGGGTGAGGTGAGAAGTGGTCTGTGTGAGTAGATCTGTCTAAATGCATGATAGTCCTGCCTAAATTTAACTCCCATTGAAAAGTCAGAGAAAAATCGTGTAAAGTAGCTTGTCCAGTGGAGAATTTTAGAGGTGGAAACAAAACAACCCTCCACAGTAGAAGCAGGTCCGTCTACCACTCAGAGGTGGCAGGGAAACCTTGCTGGGAGCGCGTGCACTCCATTTTGAGGCCTCGGGCAGACGCTGTTTATCCCATCCCAGTTTATAACCACAAAAGCTCTGGGATTTCTAAAGGCGGTGGGTGTATGATTATGATGGAATCAAGAAACTTTTTCTTAAGCAAAAGAACTCAAAAAAGTGAAAGTGATGAGGAAAAACCCCTTGCCATATCTGTACATGGCATGAAACTTGGACAATAAGAATAATTCAAAGGTGGAGAGTACTGATCTTCCAGCTTGTGGAAAGGCGACAGACAAGCATTGCCAAAGACTGAGGATTAGGAGACGGTGGTTTTCAGCCCTCACTGCACATTTGAGTCACCAACAAGCTTTTGGAAAACACAAAATCTAAGGCCAAACTGCAGGTTCCCAATTAAGTGAGGACCTCTCTTGGGGAAGCGCAGGCAGCAGGAATTTTTAAAGCTCTCTGCGTGGTTCCAAGCTGTAGTCAAAGCGGACCACAGCGATGGCGCTACGATTTTAGCATCTGAATCACTTCAAGGGCCTGAGAAACAAACGTTGCTGGGCCCACACTCCAGAGGTTTTGATTCAACAGGTTTGGGGTGAAGGCTAAGAATTGGCACTTCTGCCCTGGCGTGAGATGATGCTCCAACCAGCTGAGCCTGCATGGCTGCATGGCTCCATGCAGGCTCAGCTGGTTGGAGCATCATCTCACGCACCAAAGTGTGGCCATGGGATTCCCAGCCAGGGCACAAGCCTCGGTGGAGGGTTTGATTCGAGGTTGGGGCACATATAGGAGGCAACTGATCAAGGTTTCTCACATCGATGTTTCTCTTTCTCTCTCTCCCATCCTCTCTCTGGACAAAATAATACTAGTGGAAACATGTTCTTGGATGAGGGTAAGAAGAAAAAAAGAATTGGCATTTCTACCAAGTTTCTACTTTATGCTGCTGCTGCTGCTGTTTGGAGGTTGCACTTTAAGAACCATTGGGCTCCTTTCATCCTGATATTAATCCAGGAGAGAAACATTTTGACCGCCTATGGTTGGTTCTTTAGTTTCAAGGGCCATGCAAATCTACACGTGATTTGCAAGTAAGGGCTGAGTGTGAGATTCAGCTGCTGCTAAACTGTCTTCTAGAGGCTTAGGAATGTGACCTGCCTCAACATAAAAAGAACTGTCCTGTTTTAGAAAGAATCACGAGATAAAACATGTATCAGCCAGGGGAAGAGAATGACCGGATTTACACCAGGCCAGACATCACTTGGGATTGCAAATTCATACCCTTCCTTCACTGGGTTTTGCCAACAAATGAATTTTGTAAGCACTCATTTGGAGTGTATATATTAGTCGATACAAATTTGCTATGTCTGTAATACTATAACTACGACAGGAACTGTAAATAGAAACATGAAAAACATTCAAAATTACTTGAGAGAAAATCAGACTGTAAGATTTTGGCTCTACAGAGTTAGAATGTCTAAGAGACCATGATTTAATTATCACACCAATGATTGTTGATTCCTAGCCAATAACAGTTTCAAGGAGCTTCGGTTTCACTTCCGTCTCCACCTCCCGTGGCCACAAGCCCTTCTCCTCACCACCAGGTACAGATAGAGCACGTGGCCAAGATACTGAGGATTAGGAGACCATGGTTTTCAGCCCTCACTGCACATTTGAGTCACCAATAGGCTTTCGGAAAACACAGAATCTAAGGCCACACTGCAGCCCAATTAAGTGAGAACTTCTCATGGGGAAGCACAAGCACCAGGAGTTTTTAAAGCTCTCCAGGTGGTTCCCAGCAGCAGTCAAAGCGGACCACGTGGGTAGGTGCGTGGAACCGCCGCTGGGGCTCTAGTGCCCGGGGCCACCGTCACTTCTTCCCTCCCACTTCGCATTCCTTGTACTCATCTCTGGGTTCTCACAATTCCATAGCAGTTCTATTTTTTAAAAACACAATTTTTCCAACAGAGTTCCACAAGCTACCATTTCTACAGCTTTATAGTAAGAAATGTCTTTTACACACTATTTTTAATGAATAGTGAACATAGGTTAGTAGCAAGTCAGACTGAAAGGAGAGCAAAGCCCATTCACCATGTACTCGCGTGTCCACGGACAGAACTCCCACAGTGATTGCATCCAAAGCTGCTCTCTCTAGTCTTTCAATCTTCCCGTTAAAATCTGGTCGAGGGGTGGTAATGTTTTTCACTTTCAATAATAAGTGGTGGGCATATAGGGTACCAACTTGTGGTATCAACAATCTTTGGACTCATCTTGCACTTTGGAAGTCAGCTGGCTTCCACTTTGCAAACACTTTCAATGCTTTAAGCTGTAGAGTATGAAAACTCCGGTTACAGGTAAAATGATGGGGCTGTGGGTGCTTCTCAGAGGGAAGATTCGGCTACATGGGTGAGTCAGGAGCACAAAATAAAAAAATGTGCATTTTGATGGTTAGATATTACACAATATTTTTAGAATATGTACCCAAATATATTTGATCCGATGAAATAAATCGGTGTGCTTAGAAAAAAGCAAACTGATTAATATTCCAATTAACTAAGTATTAATCAGAATGGAGAGGAGAAATTTTATTTAAAATTTCTTCAAAGAAAAAAAATGTTACCCTTCCATTTTCTCGTCTTAGTAAATGGGGTTCATGAAATGAAATGTATCCTTTAAAATTATAAAACTTGTGTTCTGATTAACCAAGATCCACTAAATGCGGAGTTCCCTTTAGTTGGTACTTACTCAGTTTGCTTTAATTTGGGGGGAGGGGTGGCACATAACAAAGATGAAAAGAAAAAATTCCAACTAGCTTAGTTACATAAAAAAGTCACCTGGATCCTTTTTATTGTTTAAAATGTTAAATATTTGTGATGTAAAAATATTCTGTCGGTGTCAGTGTTTGCTCGAACACGTTTTTCTTTTAAAAGTGCATTTCTCAGTAAAGTTGTGGGAGATTTTTATTCTCTGGTATTTAAAGTAAGATAAAGTTCAGCTGGCTTCTCTCCCTGCCCATCCCCTTCCCCCTCCGAAGGCTTAATAACCACAACCCTGAGATTTATGGTGAGTGAAAAAGAAAAATAAGTAAATTATCTGACTGAGGAACCGTTCTTCCTCTCTCTGGCCATACAGACTATTTTAAATGCTGCTAGCAGCAGTCTAATTAAAATAATTTCTGTCAGAAGTCTGTGAAATATGTAGCCACAGCCCAGCTCAATGTTCTCGAGCAGGAATGACAAATCTCTGCTTAATTGGTACTTAATATGGTAGTGCAGGGTTAGTGATTCTCCAGGATAAAAGGAGATAACAAATAGAAATCTCTTGCTTGGGGCAGGAAGTCTTGGAAGATGAACAGACCAAATGGTCCTCGCCCCCAAACCATTCCTATCAAGGGCTGTTATTTTGGTCATCATTTATGAAATAACAGACAATTAATGCATATTTTATGGCCAACTCTAAGTCCCAATTAAATGCAACTATGTACAAAGAATGTGAACAGAGACCAAAATAAACACTGGCAGAATTACGGCAACCACGGCAGCTTTCGCTCATCTTAGCCTGTCTTGGGGAGAAGCACATTGGCAGGGGCATTAGCTACCTCTGAGGCACAGCTGAGATTCATAGCAAATTTTAGAAAATTTGGGAAATGCAGGAAAGCAAAAGACAGAAATCACCCACAGTCCCATTGCTAACAAATTGGGGCCTTTCTGTATTTTCTTTTCCAATGTGTATTTTTTGTCTCACTTACTCAGCAAATTGCTGCAGACTATCTTGTGCTTTGATTTTTTCACTTAATATTAAATGTAACATTTATATATATTATGGATGCTTAGTAGAAATATCACTTTTAATGTTTACACAGTATCCATCAAGTAGGTAATATTGATCTTGCGCTATGTGTCAGGTGCTCGTCTGAGGGCTTTACATGTGTTAGGTAATTAAATCAACAATAGCTCTCTGAGTCAGGTACTTTCATCATCCGAATTTTGTGTAGACGTAGATACTGATGCACAGAGAGACTATGTTAATTTGTCTCAGGCTATGGAAGGTGGTTAATAGAGGCAGGATCTGAACAAGGGCAGTGTGGCACACAAACCATGTTTCTGATCACTCCGTTGTATCATCTCCTGACGCGCTTCCTCGACCCAACCACGCAGGGCTCTACACCAGAGTCAGTGAACTTCCTTCATCAAGGGTCAGATGGTAAGTATTCTAGGCTTTGTGGGCTGCACAGAGTTTCTGGCATATTCTTCTTTCTCTTTTTTTTTACTTTTAGTTTTTAAACATGTAAGATCCATTCTTAGCTTACTTGTCACATCAAAATAGGACATGGGGGGCCGATTTGGTCCATAAGCCAACTTCTGCTTTACATTAAAAGTGAGCTAAACCTAAATTGTATGAATGGCAATTAGATAATTAATTTTTAAAAGTTTTTGACATTGGAGAAATACAATAATTTGATTAAATGAATCATCATTTCAAATTATAATGTTAGTAGTATGAATATACTGCATATGCATTTGTGTGTATACATGTTTACAGACTGGGGCAAAGGTAGGTTTTCACTTGTTCATATGGAAAATAATATAGAAATTAATAAATAATACTACAACAATAAGCTCTGTGTTTCATGTACTCCCAACTGTAAACCTACTTTGCCCCACCCTGTGTGACAGCAATTGAACTGAAAATATTTACGTTTTCATCAAAATTTAAAGTAATTATCATAGATGTCAGTTCAAGGCCAAAGAAACTTGTCCTTGGCAAATCTCACAAAGTCAACAGAAAGTTACAAATTTCAATTTAATTATCAGTTTACGCCTTTTTGTGGGACACATAAACCGTTGGTGTGCTCTGTTCTTTCCTTCGCGGTAGCTGTTCTCAAAGACTGGGTCTGAGACCAGCGGCGTTGGAGCTGCCTGGCACTGTCTTAATAGAAATGCAAATTCTTGGACCCCACCCTAGACATACTGAATCAAAAAACCAGGAGGTGAAGCATATTAAAGTTTGAGAACTGCTGTTTTAGGGAAGTGTGGTTCTACACAAATTATTTTTCAGAACAAAGCTCTGTGTGTGGACATGCATGCGCACACACACACACAGGATTATTTGTGAACTAAAAATACCTCGCATTGTGAGACTACATTATGGAACCATCATGTAATCAAGCCAGAAGAATCAGAGGGAGTGACTTTAGAGCTGCATATGCACCTTATGTGTATATATGAATAAGTCTATCCTGTCAGGCCTACCTTATAATATGACACTGTACCGATTTTTTCCACAGCTATTTCTTGGTGTATTACCTAAGTATGCCATTCTCTAAAACATTAAGGATTTAAGGTTTAAATATCTGAAAACTTCTTTCTAAATTGAATGTCCTCAATTATTGAGGACACTATACCTGAAAATTTGACAAGTTTATTTTAATAAATTGTATCATTTTAAAATGTCATTTTCAAGATTCAGGTTCTGGGGAAGAAAGAGAAAATACACTCTTCCCTACCCTTGATTTAAATGCAGCTATAAAACCTGGACAGAATGTGTGGATAAGTTATTTGAGGACTCCAAAAAATAAATAGTAAATAGAAACTTGAGGAAAAGGGCCACTGACCAATTCAAAGTACCACTGACCTGGTCTGCGTTCACCATTATTTTTCCCTTGTCACCTGGCCCTGGAGGCAGGCCCAACTGTAGGAATACATGGCAGAGCCCCAACTTTCCGGTGGGAGGACTCAAAGGGGAGTCCTGGGAAACACCAGGGAGATTATGGAGAAAGAGGATTTCATGAAAACAACCCCATAAATGTATTTACTAACTCTGAGAGCCCCAAATATGTATATGAATGGGTCTCGTCCTAATCATCATATAGAAGACTGAGAGAAGTGAACAGATGAACTCTCATCTAGGAACAGTGCACTCACGGCACAGATCTGAATAGCCCTGTGCTTTAAAGCCTGAGCTGACCTTGGGGTTCCAGTCTGTAGAAAGCGAGGTGGAATGTGTAGCCCGGGCAACATCAGGTCAATTGACTGCTGAAAGAAAAGTATCAATGTTCCCCACAGGATTTAAACAAGACCCAGGGTCTTATAAAACAAGATTCAAAATTTTCAGGCTATGGTCTAAAGTTACTCAGCATATGAAGAACCAGGAAAATTCAATCCACATGAGAAAAGACATTCAATGCCAAGATAACATACACGCTCAAGTTATCTAATTGAATTTGAAGCGGCTATTTCTAAAAATAATCCAAAAAACAATGAGAAATACTATTAAACCAAGGACAAAAATAGAAGATTTTAACAGAAAAACAGAAATTATAAAGAAGAATCGAATGAAAATTTTAGCACTAAAAATACAGTAATTGAAATTTTTAAAAACTTCACCAAATGGTTTCAGTACAATGGAGTTGACAGAGGAAAGAATCTGTAGATGTAAAGATGGATCAATAGAAATTATGGAAACTAAATAACAAAGAAAAAATAAGATGTAAAACATTAACAAAGATTTGGGTACCAGTGGGATAACTGTTAAAAGCCTAACATTCGTGTCAACTGAGTCCTAAATGAACAGGAGCAAGAGTGTGGTGTGACAAAAAAAAAAATTGAAGGGCTAATGACTGAAAACTTTTCAAATTTGGTAAAAGGCACAAACATAAAGCCTCAAGAAGCTCCGTGAACTCCCAACAGGACAAACTCAAAGAAATCCATGCCCAGCCACACTGTAATCAAACTATAGGCAAAGAAAAAATCTTGCAAGCAGCCAGGGAAAAACAGCGTATTACCTATAAGAGACTAAAGATTCTGATGACTGCAGATTTCTCATCAGAAGCATGGAGACCGATGGGAAGTGGTGCAACAGCTTTCAAGTGCTGGGGGAATAAAGAACTATCAATGCAAAATTCTGTATTTAGAAAAATGTCCTTTAAGAATGAAAGTAAAACAAGCATTCTTAGATGGAGAGTGAAGTTAATTTATTGCTAAATGAAGTTTTTGAGAAAGAAGGGAAATGATACTAGAAGGAAACTTGGAACATCAAGAATAAAATAAATGCAACAGAAATGGTAAATATCTGGGTAGATATAATAGACTATTCTCTTCTTGAGTTCTTTCAGAAACATTTGATGGTTGAAAAGGAAAAATTATAGCCTTATCTGATAGGGTTTTTAGTTTGTGTAAATGTAATATATGACCATTGTAAAGCTAGGGAGGGGTGTATAAAAAAGGACCAAGACGGTGGTAGGGTTCCTACATTCCACCTGAGATGGTAAGGTATTGCGTCTAAGAAGATTACAAAAAGTTAGGTGTATATACTACAATCCCTAGAGCAACCACTAAAAACCTATACAAAGAGATATAGTAAAAAACACAATAAATTAAGGCCAAATACTAAACAATGGTTTAAACAACCCAAAAGAAAGAAGGAAAGAGAAAATAGAATGAAAAATGAATGAAAAACAGAACATTTAAAAATGATGCACCTCAATCTAAACACAGCAATAATTATATTAAATGTAAGTGGTCTACACGTATCAGTCAAAAACAGAGATTATCAAAATAGACTCAGGAAAATCACACCCTCCACTAGAGGCTGTCCACCAGAAACTCACTTCACACATAATGATGTAGGTAGGTTGAAAGAAAAAGGGTATGCCACGTATAAATAGTAAATAAAAAATAAAATAATAAATGGAAAAATATTTCACACCCCCCCCCACACACACACACACACACAAATTAAAGCAGCACTGAGCCCTGTTTCTCTTAGGAAAATATCTGCCATTGGAGAACCCCGACACCACAGTATGAAGTAAACTCATCTGATTACTTCAGTGAAATTGGTTTGAGTCATCATCAGCTCTGCCTAAGCTGTTTTTTATTTTCAAGTGGGTTAAAAACAAGCTTAATTAGGAACAAATTAATGTTTCTTCTGCCATTTCAAAGGGAGCCTGACACTTCCACGGATGTTTTTGTGCCATGACAAACACCATGAAGTACAAAGACTGATTTTAATTCCAAGGCAAAATCAACCTGCATTTCACATATAATCCTTTAGATGAGAGGTTTAGTCCCCAAGCTCACATGTGGCTCTAAGTGTTTATTAAACATCATAAATACATCAGACTTCTACATGAGCTCACGGATAGACAGGCACATGCAGGCAGGTCACGGCTCCTTGGAAAACCACCCGTGTTCTCTTCCTCAGCTCTGGTGGGTGACACATATGGTTCCCGTCAGTAGCACTCATTTAGGGAGATAAAAATCCCGCAACAGCTAAGTTCAGCCTCTCTCCAGTGGCCCTTTCCTTTGATTTCCAAGATATCAAGTGACTATTCACTAAACCCTGTAATTGCCAGCCTTACACAGTCCCACCTCTAAAAGAAGAGGAAAGAAATAGTCCGTTTTTTTTTTTAAATCTGTATTTTTTTCAGTACATCGCATAATTAACNTGGTTCCCGTCAGTAGCACTCATTTAGGGAGATAAAAATCCCGCAACAGCTAAGTTCAGCCTCTCTCCAGTGGCCCTTTCCTTTGATTTCCAAGATATCAAGTGACTATTCACTAAACCCTGTAATTGCCAGCCTTACACAGTCCTACCTCTAAAAGAAGAGGAAAGAAATAGTCCGTTTTTTTTTAAAAATCTGTATTTTTTTCAGTACATCGCATAATTAACCTACCTTAATTCTTTCTAGTAGTCTTTTCCTTTATTAATTTTTAAAGACAAAAAACTGTTGAAAGATGCATGTGTTCATTAGCTGTAAATAAAAATTATGAAAAATAACTTAGGGACATAGGGAATAATTTCATTGTTAATATACAGCATTAAATATTTTTGGTTCATGCTCACAATGTTATGGACGTGAGGAAGTTTGTTTCTTGAAAACTTTCACAGATATGAAGCTAGCATGTTTCCTTCCAGCCTGGCTTGAATTCAACTTGAAACATTGTTTTCCTCCTTTTTGTTCTTCCTGTCCTTAACTTTTTTTCTGCAATGTGAAAATACAAGGCAGATGTCTTCATCTTGCTGGAATGCTTTTAACCTTAATGAAGGGTTGTAATAAATCAGTCCTTTTCAACCTGCTTTCTATCATCAACACATCCATACTTTTGAGATATTAGTCTCCTCAGATATGATTAGAAATAATTAGGACAAGTTAGTATGTACAGTTATTTGTTGTTGGACATATAGTTGCTATTTGTTAATTATCTTTAATATGTAAAAAGTTATCTTGTTCATATATCTGGAAAGTAGTTATTGGACAAGATCTTTTTTTTAAAAAGTCAACCAGTAATTTATTTAACACTAGAATACATGTGGAATGTGTATGCCTATTTATACACAAGACACACACAGATATAAAGGATTGTAAAAGTATATTTGGGTGATTTTTGGAAAGTTATATGTGTAGATTATATCAATTTACAAGTAAACTAGGACATGAAGAATATTTTTTGCTTTAAGATTTTCTTGATAATATTATAAAATTAGAATTTACCTTTTTGGGGCCAGATAAGGTATTTCATTATTTCACACTTTATACTTTTTATTTACTCAGGATTCACAGTTGCCAGTTTCTTCAATAAACAAAATTCAGTACTCTGAACTCTTCTCATTAATACACAGAAGAAAAATAACCTGCAAAACTGCAGCCCCAAAAGAGTAAGGTGGTATAAATAACCTCATAAAATGTGACACCTTGGTGACCTATTTTAAATGGATGAAACTTGGTGATAGCAAAACAAATCACTATTTTCCAAGATCACATGAATTAAAATGCAGCTAGGATTAATGCTAAAACCCTCACTAACAATGATTGCGTCTGAAGATGCAATGGATTTGAATAAGCTTGCAGTGTATGAAGCAAAGATAAATTTTTCTGATGGTGACATCCATAAGGAAATTTTATAAGGCAGACTAACTACCTATCTTGATTCTCAAATGTTTGAAAAAGCTGTTCCAGCTTCCAATGAATCAAAACTACTCATTCATCTTTCAAGAGGCCATAAAGTTTCATGCATGAAACTCCGGATCAGAAAGGACAAGATTTAGGTTATGGGCCTCCCTCTCAAGAAAGAAACAGGCCACCCAATTCTTTGCAATCCTTCTGCCACTTTATATTTCCTCCCACCCGGGCAACCAGGTTATAAAAGCTTTTTATATACTGAGCTCACAAGGCGATGAAGTCTGAAGACTTAGTTTCCAATGTCAGCTCTGCCACTGGGTGATGCGAAGAAGGTAACTTGCCTCGCAAGCCTCAGTTTCCCCATTTATAAAGTGGGCCGCAGGTATTGGGAGGAGGTATGTGAAATGCCTTATGAATAGCGAAGTGATACTCAGCTCTTCAGGCAGACTGTGCAGGATATTGTACATGTTGCTGGTGATTTCATCTTCATTGACCTATCCAGCCTTCAGCATTTATAACTTTCTCTTTTCATTCCCAATTCCTTTCCAACATGGCATACGTTTCTCTGATCATAATTCCAGGCAGTGTAGGAAAAGACCTCAAAACTGATCAGTTTGAGAAACAGGGGGCCAGAGAAGGAAGCCAAAAGCCCTCAAAGGAGTCAGGATTCGAATCCAGGTCTTCAAGTTGCCAATGCAACACTCTACTGTCTCTTTAATCCCTTAATTCATTCATTCTACAAACATGTATTGAGGATCTGGTTTGTGCTAGGCCTCGTATTTCTCTCAAAAAGTAGCCTGTAAGAGGATTAGAACATCTTTCAATCCTGATGTAGATGGTCAAGTTAATATTCTGGTCATCCTTAATCATTAGTAGGTCACAGTTTTATAGTTATAGTACTTTTCTGTTCTAGTTATTATTAACACTGTTATTATTTCTAAGGACGCCTTCCTTTCAGTGGGCACTTAGAAGGAAGTCCAAGGCAGAGAACTCTGAACAAAGCAGGAGCACCCTGACCCCAGACGGCCTGCGGCACCTCAGCCAAACTCCTGGAGCTTTAATGATGCTAGAGTATGAGACCCACAGCTTTGCGTGATTCACTTTCTTGAGCTTGACTTACTTAGAGATTGCATTTCTGGATAGAGTGTAGAAGCATTTACTATTATCTCAAGGAGCTGAAGTAGTTTAGTTCAGCGAGAAAAAGGTTAAACTGCTTTCTTTCCATCATTGTGCCTGCTTCCTTGAGGTCCATTGGGTGAGGACTTTGCGTTTCCCTGTTTGGGAAGGTGCTACTTTTGGGTGTCCACGTTGCTTCGGCCTGACTGGCTACCATCCTCAATTACACAGGCCTGTTAAGACTATTCTTAACTCCAGATGGGTGAGGTTGTTCATTGGTTGCAGTCTGCAATAGCGTTCCAGTGATCCTAAAAAACTCATCATCAGAGTGTATTTTGCAGCTCCAAATCCCTCTCTTCTCCCATGACTGTAGGTGCTGGGTTTAATGTTTTGATAAAGCTCTTCCATCACTAAAAATACACTATCAGTGAAGATGATTGAACTGGGAATACATGCTGGCTGGTCATGGCGAGCAAGTCACACATGAAAAATACATATTAATAAATCTTACAAAATCAGAAACAGTTGTATTTGTCTAGGTTAAGAAGAGGTATATGACATGTGCTAAACTGACTATTTTGAATTGAGGGGTTTGGGCAATAGGTTACATTTAGAACACGATGTGATTTAGTGGCACCAATTTCTTTTGTTAAAACGGATGTACAGAATAAAGCCTTCCTTTAACTAATTCAGTTTGGAATACCCATGAAACCAATTTACTTTTTTGCACATTTGTACTCAATCCATAAGCTAAATGATGTCCAGTTGTCTCTGGGATTAGTGCATGACAACTTCAGCTCACACTAAGGCCTTAGACTAAGCCCATTTATTTCAACTACTTTGGAGGCATACAGCCAACACTTAGGTTCATGTTTGGGTTATGAAACATATTTTTTTATAACTACACCCATTTTATTATCAGGCCTCCACTTCCTTCTTTTCGATCAATGAACCATATCAGCTTCAAATAACCTACTGCCCAGGATTTTTCACACGAAATCACTTATTTTCCTTGTTCACAAGAAGAAAAGAAAACAAAAGAGTGTTTCTGCTCCATATGAGTCTACAAGTAAACTATGTAGAAGTGAAGCAGCTCGCCCTGTGGTTAATTACGTAGACGTAACTGAATAATGAAGGGCCGATGCTATAAAACAACACTGTTGTTTAATTGTATTACATTTACCGGGATGGATGACACTGGGTAGTAAGGTTACATAGGTTCTAAGTGCACAACTCAGGAACACATCATCTGTGTCACCATGTACTTGACTCCCTTTACCCTTTTCTGCCTCCAGCCCACCCTCTTTTCCCTCTGGAAACCACCATACTGTTCCCTGTGTCTACCAGTTTTTTGTTTGCTTAAAACAATGCTATTTTTATCTATAGTGAACATCTTATTTGAAAAAAAGATTTTTTGTTTTTAGCATATTTGAGATAGACTCCTGTAAGTTTATGTTTTCCTATTTTATTTATACATGATATATGTGGGGGAAAGAATTGATCATTCTGAGTATTTTTAAAAAATAAAAACCTAGATTTTTAAAACATTTCTGTTTGAAGATAAAGTAGTCCCGTAGGAGCTGAGGGCAGCTACCACCCTCCCAGGAATCCGCCCCAATCTCTGAAGGCTCCCCCTGTGGTTTTCAGGTCCAGAGCAGTTCTAGGTTACTAGAGGGAGCCACTCGTGACCACAGAGGAGCAGGGTCTTGCAGAGGGGAAATCCCAGCCACTGTGCACCAGACACACCAAGTAGGGCAGGATTAGGCAACACCCCAACAGGATTCTTAAATATGTTAGCTTTCTTTCATACACTATAATACAGAGTTCCAAATGCTAGTTAATACAGAAAATGAACAAAATACGGAGTATCTTGTTTCCCCCATCATAAATCTGTCACAGGGAAAACACTACGCGTGAAAGAGTCTGGTGTAGGACAGTGCGTTTCCTCCTTCCCTCAGCTGGCTCCCCAGCGCTCTCTCTCGCCGTCACGGCACCTGTACCAAATGCAATAGAACAAAATATAAGGCCTCAGGTAGAAGGGCAAGTGAACGGAAAGGTGACTGACCAACTGTCTCAGCCCATCCGCTGCCCACTGGATACACAAACAAGAGAAGGCTGCTCCACTGGTCTAGAAACAAGTGCTCACCAAAACTACTCAAAAGAAAGATCCGAAGCTCCATGCTGGGTGAACGTAAACTGGTGCCTTTCTGGAGGAGCAGTTGGGAAGGATACTTTTCTAAATGCTTGGTGTCAGTGTGTCCAGGTACAGGAATTTATCCTAAGAAAAACAATCATGAGTGTATACAAAGAGTTAACTACAAATGTATTCATTGCAGCGTTATTTATAACAGTGTAAAACTGGAAACAATTTCAACATTTCTAGCATAATGGTTTGCTTAAAATATGATATAATCATCATTAAAAATGATGCTATAAAAGAATATTTAATAAGATGAAAAACCGTGATATATGGATAAGTGATGAGAACAGAATACATTAAAAACTATGTGTGTGTCTTTGTATGTACATAGTAAACATTGGAAAGAACTATACTAAAATGTTAACAGTATATATCTCTATGTTGTGATATTTGAGGTTACTCATCTATTTCTAGATGTTCTACAATAACTCTGAATTATTTTAATAACAAGAAAATATGTTTAAAACACTGCAAAAAGAGAAGTACCTTGAAGGAGATGAATGAAATGGCTTTGTAGAAATTGACTGAATGATTAATTATTCAGAAATCTGCATTGTACCTTAGCATTTTATGTGCAATTCAAAATAAAACATGATTTCTTTGTAGAAAGACTTAATTGTTTCTCCAGGAAAACTGTCTTTAACTTGGCAATTCAGCAGCCTATCCATTCACATGTTTTACTTTTATTCTTTTTCTTTCCCCAAACAAAGTTCAGATTTATAGCACCTGCTGTTGCTTTTTAATGTATTGGTTACATCTAATTTCTACGGCACAGAATTCCCCCCCTCTCCACTCCACATATTGCCTTTAGCATCAAACAGTCTGGGAGACATAAAACCAAGATATTTTCTAAGGGCAGGTAGCAGACACTTTCACTAAATATGAAATACAAAAGCCACCCCAAGCCAGAAGGGCATTTACTAAAAGGTTGCAAGTAAGCACCGGATAATTTTAAGCTACTGAGACAAGGCAACTTTTAAAGTTGGATATAAGCCTCTTAGGTCAAAGAGGTCTTTGAAGAGAATTATGAACCAACCTCCAGATAGAACCACCAAGTGCCCATCTGGAAAAGATGTGAATTTGACCTTTGAATAAACAGCATGAGATAAAATGGAATAATGCAGAATTTCATTTTCTCTTGCCAAAATTTGACAGGCATTGTAAAAAAATGGTCAAGGACATGGGTTTTGGAGTTCCCATGCAAATGCTCTCTGTGTGAGCTTGGGCAAGTTTCTGATCTTTCCTAGTCTCAGTTTGCTCAGCTGTTAAAGGGATATTAAAATGTGCTGACCTTGTAAGGTTCAGTTAAAGTTAAATAAAATAATTTCTGTATTTTGACAATGGAAAACAATCTATAAAACGTTCCTATATTTACTTTTTAAATTATTTTATTTTATTATTTTCATTTAGCTTGGTCCCATAACCAACAAAGGGACTCATTTTGTTATGACTTCCAAGAAATGAAAGAAATTCTTTGGAAATGTTTAGAAAACAGAGGCATATTCCAAAGTCTATTTCAGATTCATAGATGTGAACTAAACTGATTTTTGGCTGCAATTCATAGCTTCCATTCATAATTGCAATTCATAACTCCTCAACTGCTCTTTGCTTCAGAACACATTCCTGCATAGCTTTCTATCCAGGAATGCGTACACATGTTAGAAACAACTGACTGTCTCTTTAGAGTGGGATAGTGTGGGGCAGTCAGAAGTCATGCTTTAAAAAAACTGCCCTTTAAAACAGAAAAGAGCTTGTGTGTTCCCCTATTTTTTGAACCTAGTCAATTAACAATGATTTCTCCATTTCCTGTTCATCTCCCTGTGGCCACAGGGATGCACATATCACTAACAATGCTGAAAATAGCTTCTGTGTGGCAGAGAAATCCTACTTCATCTTAGTCACTAGACCTACCTTTTCCAATACCTCATCAAATTGCCATCACCTAATGGAACAATTAACACCTCACGATGTCCTGAGTTGCATTCCGCTGAGTGCAGTATAAGTTGTGAGCAATGTTGGTGTGCAAACTGAGCTGCACGTTGTTAATGATTGTTGACAGTCAAAATGAAGCAGCAATCTTCACATGAGGCCCGTCACACACACTTAAACGTAAGTCCATGCCATGACCATTGGACTCCAAGGACTATTATAAGTTTATATTATAACAGCAAAGAGAAGCATCAGTGGGCCAAGTAACACAGTACATGAATTCTACTTTTGAACATGAAAAAAAGTAGAAGAGAATTTAGCACAGACAAAACTAGCTTTTGCCAACATTTTAATGGCTCCATTAATCCATTAACTAGTCATTCTAGTATTACAGACAGGTACGTAAGTTGCATTGAAATAATTCCAATTTTCTTTCAAAAAAATTCCCATTTTCGTCATTCAAGAAAAGTGTTCCCATTACATAATTTATTTTAAAAAACACCTCTACTGCAAAGGCTCTAAAAAAAGAAACGATGTCAGATTTTTTTAACTAATTATATGTTTGGTCTGTGTTTTAAGGATAAGACATGCATAGTCAATATAGCATAAAACAAGTGATGTTAAAAGCACAACCCTTACCAAACACAGAATGCAGAAAATCATTTGCTACTGTTTTCAAAACCTAATGATGAAACTGAGGCAAAGGAGCAACATACAAGGTCCAAGAGGTTCAAAGAAAAGAGGTTCTTAGAATGAGGCTCCACAAAGCGGGGATGTCTGTGTTTTCTGCCGTGTTCCATTTGGTGCAGAGTAGGGATTTGGTACCCGCTGAATGGGTGGATGAATGAAGACACATAGGAAGATAGCACCCTGTCTCTTACTTATACTCGTGTGGTTGGGTGAGCGTGCATGCATTATTCTAACAACTGCAGGTGAAGACTGGTACCCTGAGGAAGCAAACTTGGGAAGCCAAAGTCTTCGCAGTGCAGAACCTCCAGTCTCATTTCTGCCAGCACAATCCCTAGCAACAGAAGGATAAGGAACTACATAGTCCTTGGCTGTGTTTCTTCTGGCACTTAGGTTACCTTGGCCACAAACAAGGAATTAACACAAAAGCAAATTTCTAATACCTAAGTTAGCAATGAATTTATGTAAACAGGAAAAATATTTATTATTCAACTAAGTCACAAAACTGGACTAGGGCCTTTAGCCAGTTAAAGTTTCAGCGCGAATGGCAACTGTTCGAATAATTCCACAGTCTTCACCGTGCCTGAAAAGGATCTTTTGTTAAATGGACACTAGGGAATCAGAGCATCAAAAAGAAAACAGAAGGATGTCTACACAGGAGCTCCACAGAGCGCAAGTATTTGGGGTACTTTCTCAAAAGCCTTTACAAGGCAATTACTATTTCTGAGATGTATAAAAATATATATTTAGAATTAGGTAAAATGTTAGCCATAAGTCTTATTATTGCTATTGTATAGTCTTTTTTAAAATCCTCTCCCAAAGATATGTTTATTGATTTTAAAGAGAGTGGAAGGGAATCAAACCTGCAACCTTTGGTAAAGGGATGATGCTCCAACCGACTTACCTGACAATGGTGCTGTTGTAGATTCTTGATGGCTCTGTTACTTCCTAGAAATGAAAAAGAATGTGAGTATGAACATGAGTTGGAGCTATTGTTTTGTAAGTTCTTTTCGGCCTTGGGTCATTATTTGACACATAAATCAAAAACAGGAATTTGGTCATGATACTAGAGTTCATGCATTATAACAGAAATGAAATAAAACACCAGATTTTCAAAATTAGGATTATAGTACAAGTCATAATTCCAGACAAGCTTTTGGTTTTTTATTTTTGTTTGTTTCTTGTTCTATTTTTGTTTTTCTTGGTTTGTTTGTTTTTGGCTATAGTACTCCTGCTATATGAAATATTTTTAAAATGTGATTTTGTACATCTCCATTCAAATGCAGTTTTACACAATATCTCCATTGAAATAGTTCATCAGACATCATTGAAATCAAGGCTTAATATTTTTGAAGTTTCTTATTTTAATTCTTTGATACAATGGGTTTTAAGCATTTTCTGCATGTCCCCGACTATGCTAGTTCCTATTATTAAAGATAATACTTAGGTAGCACTCACCGTCTGAAAGATTACATTAGGTAAAATAATTGACCAAGCACCAAGTGCTAAAATGCATGCTATGCATGCTATGCTGTGCCTGTGGCAGATAAGGGGTGCATGGACCACACAGCATGAAATGATGGAGGGGGATGGAATTGAGACAGGACCTGAAAGATGAAGACAGAGCCGGGGACAGGGCACTGAGATGTATATTCAAAAACGTGGAAGTAGAAAAAATCAAGCAAAATAAAATGCAGTACAATTTTACTTTTGGAAATTCCAAAGTGATATATTAGCTAACACTCATGGAGTTGTTATTAAGGACCAGGCTGACTTGACTTACATTATGAAAGTTAAACCTAAAACAAAAATGAGGTCAGGCACTATTATTATCCCCATTTTCCAGATTAGGAAGCTGAGATTCAGGGTGTAAGTAACTTTGCCACATGCTCATCAGTAGTGAAATCAGAAGCGACCCCAGACAGTGCTGCTCCCAAGCCACGTATTATTCATTACAGTCATTCACTGAGTTCTAAATGCAGTGTTACTAGTAAGGGGCATAGACAGGCTTAGCCTAATGTTAGTAATACAGGCTTCACTGTGGGGAAACTATCTAGAGACTGGAAACAGAATTTCCAGGGCTGTGAAATGCTGCCGATCCCGAAGACGCGTTTAAACGGGTTCTGCACTCTGTAAAATGTGCACGTGCTCGCAAACAATACAGTGGCAATATCTCTTTGATCATAGAATCTGCTGTTATCACAGAGTTCAAGGAAGGCATCCAAATTCTACACAAGAAGTCAGCCAAAGAAGCCGAACCCCAGGCAAGTCGCTTAACCTTTCTGATCTCAGCTTCCTCATTTTAAATGAGGGAGAAGGACTTTGGTGATCTCTGGGGCCCAGTTTAAAATTCTGCAAGTGTTTTGTAAATGTCACTAATAATTTGAGACAAACTTCAGAATTTGAGAAATGGAAATGTCAATTGAATAATGGGTAGCAGACGCCATGTGGAAGTTCTGTCATGATCATTCTTGAAAAATAAGCCTACTTTGTTCCATTAGCCACATGGAAGGCAAGCACCCCAAAGACTTCCTTTTACAACATGAAAGTCTTTATCATAAGACAAATGCAAAAGAACTGAGGTGTATTGTATGAAAAATGGGGTGTGTATTTAATATCAATTTTTGTCATCAAAATGCTGCAGCTTCATATCTAAATTAATCTAAATATTCAAGGGGATGAAATACATTTCACTGAAGTACGCTTGAGGCCAACAGTATCATTAACTAATTGATCTCTTGCTAAGACAAGTGATGAATCACCTAAAATATCTATTTCCTGACTGTTTATGTTTGAACAACACCATTTCCTAGAGAGAAACTTGCAAATGAAGCACTTGCTCGTTTAACAGGGACGTTCTGGGGGGAAAAACCCTTAAAGAACTCTCAGGGAATTCCTAAGCATATCATATAATGATTTTGGTTTCCTAAGCCCCAGCATTTTCATGTCCTGTGATAAAAGTGAGAAGAGGTGAAAGGTTCATGTTTTTTCACACACTCTTTTTTCATTTACTCCTTAGAATATCTTCATGATTTTATCTTTGTCTGTTTATGATTGTTTACAAAGTGAGCTCTTCTCCATGTATTTCTTTCAGATAGATTTTTAAATGTCTTATTTATTAAGCCATAATATACAAACAGTAAAACGCACAGATCTTAAGTATACAGCCCAATGAATTTTTTACATATTATATACCATGTTAACCACTGCCCAGATTAGGATATAAAACATTTTCATCACCCAGCGAGTTCCCTCATGTACCTTTCTAGCCAATAATCCTAGCCCACTGAAGTAGCTGATATTCTAATTTTTATTTCCATGGACTAGTTCTGGCTGTCTTTGCAATTCATATAAATGGAATCACATATTATGGACTAGTGTCTGGCTTTTTTGACTTAAATGTAACATTTTTTGGACTCATCTACATTGAGTATTAGCACAATAGTTCATTCCCTTTTATTGCCAGATGCGGGAATGTAGGACAGTTTGTTTATCCATTCACCTGTTGATAGATATTTGGGTTACCTCAAGGACTGGGCTTTGAAGAATAGAGCTGTGATGGATATCTGTATACATATCTTCTTGTGGAGATATGCACTTGCTTCTTTTAAGTGCCTTTCCAGAAGTAGATTTGGTTTGTCATATGGGAGGAATGTGTTTAACCTTCTACCTATTTTTGTGAACACTGTCTGATAGTTGCCCTATTAAATTATGTAAGTATACATAGTTGAGATTTGCAAGTAGAAAAAAGATGGAATTTCTGGGCATGCTCATAGTAATATCCCAGATCAAGCATTCAGATGGCTCCTGAAGAGAAGTTCCAGTGCTTTTTCAGCAGTTACCTATTGGCACGGACAGAGTAGATGCACCTGTCAAGTCCGTCATGAGTGCTGGAGAAACGCTGCCCCTTGACCACCAGGGAAACCCTGCTCTGGAGATCAGGTGACGTTTCAAGCCTCAGATTTCCTAGCAGGAAATGCATCACAAAACAAATCCTAGAATGTGAGGATCCTGGCTCAGTCCAACCTAACATCTCATTTGACCCCTCAGGCCTCCACAGAATGTGATAACCCATCAGGTCTAAGATGTCCCTGTGTCCCTGAATCAAGCAGTAGACTTCAGCCTCAGGAAGTCAGTCATTTTAAAACCCATCGCCCTCCGTTCAGATAATCATCTTTTCTCTGATTTATAGTGGCTGGCCTGCAGGTGTTGAAAAGGTGGTCTTCATTTAGCCAGAGAGCAATAATCCCAGAAGTCTATTTCCACAGCTACATTACCCTCCCCTCATCGCCGCCCCCAACCACCACCATCAAAGCCAGCCAGCTCCTCACTCCTTCCAGCCGTGAATCTGTAATGTGCCTCGGGTCATATTTGTGTCATTGGTAGCAAACCCTTATAATTCTGCCCCCAAATCAGAAAGAGAAAAATGTCCACAGGGATCAAGGAGAGTGTCTCCTTACACAAATCTTTTTTCTGATAAGAGGTGACCCATAACCAGAACCAGAGATTTATACATGCATTTTGACATAAATCTGCATGTGTAATTATGAGTCATAACGATCTTTATAGGCTGCACTAAATAATTGGTGAAGAAGAGTTACTGTTATTGACAAAGCATTGACCTGAACATTAGTGGAGGAAGAGCTAATTATTTTTTTTCCTCGGGAGCAAGACTTCTTTTCTAGTTGTGAATCACTCTGAACCAGGACCTCTGTTAAATGTCTTCACGTCTGAAAATAAACATAACTGAGCCTCCTATACACATCCTGTGTCTTTACATAATTCTAAGAATATAAAATCTTGAAAACACGGTCTAGAAGCTTGTTGCTCATTTCCAACGCAGTGGTCAGGGTTGGCGAGGTGACTCAGGAGGCCGATCCAGGTTCTGTGATAGCAAGTTGTCCGGGAGAAATGTGGCCAGGCCCGAAAGACCAAAACCTATTTTTAGCAGGGCATGCTGGGATTCGGCCGTGGATCCACCATTAGCGTTAATAGAGCTCTGGGCAGCTGGCTACGGTGTAGGCGGCCCGGAAAATGTACTCTTTAGAGCCATGGAAGGTTAAAGTGAGCTTTAAATCACAGGCTTATCATACTTGCATGTTATTGGCAAGTCTGCCTAAAAATAGAATCTCATTACTTTAATTCTACAGTATTCTTGGGTGAGCCAAACTTTATTATTAATAACAGCACTTCACATTTATATAGCACTGTCTGCTTAAGAGAACTTCACAAATTATGCACATAAAACTTTCTTACCTTAATGTAACAAGGTCTGGGTTAGGAGAGTAGCAGTTAGGTGGTAAGTAGTGGTCCCCACTCTCCATCTAGAGAGGAGGAACGAGGAAATACTGCCGGGCGGTTCTAAGTGAAGCCATTCTTTGAAGGTGAGCCATTTCAATTCTTTGAAAGTATGTCATGTTTTTCACTCATGATTTCCGAGGTCCTGGGGACAACCACAGTAACCTCAAGAATAACAGGCTGCTTCTATAATACATGTTGTCTATATCTACTCAGGAGTTAGCTGAATTTTGGAAAAAAAGTGCAACAAAAATGCACACTTTTCCCCAGACTCTAGCCATCTAGGTGGTTCTGAAAATTCTTTCTATGGGCTCCCAAACTCAGCTTGGGAATCAAACCTGGCTTTAGAATGGAAGGCGGATGGAACCCGCTCATCCACATTCAAGCTTAATGCCAATTCCTTACCAAGGCTGTATAGGACAGTTACTAGAGTAAGTAGATGTGTTTTCGGGAGAATGCAGTGTGGTTAGGTAAAGAATGCCTTCCAGACATAGAGCAATGTTGGCTGCAAGATTCCAGTTCAACAATGTAGCTCAACAACCGTGTGAGAAAGAGAGAGAGGAGGGTGGGTGCAGCTGGGTGGTGGCAATAGGTATTGAGAAAGCCTGCAATTCAGTGGGACAGACAGAAATGGGATACTCATCTCTACACAGTTAGTGCATGTCAGGGTAAGCACCTAGAGAAGCAGCCTAAGTCAGGACTGCCGCAGCAACAAACACTCTGAAATGCCTTTTCGGAGCCGAACACTGAGTAGCCACGAAAACACTGAATGGGACGTAGCCTGTATCCTCCAGCATCTTGCAGCCTAGTGGGGAAACAGATAAATTAAAGGGAGCTTCCATAGGCAGGAAAAGCAGGTGGGTAAGAACAAAGTACACAGGCATTTATAGAAGCTCCAAGGAAAGGAGCATGACCAGGTCTTGGGTGGTGAGGGAGTGCTTCCTGGAAGAGGCAATATTTAAGGCAGACAAACCAGGGAGGAAGAAAGGAAAAGTCTATAAAGGGAGAGGAATCTGGAGGTACAGAGCTCTCAAGGCAAGAGGGGCACACAATTGGACCATGAAACCAGTACATCTGAGGGACAAATAGTGGCCACTGGAGGAGGGAGAAGGGTCCTGCGAGATGTTTCCCTTTCCCCGTCTCTGTACAGACTGTCCCAGCAAAAGCGCATCTCAGTGCTGAGTGGAAGGAAGTACACTGGGTCTTCCTGTGAACTCAGAAGTAAAATCAGAGAAAGACCCTCCAGCATGCTGATTGGTACCGGGGCATATTCATACTCCCAACTGCCTTTGTCACTCCAGGCTCAGAGGTAAATCCCATAAAATGTCAGTTGTATGCTTTTTATATGGACTGAGACATGGGAAGAGGGACAAAGGGGGAAATGCAGAAGAAAAGGGCATTTCTCACACATGGATCATGGTAAACACGATTGTTCAGGAAAAAACAATGAACTGGAACGCTCAGGTGTCTGATCTGGACAGGAACGTGTCTGTGTCTGTGGTCAGAGGTGGGAAAATGCCTCCCAAGAGGCTAGCCTACAGGTTCTGTTAACTCCGGTCATGGTGTCAGACAAAGTTCTCAGAGCCTTGGGTGGTCAGGGAGTGCTTCAAGGGGACTCGCTGGTCCAGAGTCATGGCTCACGGTAACATGAACATGACCACAGGCTTCTGGAAGGCAAGAGTGCAACTCCCTTTCTTCTTCCTCCTATTCTTTTGGCTTGACCACGTAGCAGATTCCCCTCATCCCCATACCTCACATGGGGTATCACTATGATTGGGAGTCTGGATACAAGACAGGAAAATTGGGCTGATTATTATGGACTGTCCCTTCCCCCTGGTAAATTTTGCTTTCAGATGCTACTAGAGTTTTCTCAAATGTAAAATGGAAATTTGGGGGGATTTTTATGAAACAGCCCATGTAAAGAGCTGAGCACAGACCCGGATTAGCAAGACCTTAACTGTTAGCTACCTCTCATCTTCTTGGGGTTCCTGCCAGCTATGCTGATTTTGCTATTTTCTTCACTCCAGTCCAAGGGCCCTGCGCCCAACATGGCAACTCTTGTTTGCCAACTCCCAAGGATACCTGGAGTTTGAGTACGTGTTGCATTATCGTATTCTCCAACATGCACTTACATTATTCAGTACAGTGTTATCTTTTAGCAAATATTTTTGAATTGGAGATTTTCTAGAAGAGAAAGAACCCAAGCTTATGTCAGAGATTGGTAAAACTCCATTCTATACATATCAACATTTGTTAAAATGCGCTCACTTTTTAAATTCAATCATCTCTCTTATTTCTGGAAATCTTTTCCAAGGAAATCACTCAGAATGTGGGGGGAAATATGAATATAAATGTAATAACCACAGTACTATTTGAAGTATTTTAAAACTGACGACATCTTAAGTGGCTACCCATAGAGTTGCGGTTAAATTCACATTGGCACAGCCAGTCAACAGAATATTAACCACGCAATTCTAAAGATCTGTTGGGAACTTTCAAAAGGATTCTACAGTGACATTTGCCTGGGAGGAAGGTTTAAAAGAACGAACTTAATGGACTCTCTCTAACATGGCCTCCCTTTGAAAGGGGTTATTTTCTAAATGGCTGGCCAGTTTTGCTCCTTATATGTGCGTGTAAAAGGCAGGCAGCTTTTGAGTGTAGCGGCCAAAGTCAAGGAACCCAGGGATGCCAGCCCGATGCTTCCTGAGAAATCCTCCCAATACAGCTATTTATTGAAGGCTACAAGCAGTTCATTTACTGGATTTACACGTATGATTTAATTTTATTCTCACAAAAATCCCACCAGGTACCATGACTCCATTTTACAGGTAAGAAAACTGAGTCCCAAAGGGATATAACTGACCTGACTGACCCCAGAGCCAGCCAGGAAATTGTCCTGAGGGTTAGATTGCATAGTTGCCTCCCCAAACAGGGCAGCTGTTAGTTTTATAAACCACTATGTAATATTGCCTCTAGCAACATTAAAACACTCCAATTTAAAAAAAATAAAAAGTATGTTTTGGTCTGAAACAGAAACCACTTATGCTCTGTGGACAAATTCCAGAAGAATAATTTAGCCAGTACCTTTTGCTAGCATAGCCTTTTAGTAATTAAAACTCCTACTCCATCTGCCACTTTAGTGCCAGTTTCTTGCCAAGCTGGAGATGAAGGTGAGTGACGCTTTTGGTGAATGGGATGCTTCACTGTTGGTCATGGGAGAGCCTTCTGCAACAATGGACCGAAGAAGTTATCCTTGGGGATCATGCTATGACACTTCAGCAACTGGGAGAAAGAGAGGGCGAGGCTGAGAATGCAGAAGGGCAACAGTAAGTGTACTGTGAGAAAGTGTTCTTAACAATGAATTCATCAGCACAGATGTTCCCTCTGTCACCTGATGGAATTAGAAGAGGCAAATGTTTTGATGGTGTTAGGCTGTAGCAATCCAATTAAATAATTGGCTTTCTAGGAATAAGAGCATTGTTCTTAAAAACAGAGTCGCTGCACACAACATAATGGAACTACTCCTCGATGAACCTCATGTTCATGTTTTATTACATTCAAAGCTTGTTTTTAAAATGCATGTTGAGCCAAGACCCGTTTTTCTACCTTACCTGCAATTATCACTGTATTGTACCTTCAGGCAGGACTAACCTATCAGCCTGGCTTCCCATTAGGTGTTCAAACAGCTCACTAGCTGTGTCGGAGCCAAGAGAAAGGAGGGAGAGGCTGGGCTGCCCCACGGTTCTGGAGAGCCAGTCTGCAGCAGCGAGATGATGCTCGTTTCAACAGGAAAACCCATTGCAACAGCATGGATGGAACTGGAAAGCATTATGCTGAGTGAAATAAGCCAGGTGGTGAAAGACAAATACCATATGATCTCACATTTAACAGGAACCTAAACAACAAAACAAACAAGCAAACAGAATAAAAACAAAGACACTGAAATAGAGAACAGGCTGACAGTGACCAGAGAGGAGAGGGGAGGGAATTTCAGGGGAAAAAGGGGACGGATTTACAGGAACTAGTATGAAGGACACATGGACAATAACTAAGGTGGGGAGCGAAAATAGGAGGGAGGTGGGGAGCACGGGGGGGTCAGCTGGGATGGGAATTATAACCTTGAACAACAATTAAAATAAATAAATTTAAAGTGACGAAAGGAGAAGAAAATCCAGTATGAGAAAGCCCTTCCTTTGTTTCTGACAATCATGAACGCTTTGGGCTCTTAACTAGGATATGCACTTGTGCCTTTCTGCACCATTTTCCTACTTCTACAAGTTCTGGGACAGACTCTCCTTTACCTGAATTTAAAATAAGAGTTATTTTGCTTCTCTTCTTCATGTGTTTTGGTTGTTTTTCTGCAATGAGAATAATAGGAGAGAGAGAAAGAGAAAGAGATTGAGGGAAGAAGAAATTCTCTCTCTCTCTCCCCCTCCCTCCCTCCCTCCTTCCGTCTATCAGGCTTATTTAAAAGAGGTGTTTATAAAACAGGTAAAGTTCAGCTTGTTGGCCACACTGGATGGGGGAAAAGCCAATGTTATAACTGATGCCAGAGAAACACTTGCATCTCCAAGTGGCTGGAAAAAAAGCCATGGAATGGAAAGTACGAAATACTCACATCACATCTCAGGGACCTTGCTCTAAGCTGCTTGATGAGCTATTTGTGTCACTGTGGATTTTGTTTTTTAGAAAAAGGAGATGAGGCACTATTTTATCCTCCTTTGTAGATTTAGAGGTTGTTTAATCTCAAGTGAACTCAGTCCTGGGGTGTTAGCTATCAGCTCAAATCATTTTACTCATTGCACCACACTGCCAGTCAGCAAGCAGGGACCTAATTAGCTCTTTGTTTTAATGGCAATAGTTAAATTTACATTATTAATTTAAATATTACAGACTCTGCGGACTTGAGCACATAGCTGACATCAAGACGTAAGATGAATAATAAGGTACTGAAAAACACCACAATCATTATTCCCATCATGTTCAAACTTTTAGCTCTAATGATATCAATTAAAACTCCAATCATAGCAAGAAGCTTCACTGGATCTCTTTTGTTATATGAAAACTGCAGTTACATTCTTGGGCTGAAATATTCCTTGCAAAATACAGTGTTTGCATAGATTAAGAGACGTAATTGCAG
The DNA here is from genome assembly GCF_014824575.4 of Sturnira hondurensis. NCBI lineage: Eukaryota > Metazoa > Chordata > Mammalia > Chiroptera > Phyllostomidae > Sturnira > Sturnira hondurensis. Next base: position 39,405,340 of record NW_028076767.1, read on the forward strand.
ACGGAATTATGGTTTTGCTTTTTAAAAATACCCAAACAGTACAAATATAACCAGTTCCTCGGTGTCCTGTCCTGCGTCCCTGGCTCTCCCCACGTCCTGAAGTGCTGCAATCACTCTGTGGTGTCAAAACCTGTTTGGGTTGCAAGACAGATGGGACTTTCAAAATGAAATGTACCTATGACTGTTTGCTACTATATATATAAAATGTCTCATTTAGTCTCATCTGTGATTTTCCAAGAGGAAAATGTTTCCAGGAGCCATTTATCTCAGTCCTACAGGTTTGTATCGCTGAATGTCCATCTGAAAAAAAAAAAAAGAAAAAGGACCAGAATCTTTTCTTAAAGGAAACTGCCTTGGGTGCTGGAAATGTTTCAAAGCAGGAGCTGAAGCAGTGAATAGCATTAAAATGAATAAAATGCAAAATATGAAATAAATGAACATGTGGACTTCAGATACTTTGTTTGGTGTGTGAACTCTTTCATGTGTGTTCATAAAACATTTCACTCTGTATCTGTGGGAACAAAACAATGGGTGGAAAAGAGAAAATTAATAGAAAAAAACATTATTTCATTTTAGTGCCAAGTTGAGGTTTTTAGCCTCCCAGTTACCTAACCAGCTCTTTGCTGGGCAAACCAGCCTAGCAGCCTTGGACATGAGCTCCCTCACTGCCAAGGCCGCCCTCTCATTTAATAGGGCTGCAAGTCCAGCTGCTAAGACCTTCCTATCCCTGACTCTAATCCCTCTTTTATGGCCATTATTATTATTATTATTTAACCTTGGGTTGAAGATTCTAATTTCCCCTTTCAAATAGGTTTCCCAAAGGCAGGCTCTGTGTCTGACTGTGCCCAGCATTTGGGAGGAGCTCAGTGATGGGGACTGAATCAGCTAGAGAGGAACCAGCTATAGACGGGTGAAGCGATGGTTCCCCTGCTTGTTAAAAGTCACTTTTCCTTTGGAGGCATAAAACGCATTATTTCAGTTTAGAAAGCTTAATGACGATTTTGTTACTTATTTGGATCAAAAGGACAGGGTTCAGGCTATACTCGATTTGCTCATCAGTGGAGTGGCCATGGCTTAGCCATACGTTCCATCGAAGGTTCAGATTTCTTCGCAGATAAGATTACATAAATGAGAACCCTACAATCCTTCTGGCAGTCACAAAGCATAGAACACCCCTCTCTGTAAACTGAAAATTGAAAATAAAGTGAATTGTGACGGCTGATATGCGTAATTTGCAACTGTGCTTGATTCAACACAGCATAGTGGCAAAGTATAAGGACTCAGTTTTCAAAGAGGACAGGCTGTACTAGAGGAACATCTAGTGTTTTTTTTTTTAAACTGAATTAGCTACCAGTAATATCTCAGGATGGCAATTCTAAGTGGTAGTTAAGGGTACAGACTCCAGAGTTAGAATCCTTGGGTTCAAAGTTTAGAAAAAATAATAATGCCTGACTTTTAGGATCCTTCTGAGGATAATTTCCAAAAGGTCCCTAGCACAATACTTAGTGCTTGGTGATCCTTCAATACCTGTTAGCAATTATCAAAGAATAAAAGTGTATAAAACTCTAAACCAGCTCATCTGTATGACAATATGCTTTATGCAATTTTTAGAGCAATTCCATGTAATTTCGCCTTTCCAAAAAAGAAATGCTCTCTCCCTTTTGTTCTCCAAAAGACTGGCACAAGCAGCCCACAGAGGCCCTGACTGGGTGCCCGCCGAATGAATGGATGAATGAATCCAGAATAGGAGCTTCTAAATTAATGTCTATTAATTAATGTCTATTAATTAAGGATATGTCAGCAGGAGTGAGAAAAAAAGTCCTAACATGTAAATGTTTACATGCTAGACCGTTAAGACTCCCTCAGACTGCTAAGAGCGCCATCCTGCGCCAGCAGAAACTTTGGGTAACACAACTGAAAAGTCCCATCTAAGGGTAACAAGAAGAGCCAACATTCAGTGAAGGCTTACCGCCTTCCAACCTCCCTGCTAGGAGCCTTCCACGCTGTATCGGGTTTCATCTTATCCTAGCTCTCTGACTGGCTACTATTCTATTCCCATTTTACAAAGGAAAGCACCGAGGCTCACAGACGTGAAACTAGTTTGACCAAATTCAAGTGGTGAACTATCAGCACTAGGGGCTTGAATTGAAATCACTGGGCTCCCGGGTGCGAATACCTGTAATAACAGAGGGTAACTCCGCCCCTGAGGAAATGCTTAGGAAAAGGGAACCCTGGATTTTGGAACCCCCGAGACCATGCTGAATCTACTCAAACTTTGAGATGCTCAAGCTTTAAGACTTACCTGGAAGTAAGTCTCAATGAAAGTGATTCTCTTGGTTGTTAACTCAGGGCCCCTGTTTTGAGCCAAAGTCAAGACCAAATCCTGCAAAATTGAAAACGTGATACAGCACAGTGGGACGAAAGGCCCACCTCTTTCCCTTCTCAACACCCTCTGCCACCTGCTGTATATTCAATGTGTTAAACCTCATGAGGCAGGGAATACTTAGCAAATTAATAGAAGAAAAATTCTGGCTTTCCTAGCTCATAAAAGGTTGATACCTTCCAGCCATGCTACTGAAAAGAATGGGATTTATGCTGTAACTTTCTTCCCAGATGGGAAAGTGCTTTACAAATAATGGAACTAGTGCAATTCATTCGTAGTGAGTAAATTTGTCACTGTGGATGTTGTATTAACTCTCTAAGGCCAATTCAATTGGGGATTCAATAAATAAGCTCTTTCAGTGTACCGCATGATGGCCCACTGGTTAGAAAGAGTCCTAAATAAATAGCAATTTGATCCTTTGCCACCTTGAATTCTTTAATCTTTGAAACCTGCTTTTGAGAAATGTGGAAAGGATTAATGCCTACATTTTCCGGCTGGAGAAGCTGAAGAACTTGTGCAATACGGAATAAAACAGGAGATCTCAGGTCTCCTGCAATTCTATGAGCATTTTAGTTCATTTCACGACTAACTTCTAGGCTTATTCCTGAATCATGTTTTTATTCTTATTTATTTTTAAAATTTGTGCTTATTGACTTGAGAGAGAGAGAGAAAGAGAGAGAGAAACAGTAATTTGTCGTTCCACTTAGTTATGTACTCACTGCTTGATTCTGGTATGTGCCCTGACTGAGGGTGGAACCCACAACCGTGGTGTGTTGGGTTGACACACTAACCAACTGTGCTACCCAGCCAGGGCCCTGGGCTGTGTTTGTAAAAGTGATCAGCAAAGCTGTGCTGAAAAAGTTTCCCTGACTCAGCCAGAGTTTCTGTCACAGGTGAATTTGAAACGTCCTCCTTTGGAATTCGGCTCTCACAAGCCTGTTTTATTTTCACCCTTTCTTGGCCATCCTGAACAGTTTCATTCCTTGAAGAGGAACCCCTCTGTGCATTATGTACTGGACGCTTCCTTCAAACTAAGCTGAAGGTCATTGTTTATTGAGCCAAAGTTGGCACTGAGAATGGAAACGAATGGGAAAAGGATGTGTATCTGAATTCACGTTACGTTATTTATGCCCATGGACCCATGGCATGGAGCACGTATGAGGGTTTCCTCATGATTTATTTATTTATGTGCTTTAGGGCACTTAAGTAGTCCCTCAAGAAGTGAACAAATATAGCACAGAGTTGGGTTTTGGAAAAGAAAGAACCTTGTATTAAAGAGCAACGTGTGTCACCCTAATTCTCTACACAGAATTCCCCCGGAAAGGTGAAGCCCGCACCCTTGGCCTTGCTATGCTGTTGAGATGGGTTAAATGTTGATGGTGGGGAAGAGAAACCCTAAGTCAGAGGGGAAGCTGTTGCCTACACTTCTACGGCAATGGTTCTGCAGTGCCACGCAGAAGTCCCAGAAATGCTCTTTCACTCTCGTGTATCTTGTGGGGGGGTGTAAAGTGTCTTGAGGGATTTACTAGAAGCGTTGCTTCATTTTGTTTTAAAGAAACATTGTTTTTATTTTGTTTTAAATAAGAGATATGGATTAGTATTGCTAAGGTATTAGTATTTTCACCTTAAAAAAGAAGACCCACTTTTCACATGAGCAGTAATTTAGCTGCTGGGTTTCCTTTCATTAGTAGCCTTGCTGTTATTCACTGAGTATTTTGTTTCCGTGATGCCGCCACACATTGCTCAGTAGTTTGGGGCTTTTTCAGATGCTTTCCTATCAGTAACTTGCCGTCTTTGGATATTTGATGGACGGCATGATATGAAAAAAATGTTTAAGTACTCCACTGAACAATGTACGCATCTACTGTGACTTCTACATTAAAGTGGTCTAGAAGCTTGTTACAAACACAGAGGTTTGGTTCATTTCCTTTCCCCACTTGCCTTTTTCCATATTGCAAAGCGTGCTGAATGTGCTGTTTGTCTTGATGTAGACTGTGTTACTCAGGAAAGGTCTGCGCGGAGGAAGAAAACACAGGCAGTATTGTTCAAAGACTCATTCAGGAGATATTATTTCAGATAGTTAAGTAATTAGACTCCTTTCGAGGGAAATGTAAGTTTTATATTTTTATATAAGAACATAGCTGTGACTAATTAAGGGCAAAGTCAGCTAATTTGTGTTTAAATTTAGTGTTAAACCTAATAATATATCTGAATTTGCAAAAACAAAACCAACTCCAGTTCCAACTGAAAAGTAGTCCTTTAATTCAGGGTCAGATAAACATTTTATAGCAACCAAAAGTCTAATTTTATAGAGCTTTCTAAAAGGAGTCAAAGGCAAAAGAAAATTCCCTACAAATCTGCCACATTCAAAGCATATACTTCAAGAGGGAACTTTTTTTATCTCCAATTTATCCTGATGAAAAGTCTCTTGGGCTTGTATTTCAAAAGATGAAAAATGAGCCATGGCCGTCAATGGTGTGAGCTGACTATTTATCTGCACCTACCCATGGGCTCGCTAGGAAAACCGGGTGAGCGTTTGAATGTGTCACAAGGAGGGTATGCTGTTCACAAGCCCACGTTCCTCAGAGGAGAAACAGGTGAAACACTCAAAATTCAGTTTTAGAACCACACATTTTATGTGGAGGAACAATTATGTAAGGGCTGATTTTTTTTCCGGTAAAATATACATACCCAATTTTTTAAATAAGCATATTATACAGCAAATCAATGAATGGTCTGCAGTTTTACCTAACAAAAGCCTCACAAAGCTAATTATTTAATCATGTGAATTTTAAAATTTATGTGACAAGTGTCTATCTGAAAAATGCATATGCCTCTACTATTGGTTAACTGAGGACTACCATAAGAGCACCAAACAAACCTTTTATGTCTAGGCATCTATGGTAAATGCCTTTGCAAAGCAAAGGGTGCCTTATAAAATTAATAATAGCCCTGAATTATTCTCAATTTTAGTTCCCAGTTTTCTTAGATTAAGCTTTTTTTTTCTTTTTAAGAGGGTGTGCACCTGTAGGAAATTTTATGCGGCAGGCAGCCACACTGCTATAAGCAGAAACTAAGTTCATTGTCGGAGGAAATACACAATGGCGTACGTGCCTCTTTTACAGCCACATCTGCACAGCTCAGGGAAAAGTCTGCAGAGATGTCTGCTGATCACATTACAAGGCTGTTATGAGAGAATAAAGCTGCACCTTTGATGGGCTATTGCTGCTGAGTTAGAGGTCCCCGGTCATTAGAAGTTTTGCCTGTCACAGAGCGGAGCAGGTTGGAGACCCAGAAATGCTCTACGCAGCTTGGCCATTTCCCTCAAATATCAGCAGGCTCATTAAACCAAGATGAACAACATGCACACACACACACACACAGACCAGCGATAAAGATGACTTTAGTTTATTTCTGACTTTCACCTCTGTGATGGGGCGTCCATTGTGCTCACACAGCGCCTTCAGGACACTGGCTGAGAACAAAGCTGCTTCCAGGGGCGGTGAGTGGCTTCATTCCATTAATGTCCAGGTGATATGTGAAGCCCATTGTCACCTCACTAATGTGGCAGCAGCCATTTCCCGGCCAACTAACGGTAGCTCAGATGTTTGTGAAATGTGTGACTGGAAAAGGTAATCCTTGGAGACACTTTTTATTTTCTACTAGTGCCATGGAATGCTAAACACAACCAAAAACCTGGTCTTTTACATTTCGAGAGAAAGTTAAATTGAGCACCATACGAAAGATCACAGGATACATTTAAATAAAATTTGTAGGATTTAATTGAAGGTTTTTAGTGATGTGTTTGTGTTCCAGATGTAATATGTGGCATGTTATCAGACAAAGCCTGGAATAAGACAGGGGGAAGTTATTAATGTAAACAATACGTGATTCCAGTTCACTGTCGCAACACAGAGAGTGCCCAGGAATTATCTCTAACTGTCCACTGCTCTCCTGAGGTCAGGTCAGAGACCACTGCAGTGGCCTCCAGCTGGGCAATGGGCCCTGGAGTCAGTGTACGTTGTGAGCAGAAGGACCAGCTCCCAGACACATTCAGCTGAACGTGCAGGGGCAGGATACTGAAATGCAGGAGCACGCAGCCAGGCGGAAAACAGAGCCCACAGCGTGATTAAAAATGACCATGCCCCCTAATTTGGAGATTAGAAATAATGCACATGTTCTTGTTTAACATTTTGCCAACAATTCCAAATCCATATTATCCAGAGCTATTTCTTTTCCGAATGAAGAACCTGTCTGAAATGAATAGGAGTTTACCATTTTCCAGATGACAATAAGGGTCAACCCAATAGGTCTGATTTTTAAATGAGTTATGTTACTTTAAAAATGGTTAAGATTTGAGTTCTAGGTAGAACATTTTTTAATCTAAAAAAGGATACAGTAAAGTCAATATTGATTATTAAGAGTAAAACTGCTAATTGAGGCTGTAAAACCTTTTAAAAACCAACAGGAGAAAATTTCCAGTAAAACCACAATAAATTACTATTAAATAACCAGAATGTGTGTGTGGAATTTATTGTCGGTGCCTCAGCCTACCTTCATTTTTTGTAAAGTGGTGTGTCACTGACTCAGTCAGGAAGCCTCTTCCAGTAACAGAGTGGGAGCGGCACCACTTTGGCAAGTTCCCTTGTCAACGTAGAGTTCATCATGTTCTAAAGAAACCCACTTCTTAGATTTCTTATGCTTTTAAGAATTCGGTTTTAATTATTGCTTGTTGTTTTGGCCCTCAGCTCTTTCAGCGCTCGGTGCATACTGTTCTCGCACTAAAGCGAAAGCAAAACCATTTTACCGGCAGACCACATTCTGATACCGAACGCAACATTCTGACAGCAGGTATTCTTGATGACGAGTGGAAAAGGGTAAAGAGAGTTCTGTGCTTCACCGTGGCCTTCTCATAAGACCTAATTTGAATTTGCAGTAAATTGCCTTGAATAGCTGAATGCTGGCAAGGTCCAAATCCCTTGTAAAAGGTGCTTTAATCGAGGTAGAGGCTGGTGCTGATTTCAGGTCAAAGCGCCCAACATTAAATCTGTGTGTTCGCATTTAAACACCCTGTTTAAGAACTTTTCATTCCAGAATATTCTGAAGACCCAGGCTAGGCTGAAATCCACTGTCTAGAGGAATGTTTAAATGCCCTCTAATATATTGTTGCTCCCTTCAGAGGTGAGAGGAATTCTGGTCCTTCTTAATAGCTGTGTCTCCTTCCTCCTCTCAGTTAATTCCATGCCTTTCATCTCATCTATCTACTTCTTGGTCCCCTGGAAAAAAATCTGTAGCCAATTCACATTTCTGGCTTCCTAGCCTTATTTGAGGTTTTATCCATTTATCCACAGAAAACAAGAGGGAAAAAGACGTTTTAAACTGGGCAACAAACTGTCCTTCATAATCTTTGCTGATAGGGGCCCTTCCCTGCATTGTACGGGTGACATGGAATGACAGTGGTTTCCAAGACTCCCAAAGCTTCCTGAAAATGTTGTGGGAAGGGACCTCCTGAGCTGACTTCAAGCAGGGCTCACCTTCCTGACTGGTGAGCCTCACCAAAATAGTAGCTTGCACAAGGACTCACAAAAACCATATCTGGAATCTACTTCAAAGAATATCTCTTTAAGTAAGTCATTTTGCATGTGAGGAAACGGAGGCTCGGGAAAGTAAGGAGTTCACAGAGGTTTGCGACTAGAGCTCTGTCCCCTGATTTCCATCTCAGAGGTCTCTTTTCAGGACACAGGACACCCGAGAGTGTTGCTGATTACTTCTGAGGGGACTTTTGGTGGAAACTCGTTAAGTGGCTCTTAAAGTTGAGGCATCACGAGCAGTTTGTATTCACCCTGAGCTCCAAAGCAGAGTTTCTGAACAGGAAGGAAGGCAAACCCCCCAAAACGGGGGCAGAAGCATCCCTCTTACCAGGATCTGCACACGATTCCAGACCCACCAGTCACACAGTCAGCACATTGCAACTCACAGCATTGTCACATTTTCTGCAATGAGCATATATTATGTTTATAATAAAAATGCTGCATTATAAAAACAGTACCGCTGGCAATAACATCTGTTTTGACATCCGTTATAGTTTATAAAAAGTATTTTAGGTTGTTCATCATATCTTCACAAAAACTCACGCAGTTGTTAGTATGAAAAACCTGGGGTTTAGAGGGATTAAATGGTGTGCTTAAAGATGACCATTATTAGGTGATGGGACAGAAACCTGAAATCTAAGCCCTCTGATTTCAAATGTTTCTTCTCCTAAATCACAGTCCCCCAGTGGGAGATTTGGGATGGCTACATTTTCAAGCACCTTGGTAAACTCAGGACTCTGAGAAGTGAAAATGTTGTGGGGTTTTTTCCAACTACCATCTGGCTTCCAGTTCTCTTTTTACTCTCCTCTTTTAAGTCTCTTTTGCGTTTAGATAGAATAAGATCCGGTGGAGCCTGACTCTGGCCTGGGGACAGACACTTCAGCCCGGTGAGCAAAGAGCCCACCTCAGAATCGAGGCAGCACTGACTGTGTGAGCACGTGCAGTTCGGACCCCAACTTTTCAGGGATTAAGGCACTTTCTGTTTCTACTTTACTTTTTACCCTCCTGTGAAGTAATTAGAATCCCATCTCACGGCATGTTTAATGAATAAAACTGTCCAAGAAAACAGGGAAATAAGAACAGCAACAAAAACCAACAGGAAATCCAGCAATTCACTTACTACTAACTTCACATTCCCATTCCTCACGTAACACCTGTCAGCTTCCAGAGCTGAAATGCTCTGCTCTGTGGATGTCTTAGAACACGCAGCAATCTACAGTCACGGCTGATGTCTGAGTTCTTGGGACAAAAGTGAGTGCTAGCGTGTCTGGGAACTTGAAGGGAACCACCAAAAGCCTGTCATTCCTCAAGAAAGACTCTGTCATCTAATGCTGTGGCATTAGCAAGGAGGGAGGGTTGCACAAAAGGGTGGTTTGGGGGTCCTTAGATGGCTTTCCTGGGGGCATTGCTCACCATGACTTGCACTGACACTCAGCTGGGTCAAGGACACACCTTCAAGGCAGAAGAACTTAAAAGATGCTCCTGTCCGGCTGCGTGAGTGGCTGCCGTCTCCGCTACCTGTACTGGTGAAAATATCTGTGATGCTCCAGTTTTTCAGGTTATGTGTCTCAGGTGAATAGGAAAGCTGCAATTTCTATGTCTGTACATGTGAATGCACACAGCGGCATGCACACGTATGACAGCGAACGTGACTTGGAGATGGAATTCTGGTTTAGGGATCAACTGTCCCGGCCCGTATAAAAATAATACCAGTGTAATATTTTAAATCACAGTGTTCCTTCCTAGTTTATTTTTATTTTGTTTGTTAAGCTTTTAGTACACATGCTATTGTTTTGGTTTTATTTTTTTCTAATTATTCACACTTCCTGGGACATTTCGACTGGCGTCTTCACTTCAGGTCAAGGACATGTTTGGTAACTTCACCTTTAAAGTAGAAAACAACATGCTGAATTGATTTCTCCTGTATTCATAGTGTTATTGTGGAGATAATTGTGCCAGCATTTTACAAACTGTAATGTACAAATGCAAGATGATATGACCGCCTATGTAATTCACGGACTGAATTCATATATGTATGCATTAAACAAATATTTGTTTCGTGTCCGTCATGACGTGGTACAATGTTAACTATTTGAGAGTGCCAGAGTTCCCTGAAGAACTCTCTTACTTTTGTTTTGGAATTGTGTACAGTAACTTATCCAGTGGGTAGGATGCCTTTGAAGTTATTCCTAAATAAAAAGAGTAACACACAAAAGCCTTTCAATTTTAAATTTGCAAACAATTGAGGTTAACTAAGATTTAGAACACATACAATTCTATTCAAAGCAAAAATAGTTTCATAGCTTCATCATCTGCAAGAAATTTTGCCTAGCAATGAAAGGCTGTGTTGGCAAAATGAAAATTAATGTAGCTACTTGGTGTTTACTTAATTTTGTCATTGCTATCCATAGTGAAATAGAATCATATATATGCTTATAAATCCTTTTCTTTTCTTATTTTTATTGTTGTTTTTTGTGGGTAGGATACTCTGAGAGGAGGGGTATTGAATAGTCATTTTGGTGAACTACATTGATCAGAGGAATAGATTCTGTGGGTTAAAGTTTCTGGTTTTTGGTGGCCTTAAATTACATTAGAATCAGTTATTTGAGTTTCAGTGTCAGGATTTTATCTAAGAAAATAACTTCTACCTAACTTTACCAAAAGCTGTTTCTTTGAATAGTACAGAGGGAAAAGGAGAGGGAGAGATGGTGAACAGAGAAAATTTTTCTTCAGTAAGCCTGTATTGAGGATCTACAGAGAAATACCCATTTCATGGTTTCTTGTATTCTATATAATGTATCTTTTGTGCCTCATGACACAAAAAGGATATATATATATATATATATATATATATATATATATACATATACATATACATATACATATATATATTGAATAACAGATACTTGAAATGGAGTTTCGTACTCTTCTAGGGTAATAAGCTTATTTATCTCTTCAACACATTACCTATGTCTGTCCATGTTGTGGACTGCTATGCCTGGTTTCAGGAATTGTAACTCTCTACCCCCTGTGGCTAAGAATGAGTCAGTGACCTCTGGAATGTGAGCTGTAGGAGATAAAGCTTGTCTCTGGTAGCAAACGCTGCCTCGGTTTCCAATCCCTGCCCCCAAGGCTTGGTTGGAAGTCCCTGACAGGTAAGACTCCTCAGAGGACGGGCAACCTAGGCCAGACATGATCACTTGGGAGGCCTTCATGGAAGGACATGGGGGGCTGCAACAAAGAGCAATGAAGTCTCGCCCCCCAGCTTTGACAAAGCCCGAGTCTCCATGTCCTCTGGGAGAAGCGATTCCTGGCTCTAATCCCCTTAAGCCTGAATATCTGATGGGGAGGGGTGCAGCTCCTTGCCTTGTTAGAGCGTGTCCTGGGGAAAAATCTGGCATCACGAAGACTTGCTGATAAACCTGTGAAATCTGCTCTGCTAAGAGTGCTTTCATTCGTATGTTAAGGGTTCGAGCAGGAAACCCTGAAACTCTGTTCTTGACAGACTCTGACTCATACTAGGCCCTCGGGTTTCTTTGAAATGTTATCTACTGTTTGATCCTTGCTGCCCTGTATTCCTGTGTGTTACAACCCAATAAAAGGCCTTGGAGGAAGGGGCTCAATGCCTTTTTCCCCTGAGAAACTGGCCACTGCTCAAAGCCTTTTTCCTCTGGGACACTGGCCACCTCTCCTCCCCAAGCAGATCACATCATGTCTCTGTCATGTTTACTCTCATCCATGGCACATGAAGGGACTTGTGAGGAAAGTCGCCCCCACATGTCCATGTTTGTTAAATAAACAAATGTGTGATTGAAGGAATGAACGAATGAATGAACACAGAAACTACAAAAAGCATGACCTTCTGAACACAACTTAAAGAAGAAGAAGAATGTAGTATTTTTCTTGTGTCTTGAGATAGCACAGTGCTTGACCCATATTATACTTTCAATAAACGTTTGGTGTGTGGTGAATTCCACTGGCAAACGCCAGAAACCTTTGCAAGCCAAAAAAACGTTCATCATTTAGTCAGACACATTCACTCAGTTCACAGAGTAAGAACACTCAGGCTCCAAGAGTTCCCAGTAACTTAGTTTCCAGAATGTGGCTGGTGGTGTCGTTTCCATTTAACATACCAGAAGATTGAGACTCAGAGAGTTTAAATGAGCTTCTCAGTATTGCTTAGCTAGTTAGTGGCAGAACATTGAATGGCCATCCTGGTACCTAATTTCTTTTAAAGAGCATTTTTGTGGCACCTCAGTATGCCAGCTTAGATGTCGACCTTCAGAAACTCAGGCCTTGTACACTGAACAGAAGGTGGGAGCTTTCGGAAGCAGTGGGGCAATCCAGGAGTCTAGGCTTAGGATGTGGGAACAGGTGTCAAATCAGAAGCTGGGTCTCGGCAAGCATTACTGTGAATGAGAACAGTGGTGTGTGTTTGTGAATGAATGGACTGTAATAATTGCAGCACCCACCGAAACCAGTGAACAAGGAAGTGACGCCCAGCCAGAATTTTAGGAAGAGCACCTAGCACACAGGAAGTCAGCCCGCGCTCGGAGCACAGCCATGCTGCAGGCACAAAAGTGAGTTTGCTGGCGCCGCTCGGTGCAGCGGTGATGGCTCAAAGGCCGCTCTGTGCAAACACAGAGGTCCACGGCACAGTACGAGCAATTTCTTTTCTAAAAAGAAAGACAATATAAACACTTTCCTAAATTTAAGTTCATTTAATTTGAAGGACTTCACTGTTAGATCATGATCTTCTCATGTTGCAGTATTAGCATTTCCCTTTTGCATGAAACCAGGACAAAGGAGACTGGGTGTGTTCAATGTCTTTACTGGACTGGGGGTGGCAGAAGGCTGGCAATTCTGTGTTAGTCTTCTAATTATTTTTGGAAAGTTTGCTAGTTCATGAAATGCCGAAGTAAGATAACCAAGAGACCACAGAACTTTGCCTCTCTGCCCACTTTGGAGAAAGTACATGGAAACTGCGACCACGAGTCCCAATGACCAACTGTCACACTCACAACTGCCTGCAACGAAGGTGGTGCAGCCCAGACCACCCTCTCCTGGTGTCGGCAACTTGCTGGGTGTGTTCCAAAGTGATTTCAGAATCGCTTGGCTCCAAAATACAAACAGTTCAGTGCACTGGGGTCTGGCCAAGCAGGAGCAACATCGTTTCAAAGGTCTGGCAGCAAAGGTCTCAGCCAACCTCCCATAGCAGCCCTGCCTTCCATGGCGGCTGCTAATTTCAAACCAGAAAGTCGATTTAAGAAACGGAAACTCGCCACGTGACACCAGAGCTGTTTAAGATCACACAGTCTACTCCGATCAATTGCACACACATGGGGCTCTAAAGTCATTAAAGAAAAATCACACCTTTTCCGGGAACCCCAGCTGTCTCAGAGTTCAAAAGCTTTGATTGTCATGTGCTTGTTGCTATTATTCGTGCTGAGGAGATTGATCTTCTATTTTTTTAATTGGTGAGAAAAAAATGAGTGGTGATTTCCTTAAAATAACTTGAACAAAAATTAAAAAGAAGATAACATCTGTCACAAATGAAAACTGCATATTGTACTTGTTCAGTGGAACAATCTCCCAGCAGGGCTGTGAAAGGCAGTCAGGCCTGGAAGGCAGCCTCCCTCTCCGGGGGAAGTGAGTGGGGTTGGACAGATGATGAAACTGAAACTGAGCTTTGAGCCAACACACCCCTCACCCATCACAACATGCTGTTATACAGCAAACTTGATGAGGACTGGTTTAGCAGAGAATTCAGATAATGTCCGAGAGCTCCAGACTTGCTTAGCTGCATGTCTGAGGATGCTTGCCGTGGCCCTTCCAAACCCACTGACACAGGTGTGTGATTCACTGACCTGGTTTTCCCATTTAAGAGTAGTAGTGAATGGTAAAGACTTCTTTCCCAAATCTTCCACGTATATCTGCTATAAGGAACCTGAAAATCACAGGTTCACAAGAATACGGAATGCCCAGATATTGTCAATCAAGTTCCCCAGCCATTGGCTGCCATCAGAAAACACTGTTGGCGCCCTATGCAGCCACCAACCAGTCTGTGAATACGCAGGGACAGAACTCAGGCCACCCGCCACCTCCAATGAACAAACCTAAGGAGAGGCATGCGCACTGTTGTTAGTATCAGATGGCGTGCTGGAAAACGGGGTTCTGGACCTAGAGTTAATGAAATTGGAATTCTGGTCCAAATTCTGTCATGAACTAGCAATATGTCTTCTTAGGCAAGCGGTTTTACCTCTTTGGGCCTTACTCGGCTTCATCATGTGTAAAACAGAGATTAGAGTAGAATGTCTCCAGGGTCTCGAATATCGCTGACATTTTTAAATTCAAGTGGCTGAATCAAATATCAGGAGGTGACTGTGAAGGAGGTGGTTTCCAAGACAAATTTACATCACCAGTCTCCATGCAGAATGGCTATCCTCTATGGTGGACCACGGCTCTAAGATCTGGAGGAAGTGGGCCAAACGTCTGAGTAAGTCTCTGCCTTGGAGCGCCGACGCTGGGGCTCAGGAGAGAGGACACGAGCGGAAGCGGGGAGAGCGGGCAACGCCTGCCCACAGTGCCCTGCACACACTCTATACAGCATCCGAAGGAAGGAGGCTTCGCCAAGGTTTGGGCCAAAATGGATCATTTTCAAGACAGAGTTAGAGCTTCAGCTCAACCTTCTCTGAAGGTAAGCAACTGGATTGAATAACTTTTCAGAAGATCCTTGGAATTCTAAGATTAGAATTTATGAACAAAAGTGGAAGGTAATAGTAAATTAAGGCTCCATCGTTAATAGGTATAACTTTTAGCAGTACCATGAAAACTAGTAACAGACCTTATAAAAGACCTGCTTTTCTAGTGTAGATATTTCACAATGGTGAATTACAAGTTACTCCGACCAGCCATGTCATGCAAGCTAATCACCTTACATGTGACCTAATAACTAATTCCAGTTTAAATAATTGTTTCAAAAAAAACAAAGATACCCGTTGAAAAGCATCACTGTCAAACTGCTAGGACTTCCTGCCTGCACTTTCAGTAACTGCCTCTTCGCCATTGGCAATTCTAAGGCGGCAGGGGGGCAATTAAAAATAATGAAAACAGTTATTTGGCAATGATAAAGAATTTCTCTCTTGCCATACCACCGACCTTTTCGTTTTTAAACTGGTGGACAGGGAGAAGAGAGTCGATGTAACCGTTCTGCCGTCGTCGGGCAGCTTATTTTGTCCGGCAATTTGGCTTGTGGCGGAAAGAAATCCGAGTCGGAGGCAAAGGCGAGCGTGGCAAGCGGTGAGGAGGGGCGGGCGGTGAGTTCTTCCAGCGGGCGTGCCTCCCACCTTACGGTGCCCAGGTGGGATTTAAAGTGCATCGAATTTAGAATTAGAGACAGAGACAAAAGGCTAATTTTACATAATCGGGCCATCCTGATTTTGCAGCTCTGATAATGGCTGAAAAGGGAAAGATTTAAAAATATAAATAAAAAGAAAGCAGAAGTAATATGGGAAAATACCTATTTCAAATTAACGTCATGCTTCATTTTCAATTAGCCCCTGGTGAACCCCGCCTCACTCCCACACCCCCAATGTAGATGTTTAACCTAGCACACAACCATAAAAATTAGTTTGTGTAAAAATACTGATTAACACACATGACTTGTGGATAACAAACCAATCTCTTCACCTATTTTAAAATTCTTATTGTGAATCCGTAAAATATACCTCATTTTAAAGCATCACTGACTCAATTTTAAAGCATTGCCAGAACCTGCTTTGCTAATCTGCAAACTCGATAATTCTACCCCAAACCTCAGCACACTCAGCAACAATTTAATAGCAAATATCTCTAGTGGGACTTCATATTACTAAGATTCTATTACTTTTTATATTACAAAAAAGTGCTAGTATACTCTAATGTATTATAAATAGCTCAGACCAGGCAATGCCTGTCAAAATATGTGAAAGTTCATTTTTTTGTTCTCTGTAACCTGAGATTTTTATCTTGGTATTTATAATCTATAATGTGCCTCCCATAATTGTTATAAAATGTAAATTACTAATCTAAAGTTTCTGAGCATTTTATTCCTGTTAATATGATTACTAAGGGTAATAAGTTATATGGTTAATAACCCAATCCTGCCACTAAATGCAAATTCTAAACATATCTTAAAATAATTGAATAGATGCCTAAAATGGGCTTCTTTAATTATATTCTTCTTAGACTGCTAAGCAACCCTTCTTTGATTGAAGACTTTGTGATTATGCCTGTGGAAGATATTTTTAGTTTGAGAGTTTAAGAGACAAATATAAATCTAGATACTTATTTAATAGTTGTAATACATTTTAAATGACATACATGAAGTATACATCCCCCGTAAACTAGTAATACTTCATACCTTGATGGAAGTCTTTCTTTGAAATATTCAAATATTTTGTCATTAATATTAGTCCAGCTGGATGTATATGGGATTGTATCAATCTGTAAACAGAGATACTTGTGAACAGAACAGACTTCACAGTGCTGGATCAAAGTGAGGACTCTTTTCAGCAGTGACATGCTGGCTCAATTTTAAAACTAATGCTTACTCATTTACTTACACAGCTATTAAGTGACCACTGTGCTATTTATTTGTGATGAATGCGCTTCATAATGCAAGTCAGTCTTTAATAAACAATTCACATTATTAGAGATGACCTGCAAAATGCCACCGTCATTATAACACAGACACACTGATGACCCGTGCACCACGTGGACTGATGCGCCATCAGCACGGGCGTGTCCATAACCTGCAGCCTACATTCTCATACTCCACAAATCGTCTCGAAGGGCCACGAAATGATGCCCTCTCTGTCCATCTCCCTGCCCCTCCCTCCACTGTCTTTCTAGTAGATTCTATCCCTTTAAATTCCCTATCACATTAATACTGTCTACTCTTTTTAAAGCATTTATCATGAGCTATAACTGTCACAGGAACCAAAATACTCTGGCTTATTCTGTCCCCGTAGGCAGATATGACCAGCCAGCCAAATCATAAGGAAGGAGCTCCTTAATGAATCCAGAGTCAGACAAAGGAGAGTTAACCGGAAGTCTTACATGTAACAAAGTGCCTACTGCGCCATCCGGCCCTCTCGCTCACAGTAATGGAATGTTCCACCTCCCCGGGCAGGGGAGTGTGAAAGTGCTCCGGGTTCCGCTGCGCGAACGTGCAGCCCCGCTCCCTTACCGTTCCCATGCTGTAATCTGGCCTGTGCCCCAGAGTGGGACAAATTCCGTGACACAGCCAGGGTGGCATGTTTGGTTCCTGACCCACGATTCAGATTCCAGAAGTGACAGAGACCAACACACCTTTTGGGGGTTGGCGAGCCGGAGTCACCTCATTTATCAATTTCTTATTCAAACAATTTCAGACAAACCTAGAACCTACTACTATTCCAAAAATGCATTTTTGCTACAGGTGTGGTAGTCGATAAGCTTAATGCTCAGCAGCTTAGAATCATCGAAATTTTAAGCACCTTCTTTTATAGACACGGAGACCAAGACCCAGAGAGCTTAAACGATTTTCCAAAATTAGAGAGCTGGCTAAAATGCTGCTTTTCTTTAGAGGCCTTTTTTTCTTCGATGAGCCTTAGCATTCAGCACCAACTTTACTGGCTTTACAGCTATTAAGCAAACTTGCTCACTTACGAATACTGCAACAGGGTCCCAACGAATGGTGATTGCAAAGAGCTGGGGAGGGGGGAGCAGAGTGAGGAACAGTGTGTTCAACTTGGGTTTCAGAAGTCGTCCGTGGGGTGCCTTCATGTTCCTGTTAACAGAACATCTGCAGCCTCAGTAAAAACCGTGCAAGTTAAGGTTTGCCTCCCCATGTGAGGGTCTGTCAATTCTGACTCCAGAAACAAGAACAAGTCATGGAGATACAGACTGTTACTTGTGGAGGACAGTGAAAGGTGGCATGTGGAACACTACACAGCCAAACTTCACCCAGCTCCCTGTACTTGTTTTTTGCCTCAAAGACTCACAACCTATGGCAGTTTTTCTACTTTCTCTCCCTCCTAGAATTCCTCCAAATGTCCCCCCACTCTCCTGCTGTGCTCTCCCTCCTCCTAAACCCTCCCCAACTATATTTATTATATAGAATAAGTAGTTCTCCGGGCTTCTTGACTCTGCATCTACTTTTCCCTTTGTGTGTGTGTGTATACACACATATGTATACATATATATTCCTGTTATATATCTAATCTTGAATAGTGGTTATTTTTAATATTTCCAAGCTCCTATAACTGGAGCTGACGTCCACTGTGACAATAACTACAATGAATGGATTAGCTGTCATGGAAGATTTTCAACGTGACTAGAGGGTGATCTTCTGCTGTCTTGGTCCTCAGCTTCCTTTTCCCTTCCTCCCCTCCCCCCGCTAAATGTATTTGCATCATTTCCTCACACAAGTGACATCAGAAACAGTGGAAGAAAGTCATGCACCTCCCACAATGAGAGAGATTAGAACCTACTGTTTGTGTCAGAGGATGTGTATCAACTTAGAGTTCTACTGATTATACCACGTATGCAGGTCCACGTGAGTGAGCCAAGCTCAGATGACAACCCAGAGGACAACATAACTGGACCACAAGCTGTTGACCTTCAGGTGCCACTGCCCTGGGAGCAGCTCCCCATTCTCTTGATGGCCCCATACCAAAAGCCTCCTATGTACCTGCTCTGTGTGTGTGTGTGCGTGTTTAAACCAGTCAAATGTTAGACCGAGATCAGGCTGCCAGGAAGCTGCTCAGGAGCTGTTGATGCCAGAGACAGAAAAAATAGCGAAGATATTTTCGTTGCAAAAGGGCACTTGGCTTTCTGCCATTGGCCAATTTCCCCATTCATTAGTGGCCTTTGAACCTTCTTCATTTCTCTTCCTGTTGTTTTTCTGCTTTTTGAGAAATTACATCACTTCTGACAAAAGGACTCAAAACACCAGTGGTCTGAAGGCTGTTTCAGGTGGAGGACCTCGCTGTTGGCATCTAACTCGGCGACGGTTGGGATCGGGCTTACACGCCTGCGCCAGGCTCAGCGGGGCCGGGGCTCGGGGGACGCAAAGGGCTCCGCCTGCACTGTTTGCAGCAGCATCTGAAGGACTGTTCCTTCTTTAAAAGAATAATAGATGTTTTATTTTTTAAACTTTTTTATTGTTGTTCAATTACAGTTGGATGGGAGGGATAAGCTTTTAGATAAACTTCATTATGAAATATTCAAAACTAAGGTAAAGTTCCCGAATTTTAACTCTTCAGAACATCTAAATCCAAGTGTTTCAGTTTCTGAAAATATCTTAGACACCATCTCACATTGCCTGATTTTACACGTAAGGACCCTGGCAACCGAAAGGACAAGAAGCATTAGCTCTCCACGATATTTAGATACCAAAATGGGAAAGAGAAAGAATTCATTGGTGTCATTTTTTTAAAAAGTAACCCTTTGTCTGAACAGACCTGATTTAAACCTCTGGTTACTGTATAACATGCTAAGTTACAGGGACTGTCTAATAGTAATGACTTTTCTTAAATACTGAACTGTCCGCTTTGAGAAACCTGTGGCTCCAGCAGAGAAAGCTTCAGTGCTCCCGGCAGAACGGGGTCGTGCCGACGAGCACACAGAGCTGCTGTTGGCTTCTCGGAAGGTCCTGTCTGCAAGGAGCATCAACCAGGATGTAATCTTAGAATGACCAGTAAGCAGCTGTATGGTCTTGGGTGAGATATCCAATCTCTTTGGGTCTGGATGCTTCATCTGCAAATGAAAAGCTTAATCACTCCTTCACACTTCCTTCCAGCTCTGGGGGTCTTTGAATTCATTCCGCAGAGCTGAAGCGACAGCCTGATCGCCACAGGTGTGCTCCAGGCAGGTGTGGGCCCAAACACTGCAACCAGCAGAGAGTTAAGTGGGCAGAAAGGGGTGAAAGATGTAAGCCTGTTGGAGTAACAGCTGGACAATGGAGGACCCCTAGCTCCTGCATATTCTGTAAAGTCATCTCATTGCTAGGACAGGTTTTAGAGAAAGGATTGTCTTTTTTTTTTCCCCAGAGAAAAATCAAGAGAAACCAGAGTATCTTTCTGACTCAAGAGTTCAGGAATATCAGAGAGAGGTGATAGACAGGGTGAGGCCTGAATTAATACCACACCAGGCAAATGCATGGCCTGAGGGATGTGCATAAGTAGAAAAGCAAGACCAATAAGGCTATGTATGTCCCTGGCACCTGCAGTAGCACAGCCTTCAATCTGCACATTTCTTTTAGCTCTGGAATCCTGCCATGGCAGCCATACTGGTTGAAGAACTGATAGTGATCCCCTTCACACACACACACACACACACACACACACACGCCTTTCTGCTCCAGAAACCACATCTCAAGCAGGCAGGTGCTCTAGGTAGACAGGGATCCTCTCCAGCTGCAAAGTCCAAAGTTGAAGAATCCCACTCGGTTGTTAAATCAATGTCTGAACCAACACCCAGATGTTAACTTGAGCCTCTTGCCAGGGCTGCATGTAATCACAGATTCTACAACCATCTTTCCAAAGGGAGTAGCCCTGATTTGGGGCCAGGTAAACCAATACTGTGTGATCACATTTCTACTCCGTGTGTCAATACAAGTGTCAGAGGATGGGAAAGTGAGGTCCAGTTACGGGGTGGGGGGATGAAGATGCAGCTAACCACACACTTCATTCTTGAAAGGAGGTGCCTAGGGGAGAAGATTCCTGCCAGAGGAAAACCCAGCTGGGCCACCCAGGCAGGACGGGACAATCTGCTTATGTTTTTTTGTTTGCTTGCTCATTTCTTAATGAGAAAGAAGTTGAACTTTTTTGTACTTTCTGTGTTTTAAGGTTTTCAACATTAAAAACGTATTACTTTTACCATTATAAATATAAAAAACAAATATTTTTAAAATTGGGCAAAGTATAAATTTGATCACTACTACTAAGAATATATGCATTTCTCTTAAAAAGTGATATATAAAGTAATATATGTAGATATGTGCATATATATTTTTAAAGGGCACAGTAGTTAGCACAGTGTTTCAGAGAAAATAATTGTGAATATTGATTTTTTTCCTAGTGAGGTATTACTTAGGAATCACAGCCAAGGTGGGACTATTTAGACTATTTTATCATTAACCTTTCTCCACATATAAATTCACAGATATCAGACTATAAAGTGTGCTTGCTACCCAGCCAGAGGGACCTAACTCTAATATAAGCCCTTATTTTAAAGATGAATGATTCTATCTTATAACGAAAACACTCCGAAAGTTCCTGAGACCACCTGTTCCTCAGTTCACCCCACCTACACTTCACACTCCCCTGTGCTAGCCAGCGAAACGCACTCTCTCCAGCTCAGTCCGGTGAGGTGGAGAAGGCCAGCTGGTGGTCGCCATTGCACCTCACTGCTTAGGGGTTAACTTTGTCTCCCCTCAGCCTTTGCTTCTTCGGGATAAAGAACACACCTGCTTTCCTTGTGCACATGGTCTCCAATCCCTGTCATCCTTATCCCCTTTCTATACATCAATTCTATGCAATTTTCATATGTGTGTCTTAAGTCACAGACCCAAATATTCAGATGAGAGTCAGACCTGTGGTGAATTTACCCCAGGATTATTTCCTAGCTATAAATGATACTCGTTTTAACATACTCCAGGATGAAGTTGCTCTCTTAGTCCCATCACTAGGTTAATGACTTGTGTGGTTTTAGAATGCCAGGCCTTTTCCCGCCAAGTGTATGTCAAATACACTATCTAGCCCCTTCTCTCACCACCAACTACTCCCCAAAGGAAGTCAATGTTAATAAATTTAGATCTTAGTTCTTCCAGTGGTTTCTACTTTAACTTTAAGTAAAGAATGTCTGCACCTTTCTTTCCTGATCTTTCAACCTCAGGCAGTCAGTAGCTATTGACTTCTGTGCATGACAGTTGACATATTTTACTCATTTACATTCCTTTCTCATCTCTCTATCTTTTCCTCAATTTAAGTTAATTCAGAATTTTGCAGTTCTTCAGTTGGGAAGCTGTATAACTATAAACGATATGAGTATCTCTCCATTTGTGGATCTAACAGCTTGAGAAAATATTTATTGACCTTAGCACCCTAAGGTAAAGTTAACACACCTCTCAACCTTCTGTCAGGGTACAGCTTTTAGACTGTTGAAGTTTATAGCATATACATTCTATTTTATAAATATTATTATGACTTCTGACATTATTATTTATTGCAGACTTCTGGTCCAGATGGCAATGCAGGTAGATGTGGTACTTGCATCCTCCCAACCACATCAAAGTTACAACTAAATTACAGAACAGCCATCATTTAGAATCACCTGAAATCCAGCTGAATGGAAGTCCTACAACTAAGGACACAAAGAAGAAGCCCATTGAGATGGGCAGGAGCGGTGGCAATTGCCAAATAGGCTGGTCCCACACCCATGTGTGGTGAGTAAAAATCAGGAGGGACATCTCAGCTGTGGAAGCTGCTCCTGGGGAGCAAGGGGTCCCAGCCTCAGGCCACGTTCTCTGGCCAAGGGTTCCAGTGCCAGGAATGGAAACTGCCATAACTTTTGGCTGTAAAACACCAGCTTGGTTTGTGGCTGAGTAAGACAGAGGTCTTCTGGAGTCCCAGGCATTCCTCCATGTCTATGCACATGGACTTGGACTCACTCTGAGCTCCAGCACTGGGGCAACATGCTGCTCAGTAGGCACCAGGGACATGCAGGGAGGAAGTGAATTGTCTGGCATCAAGGAAAGAGCTGGAGGGGCAGCTTTCTGCCAGGCAGACATGCTGGCAGAGGCCATTGTTCCTTTTCTGAGATCTCCTCCAACAGAGCTGGCAGGTTGGTGCTGTATCTGAGTATCCGTCAACCTGACTTTCACTGTTTGCCCCACCCTAGAGATCCCCTGAAACCCCACCCCAACCCCACCCAACTTTCAGGCCCAGCCAAGTTGATTCCAGTGGCTTTTACATATGAATGGCCTGTCTTGGCTCATGCTTCAGACTTTCTAAAAATCTTTCAAACAGCATCTGGCCTCATACCTCTTATTAATTGGTGCCAGATCTGGCAGTACCAGCAGCTGGCCTTGGTTCACCACTTGGCAACTCCTGGAGACTTCTAACCCAACACAAGTAGTAGCCATCTGCAGATTGCTTTGTAGCTCATGCCAGGTGTCACTGGGTAGAACACAGGCAGGGACTGGCCTTTGTCTACACCTCCTGGGAGGCCCCAGAGACAGCACTCCTTGTAGACAGCTTTAAATCATGGCAAAGCACCACCCAATCACCTCCACAAACAACAGATTCAAGGGATAGACTCAGCGGGCACCTGAGCCCTGATGAAATAAGTCCAGCTCAGTGGGGTTGGCCCCTGCAGAGCTGATCCTCCACAGTGGTCACAGCCAGTCCTTGCAGCTGATTGGCCTGGGGTAAATCCTTCCCAGTGATGTGCTAACAGCAATCAGGGCTCAACTACAACAGGAGGGTGTACAAAGCCCACATGGAGAGTGGGCAGCTGGATACCTGGAGTGCCCAGCTCAGATGAACAAGGAGGCTGTGTCCCTGGGTCCTACAGGATGCCTATGACATTACGCCACTCTATCAAGCCTGGAAGATGTAGCAGCTCCATGATATACATAGAAAAGGAACACAGGGAAGCTGCCAAGATAAGGAGACAAAGAAACATGGCCCAAATGAAAGAACAGAGCAAAACTCCAGAAAAAGTGCTAAATAAAATGGAGACAAGCCATCTACTAGATACAGAACTCAAAACACTGGTTATAAGGAAATTCAATGAACTTAGTGAGAACTCCAACAACATTAAAAAGTACATAGAAACTATAAAAAAGAACCAGTCAGAAATGAGGAACACACTAACTGAAATGAAGAATAATTTACAGGGAATCAACAGTACAGTAGACAAAGCCAAGCATCATACCAGTCATATGTACTATCAGGCAGCAAAAAACACCCAATAAGAACACCAAAAAAAATCCAAAGAAATAAGGATAGAGTAAGGAGCCTACCTCAAGCATACTAACGTTTTCATCATAGGTGTGCCAGAGGTGAAGAGAGAGAGCAAGAAATTGAAAACCTATGTTAAAAAAATAATAATGGGCTCTGGCTGGTGTAGCTCAGTGGATTGAGCGAGGGCCTGCGAACCACGTGATTGCCGTTCGATCCCCAGTCAGGGCACATGCCTGGGTTGCAGGCCAGTTCCCAGTGAGGGACACAAGATAGGCAACCATATATTGATATTTCTCTCCCTCTCTCCTTCCCTTCCCCTCTAAAGATAAATGAATAAAATCTTTAAAAAAATAATAATGGAAAACTTCCTTAACACGGTGAAAGAGATACACATGCAATTCTAGGAAGCACAGAGAGTCCTAAACAAGATGAACCCGAAGAGGTCCACTCCAAGACATATAATTAAAATGCAAAAATATGAAGATAAAGAAAGAATCTTAAAATCAGAAAGAGTAAAGCCTTTATCCTGTGCAACAGAACTTGTCACATTTTAATTAATAAACAATTTGAGTAGTTACCGGATATTGTTCTTCCCCATCCGATTTTATGTTCCACGAGGAAAGGTTACACATATTATTTGTTCTTTTAATCCACATACCTTCCACAGTATATGGCACATATAAGCACTTACTAAATATTTGTTGAATGCCGTTGGAAAAAAGAAATGCCAAGGATTTCTGGCATATAATACACACCAGGGCTGTTCAACCTGTGGCCTGTGAGCTGCATGCAGTCCAGGTTAGCTATGAATGCAGCCCAACACAAAATCATAAATTTACTTGAAACATTATGAGACTTTTTTGTGATTACATGTCATAATGTATTTAATGTGTGACCCAAGACAACTCTTCCAGTGTGACCCATAGACACCAAAAGGTTGGACACCCCTGGCATAAACTACCTATGTTAGTTTTATTTGTTTACTTATTTTATTTTTCATTTTTTAGATTTTCTTTATTTATCTTTAGAGGAGAAGGGAAGGGGAGAGGGGTGGAAATATCGATGTGTGGTTGCCTCTCATGCATCCCCTGCTGGGAACCAGCCTGCAACCCAGGCATGTGCCCTGACTGGGAATCGAACCACGGTTGTTTGGTTCACAGGCCCACACTCAATCCACTGAGCTACACCAGCCAGGGCCCTGTGTTGGTTTATTTTAATAGCAAATATTTTCAGATGCCAGGGCTGCATACTAAAGAAGGTATTATTCTTTCCCCTGGCATGTTATCATAGAGGAGAACAACCAAAGTTTTCTATTACAAGTATTGCACACTTTCTTCTTTTTAAAGAGCACCTCTCAGAACTTCCTTTCTCCCTCTTCCTTCCTTCCCTCCCTCCCTCTCTCCCTTTCATCATTTCTTTTTGTTTCTTTTTCTGGTGTAATTATTTTAGCTGCAGACAAAAATCTTCATCTGTAGGCAAGACTTCATGATCTTGTCTACATGTTGCCCAAATAACAAATGGTGTACAAGTATTTGATCCAAAGAAGAAGTCAGCAATTTGAATTTTCATCATCCACTCAGGACGCCACAGCCTGTGGATCTCTGTGGGAAGGATTTGACACAGAACATCTACTATCTCCTCTACAAAATTCCCCGACCTCCCAAGGAATCATTTCTTCTCCCCACTTCCCTCTCTGCCGCTTAATCCACTTCTTAACAAATGGGGTGAGAGTTATTCATTTATGTTCCAGCCTCTCTAAACTATGAGTCATATAAGGAAGAACGTCTGGTCCATCTTTGTATTGCCAGCGCCCTTGATAGGCATTTGTATCTAAATGCCACCAAGAAAGAAGGCTGTTAACAAAGAAATAGTTTGAGTTCATAGGAACACCAGTCTGGACTTGAAAGGGAGAAGATTTTATCTTCATCTAAAATAATTACACCAGAAAAAGAAACAAAAAAATGACGAGAGGGAAAGAGGGAGGGAGAGAAGGAAAGAAGAAGGGAGAAAGGAAGGAGAGTTTTAGATCTTTAAGCTGTAGAGAAAATTTAAGTTATTTTTCCCATTTGTCAATTGACCAGAGGGGTATAATATCTCTAAATCCAATGATGACAAAAGCACACAGCCAAGAATGCAGAAATTGTCCGTTCTAAAGATTTCATTCTTTTATAATCAATCAAGGGCAATGTTAATGATGAAGGTTTAGCAGGAGTCACTAATTCCTGACCAATTTCAAAAGTTTAGTTTCATTTTTCAGAAGCCGTTTACAGCCGTGCTTGCAAAGTCAAAACTGTAATTCATCTCTAGACAGTAACTAATTATTACTGATTACTAAGAAATAAGTCAACAAAGATATTTTCCTGTTTACATTCTTATCAGACTGTATCAGAACCATCTGTTTTCAAGTTTATTGTTGCCACGGTTTTTTTTTTATCCCAGGGGATAAATACTCCACATTGTTCTTTGAATATATGCATGTAAAACCGCCGCGTGCTACACAGCTGCAGTGGGACTGAAACATTCGGATGGGGAAAAACACATTCTTCTGAGAAAAAGAAGGAAAAAACTAAGTATCTCATTGGATTTACTCTCTCTTGAAAAAGTAGAACACGTTGGGGTCTGTTGCATCTTGAATTGCCATCTCCTCATTTGCACGGTGACCACTGATTTTGCTAAAAGCGTGTGTATGTAGCTTTATGACACTGAAGTAGTTCCCACCTAGAAAACTTCGTAAAAACACTGCTAACATGAGGGAGATTCTACACATTTAAAACAAACGATATGTGACTTCTTTGTTCCTTTTTTCCTTAACCAGTCTCCTATGTTACAAGCAATACTTTCTCCTTCTTGGGAAAGACGCGTAAGTGTTCCACTGCAAAGGCAGCGAGACTGGGAGAGTTAAATCGCGGTGCTGATGGAGTTGCTGTATGGCTGTGGGCAAGCAATTAACCTTTGGTGTCTCAGTTACTTCATCTGTAAAATAGGGATAAAAGTTTCACACAGGTGTGATGCCTGGACTGATTAGTATAATTATCATTATTGATGGGAAAATAATGTTGGTCACTGACTTCACATCTTCCGTTAACATCCGGGAATCATTTTCATCTCCACCTAAATCGTTTTTTGAGTCTGTACAAAAAACAGCCTGCACATGTGGAAGCTGAGTCAATCCAGTTAAAATGGCCCGTTTCGACATAGGTGCGTATCCTTACCATTATCTTTCATTTTATTTACCACTTAGATGTTTTCCAAACTTAAACTAAGTGTGTAAACTATCGAAACACAAGGCCATTTTCAAGGCCCATATTCCACCACAGCTGCACTGCTGCAAATGCTTCCCAGCTCACTGGGAGGTGCCCTCCTGACGGCACTGTAGTAGTTTGGGCTATAGAATTTAGGGGAATCAAAGTCAAGGAAAAGTACGCACTGAAGACATTGTTTATATTGCATCCAATGCCCTCTCCTTCCACGTGCATCTCTGCCCCGCAGGAAGCCCGGCTGCAAGACTCCGGAGCAGGGCAGAGAGCACGTGAGCGGGACGCTGAAGCTGGGCTCCGTGCGGTGTCTGCACGGAGGAGGTCGAGGAGGACAAAAATGGGGGTTCTCTCGGCTCTCCTCTAGGGCTCCTGAGTGCTCTCACTGTTTCCTCAGTCGCAGTGAAGTATCTGCTTTAAAATGTCACCGTGACACGTCAGCCAAACGGCAACAGATCCTGGAGGGAAAGAAGGGACAGAAAGGGCTGCGGAGATTGGACCGCAGCTCCACCACCTGTGCGCCCTTTCGCGCAGGCGCGTGCTGTTCTCAGGCCCACAGCGTCTCCCCACGGCTTCTGATACTAAGATCTCACAGCAGAGGGTTCTCTTTCCTTGAACTGAGTAGACATCAAGTCTCAAATCCTCAATGTCTCGAAAGAAATTAGCCTCTAGACAAGCCATTCATACCAAGGACTCTATCCCTTTCCTCCATACCTGCCTCAAAATTATAGGCACCCAC
The DNA here is from genome assembly GCF_014824575.4 of Sturnira hondurensis. NCBI lineage: Eukaryota > Metazoa > Chordata > Mammalia > Chiroptera > Phyllostomidae > Sturnira > Sturnira hondurensis. The sequence continues at coordinate 39,433,299 of NW_028076767.1, forward strand.
TTCCCAAACGGAAACAACCGAAGCTGCTGCCATTTTCATAGTATCCCACCTCTCGTACCAAACATAACAATTAGCATTTTTAGCAGGATTGAAACTGCTAACACAACTTCTCTTTGTCCTACACCATTAAACTTGATTAGAAATCCCTCCCCGATTAACATTCATCTCTCTGTATCATGCCTGAAGGTTAATAATATCCACCATCTCCTGAGAGAGGGGGTGGGGAGCATATTGATTAAGTGAATTGCAGCAGGAGGCCTCCAGGGGAGGGAACTTCCCCTCCGGTCCACTAGAGGGTGGCTGGCAAGGCAGGCGGGCAGCCGGAGGGCTGAGACAGAGAGAGGCACTGAGCCCTGTCTTCCTGGCCTGCACTTTGGTTGGGAAGACTAAGCAACATTAGTATTCATCGTTTGCTATACTTTGCCCTCTGTAGGTTTTAATTTCTGATAAAGCTCCTTCACAAATGTCAGAAGTCAGTGTTGGCTGGGTCATAGCATGGTGGGGAAAAATATCAACCTGTAATATTAGATTGCTTAAAATAATACCCTTCTACATCAACACTGGGTGAGATAAATACATAACATGTATTAACAAATCCTAAGTTTAAACCTTCATACATCATACAGCAGTACGTGGATACAGAGCGAACCGTGCCTGTGCGTGATGGGGAAACGCATCTAGGTTACATTCAATTTGTAAAAAAATGCGTTTAGCCTTCAGCACACCAGCTGCGTCTGCTCATAGGCCTGAGTTATCCATGAAATGCAGTAAGACATTTCGTGGTAAATATCCTACTTGATAGACTTTTTTAGACCTAGCCACCTGTGCAGATTTATACATTTAAGGAAGAAGTATAAATGTGAGAGATAAAAGACAATTCTTAAAATGTTCCCTCATCAAAATATATTATGTTTTAAGAAAGAAAAGGTGGGGGATGCGCCTGTTTTGGTGGACTCTATGACATGATAAGGCCAAATATAATACCTTTTCCTATCTGTAACATTGTTCGGTGCGGCAAACCCTTTGCTTGTTAGGGTACAGTAAGTGGGGTGCTTAATTTGGAATTCAGCATGGTCTAGAGTCAAGGTGCAGCGGTTTTATTATAGAAATACAATTTTATGGGAGGCTGAAGATTTAATTTCCACCATACATAGAGAGCCATAAATGGCATACCTATTTTACATTTTGCATAGTATTTGATATATTTAATTCCTGGCCTAATTTCAGAGTTTGAAAAGGTGGAAGATTCAGGTTCTTCAACATTTCAGCCACAAATGCAATTTAAAAGTTAGGAATTTTCTGTTTCTTAGTCATGTAGTTGAAACTATTTCTTCACCCCCCCAATTAAGTTCTGCACGACATTCTTCCCAGTCCCTCCTAAATGTGGTGAGCCACAACCCCACCCAAAGAGCACCCTGTGGTGGAACGAACACTTTGTTTAATGTGTCTAGTAGGTGGTATTCAGCTCAAAGTGAGATGACCAGATGATATGGGTAGTTTTCCTCTTTTGTGCTTAGTATCTGTCAGGGTCACATGTTAATGTACCATGCAGTGGGTATATTTGGAATAACATAATATGTAAATGTATTGGAAGTATAGAATTTGAAAGAAATAATCAAATGATGCTGGGTCTAAAGGTATATCAACATTGATGTCCAGATTTGGGGGATTGTGTCATTCTCTTTCCTTCAAATATAGTTGTTCTAAGAAACATACACACACACACACACTGCCTTTGCATCTGTTTCCCTTTGCAGCATTCATTCTCTTCACCAACATTTCATACCTTTTCCTGACCACCAGGTGGAGCCCTTTGATTATGGACATCTGTCCATTTCTTCCTTCCTCCAAGATGCTGCTGGATAAATAGCTCCCCGTGCTAAAATACTGTTGTGAACGCAAACATTTAACATCCACAGATAAAAATAGTAAACCTTTTTCAGGCACCAGTATAATAAACCTTGCTTTAAGAGTCCTATTGCTACTAGATTTAATAGCTTACACATTTTCCTATTTACAACTCCTGCACACCAAACAGCAGAAAAATAATACTGCTGTGTGTGCCATAAACAGTGTCGCTACAGGTCTATTTCATGTTGCACCGTCATTTTTATAATCTCAAATGTCTGACAACTGCAGTCCAAAAGGAAAAAAAACACTCTATGCGGTGAGCCCCAGTTTTCTAGTCTAAAAAATATGTACCTCATTGAGAAGAAGAAAAAATTTTTTCCAGACAAAAGAGAGTGGTAATTCAGCCGTAGGTAATAAAGGTAATGCCAAATTCTTTGTCAAAATCCTTTCTTTTTGATTTTAGACCCAGTTAAGGCTAAGTCAAAATCTATCTTACCTTTGTTCTATTTAGGAGCTAATAAATACTATTAATAAAGTTCATTTATTATATCGTTCAATTATTTTAATATCCTTATTTTAAGAAATTGATCAAAGATCATCTCATGAACAAAAGGCAGTAGCATAAGAAAAAATTAGAACCCCGATTTGCATGTGCAAATAACTGTGGAATGAGCTCACATAAAGTAGCTTGCCAATGACCTCAACCTTGATCTGGAAAAATCGTTTATTCACAAGTAAAACATTCACATTCTCTATGCTAACTCTGTCTTGGATCTTTTCTCAAGGTGGATTACTAGCTGTGACGTTGGAGGGTCTATTAAGAACATATGCATTTACCAACACCGTGGAATTACATATTTAACTGAAATATCATTTCTGTTGCATTTTAATTTTTAACCACAATTTGCTCTCTTTGTATTATAGGCCTAAAAATTTGCTTAAGCGTCTGCAAAGCAGTGAGTGGAGGAAGATTTGTGTGCATGCTTTATTTACTCAGTCCCTGGGCCTGAGGAATCTGGCTTTCCTATCTGCGTGAAACTGGTTCCGCGAGCCCGAGCCCAGGAGCCCTCACACAACAAAACGCTGCAACAACCATTTTGCTGTCCGCTCGCTGCGATAAGATGGTGGCACAGAAAACAGTTAACGCATTGTGCCCACGAGAGGTGTCTTTGGAAGCATTTAACTCTCTGATCCACACATGGAGCTGCTTTTTAAAATATTGCTACCAAGGAGCTGAAGATACTCACTGTCTTTAAAACATAGAGAACCTCTGTGTGTGTGTGTGTGTGTGTGTGTGTGTGTGTGTGATGCCGAGGAAGAATGAGCTGTGCACATTCAACCAAAGGAAAGGAAAGCGCCGGCCCCGTGCGAACATCCCAGCTGAGAGGGAAAGCAAACCTAAAGGAAAAGCACAGCCCCTGAAAACTGCTCCCAGTGGCTCGGCTCGCAAGAGCCGGGCAGCCTGCGTGGCTCCTTTCCTTTCAGCATCCACTGCGTGCGACTTTGAGTTAGAAAGTTGACGAGAGTTGATATTTTAATTTTTTTCTTCTTCTCAAACACATGTAACAATTCAAAGCAAGCCCACATTGGACTCTCACCTGGGAACTGCACACTCTCATTTTTTATAAGAGGGGAAAAATACAGGACCCATTGTACCCTCCTTTTCCTGTTCTGTTCTTATTTTTAATCATTCAAAGCGATGCCTTGGCCCTGTTTAAGTGTGGAAATTCTCATTTTTCTGCAGCGGTTCAGACTCAGGTGGACTCCTCAGGGATATGCGGAGGAGCTAACCAACCACACGTGGGAAATGGGAATTTTCATGGTTAGAGAAACTGCAGTGTTTGGTAATTTTCCACTTGGAATAGAAGTCGTGAGTGACCTTTTTTTCTTTTCAACATAATGACTCTACTTGAGCAGTTGGTATGGAGTCGTAGGTCTGAATCTGAACATCTGAATGTATTAAAAAGCCTTACAAAATTTAATTTGATTTCTTTCCACAAAAATTTTCACTAGTTTCCAGTGCATAATAAATAGGTTAAAGCAGGATACCCCTCCCCCCACACCCCTGGCAGAATTATAGAAGGCTACTGTCTGTAAATGAGAAATAGCCCTGGGAGACCCCCGCCCACCCCAGCAGTCTATGCAATATGTGACATAGACCACCAGGGGCCGAACTGAAACCACTAATGCCTTTTTCATGGGATCATTAGCTGGAGCTAAACAAGGTGTCAACGTGAAAAGATGGGGGAGGTTGACCTGGTTCATTATACGTGCATGCCTTCACCTGGAGTGTTTTCTTGCATTAACATGAAACACTAATATTCAGCGTTATAATTTAAGCCTATGGCTAACCAAATACCTGATTATATTTGTAAACCATTCATAATGTATTATTTTGTGATATTATTTACAGTTAGCGTTCAATAAATACTAAAACTCTAGTGCAAATTTAAATGTATGGCCAAAAAGAAATTGTTCGTTCCATTTTTTCCTGTTGTACTTTATGAGATCAAATTAATAGATTTGTTTTGAAATTCAGATCTCAAGTTAAAACCTGCCTCCCATCAAGATGAGTGGGTCTGGGGCTCACGGGGGTCCACATGCGTTCTGGACCTCGACCTCGAGCTGACAGTACTCGGGAAGGCCGTGCTCTCTTCGCAACAGCTGCTTTGCCATTTGGGAGACGTCGCCGGGCTTTTACACGCACTAATGTTAGGTGCCCCGTGTACTTCAAATAAAACCAAGCCAATGAATTTAAGACTGGGGTTGAGAAATAAATGTCGTGTCAGTAACCTTCAACCAGATATCAGAAGAAGGAGCATGTGATTGTTTAGTCCAAAAATTAAGTCTCATGTTTTTAATTGGTGTCACATCCTGTCCTCAGTCCATAGAGCTTAAATCAAAGGTGATCGCGTTAACCTGGAAAGGAAACGTAACAACCAAGCCCTTTCATCCCCTGGCTCAGATGTTTTTATGCTCGACCCTAATTTTTGTTAAAACACTCTCAGGCAAAGACAACAGGAAACAGTAAACGTGGCAACACCATGAAAATAATTTTCTGATGCACTATTTCTCTCCGTGTTCAAAGAGTGAGTTGTACAGGCTGCAGAGGAAACTGCTGCATCATTAAACCCAATGCCCATGAAGACGGCCACCCCTCCGGCAGAACGGATGCCCCTCTTCATTTCATAAACCTTGTTTCCCACCACACTAAAGCAGGAACGGACTGTCTCTCACACCAGTGGCCTGGACCTGGAATATCACAATAGCATGTTCAAAGGGAATCAGGAGTGTCCAACTACTCCAGGGGCAGGGATGCGATTATAACCAGCAGCCAGACGCCTGGCCTGGCTGCTCCAATGCCCAGCAAGACTGCAGACAGCCGGGAGACCTGTGCTTCCAAATAGCAAGTCCCACATAATGACAGGCGGACAAACAACACTACCATCAGCAGCAGCAAAAACCACAAAAAGTTGCCATGCTGATCAAGATTTCAGATGTCAAGAGTTGCCAATGTCTTTCACCTTCTTCTCCTCCCCACCTTCCATCCCTGCCCGCCCGCCCCCCCCCCCCACCAAGAAGAAGCTTGTTAGTGGTCAAGGACTCAGCAGGAAATGTTTTTACACACAGTGCCAAATGCCAATCCTTCACTGAAGTCTTAATATATTTACGTGTTTAGATTACTGAAGCGAAAGGGATCCTAGTAGAAATTGCCTTACATGTGGAATATGGAGATTTAATAATTTGGCTAAGTATATATTACGTCTAGTGGACTTCCTCCTCAATTAAGGATTACCTTAAAGGAACAGGTTAAAATTCAAAGAGAAAAGAAATTTGTTTTCTCATTTAGGCAATAACCAGCAGGAAACTTTTTGTTCCTTAAACATATGTTTGGGGTGGGGAAAAATATGAGTGCATTCTCTTAGTAGATTATGAAACATTTCTTAACCTATCTAGATATATATACACATTATACACATATTTCTTCATCTTAAGAGAATCCATGCTGCATTGTTTTTGAAATGCTTTTTTTGGTATAATGAGATTTGACATGCATTTGTGATTTATAAACCACTACAAATATCAAGCCATTCTAATCCAAACATGGATAAAGGCTTCTAGGGAAAAATGCGGGAAAATCATCTTGTTTTATAAACAGTTTGAATGTTTAACTTCATGGTGTTAAATATTTGCAGAAACAATAGAACAACGTTCAACACGTGTGTCCCCTCAGAGTGGGCCAGTGGGTTTTTCAGTGCTCCGAACTAGTTTGCAGTGTTCATAGTACCTCTTAGAGTAACTAAAAATGACATCTTTTCTAGCAAACTCCTTTTTACCAAGTTTTTGCAGAGGTATTTGGATTTCATGCTTCACATACATTTTCACTTTGCGATATTCTTCTCTTGGGCTGCAGTGTGCCTTCCCATGGTCATTGTCCCAAGCCCATTTTGAGGTCTCGGCCTTCTCAGCGAAAATGCCAAACCAGAGGCCTATCGCAGTCTCTGCTGTGAACACAGAGGCCCCTTCTGCACAGCCGGTCTGGCCTTCTCTTCGCCTCCATCAGAGACTTCTCTGTGCGGACACACAGCCGTTCTCCAAACAGAGACGCGTCTTACGCCCTTTTCTGGAAACAAGGCTCCAGAAAGTGTGCTGACCAGGAAGAAGCAGCCGGGGCGGGACAAGTGGCCAAAGCACTCGCAACATCGTGACAAGCACTAATTAAATGTCTTGCTTTAAAAATATGGCTCAAGAAAGCCAAATACAATAACTTTTTACAGATGGTTTTCGGAACTAACAAGACCTGTAGGAAACAGTGCAGTCATTAAGAATGGTGTCCCCCAGGGCTCCTACAGCCGTTAGTGACTGGAGGTGCTGTGCACTTTAGGAAGAAATGGTGAGAATCTGCCTGAAGTGAAGCTGATTTTCCCTCTCACTTGTCTCCGAAGGAACTTTGCATTTGTTTAGTGTATCACACTGTCAATGACTGAAACAGCCAGTCAATGGAATACAAAAAGGGCCTTAGCAGCCTTGAAGTCTGTTTTTCTGGTGGGATCCAAAAACACCCTGAGAAAGAATGGTGAACGTCAAGAAGGCAGGAGCTATGCTTTGTCCTATGGACACTCCCAGTTCCAACATATGGTGGGCGTTTGATAACTGTTCATTCATCTACTGAACGATTATTCCTTCGAGGGTTACCCTATGCCACACAGGCTGCTTTTGAGATTCAAGCAGACACACAAAGTATTCACCTTTTGGAATATAGACTCTGAAGATATTTGTTGAAGAGATGGATGCATGGATGGAGGAAAAATTGATGTTTAAAGAGTGTTTCTCAGACACAGGTCTGACATTCCTTTGGAATGACACCCTTGGGCCGAGCTCACTCAAAGAAATGGAGCACCAGGTCTCCGGGTGAGGTGGCTTAGGACAAATCCAGCGGCAGTGACTGGCCTCAGCATGGGCCTGGACCCAGGTGTGGGCGTGGCAACCAGAGCTTCGGATGATGGAGCGGCTTGGGTTCAGAGAGGCTCCCAGGATCTTAGCGCCCATTCATGGTTACCATTGGCACTAGCAGTCTTGGTAGAATCTGAGAAATGGTTCTGTTAATATGGGAAAATATAGGCCGAATACCTAAAAAATGTGTGTTACCTTCAGAGTATAACCAGAATACTAAAAACGTGTGCACATGTCTGACTCTATAATTACGAAGAAACCCCCTGTTCCCAGTTATTGGGATAAAGCCCCTCAGGAAGGCCTGTGTCTTGCTGGCCCCAAACTGCCTTTTATTCTGACAGGTTTCTCGCTATCCTTGCTGGGTTTTCTAATCCTATTCCCACTTGCCGTGTGTTCAACTGCTCGACACTAGTGTCCTTCACCTTGTCTGCACTGATGAGGCAACCCGGAGCTCAGGCACAGGTGACTATCAGAACCAGTAAGGCTCCGAGGAGGAACCGGAGACAGTCACGCCTACTCTTTCCAGAGCAGTTGTCTGACCTCTCTGGGGACCAATGGGGCATTGGGCTGCGGGCTCTGTCGAGGAACTGTCAGGTACAGCAGCCGGCTGGCTGGAAACGGTGAGTCAATTCAGCCAGGCCACTGGGGAGGTAAAAGGAGGGAAAAGATCCTGCCAACCTGGACGTTTTCCATAAAAGAGCCAGTTAACTGAATTTTCCTTTTCAGGCTGGCTTCTCTGTAGTATAATGAAAAAAGATTTCTGAATGATTGGGGCAAGAGGCCTGACCCCACAGATGTACCTGCGCCCCATCACTCCTGCTTGTTAGCACAGCTTCCCAGACACCTCCCTGCACAGAAAACGAGTCCTCATTGGAATCAGTGGAAGAAAGTTAACCTCTTTTGGACATGGCGCCATTGATTTTGTACCTTCACTCAACAAACATTTCCCAAGAAACTCTTCCATGTCACTAGCTGAAAAGCTCCATGGGAGCAAGTTGATAGGATAAAAAATTAGCTTCCAGAGGACTCTGTAAGGAAAAAAATATTGCACTAGGGTATCATCTTCCACGCCAGCAGAGTCCAAAAGCTAAAGAAAGCAAGGCTGCTTTCCTCTAGTGCCGTGGGCCGGACCGAGAGTTTTCAATGGCACAGCCGATAAAGGCGCTGAGCTGCTGCTGCCAGCGGTGGCCACCATTCACGGTGATGGCTCCCTGTAAGGCTGGCACTGTGCTCAATTCCTTAGTCATTTTGTTACTTCATTGCCACTGCCTGTTCGATAGGGTTTGTTCCCATTTTACAGATGAAGAAACTGAGGCTCAAAGAGGATTCCAGCTTTGGTCATCTGTCTCCCAAAACCCACAGGACTATACTGCTTCTCTCATGTGGTCTAGTTGCTTATATCTGAGGCCAAGTAATAGTCAATTCAAAATCTGGATGATTCTTGCTGACACATGTAGACTGCTGGGTGGATATTTTCAAAACCAGGTCTAGAAGCCCATGGTCATGATCTTTTAAATGTATATTTAAGTGCAACATTCACATATGTGGTCCAAATGTTAGCAAGAGTTTATGGGCTCTAAATCCTGTTTTTTTGTGTGTTCTCTTTTACATCAGACCTCTCCAAGATGTGCCACAGATATGATGCTTCAGATCCCAGAGGCGTTGCTCTTAAGGGCATTATGCTAAGTGACATAAGTCAGACAGAGAAGACAAATACTGTATGATCTCACTTGTGTGTGGAATCTAAAAAAAAACAAACTCACAGACACAGAGATCGGCACTGTGGTTAACAGAGGCAGGGGATGGCAGGTGGAAGAATTAGGTGAGGACGGTTGAAAGGTGCAAACTTGCAGTTACAAGTTTCAGAGATGTAATGCACAGCGTGGTGACTGTAGTTAACAACACTGTAATGTATACTGGAAAGCTGCTGAGAGAGGATCTTGAAAGTTCTCACCATAAGGAAAAAGATTGTAACTATGTGAGGTGATGAATGTTAACTAATCTTACTGTTCTGAACTTTCTGCAATATATGCAATTACCGAAGCATTTTGTTGTATACGTTTAAACTTACACAATGTTATAAGTTAATTATATTTCAATAAAACTAGGGGAGAGGCATCATCCTTTCATTTCCGAGATAGTACAGTGTTCCCCCAGAGCTCGCCCTATAGCAGTGTGGCCGTGGAGAAGCCCACATGCAGGACGTTTAGCAGGAATGTCCTGCAGAGGTCAGAGATGCTGGCAGGGGGGCGCTGATGGGGAGGAAAGGCAAGGAAGGTGGAGCAGAGGGAGGGGAGAGAGAAAACTGCCCTGCTGTCTTCCTCTTCAACCCGGTGGCCAGCACAGGGATAACACCACAAAGACCCCTGTGCTGCTGCCCCCCAGCTGCCTGTCCCCAGGCTGGCCTTCCCCCTTGTTCCTCTGCAGGGGCTGCTTTCGCACAGGAGCCCAGGAGGTGTGTGCAGGCAGAAGACCTAAAAGCCTTGGCTTGTCATCTGAGAGGAGTGACCTCTGTGTCTCGGTTTCCTCATCTGTAAACATGCGATGCTGATAGACTGGATTTCCCCAAGTATTGAACACCCAATGAGCTCATGTATTTTCTTCATTAGCATTAAGCTTTCAGTGAATATAATGAACTGCACATATTTAAGAAACAATGCATTTGAAAGAGCATTTGTAAACCCTACAATGTTCATATCTACCAGCTCCAAGTTTCAGAGGAGCATCCTCACTCTTTAAGCCGTTTTCTGTGTGGTGCTGAAGAGCCTTCCTAACGGGTTACCCCTTACCGACCAACCCCATTTCTCACCCCTGCCCGACACCAACACTCTGACACTATAGGACTAGCCTTCTCTATCTGACATCCTTTCAATGGGCTTTTCCCTAGAACACTGAGATGCCCCGCAAGCTCCCACCACCCATGTTCCAGCACCTTCCTTCTTCCACATGCGTTCACTGAGCAAATCCGCTTAGCCGAGCCCTGTCCCAGGTGCTGGGGATGCTTCTGTGAGCGCAAAGGACAAGCTGGCTGCTCACGAGGGCACTCTGAGAGCTCTCCACAGTCGGCCTGGTGTGCAATAGGGACCGCGCACATCCTCCTGGCTCCAGGCCCCTCTCCTCTGTGAAATCTCTTTCAATTCCTGTCAACTAATTATCCTATTTCTCTTTCCCCTACAGCACTTGTCGGCTGTTTCATATAATTTAGTGTGTAATTTTATTTTGTGAAATTCTCACAGGTGGAAACACTGCACGGGCAGCCATGTTTTCCATATCTTCATAACCCAGAGTAGACCTATAAAATGCTGATTGATTTCAGAAGAGTGCATCGGAAAGTCGGGTCTGTGTGAGAAACTTTCTGAGGAAATGGAACTCACCACTGCCCTTTGTCACCTGCACTGTGGGCGGGTTGACCCTTTTGGGAGGGCAGCACCAGCGAGGACAGACTGATTCACCGCTTGTCCAAAGCCAACCACAGGGGAAGCCATGCTCAAGGACATCTTCCTGCCGCCAGGGAAAGAGGAGTGTCTCCTAGCAACCAGATTCCAGTGGCTTCCTGTCCTTGGGAGCCTGCCCCTGCTCACTGCTTTGTTGCCTCACTCAGGGCTTGCATTTTGGCATGGCTGTTCATGGCCTTAATTCTAGATTCTGAAACTTTAGGAATAAGGTCTGATCCACAGGCCAGCTGAGTGGCTTAGAGCTGAGAACCACTTCATTCATTCGTGCTTCCAGCAATTGCTGGTGAGTTTCATGAATCAGAATGTGTTTTCTCAGCTTAAAAAGGGCGAATACATTTTTTCAAGATTTTATTTATATCCAAGCAACTGGCTTGAAAGACACATAAAAGGAAAAAAAGCACACATTTTTCCCATCAAATAATCAAAAAGTACTCAGACATCTTTTAAAAAGGTACACCACTATCCTTCAAAACCTGTTACAGCAATAAACGTTAACTCGGCAAATTCGCCAATGTAGAAAGAAAGGCAAGTCCGATTTGAAGAAAATGACTCGAGGTCCTTAAAAATTTTGATGGTTTGAAATTCTGTCTGCTGAGATATGGCATGAGCATCAGCTCTCTCAGTGTTCTTTCTAGAGATTTCCAACCTCAGTTTTATTTCATGGAGTACTACATTTTCAGTTGACTGGGATTAAATTTAGTAGCTAATGTTGCTCTTTTAGTTTTCTTTTGTTCTTATCAAATATTCATCAAGACACAGTGAGTTACTCATCTTTTTAAAAAGAAGTATTCGGGCTTCATGTGAACAGCTCAAAACCAACTCTAAATATAGCTTTAATTTCAAACACCCTATAAATGTAAGTTCAACTTGTGATTACTTGTCTCTTTCAAAAAAGAAAACAGAGAGAGAGAGATGAATTCAGTTCCCTGAGTTGGTCACGTGCTCAGAACACTGCTAAAACCAGAGCTGGTCTCCAGTAAAACTGCAGACGCCTGGTACTGCCCGTGCCTCCCCAGCAGCGGACTTGGGCTCAGAGACTTTGCTGCCTCTCTAGTCATGCAGTGAGCTTGGTCCCTGTGGAGGCCCAAGTCCCTTGAAGGCCTCCTTCATTTCATCCCACTTCCCTCCCCGACTCCTAGAAATTACAGGCATAGAATCACAAGATTAATTCTAACTATTTTGGTGCTGGTGGAATCTCACTAAACCCATGGTGGAGCTTTTTCTTCTGAAAGAAAGTAAGGCTTTCCCAGCCAGCTGCCATTGGCTTCCATCTTTCCGTCATCCACTCTGACACCTGTCCTTGCACGGGTTTTTACTAAGGGGGTGTTGACTGCTTCCCAGAACAACTCACAGGCTCTTTGATGTCCTCTTTCGGGGTGCTGTGTATTTTGTTCCAAGGGTGCAGAATTACTCATGTGGTTAAAGCAGAGCACTTCCCATTACCCCTTGCTTGCTCATTAAATGACCTTGCATTTGGATCAAAGCTTTCCTCATTGTTTCAGGTTGCTCTTTGTTCCCTGAAATGGTCAGGACACCCCCATGGCTATCTTAGGAGAATCAATATTGTTAAAATCCATGAAGAACTTTTGGTGAAAAGAACAAACTGCTCTGCTACCCGTTTGCCTGAGTTCTGTTTTCTTAATCTTTTTTGCTATACAACTCTGTCCACTTGTTTTGACACCAGTTCAGGTAAATTCAGCTTGATCTCATTTCTCCAAAACGGGGAAAACTAACCTTGATTTTTTTCTCTGACTCTTTTCAAATATCAACTTGCAGTTGTGGAATAAGCTGAGGACAGTCACAGCCCCAGGAAGGCAGGCGTCTCCTGAGCTCAGCATTCAAACCACTGCACAAGACATAGATGATTCAAGAATAATAGGCCTGGGTCTCAGTCTTAATCATTCCCATTTTCTTCATAGTTTATACAATAATTATAAGTGATCAAATTGATTAGGGGCTCTATAAAGCCAAACAGATTGGCAGGCAGTACAGAATAGTGGTTGAGTAATTGCACAGGGACTTTACATAGGACTGGGTTAAACTTCCAGATCTGTCCTTCACTATCTGAGTGACCTTGGCAAAGTCACTTGACATCTCTAAGACTGGTATTCCTTAACTGTAAAAAAAGGATCATGATAACCACCTGTAAGAGGGTCAGTGGGAGAATAAAGTGAAACAATGTAACAAATAACTTAGCATAATGCCTGCAACCACGTTTACCGAATAATAGGTGACAATACAGAGCGCTTTGATATATATTGGTGCATTAGATTCTTTTATCAATCATCTGTTACCTCTGTACAAAGCACTGTGCTGAGTATGAAAAACCCACCCCCCAAATTTGAACTCTCTCTTTCCCTCAGAAACTTTATAACCCAATTGCTGATTGAGAAACAACACACGAACTCATAAAAGAAAGGGAAGTCCGACACAGCTTTTCCTGGAGTGCTGTCCATCCTGAGCCAGGTCCAGATCTGGAGCTGAGGCACAGCCTTGGTTACTGCACCATGGCTGGTGCCTCACCAACCAACCAGGCAGTCAAACGACATGCAGCTCTCATCCAACAAATACTTATTGACAGCTACTCTGTGTCGGACTCGTGCTGAGTGATGGGCATGTCAGTCTTCCTCGGGCTTGTTTTATGTAGCATTCCCGCATTTGTTCAAGCATTTCATATAAATCAACTCTATTAACCCTTCAATAGAATGAGGAGGGAGGTACTAGCATTGGCCCATTTTACAGATGAAGAAACTAAGCACAGAGAAGTTAAAGAACTTGTTTGTGGTCACACAAGTACTATGTAGCAGCATTGGGTCAGAACCAAACAAAGTGATTTCTAGGGTCTGTCCTCAGAACCTTATGCTACTGCTTTTGGACACCACTTGGTCACGTGAGGAGACCGTGTCAGGTTTCTGGCTTTGTTTGTTTAATCCTCTTTTCCTGAAATGCAAGACTGAGACTTCACTCTTTCCTTTCCTTTCAGCACTGAACACTTCAGAAGGGGCTGTAAAATCCTCATGGACACTAGTTAGGCCCTCCAAGCAGTGGGTCATCAGTTATCATATTTAAGGCAATCTCGCTGTTTTGAATGAAAAAGACAAACATACTTTGACACATTAAAAACCTGTACCTTAAGGGAGGTTTACTTCATAACCTAAGAAAACAGATGTCTAACTCGAAGGCTGCTATAGTTTTTGAAGTATGATTTACATTGTCCCCAACACAAATTGCTTCTAAAACTATCACCTGGTAGAAGAATTAAAATTAATATGCTCCTCTTGATTTCTGCTCTTGAGCATACATTTCCCTATGTAAAAATGTTCTGAAATGTGGAGGGCTGAGACCTGAACGCACCCGTCTGTCCAGCCCTGTGTCTCTTGTGGAAGGAAAGAATTCGACCTGTCAGGAAGAGCCAGAAGGGAGGAAGCATGCTTACACAGACCCCAACCTCTCTTTCTTCCCTGCTTCTTCAGCTGGGTTAGAGACAGCAATTGAAAAGGAGGGAAACAGAAAAATGGCCTCATAGTCACAATGGGAAACACTGTAAAAGGAGAGAAATGGCCGCCCACATCGTCTCAGGACACACACTTCCCTGCAGGGATGGGTGCTGCCCTTCCTGTGCCCTTTGTAGGGCCCAGACCGTCCTGCACACACTCGGATTATCGGACTGGGCACTAAGTTTTATCCATGGTAAGCAAACGACATCCAAAGAACAGAATTGCTCCCTGGAAGTCAAAATCAAAGAGCCCTCATGAGCAGCTAGCTGCACGCACTCAGCGGAAGAGCACACACATGGTTGATGGAAGCAGTCCGGGGGGAGCAGTGCGCTTCCCAGGGGTGGTTTGAAACGACGACAGACTGCAGAATCTGAATGTGATGTGTGGGAACATAACACACACACACACACACACACACACACACACACACACAAAACATTTCCAAAATCGCTCAAAGCCAAAGTTTAGAACACGTGCTCTGGATGGAGCAACAGTCATTTCAAAATAACTCCATTTATGATTTCATTCCTCATCTCTTTGATCACTTTGGCACACTCTTTAGGAAATAGCAGAGAAAGAGAAACATGATGCTGGAGACAGAAATTCAATTATAAAACAAAGCCACCCACCTTGCTCTCTGGGTCAGGAAGCACAATGGCCTTCTTTTGCTGCAAGAATGAACTTAACACCAGTGTGTTAAATGATCACATATTTTTTTTTAAAAAAGGAAATACTTCTTTTTAAAAAGCTGCAATAGCTCAGTCCTCATAGCAAGTCTTACCAAAAAATAAAAATTAAAATTAAATAAAAGCAGCGTACTGCAGTTCGTTGGCACAGGGCAGAAAGCAGAGTCCTGAAGTCACTATTCCCCGTTTTGCAAAACAAAATAAAAAGCAGGAGCAGAAGGTGCTTCTTGGCAGAAGGGGAAGGACCTTCAAACCCCTTATGCCTTCCTGGTTCCCTCCCAGTGCCTTCGCTCGGGTGTGGGCTGTAGAAGCCGCACTGATCAACACCAGTGTCGCCATCCGCTGCTTAAATGCCACAAAAGTACACTTAGAATAGAGAAGAAAGTGACTGACACGGATATGCTGAGCCAGCCCCACTGCCACTAGAACAGTCTTTAATGCCCACACAAGGAGAATAAAAAGAAAGCACATTTTGCAATAGAATAAATTCTTTTTTTTATTGAGACCGCGGAAAGTCACATGACCCTGCATGTAGCCTTTTAGGAAAGCAAACGAAATGGTAAAGAAAGGAGCGGGGGCTGCCTCTTCCTCCCGCCGCCCGCCTCTCAGCCCGTCCTGCCGCGCGTCCACATTCTTCTGGGCGCATCTGTGGAGCTATTAAGTGGGATAATCCCTCTGGCCTTTGATACATTTCTGGACATGATTATTTCATTACTCGCAGTATATCAGTAGGAT
This sequence comes from Sturnira hondurensis, assembly GCF_014824575.4. Taxonomy (NCBI): domain Eukaryota; kingdom Metazoa; phylum Chordata; class Mammalia; order Chiroptera; family Phyllostomidae; genus Sturnira; species Sturnira hondurensis. The sequence goes on from NW_028076767.1 coordinate 39,448,977, forward strand.
CATAATAAAAAGGACTTCTGACAACCTGCCAAGAGTTTTGTGGCCTTGTAAACACAAAAGTGCTCTAATAAAATTTTATTAAGTGTTAAAAAGTCATAAAAAGTGAAATAACATAAACTACAAAATTTACTGTCCTCAGCAAATGCTGAAAATATCGTCCACAGTAAAATTAAATTAGCATGTAATAGACAGAGAAGCAGTGTGGAGTGGATTTAAAAGAGGATCCAGGGAAAAATGACACGGTAACCCAATCTGGGTCACGGGGATTTAATTCAGATTTTTCTCCCCAAATGGGAATAAACGTGCAGATTACAGACGAGAGCTCCGGGGTTACTGGAGTCTCACACATTGATTGTCAATACTTCGGAAGAAATAATATATTGCAGATTGGAACGAACTGGGGAGAGGCGCGAGCGCGGCGGGGAGCGGGCCGGAGAAGGGCGTCCACTAGGGTGCGCTGCGAGACCGGGAATCCCCGCCGGGCCGCCGCGCGGCCGCGCCGCCCGCCGCCGCGCGCTCTCGCCTTGCCCTTGCCCTCCTGAAAATCGTATTTACAATTCTGGGTTGGGTTTTTTTTTTTTCTGTCTTTCTTTTTCTTTTTTCCCCTCTCTCCTGTAACATTCTCTCCAAATCGGAAAATGAAGTGTAAGGCTTTGCTGGAGACGGCCCTCGGTCCCCAGTTTTGGAGACCGTGGGTGCTGGAATGGGGTGCGCTGCTCCGACGGAGCTACCCCCGGGGACAGGGTGTGGCCCCCAACGAGCTCCAGGGCACGGCCGCTCCGCCACCGGAGGCCCAGGAGCGTCGCAGGCCGGAGTCCGGCTCCTCCTGGGGCGCGGGTGCGCTCAGAGCGCTCGTGTTGCTCGCCTCGAAGCGGGTTCAAGTGCATCCCTTGAGTCGGAGCCCGCGGGGTTGGGAACGATAGAGGTCCCCCTGCTCAGACCCTTGTCGGTGGTTACAGGAGCCCGCGGCTCCCGGGACCCCGCTCGGCCGCCTTCCCGGCCGCGCTGAGCCGCCGGCCCCGGGCGTATACCCGGGCGCACAGGCGGACGGGCACCCGGTTAGCTCTCCTCCTCCGCCCCTGCCGGGACCCACAGCCGGGCAGCCCCCCAAGTCCAACGTGGAAGCTCCGCCTGGAAAAGAAGTTGGACTTCCTCTCCACGCTGCTCCGAGTGGAATCTGGAATCGGCAGGAAACTGTTCGACCACGCAGCCCACGCCTTTGCAGTCAGCTCCGGCTTTGCTGAAAAGAAGCCGCTCCCACCAAAGTCTTGCCTCCCCCTCCCCCCGAAAGCCCCGCACAGGTTTGTAAAGAGGGGTGCGAGATCTGAAAAGTATGACTTCTAGGGAGAAAGATGTCGGTGAGGGTACCTAATAAAAGATGGGGGCTTTCTAGCTGCAGATAATCAACGGGCCACGTCTTGTTTGCATTTCCAAAATGATGGAAACGCTGCCATCTGAGAACTCCATACTAGTGGTCAGTTGGAAGTTAGTGAAATAAGGAATAATTGAGCAGTGGCACAATGCGTGGCTCCATTTCTCCTTAGGGACGTCCAAGGTTTTTAGCTGTATTTAAGAATTAGCCACATTTTGCTAGAAAGTAAATATTTTTCAGTAAACCTGTTGCTAAAGTCAGGAAGAGGTCATTTAAAGTTATCGCATAAGATCCTCCAGTTTCCTAGAGAGGCTTGCACAGGTCACTGGCATGAGGATTCCTTATATTTTTAATTCTCCTACTGGCAAGAGCATTTGGTGTTTGTGCGGCAATGTAATGTTCGAGGCAAATAGACTGCCCAAGAATAATTCGCTAAGCAATGTTCACCTGACACTTCTAACCTAAATTAAATATAATTAATTTTTAGTGGGAATTATAGCCCCATGTTTTAGATTTTTTGTTATGTTATGTGAAAACAAAAGTGTTCTTTAACAATTTTTTGAAAAACCCTGTTTGTTGTCACTTGCAAAGTATTGAATTTGAAATAGCCTAGCCTGGAGCATTAAAGTTTTTTAAAAAGCTGAACAAGTCCATTTAAATGTGGCTTGACATTTCCTATCAAAGACTTTGAAAACTAATAAAAACAGAATTAAAAGGAATGGGTATAAAATTCCTTTTTAACGCAGTGTGCCTGCTGGGGGCAAGTCCAGACTGCCTGCCTGTCCTGCAGATGGCCGTGGTGAATGTGGTGGGCCGGGGTTGCTTTGAAAGTGACGCGGGCGCGCAAGTTTGTAAGACTGCGGAAGCAGATGAATTACTACATGAATTTCCTCAAAAGTTTTGTATTTAAAATTTTATGATAAACATTTCTCCACTGATTTACAAAGCTCAAGAGAAATCTTTATACTTGTATTATTCTGTTCTGTTTACATGTCAACTGAAGTGCGTCTGTCCTTCAGAAAAAAAATACTCGCCCAACTATTTTAAAATAACACCATGACTAGGATTTTTAACTCTCTTCAGGTAATTTCAAATTTTTTGAACAAGAGTAGTACAACCTTATTCAGGGAGTTTAGTGTAGGGAAGAGGATTTCCAAACCTATAAACGCAGTCTATATAACGTTGCAATATCAAAGGATTTTGTAAAGAAACTTAGGGATTAATACATTTTAAGTGAATATGAAATTGTGTTTTAAAGGGGTTCTCCCACACTGTTTTCTCCCTTAAACAGAATCAGAGACTATTTCCCATTCTATATAAATGCTAAAAAATTATTACCATAATAACTGTCTGTCAAGACAGTGGATACTTTTGAATGTGCTATAAAGAAAAAAGAACATTCTCCACCCTTTAAGTGTTTGAGGAGGCAAAGAGAAGTTTGTAAAAACCTTTTACTACTGAAATCTACAAGACCATTAAAATGTGTAAGTAATTTATTCTAAGTGACTGAAAAGTATTTTTTCCAACTGCTTTTCACACTTTGAAATTTTTATGTGTACTTTAATTAGTACCTTTCTTTTAAATGTTAAATGTTCCAAATATGTTGTTGTGTTAGCTGTATGAGAAAAGCATTATTGGAATTGGTCATGTTTTCTTCCTGCATAAACAGTTGAGAAATATTTTATTTTAATCTTTTATATTTACATGGGACAAATTTGAACATGAACCTTGTAAGAGTAAAAAAACAATCCGTTTTTCTCTCCCAAAACTTGACATTGATCCTCATCATATAGTTTTTGTGCACACAAACTGCTAGTGGAATCAATTTGGACATGACTGTTTAAGGGACATTTTAAGACAGTGAAAGTTTTACTTGGAAGAACGTGTATTGAAGTGTGAAACAGCTAATAGCCAAAATTAAATCAGAAGGTGTATTTGTAGCATTCACTGGTTTGAATGGTCATTTTAAAGGTGGTTTTTCACTAAAAAAGGATTTCCTAGTGCTCTCTGTATTTACGAATATCTAAATTATTCTACCCTGCGACTTAATAACCAGATACCAAATTTATGTATTTTTAAGGTGATTAAGAATAAGGATATGAAAAGCAGGTTGGCTTCATGAAAGAAGCCAGCATTTAAAATGGTATTTTAAAATACAAACTTCATTTCACTTTCTGACAGAAATCTTGTGGCCAGCTCATCAGTTTTCCAGATCAGTTTTAAAGCAGTATGTAAAAACTACCTTTTCCACATTAGAAGTTCATATTTAAGTTTCCTTAACTGCAAAATCGCTCTAAAACAGAGTGTTTTATGTTAAGAGCCATTTCATGTGTTGGTCCCATTGATTACATATGAATGTATAAAAATCTTGTTTAAAGACCAGTAAAAGTGAGGAAATTCCAAGTCAAGCTGGCTAATTCCATTCATAATTCATCCCGAGTGCCTGATTTGGGAAACTTGCAAACAGTTTATAGCTATTCATACAAAACAAGTTGACTAGCTTTGTGAGCAGGGCAGCGGAGTTAGTGCTGGCCTCCTTGGTCAGAGGGGCTTCAGTTGATAAAATTGTGGAATGTAGGTTCAGTTTTTTGGTTCCCCAGGAATTTTCCAATCTCAACCCTTTTTGGATTTTTTTTTTCTTTTTGAAAATGTTAACACGGAAGGACTTTTGTGTTCTAAGATGGGGTTGACTTTTCACACCCATTTCCTTCCCCTTACATATTTGTTCAGCAATTCTTTTGAATGCTGAGGACCTACAGTGAGAACATGGCAGACACCATATATCTGCCCCCTTCAGCCATTCCTGTCCCCAGCCCTCCTTTTATTCTGAGAGACTTGGGCATGAATTTAGTACTCACACTCCCGTGCTTTGAACTGCTGCAGTTACAGCCCAAGCACTTTTGAGGGCTGGCAAGAAATCCGTCTAGACTTTGCATTCTGAACTGGAAAAAGCAGTTGGGGAATTCTCTGCCGTGATACTGGGAAGCTTCCAGGCTGTCTTTCAAACCTGAAGCAATCCATCAGCTCATATTTCAAGGCTGCACTGTAGGTGGATGCCTTCCCCTAGTTTTGATGTTCAGGAGGACATTAAAATATTTTCATAGAGTTTTTTTACACACCTTAATTGCAATTTTAAACCAGGCTAATTATAGGGGTGAAAACTGGCCCGAGAGGCCAGTGCATAGTAAGGCTGTGCATAGTAACTTCAATCTGTGTGAACTCCAGTGACTTTTCAAAGTAAGATCTTGAAAAGGTGGGTTTCTGGTGGAAAAGTCTGCCATCTACTTAGAGTAGGAATCTTTAGGACCAGTTAATATCCACAAAACACGGTTCATTAAACTGGAACAAACATAACGCTGAATTCCTGGCTCCCCGTTTTCCTGAATGTAGGTCATTTTGTGTCCATACAATTTAACGTTTGAAGGGATTTCCTGTCTTTGAAGTCCAGCAGTTTGTCACCTGTTTGGATAGCCTCCTTAAAAGTTGGGGCTCTGTTCCTACTTTGAAAGACTTAGTGACTCCATGTTTCCTGGCTCAAGTTTCCCAGCTCACTGAAGGCTGAGGTACCTGCAGCTGTGGGACTTGCCTTACAAGTCAGCGCCTGCAGATCCCGTACTCCAGGCTTCGTTCCTCTAGGTCAGAGCCTCCAAGAAGAGCCTGGAGCCGTACACTCACCTAGGGGAAGCCACAAGGAGGTAAGTTTTCATGAGGAGGAGCCATATATCAACATTCATAGCTTTTGAGAACCAGAGTAACTAGTGCATGCTCATGCAAAACACAACCGTTGAGGCCAGACGCGCCCTGGTGGTTGAGACCCATGGAGGTGATGAGCCACATTTCAATGTGCTTTTCAAACCTGTTTAATTTTTACTTAAGAGGGCGTCCTATTTCATCACTTTTTATGACATGGATCCTACAGTTAAGTATTGCTAGTGAAAACTTGCCTATTTCTAGGGAAATGTCATTTGCAAATGAACAGTATGTTAGGTCACAACTGTGAATTATTTCTGGGAACTGTAGTGTGTTTATTTTTACCAAATAATGCAACATGTGCCAAACCTCTTTGTCAACACTAACACATCCTGCAAATTAAAGCTACTTGCATTTTAGCCTTTAGCCCATCCACCAACTGATCACTGCAAAGACGCTTCTCTTTCAAAGAGGTTTACTAATAGTCTGAAAGCCTCGGCACAAATTAGGCATCTTCACGGTACTCCTCCCTAAGACCGTTTTTCATCTTAGTATTAAGGAAACATTTAGAAGTTTATGAGTTTGGGAGGGCCCTCTTCAGAGAACTAGACTCATGTGTTCATGAGATTAAAATATTCTGATACATGATGGGGAGGAAATGAAAATAGATTTCAACACAGGTTTGGTTTGAGGTCACGATCAAATAAGATCATGATCAAATAGAAAAGAAAGTAGACAGAAATCGCGCATGCCAAAGGAAGGGGTATGGAGCTAAATTCTGCACGTGATTCTTTTATAATGAATTGGAATGCAATTTGGATGACTTGGCATTTTCTTTTTGTGGATATTAATCACTTTGATCCATCCAATTTATCTAGAAGAAATTGTAGCCACTGTGGCTGAGTCTGCCCTCCTGGGTTGCTTTCTTGCTAGTAGCATGGAAATCATCGAGGGAAAAAAACCATATCACCTTCAAAGCTTCCACCTGAAGGGCACACCTCCCGTGTTTTGCTCACAAAGCAAGTGGCACTGTCCAGCCGAGGAGAGAGACCCAGATACAGGCACTTATCTCAGGTGCTCGGTGATCTCCCCGGTCCCTGACCTTGGCAGTTCTGAGCCAAGTATGTGAAAGCATAAGAACAGATGCTATAGTTACCAAGTGAAAATTCTATCCCTGGTCACACTCTCCTGCACCTTTCACACTGGGAAAATGTTCCAATATTTCCTTGATTACATCACAGAAGAGATGAGAACAAGACAGTTGGAAACAGTACCGAACAGCTGAGCATCTCCGCAAACTCGGAGCACTTAAAAGTGCTTTGAAGTCACGCAGCTGCTCTGTTCTTTTCAAATTGTCTTCAGTGAAACCCCCCAAACCCCATATCTACCTTTAAACCATCAGGAGTATTTTAATTGGGTAATAACCATTCATATTTTCCTTCTGATAAAAGGAATTAAGAATTAAATTTTATGATGATTATAAACTATTACTGGCTCAAGAGACAAGAACAATTATGAAAATATGTCCTACATATTTGGCATGAGTATGAATTTATACTTCTAAAGCATTCATCTTAAATATTCAAGCAACTTATTAAAGTTTATAAAATAACATTCACATAATGATAACAAGGCAACTTATAATAATGGTTGATATATCATCAATATTGCGGCAGGCTCCATGCCCAACCGTGATGCTGACTTGGTCTTTGCCTGCTGGGTTTATGATAAAAATAGACACACTATTGAAAAAGATGAAAGATGGTAACAGATTTTAGGAATCTGAGCATCTTAGATCTTCTTTGGCCACTGATTGTTTTAAAAATGCTTTTAACATATATCACATCTCTCTTCTCCCTCCTTCTCCTGTTTCTTCCTCTTGTGTTTTTTCCCTTCCTCCTCCAATGACAGTTATACATTAGGAGAAAGAAAAGTTACATTTGAAAAATATGAACACTGGACTTTGCTAAATATTGGGAGTAGATCTGATGAGAATGAAACTGTAATAACTAGCACCTGTTTGATGCCACGTCAGGCTACGTGGACATCGAATGCTCACCGGAGGCAACGCACTCTGCTGGGGCCAGCGTCGGCCGGTCCGGGGTGCGGTCCTCTGAGAGCAAGAGCGCACAATAGCTTTGAGTCAGTGCTTCCTGCTAGCCCCGATAACCAGTTAACTCTCACAGTAAACTTTTTGAATGAATTGAAGGCAACTAGGGAAATTGCCCAATTTCCACAGTGTGGGTAAAACCAAGTATGTTAAATGGAGGGGCCGCTTGTATTTTTTTTTTCAAGCCCAGCCCTGTGGAGTCCTAGTAGTTGTCACTCAAACATCTACTGTATGTCCGGAATTAGGCCCCTTAGAGTTTACCCGACTGGCAGTAGTTTGTTCCACTTAAGTACTGATTCTTTTTAGCTTGACTCAACCTCTGTTATGATTACATGGAAACCCCCAAATTTAACCTCTACCCTTGGGCCTGGGTTTTTGTCCCCACTTCACTGTGTGACCTCTGGCAAGTCACTTCACTGGTCCGACTTTTGGTTTCCTCACTTACAAAACTGAGGCAGCCATGCCTCTTCGTAGCCTTAGAGTGAATATTCATAAGGCATCATCAGGAGCACAGTTGGCTGCCAGTACGTCCCTGTGACTGGAGTTGCACGGAAAAAACTAGATTGAATCTTTGATCTCACGCTTGTTCAGTACCTGAAATTTTAAAGATCTTTCAAGAAGATAAAGAGAGCATCTAAATGCACAGTGTACATACTAGCATCTCATTTACACTAAAAAAGACAGTCCTGAACTCAAACTTGAGATTTCAATGTTAGCCAACCTTCCCTCCTCCCATAGTGGTCTGAGGGGAACTATTTTTGTACAGCACAAAAGGACTTAATTCTTTTCATTCCAGGTGATGACCTTTATGGACAAGGCAGGTTAAAAAAAGACCCCAAAAGCCTTGAAATACACATTTTTTAGAGAAAAGAAATGAAGAGGAAAGGATTTGCTGATACATTTCGTGGAGGCTATGAGTAACATAAGAATGGCAAAGCATATGGAACTTTTAAATCTGTATTTTTTAAAAATTTGGGAAGTAGCTTTTATATGCCAAGATTCATTCCATGATTAGTTTCACAAACTCTTGAATATAAGGACCGAGAACAGAAATGCTGGCACCCCTCTAACCAGAGCTGTGTGATTGGTGTCCCCATCACATTGTAGCTGATAAACAAAATAACCTCGGGCTCAGTGCCGCACGGCACAGGCGACAGAGAGCCCGTGATAACTTTTATGTCTGAGTGGATTGTAACAGCCTGACAAACTGCTTGATGGAAACCAGCAGCAGAAGCCCATTCGTTGTTGTTTTTCCCAATAAGGCCTCAGTAAAACATCATCTTTCTTACTCACTTCACAAAAAATAGTTTACTGCAATGTACTGAGGTTCTTGAACTGGAGTCAAGAGATACGACCCTATTTTATGTTGAGCCATTCAGGGGTCCTTGAGAACTGATGAAAAAGCACTGGGAAAATACATGAATGAAGTAATCATTATTGAAACTGTTCATATTGTTCTCCATAACGACCGCAGAAAGAGATGCTAATGACATCTTCCTCTAGAAATAGAGCTGTTTCTGTGGATCTTACTTAGATGTCAATACTGACCATACTGAGGCTTGGAGTTGTTCATACAGTTGGCCAAACTTCACTGAATTTTAGTTTTCAGGTTCTACTACATATTCTTGTGGCAATTGCCTAATTTGGGGCTTTATTGGAAATTTGCCTTTAAATTTTGGGTGTTCTGTCTTTGTTCTTCATAAGTGCTCAGCCATTTTACAGGGATTTTCCTTTTTTTCTTTTCACTTTTTGCTTGAGTTTACTCTAATTATAGCCAGATAATAATTCTAAAGTTTAGTTCTTCCACGTGGCTTTCCCTGCTGACCTGCATACGCCTAGATGTCCTCATATATAAAGTAAGACTCTGTAAAGACTCCTTTGAAGATTGCCAAGTATCATTGTAGTATATTCGATAATCGGAACCTAAATCGGTCGGTCCATTCCAGAAGACCCTGATACATTCTGATCCCTTTTCTAGGTAGGTAGGGAGAGGGTAGGGGGGACATGGGGTCCTTGTTTGCTATAAGAGGACATTCTGCTCGGGTAGCAAGGTGTCCGTTTATTCAAGAAAGCAGGCCGTTAATTGTGTGCCGTGCACCTTAGTGCTGTAGGAGATCAAAGGAAGGGATCGGCGGACAGAAGGAGCTGCTGAGGAGGTTCCCAGAACGGGTGGGCTGCAGCCACACTGAGGAAGGGCGGGTGGCTTGGGGAGGATGAAAAGAACATTTCCCGTAAGGGCAACGTCCTGGGTGAAAAGGCCAAGGCAGGAATGAGTTCGGTCTGTCCCTAGTACTAGGCGGATCCAAGAAATAGTGTCATTTGTACCCTCTGTGATGACTTGTTTTTTGTTTGTTCGGAGTCAGCCAGATCTCACAGGGATGGATTTGACGCTCTGTGCACATGGAGGTTTACTTCACTTTCCCTTTTCACCTTGCTCCCCTCAAATCCGATTCGAATGCTGTTTGAGATCATTTTGTTTTTCCCGGCCAGGCCCCCCATTGCTGAATCTCCTGTAGATCACGTGCGAGATCTACTACGCGCCTCATGGCACCTCTGTACTCTTCTCACTTTTCACAACCCAGCTTCATCCACCTGGAACTCGCCATGTCCCGTCTTGTCTGCGGCCCATCACATATGTTCAGGACTCAGCCGAGACATCACTTCCCAGGGAGACCAGGTTGGGTTCCTCTGCCATTTGCTCTCACAACTCCCTGCAATAAGCATATTTTGTTTTAATTCCATATTTCATACCTGTCTTTCCCAGGAGACTATATATAAACTTCTTGCAATGAGAAACCATTGGCTTGGTCATGAGTGGCCAGCATAAAACCTGGCCCTATTCATTCATTCAAAAATTCCTATTAAACACCACGTGCCAGGCCCTATTGAAACAGGAAGCAAAACAAAAACTCTCTGTCCTTACATTCTGCTTGGAGAGGCAAACACTAAAAGTAGCTGAAAATAAAACATAGTATGTGTATATTTATGGTCTACCAGTAAATGCTTAGGAGAAAAATAAAGGCTGAACGGAAGACAGAAAGTGCTGGGTACAGGGAGGGGGGGCGTGGACTTTAGATAGGACAGGAGGGGAGGCCTCGGTAAGGGGAACCTTTGAGCAAAACCCGGAGGAAGTGCCCAGATGGGCTGTGCAGATCCTGGGGAGGAGCAGGCGGACTGAGGAACGGGCAGGTGCGCAGGCCCAGACTGGTGTGTCCCTGGGGCACGCAGAGGTCAGTGGGCTGGAGCCGGCGCATGAGGAGGGCAGTGAGGGAGGAGCAGCAGTCATGCACGTGAATAAGCCGGTGTAGGCCTGCCGTTTATTAGTATTTAATGTGTGCACTTTGGATTGGGAGACCTAAAGGAAGTAGGCTGTGTCGTTTTCTGCTTTTAAAGTTACTTTAAATGACAATTTTAATTATTTAAAACAATGCTAGTAATTCAACATATGGAACAAAGTTCAATATCCTAAGCTTGTTGACTAAAAGGATACCAGTGCAATCAAACACCCCCAGGGGTCTTGTGCAAAATGCAGAGTCACATGTGACATGATGAACGTGTGACCCCAGTTCACGCCTTTGCTGGAGAGTCCTGGGTGGAGGTGAAAGATGCGAGAGTCGGCAACCTCAGTTAACGAAGAGTTTTGCTTTAATGCCCCCTTCATAAGAAAGGCAGGGCAGTGCACGATCATCTAACAATAACAGCAGAGAAAATAGTTGTGGTTTGGTCGTTGTTCTGATTCAGTCCTTCAGGGCCCTTATTCTTTGGCTGCTGTGGTAAAATTAGCATTTCAAGTAACTGTTTCACCAGGTAGCACTCAGCACTGTCATTCATGAAGTACACAGTTACCCCACGCGCAGCGAAAAGAGTTTCGGACATACCAGGAAGAGAGGGCAAACAGGAGGAATCCCTTTTTTGAAAGGCCTCCCCGCAGCTGCAGACCCACACAGGCCGCCGTGCACAGGACATCTGGCCCAGGCCGACGGTGCGGAATGTCACTCAGCACAACTGGCGGGCTCCCCTCACCCTGCGCTTCGTCAGCACAGCACACACCGGCTTTCCTTCTCTCAACACTTGGCTGCCAGCTGTCCACTCCATGAACAGAACCTCCTAAGAAAAAGGTACACAGGAAGTAAGGGCTGGATCCATACCACATCTTTTTTCAAAATTGCCAAACCCCGGTCACGAGAACAGCTTTTCAAGACTTGGGCTTAGTTTCGGCTCCACATAACAAAGAAAAACTGTCTTCATAGTGTTTGTCCAGCGTGTAGGCCACCCAGCGGTTCTCTAGCTGCCACAGCATGTGACGCGCCCCAGGGAGTGTACGTTCACTGGGGAGATAGACATCCCCGCACAGAGCTGTTGCCGAACGGGAACTTCATAGCAGGAGGGGCCGGGGGAAAAGGCAGAACATCTCTGAGGAAGATACTGATGCCTCTGTTCCGCCGGAGGCTCAAAGCACAGGTTGTGAGGTGCTGAGTCCCTCTTGACAATAGTGTGGTGTCCTTGGCGTGTGATTGGGGTTTGGGGCCGGCCTCGCTTTCCTCTGATGTCCACCTTTGTCACTGTGAAGGTACTCGGGCCTCATTTTAGTCTCAAATCCTGTGGTACTTAGGGCTACAAGATCAAAGTCCAGCGCAGGCCTTTGGGCCGGTGCCAGCAAAGTTCAGATGGTGCTTCAAACGGGGTCTCGAGTGCTTCTCAGCCATGGATAAGGGCTGCCCAGGTTTGATCTTGAACTACAGCCATTTGGGAAGTCTGAGGTCCCTTGCTGATAAGCTCTGCTTGGCAGAGTTCTGCTTTCATTGACGTGCCCCTTGGGTTGGTTCATTTTCCCATGTCTCAGCACCTCTGGGTGTAACCTTATCTTTCCACTTCATGCGCATGATGGATCCGAAACTGCACAGGTGACGTTTGTCTTTGGCTTGACAGCTGGATTACTTCCAGAATTCACAACCACAGAAGAAAAGTCCCAAATCCCAGCTCTTCTTATCATTTGACATTTATGGAACAGCCATAGTGTGTGAGATGCTAATAGTGTTAGACACGGTTCCAGTAAAATGAACTTACTGCTTGAAAGTGTGCTCATCTATGAAGTGTGTTACAAGCAATGGAAATAAATAAATGACCCATGGTACTTGGAGGTGACAGTGAGGTGTCCCTCAGAAACTTGGAAAACGGGCAAGTGATTGACCTCTACACAATAAGCTAGGTAAATAAGTGCACCTTTGAAGGAGACAGCATGTTTCATTACCCTTTAGGAAAAGCGGTTCCAGAGGACAGCATCCTTGGGAGACAGGGCCTGCAAGGTGCTTCTCCAGTCGCTCTGGGGCCGTCTGATGGCCACCGTGTCTGCTGCACTTTTCACATTTGCATTTCTCTTAAACATTTTGTTGTTGTTGTTTAGTCCTAACCCAAGGATATGTTTATTATTTGGTGGGCGCGGGGGAGAGAGAGACATCAGTTCATTGCCTCCTGTACACTCCCTGACTGGGAATCAAACCTGCAACCTAGGTATGTGCCCTGGCCAGGGATCTAATCTGCCACCTTTGGGTGCACAAGATGACGCTCCAAACAATTGAGCCACTCGGCCAGGGCACACATTTTGTTTTTTACAATAGGAAACTTCATCACCCACCCCAGAGTCATACTCATTAGCATCCCGAGGAACTGATTTGCAAAACATACCTGCTCTGGGAACACATCATGGCCCACACTAAAGAAAGGATATGCCTGCAGATGAGGTGTACCAGGATCAAAATAGGCGATCAGAGAGGCAGAGCGGGGCAATTTGTCTGGAACTGCCCGTGTAGAGAGGTGGTGATGGAGGCCAGGAGGGGAATCATTCCCGTCATCAGGGGTGTGTGTGTGTGTGTGTGTGTGTGACACGAAGTGCTGCCTGGCCTTACCATGGTCTGCGTGGAACACTCTCAGTACCTTCCACTCTCCCCTTGTAGGTTACTGAGCAATGGCAGAGCTTCGCAGATACCATGATACCGAGAAAGTATTCTGTGCTCAGGAAAGGGGTATCCTCCACTGTGGATAGTCAGCGTTCTCATTTATGCATCTGTTTCTTCTGCGTTACCTAGAGTCTGACCGTCTCTGAATGTCCTTGGAAGACTTCAGTCCAAATAATAGCTTTGCCACTCTTATTTCTTCATCTGTGTAATTGGGCTCACTAAAACACCGTGGGATTCCTGCAAGTATTAAACAAGATACCATATGCTCCATGCTTATAAAATCATAAGCATTCCACAAGTGTATTTAATATTAAATTTTGTTTCTATTATGATTCCTTATTTCAGAGATCAATAGACATCAACACAGTTTTACAACGTGCTAAAGCTCTTTGAACGTGTTCCATGAAATGCCGTTGTGAACGAAATGCACGCCACTCTCTTTCATTGACTGCTGCAAAGTCCCAGCCAAGCACAGAGCCATCCCAAGTGGTGCGCATCTTGCAAAACCCAGTCCTAGGGGATGTAAATATAGTCCCTTCTTGGAGAATTTTACTCCATGGTTTGGGTCCATGATGTCAACATAACTACCAGCCAGTGAAAGCCACAATTAATTTTATTTTTCTGAGAGGTGATTTTTACATTTTTGGAAGGAAAGAGAAAGTCTGAAAAGCATCAAAGAAGCCTCACAGAGTAGGGGGAAATCATGGACCTGAAGTTGGTAAACTGAAGTCTAATTAAATATTCAGGGTTCTAATTTCCGTCTATCTATGAGTGATATCACACATCTAAGTCACAGCTTCCCCTATTTTATGGTATAACTGACATATAACTATATTAATTTCAGATGTACATGTTTTGATACATGTATATATTTTGGAAGGATCACCACAATAGCTCTAGTTAACATTTATCACCACACAGTTATAATTTCTTTCTTCTGATGAGATCTACCCTCTTAGCACTGTTCAAATATCCACCACAGTATTGTTGACTATGGCCAGCATGCTGTGCATTACATCCCCACGGCTGATTCTGTATCTGGAAATTACCTTTCGACCCCCTTCACCCATTTCATGCACCACCTACCCCCTAGAGCTTCCTTTTCTTGTAAGTGGGTTTACTTTCTCTACCGTATGTGAGATTGTTAAGGCAGAATGAGAGAGAGATGAAAAAGCAAAATAATGTCTATGCACATGCAAGATTTCTATCTTTCCCGGACTAAGCTCCTAAAGGACAAGACCTTGCCTCTCGGTACCCAGAGCGCCTGTCATATGGTGGGCAGGCTTATACTGGAAGAATGGACATGCCAGCTAACAACTCTTTGGCCCTGAGAAACAGTTGCCATTGGAGATCTTAGTAGACCCGGTGCAGAAACTGTGTCCTGAAGGGGAACGCTGATGTGGAGCATACAGGTGAAAAGTGTTGAGCAATGGCCTCAGAGGCTATCGCTGAATTCCCTCAGGAAAGGGAATTCAGACTGGGTAAGGGAATGGCCCAAAGCAGCAGTCCCCAACCTTTCTGGCACCAGGGACCAGTTTCGTGGAAGAGGATTTTTCTGCAGATGGCAGGGGGTGGAGTTAGGGGAAGAGGGGTACAGGGAACATGGTTTGGGGATGATTCAAGTGCATTCCATTCAAGCTCAACTCCTGCTGGGTGACGCGGTTCCTAACAGGCCTGGGCTGGTACCGATCCGTGGGCTGGAAGTTGGGGACCCCTGGCTTAAAGGATTCCTGGCCAGGTCTTTACTGGGACAGAAACTGGTGGGGAAAGGTCCCAGCTCTGTCATGCTGTGCATACCCGTCTGAGTGAAGCAGGGAAGTCAGGTGACATCGGTTAGGGTGTTCTGCCGAGTGTGGCTGAGTGTGATGGATGGCTTGGTGTGCTGTTTATCTAGTGCAGGTTGGTATTTCACCTCTGTTTTCATTAGACCGGGGCTAAGGTAATAAGTCTTTCCTCTGGCTGGAAAATCTGTCTTCGGCCATTTGTTGATCTTCTTGAACAGGCACTTCAGGAGCTCAGAAGTCACCCTAAAGGAGATCTTGAGTGAAAACTTAAATAATGCCGGCCGGCATCCACCGAGCTCTCAGGCAGCACGGGCCGCCACTGGCCTTGCTGTGGTTGTCAGGTGCACAGTCACATTCACCCAAAGAGAGCTGGCCTCAGGAGTGGTGCCAGGTAACCACACCTGCAGGAGGCCGAGCAGACATGGCACTTCATTTCTTTGGAGAGATTCAAGGTTATATGTAAACCCAATGAAGGCAGTGCCGTCTTCAGGCTGTCGCCATGAAGCAAGTGTTGCAATGGGACACTGGAAGTGGCCCAGACTGGGCCTCAGAAATCTCCTCCATGAATCTCTCTCCAGGCAGATCTCCAAATATCGCCAAGCCTCACTTTCTTCATCTCTGAAACGCACATAATGTTAGTGCATGCAGTGGTTTTAACTGAAAGCACTTATGTCAAGCATGCATAACGTAGGCTTCAGTTTTTCTCCAAGGCTGGGAGGAACAAGTGAAAACGATGACGGGCCTGTGGCATTAACAAACTGTGGCCCTGCAGCTCAGCCCTGTGCCCAGCCTCTGCCCAGCAGCACACAAGGAGCACAGAGGCAGGTGTTGGTTCATTAAGTGTTTGTCAAAGAAGCAACGTCCCCGCAGCTGACAACAGTCAGGAACTGGCAGGGCCGATTCGTCTCTGGTTTTTGTTTGCTCATTTTTTTATGAGCTGATGAGCAGGTGATAGGACTTCTGTTCTCAGAGCCCATGCAGTTGCTCCATCTGGAGGGGACCTGCTGAAACTTTTATTCGCTCTAAAGGGTGTAGCTGGGCTGCTGGGAGAGAGAGCCAGAATGCTCGATTGCTGGTCCCACCTCTCGGGTCCTCCACTCAGTGTGAGGGTCCCTTCCATCCTGCCAACCTGTGGGGTCATCCCACCCATCCCGTCTGTACCACAGGCCACTTGCCATGAAAAATGGTTCTTGCTCAATATAATTAGGGTTAACACACTACCTGATTTGTTCTTAACAGTCTGTTCTATGCTTTTTGAGCCAGAATAAATATTATAACACTCCCATTAACTCTCAAAGTGTTTGAGCAATAAATTATATGATACCCGAATACAATAGGTTAGTTTTTCTGTGGGCACCTTCTCACGCCCAATGAATGCCTTATGTCTGTTGGTAACATCCCTTCTGCCATCAGCTTAGTTGGTTTACCATATACAAAGACACGTAAGTGGTTACTGTGTAATTTCCGCATGGCAGTCCGTGTTCAGTAACATCGTTTCCAGGGCGCTCTGACTGGAGTGGGGAGTCCCTACGTCGAACTGCGGTAAACAGAATGTGATGATTCTAGTGAGGAAAGGTTTCCCCCACAGTCCTGTGAAGTAACCTAACTTTTGGGAGGTAACAATCATGTGTAAAAGCTACTCTTTCCAATAGTTCTGAAATAACAATGTCAACTAATGAATTATTTTTATTCACCCATTGTTCAATTAAACAGTTATTCCATAAACATTTCTGTTATGTTTCTGGACACTGAACTAAGTATTAGAAATATAAAAATGAAGGACAATCTCTGACCTTAAGGAATTCATAGAAATGGGGTAAAGAGTCAAGCCAGTGACGACAGTCTGGCTAATGGTGACACAGAACAGGAGCACCTACCTCATCTTCGGGCCACTAGAGAGTACGGAGGGAGGGAGGGCTTCTAAGAGGTGGTGATGTGGAATGAGTGTTGAAAGATAAGTAGGAGTTAGCCCAGCGCCAGGTTGGAGGGGGAGATGGTATAAAAAGGATTTCCTTTCGGATAGGTTCTAATATTAGGAAACAAAAGGATCTTGACAAATCAAAACTCAGGAAACATTCTTTTGCTTGAACATCGATGTCCTGCTGATTCTAAAGGAAGCCGTCGCTAAATGCAGGGGCTTTTGGTGGTCTGGGGGACTCAGGGGCCGAATCAGCTTTCATAGTTAGGAGACTCTGAAAGAGCTAGGATTCTGTAAAACCATTTTAAAATATGAATTTGTGATCCACATATGGAATTTTAAATGTTCTAGTAACCACATTATGAAAGTAAATACAGGTGAAATTAAATGTTAATAATACGTTGTGTCTAATCCAGTACATCCAGAATATTATCATTTCAACATGCAATCATCATAAAAAATGAGATGTTTTGAAATCTTGTTTTCACATTAAGATTTCAAAATCCAGCACGTGTTTTACACTTAAAACACATTTCATTCCCTACCAGCCACGTGCAGCCCGTGGCTCCCGCATGGAACATGTGGTTTTATAACATCAAATCTCACTGTGGTCACAAATGAAAATGAACTCAAAGTGCCCTGGCTGGGCTTATGCAGGACTATTAATTCCATCACTTATATAAATAGCATAGACTTCTTTAAGAAGTCAGAAACAAAAATTCTTCCGAACTCTATGTTATGTCCTAAGTATTTCTCTTAAACTGACAGCCGACAGTGTAGAATGATAGACCTGAACCTCACAATCCAACTACGATGGAATCTTCAAAGTACAACTGTTACAATTGTGAATGCAGCCAGAGCCTTTGGAGCCTCACGGTTGCTTATAGATTTCACCACCACAAGGACCGGTTTGTGATTGTGAATCTGTGATACCATTCCGAACCAACTAGTCTGTTATGAAACACGTGGTCAGGGCAAACCTTCACACATAACGTCACCTAGGATACTTTTTTTTCTTATTGAAAATGTTGCATTTTAGGATAATTTTTTTTCATATCAAAACTGTCGCAGTGTGTGTGTGGCATAGTGTCATTCTAGGAGCCGAGGCAGCACAGTGAGACCAGGATGCAAGTCCTACCAGTGATTCCCCTCTGGGAAGGCAGCCATCTCTAGGTCTCAATTTCTCTCTCTATGCAAGGGCAGTTAAGAACTTTGGCCCCGAGGTCTGAGTACCATGAAGATACAAACAAATCCTTCTCGTCTTTCGGATTCTCAGTTTAGCACAGTGCTGAGGATTGCAAAAGATTTCTTCAGTCTCCAGAAGGTTATGCAGGGCCATCCAGTGAGTCACTTTTCCTCTCTTCTCTTGACTGGGTTACTCAGTTTGTGACAAGAACATTAGTAATTGCATAGCCAATGCCAGGGGCACCGTAGAGTCGTGGAGGAAGTCCCATTAACTACAACCCGTGTAAAAACTCATCATTCCCGAGAGAGGCCACACGCCATCCGAGAATGCAGGGCTGGTGCCTCCGAGTTCCCCCAGAGGAGGCGCGCAGCCCGGGGCCAACCGTCTTAACTGCAGCCTTCTCAGCCGTGAACAATGAGAATGCGGCCCTGGCTGCTTTGGGAGAGACTTGTGTTTATTAATTAGTTCGTGTTTCAATGTGCTTCACCACTGGAAAGTTTCACTACTGAATGAAGGAAAATTTCCGTTCACGTTATCCCCCACTACATTAGGACGACAAGAAACTGTGCTCACTGAGGCTGCGAGAAGGAGGGGGGGGATTCGGGCAACAAAGCCGCCCAAGCGACAGGCGCAGGCCTCGGCTCATTGCCCTGCCTGCAAGGTGGCGCCCATTCCCGGGAGCGCTGTAAATTCGGTATCTCCAAGGACAGCCCAACCTGCTGCCTGAAGAACTGCATTTGTTTTGGACTTAAATTTTATGATCCCTTCAAGAAAAAAGGGAGAAAAATGAGCCAAATCACACTGCGGTGGGGGATTCGGAAACGACACCTTCCCCTTCCTCCTGCGGGAGTGGCAGAGGGGACGCTGAGTTTTCCTGCCGGAGAAACAGGCGCTTAGACCCACTTGCAACTCAGCCTGTAGATTCCCGAATCTGTCTGTCCTGTTTCTAGCTCGTGCTGGAAAGTATGCTCACGGGGCTTTTCCTTAGATGATGTCTCATCATCTCGAGATGAATCTTTCGAAACAAAAAGAATTCGTTCACATTCTCCTCGTGACTAACTGCCCACTGAACGTTGTGCTTCCCTCCAGACTGTGGGAACGCAGCTGCCCGACCGGGACAGTCTCTTGGGCGTCCAGCTGCGGTCACGGGACACGCGGTCAGCGGTGGAGGTGGACAGGAGTGGCCTTTCTAAGACGAGGACCTGGCCTCTCCACTCTCTCTGAGCGCTGGGAATGATTCTGGAGATCCAGAGCAAGGCCGAGCCTCAAGCCAGAAATCTGAATCCTTTATTCCACGGATAAGGAACATCTGCTTTGGATTGTTATCTGAGTGAGAAGTACACTTTTATTGTGTTAAGCCAATTTTTTGAAGGTTATCGTTATAGCAGTTAATGTTACCCTAACACACACACACACTGCCAATGCAGATACTCTTCCCCAGTCTCCAGTTACCGTTGTCTCTTTGTTGCCAGACCATGAAACCCCTTTAGGACTTCCATGACACCCAGCATAGTGCGGGGCATGTAAGGTAGTTCATAAATGCATGTGGGAGGGAGGGAAGGAGGGAGGGGAAGAAGGAAGGAAGGGAGGGAGGGAGGAAGGAAAGGAAGGAAGGAAGGAAGGAAGGAAGGAAGGAAGGAAGGAAGGAAGGAAGGGAGGGAGGGAGGAAGGAAGGAAGGAAGGAAGGGAGGAAAGGAAGAAGGGAGGGAGGAAGGAAGGCAGGCAGGCGTCTGCATTTAAGGTGACTCACTTATTTTCTTGTGAGCTTTCGACCTCAATATGCCCACCTCCCTCTATTAAGTGGTAGAGAAAGGAAATATTTCTCCATTCTTTATGATCTTTGAAAGGGTGGACACAGAGCCATGGGAGGAATCACTGGCTGGAGGAAAGCAATCCCTTAAAGAAAGCAATTCAAGTATCATCGCCCTAGAGAGCTGGGCCACCGCCAACATCTCCATCAGCAACTTGGAAGAGTTGTCTGTTGTCCCAGCACAATAAAACTGGAGACATGAGCATCCAGAGCTCCAGCCAGCACAATTACATGAAGCCAAAGCACATTATCACTTCTAGGTTGCAGGATTTATGACCAACTACAATGGAAAATAAAGACAGAGATACTTTACTTGTCTGAATTCATCACTCACAAAAGGCAGTATGTTTTAATCATAGAGAAGTTGTATGTGTTGTATTTTTTCCTAATGAAAACCTTAGCAAACAGAGCAAAAACAGATGCCAACTGTTTCCTTTCTTCGAGAAGAAAGGAAAGAATGAAAAAGGTTGCCAGTTTGCTTCTGTTCAGAAAATATGCTATTGGTAACTTTCATTGTCGAAAGCCTCCTTTCAAATGTTTTGAAGCAAGTGTTGCTATTTTGGTGGTTTCCTGGGATTGGGAAAGTGCTTCTAGCTTGAGTGGAACAAAGGAGTGGGCTGTATTCTGTGTTGCTCTTTGCTGATCCAAGTATTAGGCAATGAAGCTAAAACCATTCAACTTCTAGGAAGCCTGTGATTTCCATTTGCCCTGAGGATGTTACTTCCTGTGGCAGCCCCCTGCCACGAACTTGCCTAGAGCCATGGTCTTGACCCAGCACAGCTTTCTTGGGCTTTATTCCAGCTGCTTGTCCATTCTGTGCACTCTGGGATGGACACCCTGTGAGCACAAGGCCCATGGCGTTCCTGGCTCAGTGCTGGCCATGGGGAATGCTCAGAAAATACTGAAGGTTGTCATTGTATGTAATTAAAATTCTTTAAAAATTTATTTATTTATTTTTATTTTTAGAGAAAAGGGAAGATAGGGAGAAAGAGAGAGAGAAACATCTATGTGTAAGAGAAACATCAGTTGGTTGCTTCTCATATGTGCCCCAACTGGGGAAGAGGCCCAGGCATGTGCCCTGATGGGGAATTGAACCTGTGACCTTTGGCTTTGCAGGACAACTCTCTACCCACCAATCCACGCTGGCCAGGGCTAAAATTCTTTACAGAGACAATTTTTTTTCACTATCAGTTTCCTCAATGACAATGAAAAGGAAAACCACTGTGGGCTTTGTCTAATGTTTTCAAATTTGAAATTATTTAAATACATGGGGAAACCACTGTTTAACTGTTTATCAGAACCAACACTATGGCCTCAACACTTCTCCAAGACAGAGAAGGTTGAGAAAGGGAGGAAGGTGCTGCACAACCTTTCCAACTCGAGATTATCTCAACTCAGCCCGGCTTGGAGCAGCTCCCCAAACCCTGAAAGTGTGTTTGTTTCCAGAACACCTGAAACAGACCACACTTTTATGGTGTTTGCCTTTCACAGTCAAGCTTACATTAGGGAGCTATAGTTTCTCCATATTTATTTTTAAATCATTTGGGTTCTCCAATAAAACAGCATTTTTATTTTCTTCCCTCTTCCCCGGTGAACAGGTTTATTGTAATCCACGAAGGGTCCTCCGTGGGCTCTGCTTGGTGGGTGGGACCCTCTGGAGTGGTGCACTTGGAAAAGCCTGTCATGTGCATTTTAGAAAATACTTAGTTGGCTGAACGTGCAGCCACTGAAATAACAGTTCATCAAAACACAGTTGTCCCAGATAGTCTTTCGAAAGTGGCCATCAGATTTCCTCAAAAGTCCAAGAAAAGGATAGGAATTGTGAGGAGGGGGAGACCAGAGGAAGAAACCACGTTTGGACACAGGAAGTAGGTCAAGGAACTCAGGACTTGACTTACAGGAAAAAAAGGGGCAGGGAGGATGGATACCCACGGATCTTCTTTCCCGTAGATGTCCACTTTGAACCTGGTCCAGTAAGAGGAAGTGAGATCATCACCCGATGTTCTGCAGCCACCTTAAAACTCGTGTCGGTAGTTTCAACCAGAGGCAGAAAATCCGCTGGCACCACTGACTCGGGCTGCTCAGCACAGCTGTGGCCCAGATCTGCCTGAGGCATCCAGTGCCCCTCAGGGTCACCACGGGGATGCGGGAATCCGGGCAGGGGAGGCACTGCAGGCTGCTCAGGCTGGCGGCCGCGGGGTGGCTCCTCCCGCTCCTCCCAGGAGCCGTGCGCAGAGAAGTCGCGGCTGCGCTCCTTTAGCTGGGTGCTCTCGGTCCTCCCAGGGGGGTGTGCCTCTGTGTTTGGACGTGTATGTTTATATGTTTTATATACTTGTGTGTAAGTAGACATACATGCATGGTTAGTGTTTACATAAAAGAGAATGTAAAACGCTCTAAACTTCGATCGTGGTGATGGCTGTACAACTGTGACTACACTAAACACTCTTAAATTATACATTTTAAATGGTAAATTGCATGGTATATTAATTATATCTCAATAAAGATGTTTTTAAAAATGAATGCATTTTTCCAGAGGGGAGAGGGGAGGGAATTTCAGGGGAAAGGGGGAAGGGTTTTACAGGAACAAGTATAAAAGACACATGGACAAAAACTAGGGGGGGGGTGGAAATGGGAGGTGGGGGGAGGGTTGGGTGGGTGGGCCGGGATGGGATGGGAGTAAAAGACAGAAAACTGAACAATTAAAATTTAAAACATTAAAAAACAAAAAAACAAAAAATACCCAAATTTTCTTAAATATGTCAGCATCACCTACCCAGTGATTTTATTGATAGAAAATCCTTAGACAATTAAAATTGAATACAAAAAATGCATTTTATTTATTCCTTTATTTTTCTTTAAAAAAAACCCCACATGCCAAGATACACTCCAGGATCACTAAATGTCTGCTAATGAATTGCAGCTTTATTCCAACTTTAGAGCTGCCAGGCCACTTTGCCCGTGGTAGAGGGTCAGCAAGAAAAATGACATTGAAAAATGACACTGACCAGAGAGACATGGTCCCTGTACGCACTCCTGCACCACCTCCCCACCCTCCAGCTCACCCCACCTTCCCTGGGTGTCGCTGCTTTCTGCGGGATCACAGGTATATCCTTCGAAATGTGATGTTTTCCATGACACGTTCTACTTCTAATGTTCTAGATGCAGATAAGGTTGCTGCAAGCTGTTGTGAGTGTGAACCTTGGTTATTTTTTAACCAGTTTTCAAAGCCAGTTCATACGCAATAATTCTGCCTTACAATATTCTGCATGCTATAAGTGCAGTTAGTTCTTAGGTGATAAAATCTTACAAGCATTGTACTTAGTCAGATTCATAGGAGCTATTCATAGGAGCTTTTTTTTGATGAGTTGGTAAATCACGTGGATAGCATAGAGCAGTGTTTCTCAAACTGCGGGAGATCAAATTTTATAAAATGTTCAAGAGCTTGGTAACTTTTGAGAAACCAACAAAAATAAATTACCAGTAAAAAATAAAAATAAAAAACAAAGGCATACAAAATGCAAGCCTTCGTTTTTGTTTGTCCATGTTTTTTAATTTTAAAATTGCCCCTCTCCTTGCCCCCCCTTCTGCACCTGCTTGCACACCTCCAGTTCCCCCCCATCCCCCTTCCCGCTGGCCCTCCTGACCTCACTGCCGCCCCCACCCCCACCAGGTTACCCCCTCTCAGGAAACCCCTCCAAGCCCTTGCCTTTTGACCACCCGCAAGCCTGTCCCTTGCCCTTCATTGAATACACATCAGATTTTTATATTAGACTGGATAATGTATTATTATATTAGATTTAGTACACATTAAACTACACTTCAATAAAAGTTATCAAAATACAATATAGGAAAAAGAAGTTGAATTTTTAAAAACTATACATATTTTTATTGAAAACACATGTGGTGGTGAATAATAGAGAAAGTTGCTGTTACACTCATAATTTTTATAATTCTGCAATCATAACATGAAACTTTAAGTGGAATAAATTCCCTTATTAAACACCTGTATTCACACTTTTAATGAACAATTTGTATATCGATGTTTAATTTTAATGTGATGGATGAGTTTGTTTCTCACTTGTTATCTAATCTAGGTCAGACGGATGACAATACTACTCAGAGGGGAAAATGCATATTAAAGCTGTTTCTGTGTTCTCATACACAAAATGGAGAAACCAGTCCTGCAGAGATGTATTCATGGAAACGA